>NC_137893.1:126409215-127609215 GCF_963455335.1 Martes martes
ATTGCTACTTTATTTCTTGTTTTGTAGTTTCTGAAGATCTTCTCTGATCCTTTCCTGTCTTTCTCTTTTTCACATTTGCTGATTTTCCTTAGTGATATATTTGGATTTCTTTCTCTTTATTCTTCCCATATTTATTTGTGGTTTTTGATATATGGTTATCATCGGGTTTGTGTATAAACTCTTCTGCATGTAGCAGTCTATAGTAGGATTGTGGTTGTTTAAGTTTGAACCTATTCTTTTCTCCTTTCTTCCTCATGTTTTAGGAATATGTTATTATATTTCATCTTTTCCTTGTTGTAAGTTCTTTGACTAATTTTTTACAGAAATATTCATTTTTATTGTTTTTTTTCCTCTTACTTTTACTGTCACTTTGGTCTCCCTGTTCACTCAAAGAGCCCCCTTTAATATTTTTTGCAGAGCTGACTTAGTGGTCATGAACTCCTTTCATTTTTGTTTGTCTGAGAAATTCTTTAACTGTCTTTCTATTCCAAATGATAGCCTTGTATATACAATATTCTTGGCTGCAGATTTTTGCTGAATGCACTAAATATATCATGCCATTAAATAGGGAGAAGAATTTTAAGGCAGGCTAAGGAAGATATTGTAAACTGGATAATACCCCCCAAAGATACCCAAATTCTAGTCCCTGGAACAAGAGCATGTTACCTTCTATGGGGAAAGGGACTTTGAAAATGTGATTAAGTCAATGATAGTGAGAAGGGAGATGGTCAGGGTGGGTTCTAAATGTCATGACAAACATCCTGCTGTAAACAGACAAGCAGAGGGAGAACTGATACTACAGAGCAGGCAATGCGACCCCTGAAGCATGATGTTCCACGCCTGGCTTTGAAGATGGAGGAAGGGGCCACAAGACAAGGAATGCAGTTCTAGAAGCTGGAAAAAGCAAGGAAAAGTTTCATCCTCCAGACCCTTCGGAGGAAGCAAGTCCTTGCCAACACCTTGATTTTGACCCAGGGAAACCGATTTTGGGTTTCCACTCTCCAAAACCATGAGAGAATAAAAGTGTGCTATTCTAGGCAACTGACTTTGTTGTGGTTTATGATAGGAGCCACAGGAATCTAATCCAGAAAGGTTTGCCCAGGAGCTGAGTTTCCTTCTCCCACTAGCCCTGCACCACCCAATATGACAGCCACCAGTCACAGGTGGCTATTTAAAGTAATTAGTATGAAATAAAATTGAGCAATCAGCTCCTCCGTAGCTCTGGCCACATTTCACACACTCATGTGAGGCTAGCTGCTACTGGGTTGG
This sequence comes from Martes martes, assembly GCF_963455335.1. NCBI lineage: Eukaryota > Metazoa > Chordata > Mammalia > Carnivora > Mustelidae > Martes > Martes martes. Next base: position 126,410,485 of record NC_137893.1, read on the forward strand.
TGCTATCTCCTTTCTTACAAATATCTGCCCGACTCCTGACTCCAGTAATTTCTCAGACATCAGCCATAGCAACATTTTTCTAGATACGTCCCCTGAGGCAAGAGAAACAAGCAAAAATAAACTATTGGGACTACATCAAAATAAAAACCTTTTGCACAGTGAAGGAATCAATCAACAAAACCAAAAGACAATCTACTGAATGAGAGAAGATATTTACAAATGATATATCCAATAATGGGTTAATATAAAAGTATATAAAGAACTTATACAATTGAACATCAAAAAAATCCCAAACAATCCAACTAAAAAATGGGCAGAGGACCTGAATAGACATTTTTCCAAAGAAGATATACAGATGGCCAACAGACACATGAAAAGATGCTCAACTTCACTCAGCACCAGGGAAATTCAAATAGAAACCACAATGAGCTATCACCTGTCAGAATGGCCAAAATCAAAGTGACAAAATGTAACAAGTGTTGGCAAGGATGTGGAGAAAAAGGAACACTTATGTACTCTTAGTGGGAATGCAAACTGGTGCAGCCATTTTGGAAAACAGCACAGAGGTTCTTCAAAAAACTAAAAATAGAAATACCATATGTTCTAATAATTCCACTCTTGGTTGATTACCCAAAGAAAATGAAAACACTAATTCAAAAAGATATATGCATCCTTATATTTATTGCAGAATTATTTACAATAGCCAAGATATAGAAGCAACCTAAACGTCCATAAGTAGACAAATGTTTAAGGAAAATGTGGTATACACACACACACACACACACACACACACACACTCACAATGGATAATATGCAGACATAAAAGGGATGAGATTGTGCCATTTGAGACAACATAAATGGATCCAGAGAGTATTATGCTAAGTGAAAAAAGTCAGGCTGAGAAAGACAAATACCCTATAATTCCATTCATAAATGGAATCTAAAAAACAAAAACAAAAACACATGAATAAGTAAACAAAAAACAGAATCAAATCTATAAATACAGATGACAAACTGATAATTGTCAGAGGGTGGGGGTTGGGCAAAAGGATAAAGGGGAGAAGGAGATACAGCCTCCAGTTAAGGAAAGAATAAGTCATGGGAATAAAGGGCACAGCACAGGGAATACAATCCATGATACTATAAGAACAATGTAACAGGACAGATGGTACCTATACTTGCAGTGAACATAACATAATGTAAAAATTTGTCAAGTCACTAAGCTATACACCTGAAACTAATGTAACAGTGTGTGTCAACTACACTCAAATTAAAATAATAATAAGAAAAACCCTGTCTCTGCCCTCTCTGATTAAAAAAAAAAAAAGATATGTCTGATTCTATACTGAAGCCTATCAGGTGACACACCAACACGTGTATGTACATACATAAGAATGCACTGTCACCAGAGATAAACCATTTTCTTTTTTCCTTTCAGAACTGTGAAAACCCCCCACCACCCTCCTCGCCTTAATTTTTACCTCAGAGAGGTAGGAATGTGATGAGAAGAGGCAGTGCAGAGCAGGTGAACACAAGAGAGTCGAGGGCAGCAAGCAGGGCATGCCCGCAATGCTGTGGGTCTCTTGGACCTAGGTTTTCCACGTTGGTTCTATTGACCTTTGGGGCCAGATCCTGGGCACAGTAGGGTGGTTGTAAGTATTCCTGGTCTCTACCCCTAGATGACAGTAGCAGTCCCCTGCCAACTGTGACAACCAACAGTGTCTCCATACATTGCCAAATGTTCCCTGGTGGGAGCAAAATTGCCCCTAGAACCTTTCTTAGGGAATCTGTTGTCTCTTGTGGTTCATGGGTCTATGCTTTCTGACCTGATCTCTGGCTTGAGCTTCTGTCCTATTATCTAGCCCTCTGCTGAACTTATAAAGCGATCCCATCTCACCATATAATCATTCTATCTTGTTTACAAGAAGGTTTACATTTTTACAGTTTTTTATTTTGTTGGTATGGCTCATAATCATGCAGAGACACTTAGCATGACTATCCTTGATTTCTGTCGTCCTCCTTTCAATGAAATGTTTCAGGGAGAAATCTCCATGGGACATGAGGCTGATATCTGAGAAGGGCAAGGGGAATGGGAAGAACAAAGAGGACAATAGGAGCTGAAGTTTCCTTATACTCCTGCCTGCCATGTTCTCCCCTACACTCCGTTTCCCGCTGTAGATACTCTAGAAGACATGTGTCACCATTAACCTCCTCATCCTCGTCCCAGAGCAGAAGTTAAGTCAGGAAAAGCCTCTTGTGGTGTGAAGGACATCACACAGAGTGATGACGTTCATCTTTGACATGGTGTTTCCAGTATACTCAAATGGAGGAATCACCTTACCACACAGCTTACAGTGGTCCACAAGCCAACAGAGGCCAAAGGAAAGCTGTCCTATCCTGCTCACCACATCTGGAATCAGATGCCCAGCATTTTAGGTGGCCTGCATTTGGTTGCAAGAGCCAGACTATTGAATGCAGTATGGTAGAATTGAATGCAAGATGGTAGAGTGAACAATGGATAGCTATGATCACACATGATGATGTCCAGATGGATGTGGGGGTTCCACAGTGGACTCATTCAATAGAACAAAAAGTTCAAAATCCAGGTTTGCTTCTCAGATTCATTCGATTTTCATCTGAGGACTGGAACCTGGCCTTGTCCTGTTGGTCAATTTCAGATCAGATACTTAGCAAAAAGATGGGTATATAAATAAAAGGGGTTAAAATTTTGGACGCACACCACACCTAGGCTACAGAAGTGTAGAGGATGTCTCTGCTTTGCTTCGTGACCATCTGTAGTCGTGGACCAACTCTCCCAAAGAATCCAGCTGCTTCAGCAATCCACTCCAAGCCTCCTCTTTAAGGAAGAGGGCTCCCTTGGATTCTCAGCCTCCATTCATCAAATACAAGGTGGTAATTGATGGTCAAAGCTCAACCACACTGTAAAACCTTGTAAGGGGCTGGTAACAAAAGCAACAAGCACCATTCTACCAAAAAACAATTGCTGAGTGTCTTCTCTGGGCATCTCCGTGCCTGGTACGATGCACACAGGAGATGCAATTCCAGAGATTAGAGTCAGCCGATTCCAGCTCCCCTGCCTGGATGCTTTGGTGTGTAGAAATTCAGTGTACTCCCCCACCCAATGACCCACTGCTCCTCTTTCCCTTGGGCTACATTTGCTCTGCCTCATCTGAATTTACAACAACTTATTAGTCTGGAAAAGGGGAAGAATGTGGCATTTCTTTAATTTTTCAACACAAGGTAAGCACACTGATGATAGTTTTATCTCATTCATGCACCTGCTGTCGAGTGACCACACAGGGTGGATTGTGCAGAGGGCCGCCAGGCATGGCACCTGGCCAGAGCCCCAGGATGATGCTGTGCAGAAGCCCATCCTCAGGTTTCTTCCCCTATTAGCATTTGCTGGCTGTGGTTGCAGTCAGCCCCTTAAGACCTGCCAAGAAATAGTTGCAAAACATGAGGCATGTTGATCTTATCCGTTGGTAGAGAAAATCAATTCAGGGCTTGTTGGCGAAACCCCATCTTGGATGAGATCAAGTAGGCAAGTCTTTTCAGGCCATGTCTTTTTTTTTTTTTTCCCTCCATCAGCACACATACAGGGAGGCATCTGTATGTGCCTTAACTGACATTCCCTTTTAGTGTCTTGAGTCCAAGTTTGAAGGGAGGGTGTTGGGAGACTTTGTTTCAGGTAAAGAAAGAAAAAATTATTCCTTGGAGAGCCCTGCCAGCCTCCTGGGGCATGGCTGTTCATTCCTAGATGCAGTTGCACACCTGTGCAGCCCAGAAATCTGTGCCTGATTACAGTAGTAGGGGCAAGAGATCAAAAGCACACCCATTTCCATTAGAGATCTAAAAATGTGTGCAAATCTCCCAATAATATATGCACATCTTGCAGAGATTTAAAACAGATGTTATTTTTTACGTACTATTTAACCCTTCATTGATATAATGATTGAGTGAAAGAATTCAGAGCTGTCATACCCTCCATCAGAAACCTGAGTGACAAAGTTTGATCCAGACAGCTCTACCTGGAGAAGTGGCCCAGAGGGAGGAAAAACATATCTCCTTTGTTGGACCCATGGCCACAATCCAATAATGCAAATGCCAACTTGTGAGACATGCTCAGAGGTATTTTACTCACATCTCAAACCAAGGGACCAATATTATTAAGTATTTAAAACTCAGCCTTCTTTACTTCTATCTATTCTTGCATATGAAATTTACTATTGGCCTTGTTCATTCTGTCGGTATTTATTAAGTGCGTATTAGGTGCTAAGCACACTGTGTTAGAGATGAAGGTTTTAAAGCCTATGCATTTGAAGGGCTGGCAGTATTTCATAGAGACAAACACATAAACATATCAGCCCAGGAGCTGAGTGCTGAGACAAGTTATGAGCAAGCTGTGGACTCCAGCCTGGGGGCATCTCTATCATCCCCCCAGGGCCTTTCCACTTGGGCAAGGGAAGATCTCCAAATCAGTAAATCCCCAAACCAAGAGAGGTCTCTAATTCAAATTCTAGTGATACATCCCATCTGGTATTCTCAGCTTTCATTCACACACACACACACTAAACACAAATGATACCAATTCTCATTTATATAACATGATTGTACACTTAGAGACTGTACAATTTTTGATAGTTCTCATTGCCAACCTAAGTTCTCAGTGATTATTTTAATTTATTGAACCACACCTTCAGTTCTTTATCCACTTCTTTGGCAAAGATAACAGTGCCTCATGCATCTCCCCTCTGTCCTGTCCCCACATGCTGCCCCCACCCTTCTCCTGAAAGGGGCCTGCTCACTTAGGTTTCACGTGTAATGATTCAGCAACCTTGAATGTGGAATCTTTAGAACCCCAAAAGAACCATCCCACCCTTGAGCTTGTTTCAATTTTCCATGGCAAGTGTCAAGGTTTGTACCGAATCACCCACTTCTTAAGAAACCCAATTCCCAGGGAGCTACACATCCCACCTCACCTCTCAGATCCCAAGCCTGTGTCCCAGGTAAGACTCTATTGGCAGACCTCTTTTTTTCTGGACTCACTGTACTGAACCAGATCTAAAGTCACAAATATTTTTAATTCTCTTTCAGAGACTCTCCTACCTGGACCCGGGTCCCCAAAAGGACTTTATCCACTGATTCAGTTAGAATTCATCTGGTTGTAAGTAAGAGAAACTCATTTATCAGTGGCCTAGAACATAAGAACATTTATTACTTATTTTTTTAAAGGATTTTGTTTATTTATTTGACAAAGATCACAAGTAGGCAGAGAGAGGGGGAGAAGCAGGCTCCCTGCTGAGCAGAGAGCCTGATGTGGGGCTTGATCCCATGACCCGAGATCATGACCTGAGCTGAAGGCAGAGGCTTTAACCCACTGAGCCACCCAGGTGCCCCAGAACATTTATTACTTATTAACAAGCAGTTCCAAAATGTCTGGTCTCAGGCTTGGTTCACTGGCGCCTTCATGACCGCAAAGACCCAGGTTCAATCTTTTCAGCTTGTAACCTCAGAATGTAGAAACTGCCCCACTCCTTGGTTGCAGAATCTCAAGAGCTCTAAGCGAGGGGTCATCACACAACAGCACCCAAAGCTTGAGTACCCTCTTTTTTTTTTTTTTACACATAGAAGAAATTATTGCTCAAAGTAGCCTCCCTATGTATAGCACACTTCCAGTCACAATTCACTGGCCAGGAGTGATTCACATGTCCAATCCCAGGATGAGCGCTGCAAACGTTGATCACCATTTGACTTCGGCCAATTAGAAGTGATCCCCTGGGGTCACAGGCACATTGCTAATCCCTCTCCTTGCAAATTAGGATTCTACTAGCAAAGTGGAAGAGGCAATGGCAGGATGTGTGGAAACCAATAGTATTTGCCATGGTTGCTTTCTCAAGAAGTTACTTAAATAGAGAAATAAATCTAATACTGGGCCCAGAGATTTCATACCCACTGTTTGTGATAGCCTCTCTGTGGAAGAGCAGTACAGTTACATATATCCTGCCCACTTCAATTCTTTTCTAGAACATTCTCTACCCTTCCAGTTGCCCTTACCCCTCTAAGTGGAATAAAAAAAGAAAACATGTATCCTCTTTGTTATTTAAATAAGTTAGTGAGAATAAGATAATATCATTTGGAATTTATTCAATAAAATTAGGGAAGATAATTAGTGGTATTTGTCTAATTCTAACTTATTATTATTTTGATGGAGGGTCCATTGACCTGATCATCCTAATTTGAGTATGAGAGATGCCCTAGTGTGAATAGAGTATCTTTGCCTTTTCTAGCTAAATGCACTAACACATTAAAAAGGGGGCAAAGTTTCTCTTGTCCCAAGCACATTGAATGCTATCTCTAGCATCCCTTGAGTATACCTGGGAGGAGATGGTCATTCCAGGTCCTCCTGGACCACCAGAAAGGAACAGTTAACTGTGCCCAGAGCAGGTCAGGAAAGGCTTCCAAGAGGAGGTAAGAGTCCATTGATCTTCTGGGATGAACAGGAGTTCACCACAGACAAGGAAGAAGGGGCACTCCAGGCTGAGGGACAAAGCACGGGGGCACCAAATCATGGATAGCCTGGTAGATCCCAGACCAGGAGCAGCTGGGACACATGAGCTCCGAAGAGGGATCACAGAGGAGGCTGAAAAGATGGGTGGAGGGCAGATTCTGATGGGCCCCCATTGGGGCCTGACAAGACCCAAATTTAAATTACAAAGAATAGGAGCTGAGAAGTTTCTAGAGAAAGAGAATGATGTGGCCTGGCTTGGGTGGTGTACTTGTCCTTGAAGCTGATTGAATGACCTTCTGCAACCAAGAAGAGCAGATGGATTATGAGTGTCTCACATCCACAGGTAACATTCTAAGGTTTAAGGAGCTGATAGCATTCTGTCCATACCGTATCATGGTAGAAATGACTCTGCTTATTACATCTCACAGTAAGTGTTCACGGGCTGAAGCCAGTCTAAATTCCCTGTGTCTAGGAAATCATTGGCTTTCTTGGTTTAATATAAAAAAAACAAAACAAAACACCTTAATAGCAAAGCTATTGAAATAACATTGCCAGCCACGCTTAGAAAGCTATGCATAAAATCAATAAATTGAAATCCTTTCTAAGTAACATATTCTTTCTGAATGCTGAGTTCAAGTAGAGTTGGTGAGAAGCTTTGGGTCCATGAGGAGGTTGAAAATATGAAAACAGGTACAAGGAAGTCACTATCCCTGCAAGAATGGTTTTAGAGATGCAAATGTCTACTGGTAAGTGGACAAGTAATTGCATTTACCCTTTCACGCCTATGAAATTGCTATATTTTTAGATTTCAGGACTCTGAAGCTGTGTGTTCAAACATCACTTAAAAAATGAAAAAGAACCAGTAGATAACTTGTCACTGGAATTGTTTCCGTCAGAGATGGCAGATAGCTTTCAGCACTCATGTCAGTCCGTCAATTGGACTGAGTGGGAAAGAGCTCCAGGACCAGCCAGCGGCAGAGGGAAAGAGCTGGGATGGGTTGCAAGTGCTGCCACAGGTGAAGAGAACTAAGTAGCCTCTTGATCACTACGTAGCTGTCGTCCCTAGCAAAAGAAAAATGTAATCCCACGGGAGGCTTATTTGTTGCCTGACAAATAAAAGTAACTCCTCATGTTCCAGACTTTGACTTACATTTGAAAAAAAGAAAACCCAGCTTTCCAAATTTGCTAGCCCTATTAGTCTAATGAACACTCCTTGAAACCTCTGACACCCATTTCAAATCAGGACCAAAAAAAAAAAAAAAAAAAGGCCTGTTAAATAGTGAAACCACAGCAGCTATCATTAATTGTGTATTTACTGTATGTTAGTTGTGGGATTGAGCTCTTTACATACGTTATACCACTCACTCCTTACAAGAATCCTGTTATCCCCATTTTGCAGGCAGGAGAATGTACTGCAGAGTGGTTAAATACATTGCCTAACTTGTCGCATCCTATAATCACAGCTAGATAACTGTCAAATCATCCTAAATACCCTAGAAGTTGACCTGAAGACTGACGGAACAAACTGCCCAAGTACCGGAAGACAAGGGGCCCCATCAAAGAAGGTAGGAAGTGAGGAGATGACGTTTGAGGGAGAAATAGATCACAGGTGTTGCGGAGCAGCAGGAGCCCTGGGTGTGGAGGAGGGCAAGGGAGAGAGGACACATAGGGGAATGCATAAGAACACCTCCCTGGAGCCACTGGCTGGGAAAATGAGAGGGGCTGATTTTTGTGAGTTCTTGGAACCAGTGGGGATTAAAGACTGTAGTTTTAAAGGTTGGTGGGCTTGGCTGGGATAGAGCCCAGAGGGCACTGTGCAGCTCCTGGAGAGAAGGCTGGCAGTCAGTCCAGAGGGCAGACAGTATGGAAACAGCAATCTGAAGAATACTTGAGGCACACAGGATGGAACACGAGCTCTTCTTGGAGCACATCCCTGAGAGGCAGCATTCAGGGAGACCCCTCTTCAGGAGCAAAGGAGCTAGCTGGTGCCATTTCTGTCCCCTGTCCCTCAACATAGGCATAGAGCCGCCTGCAAGAAGCAGCTTGGCTCCAACATTTGCTGACTAACTTGCTTACACCATACCCCAAACACTTGAGGTCTGGTGGTACTGCTCTTTGCAGTCAAGTTTGCTTCCGTCACAGCACAGCAAGACCCTCCCCGGTGAAAAGAAGCAGAAACCCCTGCCCACAGACTGTCTCCCAACCAGAGAGCTCTGCAGTCCTTCATACTGGTGGAAGTAGCATCAGGTCTACAAGCAGACCAGAGCACACCTAGTTAAAACTCACCACATTCTGGTCAAGGTCTAAACATTGCCCATGCAGGCAAGGAGAGCCTCTGCAGAAGACTGGCCTGAAGGATAGAGCAGCCAAAACACAGCAGCAGAGTGCAAGCAGCACACACCAGAGACACTCCCTGAAGGGCCAGGCCCTGGACATCAGATGACCTCTTCATAAAGCCATTACAGCCGGCAGCAGATGACATAACCCGCTCTTCTCATACACAGAAGACGACGGAGACCTAGACAAAAATGCCAGTGTGGAGGAGTTTATCCCTGATGAAACAATAAGATAAGGTCACAGCCAGGGATCTAATGAAAACAGATATAAGTATTATACCTGATGGAGACTTCAAAGCAATAATCACAAGGATACTTGCTGGGTTTGAGAAAAGAATGGAAGACTTCAGGGAGACTCTCACTACAAAGACAAATGAGTTAAAGAATCAGTCAGAGATGAAAAATGCAATAACTGAGATTGGAGACACATTTGATGCGATGAACAGCAGGCTGGAAGAAGCAGAGGAACAAGTAAGTGGTAGAGAAGATAGAATAAGGGGAAATAACAAAAATAGCAAACATTCTCGATGAAATATTTGCAAACTGAATCCAACAATACATTAAAAAAATTGTTCACCATGATCAAGCAGGATTTATTCTTGGGCTGCAAGGGTGGTTCAATTTTTGCAAATCAATCAACATGATACATCACATTAGTAAAGAGAGAGTAAGAACCCTATGGTCCTTTTAATAGATGCAGAAAAGGCATTTGACAATCCATTCATGATAAAAACCCTCAACAAATTAGGGTAGTAGGAACACATCTCGACATCATAAAGGCTTTATAAAAAAAACACACACAGTTAAAATCATCCTCAATGGGGAAAAACTGAGAGCTTTCCCCTAGGGTCAGGAATAAGAGAGGGATGTCCACTCTAACTACTGTTGTTCAACATACTACTGGAAGTCCTAGCCTCAGCAATAAGACAACAAAAAGAAATAAAAGGTATTCAAACTGACAAGGAACAAGTAAAACTTTCACTATTTTCAGCTGACATGATACTCTGTAGAGAACCTGAAAGACTCCATCAAAGAATTGCTAGAACTGATACACAAATTCAGTCAGGTCGTAGGATACAAAATCAACCTCAGAAATCTGTTACATTTCTTTACGTCAATAATGAAGCAGCAGAAAGAGAAATCCAGGAATCAATGCCAATTTACAATTGCACCAAAAATAATAAGATATGTAGGAATAAACCTAACCAAAGAGGTAAAAGACCTGGACCCTGAAAAGTATAAAACACTGATGAAAGAAATTGAAGATGATACAAAGAAATAGAATAATATTCCATGCTCATAGATGGAAAGAACAAATATTATTAAAATGTCTATACTACCCAAAGCAATTATGGGAAGAGCCCAAATGCCCATCAACCGATGAATGGATAAAGAAGATGTGGTAGATATATATGTCTATATATATCTATACATATCTATACATATCTATATATATCTATATGTATATCTATACATATCTATCTATATCTATATCTATATATATATGAATATTACTTTGCCATAAAAAAGAATGAAATCCTGCCATTTGTAGCAACATGGATGGAACCAAAGAGTATAATGCTAAGTGAAATAAGTCAGTCAGGCAAAGATAAATACCATATGATTTCACTCATATGTGGAATTTAAGAAACAAAACAAACGATCACAAGGGAAAAAATGAGAGAGAAACCAAGAAACAGACTCTTAACTATAGATAAAAAACCAATGGTTACCAGAGGAGACGTAGTGGGGGGATAGGTGAAATGGGTGATGGGGATTAAGGATTGTGATGAACACAGATATTGTATAAGTATTCAATCACTCAATTCTATACCTGAATCTAATATTACACTCTTTGTTAACTAATTGGAATTTATTTATTTATTTATTTAAAAGATTTTATTTATTTATTTGACAGAGAGCACAAGTAGGCAGAGAGGCAGGTAGAGAGAGAGGGGGAAGCAGGCTCCCCGCTGAGCAGAGAGCCCAATGCAGGGCTTGATCCCAGGACCCTGAGATCATGACCTTAACCCACTGAGCCACCCAGGGGCCCCAACTAATTGGAATTTAAATAAAAGTTAACTAAATCAATGATTAACTAACTAAATAAATTGCCTAAGTCACATAGCTAAAACGTGTTAGAGTCAGGATTTGAACCCAGATCCACCAACAGCACACTCTGGCACTCAACTACTTCAATGCACTTTTTTTTATCACAATTTTTTAAAAATTTCTTTTCAGCGTAACAGAATTCATTGTTTATGCACCACACCCGGTGCTCCATGCAATACATGTCCTCCATAATACCCACCACCTGGCTCCCCCAACCTCCCACCCCCTGCCCCTTCAAAACCCTCAGATTGTTTTTCAGAGTCCATAGTCTCTCATGGTTCATCTCCCCTTCCAATTTCCCTCAACTCCCTTCTCCTCTCCATCTCCCTATGTCCTTCATGTTATTTGTTATGCTCCACAAATAAGTGAAACCATATGATAATTGACTCTCTCTGCTTGACTTATTTCACTCAGCATAATCTCTTCCAGTCCCATTCATGTTGATACAAAAGTTGGGTATTCATCCTTTCTGATGGAGGCATAATACTCCATAGTGTATATGGACCACATCTTCCTTATCCATTCATCCGTTGAAGGGCATCTTGGTTCTTTCCAAAGTTTGGCGACCGTGGCCATGGCTGCTATAAACATTGGGGTACAGATGGCCCTTCTTTTCACTCCATCTGTATCTTTGGGGTAAATACCCAGTAGTGCAATTGCAGGGTCATAGGGAAGCTCTATTTTTAATTTCTTGAGGAATCTCCACACTGTTCTCCAAAGTGGCTGCACCAACTTGCATTTTTACCAACAGTGTAAGAGAGTTCCCCTTTCTCCACATCCTCTCCAACACACGTTGTTTCCTGTCTTGCTAATTTTGGCCATTCTAACTGGTGTAATACACTTTTTACTTCGGGTGGGAACAGCTGTTTAACTCATTTGGGGAAAGTGCATTTCAAAGGAATAAGTTTGGATATCTTCTCTCATAGTACATACTTATACCTAAAGTACATTCCAGAAATCTAGAATGTAAGGTAAAATCTTTGCCTTGGTCCCACAGCATCCTCAGTCCCTCAAAGAGAATCTGATTTAAGAGTAGGTATGTTTTCTACCAGGAGCAAGGAACTCAGACCCGACTATTCCCCTGCTATAATCTGCTTCCTGTAGCTGAGAACATGTTTAAGGAGCACAGGATATTTGGTCACTTTTATCCTTTGTCAGCCTTTGATTCAATAACCCGAAACTGTATAAACCAAGTTCCACAGAGGATTTTCTAGTTTAAAAACAAAACAATGGGAACACAAGTGTGTCCCATAATCCAGCCTGAATCAGTGTAGGTAACTGTCAGAACAGATCCTACCTCCCTTCCTTTTAAAGTATATATAATTGGAACAACTTGGAACAGAGACCAAATGCTTCACATGGGCGTCTCACACCCAGAGCAACCAGGAAGGCAGGGCTCCTGAGGTATTTGCTGGAAAGTTCCATCATCCCAAAGCAGGGGTGGTCAGAAGACAGAGAAGCTGTTGGCAATCTTACCCAGTTTAACACTGCAATAAAACAAGGTTAATGGAATACAGCCAAGATCCCAATCACAGCCGTCAACACGTTCAGCTCAGGGCACTGGGGTGCAGTGAAGAAGGGAGGGCAGGTAGGGTTAGCGTTGCCCGCAGGGAGGGTGGTTGTTGGGGCTGGGTCTAGGAACTGTGGAAGCCTGTATGGAGAGGAGAGACTTCCTCGGTGCAGACCTGGTGGCCCCAACGGTTGCTCACGTGGTTCCGTCTGGCCTTCTTGCCCAAGCCTGCTTCATCGTTTTAACAACTTCATGTGCCTCAGCCCTTGCCCCTGCCTTCTTCCCCACCAGATCAAACACTGATCCAGAATGGGACATAGGGGCCCGTTGTGTGAGAGGTGGTGTGATGTTGTGCAAAGAGCAGGGGCTCCGACCGAGGAGGGGACAGTCACCTGGGCGGGCCCTAGGGCCTGCATCTTTCCTAGATGAGTCACAAGGATGGATTTCAATTCTGCCTCCCTATTTGCTCCCAGGGGGTGTCACTCCTTCTCTGTAAAATAGGGATGTTTTGCATATTAATAGGGAATCAAAGATCACCACTAACTGGCTGTGAGATTGTGGGCAGGTTGGCTTCTGTGCCTCTGTTTCAGCATCTATACAATGGGGACAATTAGAATGGTCTCGCCTAGCTCACGGGCATGTCAGGAAGATTACAAACGGGCTTGTACATATAAGGGCGCCTCTGACTTGTGACATTACAGGGATTCATACCTCCACAAGAACCCTAAGAGCTGAAGCTCATGTGTCAGACCTTGGCCCTTCTTATCCATGGTTTTATCCTCCACAACCTTCCCTGTGCCATCCTCTCAATCTTGTCCTATAGCCAAGTGGCACTGCTTCTGCTCCAACCCTCATGCCCTGGGCCATCCTTCCCATACAACACCCCCATCTCTCCACAGCTGACTTGCCCAGCGTGTTCCACACAGACTTCTCTAATGGGATGGTGTGGGGGTGGAGACAGAGATTCTGAGACCTAGAGTAAGTGCAGAGAGGACACAGAGATCTCCTGACCATGGAGGCATGGAGAAGCCTGGCTTGAGGGGTAGGAGTGAGAGCCGCCATGGTGGCAATGAAGACGCCTGTCCATCCCACGTTCCTGATATTGATGGATCCTAGAGAGCTAATAAGAGAAGGGAATAGCTTACTCAGCTCAGCATAAAAATGTCAATAAAATCCCTACCATTTATAAAGTCTGCTTACCACTTACAGCTACTTACTGTGTGCAGAATCCACTGGATGTGGATTGCATTAACATGGCGTAAGTTCATTTCACCACAGCGCTAAACTCCATGGCTGTCCCATGTCTCCTGCTCCTCTGACTCAACAGTTATCTTCTCATCACTTAAAACATTCAAGAGGCATATGTAACTTTTATGAATTAATAAATTAAGTCAACAGATTCAGACCAGTGTTTCTCCACATTTTTTTTTCATTATTACCCTCCCAAGGAGCCCTTTTGGACATTTTATTCCTAATTACCCACCCCATGAAATTTGAGTACCGCAGATAATGTAGAATATCCATTTACTTCCTATATGTGCCTCTGTGATTTATATATAAAATGATTAAGTTGTCTAAGGTGTTTTCTCAACCCTTAAAAACGAATTTTCCCCCTGTTGGGGATAATACCATCCCAAATGAGAATCCATGCGGTACACAATGATCACCAATGGTTACTACATGTCAAAAAAGAGATAACCAGACACTCTGTGACCCCTGTTGGAAGTCTTGCCAAACACCAACACCCAACAGTTAGCTAAATTTCAGCAAGCATCTAGATCTAGTTACCAGGTTATAAGGAAAATGGGGCATGAAGAGTATTAAATAATAGAATGAGGGTGCTATCAGGCACATTATAGAAAATTCAACTCCCTCCCCCCTCCTTTTTTTTTTTTTTTAACAATTAAGTTGCGGGGGGGGAATGAGATGGGGGGGAATCAATAGACAGACATATCAGAGACAGATCAGCGAGCATATGCTAACAGGCAACGGCTTTGTGGGTCACTTAGGATCTGATCCAACTGAATCTGATAATATGCATGAGACAAACAGGGTAAACTGAACACAGACTGAACAGTTGATGATATTAACAACTCATTGCTGATTTTTAGGTGTAATGATGGCATTATTGTTGTTTTATCTTTAGTCATGCATATTATAATATTAAGGTAAAACTATATTAAATCTGGGACTTGTCACAGAATAATCTGGAATGAGGAGAAGCATGTGGGGATGTAGATGAAACAAAATTGGCTGTCAGCTGATCACTGTTGGGCACATGGAGTCTCCTTGTATTATTCTTTATTTTTTTAATGTGTTTAAAATATTTCGCAATGAAAAGCTTAAGAAAAATAATTAGATTTTCACCCAGTGGTCTTCTCTGGAGGAGCTAACCAGACTCAGGGCCTCTTTCTGTGGTGGGTTCTCTGGGGAGGAGATGCTGGCCGTGAGCCATTTTCTGCTGCCAGGATGCCAACTTTGCTCGAAGCGGCCCTTGCCTCCTGGAGGCCTGCAGAGGGTAAGCAGCCTTGCTGCAAAGGATTTATTCTCCTGGTCACATCCACACAAAGGCCAGGGTGTCCCTTTCTTCACCTTCCCGGAGAAACCCATGCTGCCTTTTCTGTTTTTCTCTCCATTGTCCCAGTATGAAGAGAGGGAGCTTGGACTCGGACAAGCTGGCGTTCAACCCCAGCTCGGCGAATAGGGGTGGCATGACCTTATTCTGCAAGCGCCTGAGCCTGCGTTTCCCGTCTGTAAAATGTAGAAGGTGAGTAAGACAGGGTTCTTAATTGTTCCTTATAGTACCACTCTGATCAGTTTAAGCAGAAAAGGATGTTATTTAAGGATATGAGGTAGTTCATGGAATCATCCTAGGTGTGTGTAGAAGGATCAGGTCTGGAGGCTGGGTAGAGAACAAGGGCACCCAGATGACACGGCCAGCTTCTCCCAATGAAGCTGCGTCATCACACCATTGGAGCCTGCGTACCCTGGCCACCCTCTCCAGGGCCGGTGCTATGCAGCACGTTCTTCTCCATATGAACATCTAAGAGTGTCTCTGGTGGTGTTGCTGAATGGCTGATCCAAGTCCCATGCCATCATCCTAGATGCAAGGGAGAAGTCTGGGAAAGTGAGTTCTGCCTTCTCACTTGGGGATGGGGGCAGGGGAGACCCAAATTCAGAAAGGATAGTCAAAGACACGGGACGACCAAAGGCAATCGTGACTACCCTAGGCATGTCCCCACTGTCATTCCAAGGCCTCCTGGCCACCCTTTCTGCAAATCCCCCCCATCTTACCTTCTCGGTTTTCCTCACGACTGCATTGCCACCTCCTCCACAGTTTGTTTTTATTACAAGACTCTCTAATTACAGAACTCATCCCCTTCACAGTTTTGAAACAAAAAGAAAAGCAGAACACTGCTCACATTAAGGATCAGGATTTATGTAGTGTTTACCACAGATTTGGGGGTGGTGGGGAGGGGACTTCTACTCTCTTTCTCTCTCATTTTTTCCTTCTTCTCCAGCTTCACACAGAGAACTTCTTTCTCTCTCCCTCTCTCTCTCCCAGGAGGTTCAGGGTCCTACTTTCCAACCTAAGCTCTCTTCAAGGTATAATTCCTAAGTAAATGCAATTCTCTTCCTAGGTGTCAATTTAGTGAATGCAATTTTCTTCATCTCATTACAGAGCATGATTTTGAGGATTAAATTAGATAATGATTATAAAGTACTCAGCACAGTGTATGTTCTCAGCAAACTATTAAGACAAAGCGTATCATGGCCACTCAGTATGTGGGAAGAACACAGCATGGTTGCAAGGACAGCTTTACTGGGGGTCTTGGTTAGAAGTGGGTTGGTGATGAGCTTCAATTTCCTGATTCCTAGGCCTGTGATTTCATGGCTGCATGAAATTTCTGTGGTATTTTGTCACTCGGGAATGGCTCCTTACTAATGACAAAGAAGGAATTTCTTTGTTTAGGGTGAAAGTAAACAGAGCTTCTTGTCTTTAAATCTTTGAGGGTGGAACTTTTCTAATGTCAATTCTGTTGACCCTGCGAGTGAGTCTAGATAGTGAGCTCTAACTTTTGTAGGCTTCCAAGCAAACTGCGATGCCTCTCTAGGCTCAGACAATGACTGCATAGAATTTCATGCGGCTGGACACATCCAGGGACCACATTTGTTTTGCCAGACCTTCTGGTTTCCACTTGATTCTTTTTTTTCTTGAGGTATCTCACCTACCTACTGATAAACTCCTGGCCGAATGAATGGCAGCCCTATCAAAAGCAATTCTCCTTGGAATCCTTTCTTCTGAGCTTCTATCACTATGAGAAATGCTGTGAAGGAGGTATGCTTCTAAATTTAATCAAGAATTTAGCATAGATCCTTCCTTCCTTCCCTGGCCCCATCTCTCCACCCGCAACCTAACGAGTGTTTTCATTCCTATGAGAAGTTGCCCATGTTGCCCCATGTTGACTATATAACAAGCATGGTGGGAAGGTGGCAGGTCACCGCTCAACCAGAGCCAGACCAAGTTGCCAAGGAAGGCTGAATCTGACATTTGAAGATGATGTTAGATCATTGTTGCCTTGTGATCCATTTCTCTGACAAGAATGCAAAGTAAGAAAAAAAAAAAAAGAATGCAAAGTAATTGTAAAACAAAACAAAACAAAACAAAACCAAACCTGTATTCTTTTCTTGCTTCTGTCATGATCAGGGATTTCAGAAAATTAGGAACTCTCAGTATTTGAAACTTTGCCTATATTCCCTCTTTCTGACTGCCACTCAGCATCTTCCCAGCTTAAATTAAATGTGTGTGTGTGTGTGTGTGTGTGTGTGTGTGTGTGTGTGTCTGTGTGTCTGTATCCATGTGACTGTGTGACTGTGTGTCTGTGTGTTCTGCTATTTCCTGAGAACTATTCTTGGCCAGGTCATAGCCTGGCAGTTCTGTTGTCTGTTCTGGTATAGACCAGCATCCCTGCCCCCTCTAGGGCTCTGGGATCCAGCTTTAGAAGCCGATTATCACATTGTACCAGTCACCACAGATGGCATTAGCTGACCCTAAGCTGGGAGCAGAATCAACGAAGTTATTCTTCTGTAGGAGAACTCCCACTTGTGCTAATCTCAGGCACTATGCTCTCCAGGGAAAGAACACCTAAGCCCAGGAACTTGGTGTTTACATTTATTTTGCCATCCCACAATTTGAGTCTAGTAAATGCTTTGTATTGGTTTATACAATGCCAGGGAGTTGGATACAAATTCAGATCGTAAACTAGCTCCTTAGTATCGATGCCTAAAGAACAAGAGAGGAACCTCAGGGATATCTAAGTGCGTCCTTGGAATTGCAGTGTTTATACTAATAAGGAGAGTAGGGCTAGTAGTGGTAATACCAACACCTGATGTTTGTACAGAGAGTGTGGGAACAAAGGAGACAGAGCATAGGCCATCATCTTCTCTGAGCTCTAAGTGAATTTAGTGGATACTCTTTGTAGACACTTTGCCTTGTGTATACAACTACTACCCACCCAAGGAAGATGGCAGAGATGTAAGAGAAGGGAGAAGTAGTTGCATGGGAAGCCATGTGGACAAGTTACTTACCCCGAGACTATTTCCTCATCTGTGAAATGGGGTTGTGCCAATCTAACAGGGCTCTTGGGAAAATGAGATATGTGAGTATGCCTTCATCTAATTTACTAATTCCTATTATGGGCCAGGCACTCTTCTGTGCACTACAAGTGCATTCATAGATAAAAAGATAATTCACCAGAAAGGTATAACTGTCTGAGGTAACTGAATGTTGAGGTACATGGAGCAAAAACTCAAAGAAATAAAGGGAGAAGTTAAAAAATAAAATGTACTGATGCCATGAAAATGGAACATCCTTTTCTAGTAATTGATAGAAGAATAGATTTTTTAAAATAGTAAAGATATAGATGACATTATCAAATAGTCTAATCCAATCAATATTTATACTACACTCTACATAATATATATTCTTTTCTTTCAAGTGCACGTGGAATGTTCCTCTAAGTTAGACCATATGCTGGTCTATTAAATAAGTCTTAAAAATGATCAAAAGTTTGAGATCCTACATAGAATTGAATTAGAAATCAGCAACAATGAAATATCTGGAATATTCCTCCAAATTTTTGGAAGTTCAAAGCACATCTAGATAGCCCATTAGTCAAGGGTGCCTGGGTGGCTCAGTTGTTAAGCATCTGCCTTGGGCTCAGGTCATGATCCTGGGGTCCTGGGATCAAGCCCTGCATTGGGCTCCCTCCTCTGCAGGAAGCCAGTTCCCCCTCTCCCACTCCCCTCCTTGTGTTCCTTCTCTCACTGTCTCTCTCTTTCTGTCAAAAAAATTTGAAAAAGCTTTAAAAATAAATAAATAGATAACACATTAGTCAAAGAGAAATCACAAACGAAACTAAAGGGTAGCTTCCCATTGAGTGATAATGGAAACAGAAGACACCAATATTTCTAGGATATTGCTATTGCTGTGTGTAGAGGGAATTTTATAGCTTTAATTAATTAATTAATTAATTTTTAAAATTTTATTTATTTGACAGAGAAACTGATGGACAATAAGCCTAAGAAATTGCCAGCTAGTGAGTGGCCCAGATGCAAATTGGTCAGTCAGTCTTTTGATCCAGATTCCATGCTTTAACATCATTGCTGTATTTCCTTCTTCTTTGCGAGTGTTGGTATTCAATTGTCAGGCTGCAGTTTTGGAGTCTGGAACTCCATTCTGACAAAGTGTGGCTCTACTGCAAGACAACCGTTTTAATACACACATTTATTGGGGCCTAATATGGGCCAGGCCCATAAAAAAATGGTGTTCACTTTCAGTAAGGAGTTTACATTTTATGTAGGGCAGACAGTGTACACAAGCATTAACATTGAGTCAGAAGGTGTCAAAACATGGGTCAGCTCAATACTGTCCTTTGGTGGTTCTCGCCCTTGAGTGTGCATTGTGCTCATCCAAAAAAGTACTCTGAAACACAGACTGCTAGTCCTCACCCCCAGATCTGATTTAGTAGGACTGCGGTAAAGCCTGAAAATTCTCATTTCTAACAAATTCCCGAGATGAGAGGGCAGGGATCCTGCTGGTGGTCTGGGGATCTCATTCCAAGAACCACTAGTATAGATGAATAATTCTCTACCCTGTTTATATATTAAAATTATTCAGGGATCTTAGAAAAAAATAACTGGTACTTGGGGCTCAGTCTAGACTAATGGAAGCAGTCTCCG
Source organism: Martes martes (assembly GCF_963455335.1). Taxonomy (NCBI): domain Eukaryota; kingdom Metazoa; phylum Chordata; class Mammalia; order Carnivora; family Mustelidae; genus Martes; species Martes martes. The sequence continues at coordinate 126,430,214 of NC_137893.1, forward strand.
AGGGCAGTGCTGAATCACTGGTAGTTTTTCTTAAAGTTCTCCCAGATGATTCCAATGTGAAGCCAGGGTGGAGAACCACTAGGACAGGTGCTAATTGGGCAACCAACCACCCAGGTTTACTCAGGACTGAGGGGTTTGCTGGGATGTGGCACTTTCAGGGCTAAACTAGGACAGTCCCATGCAAATGAGGGTGAGGGGAAACCCTGGATACTATAAAGGAAATGTGTAAGTCAGTGGTCCTCAGCCTTGGGTGACATGGAAATCACCTGGGGAATTTTAAAATAATGATGTCTGGGCTCTACTCCCAGAGACTCTAATGTCATTGAATTGTTCTGGTTACAGCTAGGGCATCTGGACTTGTTGAAGCCGCACCAGTAATTCTAATACGCAGCCAAAGTTGAGACCCACCGGGCCAGGTGAAGGAAAGAAGAGGTTGTATTTTGCCATTAAAACTCCTCTGTTGACCTCTAAAAGATCCATTTCAGAGAAGTGTTTTAAGTAATAGCCATGTTTCAGGGACCAGGGTATATAAATGTAGGAGCGTGGGGAGAAAGAGGAGGTGGTGAATATAAGACTTTATTTTGAAAAGTTTGGCAGGAAGGAGTGAGCTTGATTGGAAAGAGTTTGGCCTTCTTCTGTGGGTGAAATAAAATTTTCCATCCATATATATGCTTTTCAGTTAAATCTATGAGCACTCCAAGTGTCTCTGTTATTTGAACATAGGAACCAGAACAGAGAATACTAGGTCCCCAGAGCAAGGTGGGGTGTAGTAGGCTTGTAGTTCACTTTTTTTGCATCTCTTCTCCCATGTCTTCATTGGGAAGCAGCAGTGCAGCTTGGTGAATAGACGTTATCTCCATAGGGGAATGGGGTTTTGAATAAACCAACTACTCTTGATTAACTCCTTTCCCTTTTCAGTTTTGGGTTCAGGAATCCAGACCTAACCCAGTTTGCAAATATTTCCATTGCAATAGATACTGGTTAGAAGTATGAAAGTGGCCCCGGAAGGGAAGACTCTTGTTTTATGACTAGAGAAGAGATGCTTCCCCCACTGTGTGTGAGCCAGTATGCAGCCAGGATTGCTACCAGGTGACCTTCAACACCCAAGAGGGGACAAACCAGACTTAGCATAGGACCAATACTGAAGACAACAGAAGAGAGAAACGGAGGAACCTAGCCTTTGGTGACATCATTGACCCTGATGCTTCCAAGTCTATTCTTACTTGCAGATTTCTGGTTGTGTGAGCTAAGGTACTGATTTTGTATTGGCTTTTCTATTATTTACAGCTGAAGGCATCCTAATTGATATGTGGGATCAGTAGAGACAATAAGAAGCAAGTGCTGGGAAAAACAGCCTAATTACAGAGGCAGCTCTATGAAGGCAACCAGCCATTTCAAATCACAGTGCATGTGACTGAGATATTTGAGGGTGATTCAGACAAGTCCTTGGTGCCAGAGAGGTCAATCTTGTCGAACAGGGCACAGAAGCAAGAAATCCAGACTGTGGTGAAATACTCAGCAGCCAAGTAGACCACAGTTGTATTCTACTTGCCCCAGACCCACACAGCTGGCCCAGCCACACAGCGATACAATCCAGCCCTTGGGCAGGAGTGGGAGGTAAGGTGGATATACTTGCAATAACTAGTAATTAAATGATGACACCTACTGCAGTTTACTAATGGCTTACCACATGTCAGATGTTGTACTGAATGGTTTACGTACATTATATCACCTTAAATGTTCTTAAAAAACACTCAGAAATAAGTGATGATGGCTCCTGTTTTCAGATGGAGAAGAGGTTTAGCATTTAAGTGAAGTTGGTTCAATAGTCAAAAACTAATTCATGTCATTCACTGTATCACAGACCTAAAGATATGACTGCCTCAATAAATACAGAGAAAGCATCCAACAAAATTCAACCACTATTTTATGATAAAATCTCTCAGCAAACTAGGAATTAAACCAGGAATTTTCCAAAATTGATAAAGGGCATCTGTAAAAAGCATTGCAGCTAATAACATACTTAATTACCAAAGACAATGCTTTCTCCCTAAGAACTGTAACAACACAAGAATGTCTACACTTATCCCTCCAGTTCGACATTTTACTGGACTTACTGGCCAGTGAAATAAAGCAAGAAAAAGAAGTAAAATTCATCCAAGGGAATAAAGGGGGAAATAAAATTCTATTTGCAGATGATAAGGCTGTCTACATAGAAAAATCCCCCAAAATCGACACAAAAGTTACTAAGCCAATTAAGTGGGATTTTCAAGGTCAGAGAATACAACATTAACATACAACCAATTGTGTTTCTATATATGAGCATTGAACAATTGGATATTGAAATTAAAGTTAAGTGTGGGGCAACCGGTCGATAGCAGAAATCAGGAGAGTGGAGAACCTGATTTGTTCCTGAGTACTATTATGTCTGCTTCTAGTTTCTCTATATTCATTGCCAGCAGGAGTTAAGGCATATGCATGGGATCACAGCACATCTCCCTGACCTAGTTGCTGTGAATTTGATGCCACAAGACTGGATTCCAGACATTTGGCTGTCGGGACTGACATAGTCCCACTCTCAAGATCGCCCCAGGACTAGAACAGAATAGAAGACATAAGAGAGGCTCTGGGACCCAAGTTCAAGGAGCTAAGAAATGGGCAGTAGGGACTGACAGTCTTGTGGTGAAGAGACCATTTTTTGGCAGACATTATTTATTCAGATTGCTTCGAATCCCCTTTTTCCTAGGTTAAGTGGAACTCATCTGGCTTGATAAATTTCATGGTCACCCAGTAGGCATGCTGGCTCCCACTCATAGTTTAGACTGGAGGAGCCTTGGCAACATTTGACAGTCTCCCCTAAGTGAGAATAGAAGTAGATGGGGACAAAAGCCTTCCCGTGAGGAAATGGCAAGACAGAGAAGCTACAAACAACAAGAACATGGGATATTCATCCAGCCCAATCCAGATGTAGGAGTGAGCAGCATGCTTGAGATACCACTTTTGCCTTCTAGGAAATTTGACAGCAAACCCATGATATTTAACTACAGCTAGAATAGCATAAAGCACACAGAGATATGACTTGCCAACAATGAATATTCACTTTATGATGGCAGAGTGGAGGGGATGAGTGAAGGAGGGGGACGAACATGAAGTGAGCTACTTCAAGATGCTGTCATGATGTTCAGTACTTGACTTATGGAATATGCTGCAGGGCACCCAGTATGCTGGTTCTGGCCTGTGAGCTCTTAATCTGTGCTCACCTTTCTCTTCCTATTCTCTGGACAGCAGTCCTGATCCTACAGGCTATGCTTCCCAGACCCCGAGTCATCTGTCTTCCCTGCCAGGTTAAAGGAAGACGCTAGCTGCGAGCTGGAGAGTAGCAGGAAGATGGAGCCAGGTATGTCTCCTCCTTCTCTACCTCAGGCATCTTCTTGGAATGCCTTTTCTATGGCACATTTCCTGTCAGACAGCTCCCATGGCATGATCCCAGCTCTTGGACTATAAAAATATAGTCCCCCTCCCATTGTGTCTCCAGTTTAGGAGTTGAATTGGCTTCCTGTTAATGCCAACCTCTAGGTAAACTCACCACTGTCTGTTTGGATTCTTGACTGCCCCATCACTTGCCCAACCAATATTCTGCCTCAGATCCCTCTGGTGTAAATGTTTGCAGTGACTTCTGTTTTCTTGGTTCATCTCTGACGCTCCTACTAAGTGTCCAGTCATTCAGAGTGGTTTTCCCTATGCTGTTATTATCATGTCATTTATTCAACAATGGCCTTAAAAATAACCATTATGTTCCCAGTTTTAAAGAGGAGAAAACCAAATTTCAGACACAGTAAGTAACTTGCTCAAAGAGAAGATGGAATTTATAAACAGGTCTTTCAGACTTTCAAGGTATATTTGTTCTCACTGTGCCATGTCATCTCTCTTGTTGAACACGTTATCTTAATTTTTCTAAGTGTGGAGTATTTCTCTAAAGTTTCAGCAGGGATGTTGACTCAGCCAGGAAGAATGTCAGAGAGACATTCCACAAGAATCTACAACTTCCAAATCGTAATAGAGAATGTACCCCAGATAAGATTTCTTCCATTACCTGATAAGTTAGTTTTGCTACCAGAATATTTTGCTCCTCTCTAGAATTGTGGTAGGAATGAAGCTTCAATTATTGACATCTAAATGGGAACCTCTCTGCAACTAGCAATAGAAGTGCTTCCTGCAATAGAATCATTATGTTCAGAACAGCCTTCCACTGCAGTAAAAAAAAAAAACTATCTAGGTCATCAGTGATCTTAGATGTCAATTATAAAAACAAAACAAACTAAAACGCAAAGCCACATATAAGTTGTCTTACTTAAAACCATTTCTACAAATAAGATACAAACTTGGAGGAAAGCAGCACCCAGCATCTGGGACTTCCATGGTATTATGCATTGATCTTTGCAGTTCCCCAGGGGCAGAAGAATGAATGCAAACAAAGTCATCGTGGAAATGGTGATTTCTAGAAAAACCCTGTGACTAAATGGAATTTGTTTTATTTGAATGCTTTTAATTCTGCAGATTTATGTCCTCTTGACTTTGGTAAGAACTTGAGAAGCCACTTACTCCAACCTTCATCTCCATCGTCTACTATCATACCTGCTATTCTCTGGAAAAGCCCTGAATCATCCTCCTCCTTTTTCTCTCTCTCTCTTTCTTTCTTTCTTTTCTTCTTCTTCTTTTTCTTCTCCTCCTTCTCCTCCTTCTTCTTTTTAATAGATTAACTAAAGCACAATGGCATAGAGTAAATTACATATACTTAAAGTGCATAATTTAGTAAGTTTTGACATGTGTCTATATCCATGAAGCCATTACCACAGTCAAGATTGTGACACATCCACCAGAAATTGGGCGTGGGTGGTAGATATGTTTACTCATAGTATGGGTAATTATGCTTACATATTTTATGAAAAATTTTGTTTTGTTTTGACATATATTATTTTGAAAATCACATGGCTCAGTGTTCTGTAATAGTCACTCAGTTGTGCTATCATCACAACTATCTAATTCGAGAACATTTCCTCAGCCCTAAGAGAAACCTTACACCCATTAAGTGTCCCACAGTTATTCCTCTAATTCCTTTCTGCTCCAGCCCTTGGTAATCACTAATCTACTTTCGATCTCTATAGATTTGCCTATTCTAGACAGTTCATATAAATGGAATCATTCATCTTTCATGTCTAGCTTCCCTCACTTAGTATATTATTTGCAAGTTTCATTGATATTGTAGTATGTGTCAGTAGTTCATTCCTTTTTTATTGCTAAATATTATTCCATTGCCTTTACATGCCACATCTTGTTGATTCACTAATCAGTTGATGGACATTTGGGTTGTTTCCTCTTTTTGGCTATTGTGAATAAAGCTGCTATAAACATAGCATAAGTCAGGCCAGAACTTTTAATAAAGTGTTGAATAGCAATGGTGAAAGTGGCATCCTTGCCTTTTTCCTGATAATCGACAGAAAGTGTTAGCCACTAAATAAGACATAATGGTGGTTCAAACTGGGGTGATAGTAATAGAGGTGGTAAAAAGTGGGCAGATTCTGAGTATGTTTTGATATGGGATGTGAAGGACTACATGTGATATATGAGAAAAAAAGATTGGTATACAGGGTGATACTAAGATTTTAACCCCAGAACCTGGAATGAGGGAGTAGGCCTCACTGAGATGAAGACTCTATAGTAGAGCAAGTGTATGTGAGGAAGGTCAGCAGTCCAAAAACCCCACTTGATTTCAATACGTATGCCATCTTCGGCAAATCCTGCTAATTACAAACCCCAAATCTATTCTTTCCTTCTAATTGGAGAGGCACTGATTCTGGTCAGTGTGGCTATATGCTCAAACAAACAAACAAAAAATACCAAAAACAAAACAACAACAACAAAAAACAACCTTCATTTTCCAGCTTCCCTTGAAGCTAAGATTCAGAATTTTGGCCGATAGGAATTCTGCTTTTGGAAATCCAAGGACATTCTTGGTTTCCTGACATAGATGCTTCTCCATATTCCTTGCCATATACTTAGCTTACTTCCTACCTGGAATCTGGATATGTGGCTGGAGGTGAAGCAGCCATGAGGTAATCCTGAGAATGAAACCCACATAAGGGATGACACAGAAGAAGGATAAAGTGACTGGGGCTTTTAGGATAGTATGAAACTCAGACCAGCCCTAGACTCCTGTTGTTTGTCTTTGTATTGATTGTCAAAAATAAACCCCTATTTGGCTAAGCTACCCCTGTTGAGTTTCTATAACAAGAAACCAAAGACAATCTATGTTAACACAATGGTTACATCTAAGTCATCAACTTAAATAATGATAAGCTGAGCTCTAGAGGTCAGCTCTCTTCAGATAGGAACAACCTGTACTTTTTCATGTCTCATACTAAATTCACTGATCATATTATCATCTAGCCCTTGAAACTGCACTGTGTCCACAAAGACATAATGAGAAGCTTTGTCTTCTGGAAATCCAAATACACTATGCCCATGTCACTCCTCTGATCTGTCAGTTTAGTAATGTTAACCAAAAAGCATCTGCAGTTTCCTTGTTCTTGGGTGAACCAGTGTCCACTGCCCATGTCTCCTCTTCTCTTTCTAAGAGTTCACAGGCCACTTATTGGATTGGATTGTCTGTATCAGTGACTTTCGTAGGATCCACACCAAGCCCATTGATCTATAATCTGTGGCACTACATTCTTCTCATTGTCCAAAATAAGTACCACATCCGTCCACATCCAGGCTCTAGCTTCTCTCCCACTTTCCACAGTTTCTGGGAGATCGTCTCACCAAGCTAAACTGAAATTCAAGCAACTTTCCATTATGATGAGCAGCTAGTAGCTCTTCTATAGTCTGCTTAGTTGTCTTGGCCATCATTTCCCTCAAATGGAGCTCCTTCCACCCTCACTCTCAAGATGTCTCAGCAGACTCTGTGTTGTTTGTCAATATCACACCATCTACCATTCCTCTCTCTCTTCTTTTTCCAAAAATAGTACCTTGTTGGTGTGGCAGGCTGCATTTGTGGATTCTAGGATTAGATCTCCTGACCCTGTCCTTATAGATCATGGCTGTATGTCATATTCCTCCTCAGAATATGTCCTTCCTCCATTTTCCTTGTTCATTTTCTTGACTAGCCTCCTTATTCTGGGATAATTTTAGATTTACAGAAAAATGGCAACCACAGTACAATGAGTTTCCATATACTCCTAACCCAGTTTCCCCTAATGTTAACATCTTATATAACCATGGCACATTTACTAAAGCTAAGAAATTAATGTTGACACATTACTATGAACGAAACTATAAACTTTATTCAAATTTCACCAGTGTTCCCACTAATACTCTTTTTTCTGTTCCCAGATCCAGTCTAGATTCCACATGGCATTTAGTTTGCATTCGTTTTTTTTTAAATCTCTTTTCAAAATCCCTTTAACAATTTGTTTTCCTTCTTTGTCAGGATTATTTGATTTGGACTAGAGGGATCACTCTGTCTTCCTCTGAAGCTATTTTAATTTGCTAGGCAATGGAGTTTTTTCTTGAAATGCTTTTCCTCAAGGAGCTCACGTCGTTGAATGAGTCCCAGAGATCAATGTGTCTGGAGCACGCACCTCCTCAGTGACTGATGAGCTCCTTGATTGGCTCAAAATTTGTGGCAAGGTAGTCACCTTATCCCAAAGTTCTGTTTGGCTCTATTTCACCAACTGTTCTTCCCTAGTGGCCAAAAGCACACCTTTGGTAGTCATCCCCCTCAGTGATTCCTTCTAATCTTCTATAAATTGTGCCTCAGATGATTTGCTCTAAATGGAAACTGAAAGGTGTGGAGAAGTCTGGCTCACTGTGTGACTGAGGAAAGGTTTGTCTCAGAGCCCTGAGGAGAAGCTTCCCAGTGGGTGTGTGAGGAGAGCAGCAGCTGTCTCCAGCACAGGCTGTCTATCCCTGGGCTGCAGACTGATTGTCACTGAAAGAAAAATCTTTAGCTTCCCTAAGTTAATAAACCCTTAAATAGGTTAAAAGGTAAACGAAGTGGTGATGAGCATGGCCGGGAGACTGATCGCATCAGAGACTTGTCAGGGCCTCCTATCTGGACAAGTGACAAGTCTGTGATTGGATGGGACAGTTGGAAACATAGCTGTAGGAAGTTAGCGCAAAGCAGAAACCAGTATAGGTATTGGATGGTAACTCCATTGTGATTTAGAGATTCCTGGCCATTTCATATAGCATTTCCTTTTAATCACTTCATGTTATGAATATGTAAAGAGCTTAACATGAGTTTAAGTATTCTTCTCTATCTCATGCTATCTCTATGCATCAGGATAACTGAAATTCTGAACTGGCAAGAACTCATCTCAAAAATACAAGTAGTCTTGAATTGAGCTGAACTAAATTGAATTTCTGACACCTACAACAGAATGTAAGACTCTTGGTTGTGACTTTTAGAGGCCTCAGAACTCTATTGATGAAGTTGTTTCATGTGAGAGTGAATGTCACTTGGAGGCTGGAAGTGTCCACAGTCATACTGTCAGAGAACGAAGACTGAATAGTGGATAAGATATGTATGTTAAATACTCCATTATAGAAGTTCTATACATTTTTGAGCCCTGTTAAATCAATCTATAACCATTAACAATTGTTGAAAAATAAAAAGATATTGATATTAAGATACCAGAAAAGACCCTAGTTCCATGTAAAGCTATGTGGATTTGCATCTCCTTTGGAAAGACAAGAACCAGGATATGATTGAATTCAATGAGGTCTGGAGGAAGCAGAGAGAAAAAGAGTCTGTTCTGCTGGACAACCAATTCAAATAAAAGAAATGGCTCCAGGCACACATTATTAGGGATTAGTCATGAGCCTCAAGGTGTGACTAATGTCTTCTGTGGATGGCAGGATGGTCCTATCCTTTAGCAGTGATCCTGGGAGACTGCCTTCTGTTAAAGTGAAGAATATTTTTCCTAATGCAGACATTTCAAGTAGCTGGTTCCTTCAAGAAGCCTTCAATTATTTGTGGTGTCAGCCTCGAAAAACTTCTCTCCCAGAATCTGGGCACTCATCTTAGAGAATAAATTGGACAAGATTGAAAGTAATTATGAGGGGAAGTGAGAGGCATTATTTTTTTCTTGTAGAAAATGAGGAGACTTAAATTGCAAAACACATACTGATCGTCTCTGCTCTGAAAGGTCCTGATCCTCCGGGAGGTAGACTAGTTGCCCCATCTGTGTGCATGCTCCTTCTCCTTTGGCCACGGCTGATTTATGCAAGGTGGTTCCTGGCACAGACTGAGCCAATCCTTATTTCTTTTTGGGGAAATTTAAACTGTTCAGTGACCCAGAAACTGAGGATCATCGGAAGAGGGTTATGTTCATGGCCATTTTCAGGATCTCCCACTCTTGGAGCTTGGGGAGCTCATTCATGCTCTTCCCAAGGATTGAGCTTTCAGTTCTTGCCTTGGATTTTAAGAGCTGGGTCAATACCCTTTCTAAATTTTCCCATTTATGCAAAAGCCAGCTACGATTAGTTTTCATTGAAACCAGAAGAAACTTACTGAATACAAATATATAACCCATAGGGTTATTTGATTGAATAAGATTTTGATATAGGTAAAAGCTCTTTATAAACCAAACTTTATACTGTAGGGTTGATTCTTAGGTGTGCTTTTGCTTTTAAACATTTCATACACATAACCTGGGATTTGCTATAATTAGAGTATATATCTCACTCATTCATTGGATCTTGGCTCAGATCTACTTTGGTATGATCTTGGATTAGTTAAGTCCTCAAGCTTTAGTTTCCCAGTCTGCAAAATGGGAATAATACACTCAAGCTTATAGGGCTGTTATGAGAATAAAATAAGATATTACATGTAAAGAATTTAGCTCAGCACCTAGCACATAATAAACACTTAATAAATATGAAATGTTCTAATTTGTTCAGTAATAATGAACTACATATGCAGAATTAGAACAGGAAGCCATTATGAATGCTTGCATTTGAATATTTCTCAGTTGTAGATTTTGTTTAAGTTTTATTTATTTATTTCAGAGAGCCGGGGTTGGGGGGAGGGAGTTTGATTATGCAGTCTCACCTGAATGAGTGGGGGGAGGGGCAAAAGGACAAAGTCTTTGGGCAGACTCCCCTCTGAGGGAAGAGCCAGATGTGGGGATCAATCCCACAGCCCAAGAGATCACATCCTCAGCAGAAACCAGGAGTAGGAAGCTCAACCAACTGAACCACCCAGGCAGCCCTCAATTGTAGATTTTGAACTTCCACCTGTCAACTGATTTTGCATTCATCACATTCACCTGCCTAGGGACGACTTTCCATATCACTTTTCCTCCGAACATGAAGGGAATCTGTTCCTGTTATAATTCTTTGAACCATATTCTAAAGGAAAATTCTAAGCCTTAACCTAATGTTTCTTTCTTTGTGGGAATTTCTTGAGATTACCACATCAGCAATAATTGAATAGCCCCCAAAATATGTCAATCTCTTTTGCTTCTTTAAGTGAACAACTGTATGCATTTTGACTGGTAGCTAAAATAATATTATGCCTCTCAGTTTAGAAAGCTGAAAAATATCATAAAATCCAGGTAACTAATATAATGCCCCCCCATTATTATGCCCCCAGAGAGAAGGGACATTTCATCCCAGAGATAAAATCAAGCCTCTACCTCATTGAACATGTCTGTAACTCTTTAATGTTTTGCCCTCCCCATGCTTACAATCACCTGGGTTTTAATAAATTCTTTGACACTAAGTGCTGGGCTTTGCAAATGAAGAAATAAAGTGCAAGAAGGCTAAAAGATTGCCCAAGGGCGTTTGCCTCATTCGTCTACACCTGGGACTACTATCTGTGCCTTGTGACCACAACCCCATGCTGTTTGCTCTAGGATTGAATGCTGTCTGGTACACCAATATTCCCTCCATCAGGTGACCCATCCCATAGGGACAGAGCATTAGAACAAAGAACAAATAACAAAGCTTTAAACCTTAAGCCACGGAATGAGTCACCAATTGGAGCACTTTTTGGCAAAATGCCTGGCACCAAGCGGATGCTCCGTAAATATTTGTGCAATGATTCCATGACTTCGTGGGTGATTAAGGGAAAATATTAAGGAAGCAATGTGGAAGAAGTTGTTTAAGAGACAGGAGACATTTTTCGGCCTGTACGTGCCTTCCTTCTCCACCTAGGTTTCTTGGTTGAGATCGGACATTACATTTCTTCTGTGGCATAGTCACCACTGGTGTGAAACCAAAGACTTTCCCCAATTCAAAAAGCATTTTCAAGAAGAGTTTTCTCTCTAGGCCACCTGAACCTGCCTGTGCCCAGTGACAAGTTTACTGTGAAATTTAAGCTTTAAGTTCCTCATTCACACTGTCCCCTTCCAAGCCCCTGGAGAGGATTCCAGCAAAGTGTTCATGAATTCATACCTTTTGTAATAGTTTATTTTGTTTTATTTTATTTTTTATTTTTTAAAGATTTTATTTATTTATTTGACAGACAGAGATCACAAGTAGGCAGAGAGGCAGGTGGGGGGTGGGGGGAGCAGGCTCCCTGTGGAGCAGAGAGCCCAATGTGGGGTTCCATCCCAGGACCCTGGGATTCTGACCTGAGCCGAAGGCAGAGTCTTTAACCCACTGAGCCCCCCAGGCACCCCTGTAATAGCTTATTTTATTAGATTTTTCAAACTTATATTTTCTTTATTGGATATTTTAGATTACAAAATTACAAATTCAACCTAAGAACAAAACGTACAATAAAAGTAAATTGCTTAATGTATATTAAGCACAGCAATAAAAAAGAACTGGCAAAAAAGAAAAAGACAAAAGCTATATGTTTAACTTCCCTAAATATGTTATTTTAACCGCAGTCAGTTAAAACTGCTCTCTCTTTCCATCCTAATTGTCCTTTACACATTTTTCCTCTTATAGGATGGTGTGAAAAGTGCAGGCATTGCTAGGATTCTCTGAGGAAAAGTTAGGTTGAGAAAACATTTAGTTTGGACTTAATATGTGAACAAGGTTGGCAGTTACTTCCATGTGTGGTTAAGATATTGCTAGCCACATAAATGTGGTAGTGGCTTCTAGAAGACCTTGACCACCACTGCACCAACTCATGGGCATGATGACATGAAAGTGTGCTGTCAGATTGTAGCTCACAGTGCCCATGACGTTGTGTGGTCCCCAGCAACGGAGGGGTGTGGGAATGGAGGAGAAGCAAAGTTGATATGTGCAGGGCCAGAAACTAGTCTGCAGAGAGCTCATTTTTTACTGGACTTGTCAAATTGAAAGCAAAGAATCAGATTCTAATCAACACCTAGGCAAACTGGAAATTCTCTCCTGTCAGGAATATACTTGGTAATCCAGTATATACGCTTGGAAATACACCATACTTTTTTTTTCTTTCTCATGGAAATTGTGGTGTGAGTTCACTAGGACTTCTGTCACAGACTGCATGGCTTCAACAACTGAAATTTTTCTTCTCATAGTTTTGGAGGCTGGAAGTCCAAGATGAAGGTGACACTGGATTATGGCCCAATCTAGCCTTGTCTTACCTTAATCACCTCCTTAAAGACATCTCCAAATAAGTTTACATCCTTAGGGACTGGGGGGTGGGGCTTCAACATAAGAGTTTATAGGAGGATGCAACTCAGCTCAAGATGTGTTGGAAATAGATTGTACTAGGTATCTTGTGTAGCAGCAACATTAAGCAAATCTGTGTGTGAAGTCCCATGTTATATGCATCCCATCCATCAATAATAAAAAGCCAAATTTTGATGAGCTGTGTTAGAAAGACAACTGAGTTCTCTTCCCAAACTATAGAAAATGATACGACAAAGTTGTTGGCATGGGGGAAAAAACAATAAAAAAGGAATGTACAAAAGATATAGGACAAAAACTATAGAGGTGTATCTGGCAATTATTATTTTTTAAAATATTTTATTTATTTATTTGACAGAGAGACACGGCGAGAGAGGGAACACAAGCAGGAGCGGGGATGAGGGAGAAGCATGCTTCCTGCTGAACAGGGAGCCCGATGTAGGGCTCAATCCCAAGACCTTGGGATCATGACCTGAGCTGAAGGCAGACAATTAACAACTGAGCCACTCAGGTGCCCCATGTCTGGCAATTATTTAATAAAAATATTTTTCAAAGAGAATCATACACTCTGATGTTAAATATTAAGTGCTTAAATGTTAAATGTTTAAAAAAAAAGTCAGAGAGTGTGACAACAAACATGGCAGCCAAGCGTCAACACACAAGCACCCGCGGGCAGCTGGAGAACACGGGGACCCTGCATAGGTGGCAGAGCTGGGGGAGGGGGAACAGTGGCACAGGGGACACTGCGGGCAGTACCCATGTGGGGAGATGCTGCTTGGATACAGAGGCCCATCCCATAAAAGAAACTTTGCAGGGGAGCCTTTGTGTTTAAGCCACTGAGAAGCCCCATTTTATCCGAGGCATGGTACAAACTCTTTACATGGAAAAGGGAAATGGGCCAAGTAGATCATTCCATCAGAATCCAAGGGATTTAAAACAGTGATAGAACTGTTTCCTTCTTTGTGAACATCTGTATTTTTGTATCTTTTGCAAACAATAAGAAGCCATAGAAGGATGTTGCATAGTATGGTGGAGGAACCCAGGAGGGAGTGCAAAAACCCTTTAGACCCATTCTGCTACTTTTATTTTTTGATGAGCATAACCATTACCCCCAAGGTTTCCTCATGCACTTTGTAATCTCTCTCCCACACTCCCATGCTCAGGCAACTACTGATCTGCTCTCTGTCACTGTAGATGAGTTGTCTTTTCTAGAATAGTATATAGATGAACTCATACATTATGTCATCTTTTTGTCTGGCTTCTTTCACTCAGCATAATTATTTTGAGATTCACCCATGTCGTTGTGTGCATTAATAATTCATTCCTTTTTATGAACTCTTGAGAAAGAGAGGCAAATGAACAATTAGATGATACACAGAATCCATTCAGGAAAGCTTGTTCCAGAATCCGGTATAAGTTCAGTGGAGATTTGGCCACATGGCCTTTTACAATCCCTGGATCCTACAATGACAAACAAATAAAAAACTTGACACATATTTACAACACATGCCAAGCGCCAGGCATGGGTTTGACACTAGGAGAGCAATGGAGAGTCATCACCCTATTGTCAAGGAGTCGTTAGTCCAGTGTGAGAGAATAATAGCATCTGTGGTGAGATCTAGAACGATCTCTCAAATAAAAGGAAGATGAGATTACTTCACCTTTAGTGATAAATATTTTTTATGACATTTTTATATTTTTGTACTAAAAAGCAATGTACTAGTTATCTGTTGATGTATAACAGATTTCTCCCAAAATTTAGAAGCTTAAAACAACCAACACTTGTTATCACGCAGTTTCCATAGGTCAGGAATCCAGAAGCAGCCTGTTGGGTGGTCCTTGCTCAAGGCCATCAGGAGATTGAAATCAAGCTGTCAGCTAGTGCTGCAGTCACATATGAAGGCTCAAGGGATGGAAGATCTGCTACCAAGCTCACTTATGTCCCTGTTGGTGGCATTAGCTTTTGACTGGTTACTGCTCAGGGATTTTATTTCTTTGCTACAGGAGCCTCTCCATTGGCTGAGTGATTTCCAGGCATGGAGCTGGATTCCCCCAGAGTGTGTGATCTGCAGAAACCACGATCTTTTAATGACTTGATATTGGAAGTGACATTCCGTCGCAACTGCCGAATTGCATTGGCTGCACAGACCAATCCCAGTAAAATGGGGAGAAAAGGACTGCACAAGGGTGTGAACACCAAGATGAAGCCATCTTGGGAGCTAGCTAACACAAGAGATAACTTTGAACAGATGTATTTACTTAGTCATCATACTTGACTCTGGGGTGTGTGCTGTATGAATGGAAGTTTGATGTGATTAAATCTGCCAAGAACATTGAAATATCACAATGGGTTTGAATAGGACAGATTGCTGGTAAAAGAGGGAATATCGTTGCCATACCATCACTTTCATCCCCATTTATTTACATGTCACGGATTTGTTTCACTTAGACAGTCCCCTAGTTACTATGGCAACAGTTTTCAGAGGTAAATTTTACTCAGGCACAAATGCAGTGTGAGAAACAAAATTAAGGAGATTTGGAACAAAGAACAGAACAACTGCCTTTATTTTTACCAGTGGACCTGGGCAATTTAAAATTAGGCAAGAAAGGCCAGAGAGAGTCTTAAAAAGAGATTATGCAAAGCTTCTTTTTAAAGAAATAGAACATAAACATTAAAAAAATTAGACTCTTGATAGAAGATACTCTGAACGTCCACAGTAAATGCATTACACAGAAATTTGAAAAGGAGCCTAGGGTGGAGTGGGAAATGGAAGAGGAGTGGGAGATGGTGGGTGGGATAAAGAGTGAGAAGACATGAACAGGAACTGGTCCCAGACCAGATCTCCTGAATTAACTTGGTCCCGTGTTTGGTTACTGGTGAGGTTACTGGTTTCAGCTAAATTCGTTCAACTCACAGTGTCATGGACATCTTGTTCCTATCTTTTTCCCAAAGTGGCTTTGAACAATGTGAAACCCATATCTGAGGTGGAAGGCATTCAGCCAGTGGAGGACACCAGAGACCTCTGAGTAGACCCCCAAATGCCCTTTCCCTACCTGTTGGTTTCATGGTGGAATGAAAAAAGGAGATCAATGCAGGCTGCGTGAAATAGGTTCACTGGGAAACAATCTTGCCATGTGTGAGGTAATAGAAAATATATATATGTTGGTCTCTGCCCACAGTTCCTGGCACAGGGCTTCTGAAACCCTTGTAATTTCCTAAGTGATAAGAGCACAGGAGCATTTTTGTTCTATTACTTTGTCTTTTACCCTGTTCCTGACACAGAGCTTCTGAAAAACCTTATAATTTCGTGGGTAATAGGATCATTTTTTGTTCTAATGAGGCAACTCTGGGTGGGGTCCCAGAGGGAGGCTGGTCACAGAAGCGACTAGGCCATGATTAGAAGCTCGGGATTTTCAGCTCCACCCCCCATTCTCAGGAGAAGGGACAAGGGTTGAAAATGGGAGTTAATAATTGATTATGCCTACAGGGAGATTCCACAAAAATCCCAAAAGGATGGGGTTTGGAGAGCTTTTAGGTGGGTAAACACATCCACTGTGGGAGGGTGATGTACCCCAACTCCATGGGGAATAAAAGCTCCTGCATGCTTGACTGTCCCAGACCTTGCCCTATGTATCTCTTTATCTGAATGTTCATCTGTGTCTTTCATCACAGCCTTTAATAAACTGATAAATAAGAGTTAATTGTTCTCCCGAGTTCAGTGAGCCACTCTGGCAAATTCTCAAATCCAAGGAGGGGGGGACATTGGAATCTTCAATCTATAGCTGGCCTGTCAGAAGCATAATGGACCTCCTGGGCTTTCAGCCGGCATCTGAAGTTGTGAAGGGGACAGTCTTGTGGGACTGAGCTCTTGACCTGCTGGATGTGACACAAGCTCCAGGTAGATTATGTTAGACCTGAGTTCAATCACAGGACCCTCAGCTGGTGTTTCAGAGAATTGTGGAACTGTAGGGGAACCCCACCCCCACAGTGTAAGAGTGCTTAGAATCAATACATCATGCATACGTTTTAAAATCTGTGTTTAAAATTGAAGTAAGAACTTCTTCTTTTTTTTTTTTGGAAGGTAATTAAAATTATATTTTATTTTATTTTTTTAATTTTTTGTTTCTTTTCAGCGTAACAGTATTCATTGTTTTTTCACCACACCCAGTGCTCCATGCACTCCGTGCCCTCCCTAATAACCACCACCTGGTTCCTATGACCCCCCACCATAAGAACTTCTTCTAACTGCATGACCAAAGCTTTCCTGGAGCAATGGATTCCCCTACTGCTTCAGAATTACTTCTCTTATCTAGTAAGAAAAGGACAACTAACAGTGTCTGACATACTCATTAAAATTTCCAGGTATCATTATGAGTTTGTAAATGTCTCCTTGTAATTCTGTCAATTTTTGCTTTGTATACTTTGAGCCTATGTCTTAAAAACATACATTTGCCACTTTTACTTATTTTGGTTTTTTTTTAACCATTAACTAATGACTTTTTTAATCCCTATTCCTGCTCTTTTTGTATCCTAGTGTTTTCTGATATTAATACTGCTGTATCACTTCTCTCTTAGTAAAGGTCTTTTTGGATTATTAAATTTTAGGTGTGTTTCTTATAAAATCAATTGACTGGATTTTGTTTTTTTATCCAATCTGAGAGTCTCTGTTTTGAAATAGATAAGTTTAATCTATTTATATGGATTGAATTATGGATATACTTATACTTGTTCCTCCACCTTCTTTTGTATTTTCTATTTACCATGCTTTTTTTCCCCTTCTCTTTTTTTATTCTCGTTTCCTATCTTCTATTGGATCAGTTTTTCTTTATTCCCTTTTTCTTCTGTAATTTTTAAAGTTGAACGTTCAATTTCTATTCTTTTGATTATCTCATTTTTGATACACATTCATAATTCATATTTTAAAAAGGCAAAAAGCTAATCAATATGTCTGTCTTATTCTTCAAAAAGTCAAGGGCATCTAAGTTTCCTCCCATTTTCTACATTATTATTGTCTACTATGAAAACTTCCCCATGTTTTTAACTGTCTCTCCAGAGTGAATTATGATTAAAATTTAAGAGTTAGTTTTTGTGCTGGTCTACCAGCAGGTCATTCTCACTTTTTTGTTCCACATTGCTTCCTGCACCCTACTTCAGTTTTGTGAATTCACTTTTCTTCTTGATAAAGTGCATCCTTTTGTGGTTCTTTGAACAAGAGATCAGTAGGTAGTAAAATCTCTTAGATTTTGTTAATCTGAAAATGCATTTATTTTACCTTCTCCCTTGATTGGTAGATTTGCTAATTATAAAACTCTAGGTTTTCAATTATTCTCTTCTATCACTTTGAAGATACCATTCTGTGGTCTTCTGACATTTGGTATAGCTAATGAGGAATCTGTTGGTCATTCTTTTGTAGATAGTCCGTACTTTTCCTTCAGCAATTTTTAAAATACCTCTTTGCCTTGTTTTTGTTTTGTTTTGTTTTTGTAAATTCATCTATGTTATTTTGTGTATTTGTTTTCCTTGGGATTTGGCACAGTTTGAATATAGTCATCCAGATTACATCATTAGCATTATCAGATTCCATCATTAGAGGTAATCTGATGAGCTTGGAGTTGCAAAATCATAGAATTAAGTTGTCTAAGCACATAAACTTAGAAGCATATTTTCAAAAACATAAACATACAGCTATAAAAAGAGCCTGTAACACAGACCAGAATCCTGAGCAGATAAGAGAATTTGCTGTCCATTGAGTTAGGGAAAAGTTTCTGCTCTTTAGCCCTCCACAATTTTCTTTGCTCATGCTGAGGGGAACAAAGAAGAGAACAGAGGTAATACGGTTGCAAAGGAAATGACTGGATGTGTATTTAACTAATACAATACAAAACTGCTGAACAGGAGGGAGAGGCAACATGGATCAGTTATAATGATAATTTTTAAAAGGTTACAAAGAAGGAAAAGGACAAGGCTAGACTCAACCCTGTGGTGCTGGACTTAAAGAAAGTATCAGTAGAAACGCTTGGTTTTCAACATAAAGATACATCGATAAATGAGAGATAAATAGAGAAAGAGAGAGAGAGGTGTCTATGTATGAGTGAGTATACATACATTTGTTTTCTAGCCCTGTTTGCTTAAAGGGTCTAGAAGCTATGATACCCCAATAGTAACGAACACATGTAGGACCCAGATCTATATTTCTAAATACTCCTCCTCAATATAGGAACTAAGGATCCATGAAGAAGGGAATGATTTCAGGGGTGGGACAGGAAAAATACAATAAAAATTGCCTAGGATGTCTTCTGGTGTCAGAAAGTGAGGAAATGCTCAAAAAAGATGGAGCTTGTCAAAAGGGCAAGGAGTGAGCCCAAAGGGGCAGACGATGGCCAGATCTGATACAATTTTAGCAACAAAATAAATAGCGATAGTTTTAGTTATCACCCATAGGATAGAATCAATATTCACGAGTCCATACTGGTAAATACACAATTGAGTAAATGAATATTATGGGGAGTAAAGATAGCTCTTCCTTACAGAAAAATTTATTAGTAAATGTAGAAGGAATGAGGAAAATAGAGAATGACCATAAGAAATCACAGCAAAGTTACTGCAGAGAAGCTCCTCTGATGGGTGCCAGCAATAATAAGCCAAAGTTTGAAGAGAAATGGGATATTTATATTCTCAAAGTATCTCCCCAGGATAGTATTAATTACAAAAGGAAAAATAGTAACTTCAGAGTGGAGAAATCCAGCCGACACTACTCTAACCAAAGTGATCAAGGTTGATAGCAGTAATAAGAGATAGTGACATTATTTCCCCCTCAATATGATGCGTTGAGGAGGGCCCATCACTCCTGAGATATTTTTGACAAAATGGTATGACCTTAATCTAACAATCAGACAAAACCAAACCGAGGGGACATGCAACAAAAAATAACCAGGACTAGTATTCTTCAGAAGTATAAGATCATCAGAGGAAAGACTGAGGAATCATCAGAGGTCAACAGAGACCAAGAAGTCACAATGTCTAACACAAAGTGGGAGCTTTGAGTGGATCCTGAACCCCCCCCAAAAAAAAGCCTTTAGTGGGAAAATATGAACAAAGTCTATAGTTTCATGCTACATTAATTTCTTTTTTTTTAAAGATTTTATTTATTTATTTGACAGAGATAACAAGTAGGCAGAGCAGCAGGCAGAGAGAGAGGGGGAAGCAGGCTCCCTGCTGAGCAGAGAGATCGATGTGGGGCTCGATCCCATGACCCTGGGATCATGACCTGAGCCGAAGGCAGAGGCTTTAACCCACTGAGCCACCCAGGCACCCTGCATTAATAATTTCTTAATTTTGATCCTTGACCTCTTCTTACATAGAACATTAGTGAAATTTCAGTGAAGAGTGTATAGGAATTCTCTGAACTATTCTGGAAAATTCTCTGTAAGTCTAAAATGTTTTAAAAACTAAAGATTGGGTTTGTTTTAAGGGAGGCAGAATTTGTAGTTGTGAAGAAGCTTACAGTAGTTGGGAAGAAGCTAATCACAAGGGTTTGGGGGGCTGGTGAGAGTCCCCTGTGACTGTCATCTTCTCTTTCTGGAGCCGTGCTTGCAGAAGGACAGTGCTTGAGCCAGGGAACAACAGTGGGGAGTTACAAAGAGAAAAGCATTCAGGAATACAGGAGATGCAAGAAAGCTTCAGGATTTAAGCCTTACTCGTTTGGGATGTTAAAGACCAACATCAAAGTGTAGATGTGTGATGAAGCTTCTGAAAGTCCCACAACCTCAAACAGGCCAGGAGGAGGCCAGGTGAGAGACAAGAGTGAAAAATGAAGAAGAAAAGGAGATAAGGACGCTCAAGGGAAGCCAGAGCTAAGTGATTTGGGACAGCTCTTCAAGGGTGGGGGAAGGTTGAAGGGCCAAGGCATACTTTGAAAAAATATGATGGAAACATCTGGGAATTATTGGATTATAGGTAATAATGTAGGGTGTTTAAGGTAACTCTCTTTATTTTAGTGTTCAAGGTTTTAAAATTCTTGCTCTAAGTTTATTTGACAGTGTAACATGTTCACATTTAATGGTTGCACTAAAAGCTTCTGTTTTTAGTTTGTGATAAAAATATGATTGAACTGAAAAGCACATGAAGCTTAGTTAACTGTACCTCCTGGAGGAGCCACGGCCTCCTCACCCTTCACCTGGTGATGTCTTGCTCTAATATCAGGCAAAACATCACTGAAAATGAGCCATTTTAGGCAGGTTGGTTTTCTTAGCCTGCAGCTTTAAGAAGGCAGCCAACAGCACAGACAAGAAGCCTGAGCAGAAACGAGAGTTTGCTGTCCATTTAGTCAGGGACAAGGCTTTGCTCTGAACTCTCTACAGTTTTGTTTTTTCACGCTAAAGGGAACAGAATCATGAGAAAAGCAGCAGCAGAGAGTTCAGTCTTCTCTCATGAGCATCAGCAGCCTGAGAGGATGGGGCCTTACCCAGAATTTCCCTGCTTTACCAAGGATTCTTGGCCCAGGTTCTTCAGCCTCCCTTCTGAAATCCTAGAGAAGATCTCCCCCCAGTGGGAGACTTAGACACTGGGTTCTCCTCATTCCTCCAGCAGAGAGTGGACCCACCACCCAATGGAGTGGGCAGCGAAAGAAAGAAGACCCAAGGAACTCAAAGTGGGACCCCTGATTCATAGAACTGTCTCATCCTTTTTGCCTTAGAATGAAATAAGTAATTCCATGGGTCCATGAGATGCAGACAGGCTTCTGCTGACTTTGGAAGAATGGAATCTTATGAGAAAAACCTTATAGTCTTTCATCCAGTCAACGTCTAAGTAGTGCCTACACCATGCCCAGCACTGGGAAAGCTTCTTATAACTAGATGGTTAGTTTTATTCACCAAAAATATTGAATAAGGATTCTTGGAGGAAAGTTTCCAGGGCTAGTGAAGATCTACACACAAGAGGGCCAGCGGCAGGGATGGGTTGGAAGGAAAGAAGGAAGGAAAGCAAGAATGGATGGGAAAGAAGAATGGCAGTGCAAAACCTTGAGATGGGAAAAGGAGAAAGATAGAGTGACTGCCCCTAGTAAGGAAATTTGGAGGGGCATAATATCCCGAGGTCTCTGAGAAGCTTACTCTATGGCACGTTGTGGAAAACTCTTGGAGGGGGGCTCATTAAAACAACAACCACCCTACAGCAAAGCTCTTTATTATGCCTCTTGGCTAACGTCTCTGAATTTCAGCCCCCGTACAGACTGGACTCGGGGGATACTGGTAATAGGGTTCCAAATGATAGATTTTTGAGGTTTCTTTCAAATCTAGTATTTAGTGATTGCATGCTTCTTAAAAAATGAAGCTAAGACCACACAAGCAGATAAAGTAAAGAATGGACACCTTTACCTGAGTATTTGGAGCCATTCAAGTCCTGCTCTGGAAAAAGGGGGTACATTGGATAGTCCAGAATAGACCAGTAATCCATCTCTACACCGTAGCATCGTTAGTCTCCCACTTCACTGTTTTTGCTATTTTTATGAATATACATCTATTTTTTTGTTTGTTTGTTTTCTTTAGCTTGGCCATTAGCAGGGGATGGTAGACGTTTGTAAACTAAGCCTTTAAGGCACCTGTCAGGTCCTCCTAGAGAAGCTGGATTCCTCCCCCTGGATTTTCTCTTCTCCTCCATAATGTTTTTTGTTGCTCAACAAGAACCAGTGCTTACCTCCCCACTTCCCTGTCCAATGGGCTTGGCACTCCTTCCTTCCTTCCTTCCTTTCTTTCTTTCTTTCTTTCTTTCTTTCTTTCTTTCTTTCTTCCCTTCTTTCTTTCTTTCCTTCTTTCTTAAATTACTTCTCAGGCTGTTAGACATGAGAGAGACAAACATTTCCACATTTTGTATTTCTGGCCCTTTTCCCTCAACTTAGAGATAAGTTCACACCCCTTACTGCAATTACATGCTGAGTCATTCATGGCTCTCACCCTCTCCTTCCCAGACTTCCTAAGATTCGTATTGCAAAGGAGCATCATGGAGCCAGAGCAGGCTGGATGATTTTACAAACCTTCCCAGAAATATTTTCCCAGCAGTTACTGCAATGAAATGTGAGAAACGCTGGAAACATTTAAGGCCACTGAGCATGCAGGCCTTCTGCAATCTGGTCCCAATATTACTTTCTAGTCTCTTCCCCCAATAGTCATCTACTTTATCAATACCCGTTAAGTCCCCATAGGTGCCAGGCATTGAGCTACATGTAGAGGTTACAAGAGAACAAGAACCATGAAACTCCTGCCTTCACAAAGCTTATAGTCTAGTGGAAGGAAGGAACAGTCAACACTGAACCGCACAAATAATCCATTTTCGCTGTGAAAAGGGCTACAAGGACTATATCTGGGTTTTGTCCCAGTTCCTGGCACAGAGTTTCAGAAAACTTTGGTATTTCCTGCGTAACAGGAATGTCTTTGTTATGTTAGTGAGATGACCCTGGTGGCCCCCAGATAGCTTTAGGATGGGGCTGGTCACCATGTGAGTAGAAGGCTAGAATGTTTAGCTGCCCAACTCTCAGGGGAGGTAACAGGGCTGGAAATTGAGTTCAGCTGCTTGGCCAATGATTTAATCAGCAACCCATGTAATGAAACATTAGTCAAAACTCTGGACATGAAGGCAACAAGACTCAGTGGACCTTCCTGGTTGGTGAACACTCTGATGTCCTGTGAGGGTGATATGCTTGGACTCCAGAAAGACGGGGCATGGAAGCTCTGTTTCCCCTTTCTCCCCATCCTTGCCCTGTGCTTCTCCTCATTTGTACTTGATCTTAGCCAAAATGCTGAGAAACGATGGATGCATCTCTTCCTTTGGCTGGTCCTGATTTGTATCCTTGACAATAAAACCATAATCTTAAGTATAACACTTTCCTGAGTGTTGTGGGTCATTCTAGGAAATTATCAAGTGTGGATGGCCTGGGGACCTCCCAAGTGCAGCTCCCATATAAAATGAGGATAGTCTCAATGAGACTGTGCCCCTTGATGTGTGCAAACCGATGCTAACACCAGGTGGTTAGTGTCAGAGTTAAAATGAGCTGCAGGACACCCAGTTGGCGATGAAGAGTTGGCCTCTGAACATCACAGCATGGAACAAGAGGAACTGGCCTGATGAAGGGGTCCAGTGAAGCCTGAGTCATGGCATTTCTGCTAAGACCCATGGATGAGTTGGAGAGGTAGGGGGATTACCCGCACCTTTGGGGCTCACTCATTCAGCTCGTGCACCTGGAATTCCTCTTCAGCCATCCCTCCAGACCCAGCTCAGACTTATTCTCCCATATGCTCTCCCTGGCCCAGCTTGAGCCCCCAAGCTCCCACACTCATGTCAGCTCCCACAGCCGTTCTTGCCCACTTTCACATTCAGTACTGATGGGATGTTGTTCCTTTGCTGATGTGTCTGTTTTGTTCAAAGGCTAAGCAACTTGGATTCAAAGACCATGCCTTCCACACAGTAGTAATGATCCTAGTTAGAGTCAGATACATTGTTAACATATACTGAGTAGGTAATTTGTACCAGGCCCTATCCTAAACCCTCCCCAGCAATGCTTCACTTAATGTGCACATAAATTTAGGAGGTAGACGTTAGTATTCCCATTTCAGAAATGAGGACACTGAGGCTGGGAGAAGCTGAGTGATGTAAACAGGTTTCTACAGCCAGTGAGAAGAGAGCGAAGCTACGAGGGTCTCTGCATAGCTGTGGGGGAAGAGGGGCCTCTGCCACTGGAAGCCGTCACTGGTCTTCACTTGATGACAAACCTGCGTGAAGGCAGTTGATGACGATCTAAAACTTTCGATCACTGTGGTAACTGCTACTAGACCGTAATTGTGGGTTGCTAATGCTAGAGTTCCCTAACCTCTATGGTGCCTCCGTGTGAATTAAGAAAATGAGCCCCCTCTACGTGGCCCAAGGGTTTGACTGGTGGGACTTGTGCAGTGAAGATGTGCCTTACCTTCCAGAGGCTGCCTGCTTCCCCTTACCAGGCCACACATTGCAAGGCTGACTGTTAGCCCCACTCAGGCCCTCAACTCTGCTTGGAGCAGAGCACTGGTTCTGCAGAGCATGGAGGTGCCCACAGCCCAGACTAGCTAAAGGCAGGTGTGTTGGGGGCAGGGGGAAGTGGCAGAATAAGGGAGCCCATAGCAGGGTTCTGGGATCACAGCTTGGCCCAGGGCTAAATCTCACTCCCCATGCAAACTTGAGGGAGTGAATTCACCATGGAGCTCATTTTCTTCATCTAAAAATGAAAAGGGGAAAATGGTGATGATGGTGATGATGATGGTGATGGTGATGGTCATGATGAGATTGTCCCAGTTGTAGTGTTACTTTGAGGACTAAATGAGAAAATGCTTGTAAAGCCCTCGGCACAGGGCCACTCTTAGTAAATGTGAGTTCTCATGGTTTTCAGTCACCCAGGACCTGAAGGATGGATGACACCTGAAGGGTCCCTAGGAAAAGAATGGGCCAGCATGAAAATGGACCATAAGGGGTAGAGCCAGTCAGTTGGTTAAGTATCTAAGCCTTAATTTCTGCTCAGGTCATGATCTCAGGGTATCGAGCCCTGGCATCTAGCCCTGCATTGGGTTCCTGCCCAGTGGGGAGTCTGCCTGGGATTCTCTTTCTCTCCCTCTGTCCCTCCCCCTGCTCATGCTTTTTCTCTCTCTCACTCTGAAAAATAAGTAAATAAATCTTAAAAAAAAAAAAAAAAAAAAAAAAAACTTCACAGAGGGGAGTCAGGCCTGCCCCTCCCCTACAAGTCCACTCCAAGTTGTCCCTGGCTTGTGGTCTGCCGACACTTCAGAGAACCATTTTCCTCACCTGGATGCCCGCTCTTCCAGGAAGGGATGGAGCCGTGGCGCTACTGTCCTGTCTTTCAGGGACTGCTGGGAAACTCATCCCTCCTCCTTTCTGCCTCAACACGAGGGTGGCCAGTAAGATTTGTAAGGTCTGCCATCCCCATGGATTGAGTTAGTTGAGCTCAACTGTGTGCTAGAGGCCAAAATGGCAGGGGCCAAGCAGCTAGTCGTCAGAGAGAGCCTGCTTCCCACCCCTTTCCTCTTGGCGGGTTCCTCCAGCCGCAGTCAGAACTCTGTCCAGGCTTCTGGACATTTTTCTGAATTAAAACAAAGACAAAGAGTCCAATAACACATCCGTTGCATGTGTGTGTGTGTGTGTGTGTGAGTTTGTGTGCCTGCATGTGTACATGTGTGTGTGTATATCCATGTGCGTTTAAAGAAAGAGCAAGGTCAGAGGTGAGATGGGAGTCATTTATTTAGACGCATTCCGCCCCAGCTGTTCTAGGAGTTACCATCTCTGGAGAAATAATGCACTCACAACCCAGTGTGTGGGCTGACGGCTGACCACTGAGGCCACAACCCACAGCTTAGTCAGCCCTTCTGATTCTCCCCTTACTCCTTTCACCCATATAGTTATCGAGACAGAATCCACATGTAACTTTTCCATAAAGAGTTCTCTATGTCACCTAGAGGGCTAAAGCCCCGGGGGACCTAGCAGTGGATGGATGTGAGATATAATTTAGAAGTAGAATCTGCAGGATTTCATGACAGCATGAGTGTGGGGGAGGGAAATGTTAGGGGATGTCAAGAATGGTTCCCCAATTTCTGGATGGAGCAAGTGGATAGATGAAGGTATTATTCACCAAGATGCAGATTCCTTGGGGGAAAGTAGAAAGAAGAAAGAAAGAGATAAATTGCTTTGGACATGTTGAGCCAGAAGAATATGAAATCAGGGAAGATATTTATTTATTTATTTATTTATTTATTTATTGTGGTAGGGAGCACTACACCACGTTTGCATCCAAGAGACGGAGAGGCTGAGAAGGATGAGAGAGGAAACAGCAAAGGGAACGAAATTCTTGAAAGCTTGAGAAGGGATGGAATCGGGAACTCCATGTAGACGGATCACAGCTGAGAGACTCTTGCCCACAAAGAATAATGGAGAAGATGAAGGCAGATGCAGGTAAGTCTGTGGATTTGGTAGCAGGAGCTCCCATCTGATGGTTTCTGTGTTTTTCAATGGAGCGTGGAACGAGGTCATCAGCTGAGAAAGAGTGTGGAGAGGGGCAAGTTTTGGGAGACACAAAGAAGGTAAGAAAATCAATTTGGAGTGTGAAAAGCCAGCCTAGTGGAAAAAAATGGTAAGACGATAGGGTAGTGCTAAGTATTCATTTGTGACCACGATTATGAATTATAGTGACATGGGTCTGCTCCACTTTCTTCAGATCCATTCTATTGAAACAAGAGGATTGAACGAGTTAATTCACATACCAGGCTGAGAACTGTGTCCAGCTCACAGTGAGCATTCAGTGTGCGTTCGCTATTATTACCATAATGGTGGTAGCAGCAGCAGCCGTGGCAATAACAGTAGTAGCAGCCCGTTAGCCCAGGCAGGGAGAAGGCAGACAGTTGGGCACACAAGCTTGGCATGAAGAAGAGAGGGAGGAGCCAGGGTGTTGAGAATGTTTGTAAGAAAGCAATGATAATGATGTACCATGGATGAGAGCCCAAATGAGAGTGTGGACGGACAGAAAAAGCTCCAAAAGTAAAAAAAAAAAAAAAAAAAGTCACAAATGGAAAAAACCCATCTTAAAATTTATATGGAATCTTAAGGGATCCCAAATAGCAAAGAATATTGAAGAAAAGGACAAAGATCAAAAGTTCATATTTCTTGATTTCAAAACTTGCAAAGCTGGGGCGCCCAGGTGGCTCAGTGGGTTAAAGCCTCTGCCTTCGGCTCGGGTCATGATCCCAGGGTCCTGGGATCGAGCCCCACATCGGGCTCTCTGCTCCGTGGAGAGCCTGCTTTCTCCTCTCTCTCTGCCTGCCTCTCTGCCTACTTGTGATCTCTGTCTGTCAAATAAATAAATAAAATCTTAAAAAAAAAAAAAAAAAGAAGAAGAAAACTTGCAAAGCTACAATAACTGAAACAGTATGGAACCCACATAGAGACAGACACATGGATTAGTGGAATAGAGAGTCCAGAAATGAAAGCTCACATATATGGCCCAATGATTTTTAGCAAGCATACCAAGACCATTCAGTGGGGAAAGGACAGTTTTCCAGTAAGCGGTGCTGGGAAAACTGGATATTCACACATAAAAGAATGAAGTTGAGCCCTTACCTTAGACCATATATAAAAATCAACTCGATGTATCAATGATTTAAACATAAAAGCTAAATTATAAAAGTCTAAAACACATAGGGGAAGAGCTTCATGACATTAAATCTGGTAATAATTTCTTGGCTATGACACTAAAGCACAGGCAAGTAAAGAAAATAGATAACTTGGGCTTAGTCAGAACTAAAAACTTTCATGTATCAAAAGTTACAATCAAGAGAGTGAAAAGGCAATCCACAAAAATAAGTGAAAACATTTGCAAATCATATATCTGATAAGGGATTCATATCCAAAATATGTATTTTTATGTGTATTTTTAAAAAACCCAACCCAACAACAACAAAATAACCCCTGGTTGAAAAACGGGCAAAGGTCTTGAATAGATATTTCTCCAAAGAATGTATACAAACTTCAGTAAATACATGAAGAGAAATTCAGTGTCAGGTGCATTGGGAAATGTAAATCAAAACCACAATGAGAGACCACGTTACACCCATTAGCGTGACTAATATAAACAAACATGTAAGTAAGGAATTAAAAATAACAAGTGTTTGTGGGGATGTGGAGAAACCGGAACTCTTGTACACTATTGCTAAGAGTGTAAAATGGTACAGCAGCTATAGGAAACATTTTGGCAGTTCTTCCAAAAGCCAGACAGAATTACTCTATGACCTATCAATTCCCCCTTTGCATATATACCTCAAATAACTGAAAGCCGGGACTCAAAAAGATGTTTGTGTATTCATGTTCTCAACAGCATCATTCATAGTCGCCAAAAGGTGGACACAACCCAAGTGTCCATCAACATATGAATGAATAAACAAAATGTGGTGGTTACAGATCGTAGACTATGATGGGATCTTAAAAAGCAAAGACATTCTGACACATGTTACAACATGGAGGCATCTTAAAGATATTGTGACAAGTGAACTAAGCCCATCAAGAAAGGACAAATACTATGTGATTCTACTTCTGTGGAGTACCTATAGAATAGTCAAATTTATACAGACAGGAAGTCAAATTGTGGGTGCCAGGGGTAGGTAGGACTGGGTGGGAATGGGGAGAGAGTGTCCAATATGGACAGAGTTTCAGTTGGGAAGCTGAGAGAGTTCTGGAGATGGACGCGGTGATGGCTGCACAACCATGGGGAAGGTGAGAGAGGAAGGAGATCAAGGAGCTCAGGCTACAGTGTCACCGTCCCTGTGAGTGAGGAGAGAGGGGAGGTGAGGAGCGCTGCCCCCTGGAGGTCAGGGATGATTGTGGCGGCAGAGAAGTACGAGCCTCCTTTGCAAAGGGAGAGAACTTAGGTCTGCCTGCCTGTAATGTGCAAAGCTTAGAACGCTGGGGCTGTAGGAAAATGAGCAGCCTCCACTGAAAGGGGAGCAGGAAAAGGGCTCCTGTGGTAGAACCAGGGCTCTGCTAGGCTGGAGAGGTGAAGTCGGGCAAGGGAGAGGCGCAGGGCCCCAGAGAGGCTGCTCCCGCCATCTGGGTATCTCAGAAAATCCTAGCCACCTTGTCAGCAGAAGGAGTCCACATTTGTCTTGGGATTGAGCTCCCTGTCCTTGGCTCTGTCAATTTCCAATTTTAGGTACTCCAGGCTGAAAGGAGAATTTTTGCCAAAGATCTGGTTCACATTTTACAACAAATGATCAAGAATGCAAACACATAAGAAATCTTGGCAGACTTATCACCAATTGAGGATCAAATATCATCTGGCCCCAGGAGCCATGGCCCAGAGACAGGGTCTGACCACATTTCTGCCTATCCAAAAAGCATTGGAAAAGTCGTTCTTTCCTGAAGTTAGGGTAAGTTATCACTGACCAAACCCCTCTATCCCTATACAAATTAAATAATCGAGGGGCCTTCTCTCCTCTGCCAAATGCTGTTTACACAGCACCTTGTTTACTAGTAAACCCATACCGCACAGGCCAATTCATCATCCTGAATAATTAATCCAGCACATATGAATAATTAAGGCTCAGTTGAGACCTATAACTGAGAAATCCTACAGTCATTAGGCTTTTTCATGCAGTGTAACAGAAGGAACCAAGAATTCGTTCACACAGGCACACAGTGACAGAGGAGGAGGTACTCACCCAGGTAGCCACTCCCACAGGGAGCCAGATGAGACCACAACCAACTGCCGTCCAGCCCTCAGCGAAATGATACCTTCTGACCCTCTTGTCATTTTGTGGCTCAGTCCTTCTGGAGGCTGTGGTTCCTCGTGCTGTGGATGCTTCTGGCCGCCTGCATCCCCGCGGCTACAACAACTTCTAAATTCTAGAACGTTCGCTCTTTGTAAGGGGAGGAAAATCTATGAGCGCTTTAATAATAAGAAGGTGGTTATTCCCAGTCCTTGGAAGAAAAAGAGTATTGGGGGAAAGGCAGCCAGTCCCATGGGGGAGTGTGCCAGTGCGGTGCACGTCACTAAGCATGTGCTGTTGCCTTCCACTTCTCCTCTGGAACAATCTTGGGAAGAAGCTGGTAAACAAACTGTGCCACTCACTCTTCCAGCTCAGGGGCTGTGCTCGCGCCATTCCCTCTCCTGAGCTGTTCTTTCCTGCCGCCCACCCCCTCCTTAATCCTCCCTCCACACTGCAGATTAGTTGTCACTCCCTCAGGGAAAGCCTGCCCAGACCCTTGGGCTACAGCAGGCTCCTAAGGGATTCAGGATTCGCATCCCTATAGCGACTAACCACTGCACCGTGTGCCCCTCTGCTAGAATGCCGGCTGCCTCAGGGCCAGGGTCCTCTTCTGCCCCTCTAATGCTTGCAAGCCCAGGGCCTGATGCAGAGTCACTGCCCTACCCAGACTCACACACAGGGTGGCTGAACACAGGCAGGAATGAGGATTTATACCCACATCTGTCTGATCCAAAGCTCATGTGCTTTTGACCACACCAAATGACATCAGAAGGAAAGAAGGAGGGAGGACCAAGGACGTTATCACTCAGGATCACAGCTATACAGTAGTTTCCTGTAAACCAAAGTCTTAGTGTTCTCTTGAAAACGTGTGGATGCTAGAGATGGTAGAGCAGTTGTAGAGTGAGGGCTTGCCTATCATGGTTGTCCCATGGTCAAGTCCAATCATTGGGGAAAGTGGTTCCTCACAAGTCCTGAGATAACACCTGGCATTCCATCACAGCTTTGCTAAGACAATTCAGGGTCTGTGTCCAACACTATTTCAGTGTCATTTCTTAGGTATTGTCACGATACTGAACACCCCCCTGCCATTCTTTCCCTGCTCTTAGAGACAGAGCCCTGAAATCCCACCATCTATCTGCCCTTTGGTTTGAGATTTTGACCCTCTGATAAAACGTTCAATACCCAGAGGAGGGATGACTCCCTATACCATAATCAGGCTTTGGTACCCCAGGGTAAATAAGCAGTCCGGTAGTAAGTGAAACACTTTGCCTGTGAGGACACTGGTGGGGCACTTGGGGACAGACAGCAGATGTGCCACTGGCACAGGGGACAGTGTGCCACACTGACTGAAAAGACTGCAGTTCTACAGGACACCGAAAGCCTTTCTGCTATGAGTTTGCAGAGTGATAACAAAAGATGGTTAAAGCAAAACAGGGTCCTTCTGTTGAAGGCAAAGGGTCACCCTTTGTCTTTGCCCTGTTTTTCTCTGTCTTTTCCTTGAGCATATTCCTCAGATGCTTGCTGAGTGTTTTCATCTAAATTATCTGTGAAAACATCAGAAATGCCCACTGAGTCAGCTCGATGAACTGTCCAGTTCACGGTCACCACCAGAGAGAATGAGGAGGCTCATGGGAGGGCAGCATTTGTGGCCACCTCAGAAGCCCATAGGCCCTTGTGCCCATTTTCTCTGCTTCCTTCTGAAACATCTGTAGATGTGCATGCAAACTGCAAGTCACTTAACCTTTCTTATATTCACTTAGAAATAGAAATTTGTCTATATAAATATAAACAGCGTGCTTCATCTTTAACAAAACAAATAAAAGTTGTTCTAGACAAAATTTCAATATAAACTGCTTCCAAAATAGGAGCGCCTGGGTGACTCAGTCGATTGAGCATCCAACTCTTGATTTCGGCTCAGGTTATGATCTTGGGATTCTGGGATCGAACCCCGTTTTGGGCTCTGCACTCAGCAGGGAGTCTCCTTGGGATTCTCTCTCTTCCTCTCCCTCTGCCCCTCCCCCTGCACTTTCTCTCTCTCTCTCTCAAATAAATAAATCTTAAAGATATGTTTAAAAACAATAAAAAATAGGGGCGGGCAAGATGGCGGCAGAGTAGGGGACACCATTTCAACCAGTCTCCTGAATTTACCTGGTTATCTACCAAACCATTCTGAACATCCATGAAATCAGCCTGAGATATAAGAAGATGTATCTGGATTTCTATAAGTAGAAATTCTTAACCCGTCCCAAGGTAGGAAGGGCAGAGTTGATTCTGCAGGCAGATATCAGAAGATAAACAGAAGGGGGAGGGGGCTGCCATAAGCTGGCCCCTGGAAAGTGATAAAACACCAGACTGCAAAAGCATCCTGGGCCAGGGACCAGCGACATCTTTTTTTTTTTTTTTTTTAAGATTTTTTTATTTATTTGACAGAGAGAGAGAGAGAGAGAAGTCACAAGTAGGCAGAGAGGCAGCCAGGGAGAGAGGGGGAAGCAGGCTCCCTGCCGAGCAGAGAACCCGATGCGGGGCTCAATCCCAGACCCTGGGATCATGACCTGAGCTGAAGGCAGAGGCTTTAACCCACTGAACCACCCAGGTACCTTGGGACCAGCGACATCTTGCGGAGCCCTGGTCGTCACTGTTATCAAGCCACTCAAACAGGATCCAGGAGCTGCGGGAGCAGTCATGCATGAACCTGGGGCCCCCTTGGGGGTTTTAGAAGCACAAAGTGCAGAGACAAGCAGGGATCCTGAGTCTACTGCCCAGACAGTCGCTGGGGATGTGCACCACCTTGGGGAGGCTGTGGTTTTCAGCAGTGCTTACAGAAATGGAGATTGCATGTTCTGGAAGGTTCAGAGAGGAGCAGCCCATGATTTCTCTGCTCTGGGTCAGAGATCTGAGTGTGGACACTTTCCTTTGCTCTGACCCTCCAAAAAGGCATGGAAAGCCACTAGAGAACGAAAACTCAAAAAACCGGTTTCCACGGAGCCCAGCCCCCAAGGCAACTCTGCCCAAGCAGGGTTCTCTGAGAAACAGCAGAACAGGTCCCTCCCCCAGAAGACAAGCTGGAAGAACAGGAGGACGACAACCTGAAGGTCCCCATAAAACTGTAAAACCCCAGCACCAGGCGAAAATAGTATACTGAGCTCCAAGTGTTCCTTCACAGCTGGTGCATTTTTCAGATACAACCTTTTTTTTCTTTTTTTCTCTTTTTATTCTTTCTTATGTTCCTTCTCTGTTTTTTCCTTTCATCTTTCTCTCATTTCAACTAGATATTTAATAGAACATATTTCATAGTAGCTTTTTAACTTGCATTTTTCCACAACTCTATTTTTCTTATATAGATATAAGCTTCAATGTCGTCCTTTTTTCCCCATTCAATATTACCTTTTTATATATTCCAGTTTTATTTTCCCTGCAGCTCCGGGAAGTAGTGTCTTCTAATAAACAGAACAGAATACAGCCAGGAAGAACTGAAACACCCTATCTTGTCCACACTGAGAGATTATTGCCCCCCATCTTTTTAAATTTTTAATTTCTTTTTAATGTTTTAATTTTATAAATTTTATTCCTGGGTTTTATTTTGCCTTTGTTTTCTTGATGGTGACTTCTGACCCCTCCAGATTTTCCTAGGGTGCTTTGTGCCTGGATTGTGGTTGATATTTTTGACTCTGTACATTCCCTTAACCACCATTCAACAGAATAAATAGGAGGAGGAAACCCTAACAAAGAAAAGAACCAGAGACCTCCCCTGCAGACCTAATTGATATGGATATAAGCAAAGATATCAGAGACATAATTCAGGATAACAGTTATGAAGTCAATAGCTAAGCATGAGAAGATGATTAGTGGCAATATAGAATCTCAAAGGGCAGATATGAGAGCTAATCAGGCCAAACTTAAAAATGCTATGAATGAGATGCAGTCTAAATTGGATACTCTAACAGCCAGGGTAAATGAGGCAGAAGAATGACTCAGTGATCTAGAAGATAAGCTGATAGAAAAGAAGGAACAGGAGAAGGCCTGGAACAAACAGCTTAAAATCCATGAGAACAGACTTAGAGAGATTAACGATGCCATGAAACGTTCCAAAGTCAGAATTATTGGGATCCCTGAGAGGGTGGGGGTGGGGGGACTAGAAGGTATATTTGAGCAAATCAGAGCTGAGAACTTCCCTAATTTGGGAAAGGAAAGAAGCATTCTTTTCCAAGAGGCAGAGAGAATTGCTCACAGAATCAAGGAGAACAGACCCAGCATTGAGCTGCCAGGAGGAGGAGATTTCTTATGTACAGAGGGAGAAACATCAGAATAACATCAGACCTGTTCACAGAGTGGCAAGCCAGAAAGGGCTGGCAAGATATATTTAGTGTACTAAATGAGAAGAACATGCAGCCAAGAATACTTTACCCAATAAGGCTATCATTCAGAACAGATGGAGAGATAAAGAGCTTCTAGGACTGGCAGAAATTGAAAGAATATGTGACCACTAAGCCAGCCATGCAAGAAATACTAAGGGGATTCTATAAAACAAGAAAGACCCCAAGAGTAATATAAACCATAAGTTTACAGAGACAATCCATAGAAACAGGGACTGTACAGACAATAAGATGGTGATAAGTACATATCTTTCAGTAGTTACTCTCAATGTGAACAGCCCAACTGCTCCCATGAAATGGCACAGGGTCACAGATTGGATAAAAAGACAGGACCCATCCATGTGCTGTCCACAAGAGACTCATTTTGAACCTAAAGACACCTCCAGACTGAAAGTGAGGGGATGGAGAACCATTTTTCATGCCAATGGACCTCAAACGAAAACTGAGGCAGCAATTCATTTATCAGACAAATCAGAATTTAAACCAAAGACTGTAATAAGAGATCCAGAGGGACACTATATCATTCTTAAAGGGTCTATCCAACAAGAAAATCTAATAAATATAAATATCTATGCTCCCAACATGGAAGCAACCAACTATATAAGCCAGCTGTTAACCAAAATAAAGAATCAGATGGAGATTTTACCACTCCACTTTCAGCATTGGACAGATCATCTAGGCAGAAGATCAACAAAGAAACAAGAACTTTGAATCACATATTAGACCAGGTGAACTTCATAGATATATACAGAACATTCCACCCTAAAACAACAGAATACTCATTCTTCTTGAATGTATACAGAACTTTCTCCAAAATAAATCAAATGCTGGGTCACAAATCATGTCTTAGCCAATACCAAAAGACTGAAATTATTCCCTGCATGTTATCAGACCATGATGTCTTGAAACTGGAACTCAATCACAAGAAAAAATTTGTAAGAAATTTGAACACTTGGAAGTTAAAGGGCATCCTGCTAAAGGATCATTGGATCGACCAGGAAATTAAAGAAGAACTTCAACAATTTATGGAAACTAATGGGAATGAAAACACTTCAGTCCAAAATCTATGGAATACTGCAAAGGCGGTCCTAAGAGGGAAATACAAAGCCATCCAGCATCTCTCAGAAAATTAGAAAAATCCCAAATGCATAAGCTAATCTTACACCTAAAGGAACTAGAGGAAGAACAACAAATAAAACAAGATAAATAATAAAGTTTAGAGCAGAGATCAATGAAATAGAAACCAGAAAAACAGTACAACAGATCAACAAAACTAGAAGCTGGTTCTTTGAAAGAATTAATAAGATCAATAAACCACTGGCCAAATCTATCCAAAAGAAAAGAGAAAGGACCCAAATTAATAAAATCATGAATGAAAGGGGAGAGATCACAATTAAAGCCAAAGAAATAGAAACAATTATTAGAAATTATTACCAGCAACTATATGCCAACAAATTAAGCAACCTGGAAGAAATGAATGTCTTCCTGGAAATTTATAAACTACCAAGACTTAAACAGGAAGAAATTGACAATCTGAATAGACCAATAATCAGTAATGAAATTGAAATAGTATGAAAAACCTCCCAAAAACAAAAGCCCAGTTGGCTTCTCAGGGGGAATTCTACCAAACACTTAAAGAAGAAACAATAGCTATTCTACTGAACCTGTTTCAAAAAATAGAAACAGAAGGAAAACTTCCAAACTTCTTCTATGAGGCCAGCATTATCCTCATCCCCAAACCAGGCAAAGACCCCACCAAAAAGGAGGATTTCAGACCAATATCCCTGATGAACGTGGATGCCAAAATACTCAACAAGATCCTAGCCAATAGGATCCAACAGTACATTAAAAGGATTATTCACCCCCTAACAAGTGGTTGATTGAATTGAAAATTGGTGTGATATAGCACATTAATAAAAGAAAAGACAAGAACCATATAATCTTTTCAACTGATGCAGAAAATGCATTTGATAAAATACAACAGCCCTTCCTGATTAAAACTCTTCAGAGCATAAGGATAGAGGGAACATTCCTCAACATAATAAAAACCATCTATGAAAAGCCCAGTGCAAATATAATTAACAATGGGAAAAGGCTGAGAGTTTTTCCCATAAGGGAAATTTCCCTTAAGGTCAGGAACATGACAGGGACTCTCACCACTAATATTCAACATGGAGCTGAAAGTCCTAGCCTAAGCACTCAGACAATAAAAAGAAATAAAAGCACCAAAATTGGCAAAGAAGTCAAACTCTCTCTCTTTGGAGATGACATGATACTTTATATGGTTTCCCACCATTTGTATCAATGTGGATGGTACTGGAGAGGATTATGCTAGGTGAAATAAGTCAAGCGGAGAAAGACAATTATCATATGGCTTCACTCATATGTGGAACATAAGCAATAGCGTGGGGGTCCATAGAAGAAGGGAGGGAAATCTGAAGGGGGAGAAATCAGAGAGGGAGATGAATCATAAGAGACTTTGGACCATGGGAAACAAACTGAGGGTTTCAGAGGGGAGGAGGTGGGTGAGGGGACTAACAGGATGGTGGGGATTGAGGAGGACATGTGTTGTGATGTGCACTGGGTGTTACACATAACTAATGAATTGTTGAACGCTACATCAAAAACTAAAGGTGTATTATACAGTGGCTAACTGAACATAATTTAAAAAATAATGAAAAATTAAATAAATTGTTTCCAAAAGAGATGCCTAGACCAGAATCTTTCACTTTTGCCCACATATTATTTTCTAGACGTTACTAAGAGTTTTGCCTTCCTTATTTCATTCAATCCTCATAACAAATCTGTAAAAGAGTAATTATTGTCTGGGTTTCCAGGTGAATAAACTCAGCCACAGAAAGGACATGTAACTCATTGAATTTATGGCTGTTCCATGTGTGGCGAGATTTGCATCTGGTCTATCTGGCTCCAAACACTGTACTACAAGTATGATGCTCTACCACTGGCTTTGTAGGTTATCCCAGCAACTTTGACCCTTATCATTAATACATGACTGTAAAAGAAGAATCATAGTGGTAACTACTTCCCTATTAAAGTATAACAATTACGAACCATGACGAAGTAACAAGAGACTAGTGCTTTCATCTATTCTAGTTAGGATAATCAGGAGAAGGGAAGTGAGACATTATGCTTTACAGAACAGGTTTGGCAACTTCCTGTATGAGAAGGGCAAAAGCCAGGCTGGAGGAAAGAGAGGGTGGTACCTGTCCCCCAACATCAGGCCACTCCAAACTCACTGAGACCAACATGGCCCTACTCGGTGTCAATTTTCAAAATTGGTTTTCAAGAAGATAATAAATGGTAAAATCTAATCAAGCCTCTTAGATTATTTTGGAAAGATTTGAGGGGTGCCTGGGTGGTTCAGTCAGTTGCATCCAACTCTTGGTTTTGGCTTAGGTCATGATTTCAGGGTCATCAAGCCCTACATCATGTTCCACACTAAGTGCAGAGTCTGCTTGGGATTCTCTCTCCCTCTCCCTCTGCTCCTCCCATTCATTTCTCTCTCTCTTCCTCAAAAAATAAATAAATCTTCAAACAAAACATGATTTGAGAAAATAAAACTTCTCAGGCACACTCTACTCAATTCACCACCAAAATTTGTTTTTACCTCACTGTGACAGAGCCAGCAACACAGGAGGGATTATGTGGGTTCTAGGCCATATGTTTGGGGGCTGGGGCAGAGGCAGGCTTTAAACAAAACATATGAAGCAATAAATCTTCTGGAAATCAGAAGCCCCACTCATGGTGAGGCGATGTTTTGCTGTTGGCAGATGATGGGGTGGTACAATGTGCGCCATGGGGGTGGAGAAGGCCATGAGCCACAGCGAGAACTGTGGGAACAGAGTGCCTGGTGGGAGATAGACAGGCCTCCACAGCTCCACGCAGAACAAGCTGGATTCAGGAAACACCCGAGCCTGTCAGGTGCCTAGATGCTCCAGCAAGCCCAGACTAAAGTCCAGCCTTCCCAGTAAGCAGATGTGGCAGGGGCTGGGGCAACGCCAGATCACAGCCCAGCTGCTGGTGGGGAGGAGCTCCAAGTATCCAGCTGCTACCTGCTGGATGAGCTGTAATCTTCTGAATTGAAACTTCCAAGTTGCTTCTAGTGATCCAAACAGCCAAATAACCCATCACCCTTGCCCCAGGAGAGCAGAACTTGTCCTTGGGTTCCGTCACTATTTTCCCATAGCAGATAAGCCAGACACAGAGAATATATGACTTGCAGTTCCTTGTTCTTTTTTCTTATTTTTTTTCCTGGTAAGTGAGAGGAGAAATTCTTTCTGGTTAGGGGAAGGTACAAACCATGCCCCCTTGCCCTGACCCCACCCAGACTACTGAAGATCAAGTTGAGCCAGATTCCCAGAGAGAATAAATACTCTCCAGGGCACTGTGGGTGTTTGGGGAGAAAGCATGAACCTATTCAGGCCACAATGACATGCTCTCTTGACACATCACAATTTAGCACCTTCCTGCACGTAAGACATCTTTCTAGGGCTAGAATGATGAGGTGAGCAAGACACACTGGGCCTTTGGTCTCATTTAATCAGATCCAAGGGGCCCTGAAGCAGTTCCTTAGACATTCATGGTGCTCAGCTCTTGGGTGGATGCCAATCACATAGCAGTGGAGTCTAGTTCTAAAGAAAGCAGTTTCTGGGCCTGTGATGCTAACCCACAAACCCCAGGTCGGAGTGCAGACCAAACCCAAGGATAAAGACCACATCCAGTGTGGACACTGAGTATTCGCTGAGGCAGACTGAAAGCTCAGATTATTATGTGAGGTGACTGCTGTCTTGAAGCAAATCAGAGACTGAAGGAGTCAGGGGTGCTCTCTACAACAGTGAAGGAGAACCTTCAAACGACCTACCAGGGAGTTGGTCTGTCCATACCTTTTCACTATCCTTGCTTTACTGGAATTATTTTTTCTTCCTTGTCCTTCTTTTCCGTCTTACTTATCTCCTCCTTCGCCATTTCCTCCTTCATACTATGCTTTGTTCTGTGTTTTCACAGGCTAGCTGCTGTCTACCCAGTACTGAGCATCTTACACATCTCTGGACATTCTGCATTGAGCAGTGCCTGGGACACAGTAGAAGCTCAACAAACATTACTTCTCATTCTCCTCTTCCTGCTCCCTGTCAAGGGCTTCCTGTGGTTTCCCAGGCCTGGATGTGGGTAACAACAATCATGTTCCATCAACTCTCATGCCTCAGGAGATGGGAAGTCATTGTCATCTGTCTGCCTAAATTCTCAGAGGACTAAATTCATGGATTTTATTGCAGACTTCTCTCTCCAAAGCAAGGAGGCTCCTAGGCTGACTTAATCAAGTCAATACCACAAAGGAAATGAAAAAAAATAAATAAATTGGGTGGAGGGTAAGCGTCAATCAAACTATTCTCAATGAGTCAAAATTCCAAGTCACTGGGGGACTTTTAACTCAATCATCCAACCATTCTAGTGCATTTCTGAGAGCCCTAGTTTGGATGTTGCGTGTTTCCATTTAAACACATTATCAGCTGAAATCAGCAAAAGTCAGACCCTGCCTGCTGGGTTGCATGGGGTGCCAGATGAGTACCTGGTCATCAAGTTCCTTTTGAGTGAAGAAAAGCAAAGTGTTCAGAAAATAAAAATGTATTTTTGAAACTACAAAAATCAGGGTCTCACTCCCACTAAATCTCTCTTCAGAAGTAATAAACTTCTGAGGGAAAAGCTCATATTCTAGACTGAAACTGTGGTTCAGACTCAATCAAGGACTTAGAGACCATAACTCATGTGTCTCCTACCCTAGCACAGTACCTGGCTTGATCAGTAACAGGGACTAGAGTGACCCCAAATTCTTAAAACAGAGAATTAAAATTGGGCCTTTAAGGGATGTCGTGGATTCATTGCAGTAATGGCTCCAACTTGTTCAAACCTCCCTGCACCCATGTTGTTGGTCGCATCTTCCTACACTGACTCTGGGCCCAAGCCAGTGAGCAGTGACGAACGTGGTGGGAACGGACTTGGAAAGTACTTGCACATTGGCTTGCTGTCTTTCTGCCCCCAGGATCCTGAGTTCCCATGTGGGAAAACCTAGGCTGACCAGGTGGAGGAGGAGAGAGCATGCCGAGCACAGATGCTGAGCCACCCCAGGAGCTCTCCTATACCAGCTCTCCAGCAGAGGGCCCAGCCAAGATCGGCCAAGACTGGTCACAAGCAGCAGAACTACCCAGTGAATCCCAGGACGTGTTGCTGACCCACAGAACTGGGAGCTAAACAAACAGCTGTTCAGCCACTAAGTTTGGAGCTCGTGTTTTGCAGCAAAAGCTGAGTGATACAAAGGTTAATTTCCTTTAAAAACATTTAATTTCATTTAAAAACAAAAGAAAAAACCTCCTACATCTCTCACATAAAATAATATTTCTATAGTCAATGAGGCCTTATTCTAAAAATACATTCTTATTCATGAGAAATTTTGTGTTCAGATATACTTTTGCTTTTTATGTTGCAATGGCAAAATATATGAAGCAATCTCAATTTCCATCAATAGAGGCCTAGCTATATTCATATGCATTGTTGGTGGGTATGCAAAGTGGTCTGGCTCCTATGGAAGACAATTTGACAATGTCTACCAAATTATAGATTTGGTACCCTATAACACAGATATCTATCTATCTATCTATCTATCTATCCTTTTCCTATTCTCCACTTTGCATACTATGTATATTTCTCTACATCATGCTTTTTTTACTTAAGAGGCTACAATGAGCATCTCTATCTGTTCTGCAGAACTTCCTCATTCTTGGCTGACATCTGCACAACAGTTCATTGTGGGAGTGCACTAACCAGTCCTCTGTAGACAGGTGCACTGTTTCTGATCTTCTTTGGTTATGACAGACAATATTGCAGAGAATAACCTTTTTATGGTACACATGTAGGTAGATCTGTAGAGCAATCCTCCAAAGTGAAACAATAGGAAAACAAAATATATAGATACACATATGTTTATATTTGTATAAAAACTCCTGATCTATAGATAAGAAAAAATGAAACTGGTTACCTGGCTGGGGCAAGGGGCTTGGGAGAAATGGCATATGGGGGAGACGGGAAGGAACATTTTTACTGTATATCTTTTTAGTCCAGTCAGGTTTTTGCTCTCATTATTCCACCAAAACTGCATTTGTCAAGGTCAGCAGTGACTTCCCCTATGCTAAAATCCAATGTTCTTTTCTCCATCTTCACCATACTTCATTATCAGGAACATCAAACACACTTGATCCTTTTCTGTTCCTGAAATACTGTCTCTGCTTAGCTTCCAGGACTTCACGTACTCTTGGTTTCTCTCTTACCTCACTGGCTCTTCTCATTCTCCTGGCTTCTCTCTAGATCTCTAGATCTTCTCTCTAGCTCTCAGGCACAATCTCCGAGACTCTTTTCTGTCTACATCCACTCATGTGATGATCAAATCCAGCTTTAAATAGTCCATCTTTTAATTTGGTAGCTCCCAAATCTCCACCATTAGATCTGCTCTTTCCTGAACTTCAAACCCAAGTCTTAGTCATCTCAAATTTAACACATCCAAATCATTTTCTGCTCTTCCTTTCCAAAACCTGCTCTACCTTTGGCATTTCAGTTGAGGGAAATCAAATGATCTGGTTGTTTGGGCTCAAAATCTTGCAGTCACCCTTGAGTCCTTTCTTCTCTTACCCAGTGGCCAACCCAGCCACTGCTTCCTCCTTCCAATGTTACCACCATGGTCTACCATCATCTCCCCCCGGATTACTGCAACACCTCTTGACTAGTCTCCTCACTTCTACTTTGGCCCCTCAAGCCTATTCTCCACCCAACAGCCAGAATGACCCTTGTCTACATCATTTCCTATTATTCCTCCACTTGAATTCCCCCAGGGGTTCCATCTCACAGGAAAGCCAGTACCTTACATTGGCCTGCCAGGTCCTCACATCACCCCCAAGATGTCCATATGGCTTATTCCCTCATCTTTGTTCAGATTTCACCCCCAAAGTTTCACCTGCCTGACTACCCTCAACCAGCCTTAAGATCTTCAACTCTGCTGACTTTTCTCCATGTCATCCAGTTTACCATCTCACATTCACTTATTTTGTCTATTGTTGGCTCCCTTCATGAGAAATAACTTTCTTTGTTCACCGATATATCCCTAGAATCTAGAACAGTGGTACCCAGTGGGCACTCAATAAGTATTTCTTGAACAAATAGTGAGTGGGTGAATGGACTGAAAATATTTTGAAATATGTGAATGGTTTACATATGTACAAAATTAAAAAAGAAACAGAAACAGAGAAAGTATCATGGGGAAAGAAAAGAAAAAGCTAAATGTTGCTTAGCTAAATAAATGCATCTAGGTAAAAAGAATGAGGTAACTCTAGGAATCTCCAAACTAATTTATTAAGGAAAAAAGCCAGGCACATACATTAAAAAAATATATACACATTCATATATACTTCTGGAGTGGACCCAAGAAACTGGTTCTAATGTTTGTCCCTAGGGTAGCTAGGGCATGAGAATGAGCTGGAACTTGTTTTTCAAGGAGCACCACTTTGTATTATATTGAATTTTGTACTGTGTGTAAACAATACCTGCCCCCAAACTAAAATCAAATAGTAATAAAAGGTTGTCATTGTGAGTTATACTCCAAAATTAACAATTGATTAGAACTAAGATGTGCAAATTCTCCTAGAAGAATGGATCCCAAGACTTGAGGGTAAGACATGTCTGAATTATTACAGAAATAAACTTCTTCACTGCCCACCCGTCACCATCTAGTGGAGAAATCTTGACCAACCCAACCAACTTTGAGTGTTTGGTGCAGGAGGAAACCATAATTGTTCCATCTAAAGGAACATAGTGGATGAAACCTTGTGTGCCCCATCCTCCCACCAGCAAAGTCTTCCTGAGAAGTTTACCTACTGAGCAAGGATGCTGCAGGATCAAGAAGAGGGTCTGCCCTCCCATAAACCTCACCTTGATATTTGAGTTGCTTTTGCCTATAGGCAAGGCCATCCTGACTTTGGAGATGTTACTGCTTGGTTTTTCCATTGTTGAGGTCATCTCTATTGTCTCTTCATTCAACACTGGTGTTTCCAATAATCTCATAGCTTGCCCCTGACAAATTTTCACTTGTCCACAGAGGAATGAGAAAAAACACAGAACAGTCACTTTTTAAAAATCTGTTGACTTTGTGTGGTGTCAAAATGCCTTCCACAGAATTCTAAAGCCCTGGTACCAGTGATATTTCCAGTAGTATTTAATCTAATTAATCTCCTCCCTTTTAATTCCCTATTCATGAACAGGCTTTAGATCGTTATTCAACTTTTCCCACTTGCCAGGAGTGAGGGCACTGGCCAGATATAACTTCTTAGGATTCTGATTTCTGGATCAGTTGTATCTACTTGTAAATAAATAAATGGGCATTTTGGGATTTAGACATCTGTCTCAAGATTGTTTAATGTGGGGCACCTGGGTGGTTCAGTTGGTTAAGCAACTGCCTTCGGCTCAGGACATGTTCCTAGAGTCTGGGGATCGAGTCCCACATTGGGCTCCCTGCTCAGCAGGGAGTCTGCTTCTCCCACTGACCTCTCTCTTCTTTCACGCTCTCTCTCTCTCTCAAATAAATAATAAATAAAATCTTAAAAAAATAAAACTTAAAAAAAAAAGATTGTTT
Source organism: Martes martes (assembly GCF_963455335.1). NCBI lineage: Eukaryota > Metazoa > Chordata > Mammalia > Carnivora > Mustelidae > Martes > Martes martes. Next base: position 126,474,194 of record NC_137893.1, read on the forward strand.
AATGTGAATTTGCCCACAAAAGAAAAATTTGCTCTCGGGATTTACTATCTTAAGACCAAGAGCAGCCCTCCGTTTATGGAAGATTTACAACCCTCTGCCAACTCCTACCACCCTGCTCTTCACCCCAACCCCAAAACAGACAGGAACAAACAATAGAAATTCTAACACTTTGCCCAGCAATCTAATAAAGTTAAACGTGTTTAAGATACGATACACTGCACACCTGCCAAATCCCTCAGTTGTTCAGACTCTGATTAGAAGTAAAACGTGTCACGTCTGAGCAGACCACTGAGTTCTGAAGTGCTTCAGGACATGTTGTTAACGGCCATGAAGGCTAAGCTATATAGACTTCAGAGGAATTCTTCTGTTGTCTAAAAAATATGTATATTCATGTGTGTTTGGTATTATAATAAAGAAATATTATAAGTCTGTGCTAGAGACTAATCAGTGTTAGGGAGGAAAGGTTGGGAACAGGGATAGGAACAATACTTTCTCTGCAAAACCCTTTAAATCATTTTGAGTTCTGCAGCACAGGACTATATTACCCATTCAAATCAAGAAAAAGTGACATCTGTATCTTTGTGGAGCCTTGTACCTCCTGGAAGTTTTGTGCATGAGGCATCAAGTTATGTCACAATTTTGGTTTCCTCTGTGTCCTCAGCAGGGGATAATATCAGATCCCTTTGGAGACCAAGGATTCATAGGACTCCTAGGGATTAATTTGTGCAATAAAGACATCTTCTAAGTTACTCTATTTGATGCTTAGACATCTTGGGGCCTTGCTCGTGATGGAGGGACTACCCTTCCCGCGATTAGCCAATTCCTGGAAATAGTGAACAATTTGCCTTGAGCCCACCTTGTATATGCAAACCAACCAGTGCAGACCCCACACCCCCACTACCTCCTTTATGGGCTCTCCTACTTTGGGCCACTGTCCACCTGCCCTAATCACCCTAAGAACAGGTGCCAGACACCCAGGAGGGAGCCTCAATGCCCCAAAGCCCACTGAAATTATTCAGCCTGGCCAATCCAAAACCTGCTTTCCCTGCCTTGCCTGTTCTTCTCTGTAGAAATCACAATAAAGGCCCTTGCCCACAGCATCGCCCCACTTCTCTCTCTGCCTCCTGACCAGCCCTGGTGTTTCCCCATGTGGCCCTGCTGGTGTTGTGTCTCCCTCCTCTTGGGGTCTGTGAGTAATAAACCATCTCCTCAATGACAGTTCTCTGATCTGTTGGCCTTGCCATGCCCCTATAATCATAAAATCTACATGTGAAAATAGTATGCACCTAGAGTGGGAAACTGGTATGCAGAAAGTACTTTAACCCCTCTGGACATGGGTCAGAAATCTCACCTGCAATAAAAATGCTTGTAATTTGACAGAATGCCCTCTTAAATGAAGACCAAGAATGCATTCGTTCCCCGGAAGGAGAAAGAGGCCAAGGTTAGGACACATTGCTCAGGGCGGTTTGGCTGCCAGCACCCTGCATATATTTCTATTAATGAATGTTCTATCTTCGAGGACGGTGTGCTTATTAATGAGCCCCCAGTCTGCTCAATTACCAGGTAGCTTGTGCCCGTCTGCTGTCCCGCAGCAAGGACGCGGACCGCCCAGCATGTCAATTCTGCAGGCTCATCAGAGGGCAGACCTAGATCGTGTCCTCGTTGTGCACCTTCAAGCAAACCTCATCGGTGAAATACAGTGTCTATTTACAACACAAAGAGCAGACGATCCCCCTGCCTATAAATAGTGTTTGCTGAAGGTTCCTTTCAAATAGGAAATGCAGGTTTTTTTCATTTAATTTGCCAAAAAATTGTCTTAACTGCATACCCCTTTGCAGTGGAGTAAATGAGTTTCCCCACACGATTTGGTAACAAAGAGGAGTGTCCAGGCCACTGCTGCCAAGGGCCTCCTGGTTGCCAGGGCAGCATGAGGGACATGTCACAGAGGAAACAGAGAGGCAGGTTGTTCTAAAGCAGTCTCTGGAGAAATGTGTGGGCAAGAGTGCAACCTTCCCACGTGAACTTGAACTTGTCTGGTGTTGATTCTCTGAACTGACAGTTTAGAAACTGAAACTTCCTCATTCTTCTACTTGGAAAAGTTTCTTGTCACGGGTGTATTTTGGTAACTCTTCAAAATTGGGATATTTCACATAAAAAGTCAGATTTCCAGCTCCTTTTGAAAACCTGGGAGGGCTGGCCACCTTGAGCCCACCCAACCAGGTGGAACGGTCCACTAAACAGAGCGGTGCTAACTGCTCCCTTTACACAGTGCACGAGCTCTGTGTTTGCTCCAGTCCCCACCACCCCACACTGGCCTTCCCACAGGGATGCTGAGCGCTAGTGACCAATTACCACTGCACTTAAAGGAACAGTTACCTGTACTTCAGATTCTTTCAAATGTCAGCATAAGAATGAGCCTACGTTGTGTTTTTCCAGGGGGGGGAAAAATGGAAGCCAGAGAATGCTCTGATATGCTTCCTAGGAAATCAAATATCCAAACACCTGACCCCTAGTTGAGAAGTCTCACGGTGTACTGACTGGAAATAGTGAAGAAGCTTGCAGCGCCAACCTTGGGTCCCAATGGGGAAACACGGTCCATGTAAGCAGAGAGAGGAGCCTGGCCAGCGGCTGGGCAGAGAGAGAGAAGCAGCTCTGGGGAATAGGGATCCTGAGGATCAACTGTTTAAACCTAGATGGTGATTAACTAAACGTGGTGACTGATTCTAATCTTAAGTGCTAGGTGAGCAGCCCTATCCTTGTAAGGAACTGAATTCACCCGCAAGAGAAGAAAGGCAACTCGCCAACCCCCAACAGCCATCCAAGAGCCTATTTGAAAGCAGGATGCGTTCAGCCGAGCACAGCTGGGAGGCAGAAGGGAAACGCAGATCCCATGGAAATCCCATGCTAGGCTGTCAGGTCACAGAGGAGGGTTCCTGGGGCTGCCAAGAGGAACATGGAGAAAGGGGGGCAACCCCAAGTCAGAAAAACAAAAATCAAAAAAACACAAGCTGTTTGTTCACTTTTCGGTTTAGACAGAGTATTCCCTAGGGTGAGAACAGAACACATTTCCTAAATAACAATGAGACCAGAATGCTTGGGGCCAGCCCTGAGGCGGCCCGGAATAGAAAGAGCCGTACCTTTAGACACCAGACATCTCAAATCCTGGAGTAGAGTAATACACTTTATTTAATTAAAATAGATTAAAAAACAGACTGTGTAAAAGAATTAGGATTCTCAATAATTTACTATTATTTACATTAGCAAATGTTGGTCGTTAGTAGACACCATGAGGAGATCAGCACACAGAACGCAGACCCGCCTGCCCCCCCCCACCCCCCCGCCAGGGGCGAAGGGGGACTCGGCGCTTTCCTGTTGATCCGCCCCCCCCTTGCAGGTGAATATGGCAATGACGTCACTGAGAGCTTGGTAAACAGCAGGAGAGGTGAACCTTCCACGGCCCGGGGTGCTTACGGCACGGCTACCCCACACTGAAGGGCTTTAGGGATGCGGGCAGGCCAGGCAGGAACTCTGTTCTCTGGAGGGGAATCAGTACTTCTCAGTCCTCGCTCACGGGGACCTGATGGGCAGTGATTTCCCCATCTCTGTAGCCAACACTCACCATTCCCAAAAGAACCTTCTATAAGGAGCCCCGTTGGCTGGACCCAGATCCACAGTTTCCACAAAGAAGATGAAAAAGGAAAATAAAATTTCCCAGGGAAATCCTGGATTACCGAACACTCCCTGCCCGTGTCGTCCAGACTGCGGCGACTCCTCACCAACTCGCAGGCCATGTTGTGCTCCTGTCGTGTGAGGGAATGGTGGGGAGCGAGCGGTGGCCAGGCGGCCATGCTGGAGCACTGCACCAGGGCACAGGCTCCTCCCCAGGAAGCAGTCACAGCGAAACGAGGGAACTGCCAGGCCCTGCGTGTCCGCCCTGGTGTCCACATGTCCTGCAGGCACTTGTGGCTCTCCCACACATGGATGGGGAGCGAGTCCCAGGCAGGTGGAGACAGGCTGGTGGTGTTGAGCAGAGAAGCAGCAGGCTGCGCGGGGCTCCGGGGACCTGGCTCCTGCTTTCGGGAGACCTTGGGGATGGCCCTCACTCCGGAAAGCCCTGCTGCTCCATGGGCCCAGGCCTCCCGGGCACTGTCACCGTAGAGACCCCCCCTGACCCAGGCCTGGGGCAGCAATGGGGCCCCTGCAGCCGGGACAGAACCACCAGTCAAGGGTGGGGGGAGGTGGGCCTCACCAGAGACTCAGTCCAATATGTCCGTCTCGAAGGGGACCAGGTGGTAATAGGACAGGTTGGTGACATAAGCTGCTGGGTCATCATCATCTTCCAGCTCTGAGGTAAATTCACCACCATTCTCAAACCTGAAAAGGAAAGTTCAGAGGTGAGGGCTGGGGCTGGTTCACTAACCCCCACCCCCACGCCCACCGAAGTGGAGAGAGAAAGGGCAGAAGGTCATTGGCAGGAGGGCGCTTAGGGGTCAATACCAAACACCAGGGAAGGGCTTTCCCTAAGGCTCCTCAAGAGGCATGGGCTCATGGGACCATGGCGCACGGCCTTCTCAATGCAGGTTAGGAAGAATGACAAGGACCATGATGACAAATTAATGAGGCGAAATGGACCCTTCTCTAAAGTCCCTGACAGCTCTGGCGGTTACTGGCTTAGACATTGCTCTCTGCATTCATGAACCAATGTTTACTGAGACATTCATTCATTCACTCATTCACAGAGTGATTCTTTTTCTCTGTCCAGGGTTTGCTCTGTGTCAGGCTCTGGGGACACGGCAGGAAGCAGGGCAGGGAGACAGTCTGTGGGAACGGGAGCCCACCCCGTGCGGGGCCCCACAGACAACAGCACAGATGAGTGGGAAAAGCCACTGTGGTCACAAGCTCACAACCTAACCACATCCGAGCGACATGGTGCTGCTGACTTAGGGGTGTGAGATCAGCGGTCCAGAGAGCATCTGGGTGGGGGGCTGGGGAGGTCATGGAGGGAGGGCTCCTTCTAGAGGGGCGTTGTATTCAGTGTGGGGGTTTACAAGGGGGGGGCAGGCAGGAAGAGCGGGGGACGAATATGTACTCTGCACATAAGGTGACTAATACCTTCCGGATACGGATTCCCCCATGAATTGAAACCATTTCCACTCCCTGTCTAACCCAGACACGGCCTCCTAAGCTGGGGGGTGGGGGATGGGGGAACAACCTCCAGATTTTTAAAACAGAGAAAGAGCTCCCTGAAGGACATTCTCCCCAGGAAGGGACACAGAGATGCTGCTTGGGCTTTCTCCATTTTCCTCAACAAAGAGGGGGCAGGGCAGAGGTGGGCGGAGGCGCGCTCCCTCCCTGCTCTCCCAGGAGCAAGCAGCCTGCGGAAGGAACCCGCAGCGTACAGTGTGTCCCCGCGCTGATTCCTGGCACTTGAAGGCGTCACTGGCGAGTACCGTTGTAGGAGCTCCACTCTACCTGGAAGGGTTGGGCGTGACCGGGAAGAACACGAACTGAGCACAGGACACGGGAGCCGCACAGGAGGCAGTGAAAAGGCCCAGCCCCTGCCCGCAGAGCGCCCCTCCCAGCATCCTCCTAATTCAGAACGGGGCTTACTTCCTCTCGGTCCGAGCTTTAAGTTAAAAGTGTAGGAGGAGGCTTTGAATCAGTGAGAAAAGGCCTCCGCCTCCCCAGTGAGGGGTGTTGTGTGGCGATGTGCGGGGCCTCCCCGCAGCCGCTGCAGGGGCAGGGCCGGGCTCAGGGCCGGCTCCTCCTCCCCGCACTGCCTGCCTGGGTAGCTTGCGGCTGCGGAGAAGGAGATCCAGGCTCCGACGCCAAGTGTGCGCAGCCTCTGGGGCGGCAAGTCTCCTGGAGGTAACACCAGTTCCCCGACTTTTTTCCCAGAAACCAACAGCGGAATGAATTAAAAGACGACTCTTGGATGCAGGGAAAGGCTCAGCCTGGGGAGGAACAGGGCCGGTTTCCTTCACCTCCGGCCCTCATCACATGACCCTAAAAACCCAGGGAGGGAGGGGAAGCTGGGACGCTGGGGAAAATGAGTCACCAGCCTGAGTCCAGCGGCCTCGTCACCCCCAGTGACCCTCAGCAGGCCTGGCAAATACCTCTGCTCCTAACCTGTGAGGACAGAATGGGGGACTTGCCTCAGCCCTGGGTGGATTTCTACGAGCCCTGTAACCACTCCAGCCAGCCAGGGTGACCACCAGAGGTCCCGCTGGCCTGCTGACTCACACCCCCGTTCCCTGAGCACAGTGGGGTCCGTGCCGGGGTTCTGGAACATTCCTGCCCCAGAAGCATGAAGACTGCCCTCTTGGCATCACAGCACAAGTGCTAATGGCAGGCTTGACAGCACTGAATTCACAGTGTTGGGGCCAAACGGTCACCCTCGGGGACCACAGAGGATGGCTGTGGCGGGGAGGCAAAGCCTTGTTCTCCAACGACATCGATCTGTGACCTCCTGTCCCCATCGTCAACCCCCATCACCTGCCTGACAGCCCTGTGGAGTGTTGAAACAGATTGCTCCTGAGAGACAGCCAGCGGCCGACTGTCAGCTCAGCGCACTGCCCTACATCAGACACCCAGAGAAAAGCCTGGCAAGCCTGCCTCAGGAATTCCCTCTAAATGCTCCCCTGAGCCACTCGGAAGCAGACATTTCTTTGTTAAGCCTTTCTGGGATCACCGAGGCTTTTCTTGCTTGGTTTCCTGCCAGCCAGGCATCCTGGAGCCCAGGGGCCCCATGCTAAGGGCGTGTCATCCCTGTCCATGCAAAGCTGTGGGGTCACGTTACCACCCTTGCTTTCTCTCTGTGAGCTTCTCTCCTTGGCAAAACTATTCATGGTTCAACTTACTTGTCCAATCTCGCTGAGTACGGGTTGGCCTCTTAGGACTCCTGACGACAGTTTCCCGGGGGGAAACTGTGCTGCCAGAGCTGGGACCCTACTACTGATGAAGGAGGGTCTCCACCTGTCCCTCGTCCACCAAGACAGCCCCTCCCCAAAAGCTCCTCCCATGATGCTCCAGGGCCTCTCCTTCCGGTCACCCACTTCATATAGAGCAATCTCGTGCCCCCTCGGTGCCAGCCCTGTGCGATCATGGAGGACCCCCGGCTCGTGAAAAAATGAGCTATAGACACGCACAGTGGTATGAAGACACGTGGTGTCACAGCAAGGCATGCAAAGGGACAAGGACCTTTCAGGGAAGGGCCACCCCCGGCAGCCTTACCAGCATATCCTCTTACACAAGCATTTCATGACATCTCCATGGTGAGGGAACCTTGTGCCATTGACCCAAGAGACATCTTTGAAACTGAGAAAGTGGGAGCTGCCGGCCCGAGCCGGTTCCATGGGCGTGACGTGGCTCCCCCTGTGCTCGGTCACAGAGCAAGGCTCCAGCAGAGAAGGCTCCGGCCGCCTGCAGCAGGAGTGCAGGGACACCTGGGGCTCGTGCTCTGCTCTGCTGTTGGCTGGCTGGGGTGGGTCCCAGCACAGAGTCTGTCCTAGTGTGTGTTTACTGGCAGCTCAGTGGGTGAGGCCGGATATGAGACTCCAAGGCCCCCGAACCCGGGGTGTGCCGCTCATGGGCCCCTGCGGCCTGCGGGGGCTCCTGGGCCAGGGGGTTCCCATTTACCACCTGAGATCTTTACAATGACCCCGGGAGAGCCTCAGGGGCCCCACTTGGAGGAGAAGAGAAGCCAGGAGAGGTTAAATAACTTCCTGAGGCTCACATAACCAGCAGGGGCCGTGGGGTTGGCCTGGACAGTCAACAGAAGCCAAGCTGTGATGTCCCCTCAAGCTGCCTCCTGAAGACGCCCAAGGACATGACCCGGAAGTACACCAGGGATGAAGGAGGCTGTGCCTCGCGGGGAGCCCAGGTGTCGGGCTTTCCCAGTGCGCTTATCACGGTTAAGCATTCTGTTATTAGAGAAGGAGGGACAGGGAAGGCCGTGGTGTCTTTGGCTGTCCTGCCTTCCCTAGTCGGACACATCCTCCTTCCCCTCAGAGCAGGCCCAGCAGCGCCAGGTTTCAGCCTGTGAGCTCTATGGAGACCACCTCAGAGTCTGGAGGATCTCCAGCCCTGTGATGTGACACCATGCAGGTGACATTTCTCCCCATCCCAGGAGTCCAGGCCCTGGGAACGGGGAGGCTTATGGCTGCCATAGTTCCTCAGGGCCCAGCACAGACCAGACTCTGAAGTCCGGCCACTTCTCCTTGATGCCCCCTTATAGCCAGCCCCTTGGTCAAAGGAACTTTGTTCCCACAAGGTTTATGAAGCAAGCTCTCACTGTCCTCTAGAAAAGTCAAACACTTCAAATAAGTGTCCAAATGCAGGCAGGATGGCTCAGTATCTCCGGCCACAACTGCTTCCTCTAGAGCTCTATATGGGCTGTGAACTCCAGCCTCCGGCACCAGCTCAGGGATCCCTTCTATAAAACTATATTCAAATCAGTCTACTTACAAGTGCTCTGTCGGATCCACACCCAGGTGCTGGTCTTTTCCGTTTGGTATACTGTGGTCAATAACAATGGTTTCTGTATTTGCTAAGCAAAATCCATTGGACCTCATGATTTCTGAAAAATGAAAGCAATGAAGTAAATACACAGAACGGACCAGATATTGAAGTTTCGGGCTTATACTAATCTCTCTACTTTCCCCTCCATCTACTGCCCTAAATTCTCCCCCACACTCCAAGAGAATGTTCTACACTCCAGAGGCCCATTCTGGAGTTCTGCCAACAGATTCAAGCGCCAATGCCAACCTCCACAGAAACCACATCTGAGGACCCTGTATAAGCCAAGAGGCTCCAGGAAGATGCTCTGAATTTTACCAGCACCCTCCCCAAAAGCCCTCCCCACTGATTTAAAGCTGGCAAAGAGAGAATACTGAGCTCACGTCTATCGGCTTGGGTTTGGGTCTGGGTCCATCACACATTGCCACCATGAGGCTTTGCACAGGTACCCGATCTTCCCTGTGCCTGAGATGCGGATGACACTGTCCACTGCCCTGGGTCGCTGTGAGGGTCAGCTGAGATCAGTATGCATTTTTACACCAAATGGGCATCTTCACCTTTTTACTTTATATAATTCCGTAAATAAATTGATCTTTTTTTTTTTTTTTTACCTGTACGCATAAATTTTGATAGTTAAAAAGGCAAACAAAGTAGTCTACATTGGCCTTAGGCAGTGAGCTTCTGAGGATGGAAGTCTAGTGTTTACCCCACACTGGGAGAGGAGAGGACAGGCATGCCTGGATGTGTGGCAGGGGACACAGCCCCGGACTGGGAGCCCGGACACCAGAGGTCCACGGTCTTTAGACTCAGTATCCTCAACTGGGGAATTTCAGCATAGTAGTGGTCTCCAAGGATCCCTTCAACTCTAAACTCTCATGAGTTACAGGATTCCATCACACCATCTCGTCCATTTAAGTATAAGGAGTTAGTGTGTCTTGACTGACTTCTCCTATCTGGTGTAGCTTTTATTTACATTTCCCCAGGGAATGTGTTTCTGTAAAATGCTCCAAGAATTGATCTGGTGGCTATTACTAGTTCTCCTTAGTGTTGGAGTTCTCCAGCCCTCTGGGAAGCTGCCCCTAACCTTATCTCTTAGTCAAGGAAGCACCATGTTCACCGCCCTTGTCTGTCCTCTCAAATCAGGTCCTCTCCTTACTTCATCTTAAAAAAAATCGACTCTGAATTTCTGGGGCATTCTCAAATCCAAAGGATTATCATCTTCCCATTCAGAGCCTCACACACAGAAACACACAACTTGAAATAGGTCTCCTCTCCTACTGGCCCAGCACAGGTAACAAAAACATCCTTCACCTGTCCACAGTCTCCCTAGGCACCTGTCACAACTGTTTGGGAGATTGTTTTCTTTTAATTTTTTCCTTCATCTCATCATAATTTAGATTTTTGTTTTATTCCCATGCATGGATTTTCTTTTCTCATAAGTATAATTGTAACTTTCTATTTATTTTTACTCTTTCCAGATACCTGGTTCTCAGTTCTTTGAATTTCTTTCCATGTGAAGAGAATTAGGAAAACTACACAAAAACAAAGAAAAAGAGAAGGTTTCCTCTTCAGCCCCACAGGAATAAAATGATACTTCATCAGTCAGATTTGCCAAGTAATTGCTACCATCTCCACTTGACTTTCTGCAGAAGTGACAGCTCATGGTTCTTTGGTCTTTTGAAATACCAGTCCCGTTAGTAACACTCTGGGTGACACCAGCGCATTCCTCTTCCCTGCCCACCCCACCCCTCCAGGTTGAATCCCACCCGCCCTCCCTGCGCAAAGACAAGCTTGCAGAGCCTGAAGTCATGAGAAGGAACACCAAGACCTGATGAAAAGTCAGTGCTTGGAACCTCCGGAATCAACGACATTTCTACAGGCAGGAAGATGTTTACCCAAGTCTGAGTGAACAGACTCTGAAGATGACTGCATTGTAACAAGAAAGATTAAGATGCCCTCACCTCTCCAATCAAAACATACAGCAGCACAGAACCCCTCTCTTTATTGCTTTTTACTAACTCTGACTCAAATATGTCTGTCTCAGAAGCACATCCAACCTCAGCCAGCTCACAGCCTCCAGCCCTTTCTGCCACCCCTTTGCTAAGGGAGTTTGGAGGGGAAAATCCTACAAGGGAAAACAAATGTCCATGCAACAAAACATTTCTGACGGTAATGAAGAGTTACCTCGCAGAGGAACTTTCAAACTTCCTCATCTCTCTTAAATGTGAAATTTGGATCTCTAAGCAATGGAGTCCTTACCAGCCCCCCAAAACAGATTTGTAACAAATCACTCCTGAACTCCCCTTGCAAAGAAACCTCTGTACACAGTCCTGGGGTTTAATGGTGTGCAAGGCAAGCTATGAACTCCAGTTCTGCTACTCATGTGTGGGGAGCAGGTTACTGCTTGCTCACTTTCTTCATCTATAAAATGGGCATACCCATCCCCAAAGCACAGGAGTACATAAAATGAGATGGTATTTGTAAAGAATCTAACAAATATTGTGGGCTGGGCAAATGGTAGTGATGACTGTCATTACTGCTAATGTCTTCATAGCTTTTGTGTCATGCAAATAAACAGAACCAGAGAAAAGGTTATGATTACAGAACAGCACTCACATCTGAAGCCTATCTCCAAACACACACAGAATGTGAATGTCTTAGAAGTCGGCTTAATCCCAATAGCAAAAATCACTGGCCAGTGTCATTACTTTAATCCCATACATGACTGATTCCACGAAACAGTTCCCTTTCAAGCTACTTTTCTGCATTCATTTTTTTTTTCACATGAAGAGTTCTCCTTTGCCATTTCTTAACTTCTATCTTTTGAGCTAATTTTAAATTATAGAAAAGTTACAGAAACGGCATAGTGTTCTCACGTAGCCCTCACCAGTTTCTCCTGATGTTAACGTTTCCCGTAGCTATGGTGCAATGATCAAAGCTGGTGGACTTAACGCCTCCCTTACTGGAGTGTATAGGCTTTTCCACCAATGTCGCTTTCTTCTGTTATAGACCCAGCCCTGGATCCTTTGTTGGGGATCCTTGCGTTGCTGTTTCCTTGTTTTGTGCAGCCTCTGAAGGTTCCTCCATCTCTCCTCATCTCCTATGAAAGTAACACTTTGGGAGGGGCTGGTGAGTTATTTTATCGATGGTCCCTCAATTTGTCTGGTGCTTTTGAGCTCTGACTGACGTGGAGTGTTCCCAGCAGGAATCCTGCAGAGTGACCCCGTGCTCCCCTCTCCCCCCCGCATCCTGTTAGGGGGTGTGATGTCAACAGGCCTTGCTCCTGGGCTGTCCATCAGCATCACTTGCATAAGAAGTTTCTGCCAGGTTCACTCTTTCTCTTTGCGGTGAATAAATATCTTGGGGCAATGCATTGATACTGTGCAGAATCTGTTTCTCTCCAGCTTTTTCCCACTCACTTTAGCACTTACCAATGGACCTTTCCTGCAACAATTACAGTTGGCCTTGAACAACACAGGTTTGAACTGCCTAGGTCCACTGTGTGTGTGTGTGTGTGTTTTAAGTACACTGCAGTACCATAAATGTATTTTCTCTTCTTTAGGTTTTCTTAATAACATCTTCTTTTCTCTAGCTTACTTGTGTAAGGATATTTAATACATATAACATACAAAGTATACATTAATCAACGGTTAATATTATCAGCAAGGCTTGCAGTCAACAGTTTTGGGGGAATCAAAGTTATACATGGATTTTCAACTGTGCAGGGGGTCAGAGTCCCTAACCCCTGTTCAGGGGTCAACTGTACGACTGTGGTGTGTACATGTGGTCATGATTTTTCTATTTTTTCTATTTTTCTATTTTTTTTAGCTGTCGCCATGCTCTCCTCTGCCCCATAGGCCATCCTTCCTTCAGTTCAGTAATTCCTACGTTCTTCTTTTAATGCAGCCATTAGCTCAGTTCCGAAAGCATTCACAGTGCAGCTTCCCTCCATCCAAATCCTCTCTCCCATTATATTTTCAGTGTAATTCAGCAATCAAACAAAATTCAAAGCATGGCCTTTTTATTAATTCGCCAACTGGATGAACCTTGTACGGTGAAAATTAAGGTTGAGATGGTACAGCTGCCTGGTTAATGAAATACGAAATTAGAATTCATTTCCAACCCACCCCCCGCCCCCAAACCTGAATAATTATATTTTTGTGGCTTACATAGATTAGTCCAAGTAGGCAAATCACAGTGGGGCTTTAGGCTTCCTGCTAAGCACGGACACAGCCACCATGTAGAAAACTCTATTTAAGTTTTTCTGATTCCATAGACATTTAGATTCACACGGCAGGAAGAATGTTTAAAGCTATACTGCCCAAAGCATCCAGGAGGAGGTCACAGGGTCTCTCCCACCGCCTTGCAGCGGCCCCAGGATGTGGCTAGCGCCTGGCGCCATCTAGCGGAGCCCTGGCGCTCAGCGGTCTCCGCGGCTGCGCACTCAGAGCCCGTGCGCACGGCTGGACATAACGAGAAGCCCCTGGAAGCCTAGGTCAGCGCCTGTCGCCCATGCTGCCACCTCCCTACGTGCCACATCAACAGTAGCAGAAGGCATTAAGAAATCGGAGAGGAAAGGAGGAGGAAGGGTGGGGTGAGCTGCAGCAGGCAGGAGCACTTTCAAGAGCGAGTGGAATTTAGCAGGATAGGATGGACGGGCGGGGTTTGTGGGAACAGAGGGAAGTTGGGAGCCCACAGCACAGCCAAGCCCCACCAAGGGGAGGCTGAGGGTCTGGAGCAAAGGGTTCTATGGTGACAGCATCAAAAAGCTAGTGTGAACCAGACTCTGGCCTGCTGAAATGACTAGGGCACTTGGCCTTTATCATGAGTGTAAGGTTTTGAGAAAATGAATGAGCCCAGGAAGTCAGAGGTCCAGGATGACCAACCTCAGTATTCAGAGTCTGTCCTGGGGCAGGGGGGAGGCTGAGAGAGACAGAGAGAGAGAGACAGAGACCTGTGGATATTCCCGGGTTGGGGGGGAGGTCATGCTGCCCAGAGTCTGAAGCTTCAAGTCTGGGGGAACTCGAATCCCCAAACACCCACAGAGGAGAACAAGCCTGAGGAACATGGCTTGCCCATGTATAGACTAGTTCTTCAAAGGGGTACCAGTGCTACTGTAAACAAAGGTTTCACTGAAAAGTATTTTTTAATTTACCATAGTTCATTGTCTTAATATATTTCCTTCCTCACTCAGTGAGTAATGAAAGTGTATCTCACATTCCGGGGGCACACCCCATTATTGTCTGCGTATCTATACACTGATGGTGAGAAGCCCTCCCTCAGACAGAATGAGGGCCGCCTAGTCCTGGAGCAGAGATGGGGAGGTAGGGACGTTTCCAGGGGAGAACCCTCAGACTTGGTGCCCAATCGATCAAAGCGGATAAGGAGGATGAAGGCCCCAGACGGAACCTTAGCTCTGGAAGGATGGGAGAGGCCTCTCCCAGCCGCCGACCCTGGGAGGGATGCCTCTGACAGGCTGCCCTGGCCTCTGCAGGGAGCCACGAGCTCTCAGAACAGACTTGCAATAGATATTTACAGACTCCATTGTTGGACGGAGTTCCCGTTGCTACAAAGTGTTCTGTGCCGAACTCAAATCCCTGTGGTTATTTGCACCCACAGCAATGTCCCTGGGACCAAAAACCTGTCCTCAGTCCTCACAGAACTCTGAGAGTGTAGCTAAAGCCTCACATGGGAGGCTACAATTATCCCTAATAAATTTCACCTCATTATTTCCAGCCCTTTAGGACAAACATGGGGCATGTCATGTGTTTAGCCCTGTCACAAGTAAAAATAGGATGGTAGACAGAGGGCTGGGAGTGTTTCCAGGTGGCTGCACTCCAGAATTAATCAGAAGCAGTTCCGTGTAGCTGGGGTCAACCGGAAGGAAGTGTCCCGCTCTTGCTACCAGCACAGGGCCCTGAAGAGTTCTGCTGCTCTTTGCTCTCCTGTTGGCTCAAAACAGAAATAAAGCAAGAGACAGCCATGCTGGGACTCTTCTGCTCAGGACAAAAGATCAGAGACTTGCCTGTGCTCTAGTGACAGCACATAAAACCCACCATGAGTGACAAGCGTCCCGGAGCCCTCACTGTGCCCTCCAAGACTGGGGTCCATAGACAGCCAACCAGGATAAATGACTGCCATTTATCCTATGAAGAAGGTTCTGGATACTAGGTGCCAGATAAGGAGGGATGCCCAAACACCCTGCTCTTCTTCCTAAGAACACACAGGAAGCCATGTTGGATGGACATCAAAAGCAGCAGACCCCAACAAACCCAGGCCTGCCAGCCGTCCTGCGCACACACAATCACATCCTAGCGCGCTTTCCCTTTGGGTCCCCTGAAGTTGCCCACCCTCTCCACCCATCCCCCACACATGGTTAAGAATTGCATCCCTGCTGCAGCACATAGCTCAGTAAGGACACTTCCTACTAAAGACACCCACCACCACCATCCCGATTGGTCCTCTGTCTCCCTATTTCTGTGAACCCCCAGTGCCTTCTTAGGAGACAGCTCTGGGCTCAGATGCACTTTCATCTCTTGACTGTTTTTCATCAGCTTCCGGGGTATCCCTTCTGCCCATGCTCCTTCTGCTCTCTCTATTTCCATTTGGAAATAGAATGCTAAATGCAGAATCCCTCCTTCCCTTCCTCCTACAGATCAGCACCTTCTGCAGGATCTCCCCTTGAGCCAAACTCTATCTCCTCTTGTAGCTGCCTTTCCGCCCTTTCCACCCGCCACACTCCCACATGACCCCAGTCACATGCCATATCTTGGGCCTATCCAAGCTGACTGTCCATTGCCTGGAGGATCCCCATGTCCAGGACTCTGGGACAGAGCTCTTTTCCTCACAAAATGCCCCTCAGCAGCCTTCCCCAAAACAGTACTGCAAAAATGAAAGTCCAGTGTTCTAACAACATTTGCAACCCAGATACAGAAAGCTACTAAACAGGGCTAAGTTCCAGCTCCCCCCACCTTTCTATCCACCCCCCAGAGGAGCCAGCTGGCAGCTCCTCCCAGCCAACACTCACTTTTACTGTTCCTGACATTGGCCTCTTCGGGGCTAGAAGGTGTGGTCCGGTGTCAACATTAGTGACATCTAAACTGTATGCTCCCCTTTCTGTCCTGGATGCCCTAAAACTAAATTCACTGCCATATTATGTGAACAATCTTACATCAGCTGGCTAGACTCCTGATTGAAGTCATTCACTTCCCAATGCCCCATTAATGTGTTCATCATGACCCTGTTTCATAAGAAAGTTCCAACTGATATACCAAGTTACTCCTTTTGGAAACTGGAGAAGTGTAAACTGCAGGTCAACAGGTGGAAAACACTGTTCCATGAAAATCAGGTAACAGCCTCCGCCCATTTTATTTTTCTTTTGGATCATCTTTCTGGATCCCAAGGGTAGAAGGTGTACCCGGTGAACTGGAAATGCTTCCTGAAAAGCACGGCCATCCACGGCAGGACCCGGCCTCCCCACGCCTTCCCTGCAGCTCTTACCTGATATTTTCACTGGACTTTGAAAGCTGGGTTGAATTTTATGTACGTTGTCATTTTTTAACACCTGGTCCAGAGGAGATCTTTCAAAGAAGGTGAGCACAACTTCTGACCTGGAATACTGGGGATAAGTGCGTTAATGACTAAACTTGAGTCCTCCCTAGAGGTGGCCTCGTGTGAGGCTGATGCCCCTGCACCTTCCAGATGCTTGGCAGAACGGGCCACACTGATGAGGCTATAGTCAAGGCCCACCTTTCACTTACGAATGGCCCCATGTGGCAAAAATGCAAGGCCCCAGGGACAGAGGGAATGGAAGCGATGGAGAGATTTTCTGAGCGCTTGGTACGTGCCGGGTTTTGCACATGTGTCCTTTCCTCTTATGATAAACTGTGAGTGTGTTGACTTTCCCCATTTGCAGAGGAGGAAATGGACCCTGTGGGAGTCAAGTGGGTCCCAAGTGCACGAAGCTTGCCCACTTCATTTAAAGGTCTTCTGCCAATGTGGATGCTAACACTCTCCTTGGCTCCCAAACACCCTCTTCCAAAACACCCTCTGCAAGACCAGTGGGCTTCTGAGTGGAGGCGGGAAAGCAAAGACCATGGCAGTGGAGGGACCATGTCTCTTTACTACTTAGCTCCTCCTTGGCCCTTTATTCTCACTGCTTACCAAGGAGAAAACAATGGAGCTGCACGAGCCCACAGATGTCTTCCTTTCCCCTAGTTTTTCCGCCCCTCCCCGTGGCCTGAACCGTCCAGGAAGAGAGCAACCAGCTTCATGAGTGAGGGCATCGGTTGTCTGGAAGCAGGCAGGATGTGTCCCGACCTCCCCCCTCAGCCCCGCCGATCGTACTTACTTTGCACGGCATGCTTATGATGGTCTTCAGCAACTTCTCCACCTCGTTAAGCCTGGTCTCTATATCGTGGGCGTCCTTGATGGCAATCAGGCCTAGAATTGAGACAGACATTCAGACAGAATCGAGATAGAAATGCCTAAAGTCAAAAAACCAAAACCAAAACCAAACAAAACAAAAAAACCCAAAACCCAAAACAAAAACAAAAACAAAACAGACTGGAAATGTGCTCCTAGATTAAATACAGAACAACAGACAATCCCCTGACAAGGAAGCCACTGCCCAGTGTCTCCCTCCACCAAAGACACCTGGGAGTACTTACGCAGCCTTACTCTGAAAGCAGTGCTCTCAACCTCATTTTAAGTTTCAATGACCCAATGAATGATTTCCATGTGTGCTGGGGGGGATGATGGCCTTCCCCGAAAGGAGAAGTCTGGCAGTTGGGGGACAGTGGAATGAGTGGGAAACGTAGGTGTAAGCCAGGGATCAAAGTTTCCTCTGAATGGGACAGTCTGGGCCAGCCCCGTGACAAGACCAAGGCTTGGCTGGGGACACTCAGCCCCTGGCAGGTGGTGGCTGCTTCAGGGAGGAGGTGGCCCAGAACCTGCCCCACCCGCACAGTGGAAGGGCTGGCTCGCCTGGCCTCCGTTGACCTCACCACAGAACCTATGGAAATGGAGTCCATATTTAGATAAGTCATTTACATGCTGGGTTTGGAAGGGGAAAAGTCAGATCTTTACCCAGAAAAAAAACCAAAGTGGGTATGGCTCACAGCACTTTTTCGGAATCTGAACATCTACCCTCGTTACATGTAACATGTGGCTTTTGGGAAGTAGAGACTTTAGTCTGTGAACTATGACGGCGGGCAGCCTGGAGATCTGGGTGTGCTTCCGTCTCCCCGTGAGCAGGAAACGGCCCGAGTCTCCTTGTTTCAGTTTCTAAAAACCAGACTCCTGGGGACTCGGGAATGACATTCCCAAGGACACAGGCCTCTTTGCCATACTTCGTGTGGCCCGACAGGACGGTCCCTGGGAGCCATGGCCAGACCAGGCGCTGGGATCATCCCAGAACTATTACCAGTTGCTGCGTCTAAGGTTTTCAGTTTGGGTTTGGTTTGGTTTTGCAGGAGAAAGGCTTGGTCTTCAGGCAAGTCATCAACGGAAACTACAAGTCATCAAGTTAATTTCCTAAACTAAATGATTAAACATACAGGCCGTGGAACCAGGGGCAGCCCCGAACATAGGGCAAGGACATGTCTGAACGCCTATGCTGTCCCAGGGGGAGTCCTTCAAGCAGCCTGAGTCACGGCCAACTTCTAAGCAAGGTTCCCTCAACGTCCTAAAGCACAGGCCACCTCAGGTGTCAGAGGGGCTGTCTGGGCCTGCCCACCCCCTCAGCCCCGCAGGCCCAGGGGCCAGTCAGCAGCTGCTCAGATGGCCGGAGCCCAAGGGGGCTGGCTGGGCTGTGGCTCACCCGCTGAGCCACCTGGGGCCTCTGTCCACAGGGCCCAGGCACACACCCCAGCAGTCACCGGAGAAAGGGACTGGGTCTTCTCTACCTTCTCCCCTCTTCCTCGGGTTACCAGGCCCCACCACGCCCCCTGCACGTTCTGGGAAGCAGAAGGAAGAAAGAAAATAGTACCAGAATCTCAGGATGCTTCTTCCCCAGGCCCTGAATTCCTTGCTTGGCAACACACACACACACACACACACACACACGTTGTTTTGTTCTTTGCACCAAAATGCTTTCATCTTCTGCTTGCTACCGGGAGTCTGACCAGCGAAAAAGGCCCAATGCAAAATCTTCTGGAAAATTGTTTTTAAGAGAGGACAATTAAATTAATCGTCCCCACCAAATGCTTGTTCATTCTAGGATGAACAAAACTATTATTACTAAAGTTCAACTTTCATTACCTCTAGAATACGAGTTTTAAATCACTCACATTTATGACACAGTAGTTTTATTATTTCATATTCTGTACGTGCATTTGTAGGAAGGTTAGCCTCGTATGGTCAATGCATGCAGCGTACGTATACCCAAATCATAGGATAACACATCACAACTTAACAATCTTAAGTTAGTATAAAGGTTTATAATTCCTGCATTTTTGCCTCAGTGACATATTTTGGGTTACATCTTTGATTTAATTAATGTTCAGCCCACGGTTGAGTTCATAGCTGCAAAGTTATATATATAGTAGGATAAATACATTCTGCTCTATGGTGATCTTTTTTTTTTTTTTAAGGATGGCCTGATTTAGCAAATAAAACAAAGGACACCTAGTTAAATATGAATTTCAGATAAACACTGAATAATGCAGTAGTAGGGACAGATTATACTAAAAAAATTATTTGCTGTTTATCTGAAATTCAAACTCAACTTGGTGTTCTGTATTGTATCCAGCAGCCCTATCTTCCCGGTAGAGTGTTGTTTTCCAGAATAAAGTAGAAAAAGGCAAGAAGTACATTCCCTGGTCAACCCCAGCCCTGTGTCTTGCAACTCCCCATACCCTCCTGCCAATCTCAAAGGTCCACACCACCCAAACACAATTCCCCTGGTCTCCCCCCACCCCCAGGCTCACAGGTGGGAATGTCCCACCCATCCCTTAAGGCGTGGGCACACACCATCTGTTCTGAGAAGTCTTCCCCACATCTGAAGATGGAACCCGAGCTGCCTCTGGGCTTCCAGAGAACTTTCCTGACCTCTGCAGTATTCGCCACTCAGCACTGTGACTGCTCCTGGACCTATGGGTCTCCCCAAGTTCCCCGTGTGCAAAGCTGAGGGGAGCAGATGCCTTTTCCTCTCACTGTTATCATCACAGGGCCTGACACACGAAGGGGATTCGATGTGTACTGGCTGTTTGTCGACTGAAGTTACAGAAGAGAGCACAGAAGTCAAGCATTAATGATCTTCTGTGGGTGCACTCCATCTTGCCCCATAGGATCATCACCCTAATTCATGCTTCTCAGCACCACACTCAGTCAGCACCACACCAGAACCTGCGGCCAACTAGCTCGAGGTCACAGGCCTGACAGTTGAGTGGCATCATGTATGAGTCATGAGCGATGCTGGCTTGATTTTATCTGTGGATGTGTGCAGAGCCAGACTGCTTCCTCTGACCTGTCTTTACGATCCTGAATAGCAGCCAGATCGTACTCCTTGGAAATGTAAACATGCCTCCAAACAAAAGGAGGCTCAGGAACCTTAACCAGGCAAAGGAAGATGCTGGAATCCCTCGCTGCAAGAACATTAATGACAGGTGACTGCCCTTTAGCTGGGGGCACACTTTGTCATTTGCTTCTCCATCCTGGCTTCCCAGGTGACCACCAGCACTGGCCTCTTCCCCCACAGAGGCCTCAGCTAATCAAAGGCAGAGGGATTCAGGAAACGATGGATCCAGCTGAACACCACGAAACCTGCCTAACAGCAGCAGATACCTCAGCTACCACCACCAAGCAAAGCTCAGAGCATAGCAAGTCTCCCAACACCCCAAATACAGGCATGAAGGAGTCACCACTCTCCAAGCGCCTCCCCGAAGCCCAGCCTTTCCCTTCTCTCCGGGGCCCTGGACATCACCCTTCTCAGTTGTTTTAAAAGTGCTTCCCATCAAATGATGGCTACCTTAAATGTGTTCGGAAAATATTTTTAAGAAAGACGAGCCCAAATCGGCCACAGTGCAAATATGAACTAAATCATCATTTTAGAATTTCATACACACAGGGGTTCCTTTCTTCAGACTTTCCGGTTTCATGATGGGTGGGAAATTTAGACACCTACTGTGAGACCTGAAATTATTATAAATTCTCAAAATGTGACAGGGCTGAAAGGTGAAGTTGTGGGACACTGCATTACTTTCACGGGCAGGTGGCAAGAACAGAGCCCACGAAGGACTGCTGCCCCAAACAGATTATATGCACTGGAGTTTCCTTCTAGCCTATATCCTGTATTTTTCCTTTGTGACCCAACAGCTTTGGTTTTTAATGGCTGATAAAGCTTCTCCGAATAGGAACTGTTTACAGCAAATAGCAATTTTAAAACTTATTTTTAAAAATAGGCTTACAAGAATTCTGTGGGGATCTTGTCGGACTCCGTTCTCCTATCTGTGATGGTAATAACAAAAACTGTAGGTGCGCAAATGGTTGAGATTTTGCACAGTTGGACAGAAAAACTTGGTAAGCAACTACTGGTTATGAGACTGTCATCCTAGAAGTAGCCAGCAGGGAGTGCTAGCACTCTGTGGAACCAACCGGGTTTCCCCTGGGAAGGACAGAAGGGAGGAGGGTCCACCAGCACACTTTGTTAGAAGTAGACTCCTAGACTTCACAGACCCTGGAAATCTTTTTAATTTCTGATAAACCATAGTCACTAATATAATTTCCATTTGTAAAATTTCACTGTACCCAGTTTGTAATGTGTAAATTTGATTAGCCTCAAAACAAGTAAAGATTTGAATCTGAAAGACTGATAATGTGATTATATATAAATTACAGTCTGTTAACTTAAATATATTTGGAGGCCAAAAACCAGCCTAGAGCAGCCAGTTTGTCCTTTCTTTCTAAACTAGTTTAGCATTGAAAATCAAGAACCCAAGGGCGCCTGGGTGGCTCAGTGGGTTAAAGCCTCTGCCTTCGGCTCAGGTCATGATCCCAGGGTCCTGGGATCGAGCCCCGGTCCTGGGATCGAGCCCCGCATCGGGCTCTCTGCTCAGCAGGGAGCCTGCTTCCTCCTCTCTCTCTCTGCCTGCCTCTCTGCCTACTTGTAATCTCTGCCTGTCAAATAAATAAATAAAATCTTAAAAAAAAAAAAAAAGAAAATCGAGAACCCAAAATGTGATTCATTTTCAGAATTAGCTTTTTTTTTTTTTTTAAAGATTATTTATTTACCCTCTGGGCTCTTTTCTCAGAGGGGAACCTGCTTCTCCCTCTATCTCTGCCTCTCCCCCTACTTGTGATCTCTCCCTCACTCTCTGACAAATAAATGAAATCTTAAAAAAATTATAAGATTATTTATTTGTCAGAGAGAGAGGGAGAGCACAAGAAGGGGGGGCAGCAGGCAGAAGGAGAGGGAGAAGCAGGCTCCCTGCTGAGCAAGCCCAATATAGGGCTCGATCCCAGGACCCAGGGATCATGACCTGAGCCAAAGGCAGACGCTTAACCGACTGAGCCACCCAGGTGCCCCTAGGATTAGCTTCTTTATGCAAACATAAACACCTGACTTATTCTTGGAATCCAAAATGAACACGCTGGAGTCAGCACAAAGACTTATCAGGGAGAGCAAACATAAACAAAGCAGTTTCCTAACCTCAGAAACCCTGAGTCCAAAGTCCCACATTTTCAGTTAAGTGGAGGCTTTGGGATGAACACTGCTGGTAATGGCCAGGCTTCCTCCGTGGCTAGACTCTGGGGCCTTCTGCCATCATTCCAGAAATAAAGACAAGGTGACTCTTGGATCAATTGCTAAGGAAGAACGTCCTTTTCAAAGCACATTAAGAAGTGCCCATTACCCCAAGAATATGTCTCTTAGAGGAGACTCACACAACAGAGCCCTAGGGAAATTTTCTGTAAAGCACACTTTCAAATTGAGTCAGATAATAAATTAGGTTTAAAGATTTCCTTCTCCATTTAATAAAATGTGTCCATCAACACACCGTACAGCAAGGCAGACAGCTCGGGTCATCTTGCATGCGAGAGAGATAGGTATTCCTCAAAGGTGGTGTGTAATAAGCATTTTGGAAGCAAAATAGTTTAAATCTTCCAGGGAAATTTTCAATGCTGATTTCCTAGGTACCTGTTTTCTAAATAGGCAGCCGACATTTGAGAAGTGGAGAGTAAGAAATGACATGCTTGACAGCGTAAGGGAGCTGGTTCTGTGCACACTTAAGCACCCCAGGAGGAGCCCGTGCTTACTCTATGTAGAGTTTTGTGCTTGGGGTGTCACGCAGCATTTCTGGAAGGACAGAAACCCTGTTTCCCCCTCCCTCCTGGCACAGTTCACCCTCCCACCCTCCTTCCACGGGGCTGCCTGCTTTTGGTGATGCTCACACCCAGCTGTAGGAGGTGGGAGCTGCTGGGCACGCATTTCTCTTCTGCATCTTTCCAAGAGCGAAAAGCAGGGCAGAGAAAGCATCAGAGGACACCAAAGAGGCCGAGAAGAAACAGCACCTCCCTGAGGATCCAAGAAGGGGCTGAGAGGAGATCCTCCTTCCTCTGCTTCTTCCTGCTCCAGGGAGGTGCGCCCTTCCCCAGTCCCTCCACCGCCCCCTCCCCCGCCCTCTTCATTATCCTCTCCCAGTAAAAGCACAATTCCCTTACTGAACTTCCCACTTACTGCATTTTAGAAGCCACTCCCTTAGGGAGTCTGTCTTCGGATCAAAGGTATTTAGGACACACCATCCTTTGCTGGGCTCCCCAAACAGGAAGCACGCATTCAGCCACTCCTCCTAAACTATCTGTGCCAGGCACCCTATCACATTGTGGGGGCGGTGGGGGGGACTACCGTAGCTGGAAAGACAGATGGGCCTCGGGCTCCCCAGAGCTTTCCTGCTAGTCAGGACAATGGACATGTGGCAAACATCAGCCACAAAAAGCAGGGTGTCCCCTAGGGGGGACAGGAGTACTCCAAGCTGGGACCACCCTCACCAGGGTCAGAGGCCTGCAGGGTGAGCAGATACAGGGGGCCCTGGGAGGGAGGAGAGGAAGCTGAGTGGGGTCAGGAAGTGCAGAGGCCCTAAGGAGGCCAGAGGGATGAGGACTAAAACAATCAGGGCCCGACAAAGGGCATTAAGGGTAAACCTCACAGAGGGCACTGGGGAGCCATGCCTTCCCATGTAGACTCTGCTCACAAGAGCCCTACCCACTCGGCAGCTGCATTTCTTAGAGTGATACATACACCCGCCCTAGGATCCCACAGTAATCTCTGCCTGGTGAAATTGCCCCTTGGAGCACAGTCGCCAAGCCTGACCCCCACCAAGCACCAAATTTTAGTTTCTGGATCGGCAAAGCCACAGGCCTGGTCTGCAGGGCTCTCACTGAGGTACATAAGGGCGGTGACCCCCTTTGTGGCTCTCTCTTTAGCCTGGGCTGGGGCTTGCACCATCCGTGCCTCCTAGGGACCTGGGGGTGGAGGGCCGCGGCCCAGGAAGCAGATGCCATCAGGAGCGGCAGGTGGGGCACTGGACCCACCCTCGCTCATCTAGATCACCCCGGGGAAGATGCTGCGCGTCCGGGAGCAAATGGTGGAAGTTCCATGGACCTGTGCTCCTGAGTCCACACCCAGCAGATCTCGGGTCTCGGGCGTCCAGCCGGTTCTGGGTACTCCGTGGCTGTCGGGCCCTCCAGCAGCCCTGCCTGGGATACCATCATGCCATTTCATCAATCAGGCCTCCGGGGCTTGGGTAACTAAGCAACTGCCTAAAGTCATGGCCGAGGAGCAGGGGACAGAGCCGGCCTCTGATTCCTCACCTGTGTGCTTCCAAAGCCCCGGCCTTCTACCACACAGCCTAAGCCTCTCCCACAGGGACCCTGTGATATCCCCAAGGGAGTCATTATGACCCTGACCCCTCCCACCTGGCTCCTGTGTCCCCAGGAGGGTCCCCACTCTTTCAGGGCCTGGGTGGGGAATTTTCTCCCTCAGGAAGCAGGATGGGCTTCTGCTGGGATTCAGATACTCTAGGTAGAAGTTTTCACCCCAGGGGATTCCTTCCCGCCTCCCTCTACCCTCTGTCCAATTACTGCTCATCAGAGTTTTCCTGCTGATTCCAAGTTACATATCAATGAAGGGTGATTAAGATGTTTTGGTCTCAAAACAAATATGAAAGCTTGCCAGTATAAATTAGCCATGGAGCAAAGTGGCTCCGTTCATGGTCATGACTCAGTTTAGGGGGTGGGGTGAGGAGGGAAGACTGGAGGTGTCTGTTTGGAGAATTACATCATCCTGCATGTGGGTCTGTGCTGGGGCGTGACACTCCCGTGCCCCCATTATTGACGGAAGCCCAGTCTGGCCAGCAGAGAGTGGTGCACAGGCCCTCGCCCTACCCCTCAAGGAGAGGGTGCACACCAAGCAGCCCCAGGGAGCTTCTCAGGCCTGTTCCCCGACATGGGGACCATTGTTTAGTGATGACAACTGAAAGCGACCAGCAGATGCCTAGGGTCATCCAAGAAAGTAAAAATGAACACAAATACCAAGAAAAAGTGATTTGAGAGAATCAGCAACACCAGCCACCGGTCTGGACGCACTCCCTCTCCAGGATGGCAGAGGGGGGGCTGTGGTGGGTCTGCTAGAGAAGCCCCCCAGGGCAAATGCACGTGGGGCTCATACTCACTACCAGACTGCCCTCCCTCTCCTGAATCCCAACCTACTCCAGGCTGAGCTTCACTGAGAAGGGGCAAACTCATCCAATCCCCATTATTTCACTTCCACGGGCATTTGAATCTCCCCTTTCCTTGACTCTTCACCACGCAGGAACATCTTTTGGCTTTTGGAAAAGTGTTTGTAGAAACAGACCACAGAGACACATGAGGCCCAGACTTTAGAAGGGAAGGGGACCGGTGTCCCTGTGGGCCAGCCCGAGGGCAGCCGGGAGGCTCCTGGAGCTGTCTGCTCAAGAAGCCAGCCAAGTTTCTCCTCGGGAATTCGGCGGAAAGTAACCGTGACCTAGAAGTCAGCCACCTAACCCCATGTGTAAGTTTCTGGCTGGCTCCTTCTCTAGCTGAGAGGTCAGGTCAGGTCACCTGGGGGCCCCGACACCGTCCGAGATCTGATGGGATGAGATCACAGGACCAAGAACCAATTCAGACCCTTGCAGAGAGACGAGAGGGCCCTAGAGTGTGGGAAAAGGAAATCGCAACCAAGCCCGAGTACACATTCGGGGAAGAGAGAGAAAACAGAAGGCAGAGAGAGGAGAGCAGGCTACATGGGGGCGGACACGCTGGCGCGGGACTGGGACGGCGTGCTGCCCTGGGGCCTGGGAAAAGCGCACGTACCACCGATCTAGAAGAGCTTCAAAAAATACATCTGTGAATCCAAAAGAATACCGCCAAATCCCCGCGAGAAGTGAAAGCTGCCCCTGTCCGAAGGGGCAGGATGCCCTAAAGTGAAGTGACACAAGGGCTGTGGGGTGGGGAGCAATGTTGAGGCAAAGGGCAGAGCCACACTCAGCGAGCACCAGGCTACAAGGGCCCTGTGAGGCCAGGCAGAGCTGGGCTTGCTGCCTCTGGTCTGCTGCCCAGGCCCCATGTGGCATCTGATCTCTTTCCTGCCACCTCCACTAGGCAAGTAAGCTTGGTGGCTCTACAGTTTCTCCTCTGCATCAGCCGGTATTGGAACAGAGCTTCTCCCCTGCAGTCCATGTGAGAATGAATGGGCAGGCTCAGGGCCTAGGAGCATGGTCTGGGCTGCGGGAGCACAGCAAATGAATCTGCACCCAGCCTTTTTGGTTCTCTCCTGGGTACCCTAACTCCAGTCCTCAGAATCTCAAATCTAAGACCAGACCATCTACGCTTATGCAGGTAGACCAGTCCTATGCTGGCCTCAGGGCCTTTGCACTTGCTCCTGCCTCTGCCCGGAATGCTTGCTTCCCCAAGTATTGACCAAGAGGCTTGACCCTTCCCTTCCTTCAGGCCTGGACTCAAAGGTCACTTCCTTTGAGACTATCTGGAGAACCTTATCTGAAAGTTAACTCCTCCCTCTAGAAGTCATAGCCCTTTCCTCGCCTACTTGCTTCCTTCTGAATATTTATCACTATCTACCATATTATTTATTTATCTTTGTTTATTGTTGGATTTCTCCCAACCACAATATGACAATCAATAGGGCAAGGATTCTTTTTTTTTTTTTTCTGGGTCTTCTTTTGATCACTGCTGTGTCTCCACCCCCTAGAACGATGCCTGGCACACAGCAGGCATTCAGCAGATACTCACTGCAAGAATGAATATGAAACCAAAATGTTGGATTTCATGGTCATCAAGAATCAAAGGTCACCTGACTACTTGGGAAATAGAATCTCTTGCTGGAGTGGTGACCAGGATGGTTCAGACTTCACCAGGCCTGAAATCGGTGTTATTAAAAAAAAAGAAAAAAAAATCAAAATGGGCAAAGAGCACCAAACAGCCAATCAGAGATTCTGCATGTTTATGTTTTAACGTGTAAACCTTCTCAGATGTAAGAGATGGAACAGGCAGGAGACCCTGACCATGTCAAGAAACCCGGACCCACGTAAGTATCACACAGAGGGAATTCAGGTTCAAGACTCAGCCCCACTGGTGAGGGGTGTAGAAAAACCAAAAGGAACCCCGTGGTCACCCAGAGATAATATCCAGGGGAAGCAGCTGTCTCCATCTGCTTGGGCTGGGGCACCAGAAAGGATGGGTGGGTACCGCAGATCCAGAGGAAGAAGAGGGTGAGGTGGGAAGCCAAGATTCTAAGAAAAAAGGACAGAGGACAGAAGCAGGACAATTCCTGAGGTCAGCCCTGCCCCAGAGAAGGCCAGGAAGGTAAGTGAGTGAGCGAGGTCTCTCCGCGTGTGCAGGGCCTGCAGTATCTTTGCACAACGTGTGCCAAAATGAAACATTCAAGGCCATGGACAGTCCCCCAGCCTACCACCACAGTGTGTGTGCCAAAGGGAGAGAAAATCCTATTCTCTCCACATAAACACTCTCCCCCGTGGCAAGACTCGAGGGGCGAAGGGAAGGGGCTCAGCATCCCTTTAGCTGCATGCAGACTCAAAAATGCAAGCGGGGGGCCAGGCTTTCACACCCCATGAGGGCGTTCAGTCAGACATTCCCAAGAAGAGCTACCTGCCTGCTGTCAGCATGAGCTCCGAAACCCAGATCTGCTCGCAAGGCTCGTTAATAGAAGTCGAGAGCACAAATCTAATCCAGCCCAGAAGCATTTCAATAAATTTCAGCGAGGGAATCTGGTGGGGAATGATACTGAGGAAACCTGACATTTCTCATACAACACACGCATCCGGTTGCCTTTCGTACTTACGGTTTGTATATCCAGACAATGTTTTTATGCAAATAATAAATCTGCATGGAAATCAGGTAGAATCTTCTCTTACATTACTATTATGTACTTGATTCAGTGAACAATTTCCCTGAACTTAAAAGACTCTAAGAAAAGAAAGGGGCTTCCCCTGGGATTGCGCAACAGAACCTCAAAGGGGTGCCCCAGAGCAGTAGCAGCGTGCCTCATGCAGAGAATCAAGGACCACCAGGACAAAGAATTAAGGTCACCCCATCTCCTCCCCTCCAGGGGGTGCTGGCCCAGCCCTCAGAGGGGTCTCCCCTGAACGCACTCCAGGCCAGGCAAAGGGTCCAGCAGTTCCAGTAGAAAGCCCTTTCCACCCAATCACTGGTCCCCATCCTAAGCACCTGCCCCACCCCCACCTCCACCAGCAGCAGGGCTAACACCCAGAACTAATTTCTCCCTCCTTCAGACATTTAAGCAGCTCTCTTATCCTTTTAGATCTTCCTTTCCCCCTAGTAATCCCCCTCTTCCTAAACCTGTCTCACTCTCACTTCAGATACACACTCTGTGTCTACATCTCAGGAACCCAGAACTGACCCAGCACTGTTAGCCCAAGGACAGACGGGTCAGAGCCGGGGTGTGTGCAAGGCAGGTCCAGTGGCTCACACCCACCTCCCTTCTGCTCCGGGCAAGTCCTTTTCACTACTAGATCCAGCCACTACCAGGGCTTCCCCACTGGCTACAACCCTTGCCAGGAGCAGCTGATGCTGAGGGTAACAATAACAACTAGCATGTATGGAGGGCTTACTATTATAAGACACTACACTATGCATTTTAATCCTCACCCCGCACCCCAAAAGTAAGACTGGTTCTGTGTTACAGGGGAGGAGCCCAGTTCTAGCCTGACTGCCTGCCTGGGGGCCCAGCTGAGCTGTCCCACCTGCCCAGAGCGAGACCTGGCAAGGACTGGGGAGGGCATGTGCACTGGCGGCTCTCAGGGGCTCTAATTTGTTAATGGCTCGCCTTGTTCCTCCACCAAAGATGTAAGTCACTGAACAAACCGTCGTTCCTTCATGCAAGCTTTCCTGATTTGAACATTCATTTGTTAAAAAAAAATACAATATACACACCCAAATAGCAAATCCAAGGAAAACTGCTGCCATGCTTGAAATAACGCTCTGCTATCTCCAGAATGGCAACAAATGTGAGACTCTGGGGAGCAAAGAGAAGCCTGAAAGGCAGGCCGTCTCAGTCAGAGCCTTCGAACTTGCTGGCTTTGGGAGCCTTTCCAAACGATGTGTCATGAGAACCGAGTTAATTATCTATATAATTCACACATTGGGGCGGGGGATCCGCAGGGGGAAGTAGAGGTTATCTTAAGACCTCAGGCAGTCCAACAGCTAAGGAGGCTTGTTGGGGTCCCTCGGCTTCAGGAAGTGCCCCCTACAGGTGCCACCAGGTCTGTGTGGAAGACTGTGGAAAGGAAGGCCTCTCGGTGAAGTGTGACTGGTCTCAGAGCTGCAGGTGGTCACAAGCGGTGAGGGCTGGGGGCGGGGGTAAGGACTGTTCAGAGCCCTACTGGCTTCCCGGGCCGCTTCTCCTCGGGCCTTCTGAACCCGCCCACCCCGCCCCTCCTCCTCGGCTCAACTTCAGCCTCTCTCACGCGCTTCCTTCCCTCTTCCAGCCGCCTCTCCTCCTGGCCTCCAAAGTGCAGCCGGTGGGATGGGCGTCAGCCAGGGCGTAGGAAAGGGGAAGCCACACCAGTTCTCGGAGACCTCGAATCCCCAGGAGCCAGGGCAGTCACAAGGCCAGGGAGGAGGCAGGCCGCAGTTAATCAAACCCGAATGCGGTCCCACCCCTGGGGTGGGGACCTGGGCTCTCTCCCCTGAAGTCGGCCGCAGGGAGGCCCCTCCGGACGAGTGACAGAAGGCTGCGTGGCACCTCGTACTCGGGCTCCTCTGTCACGGCAGAAGATCAGAGGCACAGCCCCTTCCAGGGGAGCACTCCGAGGGGGATGGCTGCCAGACGCGACGCGACCCCAATCGGACACTGTTGTTAACTCTTCCCAAACATTTCCCCAGCCCCCTCCCGTCGCTTTCTGGGCAGGGTGGGGGTCACAGCCGGTCCACCCGAGGGTGAGGAGGGAGGGAGGCCGCCACTCCGGAGTCGGGCTGGAGCTCACCCCGACAGTGTCCCACACTGGCAGCTGTACTGGCACTGGTCATTGACTCGTCCTTGGGACAGTCGGGGCGCCCGTCTTGCTGATTTCCGCCCGGAGGGCCTCAGGGCTCTATGAGCTGGCTTTCGTCCTCCTACCACTGCTGCCTGGGCGCCCTTCATTTGGGGTCGCAGGATCTAAGCGTCCCCCGTCCCGTGCCAGGGACAGAGGGGAGAGCCGCAATCTCGGTTTCAGTAACTTCCCCTCCTACCTCCACTGCACTGTGAAACGACCTCGCAACCACATGTCCCCTTAAGACTCCATCCAATGCGCCCTCCCCACCCCACCCCGGTGCCCGCGGCCCCCGAACCTTGCCGCAGCGGCGCGCGCGCTAGCTCGGGCCGGTCCTCGGGGAAGGCGTCGCGGAGGCGCTGCCACAGGCGGCCGAGGTCCGCGAAGCTGCGGTGCAGGTAGAGCACGCTGCGGTCCGACCACTCCGTGCGGATCTCGAAGAACTCCTCCTCGTCGCCGCGCCGGCTGACGATGAGCCTGCGGATGCCGTTCACCCAGCAGCCGCGCACGAACATGTTCACGAGCGAGGTGCCCTCAAACACCGCCGAGGCCATGCCGCGGGTCGCGCATGCCCCCGCCTCCGGGGGCGCCCTCGGCCCCCGCCCGCCCGCCCGCCAGCGGGGCCGGGGTCTGCCTGAGGTCTGCCCGGAGCCGGGATCCGGCCCGGAACTCTCCCGGGCCGGGGTGCGTCCAAGGTCTCCGGGGCCGGGATCGGTCCGCCGCCGTGTGCCCGCGGTCTGCCCAGGACCGGGGTCTCTCCGGGGTCAGGGTCCGTCCGAGGTCTTTCGGGACCCGGGAGCCGGCTGGGGTCTGCGGCGGTCTGCCCGGAGCCGGGATCCGGCCGGAGTCCGCCGGGAGCCGGGGTCCGTCCCAGGTCTGTCCGGAGCCGGGGTACGTCTGGCCGCTGTCAAGGGCCGCAGTCCTTCGTAACCTGGGTTTGTCCGGGGTCCGCCCCCCACCTCCGCGTACACTCGCGGGGAAGCGCGGCGACTAGTCGGTCGGGCCCGGCCGAGCTGCGTCTTTATAAGGCACTTCCCATCGCGGGCGGCGCGGTCGTCGACGTCGAGGTCGCCGCCGCCGCCTTCCTCCCTCCTCCGGGTGAGCGGACGCCGGGCGGGCTGCGAGCCGAGGGGGTGGCCTGGCCCGCCGCTCCCCGCGCCGCCCACGCGAAGCCGGAGCTGCTGGGGCCGCCGGCACCCCCGGCCGCCGGGACCCGGGCCGAAACCCGAGCGCTGGGCCCCGCCTCCGCGCCCCCCGCCCGGACCCAGACCGCCCCCGCCGCTTCCTTCCCCTCCCGGCCCCAGAGCCGCCGGCCGGTGACTGGACAAGGAGCGGGGAGGGGAGGGCGGGGCGGGCCTGCGCTCCCGGGGCTCTCGGTGCAGACTTTCTTCTCTTCCGTTTCTCGTTCCTCTGCAACTCTAGGCTGGGGGCTGCGCGCCCTGCCCGGCCGGCGACAGGGAAGGGAACTGCACGTGGGTCGGGGCGGGGGACCAGGGCTGGGCGGAGCGCGAGGGAGGCTGCGGTGCCGGGGGTCCCGACGCGGTCGGGACTGTTGGCCTCGCCCTAGTCTCCGCGCCGTCGCCCACCCAGGCCGGGTTGGGCTGGGGGTCGGGGCTGGGGACCGAGGCCTGATCTCCCCACGTTCGCCCCGCGCTCAGCGTCCCCGCTCCGCCTGGTGTCCGCTCCCCGCCCCGCGTCCCCCCGCGCATTCCAGTCGTGCCAGAGCCCGGACACCCGCAGCAGACAGACCAGGAAGCAGAGGGACAGACAGACAGGGAACGGGAGTCCCTTAGGACCTTGGTCCCCTAGCCAAGCGGTCGCCCTCCAGCAGGAGAGGGGATCCCCCCCCATCGCCCCCACTGCTAAGAAGTGGGACAGACTGGTGGTGGAAAGGAGTCTCGGAAAGAGCCCCTCGAAGTGAGCTGGTCGCCCTTTGTGAGTCTGGGATTTCGGAAGTCGAACTAGGGAAACTGCCCATATTGAAAACTGGGATTTACAGCAGCCGTGATTCACAGCCCATTTTTTAGCCTGTTCCTAATCGGAAAATAATTTCAAGTGATAGTTTAAGAATTGGAAGTTGGTTCCAGAAGTGCCTACTGTGACCTCACATCGCCCAAGGCAGTGGTGGGAGAGCCAGGGCTAGGCCCCCTTCAGCGCTTTGCAGAATTCCAGAAAGCGCAGAGAGCCAATCTAGGGCACAGAAACATTAGAGTCTGAGGGCAGGTTGCTGGTCACTTCACTCAGTCTAGCCTGAGATGTGTCCCCCCCACTCCCGCCTTCCATCACCGCCACCAGGTTTTATTCAGACTGCTCCAGTGACTTGAGGTGTTCTATCTTTGGGGATCACCATCTAGGTTTATCTTTTCCTCTCTGTGCTGGCCTTGGTCTCCGTTTGCTGTGTGAACTGGGAGAAGGAGTTTTCAGCTGTCTGGTGTGCCCTGCTCCCACTGTGGCCGCAGTCAGTAAGTGGGGTGTGTGATTGATAGGCTGACCACTGGGAGTCTGCCCTGTGGACCAAGGGGCCTGAGGGCAGAGGCTCAAGGAGCTGAGCAGGGCTGCATCCCATCTTCCTCAACAAAGCCCCAGTGAGGCCTCCCTCGCAACCAAGCCACCCTCCCAGGTCACACACCCTTTTTCTCTAGCTGCCCCTGGGCTGAACAGTCCTCGTTAGGACTTTCAAGGCCAGAGTTAAGGTGCTTTTATGCATTCTGTAAAATCTTGCCTAGGAACAATCAGATCTGCAGTCCCCTGTTGCCAAGGAGACCTAACTTTGTGAAGCTGTCCCTCTGTCTGTGCCAGGCATTCCTGGTCACCAAAGAGAAGAAAGTATTTTCCTATCAGGGATGTTTGTTTGAAGAGACCCAGAGGGAGAGAAAACTATATGCCCAAGTAGAAACAGCAACTGCCCCGAAGCTGCGAATAATTACAGAAATTCAGATTAAAACACAATGAACTATTTTTCACTCATTGCTTTGATCCAGATTTCTAAAAATCTGTTAAGAAAAATTATCCCAAATCTGGAAAGAAGGCAAAAAGGATGGTCACTTCTCAATGTATGTCCTTTCGAAGTTACTGGGCATTGTTTTAAAGCCCAAGGATTGCTTAATTTTCTAGGAGAATGTACCATTGTTTGATGTTGCTATTTACTATTAATGAACGGCTAAGACTCTGCCGGGTTATGTATTAACTTGCAGATTTGTGCTTGATAGAGATGCAAACAATTTTTGCCCCGGAGAAAAGATAACTTCACAGGTTATCTTTTATTGCACTGTAGGATATTAACCATTTTTATATTTAGTCTAACAATCTTATTTTAATATATTTTAAGGACAGTATAAACCTGTTTCTCCAAATAGTCTTTGAGTCAGCTTTTTCATCTTACAAATTTTCTCATTAATTAATGAGGGGAAACTTCTGACACATGTGCATGCCATATTTGTAGAAACATTTGACAGTCCTATTTAACTTTTGGTAAATTATACTTGGGCATGTCTGACAACAACAAGAATTTTCACAGAACTATGGACAGACACGTACCCTCATACACTGACTTTGGGTGCAGGAGTTGGAGCAGGCTCTTTAAAAGACAGGTTAGCAGGTTAATTATTAAAATTCAAAATGTGAATGACTTGTCACCCAGCAGCCCCTAGGATTCAATTCTAGAGAAGCATTTCCACATAAGCACTGAGAAAAAGGTACCAAGACACTCATCATTGCAGTGTTGGTCACAGTAAGACATTGGGAAGAACGTCAATGTTGATCAGAAGTGGGATGAATGAATTAGTGACACACAATGGAATACTATATAGCTATGACAAATGGGTCAGTTAGAGAAGTATGGAGAGATCTCAGAATGACTGATGGGTATAGCATAGGAATGAAGATATATGGAACAAAACAGTACTACATTTGGAAAGATACCTGCCAAATTCATAAAGGTAAGCTTTGGGGTGGTGAATGAGTCTGGATAGGATGATGTCAAGAACATTTACCTATAATGTTCTTATATACATTTCTGAATTACATGAATGCACACACCATGTAATTTTTAAAAAGGACAAGGGTGCTGTGGGAGGCTAGAAGTCCATAGCCAGAGTGCTCCTGAGTGTTTACTTTGGGGAGGTGGGAATAATCGCTAATGAGACTTCCTTCCTCTTTTGTTTCCCCCAAGGATTTTATTCATTTATTTGAGATAGAGAGAGCATGAGCAGGGGGAGGGACAGAGACAGGGAAGGAACAGACTCCCTGCTGAGCAGGGAGCCTGATTCGGGGCCCAGTTCCAGGACCCTGGGACCATGACCTGAGCCAAAGATAGATGCTTAACCAACTGAGCCACTCAGGCACCCCGAGATTTCCTTCTTAGTATCTTTCTGTTCTTTAAATGTTATCTGATGATGTTGATGAAAAAAATCTCTGAAATAAGAACCAGAACTTCTGACTCCTGGTCCTGCCCTGCTCCTGCCGGACCCCAGCTGTTCAATCTCAAACTGCTCACTTGAACTTTCTTGGCCTGGATTTTCCTTCCTGTGAATTACCAATTGTAAACAAGAATTTCAAAAAGCCCATGGCTGCCACAAGGACAAATCATGTGGCAAATGGCAGGAAGGGTTTTGTGGACACCTCTGAGGGCCTGTGGGATATAATTGTGAGGACCAGATACAAAGGCGGAGGGGTGGTTTCAGACTGTAAATCAAGCCGGGTTGCCTGCTCAGAGCCTGTGTGGACCTAATAGAACGTGAAAGGGAGAACAAAGAGGAGCTCTCTGGGTCACCTGTGCATCTTTCCAGCCTGGTGCAGGGTTACACAGGTGCAACGGAGGGAGAGCCATGGTGTAGGTGAGAGCTTTGGAAACCAGACACTTCCATCTGATTAGTAAGAGTCACTGAAATTCAAGGCCTTTACTTTTGAAGGGATGTTTGTTTTTCTGTTTCCCTTTTTTTCCCTCAAGATTTTATTTATCTGAGAGAGAGAGAGAGTGCGGGCACACACAAGCAGGGGGAGGGGCAGAGGGAGAGGGAGAAGCAGACTCCCTGCTTAGCAAAGAGCCTGACCCGGGACTTGATCCCAGGACCCTGGGATCATGACCTGAACTGAAGGTAGATGTTTAACCCACTGAGCCACCCAGGGGCCTCTCTGTTTCTCTCCTGCTATTGTTTGTTTTGGCTTCTTGTGGCTGTTGTTGTTTTGTTTTAGGTTCTATCTTTTCTAGTCCTCACCGTTAACACAAAAACTGTGCAGAGTAAGTAGTCACTTCTCCGGGTGGCCCTCTGTGTCCCACTCCTGCATGCCTCAACACCATAGGAAGCTGGGGCTAATGCCAGGAGGTGAGAGGGGGATGGGGAAGGCAGTCCCGGCCCCAGAGCAGCCCTGATCCCACAGGTTCCACCGTGTCATTCACCCTCTCCCCCTCCCTAACACTCTACCCTCACCAATATCCCAAATCACAGCTAAAGAGTCTTTTTTTCTTTTCATCACTGCTACTTGGGATATGCTTGATAAATTGTTCATATCGGCACCAGGATTTACTTTTGAGTTTCACCTCCCCAGTTCCAGACACAGTAAGGAAGTTCGGCGTGCATCCGGCCGACCATAGCTCTTCTCTGTTTCTCTTCAAAAGAAGAGCGGTGGGAAAGCCTGCAGCTGTCAACATTTGCAGTACATTAACTGATCTGATCCTCCCAACAGCCCCCGAGATGAGGGTGGGCGGGTGAGGTGGGTAGGAGGATAATGGTCCCTCGGCCCATGAAGAAACTTAAGGTTCCAAGAGGATCTAAAGTGGTCCCAACCCATAACTAGCCCCAAACTGAGGGCCTCCCTTGCTCATCCTGCCAGCCTCGTCTGGCTTTGGTTCATCCTCATTGACCTGTCTCCACCATCTCCAAGTGCCAGGTAACTCCACCCAGCACCCACTCCCGGGCCTGCCAGGCCTTCCCCATGCTCTCCACCACCTGTTTCCCACTCACCTTCCCACTCACCTACTGTTTCCCACTCACCCTTTAGACCAGTGCTTCTCAAATCCTAATGTCCCTATAGATCCCTGGAAAGCTTGTTGAGAAGCAGATCCTGATTCATTAGGTCTGGATGGGCCTGAGAGTCTGCAACTCAGACAACTGCCCAGAAGAAGCCAGTGCTCACCATCTGCCGGTCCCCCTGGATAGCAAAGCTAATCCTAGCGTAAACCAGGCAAAGTGAGTCTGGGAAATGTCAGGAAACACTGTTGTACAATCTCATAATGCCTGCATTCATTCCTAATCTTAACTAAATGTTAATCATATTTTCCTGGAGAGAGTATATGGTAAATGAGAATATGTGGTATGGAGAGAATATATATTAAAAGGGGACAGGGGATGACCTCTAACTGTCTCCATGGGGAGAGGGACAACCTCTAACTGTCTCATTCATATGTGCATACCCAATGCCCAGCTCTGGGCCTGACACCTGATGAATGCTCACTCAGTATCTGTGGAATGACTGAATGAGACAGAGAGCCAACACCAAAATGTTATCCCTTGGTTTCCGACGATTAGACATTTGGCGAGTGTCATAATGTATCATCAAACCCCAGGCATCGAACCATTTTAAAAAGGAACAGACCAGGGGCGCCTGGGTGGCTCAGTGGGTTAAAGCCTTTGCCTTCAGCTCAGGTCATGATCCCAGGGTCCTAGTATCAAGCCCCGCATCAGGCTCTCTGCTCAGCAGGGAGCCTGCTTCCCCCTCTCTCTCTGCCTGCCTCTCTGCCTACTTGTGATCTCTGCCTGTCAAATAAATAAATAAAAAGTCTTAAAAAAAAAAAAAAAGGAACAGACCAAATTGTTCATGATGCCGATCTCTCAGGAATGGGATTTTATTTCCTTCTGTGCATTTTTAGGTTTTCCAAACCTCATGCAACAATCAGGCATAACTTCAGTAAACTGAAGGTCATTCATTTAAAAGTTCAAGTTCAGGGGCACCTGGGTGGCTCGGCGGGTTGAGCCTCTGGCTTCGGCTCAGGTCATGATCCCAGGGTCCTGGGATCGAGCCCCGCATCGGGTTCTCTGCTCTGCGGGGAGTCTGCTTCCCCCTCTCTCTACCTGCCTCTCTGCCTACTTGTGATCTCTGTCTGTCAAATAAATAAATTTAAAAAAAAAGTTCAAGTTCATGCAAGCAGATTCTGTCTTGTTCTGTGTACGTGGTCACTTCTCCTTTGTCACTGCAGACTCTCAGCTAACTATGTCCCTACTGTCTCCCTTTCCTGACGACGGAGGAAGGGCAGACTGCAGGTAAGTATGAGACTTGTCTAGGCATCAAGTCTCTCGGAATCTGTCTTTTTATCCATGTATTTCCCGCTCATCCTTGTTACCCCCGAGGGAGTCTAATCTTGTTCGTAGAGAGGAGAAGGAAAAAACCTCTCCCTCTGTCTTTTGAGCCCTTCCAGCTGGATTAAGAATTAAATTTACATGAGACAAATTAGCAGCAGAAAAACCCCTGAAGTTTTATTAAATGGCCATGGAGGCCCAGTAATAAAATGGAGACCTAAAGAAATGACCAATCAGGCAGTTTTTGTATTTTTTCAACAAAAAAAAATAAATACATCTGCGAGGAATTGACAGGACAAAGAAAACTTAACTCTGGGAGCTTCGATTAGTAAGAAATTTTTTTTTAAAGATTTTATTTATCTATTTGAGAGAGAGAGAAAGAGAGACCGTGAGAGCCCGGAGGTGGGGAGAGGCAGAGGAAGAAGGAGAGGCAGAAGCAGACTCCCTGCTGAACGCAAAGCCTGAGCTCCAAACCAGGACCCCAGGATCATGACCTGAACCGAAGTCAGATGCTTAACCAAGTGAGCCACCCAGGCGCCCCACAATCAACAAGACATTCTAAACAGAATTTGGGCTGGGGGTGAATCAGTGAAAAGTAACAAGTATTGTTTATACAGCTTTCTCGCTCCGAAATTCCCTCTCTCTGGAGGTAAGGATGTCTCTTCACTTTTTGGTATAGGGAGGGTACTTCTCCCATGGGAGATTTATTTCCTGCTTCCAGGGAGACAGAGGAGGGTCCGAAAGTCCTTGCACAGGCTGTCTGCTAAGTAACTTTTACTTAAAATAACCAGTAGGCCTAAGTGGCACATTTTGGGGTGGACTGCCCTCAGCCCCAAGGCTGCTGACTTCAGCTTTGCCTTTTCTGCCAAACTGAATATTGTGTCACACTCTCCCTTTTCTGAGGATGGAATTTCTTTGTTTAAGACCTAGATAATAGACCTCACTCATTGCTGCTGCCAAGGTGCATCACCAAAGCTACCATTTTTGAGCAGGGAACCCTGAAAAATCAGTGAAAATGCAAAATTGTTTAAGATTATCGGTGTTTAGGGTGCCTGGGTGGCTCAGCTGGTTAAGGGTCTGCCTTCGGCTTAGGTCACGACCTCAGGGTCCTGGGATCCAGCCCTGCATCAGGCTCCCAGCTCAGCGGGGAGTCTGCTTGTCTGCTAGTCCCTCTCCCTCTATCTCTGTGCCCTCCCCCTACCACCCCCAGCTCCTGCTCTCTCTCTCTCTCTCAAATAAATAAAATCTTGGGAAAAAAAAAAAGCTATCAGCGTTAGTCACAGCACTGAATAATCCCATTAGGAAAGGCTGATGGAGTCCGCACGTTTCAGTTACTGGCATTCGGCAAATGTTCTTAGATGTATAACCTGTGCGAGGTGATTCAGCAAACAGCTTGTGGACAGGCAAAATATTTGTGCCTCTTCCCCCGACCCACTCCATTTCCTCCAATGATACACATGCATGAATATATGAGATGATGTAACGTGATTTTCTGGTTTGAAGATAAATGCTGTTTTCACATTTACTAGCTCATTGAAACATGCACTCAAGCTGTTTTCTGTAGGCTGCCATGAGCAGCGTTAGTAAGCCAGTTTGTAGAAACAATACAGGAAAAATAAGGAAAGTTTCAAGATCAAAGTTGAAATACTAAGGGATTGACAGTGTAGTCTGAGACACAGTGACTTCCCATAATATATATATGAGGCGTATCTATTATATTAGGACAGATATCAGGCCTCTTTGAATGGCTAAGTTAAATTAAGAACGATGGTTACTACTAGGATTCTGAATCTCCTTATTCTGAAGAGAAATAAAATTTCCATGCCTGAACTTTGTTCTTACCGTTTGGAGCCAACAATCGCTACTCATATTAACCAGAAAAGTGTTAGCCCCAAACAGGTAATATAATTTTAAAATCTTTACTGTTTAGGTAGATAGATACAGAGATATAGATATGAATTGTTTGAGTTCATGAGCAATTTAAGATGACTTGCCAAATTATATATACAGTAAAAAATGCATAAATTACAACTGAAAGCCTAAAAACATATAGTAGAAGAGAAAAAGGAGCAAAGGACATTTGCTACACAGATAACACAGACCATAGAACCTTATTTGGTTACCAAATGTAGATCGTCAATGCCTTCATCTCAGAGTTAAACTCCAAAATGCAGCCTGTCCTCCCAAGACTTCTATAGGACCTGCTGCATCAACCTGCCAGCCCAGCCCCCCAACCCCCAGCCCCCAGCCCTGCAGCTTATCCCCTACCATTCTGCCCTGCCTCAGTCTGCTCCCCCACAGATAAGCCAGCAGACCACTGCAGCCCTTCAGTTACTGCTACCTGGGCTTGAGGCTGCTCCTGTCCTCCCAGCCGGCTCCCTCCCTCCCTGGTCTCTACCCAAATCCACCCCTTATCTGAGTGCCCCTCCCCCCATCCACCCTACTGAAAGAGCAGAGCACTTCTGCCCATCACTAACCCCTTCCGGTATTTTCTTTTTCTTCGGAGCATGTGGCATGATCTGTCCTCTCCCTGGCAGGTAAAACGTGTGAGAGCCTCGAAGGGCTAAAGTTCTGACTTGGACATGGACAGAGCGCAGGCATTTTTTTGACATGAAATAAGGTCCATCCTGCTATCTGAATGCTCAGTTGGTATTTTTTTTTTCTTTTTTTATCAAGCGCATGGGTATATTCTCAATCAACAAGACAGATTTCTTGTCTGGATCCGATTAATCCTCATAATTATGATGTCTGAGGAGCCACCAGCTCTACATGGTTGTAGGACAAGGAGGATCTGCTGCTAAAATTGCCCATTGCCCAGAAGCTGCTGTACCAGGTGAGCAAAAGAACAGTCAAGACCCTGGGTTTGTCCACCCTCTGGTTGGGCTGTGGTGATTTGGGTCTGGAAAAATTTCAAAGCAATGTGTAGTAGTTGCTGCTTGTCTGTACATAGAGACAGATAACCAAAATGGATTATTGGTGATCCCACCAGGCTGACTTCATTGTCAGATAACATATGCCATCTAGTAATTGAGTTTAGAGCACACTCACCACAAATAAGAATTTGGGTATTAGAACAGTCTCATAAGCCATGCTTTCTGCCAACAGCGTGAACAGAGCGTGGATAAGGTCAGCTCTGGTACATCAAAATAAATCTATCTAATGAGCATAAATAATAAATTTTAGACCATTGGGGAAAAAAATTATGTGTGGAAATATTTTTGTTTATTTTCATAAGTACAATAATGGTATTTTATAATGAAAATGTCCTTGTTTTTAGGCTCTGCTTGCCATTGTCCTTAGAAATGATGTGCCGTAATGTTAAAAATCAGCTTTCAATTAGCTCCACAATACTAAATAGATGGATAGATGAAGTGAATGTAGAAAAATATTAATAATTATTGAATCCAAGTAAAGGATTGCAGTCTTTTATTACACTATTTTATTCTTCCAACTTTTTTGAATCTTTGAAAATTTTCACAAGGAAAAAATGGAGAGGGAGAATATATTTTTATTTGTACTCTTTTATAGTATCCAGATAATCTAAATGTGATTTCAAATCAGTAAGTCCTAAATTAACAAGAAGAGAGGGGGAAAGTCCTGTTTTCTTGCCTTGAGAAACCATTTATTTCTATTGATCGTCTCAAAGTGATATTCAGGCTCAGATTGTGTATAAGCATCAGTGGACAAGGATTTTTTTTTTTTAATTTCTTTTCAGCGTAATAGAATTCATTGTTTATGCACCATACCCAGTGCTCCATGCAATACGTGCCCTCTGTAATACCCACCACCTGGCTCCCCCAACCGCCCACCCCCCGCCCCTTCAAAACCCTCAGATTGTTTTTCAGAGTCCATAGTCTCCCATGGTTCATCTCCCCTTCCAATTTCCCTCAACTCCCTTCTCCTCTCCATCTCCCCATGTAACATGGAGGACATGGGGAGATGGGCAAGGATTTTTATCAAGCACATTAGAATTAGTCCCAGAGTACCTCCTAGTCACTAAGTTAAAAGTCAAGGAAAAAGATCAATGAATAAAGAAGTTGTGGTTCATATATACAATGGAATATTACTCAGCCATCAGAAAAGATGAATACCCACCATTTGCATTTGCATCAACGTGGATGGAACTGGAGGGGATTATGCTAAGTGAAATATGTCAAGCAAAGAAAGACAATTATCATAAGGTTTCACTCATATGTGGAACATAAGGAATAGTGTGGAGGACCACAGAGGAAGGGAGGGAAATCTGAATGGGAAGAACTCAGAGAGGGAGACAAACCATGAAAGACTCTGGACTCTAGGAAACAAACTGAAGGTTACAGAAAGGAAGGGGTGGGGGGATGGGATAACTGGGCGATGGGTATTAAGGAGGGCACATGTTGTGATGAGCACTGGCTGTTATACACAACTACTAAATCACTGAATACTACATCAAAAACTAATGATATACTGTATGTTGCCTATCTGAACATAACTTAAAAAAAAAAAGCAAAAGCAAACAATCTGGCGTCTTGCGTGTAACTTATAGTTATGCATGAGGTGACGAAGAGAGTGGGGAAAGCCATATTTCAAGGGTTCTTCATTCTGAAACACCCAGGCTTTTGGCACACCATCATCACCATAGGACACAAGAATCCTCCCCAAATTAAGTTCAGGATATTGCATTTTATACCCAAGTTAGATATTCAACGAAACTTTAATAGAATCATTTCACCTGCTAGCTAATAGGGACTTCAATGATCATTTCACTGTAATGAATGTTGGTTGTACAATTATTAATGTTCCTGAGGGTAGAGATATTACCCTGATTGCACCTGCATTCGTTGAATGACATAACAGAGAGACTCTAGATTGGTACTGGGTAAACATTTTCTTCTATGAGGGAATGAAAAGGAGATTGGAGCACTTCCAGCTCATTCAGGAAATTATGGGGGAAGATTTGGGTCAAGGTTACTCCATTTGATATCTGCTCATATCTCTCTATCTAACATCATGCCCATCTAGTGCCTTTTAAATCTAACACTTCAGCCATCAGCCATGTAGGTGAGATGAGCAGGGGCTCCTTGTCGAGAAGACTCTTTATGGAGTAGAGATGCTTCTGAAAAGATTAGATTGACTCAACATCCATAAATTTGATTAGAATGA
Source organism: Martes martes (assembly GCF_963455335.1). Classification (NCBI taxonomy): domain Eukaryota; kingdom Metazoa; phylum Chordata; class Mammalia; order Carnivora; family Mustelidae; genus Martes; species Martes martes. The sequence goes on from NC_137893.1 coordinate 126,516,693, forward strand.
GCAGGCATTTGTGATGGGGGTGCTATTTTCCCACTCAACCTTACCCATATCCAGGGCCTTGGATTTGTCCCCAAGAGCATGGCTGAGTAGCAAAGACCTATTCTATTTGGGGGATAATTATATGGGTTCAGGCAATTCAAGGGAGGAAATACGAGGCAATTCTGGGGCTCAGCAGATGTTTAGTGAGATGTGCACGCTATCCATTGGCAGTGGGCCTGTAGGTGTCCATGAGGGTCTGGCCCAATGAGGACAGGTAGAACACAACTTGCCACTCACAATCTGTGGGTGTGACTTGGTTTTCAGGCAGTTGCCTGTGCTGCCAGCCAGGTGGTCCTCTCCACTCCCAATTTTTTTCCCCACCATGGCCAATAGCACTCCTGCCACCATGTTCCCGGCCATATGACCCAAGCAACTTACATTCTTCTTTTCCTCCCCTTCTAGGGCATAATCTCTTGTTTCCTGCCCTTCTGCAGCCTTCCTTTTGGAATTGCAAGAGTATCATTCTGGGTTGGGAAACCCTTGTTTATTTCTCTCTACCTTCTCAACCCAACAGTTCTAGCTTCTTGAGGGTTAGTCTAAGAAATGAGGGAAAATTTATGTCAAGATAACGTTTGAAGACATCTTACTGCAAATCAAGAGAACTTCAGACAGTCTTAGGTGACCTTCCTTTCTAAAGCAAATAATCACGTGCTAATTTTTCCTTTTGGTTTTTGTGCATATTCATGTTTTCATCCCCAGAGTTGTTCAGTGCAGGTATGTCCATACTGATGAAAGCCCCTGCTTTTACCATTCATTCTCTCCTTCTCTCCAGCTGGCCTGAATATGTGCTTTCAAGGAGCAGGCCAAATTACTTAATTGTCTGCCCATTCCAAGTATTTCCGCTAATTGTCAGATTTCTCTCATACGTTAACTCATGACTGTGAAGACCTCACCAATAGGGCTTAAATTCTGCCCAGGCATAAAAGGCTCAGTGAACTGAAATCAGAAAAATGCTCAGGGCAACTGAACAAATGTCGGTATCTTGGTTCAAGGAGTTGACTTTTATAGAAGTAAGTACATTTGTATTAGTTGTGATGATGGATTGTTCTGACACTCACCCAGACAGGAAAATAATGGAAGTTTCTTTTCTCAAGGGCTCTTTAACTCAAACATTCAAAATGAATGTTTGCCCAGAGCAAAAGTCATAACCCTGAAAAAACAAGTAAATTTTTAAAGAGATGGACAGAACACTCCTTTCCAAAAAGCCTCCAATTCAGGTCAATGGTTGAAAAGAAGCTGAGAATAGCTCCTGGAATGTTTGCTTCCTCCTTATTTAAATTTTTGTGAAGTTGTTATAATACTTACATTAAACTTCCAAGTGAGAAGAGCATGTATGTATGGGAAGTTTATGCTGGAGGGTCTACCCACCACCAGACCCCCAAATTATACACATTCCAAAGAACCAAGGTGAGCCCTGATGACCAATTTTGGGCTACAACTATAGTTTAGAAATGAAGCAATTGCAGACTACTCTGGTAGGTTTTGCTTCCTGTTAATAACCTATTTTAAAGTTCAGCAGACTGGCATCTCCTTTGATTCTGATTATACGCCTAAATCTCCAAGTTCAGTGTCAGCAGATAACAGTGTGATGGTAAGTGAGATTGTTTTTTTGGTTTGTTGGTGCACCAGCTGGCCTCCCTGGGCGGCTGCATGGGCATGCTTGGGGCAAACAGCCAAGGGTTACATGTTAGCCACGGATCTCACACCCATAACCACACCCTCCTGGAATGTACTCACAGTCTAGTCTTCAGAGACCTTTCTATAATTTTATATTCAATGATAATGGCTCTTGGTGATTAATTTGGCTGCTTTTGGTCACTTCCAGGAAACAACATGTAGTCAGTGTTTTTCGATTTGAGAGAAAATGGAGCCGAAGAGAGTGTTTTCAAATTAATTCCAATGATTTTAAGTCCCATGTTGAAGCAATGTAATTATTCCTTGAATGCAGCCACATACATACTGTTCAATTATTTATTATAACTATTTCATTCCAAAAAGGGTTCGAAGTGGCTTCCAACACCATGAATAAAATAATGATATTAATAGCTAATAATGACTATGAGATAATAATGAATATGAGATCGAAATGGAGCATATCCGAATTATTTCACTTCCCTATTGCTCTGGCCGTTCATTTCGGATCATGAGGTATAAGGGTGATTGTTCAGGGAAAAAATGACTCGAATCTGGGAATACCCTGTTCCAGTGAGAGGCTTCAGGAAGGCAAATAGGATTAAGTATTATTATTCAGGCCATTTTTTTTTTACACCATTTAACTGTCACATAAAAATATAGAACTAAAAGCATTTTAGTAAGGTGAGTAAAAATATTTATGCATATTCCAAATTATCCCAAATTCAATGCTGCTTTGTATAGGAAGCTTGCCCTGTCTTCTTGCAAGCTTGGACACCTCCTGCCTGCAAGGTTTATTCCTTAATAGCTGGACTTCTCTTCTGAACTGGTTTCGGGCTGGGAGGCACTTCCAGGAACGCTGTATCAAAGAGAGGACTAATACAGAATTCTTTTAGCAGGGGGAAGTGAGCAGGAGAGAGGGAAAAATGGAAGCGTCCTCTTGATCCAGTATGTGGTGGTCTCCCAGGTTCTTCCATAGAACAATAAAATGGCGGAAAATCCTTAAGGATAAGTTTCTATGTGGTTGTGGTATGAAGGAGCACACTCCCTCAGGAAATGAAACTTCCAAGTGCCTCTGTCACTCTACTGGTGATCTTAAGAGGGGGTTTTTTTGTTTGCTTGTTTGTTTTTCAATTTGTTGGTTACAAATCCAGGTTCAAAACCCTATGATAATTTTCCTAATTAACCAGCTATTTTTTTTTTACGTGTATAAATTTTTTTTCACTCCTCCAATTTAATTTCTTAAAATATATTCACTCAACCCTCCCCTCTCCCTATGACAGTCCCTCTTGGCCCACATTCCTAGCCTTTTACCACTCATTCATCCCTTCATTCCACGGATTTTTTTGATTGCCAGGTGGTAAGCAAGTGAGAAGAGCACCAATCCAGGCGTGTGGAATTCTCTATCTTTGGCTGTTTCTTTATGAAAGATCAACCATCCCTTTGTGCCCTGAGGAGTCTGTTACCAGGTAGTCAGGGTTTTCAGTTAAATTTTCTTCAATTGACATTTGTTAGCCTAAGAGATTATGAATTACCGGCTCCAGGGGACTGAGAAAAAGGAAAGTTGATTTTTTAGAAGCTGATCATCTGGTACCTCTGATAAGTTCATATATCAATTTTTAATTCCATCACTGTTTCATTTTCAAGAAAACATCTCTGCTCTAGTGTGAGCTTTGCCCGCCCCTTCCCTCACTGTAATCCATGTGAGTTCTTTAGAGCCCTATTTCGAATTTCGTAGATAGTTCTGCTCTCTCGGCCTTCTATAGACTGTTACCTGGAAAACAAGGGTTGGGATTTTTAAATTTTTTTCTACACTCCCCCAGCCATCAGACCATTTACTTCTGCACCAGTTTTCTCACTCATTTTAAGGGACACATTCTCTATGGTAACAAGCTCACGTGCAGACTGAGTTTATATTTTGAGAGGCCCCTGTGTTGGACCTCTCTAGTAAATTTAAAACAGCACATTAGATTTGTCATAGCAAATTTTCTCATGTTCTCTTTATCACATTCACATACATATTTCTTGTCCTGAATTTCCTTAACCTATGGATTAGGGAAAAAGCACATCAACGAGAGAAGCTATGGATATGTAACTTAATGAATAGCAATGTCCCAAGCTTCCCATTTCATTCTTCTGATGAAAAGAATTATCACCACGTGGCATACTTCTGCTGTAAGAATTTTTGATGAAATATGCTAATAATTTGTAACCGTTAGGAACGTTTCATCTGAAAGGAAGGGAGAGATATGAACATACAATGAATTCTAACAATGGATTAAGAGTAGCCATGCCCAACTTCAAGGGATAAAGATGAAAATAATCACTTCATTTCTCCTGCATTTATTTTTTGAAGATTTTATTTATTTATTTATTTGAGAGAGAGAGAGAGCACAAGCGGTGGGGGGAGGACAGGGGGAGCAGAAGAAACAGAATTCCTGCTGAGCAGTGGAGGGGACTCGATCCCAGCACCCTAAGTTTGTAACCTGAGCCAAAGACAGACGCTGAACCGACTGAGCCACCGAGGTTGCCCTCAACTAATACTCCTTTTAAGAACCTACCAAAGTCAGTCATTGTCTAGGTTTTACTGTCAGGAACTGTATGACATCCTTTGCTTCTTTCCCTGTCGGTATCCAATCCCTCATCCATCTTAAATAGTTCTAAAAACTATTTTTAAAGAGTTGACACAAAAAGTGTAAAACAAAGTTAATAAACGCAAGGGTAAGAAAAAATTAGGCAGTGGAAAAGGAAACACATGAAAGTAATTCCCTCTCTCTTCCCTGATCCCCAGATCCCTAACTTTCTCCCACCTTAAGGAGCCATTATCATTTGAATTGAGCTGCCTTCCAGAATATTCTATACCTACACATCCACATTCTTTTTTTCTTAAATTTTTATTATTTATTTATTTTATTTAAATTCAGTTAGCCAGCATATAGTACATCACTAGTTTCTGATGTAGTGTTCAGTGATTCATCAGTTGTGTTTACCACTCAGTGCTCATCACATCACATGCCCTCCTTAATGCCCATCATCCAGTTACCCCATCCCCCACCCACCTCCCATTGGTTTTTCACTGTACTGCTGCAGGTCCTGTGCCTGTCAGCAGCCAGGTGGGGCTTCACCTGCTTGTGCCTTCCCAGAGTTACCCATCCATGGTCTGCAGAGCCAGCCAGGGCCCAGAGATCGGCATCCTTTCAGGGGGGCAGTTCTGAACCCACCACAGATTTGCTTTAAGGAAAAGAAAGTTCTCAAGACGACTTTCTATTTTTCATTACTTCCCAGACTAATACAGACACACTGTATTTGCATAACATATTTTTGGTCCGCTCCGGGACCCCATCTCCAGCTTCCTGAATATGTATTTTAGTCTGTGTGATGTCTGAGAGCTGAGTCTCTAATCTCATTACCAGCCCGGATGCTTCCAGTGAGTTAGTCCACAGGCTTTAGAATAGGACCGCCAATTTGTAAGCCTAGCTAACAACTACATTTTCGTCTCTGAAAGATGTTAAATAAAAGAATGCTTTGTGTTGAGAGTTATATCAAACATCTCAGCATACGCGGCCGCCACCTCCCAGCCTGGCTACTTTGCTTGTTTGGTGGAGATGGGCGTTGTTAAATTCCCTTTCCAGAACCTTCATCTTCACCCGGAGAACCTTACAGAAACTACTTTCAAAACACAGCGCTGTTTAACCTCCTTCAGCAACATGCTCTAACTCGATTGCCCTGAAGAATTTCCAGCCTTGGAGACGGTGTTTAACTACTGAAGTGCCTGGATGAAATGGTGTGGCGTCCCAGACTGATTAGGAATAGATTGTCCACCCCTAAAGGAATAGGACAATGGAACAAGTTACAGTTTCAAAAAAATATGGTAATAATTTTGCTGAGACAGTTCAAAGGCAGAGTCAAAATCATTCCTCAAAGTCATTTCCCAGTCTCTCTTTGGGTTCTCCATTTAGGTTGGGGCTGCTTTGGGGCCAAATTCCTTGTCTGGATCACAATCCTAGGAGGTGTTTTTGTTTTTGTTTTTTTAATCTTCATCATCCAGATGAGGAACCTGAGGTGAGTGACTTTCCTGAGGTCCCACAGTAAGAGACAGTTCTGAGCCAAGTAATTGGATCTGCCCATTTGCAATAACCTGCAGCTTTAACCCTCCCCAAATCCTGGCTCTACCCCTTCAGTGTCCTCCTGCCTTCCCTCCAGCTTTCTCAGATCTTCCAGGGCAAGACCACGTGCAGATCTGGCCGCCTTCTGCCAACTGTGTTCTTCTGCAGGCTGACACATTGCTTCTCTGGCTTCTTTTGGCCTCGAGAAACTGCTTTCTGACAAGATGGGTGTTTCCCATACCAGGCTCTTCATCAGAATCATCTGGGATGTGTATAAAATAGAGGGGGCCCCAGGATCTCTTGGAAGTTGATTTGTGAGCCTGGGGGGTGGGGACCAGAAGTCTCTTTATTCAACGAACTCCTCAGATGATGCTGATCATCAAGTTGGGGGAAAGATGCTATTTCCCCCAAGTTTTTGACTCATACATTTCCTTTCTTTTCTTTTTTTTGGGGGGAGAGGAGGAGAGAAGGAGGTCAGGAGGGTCAGAAGAAGAGAAAGAATCTTAAACAGGAGCCAGAGGTGGGGGTCTTGATCCCACGATCCCACAGGGTGTGTATATCAGGGTGTGTATATCTCCTCATGACTTGAGGAGAAATCAAGAGTCAGACACTTAACTGACTCAGCCACCCAGGCGTCCCACACCTCTTTCTTATAATGTATAATCTGAAGATCTCCTCCAAAAATAAGAAAAATCATGTTATTATTTTTACATGACTTTGACCAAAAGCTATTCTCATTTTAGTATCTTATTTTAGATCAATCAGATATCAAATGATATCATAAAGTATTTATAATGTAATGGTAATGCTCACAATTTGTAAAGTGCATTTTATTTTTTCTTGCTTAATGAGTAGCTTGTGCTGTTTAACATGTTTTAATTTGTATGAGAAAGCACAATTTGTTGACAAACATATTTTTTTGTTTTGTTTTGTTTTACAGAGAGAGAGAGAGAGAGTGTGTATAAGCAGGGCAGAGGAGCAGAGGGGGCAGAGAGAGAATCTGAAGCAGACTCCATGCTCGGCCCGAATCCCAATGTGGGGCTCCATCTCACAACCCTGAGATCAGAAATTAACCCTGAGCAGAAATTAAGTTGGATGCCTAACCAACTGAGCCACCCTGACAAACTGGTTTTTAAAATAACCTGTTATATTGTATTTGGTTCGGGCAAACAACAAGTATTAAAATGCAGCTTGAAAGTTAGTCATGGTAGGGGCATCAAAAATAGAACATAAACTTTTTCTTTTATCATTTTCATATTTTATTTCAAAATGAGAAGGTAAGGGAGAGGATACTTCTTTTGTTAAATTTTCTTTTCAGTATATGGAAAAGCAACTGAGTAAAATAGTTCCTCTATTTTCTCTGTGGGAAATACTTTTGAGATACTGGAGACTGATGACCCTTGAGAATTTTGATTCAATGACTGTGACTGGTAGAATTTTAGAGGATTATTCAAGGAATGATTATGTTCTTTTCTTCATATGCCTGTATTTAAAAGCCAGTGTTTCAAATGCTTTATGTAACTGGTGGCCCAATATGGGCATGAATTTAACAATGTCAAACGAAGATGAATAATAATGTAAAAATCTGGTGATGGTCACAAGTACCAATGTTGCTAGCCGTCCTCAGCAAACAGACTGACAAAAGCTGGGTACAGCTTCCAACCCCCCCCACCATGTGGGCTCACTCCCCGAAGACTGGATGGAAAAGGGAAAAATCTCTGAATAATTGCTTTACTTATTATTATTTTTGTAAAGATTTGATTTATTTCTTTGGACAGAGAGAGCGTGAGCAGGGGGAGGAGCAGAGGGAGAGAGAATTTTAAGCAGACTCCATCTCAGGACCCTGAACCAAAATCGAGAGCTGGTTGCTCAACCGTCTGAACCACAAAGGTGCCCCTCATGGATTGGTTTAAAATGAAAATAGAAGCAAGTGCCATTAGTACCTTCTACAGTAGGAATCCTCTTGGAACACTGCACTAACACTGGTCGGGAGCTGAGAAACAAGGCTCTGTGGCTCCTGGTAGGCTAGCAAGTTCTCCATCCCACTCGCCCACCCCAGACCACAAACCAGAACCTCAGTGTCAGGACTGAGCGCCTCAGGAGATTCAAATGTGTAGCGGGGTTGAGAATCGTAGTTGCAACACAAAGGGATGAGTCAGACACTACAACAAGCTTAGTAGGGAAAATATTTGGGGGCAAGTAGGTCTCTCTTGGATGTGAAATGCCATTATAGGATCCTAGCCATCTCCCCCAGTACTGCCCCTGCCTCAGTGTTGTCAAAGTGTCCTCAGTGGCGTGGGTTGGCTTAAGGAAACCACACAGCAACCCCCACCCCCCCAAAAAACATTTTGCCCTAAGGATTTTGGAAACCTACCATTTAAAGGTCACAAATTTGCAAATGCAGGCTCATGGAGGCTCACACCCACATCCCTGAGCACTACCCTTGCCATGTTACCTGAAACCCCAGTATGGAAATGCTCTCCAGATCCTCTTGCATTATAGGAGATCACAGGGGGTCCCCGTTGGCTTGTGCTGTGTTGAGCACTGGGAACACACTGATGAAGAAGATACACCCTCCCCCTCTCCCACCCCTCCCAGTCCAAGGAATCCCCAACCACCTGGGGACAGATACACAAATATGGGATTACAGCTGGTTGTGGTAAGAGATGTGATGGGCACCAGCAGTGAACTGGTGAGTCAGCATCTGAATCCTATAAAACCACACCATTGCCTCAAATCCAAAACTCACAATGACAAAGACCAGCATTTGGACAATTTCTCCGTCTTCATAGACACATATGTATTATATATTATATTTTGTATGTCTATATATGTGTATATGTGCAGAAGTGTATCTGTTTATATAACTTTTGTTGCTGTCTACAGAACAGATAATCACCATGAAATATCCCATTGAAAAATTATTTCCACTGCAAGTGATGAGCTTATTCCAAATTGTCCCTAAATGTGTCCTCTCTGGAGCAGGGGGCCAATGGGAGAAAAGCTAGATTAAGTAGGTGGGAGTTAACTGTAGGAGGCTTTGCAAGCCAGGCTGGATATTTCACTCTGGATATTTTGAAGAGCTGACAGGAGTTTGTAAGTGTGTGCGTTTGTGTGTTTGTGTTAGGTGTATGTGTGTTGGGTGTGTGTGTTATTTCTGCGTTTTGAGTTTAGTGGGGTGCTGGGTGTGTGTATGTATTGGGTAGGTATTTTGGATGAATGTGATGGAAGTGTGTGTGTTAGGTGGGGTGCTGGGTGAGTGTGTTGGATGAATGTTGGGTATGCGTGTTCCGAGTGTGTGTGTTAGGTGAATGAGTTGTGTATGTGCTGGGTGTGCTGGGTATGAGTGTGTTGGATGTATGTATGTTGGGTAAGTGTTGAGTATGTGTGTTCAGGGTGTGTATATCAGGTGAGTGTGTTGGGTATGAGTATGTTAGATATGTATGTATTGCGTGAATATGTTGGATGTGTTTGTTGGGTGTGTGAATATGCTGGTGTGGTGTAGGAGTGTGTGTGTGTGTGTGTGTGTGTGTGTGTGTGTGTGCAGGCATATGTAATTGGAGTAGATTTATCCTGGTGGATTCCCGGTCTTAGAGTGTAGGAGGCATTGTTGGCAGACAGTTGTTAGTGGCTTGGAAACTGCATTGTCAAGGACAGTCTCTGGCTGGGTGCAAGGAGAGCTGGTAGGGGGTTGTTGACTCAGAAACTGCCCAAAGAAACAGGAGGAAAGGGACAGGGATAGGAAATATGGAAAAGGGATTGGTGACAGAACTTGAGACTAACTAGATGTGGGGCCCCGGGGATGGATAACGTGGGTGTGAGCTGTGCTCCCCACCCTGATGGGCCCTCTAAGGGAGCACAGGAAGGAACTGGAGAGGAGCCTTGAGCTCATGTGTGTCTTATTGCTTATTGTCTTATTGCTCAAGGGACCGCGAAACTCAAGATGTTAGTTAGAATATCGTCAAAGAGAGAGCAACGGCAGGAGGAAATGTTTGACCACGGGCCAGAGGGGCATTAGATGAGGTGACAGACCTGGGAAGAATGGCTAGCTGTCTGAGCAGCATGCCCCCGAGCTCTCAGGCCCGACGTCTGGCCAGCTCTGTGTCCCAGGCAAGTACACTGTGGACGGAGATAGTAGTCAGGACTTTGAAATGGCTGAGAAACTCTAAGGAGAAAACCAAAAGTTGCCCAGGGGTCCTCGAGAACCACCAAGGACAATCCCGAGTTGTGTGTTGAACAGCCTCCCCCAGCCTCCCCCAGCCTGGGGTCCCTATCACAGGGGCCTTCTGCACACACCATCAGGAAGAGCATCGAGCCCATGGAACAACGCTGCACAGGGCTCTTTCCTTCTCGGTGTGCCACTGCCTTTTGGGTGTGAAGCGGCTGGCAGTGAAGCTGCTGGTCAAGGGCGTCCAGGGTGGTCAGTGGGAGGGGTGGTCAGTGGGAGGGGCGGTCAGTGGGAGGGGTAGGGAATGCCTGGGGCCCCGCCTCTCGACTGGATTCCGCTTCTCACCATGTGCTCTGCTGTTCAACAGCAGCAGGATTCAGGAGGGAGCCTTTTTAAGTCAGTGCTTCTCTCCTCCAAATACATAGATCAGTAAGTGACGATTGCCAGCGAGGGAGGAAGAGAGAGTTTTCAGACATGCATCGGACCCCTCTCCACTACTGAAAGCTAGGCAAGAAAATGGCTTTTTTTGGTTCATTTCTCTTTCCCACCACTAACATGTCATTTTCATGCAGCAGCTTGAAGTTCCTTCTAAGAAAACAAAATGGGATGAAATCAGCAAGGATGTGTGGCTACACGCACGGCTACATGCTGATAGCCCGTCCGCGTGCCAAAGCCAAAGTTCAGCTCATCTGATGCCGCCTGCTCGAGATGAAAATACAGCCCCTTCTTTACCCAGAAAAGCAGTATGTGTTTAAGGGAACCCAGTCCAGCCTACAGTAAGCAATTTCCACTTTCATTCCCTCGCTCATAACTGAAGTCCATGTCTATGTCTCAACCCATCTCGCATTACTCACAAACTCACATTAATTTATTTTTATATGACATCAAGGTATGAACCTCTCAAAGTCTGTGTGTGTGTGTGTGTGTGTGTGTGTGTGTGTGTGTGTGTGTGTGTGGCTTATTCTTCATTCATGCAAGGATACATTCTCTCAAACTTTCCACAGCTATGGACACCACAGTGCTGCTCTTGTGAATGACCTGAGGGCTGGATGATCCGTAGAAGACCTGGGAATGCGTCCTCCCGTGGGCTGCAGGGTGGATTATTGGGTACACTTGTCGTTCTGCCCCAGCCAGCAATGGCTCCCAGCCTCCCTCAACCCCCTTGGCTGTGTAGCAGTTAGCATGAAGGGCCATATCGCAGCACCTGAAAAATTGCAATGATTCCCTCCCTAATTAATCCTGAAACCTTTACTGTTCTCTGCTTCAAACCCTGCGTGTCCAAACCAGCCTGAAGTTACTCAGGGTGTCTGCATTTGAAGGTAAACAGCGATGATCTCCTTCTTAAAATGCTAAGTATGCGTCGTTTCTGGGTTGCTGGGAAAAAAATAAAGAAAAGAAAGAAAACTTCCACTTGGATCTTACCTGAAAAAATGTTGCATATGTTCTAGGTGGATTCTGCACAGGGTCAGCTCAGATGGGACACCAGTCTGTCCTCTGGCTGGGCTGGGGAGCTTCTCCCAACACTCTGACTCCAGACGGTACATGTCAGAGCTGTCCCAGGTGGGCGCTTGGCAGAGATCTTCCCAAAGCCGTGTGTGATTCATTCCCCATGGTCTTAGATCCAAGAGCACTTCTGTGCCCAGGAGGCTGCCGCCCACTTTTGCTTCTTGCTAGGGCTGCCTTACCCTTCTCGTAGGAGTACGTGAGCTCCTAAAACTCATCTGCTAACCCCCCAGGGCCAAGTTGCCGTGAAAGGGCCCTGAGAGGCTCAGGCCAGGGTGCTCTGGACCTGCAGTGACCTGGCAGTCATTATATTCTCTTCTTTTGTTTGTTCTTACCTGAAGCTATCAACACCAAGGGAATTTTTACCATGAAGTAGATAATCACACGCAAGGTATGGGCACCCAAGGATCAGCTGGGATCCTTCTTGAGGACAGTTTCCAGAGAATTTCTGCTGTGTCAGGGGTTATCCATTAGATGTTGGCTCTTGGAGAGATCGAGGGGTGCTGGGGAAGGGGCCAGGGAGGCCAGAGCTCAGAAGGGGTGTCTGGGGGTTGGGGCCTAGAGCTGATTACTAACCAGTCCAAAAACACTGCAGTGTTTTAACAAAAGCACTATGGCCTTACTGGAACCTGGTGGGACATTTGAGGCCTGACTGCTCATCAAGCCTTCACTTCTGACCCACTTCCATTAGCAAGGTGTTTCCTGATCCAGGGGTTGTGCACAGCGAAGGGAGATGAAGGAATGTGCCCTTTCCTCCCCGTGCAGGCAAGCTGGGCGGGGTACTCCTCGTTCCCACCACAGGCACCGAGTGCCGAGCAGAGGCCATGCTCACTAGGGTCGTGGCCGACCCTGAAATGCCTGCAGGCAGTTGGAAAAGAGACTGCACAGCTCTGAGCAGCGGGAGCCCGGGGCTGGGTGATGGCAGCAGAAGCTTCCTTGGGGGAGAGCCTCAGAAGAGGCCCTGGAGCGTGGGTGGGACCAACTGGTGAGAAATGGAGGTGGAGCGTTTCCAGGAGGCTGAATTTTCCCCGAGCAGCAAAAGGGGCATGTCGCAGAATGGCTTAGAAACCCCTAAACCTGGAGTGTGAGGTCGGTGGGTAGGGTGGGAACACCACCGAGGGCTTGGGCTGGAGACAATCCAGGAGTGGGTTGTGAGCATATAAGAGACTTTGTTTTCCATTTTTTTATTATGTAAAATATATACAACATAAAATCTACCACCTTAGCCATTTTTTTAAGAGGGCAGAGTGGGGAGAAGGGGCAGAGGGAGAGGGAGAGGGAGAGGGAGACTCTCAAGCAGACTTCCTACTGAGCGTGGAGCCGGACCCGGGGCTTGATCTCATGACCCCGAGATGGTGACCTGAGCTGAAATCAAGGGTCAGGTGGCTCCCAGCACTGCCCCCCATACTACCTTAACCATTTTTAAGTGTATAGTTCGATAGCATTGCATATATTCATGTCACATGCAGCCCTCACCATCACCCACCTCCAGAACACTTTGCATCTTGTCAGACTGAGACTCTGACCCTGGTGGACTCAGACTCCCTGTCCCCCTCCCCCAGCCCCTGGTAGCCTCCCTTCTACTTTCTGCCTTTATGAATCTGATGACTTAGACATTCCTTCCTTTCTAAGGCGGAGTAATAGTCCATGGTATCTGGACCACATTCTGTTTCCCCTCCCATTGGGCTTTTTGCAGTGTGCCGCTGTGAACGTGGGGATACACATGTCTGCTCCAGACCCTGCTCCCCATTCTTTCGGATGTACGCTCAGGAGTAGAGTTACTGGATCGGACGATAATTCTATGCTCAATTTTTTGAACCATGTAACCATGTCCCCCAGTGGCTGCAGCATCTCACGTTCCCACCAACAGCTCAAGGGTTCCATTCTCCCCACGTCCTCGCCAACACGTGTTTCCTGGTTTGGGGTCGTGGCCATTCTAACCGGTGGGAGGTGGTGTCTCATTTCAGTGTTGATCTGCATTTCCTTCATGATTAGTGTAGAGGCTTTTGAACTCCTCCGCATTCCATTAATGACAGGAGAGTCTATTAAACACAGGAGAGTTGAAAGAGTAGCAGGGATATCTCAATCCAGTGATTATTGGTATATTGAGGGTAAACTATAACCTCTCTGATACCTCTCCCCTGAATACTTCAGCATGCATCGTTCTAGAGAATTTGAACCTTGGTTCCTTTGTGATGGAGGAATTGTCAAATGTTCTTCACTACTGCAGACAGAGGGTAAAAAAAAATGCAGTGGAGAGGTATTTGCCATGGGGAAAGCGGGGAAGAGGCCACGGAGATCGGCTGGGCCGGAAGTGCTGGGGGCTGCTGAAGGTCAGGTGCAGATCGGTCCTGAGATAAGGATTCACAAGCAAGAGACCTCCTGAAGGGGCAATCTTGAGGGGTGGGAGAAGCAGGACAGGGATAGAGGCAGGCCTCCCACTGTAGAAGGAAACCTCACACCCCCTCCCCCCACGACTGTGGGGTAGATAGGTTTGGGTTTAGGACATGAGCAATCTCAGCCCCAGACGACGGAGCGGGGCATTCCAACTCCGGCATGGCAGTCCAGCTTGAACGTCCTGAAGCTGGGGGGCGGGCGGGGTCCTCACGTGGCTCATTACTAGGACCTCAGTTAGGCAGGGGCTGTGGGGGAAGTGGAGTCTCTGCTCCACTTTTTTTTTTTTTTTAACCAACAAAACTTTTATTAACATTTTGAATAGCTATTGAGAAAACCAGTGACTCAGTTCTGACTGAAACTGGTAATTTCTAAACTTAATTTGGGACAAAATGGCTAGAGTGCAGAGCAATGCCATCACTGGGGACTATGAATTCAATACTGAAGAATTAACAGCCACCCCTCAGATGGAGAACCAGGTGGGGAGTCGACTCTTTCTGGATGCTGTAATCATCCAGATTGTTGTAATCTCACTGCGCCGTGAGATCCTGGGAGACGTGCTGCCTACTGCTGAGGGCAAGGAGTGGGAAGAGGTGCAGTGACATTCAGGTTTTCTGCCAGGGTGATGGGAATTGAGGGGTGCCATTCTCTGATGGAGACCAAAGGGAGAAGCAGCAGGCTGGGGAGGAAAGATGATGATTGCAGTTTGGCATATGTTGATTTTGACGTACTGGAGGACATTTGGGGGAAGTTTGGAGGCAGGGAACTGGAGGCCAGTCTATAACTGAGGAGGGACATAGAGCCCTGAGTCCCACACGGGACCCATCGGAGAGGACACCGGTGGATTCTTGCTCCTCTGGGCAGGCAGAGGTTAGGTGGTTGGAGAACACACAGCAGGGAGGCAGGGGCAGGTCACGAGCATTAGGGGGCTTTCTTCAGAAGAAAGAATTAAATGATACAGCACTAACAGCTGGCACTTACCAAGCCCTTACAGGGCACTCTGCATAGTGCTAGCAAGTCGAGCGCATGTTATCTTATCTTCTCTCCAAGAGATGCGTGTACTATTTTTATTTTAACTTTATAGAAGAGAAAACTGAGGCTTAGTGAGATCAGCATTGCCATCAAGGTCATAAAGCCAGTGATGGATACAACTTTGGCTTTGACTCCTGGTTTTAAAAACGTTTCCTTGAAGAAGCATTCATATGGTGGGAATGTGACCTGGGCATTCTCTAGTTGTTTCGTTGTACCCCTGGCTTTTTACTGCTGGTCACTCTTCCCCTGCCCACAAATGTCTCCTATCTCCTGTTGTCCCGAGAGCTGAGCTAGCCTCCCTGCAGTGAAGCAGAGTCTTTAAAAAGTCATTCATAGGGCATATGTGTGGCTTAGTCAGTTGGGCATCCAACTCTTGATTTCAGCTCAGGTCATGATCTCAGGGTCCTGGAATTGAGCCCCGAGGCAGGCTCCACACTCAGCCTGGAGTCCGCTGGAGATTTGCCCTCTCTCTCTCCCCCTGCTCTTCCCTTTGGCCACTTGCTCTCTCTCAAATAAATAAATACATCTTTTCTTAAAAAAATCATCTCTGAGGGCATTTTCTCAGCCCTTTAGACAATGTGAGGTGATCTGGGCCACCGTGTCTCATAAACTCTGAGAAGAGGCATTTTCACACATCTGAGTGGGTAAGAGGTACAACCATGTCAGAGTACAAAGACACGCCGGAAGCCTGCCCTGGGGTCTTATGTTGTAAATCGTTTCCTGAGCTGTACAGAAGTGCTGGCTCATCCCCCCGGAGGCGGCTGCTTGTCATTGCTGTGAGCTCAAGGCAAGGCGGGGTAGCTCCCCTATCGCACAGCAGGTGTGTCGAAAGAAGAATGTAGTGGCCAGTAGGAGAAATGCACACGTCATGAAGGTCTCAGGGGTGCCGTGTGCATATTGTCCTGACCAAACAAAGGCATGTTCTAATTTTGTTATCCAGCTAAAGGACATAGGTGATGTGGCAGCAGGAAGTGACCGTACGTCTGGTGTGTTCAGCTCAGCCCCAGTGTACGCCAGTTGTCCCAACTTGGAAAACACAGCATATTTTTTTCCTCCCTTTTTGCTCTGTATTAGGTTTCCCGTGCTAACTGATTTCCGAGGAGGGACAGATTTCCTGTCCAAAGCCTTGAAGCCACCCTCTTCCCAGACTTGGAAAGGAGTGGGTCAGGTTAGTCTCCCAAGATGAGAACACCCATGGCCTTCACTTTGGGCTAACGATGAGACTGTGACCGCAATTGTAAGTAGTCAGTCTATGCACATGTAAGAGAACAAAGTCAACTCCCCCAAAATAAATAAGGTCAAGTCTGTGGACGTGACTTTGTGGCCAAGGAAGCTTTGTAGAGATGTGATCATCTCATTGCTGGGATGTCTGTGCTGGAGAAGACCTCAGAGATGAGACCATCTTCAAATGAGGGAGGAGCTGGTCCATGAAGGGGGCTGCCTGCTATTGTCAGGCCAGTGGGTGTGGATTCAAGTCCCCGTTTCCCTGCTGTGCCACCCTGTCTGTGGAAAGTATTCTCCTGGGCTGTGCCGGCTGCTGGAATCACGACAAAGGGCTCTGATGATCTTTGGAAGAGAAGGCAGGAAGGATAGCTGCCCCACCGAAAACGACAGGTGTGTGCCTGCCGACCACCTCGCATCCCATCCCCTCTCAGAAGACCCTGCCCCCCCCCCCCGCCCTGGAGGTCAACCACGCATTCCGTTTACACTCCTGCATGGTACTTTTTGGGGATCGGGATGCAGATGCAAGGTTTGAGGGAAGGAACAGAGAGTCCTGATTCCGACCCCACCTAAGCCTCCCAGAAATCCACTCGCAGATTCCGCGGGAGCCAGTTTGGCTACCGCGACCACATAGCACGGTAGCTGGTCTTCAGCTCCAGTCGGACCTCCCGCACAATTAGCATCCTATTTTCTAGTAAATTAGATGCCTCGCCTTTGGTGGTCCCCCAGCCGCAGATGTGACTGCCGCAGCATATGCTTCAATGCCTTCCCCTCCCCCTACCCTCCCAGGAAATTTCAAAAGGGTTCCATCTGGTATTCAGCATCTTTATGTTTGTTCGTTTTATAAATATGTTCTGTGATGAAATTAAGGGTTAGGCTTGCTGGTCATGTGATCCTTCCCACTTCCACAGTCATCCATCTTTTCTGGATTCATGCCTGTTAAGTATTGCCATGTTTTCCAGCAACGCCGTGGTGGCGCCTGGATTCTTGCTCTGTGTGTGGCTGCGCCCAGCTCCCAGCGCTCGCTCTGCCCCATGACCGGGTCTGTGCAAGCCACACGGGGACTGGTTTGAGATAACATGGATCCTCAGGTGGCAGCTTCCCTTTTGGGCAGGAGTCCTCATGGGTGTCACCCCCAAGGTTAGGGGTGCAGGCCTGCTTCCCGGCAAGGTGGAAACAAATGAGCACAGCCTCCCTCCCAGTAGCTGAGCCAGGGTTGCGGATATTTTATTCACCTTTCCGATGGGCAGTGTTCTCTCGAGTCATGATTAGAAAGGCTCAGATGACCATGTCTATAGATTTGTAATCCTGACCTCACATTAGAATCACATGGCAATTTCTAAAAATCCCTGTGCCTAGACTCCACCCCATACAAAATAAATCAGAATCTCTGAGCATCAATACTTTAAAAAAAAAAAAAATCCCCAGATGCTTGAGAATCTATTTTTATAACAACACTTCTCAGACTTGAATGTGTAGGCAAATCATCAGGGCATCTAACTAAAATGCAGATTCTGAATTAGTAGGTCTGGGCAGGGGTCTGAGATTCTGCATTTCTGACTTACTCTCAGATGGTCTGGATGCTGCCGGTCCAGGGACCATGCTCTGAGTAGCAAGGGTCTGTAACCGGGATCGGTAAATAGAGTTTTATGGGGGACAGTCTTGCCCAGCTAGGTAGTTACAACAGACTGTACCCAAAAGAAAGCCTTAAATATTTACTATCTGGCCCTTTATCAAAAAAGTGTGCTAACCTCTGGTTTATCACGGGTTAGTGCTGGCGTATTTGTCATGAATGGGACGACCCAGGTCAGAATGGCATGCTCATCATCAGATGATAGTGAATCCAAGGGTCTCACAGGAAGGTCATGGTGAATTCCGAAGTCCCAGCAACTGTTAGTTCTTCTGACCTCCTTTTGAAGCTTTCAGATTTGGCTTAGCATTTTGGTAGTGACAATCATTTGTGTGTACCCCGGAAAAGAAGGATAATCTGTACTCTTCCGAATGTGGTTTGGCTAATGTCTTAAACTGCACAATCTATTACCCGTAAAATTCTAATGGATTATGCCATGTGCAAGAGTTTTTTACATTTAAAAATTATACAAGAGGCGCCTGGGTGGCTCAGTGGAGTAAGCCGCTGCCTTCGGCTCAGGTCATGAACTCAGGGTCCTGAGATCGAGCCCCACATCGGGCTCTCTGCTCAGTGGGGAGCCTGCTTCCCCCTCTCTCTGCCTGACTCTCTGCCTACTTGTGATCTCGCTCTCTGTCAAATAAATAAATTCTTAAAAAATTACACAAGTACTATGTTTGTTGAGAAAACGTATACACATATATACACAGATGAGAAAACATAGACACACACTTAAACATATATATGTATATATACACATATATATGGTCTTTATGGTCTGAAAATCCAGAAGTGACCACTAGAATGTTTTAGCAGATAACTTTTCAGGTCATTTCTCTCTCTCTCTCTCTCTCTCTCTCTATCTATGTATGTATGTATATATATACACACACACAAACCACATGCCACAGGGTAAACTGAGGCTATAGCATCGGTTTTCTCATCTTTAAAGTGGGGAGAATAATGGTACCTGTGTGAAATAGGAGAACGTATTGATTGCTCTATGTCCGCAGCTCCTGAAGCAAGGCTCCTGAAACCCTTGTCATTTCCTAAGTGATAAGAACACTAGGGGCAGGGCACCAGGGTGGCTCAGTGGGTTAAGCATCTGTCTTCAGCTCAGGTCATGATCCCAGGGTCCTGGGATTGAGCCCCACATCGGGCTCCCTGCTTAATGGGGAGCCTGCTTCTCCCTCTCCCACTCCCCCTGCTTGTGTTCCCTCTCTCGCTGTCTCTGTCAAATAAATAAATAAAATCTTAAAAAACAACAACAACAACAACAACACTAGGGGCATCTCTTGCTCTGATACTGACTCCTTGACCTCATCCCTCACATAGGGCTCCTAACCCCTGGTATATTCCTAAATGGTAAGAGCACTAGGGACAACTTTTGTTCTAGTGAGGCTACTCTGGGTGGGTTTCTGGATGGGAGCTGTTCACCAGAAAGAAACCCTGGTAGGATGCTTGGGATTTTCAGCTTCTCTGTCTAATTCTCTTGAGAAGGGAGAGGGGCTAAAAATGGAGTTAATGGTCAATGATGTTTACCTGAGAAAACTTCCATAGGAACCCAAGAGTGCAGAGTTTGGAAAGTTTTCAGGTGGAACCTACGGATGTCCTAGGAGAGCGGTGCCTGCCCCATCCCAGCTACCTTACCCTACACATGCCTTCCCTCTGGATGTTCCTCTGTACGTTTAAAATACTATTTAACAAACTGGGAAATGTGTTTCCCTGAGTTCTTTGAGCTGTTGAGCAAATTAATCAAACTCAAGAAGGGAAGTCACAGAATCTCTGATTGATGGCCCAGTATCCACCTGGGCTTATTGGCATTCTGGGTTAGAGGAAGACAAGAAAACTCAGTCTGCAGCTGGTTGGTCAGAAGCATCAGTGGTTACCTGGGCTTGCGACTGGCAGCTGAAGGAGAGGGGGCAGTCCTGTAGGATTGACTGAACACTTAACCTGTGGGATCTGACACTATCTCTGGGTGGGTAGTGTCAGAATGGACTTAAATTGTAGGACACCCAGCTGGTGTGACAGAGAATTGGCTTGGTGTGGGGAAGACCCCCCCAACATGTTGGGTGACCAGAAGGGTCAGAGGTGTGAGTGTTCTGTGTGAGCGTGGTCGTAGTGTAAAAGTGATGGGAACACATAGGAAAAGCCCAGGACAGAAAGGCACAGTAGGAGAAACCGGGGTTTTCCCTACATAGGAAGGAAAAAAACAAGTTTTTCTTAAAACCTGCCTCATGGGGTTGTTGGTAGGATTAAATGACATCATGTCTATAAAGAGCTGAGCTCATGTTAATAGCTCAATATATGTTAAATTTCGGGAATGGGATTCCACTGGTGTATAGACTACTCTGAGGGGATTGGGGACCGTTAGAGTTGGCACACTTCATTTCCATGTCACTCTGCAGGAGAGAATCTGGTTGTAAGACCATGCCCACCTTGGAGGGGTGCTAAGAAGTGAGTGTGGCTGGGCTGACCAACCCAACACAAAGCCAGGACTACGAGGGCATGGGGAGGGGTGAAGAGTGGAATTTGGTGGACAGCTAATCTCTGCCACAATATATTTTGCCCATTTTCCTGTGGGACTGTTCATTTTTCACTTTTCGATATGTGTGAGGAGATTATAAATTAACAATAGTAACCTTTTGACTCACGTATACTACAAAATTTTTCTTTGGCATCCTTTTTCATGTTTCACTTTGTGGAATTTTCTCTCTTTAATCTCACTTTTGTTAATATGTGCACATATTGTAGAAAAACTTGAAACATATTGTAGAAAAACTTGAAAATAACAAAAAGGATGAACTGAAAAATTAAGATTGCTTAGAACCCAACCATTACACAGAACAAGTCACTTAGATGTAATGTGTGTGTGTGTGTGCGTGTTCACACACGATTGAGTTTTTACTCTGTATTTGGTATATAATTTTTTATCTTGATTTTTTACTTAAAATTCTATTTTCCTGGGCCCCTGGAATTTATCTAAAAACTATTTTTTTTTTTTATTTGACAGAGATCACAAGTGGGCAGAGAGGCAGGCAGAGAGAGAGGAGGAAGCAGGCCCCCGGCTGAGCAGAGAGCCTGATGTGGGGCTCGATCCCAGGACCCTGGGATCACGACCCGAGCCGAAGGCAGAGGACTCAACCCACTGAGCCACCCAGGTGCCCCTAAAAACTAATTTTAATGACTGCTTAGTATTCTGTCATATAGATGTGTTCAATATTTTATTTAATAGTTTTCCTCCGATAGTTTCACTATTACGTGTAATGTCTCAGGAGATGTCTTTCTCCACAAAGCCTTGGCACTCCACACTCATGGTAACATGCATTGAGCACTAGCTACGTGCCAGGCACTGCGCTGGGGTGAGGAAGCCATCTAAAAAGCAGATGTCATCACTCTTGTCCTGAGGCGCAGTTTCACTCTGTTTTCTTAGCATGAGTTTCTAGAAGTGGAATTGCTTCTGTCAAAGAGAGAGAGAGAGAAGCTGAGTCAGAGGAAGTAGCTGAGCCCTGTGAAGGGAGGAGCACCGAGCAGGGATCTGCCAAGTTCTGCTCCGGAGGGGATGACGTAACCATCCCCAAAGGCTCCAGTGACTCTGGATAGGCTCCTGGTGAGCTGACTCTGATGTCCAGTGGTCTGGTCCAGCTCTAGGCAGTTGTTCCTTTAAGGTTTGGTTCAAACTTCCCTTAAAACATGAATATAATAGGGAAGCCACATACATGTGCTTCTCGGGGAAAGAGTGAACTTTAGTGTCCAACAGGATAGCATGTGGGAGGGCAGTTGAGGAAAGAAACTATGATCATTCTAGAGTGCATCTCTGGCCCTGATATCCGCGGGGTCTCAGGCTAGTGTACAAATGGAGGCTACATACCATCCATCTAACTGTTGAACAAAATACATTCTATTCTCCTGCCTTTGCAAATATACCCTCATAACTACATGAAGACCAGGTCCAAGTTCAGAGTTTCTGGGCTCTTGGAGGTTATATACAGCCGTGCAAGACAAGCCTGCTCTAGACCCGTGGCCTGTCTACTCCTTCTCTTCTCATCCCCAACACCTGAGGGGCCTGTAAGCTCCAACCACACCCCATCACCCACAGCTCCCATTTGTTGAGCTATGCTCTGTGTCAGAGCCTGTCCTCCATGATTTCTGTGCATTGTTACTTTCAAATCCAGAGTGGTCAAGGTGCGTGTTCAGGTCACATATGGTAATGACCCAGCCAGGATTCTATTCTGACAATCTGAACCCAGAATCCACACTCTTAACTGGAGTAGTTTGCTGCTTCTCATAAAAGGCTGGAAAGCTCTGGATCAGAGGATCTTGGGACCCACTTCCTTCCCTGTGATGTGATTCAGCTTGGCAAGGAGGGCAGCTCCTCATCTGGTCAGCTCTGTATGAGGGGAGGCCCCAAGAGCTTGAAAGAGGCTACGTCTAGTATCCTGTGACTCCATGAGTTCACACCCCCTCCCTCCCACAGGCAGTACCAAGACATACGTTCTAGTACTGCATGTTCTGAATTTGCACTTTATTGATCATTTATGAAAATAGGCTATAATCTCTCCTCTGAATTTTCTCAAGATTATCTCCCCAAGTGGGGATGTTTAAATGCTTCCTTCTGGATGGACCTTTCCCTCCTCGTCATCATGGAAATTCCATGGTTTTCTCCTGCTTCTAGCAAATGACACTGTGAGGAAATACATTCCCTTGGAAATGCTCCTAAGTCTAGGTTTTGCCAAAATAAAAGTATTTATCAAAATAATGATCAGACTCTGGAAACTTTTTTCTGAAATTCACCATCTTGGATCTATGGATAATGTTTTGGCCAGGGCCGTGGTCTTGTGTTTAATCCCATTCCTTCATGGTGGGTTTGGAACTGTAACGGGATCATTAGTCCTTCACGGCCCCCCTCCATGCAGGCCAGCCTGGGAGTTTTGGTGAAGGACCTTGGGAAAACACCAGCCCCCAAGGCCCTCATTCCCCCAGCAGTGTTCTCAGTGGTATCCTAACTGCCATGTGGAATGAATATTACCCCTAAATTAAATCTATAAAATATTTCCTACCTCCCATATTACTTCCTCTTTGACTGAGTTAATGGCAAAGGAGTAAGAACAATCAATGTAGAATTCTGGCTACTCTGATAACTCCCTAGCACAGTTCTGGAAAATGTGAAAGCGGAGGGAAGTTCTATATAATTGTCCAAGCGGGAGTGATCTCAACAAGCGCATGGTTTTTCCCAGGGGCAGTGTCAGGGCGTTTCTTCTGTTTGATTGTCCTCACGTATGCAGTGGTGAAAGAGTTCGTTTCATTCTTGTGCTTGTTAACATCTGGCTCCCTATAGCACCTGCCCTCTGGGTCCGTTTAGAGAGCCTGTGGGATGAGAAGGGCTGCGTGCTCCTCCTACCTCTGTGTTCATGACTTACAGACCAACTGGGGCAGTGTCTAAGTCTCAGGTTCAGTTTCTCTCCTCCTTAGACAACAATCGATGACAGTTTGGAAGCTTCTGCCAGTATGCCTTTAGGACACTGATATTATTCAGCGTCCCAAGTTGTCAGTTCTAGTCTTGGCTGTGCTGCGTCGGAAGCTGACATGGATATCCACCTTTGTGTGTCTCGTTTCACTGACGGTCCGTGGAGACAGAAGCACCTGCCTTGCCTTCCTGGAGAGCAGGGCAGGCATCTAACCTAGGATTATTCCAACAGACTTGGGGGCACTAATGAAGAAGAGAGGAAGGTAAGCAAGACAAGGACTCGGCCCCTGCTGTCAATGGAAACCAACGTGTAAATGACTAACTCTGGCGCGTGGGTGAAAGAACTTTGAAACTTTGCAGTGCTTTGTGTGTTGAGTTATTGCTGTTGAGCATCTGTGGAGTGACCGTAGCTTGGGAGGCAGTGGAATCTTAGGAGCTGACTTAGTCCAGGTTATCAGTTCCAGTAGAAAACATTTGCACGAGGCACCAAGAACAAGCTCATGGTTCATCTGATGGTCGTTACTGGAACTGTAGACAAGGTGCCTAGGTAGAAATGGCTTCTAAGGACTGACCTCATGAAAGATGAATCCATTTAGTCTCAGTTTTCCCAAACTGTGTTCAGTACTCATTTTGGAAATGTTAATAAGTGTGGTTAAAAAAACAACAACATATTGTGGGCTCAAATACGTTTGGGAGATGTTGTATATTATCCGTCCCTTGACAATGAGTAACACAGGTTAGCAGATTAAAGACCCCCTCAACTGAAAAGTTTTGCATTAAATAAATCTGTTAATTTTGTTTACCTTAAATATGTGCATCTTAGACTTTTTGGGTCCCGTTTTATAATTCCTGGTTGACAAGTATTTTTTGCGGCACCAGTTTGGGAAATGCTGGTTGGTTAAACGTGTGGCAAACATCGCAGCTGATTGCAGGAGGAGCAAGAGGAAAGCCTACAAATGCATCGGTCCAGATCTCTTTCCAGGAGTAGAAAACAAAAACAACCCAAAACGTATGATCTATAGATGGAACCAGTAAATCAAAACACAGCTATTTGTGCTTACTGTATTATTATTTATGGTTTATGCAGGGATGCAAACATGCCAATTCATCCAGCATTTTGCCTTTCTTATTAACTCACCTGAATATTTCTTGTTTAAAACTACTGTGCTATTTTAGATCTAGATTGGAATCTTGACTGTTACTTTTACAAATTTGGGTGAGGGAGAGCCTGGGTGGCTCAATCGTTAAGTATCTGCCTTTGGCTCAGGTCATGGCCCCAGGATCCTGGGTTCGAGGCCTGCATCAGGCCCTCTGCTCAGCTGGGAGTCTGCGTTTCCCTCTCCCACTCCCCCTGCTTGTGTTCCCTCTCTCACTATCTCTCTCTCTGTGTCAAATAAATAAACAAATAAAATCTAAGAAAAAAAATTGGGGGTGAGTCTCCTGATGTCTCATTTACCACGAATGAAGATAAAACCAAGCTGACAGGGATGTTGAGAATAGAGGAAATAATTTGCTTTGTGTTTGGTGTACGGTAGCTACTCTGTAGATGGTTGTGTCCTCTGCCCTGCAAACTATTACTAAAAACACCCATAGCAGCTCTCCCTGAAGGCTGCGTGTTTTGAAATGCAGCTATTGCTCCGTGCCCAAAGCCATTACAGAATTGAGGAAAAATGGTTTTCATGCTTATTCATCTTGAAGAGTCAGAAAAGAAATACCTGAAATAGATTTCTCGAATTCTGGTGCCACTTCCTTCTTAACCCCAAGACAGGAGATGGTGGGCATGAGTGTGAATTCATCACAGAAAGCTGAAGTGGCACTGGTGTCACCATGACTGTGGCCAGCCCAGGAGCCTGGGGATAGTCCCTCCTCTGGCTGCGGCTGACTGTGGCCACGACTGATGTTACTCAAGAAGTTACTTCCTTTGCCCAATTTTTCTTCTTACGTGTGTGCTTAAATCATTTAAGAGGGAAAGTTTCTGCCAAAAAACCCAGAGGGAAGTGGCACTTATTTTTATACCCCTGGTGTCTTAAAGCCTGGAAGTCTCCTTTCTACAGTATTTTCACTTTGAAGAAGTTGAGAGTATCCATCCATCGGCAACATCCAATGTCAACATTGACTAAATACCCACTGTGTACCCATCGATAAGGAACCTGCCTTCATGGAACATAAGACCAGAAGGGAATGACATTAGGGTATAAGTCACCCAATGGAGGGCCACACTTAGCTGTGTGTAGGCTGTCACCAGGAATAACGTTCTAGGTCACCAGCAGTCTCGCATGAAGCATGACTAAAAGGTAGCTGTCCCTTGAAAGTTTCAGGATCCACTTTCAAGAGAAGAAATGAATAAATATTGAGCTCCTGTTAACCACTTGTGAACACTTAGCCCTTTTGTCTTTATTCACCAGGCAGTCCTGGGTTTGAGACCCACTGACAATAACACAGCCATCTCTGCTACTAAATAGGTGAAACTGTTGGCTGAGACTTAGGTTTACTGTTTGACATGAGGACACAGACACCTGATATGATTCAACTCTGTTTTATAAGACCCAAAGCCTTTATGGATACAGATGGTATAAAACAGTGCAAGGAGCGGGGCCTCTGACGCAATCCCTTTAGAAAAACCAATGAACACTTTTCTAAAATATTCTAATAATATTCTCTAATTAAAACATAGGAAGGACTGACCTAAAGAAACTAGAAAAAGAAGGTAGGCAGGTGGAACAAGCAAAGGAAGTGTGGCCTGTGACAGGGAGGTCCTAAAGACAGAGTTCATGCACCTATCACAATTAATCTTCAAGGAATCCTATAAAAGAGTTTATTTTCCCATAATAAGGGTTAAAGAAGGAAAGAAACATATAAAGATTTCATTGAGACCAATTGCCTTAGAAGCTACTGCCTTTCCTCTGTTCTCTCAGGAGCTCTCCAAGGGAAGCTGAGATATGGTGCTGATATCAGAGGAAGTAGACAATCAATGACTTCATATTTCTAACTACTAAAAGCAATGATCCTCCTCCTATTTGATAGCAGGAGACATTGGGCTACAGCACCTGAAGATAATGAATAGGAACGTAAGGACCTCAGCACTTTCACAGTTGTATGGGAAAAATATCACTAATCCTAACACAATCCTGACCCTAAACATAACCCTAACCCTAACCCTAATCCAAAACCTTATCCCTAAAACCTAACCTTAACCCTAATGATAACCCTACCCTAAATCTAAGCCCTGTCCAGACCTAACCCTAAGGCTAACCCTAACTGTAACCCTTAACCATCACACTAACCTTTATTCCCTAACAACTAAACCCTAACTTGAACCCTTAAACCTAACCCTAACACTATCAGATGAACCACTGGCAATCATCATGAGATATCAGCTTCCTCAGCCCCAAAATGGGAATAACAATAATGCTTAAGATGGAAATAGTAACAGGAGGGGTCCAAACTTGGGTTTTACAGTGAGACAGGTATTTGAATCCAGGTTCTACCACTTACAAGTTGTGTGACCTTGGGGAAGTTACTTAAATTCCTTGGGCTTCAGTTTCCTTATCTGACACCAAAGAAAAACAGTAGTACCTCCTTCAGAGTATTTTTGTAAGAATTAAAGTGATGAATAAATATATGCGGGTAAACACCGAGCATAGTGATTAGAAGGTTGTAAGGACTCAATCAAAGTTAACCACTGGGATGACCCACACTGACTAACTCACATTGTTGTCACTCTTGAAACTTAAAAGCAGTAACAAGTATACAGAGGTGTTTTGTCAACTGTAAAGTTTACCCCGTCATGTTATGCATCATTAACAGTGGTAATAGTTGTGGTTGCAGTGTGCTTATTGTTAAAACTCTTCTTTGCAGTTATGCCCTAAGAAAGACCAAATGAGTCCACCACTCCTTGCTTTGGACTATAGAGATGTCAACCAAGTTTCTCTGGATACAAGGAACAAAAGTTACACAGCACAAGGTAAGAGCCAATTCACCTGGAGTAGCCACTACAGGTAAAATGAACATTGAAGAAGGAGACTTTGGATCTAATCCATAACACAGTCCATCTTCTCCCCCAGTCAGTACTGGCACTACCTAGCATTCATCCCTCCACCAAGGCTTTATGCCAATCATTTCAGGTGGAGAAGCATGCCAAAGAACAACATGGACATGGAAAAGAGAACAATCCAGCATGGTGGTGTATGTGTGAGAATCACGGAAGCTCCGGGCCCATGGCTGTCCCCACTGGAACAACATCAGCATGCCCAGCTCCCCAAAAGCTAGTTCAAATCCTTTGCAAGGAGATTAAACTGGTTGACACCTTTCCAGAACAGATACGGCAAATTGCTGCCTGTGTGCTGACACTCCCTCCTCTCACTCCCACGGCAGACCTCCCTAATTGATGGTCTCGCTCTTTCGGGCTAAGCCCAGACAGAAATTCAGAATTCCTCCCAGCAGAGCACACCAGGCATGTGGTGTTGAAAGACTGTGGTTTTCATACAGGGTGAAATCCAATGGTAATCCCACTTCATAATATCAGCCTACAAGTCATCCAACAATTCTGAGGCTGGTGGCAATAGCAGACCCTGCTGGTTGTCTACCTACCAGCTATTCCCCTATTCTTTCTCTTTCTTAGCAGAGTCTGCATTGCATCATGGAGGCTGAAAAAAGTCGGGTATTTTCCTAGGCGCCTGCGTGGTGAGGACATAGGGGTTTGTCCCAATCCTGGCCAAAGGGACACATTGTGTATATCATTGATGGTAAAAGTTCCCTCCCTGACAAAAGATATAAGCAGAGAGAAACACTCTTTATGCTTGGGCCTTGCTTGCGTGGAGATGTAATATCATGGGCTGTCTGCACGGTCTTGTAATCATAAAGGGCCAAACCTAAAAATGAAAACCAATGTTCTGTAGATTGTGGAGCAGAGAGATGCAAAGCACCTGGGTCTTTACTAGCTTTCTTTGTGGCTACATTTCACTTTTACTTGGATGTGCTAGTCCTATAGCCAAAAGCATCCTCTACCTTAAAAGGTAGAGCACCTGTCCCAGTATAAATGCTGAGCATGTCAATTGCTCATGTTCTCAGCTTCCTGCACTGTTCAGAATGGGCATGTTATTTAGGCCCCACCAATCATAGGTTCCCATGCTGAACCTAGAGTCGGAAAGAAATAGAGACAGCACAGAATCCATGGTAGTGAAGGAGGCAGGAACTATGTCCAGTGTCCACAGGCAGCAGTGGCAGTGGCCTTGGCTGTGGCAGCATCTGGGGTCCAGTGATGTCCTATGTCAGGAGTGCTCCAGGTGCAGCAGCAGTGACATTGGTTGGAGTGGGTGGGGGAAGAGAGTGCCAGGCTGCATAGCTTCCGAACCTGGCTCTCCATCCTTCCATGTTTTTGAGCTTTTCCATATCTATTAATCAATTTGCATTTTGCTTACAATGGCAAAATTGATTTCTGTTGCTTACAACTAAAATGACAACTGATACAATAAACCACATCCGGTGTTAAGTGTGGATGATACTATCTAAAAGAAGTCCATCGTTAGCAAAATACCCACTCACCATCTCCTTTGAGCATATAAACAGATACTTCTCTACGTCTTAGTGAGTAAAAAAACAAGAACGTGCTTCCTTTTATATGTTTGGATTTCCATGGTGAGGGAGATATAAAATTCAATTAATTGTTAAAATAATCCTCCCCAAACAGACATGAAATAATATTTTCTACTTCCTGGAAGGAAACAAGAGCTCAGCTCGTCTCTCCTTTGTGGTTGCTTGGAATGTCCACAGTGACCCAGTTACCATAGTGAGGGCTTCCTTTTCAAAGCACAGTGGAGAGGCAGCCAGCTCAGAACGTGTTCCGACAGTCATGTGATTCTTTCCTGCTCCCATAGACACCAATTTCATTGCAAGCGCTATGCACTGTTGTCTCCTCCCTTTATACCGACTTTATGCTACAGAGGTTCTTCAGCTCTGGTGTGGGGCCAGCTGAGGTTTTAGAAGCAGTCATTTTTCTCCTGATCCTATTTTGAGTCGTTTGTTAGGTGGGGCTCTGAGGGAAGCTTAAAGTTATGGGCAGGATGATGTGAGAGCTAAGAGCAAAAGCCAAGGTTCCCCTTCTTCAGACTCTTACACTAGTTGGGGTTCGGTGGTAGACCAGATGCCTGACACGAGCTCTTTTGGTCAAGGTAGTGGTTGCTAGGCAGAAACTACCACCACTACAGGCTTACTTGCAGCAAATCCTAATTTCCCAGTACTCTCCCTATCTCTGACCTCTTTCTTCTTCAGCTGATTAATGATAATAATAATAGTAGCCACTTTTTTTTTTAAATTAAGCACAAACTATCAGCCCTACTATGGGCTAGATGCTTTATATACATTATTTAACTTAATCATCTGATCTCTGGAAGGTCTTTTTAAAAAGTATTTATTTATTTATTTGAGAGAGAAAGAGAGAGAGTACATGCACAAGGAGGGGAAGGAAGAAGCAGAGATAGAGGGAGAGAGAATCTCAAGCAGACTCCCCGCTGAGCATAGAACCCACTGTAGGGCTTGATCTCATGACCCTGAGATCTTGACCTGAATCGAAATCAAGAGCCAGACACTTAACCAATAGAGCCACCGAGGTGCCTCTCTGCAAGGTATTTTTAACCCCCACTTCATAGACAGGAAAACTGAGATGCGGGGAGGTTAAGGAACATATCAGTTCACTTCTAGAGATTGACATTGTTAGTTATCTTTTCATATATCTACATTTTATCTCCCAGACAGACTCCTTAAAGACAGACATCAAGTAGTATTGATCTTTCCCACGGATTGATCTAACCCACGGAGTTAGCAGTAATGCACTTTGGTCAACTGGTCTTTTTTTTTTTTTTTTTTAAGATTTTATTTATTTATTTGACAGAGAGAGAGATCACAAGTAGGTGGAGAGGCAGGCAGAGAGAGGAGGAAGCAGGCTTCCCGCCGAGCAGAGAGCCCGATGCGGGGCTCCATCCCAGGACCCTGGGATCATGACCTGAGCCGAAGGCAGAGGCTTAACCCACTGAGCCACCCAGGCACCCCTGGTCTGTCTTTTAACATCCTAGTATAAGGGCATGAGAAAAATGGACTTTCCAAGGGCGTTGGCCAATGGCCCGCTGCGAAATGTAAAAACACCTGGCCGTTCTAGGGACGACCTTGTATTGTTCGCCTGTTTCTTTGGAGCAGACACTCTCACCAGAGCTGATTTCAAGCTGTTAATGAGAAAGCACAGGAAGAGACAAGCACAACTGACCCTCAGGAGCGGGTAGAGGCTGGCTGCGGCTCTTCCCTGGCTTCTGAAGGGTCACCAGGTGTTGAGCCCCAAACTGCCTTGGACTGTCTGGGTGGCATTTTGTCTCTGTGATCTACTAATAGCTTCTCAAAAACATGGTAGGGTTTTGGTCTCGTGGATAATTTATCCAAATCTAACGCTGATGCAGAGGTTCATTCTGGGTATAGTGGTGCCCACTAAGCCCCAGACACGGGAGCTTCATGCCAGTCCCAGGGAGCGCACACTCACTTAGCATGGAGTTATGTTTAGACTGAGGGAAGCAGTGTAACCCATGGTAACGCCTCTTCGTAAAAGCAAACAATTAAAGCAAGGCCTTTCCGCAGTGACTTAGGGTAATAAGGTGAAGAATTCCTTTCAAGAATGATTAACCCCAAAGATATGCAAAAAATGTCAAATACAAAGTTTAATGATACGATATTCTTCCCACCTGCCAGCCAGCAGGTCTTTTCATCATTACCTATGTCTGAGATATTCTTATTTAAACAAAAAAGAAAAACAGTAACCTCTTGTTTAAGCCCTGATCAAACTTACCACCAGGAGGAACATGTTTTAAAATGCTTACAATCAGAGATGATGTGTTTCTGAGACAATTGTATCTAGAACAATAAAGAAACAGGTAGATGCGTTGTTTAAAGAGAAAGAGGTTTCTAATTCTTAGCCAATCTAAAAAGAGCTCTAAATCTTTTCTCTTTTAGTGGGATTGGAATAATACTTGACAGCTCAGTAGTAGGATGCCATCGTAGGGTGCTTGGACTGGGGGTTCATTCTTTCAATGAACTTCTTTTGAACATTTCCTGGGAGCCAGAGAGACACTCTGTAAGGATCTGGGGATGTACAAAAGAAAACTGGCCACTGACTCCGGAATGAGGTGGTTGAAGAATGCATTCCAGGGTTGTCAAACTACAGCCTGAGGGCCGAACCCAGCCCATGGCCTGGGGGTTCCTGGAGGACAGCCATATCCATTTATTGGTATCCTCTCTATGGCTTCTTCCATCACAACAGAAATGAGGAGTTAAGACAGAGATGGTACACCCACAAAGCCTCCAAGAGTTACTTTCTGGATCTTTACAGAAAAAGGGCCAATCCCTGGTCTAGGAGGGGATAGTACAGGCCTAGACAAAGACATGGACAATAGACGTAAAGATGAGGACATAGTCTGGTGAACTTCAGAAGGCAGTATGTGTAGTGCAGAATTGGAGTCAGAGAAGGGGAGACAGACCAGGGATAGCATCACCTTGCCCCTGGAGCCCGGACAGAGGGATCTTTGCTTCCAGATTGTCTCTTTCCCACCCTGTAGGCCCTGAGGACACACGCCCAGCATTTCCTGGTGCCCAGTAGAGCAAACCGTTTATGTGTATCTCAAGCACACTTCTATATTAATAGGAATGGCCTTTTGTTCTAGACAGCCTGGGACAATACACCTAAAAGAGACACTTCTTTTTCAAGTTAACAGTTCATTGAAATATTGTTCACCGCTTGATTGAATGCTACCATAGAAGTCAAAAGGACTTAACTAAATATAAGCCACTTAAATAAAACATAGCAATATTGAATTTGGCAAGTTAAAATCTATAAAAGTGTTTTCATGATCGTTACCGTGACTGTGCTAATCCAAAATAAAGCACTATCAGATAATTTAATCTTTAATTGATCAAACTTTAACAAAGTCATGGCAAGGTGACTTGATGGTAAATCTTGGCTTTATTTACTTATCTTAATTAGAGAATTAGGGATAGGTTCAAGGCAGATTAAGGAAACTGCTATGGGGGCAAGATCACCTTGAGGAACTCTCAGTTCTCAGCTTCCCTCTTAACCCCTGTGGATCTGTGAGAGTACCTAAACCTTATAAAAGCCCTGAATCATGCCACATTAAGTCCATCAGTGCAAAAAAAACCCTTATGAATGAGTATTCAACTCAACCAACATTACTGGGGCCTACTGGATATAAAGCATGGCCATGCCCAGCTCTGGGATGGCAGAGGGAGCAGGAAGACCAGGTGTTTACCTAAATGAGCTGTGAATCCAACTGGAAAAGACCAAGGGTCAGTGTGTATTCAAGTAAGGCAAATGTGATGGATTCTTAGTAGAGGTGGAACCGTCTCGTCAGTGGCGGCTTGTGTTTGGAATTCCCATCACATGTCCCTCATTCTCCTGCCAACAGCACCACCAGCCTCCTGCTCCTGCCCTCCTGTGTCACTTCAGTGGGAGCTGCCACACACAGATCACCCCTGGACTGGGCCCCAGCCCAATCCAGGGCCTCCTGCTCCTGGCCACAGTGGGGGGCCCCGGGTCCTTCTGGGGGCTTCCTCTACTTGCTGGGAGAGCATAGCCCTGCTTCCCTGGGAGGAACACGGCGAGCACAAGCTCCTACCATGGATGGAGTTTGGGGCACTGATGTTGATGATGCTCCAAGAGAAGCCAGGGATGCTGTGACCTCAGCCAAATCTCTGCTCCCTGGCATCTCTACCCTTCCCACAGGGGGCCTTTGAACCCAGTAAATTGTCCAGCCTTGTGTAAACTAGTCTGAGTTAAGTTTCTAGCCCTTAAAAAAAAATTCTAATAAAAAGTGACCCAGGAAGCAGAGGAAGAGTGGTTGGTTCTAGTTGGGTACCGGAGAGGAGAACCTCCCTCCAAGACCTGGAGACTGAGTCAGATTTCTACAGACAAAGGCGAGGAAACAACAGGACAGGCAGTAGGTACTAAGCATGCAAAAATACAGCGGGCTGTGGATGTATGGGAAGCGGGGGCTGTCCAGGGCTGGGGGTGTTTCCTGCAGGAGTAGGACCTGCAAAGGAGATGAGGAGAAGGAGAAACAACTCAAAGTCAGGGTGAGGCCAGAGTATCTGTGATGAGCTTTGAATGCTCAACTGAGATGAGTTCCTAAAATCCGGGGTAAGGAGTGTCATGCTTTTAGCCTGTCCTTAGGTAGAAATTAACTCTCAAGCAAGTGGCAATCTGTAGGCCAGCATTAGAGTGGCCTCTAATGCTGGGTGCCATGTTTGGCTGGTTTATTCCCTCATTACAGACCTACCATTTCTTGGCCCCTCTGTAATCAGGGCTTGCTTACCTGTGCCTGATTGCCAGTGTCAATGACAAGCTGCTTGGGAGAAATAAGGCATTTAGCATGCACTCTACTCTGAAATATGGTATTTTGGTTGGGTTTTAATTTGCCTGTGGCTGCTGTTAAAGATTAAAAAGAAATATATAGCATGGGTCTGGCTTTTGGAATCTAGAAGTTAACTTGCAAAGTACAGTTGTGTGCTGCTCACAAATGAATGTAGTCCTTCGCTAAATGTGAAGACTTGCCGGCTTTTCGCACGAGTTGGTTGTCTTTGTTGAAGCAGGAGATCTTAAGTAAAAAGTAGTGCATAATTCTTGAAGGTGCCAGCCAAGTCTCAGAGTCCTACAAACGACTGCAACAAAAAAATGAAAATAGGGAGCAAACACAGGACCTCTTTGTACTATGTTTGCAACCTCCTGAGAGACTACGATCATTTCAAAAATAAATATTTATATATTTATTTATTTTTAATTTAAATTCAATTAGCCAATGTATAGTACATAATTAGTTTCAGATGTAGAGTTCAATAATTCATCAGTTGGGTCTAATAGCCAGTGCTCATCACATTCCATTACCCCATCCCCTCACCCTGTGCTCCAGCAGCCTTCAGTTTGTTTCCTAGAGTTAAGAGTCTTAGGCTTTTTCTCCCCCTCTGATGACTTCATCCATATGTGGAACATAAGAAATAGCACAGAAGATCACAAAGCAAGGGAGAGAAAACTGAATGGGAAGTCATCAAAATAAATGTGTTTTAAATGCAGCAGGATCCGTGGCTAAATACATTGGGGAAATGCTAAGCCTTGTATCTGTCTGTTGATTTAAAAAAAAACACATGGTCTTCCAAAGGTTCTGAGAAGTCCTGCAAAATAACAAGATTTGCCTGGGGACTGACCTAAGACCTAATTTCACATATAATGGATACACACACGTGACATGGTTTGAATTGTCTGATTTCTTAAGGGGGTCCAGACCAAAAACAAAGTTCGGAGAGGCCATGGGTAGACATTAGAATTCACAAGGGCTCTGAGCTGCCTCTGCCGAGAAGCATTTTTGAGCCAGCCTCTCCTGCCAGGCAGAGACCGTGCACAGACTCAGGCACCTAGCATCTTACTCATTACAAGCCCACTGTCTGGGAGGCCTGGAAACCCTGGGGTCTGCTCTAGCCTGTGGGACATGAGTGGAGTGAGCATGGCACATGTATAGGACAGGGAGGGGACCAGAATGGCCAGATCAGAGATGGCAACACTCTGGAAAAGCAATGGGAACACAAATAAAACTGGCAAATAATTATGTGCATACAGTGAGGTATTGTAGGGGAACATGACAGTGCTTGGCTTTAAGAAGCCTCATATCTCATTGACTGGGTATATTAGGGTGGATTAGACCAGGATGCAATTGACTATACTACAAAGAAGAATCTGAATGCCTTATTGGAGCCATAATACACCACAAGGATTCAAAAAATCATGATTGTGTGGGGACAGAGCTATCGTGAAAGGCACCTTGGAGGAAAATATTTTGAGGATCTCGAAGAATGAGCAGAATTTCAAAAGTGATGTCCCTTATTATACCAGTTAAGAGTGCTACCAAATTGCAAGGAATGGAAAAATCTAGCTGACAGCAGCTTAAGAGTTAAAGATGTTTCATTATCTTACGTGGAGTATGAAGGCTAATGGATGAATCTTAAAAACATGCTAAGAGAAAAAAAAAACACATCCCAAAGACCACATTCTATATAATTCAATCTATGTGACATTCTAGAAAAGGCAAAATTACAACAGAAAATGGAGCAGTGGTTGCCAGGGGCTGGTTAGGGGTAAGAGATTGACTACGAAGAGGCATAAGGGAAATTCTGGGGTGACAGAAACATTCTAGATCTTGACAGTTACACTACTGTCTACATCCATCAAAACTCAAAGAACTTCACACTTATAATGGGTTAATTTTTTTGTGTGTATACCTCAGTAGACCTTATTTTAATTACACCAGAATATATAGTCACTGCAGAAAACGTGGAAAATACAAAACACCACAGAAAAACAGTCACTCAGAGTACTGAGGCATATCCTTTCAGTATTTGTTATAATAGAACTGGGATTAGACTCTTAGTGTTTTATAGTCTTTTTCTAAAATTTAAATTTTGATACCTGAGAAGTGTTTCATCATATAGATGCACCAGAAGTCTCACTCAACAGTTTGCATTTTTTTTTTTTAAAGTAGGCTCCATGCCCCACATGGAGCCCAAAGCAGGGCCAGAACTCACAACCCTGAGCTCAAGACCTGAGCTGAGATCAAGAGTCAGAATCCCAACAAACTGAATAATCCCAGTGCCCTTCATTCTCTTCTGATCTTAAATAATCCTCTGTGCATCACTACCCTGATACAAACCCATAATTTTCCCTTTGGTATATCTGGTGAAAAGGTATGAAATTTTAGCACTCTTTTTTTTTTTTTGAAGGTTTTTTAAAGATTTTCATTTTGAGAGAGAGAGAGAGCATGAGCAGGGAGAGGTAGAGAGAGAATCCTTTGGTATACCTGGTGAAAAGGTATGAACAGTTTTAGTACTCCCTTTTATTTTTTTTTAAGATTTTCATTTTGAGAGAGAGAGAGAGAGCAAGCATGAGCAGGGAGAGGGAGAGAGAATCTAAAGCAGGCTCTGCACCGAGCGTGGAGCCCAACGCTGGGCTCCATTTCATGTCCGGGAGATCACGACCTGAGCTGAAACCAAGAGTCAGATGCTTAACGACTGAGCCTCCCAGGCACCCCCATTTTTAGCACTCCAGACATGCACATAGTAGCATATTCTTTTGATTATCCTCAAGGATGACAAATCATCAGTAGATTTTATTTTTAAATAATTGAAACCCACATGGTGCTATGTCTCAGGAATGGGGAGACAAGGAAGCTGAAGAATGTTATGTACCAAACTTTCTGAAAGTTCCATGAATTGCTTCTAAAAGCAGTTTCAGAAGGAGAGGGCTCCAACGTTGCCCTGAATGATCAACGGCCTACATGCACAGCCTCACCAGACAGCCTTTTAAAGGACACTTCTCCCATAGATAGAGAAATTCCACATATTTGCTCCTTTGCTAATATATCAGTATTATGGGCTTCATACTTACATCTTGGATATGTGTCTCTATATCTTATATAGGCTGATGTCTTTGTATGTATATGGGATGCGTATTGACATAACTCCTACAACCACTTGGCATGGTGGGGAAGTTGGTGCAGAGTTTTCTAGATTCACTACCACATTGTCACTACAACTCATTGCCGGGGCATAGAACCCAGGCCTGCAGGAACTGTTCGTCTCAGCTATGATTCATTGGGCCTCCCAGGCTTTGTGGTGTCACTACCTGGGATGAGTCACCTGGGAGTTTTACACTGCTGAGTGTCAGCCCTCAGGTGAGCTGTTTCAGCACAGGGCTGTCTCCTTCCAGAGGCGTGTATTCATTTGGAAGGGCATCAGTCATGTTGGACGGGAGGCTCTCCCTACTTCAGGATGACTTCATCTTAATGACACCTGCCAAGACCCTATTTCCAAATAAGTTCACACTCACAGGTACCCAGATTAGGACTTATTTGGGGGGGGGGGCAGAGTTGAATCCACGATGACTTTGCTTTCTTTGTCCTGGTTAAGCCAACTTTTCACAATTTCTGTGAACATTTTATTATAAGCACACATCAAGTATCAACCTCCTGAATGATTATCTCATTAGTTTTCAACTGGAGGCAATTTTTCCCCTCAGGGGCGGTTGGTACATCTGGAGACGTTTGGGGTCATCATGAGTGGGGAAGGATCCAGTGGGTGGCATCTACAGGGTGGAGGTCAGAAAGGTTGCCAAATGTCCTAGCAAGCATAGGACAGCCCCCAACAGCCATGTGTGGAGGCCAGGAGGTCTAGTGACAAAGCCAAAAAGCCCTGATCTAAAACATCTTCCCATACTGGTTAGGACTTCAACATACCTTATAGGGACACACTATTCAATGCATAACATCTCCCACGTAATATCATTTTGGCTTTAACCCCAAGGCTAACATCTGAGTCATTATCATGATGATGGATGGTTGTTCAAACACAAGTCAGGTTTTACTTTGGAAATGGGTAAGAACCAGATGTAACAGGAAATGAGAAAGATGTATTTTAACTCGTGGCTATTAATCACAGATATATGTCAACACCTGCACCAAACAACAGCCAACGACGCTGAGAGCGGATGCAAGAGAAACGTACGATATCAGGTCACGTAATATTGGAAATGCCACTTCATTTGGAATAATGCCACATTCTTTGAAATTGGGGACAATGTCTGTCTGTCCACCACAGTTTCACCAGCACTCTTAATGGTGACTGGTACATAGTAGGTGTTCAGTAAATACTTGTGTGATGACAGGTAATGTCTCAGGGAGGAGTTTTGAGGAATATCCTTACCTCAGGGGCCTCACACTTTTTTACTCAAAACACCTTGAAATGACTCCAACTCCATTTCCTGAATGTCCTAGGAATCATGTTGTAAGTATGAATTGCTGTGCGTGCAGATTTATAGAGCAGAAGTGTGGGGGGGGGGCGTGGGCATGTGTGTGTGTGAAAAAGTATAAAGTTAGTCAGAACCCATCTAAATACATACACATAATCACGTGGTGCCCAACTTTGTAAACCCCCAAGGTAACAGCGAAGAGAGAATTAACTACCAATGTGAAGTCTACACTGACACCTAATGTAGCGCCCAGAGGAAAACTGTGAAGTAAGAAAGAGCAAGCTGTGAAGACAGGACCTGGGTGCAGAGACAGTGGTTGAAGAAGCCCTATGAGGAGATACCACCTGACTAACCAGGAAATGGGCCAAACAGGTAGAGCCAGGGGGCCATGCTCCCAGCCAACACCTTCTGCCTTCCAAGAACCCTCTGGGTTCTGGTTCTGGGATGCCATTCCCTCTGCTGGCCAGGAGCTCCACAGAGGGTCCTTTGCCCCCCTGAGGAAGCCAGCTGGCAACTTCTCTCTTTCCTTGCCTGTCTTCTTAACATTCTTTAACTCAAAAGGCACCACAGGGAGAGGGTGAGGGCAACACGAGAGACTCAGAGAACCCAAGAGCCTTTGCCTTTGTTTCCAGTAGTTCTGAACTGGCCTTGGGGAAATCGGTCTGCTGCAAAGTCCAGCCCATAGAAAGAACTTTGCCACTGATGTGTGGGACAAGAGCTCTAATCTAAAATTAACATTTTAATAGTGGGGTTTCATAAAGTAGGAATTGGACTCCCCTTGGCAAAATGTGTGGGAAACAGTCCTTGCCTATCACGTCCCATTTCAGGGGCTCCTGCTTACCCCCACTTAGCCCAGATGCACCCTTTGCTCACAGCAAGCCAACAACAGTTTTCACACTGTCCTGTTCCCTTCTGCCATGCAGTGTCTTGCTCAAGATTTTATCCCAAATGCTTGAGAGTGCTGGTGGAGTCCATCTTAGGGACGAGGCTGACCAATGGCTGTGTGTGGGGTCACCTTCCATCTGTCCTGCTGCAGCCTCTTCCCAAACCATGAGTTCCAGCCTTCAGCTGTCCTCACCCCTCCAGGGAAATCCCATTGCACTGGGGCTTCCGAGCCCCTCCTTAGACTCAGGAGGGCTCCAGGGAGGAGCTGAGGCAAAGAGTTTTGCTACAAATAATAGTAACAATAAATGTAATTCTAATTATGTGCCAGTCACTGTTCTAAGTGTGTTACCTATAGAAGTCCATAAAAGTCCATAATCATAAACATAATCATAAATCATAATCATAAACAATTACCCTATGAGACAGATGCCCCCATTTCATAGGTGATGAAACTGAGGCAGATAGTAACTAATACCCCATGTGGCACAGCCGGTAAGGTTCAGATGGATTATGAGCGCATTTGTGGACTTGCTTGAAAGGGTTAATCCCTCACTAGTGAGACCACCCTCCCCAAACAATTACTTCCTCACAAACCTTTAAGCATGATCGAGCTCAGGACATCCTACCCACATTTTACTAGCGAGGTTTTGGGCTCTGTAGGGCCTTGGTTGGGAAGACCCTTCCTTCCACCCTCCATATCCCACCCCACAGGTGCTGCTTCCTCCCTCACCCCCTCTATTCTCTCCCCCACACCAGGACACACTTTCATAAGAAAGAAAATACTTGAGGGATGCCTTGGTGGCTCAGTTAGTTAAGCGTCCATCTTTGGCTCAGGTCATGATCCCAGGATCCTGGGATCGAGTCCCGCATCAGGCTCCCTGCTCCTTGGGAAGCCTGCTTCTCCCCTGTCTGCTGCTCCCCCCTGCTTGTGCGCACTCTCTTTTTCTCTCGGACAGATAAAGAAATAAAATTGTAAAAATTTTTTAAAGAAGAAAATACCTGAATGTCTTTCCCAAGCAGATCCATTTTTGTGAGAGCAGATCTTTCTTAAAGGAAGAAATTACCATAAAGAATATCCTTAGTCTGCCAAAATTCTGATGAAGTTGGAGTTACTCAATTGTTTTACAACAGGCGTCTGGAAATGGCAGCCCTGCCGCCGTGATCAGTAAAAGAGCAGCAGGCAGAATCCTAGGTGGGCAGGGAGGGGAGAGATGGAAGAAAGTAGATTGCGGACCGTAGCAAGAGGGGCCGAGAGGAGGGTGTCCAGAGTCTAGGAATTCCCGAAACAGAGAGGTGTTTCACACAGGTGAGTGTAGATCGGCTCAGTCAGGTTTTATTAACATGGTCTTTCTGTGTCAAAAAGTAGGATCCCCTGTTTTAAAGGAACGAATAAAATGGCACTTGGCACTAGGGAACCCAGTTTTCTTTATGGTAAAAGGAGGATCTTGCCACCCCTGGGGACTTTCAGTCCTAAATTCTGTGAGTCAGAGGACTTTATCAGTGACCAGAAACATCAGGATCGAGCCACACACTTAATGCATTTTAACAGTCTTTCGAGAAGGTACTGATCGCCTGTTACGCCTGCAGAGTCAAAACACCGTTCCCAAGGAGAGAGAATTTCGTACAGTCGTGAGAAGGAAGCAGAACCCTTTGCAGGATTGGCGGTACATATGAGGCGACCTGTCCAGGCCGCTCTGGCATGAGCATCCTCGTGCTGTCTGCACCGGCCAGAAAGTGTTTATGAAATGTTGGTGTGTGTGTGTGTGTGTGTGTGTGTGTGTGTGTGTGTGTACGTGTGCTCATGCTTGCCCCAGGTGCTCACTATAGCACGTGTTTGTTTTTACCAAATCTGTGGCCCGTGGGTCACATTCCTGAGGAGCACGAGTGGTCTGCAGATGATTTTTCGCATCAGGTCCTGGGGGCTCCAGACATGCCAAGCAGGGGTGCAGACACTGGTGACTAAGCAGGGAAGCATGTGTGGGGCTGGGCGTGCCTTCCTGGGCAGACGGGGCTAGAAGGAATCTGATGCTCTGTCTGCAGCACCAGAGTGTCCCCAGCCTCCAGAAAAGTGGCTCCCCCTCAGGTCTGCTGAGCTGGGAACCTCTGGCATGGGGGAGAGCTGAGGAGGAATGTCCTGGAGCATCATGGAGAGTGCCTTCAGGCTCTCCAAGTTGCACAGCAAGGCCACGGGGACACAGGTGTCACCATCACCCAGACCATCTAGCTGGCTTCTGTGCACTGCTGAGTAGCTGTTATGAACCGGATTCCAGAGCACTGCACCGGGCCATGTAGACCTCCCTAAGGCTGAGCATCCCGCCTGCATGTAGCCACAGAGACGGGGGAAGCAGGACCTCCTTTGCCTGATTCTTCAGCCCCTTGTGTCTCTCAGCACCCCCACACTCACAGTTGCTCGGCCCTGCTGGTTCTGAGGCTGAGCTCCTGACCTCAGGCTGCAGATTTCAGGAGTCATGGGGCAGGAGCTCAGGGACTCAGGCCCAGGGTTGTCTGCTTCTGCTTCCATTCAGAACCCGTGCCCTGAGTTGAGTGGCCTGATCTTGCCTTGTCTCTTATACCAAAATTCCCAGTTATACGAACTGAGCCCCGATAAAATTTGCCCCTCCCTGAGATCCCAGCCTGGGAACTTTGTTGTCCTGCTTCCTGGGACCAGTTCTGCCACTGCCAGGTTTTCTGTGTCACTTGGTGCCTCCATCTGTTCCTTGAGTCTTGCCTGGCCCGGTGTGGACATTACCCATTCACCGTCCCTGGCTGTTCTCTTGAATCCTGCCCCAGCTCCCTTCATCATCTGCCCTTTTGGCTTCTGCCATGCTCCTGGGGGGCCAGACTTGTCATGGACCTTGCTGGTGTGCCAACCCCAGCCCCCTCATGGCCCTGGACAGGGCTGTCTACACTGCAGCCTCCATAGCAGGTCATGCTGTCTACACCATGTGTGCAAGTCCTCAACTCAGGTCCTTTCTGGGTTCCCCTGCAGGCCAAGCAGGGACCTGAGGATATCTTGCGTCTGACACAAGAGATGAAGGGGACAGATGGGCCACTAACCATCCAGGACACGGGGTCCTCTTGTGACATGGGCCATAGGTGGTGCGGGCTCCTCTGGACCTCAGGCTGGGGATGGTTGAGCCGAAGGCCCCCTGCCCAGTCCTGCCCTCAACCAGCCATCCACTAACAGAAGGTCTGTCCGCTCTCCTGCTTCTGCCCCCACCCCTCCCCACAGGCACAGACTGGGCTCTGCCTCACATGGCACTGTGCTCATGACAGGCTAAGCTAAGGGCACAAGCTCTGCAGCCCGAAGTCCTAGGGCCACAATCCCACGTCTGCTACATACCTGCAACCCGAGCTAGCCCTCTGCTTAACTCCTCTCTCCCGTGGGTGGTGGTTGGTTTGGTTTCTTTGTCTTCAAAATAAGGGTAAGAGCAGCACTTACATCACAGGGTTATAATGGGAATTAAATGTGTTAATACTGGTTCATCCCTGAGACTCATATTGGTACAAAGTCACCAACAGGATAATCCCCCTTCCAAAAATTCTTCATGAAAACACTTTGTTGCAACGAAGCTTAGTTTTCAAGACCGCCTTGCTGATCACAATATCCTACTGTGCCCGCAACACACGGAGGGTAACACGTCCTTTCACGTCATTCCCTTGCCTTACCAGCCTGACACCCACCCCCTGGGCCCTTCAACAGCTCCGCACACCCTGGCAATCCCCGCTTTGGGAACTGTAGCTATCTGGAAAACAAAATGCTATTCATGTATTTCAGAAATACTTGCCCCGTTGGATGCAAACTTCCACAGCGTGGCTTCAGGCCGTTACTGAAGACAGAGCAGTGGTTCAATTTTGAACAGTACTGCCAACTTTTGGGCTTTGGATTCTTGATGGAAATCCTCGTTGGTGTTTCCGTATGGCTTTTGCTCTTCACTTTTCTTCCTTGCCCAGTGAATGCCTCTCCTTAAATCCATCCGCTGAGTGGTTATTAAAGCCACAGAGTTTCATTTCTGTTTCCAGAGTTTGGACTCTAAATGGCAGTTTTTCCTGTCTCTTAACCAGGGCATCTTAGGCAGAAAGCAAGACACAATTCCAGGGAAGGAATTTC
Source organism: Martes martes (assembly GCF_963455335.1). Taxonomy (NCBI): domain Eukaryota; kingdom Metazoa; phylum Chordata; class Mammalia; order Carnivora; family Mustelidae; genus Martes; species Martes martes. Next base: position 126,559,717 of record NC_137893.1, read on the forward strand.
AGAAGACCCGAAAGAGAGAAGGAGCACAGAAGGACCAGGGTTGTGCTTTGTCCTTGACTGTGGCTGCTGCCTGCAAGGTTGGAGAATCCTGAGATGCCTCCTTCCCCAGGAGATATGGGATTTCAAAACGAGCATCAGAGTGGAGTTCAGGGCATGCAGGAATCTCCCCTCACCACCACTTCTTGATTTCTGTCGTTACTGTCATAGATTTTTACTTGGCATCACAGAGGAATGGTCCAGAATTTAAGGTGGCCACAAGACAGATTTCCCACAATTGCCGGAGGATCTCTGGGGTGGTGCAGATCTCATAGGTTAGGAGACAGACCAGGATGGAGAACCAGGCTTTACTCTGCCCAGCTGTATCGTGTTAGTCAACTTACTAAGCCCCCAGGAGCCTCCATTTCCCCATCCGGAAAATGGGGAAAATGATGTTGTATTAGTCTTCTCAGACTGAGTGTTTAAACAACAGAAATTTATTGTCTTACAATTCCCAAGGCTGGAAGTCTAAGGTCAAGGTGTGATCATGGTTGGATTCTGAAGTGAGCTCTTTTCTTGGCTTGCAGACTGCCACCTTCTCACTGTGTCCTCACATCGCTTTCCTCAAGAGAAAGAAAGAGAGAAAATGCTTCCTCTTCTTATAAGAAAAGTAATCTCATCATGAATAGTCCCCTACTCATCTGTGCTTTGGATTTCCATGGCTTCCATGGTTTCACTTACCCACCACCCACCACAGTCCAGAAGCAGATAATCCTTTTTCTGACTTGTCATCTGAAGGTCAGTAGCAGCCTAACGCTTTGTCTCAACACCTGTGTCATTCCCCTTACTTCATCTCCTCACGGAGCTACTTTATCATCTCACGTCACCACAAGAAGGGTGAGTAGAGAAGGTATTGTGAGAAAGAGGCCACATTCACATAAATTTTATCACAGTATATTGTTATAATTATTCTATTTTTTAAAGATTTATTTCAGAGAGAGAGAGAGAGAAAGAGAGAGCACAAGTAGGGGCAGGGGCAGAGGAAAAGGGAGAAAGAGAATCCACAAGCAGACTCCCCACTGAACTGTGAGACTGATGCAGGACTCAATCCCAGGACCCTGAGATCATGACCTAAGTCAAAATCAAGAATCAGATGATTAACTGACTGAGCCACCCAGGCACCCCAAATTGTTCTATGTTTTATTAGTTATTGCTGTTAATCTCTTATTGTGCTTAATTTGTAAATTAAACTTTATCATAAGTATGTACATATAGGAAAAAACATGGTATGTATAGGGTTTGGTACTATCTGCAGTTTTAGGCATCTACTGGGGGTCTTGGTATGGATCCCCTGCAGATAGGGGGAACTACTGTCCCTCCCAAAGTCCCCATCTCCAAATACTGTCACACTGGGGGTTAGAACCTCAACATATGCCGTTAAGTTTAAAGAGAGACTCCCTGGCCAACAGGAGACATTCCAGTGTTAGCTCCTTTGTTCCATTCATCAGTAAGTGAATAGTGAACATTCAAACTGGAACCCCTGGGTGGCTCAGTCAGTTAAGCATCCGCCTTCAGCTCAGGTCATGATCCCAGGGTCTTGGGATTGGGTTCCACATCGGGTTCCTTGCTCAGCTGGGAGCCTGCTTCTCCCTCTCCCTCCGTGTGCCACTCTCCCTGCTAGCACTCTCTCTCTCTGGCAAATAAATACATAGAATCTCTAAAAAAAAAAAAAAAACATTAAACTTAGCTCTGTTAGAAATAACACAAGTATCCTTCAGGAGGGGACCAGTTAAATAAATAAGCATAAACACAGTGGATACCATGCAGCCATAAAAAGGAATACACCATTCTGGTGTGCGCTGACCATGAGCAGCCTTCGGCAGACATCAAGTCAGCAGGCAAAGGTACAGAATGGCGCACATGGTGTAAGACAAGGACAAAGAAGGACATGCTTGTATTTAGATGGAAGTGTCCATGTTACATCTTGTGACAACTTCCAGAAACTGGATGTGTAGGATAGGGAAGACCTGTTGAGCAGATCGGCCCCAGGGTTGTGTGACAGCCCTCACCCTGTGCAGAGTAGGTGAGGCCAGTGCTCTCTGTCTGTCTTTCCCACTTCCCCCGTAGGACCCCACAGGACACAGGAGCTTCTGCCCCTGGCTCATTTCTTCTGGCGACACCGCAGCAGGGAGAGCTCCTGAAATGGCAGCCCCTGGAGTGAAGAAGCCTGGGGAGCCCCTGGCTGTCAGAGGAATCACCCTCTGTTGGTACCTCATAGAGAGAGCTCCCAAAATGCATTTTCGGCTTCCCACTAATTGGCCACGCTAAAAATTTCCATTGGAAAATGCCCGAGAAGCCCTTGAGATCAGGGCTTCTCAATCTCAAAGAGCACTCGCAAGCCCTGGGGACCCTGTTAAAATGCAGATTCTGCTTCAGTAAGTGGGATGGGGCCTGAGAGTCAGCAGGCTCCCAGTGACGCCCGTGCTGCTGGCCCATCCTTCCCAGCTTAGGGGTGGGGGCAAGAAGCCCCACGGGACATAGGCTTCAGCACACATTTCACATCCCGTCTCTGGCCTCTCTGCTGAGGGGGCACTTTTCCTACTGAGTCAGCATGTCCTGAATTATAACGGACCCCTTTTAAAGGAAAAAAACCCCTGCACTTATGGTCTCAAAAATGTGCCTTATTCTCTATTCTTTATAGACTATAGACTTTTAGCCTATTCTCAAGTCTTCTTATAAAAAAAATGTCTTTCATCTGCTAATTATTATCCTAAGGGAAAAGTTCTCTTTTTAAAACTGGTAAGATGTTTTTTATTATCAGTGAAACAAAAGCACAACATTAAAAATTCTCATAGAAGAGTGATGTCAATTTCTGTACAAACATAGAAAACTCTCCAAGATATCTTTTTTTTTCAAGATTTTATTTATTTATTTGTCAGAGATCACAAGTAGGCAGAGAGGCAGGCAGAGAGAGAGGAAGGGAAGCAGGCTCCCTGCTGAGCAGAGAGCCCGATGCGGGGCTAGATCCCAGGACCCTGGGATCATGACCTGAGCCGAAGGCAGAGGCTTTAACCCACTGAGCCACCCAGGTGCCCCACCAAGATATCTTTTTAAGAGATTAAGTCAATACCAAAAAAATTTAGTATACACCATTTATGTTTTTAAAAACTCAAACTTGGAATGCCTGGGTAGCTCAGTTGGTTAAGCACCTGCCTTTGGCTCAGTTCATGATTCTAGGGTCCTGGGATCAAGCCCCACATCAGGCTCCTTGCTCAGGGGAGAGTCTGTTTCTCCCTCTCCCTCTGCCTCTCCCCTACTTATGCTCTCTTTCTCTGTCTCTCTCTCTCTCTGACAAATAAATAAATACATAAATAAATAAATAAAATCTTTCCAAAAAACCCAAAAACTCGAACTCATCTGTATAAATCTGGGAATATACAGGAAGATGTGTGTGCGTGCGCGTGTGTGTGTGTGTACCATAAAGAAAAAACCTAGGACAAGGCACACAAGTTCTTAACAGTGGTTACCTTTTTGGGAGCAAAACGGGATTAACCAATGATTAAAAGAGACTTTGGCTTTATCTGTAATATTTTAATTTTTTTTTACAATGAGAATGTATTTGCTAATTATTTATATAATTAAAATAAATGAAAATACTTAAAACAGCAAAAAAAAAATTTCTCATAGAACTTGTATTCCCTTGTATAAATTTGCAGACCCCAGTTCAAGAGAACACAACTTTCCCCCACCATGACTTCTCACTGGCTCAGCTCTCTTCCCTCCCTCCACATCACCCCATTACAGTGTGGTATAAGAGAAAAAACAGGGGCTCTGGAGCCACACGAACCTGGCTTTAATTCAAGGGAAGTCAATTTACCACCTACAGCCTAGGTGACCACAGATAAGTTACTTAACCTCTCTGAGTTTAAACTCTTCACTGATCAAATCTTTCCTCATCCCACCCTAGTCTGGGACAGGATTATCTACTGTGAAATCTAAGTGAATTCTTTCTTCCCTTTAGAGAAATCTCTCCGATTATAATTTCACATGCATTGATTGACCAAGGTCCTCTTCCTCAACAGGACTAGAAGCTCCTTGCAGCAGATTCTATGTAGTTCCTTGCTAACCACTGCTTTCCCCACAGCTAGCATAGTGATGGGCACCTAGTAGAGGCTCAATAGACAGTTAATACATGAATGAATAAATAACCTACTTTACCAGGTTATGAGGAAAGGTAATTGTGGTAGATTAAAGATAGCTGCAAGTTTCTTGCCATTCTACTCCCCTTGAATCTGGACCAGTCCCATTATTCACACCAGTCAGTGTGATGAAGAGGACATGACACTGTAATTTCTGAGTTTGGATCTCAATAGACTTGCAGTATCAACTCTTGTATACTTGGTATTCTTCTTGTAACCCAGCACACCTGCTGTGAGAACCCTGCATGTGTAAAGAGGCCATGTGGAGGGAGCTGAGAACCCAGGGGCTACAACTCTGGCTGAGCTCCCAACCATTAGCCACTGTCAACCTTGGTCACGTAAGTGAGCCACCATGGACCCCCAGCACCAGGGGAGCCTCCAGATGTCTGTAGTCACCACCAGCAACACATACAGCAGGAGATCCACTCATCTGAGCCCAGCCAACCACAAAATGGTGAGAGATAATAAATAAGATTGTTCTAAGTCATTAAGTTACATAACGACAGATAACTAGAACAGATGTAAAGACCTTGGTTCAGAGTGGAAGATCCATCAATTAATGGCAAACTTCTTCCCTCTCTGGATACATATTTTAATCTGAAAAACCTCCACCCTGGTCTCACTTTCTGCTACCTCTTCTCCCCATCGTTCTCTTATCTGGCACCCTCAATTAAGTCTTTTCCATCACTCATAGCTCAGTTATAATCCCACCAATGACACCATGAAGTTTCTCACCATCTCTCTGGACGTCTGGCTTTCTTTGGAGGAGCTACCCTGATAATGGTAAAGACTCATTACCCCAAGGAACATTGCCTACAGATCCCTTTTCTTAAAGTGTTATATTATATTAAATTATATGCACTTAACATAGGAACACCCAAATACATAAAACAGTTAATAATGAAATCAATAGTAATACAGTAATAGTAAGGGACTTTAACACACCACTTAAACCACTAGTCAGATCATCCAAAGAGAAGATCAAGAAGGAAAGAATGGCTTTGAATGACACATTGGACCAGATGGATTGAACAGATATATTCAGAACATTCCATCCTAAAAGAGCAGAATACTAATTCTTTTTAAGTGCACATGGAATATTCCCTAGAATTCCCTAGAATAGACCACATATTAGGCCACAAAACAAGTCTTGACATTCAAGAAGATCAAAGTTATACCATGCATCCTTTCTGACCACAATGCTATGAAACTAGAAATCAAACACAAGAAAAAATTCTGGAAAGGGCACAAATACATGGAGATTAAAAAGCATGCTACTAAACAATGAATGGGTCATCCAAGAAATTGAAGAGGAAATAAAAAAATACATGGAGACAAATGAAAATGAAAACACAATTGTCCAAAATCTTGGGGATATGGTAAAATTGTTCTAAGAGGTAAGTTTATAGCAAAACAGGCCTACCTCAAGAAGCAAGAAAAATCTCAAATAAACAACCTAACTATAGACCTCAGGGAGCTAGAAAATGAACAAACAAAACTCCAAAACAACAGAAGGAAAGAAATAATAACGATTAGAGCAGAAATAAATGACATAGAAAATAAAAAAGACAAAACAAAACAAAAAACAATAGAACAGATCAATGAAACAAGGAGCTGTTTTTTTAAAAGATAAACAAAATTGAATAACTTTTAGCCAGACTCATCAAAAACAGCAACAACAACAACAATCACAAAAGAAAACAAAAACACAGAGAGAGAGAGAGAGAGAGAGAGAGATGATTCAAACAAAATCAGAAATGAAAGAGGAGAACTAACAACCAACACCACAGAAATACAAAGTATTATATATGAATATTATGAAAAATTATATGCCAACAAATTGGACAACCTAGAAAAAATGTATCAGTTCCTAGAATCATACAACTTCCCAAGATGAATTGGGAAGAAATAGAAAACTTGAACAGACTGATTACCAGGAATGAAATTGAATCAGTAATCAAAAAACTCCCAAAAAAGAAAAGTACAGGGCCAGATGGCTTCACAGGTGAATTCTACCAAACAGAAGACATGAATAGATTTTTCTCCAAAGAAGAAATACAGATGGTCACCAGACACATGAAAAGATGCTCAACATTACTCATCATCAGGGAAATACAAATCAAAACCACAATGAGATATCACCTCACAACTCTCAGAATGGCTAAAATCAAAAACACAAGAAACAAGTATTGTCAAGGATGTGGAGAAAAAGGAACACTTGTGCACTGTTGGTGGGAATGCAAACTGGTGCAGATGCTCTGAAAAACAGTGTGAAGGTTCCTTAAAAAATTAAGAATAGAACTACTCTGTGATCCAGTAATTGCACTACTGGGTGTTTACCCAAACAATATGAAAACTAATTTGAAAGGATACATACATGTCTATGTTTATTGCAGCATTATTTATAATACCCAAATTATGGAAGTAACCCCAGTGTCCATCAATAGATGGATAGATAAAGAGGAAGAGGTGGTGGTGGTGTGTATGTGTGTGTGTGTGTGTGTGTGTGTGTGTGTGTGTGTAGGTACAATGGAATATTATTCACCAATAACAAAGAATGAAATCTTGCCTTCACAATAATATGGATGGATCTGGAGGGTATAACATTAAGCAAAAGAAGTTAGAGACAGACAAGTACCATATGATTTCACTCACATGTGGAATTTAAGAAATAAATCAACAAAGAAAAAGAGACAGCCAAAAAACCAGACCTAACTCTAGAGAACAAACAGAAGTCTATCAGACGGGACTTGGGGGGACGGGTGAAATAGGTGAAGGGAATTAAGAGCACAGTTATCGTGATGAGCACTGAGTTATATGCAAATAGTTGGATCACTATATTATACACCTGAAGCTCATGTAACCACTGTATATCAACCACACTGGAATTAATTTTTTTTAAAAATGTGACAAACTTGACTGCTTATTCCCAAATGTACGTACATCCTTGAGGGAAGTGACCAGAGCACTCAACATCTTCAATTGCTTGTAGCTGGTGCCCACAAGTACTTGCACTTGGCAGCCTTCACCAGCAAAGGGTTATCTGGCAACCTGAGGATGGTGGATAGTAGGCACTAAAGTAAGTGGGCTTTGTTTCCCATCAGAAACCTGAGGTCAGTGAGTCACTGACTAGTTTGCTTCCTGGACCTTAATCTCTCACACTTCCTACATTTACGCCATGCGGGGAAGGATGAGGGAAGACTGAGCTCACATATCAGAAACACTCAAGGTCTGGATAAATCCACAAACGGATTAAACTAGAGTAACCAGAATGGTCTGCATCATCCAGCGTTCTCCTCACACTCCTCTGGAACAGTAAGGAAGGTCATGCTCACTCCTGCCCTGTGTCTAGAGCTGAAGGTTGACGTCAACAGCCACAATTTTTCCCGAATAGGTGACATACACCCTTATTAGAATTTCCTGGTATTCTCTTTTGAACTTTGTGTAAATTTGACATCACTGAATATCTTCATGAAAGTTCCCGTTGGACAGTGGCCGTGGTTGATGACATCTCAGGGAATCCAGGACTCTGCCTTGTCTTGTCAGGGCCATGACCTCTGTCCCTTCTCCCAGAGGGCTCTGGGCCAGGCTGGAGGGCTCGGGTGGGTTCTAACACGCCCACAGGCTTCCCTGGTAGTCCTTTCCACCTCAAACTAATTGTTCCTTTACCATATGTCAGACATGCTGGATATTGTGGATACAGAGGTGAAAGAACATAGTTCCCATCGCTGAGGAGCTTTAGTCTGGTGGGAAGCCACACATGCCCCCAAACAGTATGAAACAGTTGTCACCTCACACTGCCAGGGCTGTATGTCCAAGTGGAGCTCATAGGACCATGGGGTCCCACCGGAGTCTCCCTTCTTTTACTCCTAACTCCGTCCAAGCTAGCCTGGTGTCCTCTTAGGCGCCCACCCCTGATACGGAGAAGGCTATGGCCAGGGTGGGGATTAAGGGGGGAGCGCGGGTCATGAGGCAAGAAGCATCAGAGCCAGGGAGCAGAAGGATTGCAGGGACCGTCCCAAGTCTTCTGTAAACAGGGCCCCTCACAGGAGCTGGTGGGATGCAAAGTGTGGCAGCTCACCTGTGTGCAGTCACAGTGCAGAGCGTAGGGTAGTAAGGATGGGCTGAAGGACTCAGCCTCTCCCACGCCTGCAGGATGGGGGCAGGCCAGCATCCTGATTCCCCGGAGCGCTCTCTCCTCCATTCTGGTCCCATACTCGGGTGTGGCAAGGATTCGACAAAGCCCCGCCCACCAGGGGGCGGGGCCTCATTTCCTGTCCTAATGGAAAGCTCCGTGCATGGCACTGAAAATTAAGAATCTTTGATTTTCTACTTTTGTGTGTTTCAGTTTCCTCTCTTATGGTTTCTCACTCCTTTACTTTTTGCCATTATTTTATTATACATTTTTATGGTTATTTGTCTCAGGCAGGAAATAAACAGGTAAACAGAGAGGGAGGGAGGGAGCTATGACAGATACACAGGCAGGTATTGATGGGTGAATGGATGGATGACTGGATGATAGCTGCCAGTTGCCACGCAGAGAAGAGTTAAGGGAAGAGCAGACGAAAACAAGAGACTCAGCGTGACAACTCTGTGACCTTGTGTTCACCCCCAGCTCTGCCCCCCGGGGAACTTTCCTGAGCATTGAGCTCTTGCAGGCAGCTGAAGCCGCCCACGGCTGCATGCCAGGGCTCAGCCTTCCCATGGCCTGGCGTGCAGGCAGCCCAAAGCTACGCTCACAAAGAAAGCAAACAAGGAACCAGCCAAGGATCAGCTCCTGGGAGTCAGACAAATCCTGGCTTCGGGACCAGCTCCTGACTGGTGGAGATGGAGAGCTGGCAGATGTTATCACTAAATCACCAAAGCTGAAACCAAAACCTGAAGGTCTGTTCTCCAGAATCACAGAATCTTACAGCTGCGTAGTGACCGGTCCCAGGGAGGTTGGTGTGATTTTGCCTGGGTTACGATACATGTTGTTATTTCACTATGCTGGTCACGGCACACATACACAAATCCGGGTGGTTTCCTGATGATGTCCTGAATTCCCAAGTACATTGTACAAGCGTGAGCCCTGGTTTGGGGTCTTGAGCTAATGTTTTATTCTGTGTTTAACAAATGCCTGTTGGGTCAAAGAGTGCCTGCATAAACCAATAATATACACACCTCTGTATTCCCAAATCCTGAGCAAATTAGACTTTTGATCTTATAAAGTCACAATAGAGTTAGTTTTAGCATTTCAAAACCTGGATTTTGATATTTTAGGACTTCCTGTATTGTTGTCCTGGACTCTCTCCCACGGCACCCCTTCCTCTCCTAAGGGGTCTCCCGTCCCCACTCCTAAGTCTCTGTAGTTGTAACATTTATTACCAAGCACTTGCTTAAAGTTATTAACTTTCATGGACTTTATGATTTGAGTTTTTGTCTTGGGTGTCAAATTATATGTATTAAGAAATAATTTCTTTTCCAAGATGTGTCAGTTAAAAATGGTGTTCAAATTCTTTCTTGTTCCCTTGGATTGATGCATTGATTGAACCAACAGGATAGAGTGAAAGTGACTTGTGAAATTTCCAGATAAAACCTCAAAAAGCCTTGTAGCTTCCACTTGTACTGTCTTGGAATATTATTGTCCCTATAAGCCCAGGCTCTTCTGCTGGAGAACCCATGAATAGCCCCAGCTAACTAACAGACGCGGGAGTGAGGCCATCTTTGACCAGCCTGAGTAGACCCTCCAGTTGGCTACAGCCAAGTGAGTGACCCCAGATAAGACTAGTAGAACCCCCCGACTAAGTCCGGTCCAAATGACAAAATCTCGAGCCAAGACACAATGGTTGCTTTATGATATTAAATGTTGGGATGGTGTGTTACACTGCGATACTAGACAACAAGTAGAGAAATTGTCACCGGAAGTGAGGTACCACGGTAATAAAAACTGCAAGAATATTGTGTTGTCTTTGGGACCAGGCAGGCCAAGTCTAGAAAAGCAACGAGGAGGCTGTCAGCAAGGTTTGGGGAAAAAGCAGAGGCTGGGAAACCACTGAGGAAATTCTTCTTTGAGGTCAGAAAACAGGTGACCACCTGTTATGTAGCAGAGGAACAACGGGGGATGATGTCACACATGGCAACTAGGAAAATAGAGAATGTATTTAATATAGTTGTGACTCTGGGCAACAACATTCCATGTGGAATGCTGAGGGCCAGTGGAATGTTTTTGCTCAATGGAAAAAGATACTGCAAGAGAGAGGTGAGCCAGAAGAAACCATGGGTTTGCAAGCAGAATTCAGGGTGAATATAGAAAGCCTGGGACTTATGAGGTTGGAAAATAAAATCCAGCCAAAGAAGAGGGTACTGACCCAGAGCAACCTGACAAGGCCAAGAGCAGGAAAGGCCAAGAGCAGGAGGTCTGCCTCAGAACGAGTGTGTAGGTGTGGTTTCGGAATGTGGGATTCCTGGGAAGCCCACAGAGTCTTTAAGAGAGTTGTCTTGGCAGAAGCACCACCAGCTTCGACTAACAATGTCTGAGTTGGGTCGCATATAAGAGATCCCCACACCCCCAAATTTCTATGGGCAGGAAGCGGACTGAGAGAGGGGCTGAACTACCACCATGGCCCCTTTTTATGGAAAAAGAAGGACTTTTCAGCATGTTATGAGTCCCCAAAGCCGAGCCAAGAGCCTGGAGAACAGTGAGAGCCAGTCCTGGGGCACAGAACGAGGCCCCAGTCATGGAACCTCGCCGCCTTCCAAGCCCAGGTGGACCCCAGAATTGCTGTGTGCACCTGACACCCAGGGGCCCCAACCCTCCCCCTTTTAACGTGAGGGCCCTGTTTACACCATTACGTGCTGGGAAGTGAGGAGCAGCCTGTTCGCTTTTGAGCTCCTCAGTCTGCAAATCAAGAGAGCTACATCTGAGGAGGGGCTTCCCAGGAGCCTCACAGGTATCTGGCCCTGCTCCAGAGCACGGGTCCAGTGCCCTGTTGGGGGAGCCTTCCAGAATCCTCCGACTGAGTGAGGGCTGTTCATGTGTGTAGACGATGTAAGTAATTATGGCCAAAGAGCCACAGGGGGTGGATTAAAAATAGCCACAAATTCCTTGCAGCTCCTCCCATCGAGAGGAGCTTGTGCACCCACCCCTTGAATCTGGCCCAGCCATGCGGCCTGCTGTAATTAGCAGAAAGTGCTGGAAACGACACTGGGCAAAACTTCTAGGAGAGGCTGTAAAAGACTTTGCACCTTGCACTCCTGCTCCTGTGGAAGCTGCTGCTGGTGCCGCCACGTGGGAAACCCAGGCTCACCTGGCCACGTGGGGCAGAGTCAAGGCTGACTGCCAGACCCGAGGCCCCTGGAGACCACTCGGCAGATGGCCACAGCTGCGCCAGCGACCCTGGGCGAGAGCATCAGAAGAACCTCCCAGCTGTTCTCTGCCCAGATTGCTGAACCACGGGGTTCAAATAACCGTGGAATTTGAGCAAAAACAATGTTGTGCTTTAAAAATAGTTGTTATTTGAAAAACCAAATAGTTATTATTTGAAGCTGCTAAATTATAGACTGGTCTGTTAAACAACAAAAGATCATTAAGACACAAGAAAATAACCCTTGTTGTCACAATGGAAATCATAGAATGCAAAGAGTGAGGTTGCTGCTGTCAGCGCGTGTAGGATTTCGCCTTGGTCCCTGGTTCCTCTCCCTATGGGTGCCCGAGACTCGGCGGAGCCCCAGAGGGAATCACCACCCTCATTCTCTTCCCTCAGATCCCAAGGTGCTGCTGATGGGGGCTGAAGGCACCACCGGTCTCCGGGTCTGGAAGCCTGGGTGTGCTGGGAGTTTCAAACTGAGAAGAAGTTGCTGTCCGAAGCCGTGCTTCTGGAACTTGATCGTCCGAGAGAGTCACCCAGCGACCTCATTAAAATGCAGATTCCCCTGGAAAGTCTGCCTTTCTAGGAGGCCCCCAGGGGATGCCAGGGTCATGGGTCCACAGCAAAGAGCAACAGTCTCAGCCCCGCGGTGTGCTAGAGTCGCCCGCAGAACTTCGCAAAATGCTGATGTCTTGATCTCCTTCCCCGGAAATTCCGACTTAATTGGTCTGGGGTGTGGACTGGGACGGGATTTCTGAAACTTTCTTGGTCATTCCAATAGGCAGCCTGGGTGGAGGACCCCTCCGTGTGAACGGAGTGGTCCTGGCACTTTGGAAAGGGGGTGCCAGGCTTGCAGCCAGCTGTGGCCACATCTGTAAGGACTGCGCATGACCCCTCCCCTGCAGAGGAGCCGCATTCACCCTTTCAGGGCAGTTGGAACCAGCCAGAAGCATGCCGGAAGCGGCTGGCTGTGTGGCCAAACCACTTGTCCTGAGTGAGGTGGAACTTGGGGCCCAGAGCACAGATGCGCGTTGCATAGCCGTGTAACCGCAGTCCCAGCTCTGAGCTGCTCTGTCTCACCTCTCTACCTGTGGAAGCATCTTCAGGCCACCTTGTGGGGCTGGCAGGCAGCTGAGAGGCGATGTCCGCCGCGTACGGGGCTCCATGACAGACTCGGGAAAGGGCAGCTCTTGCTCGTAAACGCAGAAGCAAGAAGCCTGGACAACCAGCGACAGAGCGATGGAGAGGGCCTGAGAGCTGGGGTCAGTGTTTGCCAACATGAAGTAGCCAGACTGGAAGAGATCCCTTTTGGTAAATTCCAGGTCCTTCCATCCTCTGTGATCACTTCAGTATTGTTACCCCGTTCTGCTCTGCGAGAGAGCCAGGACCTGCATGACTGACTTCCTCTGAGAGGCTCCAAATGTGAAAAATGAAATAATCCAGAACGTGAAACCCCCTTTGGAATGTCCTTATTCTCTGTTTTGGGGTGAAAGAAAGTCGTTTTAAAAAACAAAACAACCTTCATTATATCAAGGAGAAGGAGAAATAAACCACATCAACAGGAAGCTCAGAGAGGAGATTTATTTGTTCATGTTAAAAAGGCAACTTTGTAAGCAATTCTTGTGAGGTTTGGCTTCGCTCCACTGCTCGCAACATATTAAGGTCTGTCTCTTGAGGAAGACAAACAATTCCAGTACTGGGGACCTTCCAGACACTGGGTTGTTTTCGGTTTTGAAGGGAGCATATCATAGGGATGTTTGCTTGGTGGTGGTGACCATACTGAGGTTGGGGGCGGGGGGAGAGAAGGAGGATGGCAAGGGAAAGTAGATTAAAGAAGACAAGGAGATGACTTTAATGGGACTCTCCAGAGTCTGGGAGGTGGGGTTCCTGTACCTCAGCACCCCCTTCCTCACCATAATGTCCTTTTCCTGCTCTCCCTCGGTTCCTGTCTTCCTCCATACCTCTATGTTCTGAATTACAAAAGTCTCTAATATTGCATATGTCTAAGAGTAGAAGGTGAACATCCCTCTTCCTATCTCAGTATGCATAAGGACCACCTAGGTTAAAAACAGGGTAAAAAGCACATATTCCTGGGACCCACCCCCAGAGGGTCTGATTTACCAGATCTGGAGCAGGTCTGAGAAGCTTCACTTACAGCAAGTCCCATTCCCCCGCCCCCACCGTCCACCCCAGTGATTCTGATGCGAGTGGCCATTGAACCAGGCTTAAAGATGAGCTGCTTTGCGCTGACGGCTTGGCATGTGTCTTTCACACTTAACTATGTGCACACAAGTGTGCAGAAATGTACACATGCTGCATGACACAGAAAATACACACACAACACAGACTCATAGGCACAGGGCTACGCTACATAGGGTATATACTTCTCCCTACCAGCCCACACAGCCATGAGCCGGGGCTCCCATGGGTCAGAAAACCAGCATTTTACTAGACAAAAATGAAGAGAAGTTTTAGAACATGCTTGTAGACTCCTTTCAGCACTTTCAGACTTTGTGCCCTTTCTGCCTTGCAAAACCTGCCCACACAGAGACAAATAAAGCCACACCTCATTGCCAGCGACATTCTAGACGTTCCGTCTGGTCTTGGTCTGCAGCTAGCGATAGATAAGGCTTTCTGATCCCCCACAAATAGCCTTTAACCTATTCCCCGTGGTCATGACTATTTTGTGGTGAGCAAATACCCCGATGCGTGTTCTCTGTGCCATGCCGGTCAGAGTACCATGACTGGTTCTCTGACAGAACAGACTCCATTGGCACCCCTCCCCCTCACTGAGCACTGTGGAAAGAGCAAAGGTCTTGGTGTCAAACAGACTTAAGTTCAACTTCACTCTCTCTTTCACCAGATGTATATGTTTGGGCAAGTTGATTAACCTCTGAACCTCAATTTTCTCACCTGTTAAATGGGCATAACATTATTCACAGTAATGCCATGAGGGTTAAATGTCACAGAGAGAATTTCACCCACAATAATCTTTCAGCAAATTCATCCATTCAGCAAGTATTTAATTGTGTGCTTGTTAATTGCACCGTGATGCATTGCTTAACCCGATGCCACTTTCCTCTGCTGCAAGCAGTGCTGGACGTGACCCTAAGGGCTGGCACGGAGACAGTGGGTGAGCAGAGCTGACATACATGCCCGTCTTGATGGAGCTCACATTCTGGTGGTGGCTGCGATTGTCATCATTATTTCATGGCCGTCTACCACAACAGCGATGTAAATTAATTTTATCTTTGTGATAGAAGTAAGGGATGAGTCAGATGACCGGGAGAGCTATCCAGGCAACTTCTCTCGGCACCAGGCTATAGGCGTGTCTCCACCTTATTGGGATCCATCACACACAATTCAGGTTTACGTGTATGAACCTTTATTTACATATTTACTTTTATTTTTAAGTGGGCTCCGAGCTGGGGCTTGAACTCACAACCCTAAGATCAAGACCTGAGCTGAGATCAAGAGTCGGAGGGCTTAATGGACTGCGCCACCCTTGTGCCCCCATGTGTATGTCCCTTTAGATAAATGGCTATAAATAAATTGGTCCTACACCCATCAAAGTGGTCAGTTCCTTCAAGGGGAAAGTGAGACATGCTTTTCTTCCTTAGTTAAATGACTGCTGACGGTGTTACCAATGCTCTCTCGGCACCAAATTCCAGACCAGCCAGCTGAAATTACTCACGTGGCCGACTGAAGTCCTGAAGCCAAATCATGCCCACTAGGGGGAATGTTTTCTGGGATGGAGTGGTTTGTTTTTCTGCATAAATTTCAGACTCTTGAGTATGCATTCAGGAAGTTGCTGGGTCCAGAAAATTTCAGAAGTAAACCCAAGAGATACTCCGGACTCCAGAAAAATGGGGAATATTTTTTGGGGGTAATGAAAGCCAAGAAAAAGAATTTTTTAAACTGTTTTGAAGACTCTGTTATTTCAATTCTTTGTGTGTGGGAATGACTAATTGTAATCTAGTCACAAGTGACAGAGAAACTGAGAGATAATTCCAAATACAGTAAGTTTAGAAGCTATGTTATTTGCAATGCATCTAAGAAACCCCCTGATGGAAAGAAAGATATATGCAATTTTTACCCAAAGGAAATCAGACCCTTCCCACTAAATAAATGTAGGATAAATACTAAAAGAATATTGGCTTGAAGGGGGGTTATTTTTATAGCTGTCCAGAAATCCTCATGCCTGAGGGGCAATTCTACTGGTTTGAGGGTCTGTCTGTGTGGAGTAAGGATTGCATCGGAAGGGATTAGGTCCTCACTCATATGTTAATTTAAAAAGTTTAACCCAGTGTGTTTGTGCTCTTCTTTATTAATTAAAACCAAATTTTTGAGCACTTCTGTGATAGGAGGTACTAGGAATACAAAAAATGAGTGAGCCCCACCCAACCCTCCCCGAGCTCAGAGTCAAGGAAAGCGATGGGTATAGAACAGTGTGTGAACAGTGTGTGTAAGACTCAGTTAAAACCTAGCAAAGGCTGCTGGGAAACAGATCAGAGGCAGCCCAGCTGATGCATTATTTAGCCAGACATCCCTTCCCACCGCCATCCGTCGGGTGTCATGTTCTCTGCCAAGGAGGAGAGCCAGCAGGGCGGCCACAGTGGCAGAGAGTAGAAGGCTCTCGGGGTCTGTAAAGGATGGGGGCTCAGACGAGAGGAGACCTCCTTCTCCTGGCAGTGCGCTTGTTCTAGACCAGGGGTTGGTACACTTTTTCTGTAAAGGGCCAGAGAGTAAATGTGTGTACCTCTGTGGGCCACGTGGTCTCTGTGGCGACCACTTACCTCAGCCCCATGGTGACACGAAAGCAGCCTTAGACACAGGTCACCGATTGGCCGTGGGGGAGTCCTGGTGCAACAGCATTTACAGAAGCAGGCGGCGGGCGGAGGCACCGAGGGCTTGGCTGTGCGCTGTCCTGGGCCTGGTTATCGGCTGCTGCGGGGGCCCTTGGGCGGCATACGCTCGTGAAGGAGGAGAGCAGAACCCCCTCCATCCCTCTCTCTCAGATTTATGCGCTGAGCCCAGATCTCGAGAGTCCCCTTGTGTCTGGGCTTTCATTCTGCCATCAGCTTTCACCAGCCGTCTAACTTTGGGCAAAGTACGAGCCCTGCTCTGTGAATGCAGATAAAAATACCATCTGCTGCTAGTCAGAGGGCGAAGGCTCGCGTCAGCTTTCCTCCCCCATCCCTCGCCAGCACCCACAGCCTCGCCTTCCCTCCTCCTCCGTAAGAAATGGGTCTAGGAGATGCTAGTTGTCAGGCGGTGAGGCCGAATTACCATTTGCCCCGGAGTACCCCTTTATTCTAGAGGAACTTTGCAAACATCAAGAGACTATTTTTCTAAAAACCGTTTAAAAAAAAATCCCAGCCACAAGAAAAGCACATTGTGCTCTTCAGTGTTTGCTTTTAAGAAGTGTTTTTCCACTGGTGTTTTAACTGAAGGGTTTTGTTTCTTCCTTCATTTCTCCTAGCGGTTTTTGGCCCCAG
The DNA here is from genome assembly GCF_963455335.1 of Martes martes. Lineage (NCBI taxonomy): Eukaryota > Metazoa > Chordata > Mammalia > Carnivora > Mustelidae > Martes > Martes martes. The sequence goes on from NC_137893.1 coordinate 126,576,739, forward strand.
AGCCCACATACCGACATTTCACCCTTTCCTCACTCGCCTGGGTAAGACTTCGCGGCCCTTGGGAGTTGGCCAAGCGACCAAATAGCTTCTGTCTCCGTGTCTCAAAATCCTCAAGGCGGTGCAAGCTGCATTTTTCCAGGACTGGGATGGGATGCCAAAGTGATGATGTCACAGCCCGGGCAGGCGGCCGGCCCCCTCCGTTTCCTGTTTCTTTCCTCCTGACAGACTCATGAATCATATCAGCTTTATCATTGGACTCCGAGCTCATTTCCCTGTTCCACAAGCATTTGGAGTTCTAGGAGGCAGGAGCCAAGTGTAATCAAAACATGAAGTCCCGAGTTGCTTTTTCCTTGCAAAACTGGAACACATGTTCTCCTGTCTTGAAAGAAAGCACGGCATCTGGCTTAATTTGGAGTTCTCTGGCCTCGCGCTCCACTCTTGGGTCAGACAGTGGTGATCTCATCTGAAAAGCTGGGCGCTCCCTGCGCCAGAGGCGGGCGAGGTCCCGGGCAAGGAGGCAGACGGGCACTTTGCACGTCCAGCATTGGCTCTTGGGGAGTTGTGGGTACGAGGGGGACAGTTTTCACAAAAGCCAATCCAGCAGCATGTATGCCCTTGACCAATGCAAAAGCAACCCGTGATCACGTTCAGCCATTCTCCCTTGCCAGGTGTCTCCTCGGGCTCTCTCCACCACAGCCTCTCCACATACCTGCCCTCCGGAAAAAGTGTTGGTAGGAAGGGGGACATCTAACCAAGTTATTTAGCCCCATGAGTTTGAAACTAACACACCGTTGCCTGGTAAATACAAGGATGGACCAGGGAGGGTCAGAGGCGAGAGTTATTCCCATACTCGGCCAGCTCAGCTGCTTGCAATCCCATATTGCTACATTTGCTCAGCACTCCTGTGACAGGCTCGGCTCGAAGGGTTTATTTCATTTCATATTCATAACAACCCCATGAGGTAGATTCAATTGCTCTTGCCATAGCACAGATAAGGAAACTGAGGAACTAAGAGGTAACTTGACTAAGGTTGCATGGTTAGCAAGTGCCAGAGCCCATCTTGATGCTGGGGGTTCGCCACACCTGTGGGTGTCTGTGTGCCATGTGATATGAGTATAACGTTACAAATATTATATTTAAAATTAAAATTAAAAATAAAAACCATTATTTTAATAAATAAAATTTAGTCAATAATTTAATAATCATAATTTAATAAATAAAATTCCTTAATTTTATTTATTTATGTATTTCATTGAATTACATTTATATTTTATATTATATATTAAATAATACATTAAATTCATTAATTTATATTTACATGAACATATAACTATAACTCATATAGTATATATTTATTATAATTATTTAACAAATAATTAATAGTTTAATAAATAAAATTTAGTAAGAATTAAAAATTAAAAGTATTTAAAAATGCATGTACGTATTTCAGAAATTCCATGTATATTTTAGTACAGTAATAGTTGGTGTGATAAGATCTGACATTTATGTTTACTAGAGCCACATTGGTGTGGCGTGAAAATACACAATTAGTACATACACAATGCAAATCTGCTTTATGCACATAGTATTACAGTGCTAAACATCTGCATCCCAGGATGGGGCCCATGAAATCTTTTATCCTTAGTTCTGATTCCAGGCTCTGGTCCCCCTGGGCTGCAATGTTTAACCAAATCATGCTGACTATTTTCTACAAATGTTGGCTAGGTCAGGCTTGTTGCACATTCAACTGACATTCTTGCATCTTCTTTGGGTAGTAGCCGTTTTGAGAAAGGTTGTGACGGTTGAATTCTGACTCTCCCGGCACCTGTCTAGGTGGAGGAGGCATTTATTGGCCAGGAGTTCTATGGAAGTCAGGCAGTACCTTACTTGAGTTAAGGGACTATGAGTCCCCCTCAAGTGGCCAGTTGGCCCAGTGAACCCTGTCTTTCATCCTCCCGTTTCCCCCACCTCTCTGAGATCTGCCCCACATCCTCCAAGGGGAAGCAAACTAAATTTAATTTTGATGTCAAATGAGAAGCTGCAGATCACAAGTGTATCTTCTGTGTCTATTTTTTATGTTTAAATACATACAGCATTAAAGTCATCCTCTTCCTCAGTTTTGAATCTATCGTTCTGGGCATTCAATACATTCACAATGTCTGCAAGTGTCACCACCACTCCAGAACCTTCACTTGTCCCAAGCCAAAACTCTTTCCCTATTGGACATGGACCCCTCTCCTTCCCTCCCCCTCCAGGCCCCTGTCAACCCCCATGCTGCTTCCTGTCTCTATGAATTTGATTCCTCTAGGGACCTTATAGAAGTGGGATCTTCCAGTATTTGTCCTTTGTGACTGGCTTTTGTCACTGAGCTTCATGTCCTCGAGGTTCACCCAGATCCTGGCATGGGTCAGAATCCATAATGTTCCATTGTATGCATATTTCACATTTTTGTTTATCTGCTTATCTGCTGATGGTCACTGGGCTTGTTGTCATATTTTGGTGACTGGATCATGCTGCCATGAGCAGAGAGGCAGAAATATCTCTTCAAGACTCTATTTCAATCTTTCTGAGTATATACTCAGATGTGCAATTGCTGGATCATGTGGTAATTCCGTTTAATTTTTTGAGGAACGCTGTTGTGTTCATTTTTTAAAGGGTCATGGAAGACTGATATGTGACTTCTTAAATTCCTGTGGTTAAATTTTTAAAAATCAGGGGCGCCTGGGTGGCTCAGTGGGTTGAAGCCTCTGCCTTCGGCTCAGGTCATGATCCCAGGGTCCTGGGATCGAGCCCCGCATCGGGCTCTCTGCTCAGCGGGGAGCCTGCTTCCTCCTCTCTCTGCCTGCCTCTCTGCCTACTTGTGATCTCTCTCTCTCTGTCAAATAAATAAATAAAATCTTAAAAAAATTTTTTAAAAAATCATAATAAAGTTCAATGTCATTAATTTCTTCAAATCTGAAGTAACTCACTGATGAGGCTGCAGGTTTGCCTTTTCCTTCTCATTTACCCACTACTTTGAGACATTTTCTAAGCTTCCTTCTTCTCTTTAGGGATCCAGTTAAATTGGGGTCTATTACTATATGCCCATAGAGTCTACATTAGCAGATATGCAGTATTATAATTTAAAATAAATGACAGAAGAAAGCACTGCTAGACTTACTCCTCAAAGACTCCAAGCAGTTGATTTTTGCTTTGCTTTCTGTCCCTACAGCACTAAGACTGCATGCACTAATGGCCTTTCATTTTCCCGGTCATTCACTCACTCAACAAAAGTTAGGCCCTTTGCCATCTGTGTGGGCAGCATTAATCAGCATTCATTGTCTTATTCTGTAGGGACCTGTGTCCAAGAATTATTGCTCTAACCCACACGTTGTGTATGCAAATGACCCAGAAATTAGACTGTGATGAGGATGGGGCTACCAGCTGGGGAGGCCACGGAGACTTAGAGAGGCTGTGTCTCATTGAAGAGGCAGCCTACTCTGTCGGATGGCAGGCCCAGTTTTCCAGATCTTTCTAACTTCCAGGAATGGCAAGAAATTGAGACGTTAAATGTGGATTCTCCCAGTTGTAAAATGCTAATCACTTATCAGAAAAAAAACGAGAACACATTGTACAGGCAAATAAATGTGTTTTACGAATAAAAACACATTTGCAGGTCAAATGCAGCTCATGGGTCACTAACTTTGACCTATCCTCCACCTGAAACTTGTTCCTGGATCACAAAGGCCATTTGCAAGGAATATCTTGTTTTCCCGGGGTGTCTATCGAGAGGGGATGAGTGAACAAAAAAAGACAATAGAGGTGAATTTCCATGAAGCTGATGCAACTTTACATCTCAGCCCTGTATCTGCCTGGCCTCCTTCTCTGGGGCTAATATTTAGTGTTTTCCAAAGTAAGAAATTTCAACCACAATGGACTAGGACTGCTGTCTCTTTCCATTCCGACTTCTCCTCTGTCACATTTCCCCTTGTCTCAGTGGCACTGAACCAGCCAAGCATATTCTTGGGAAACTATAAGGGGGAAGTGAGTTGAAGATACATTTTCAGTTGAGAGGGATGATTTTGTGTGGTTAGGACAAGTAATGCCCGTGGGCCACAGCAAGACTTCCCCACTCTGACTGTTGACTGGTATAGGGTGAGAAGTGTGCAGGACCAACCTATTGGACCTGCCTCTGGGCCCAAGCCCTAGATTCCACACCATACCTGGGATCCTGCAATTTCCTGTCAACACCTGGGGACTTCTTGGGCCTCTCCTCTGAATCTATTTTCTTATGGATGAAAAACCACTGCTGGGTGTGCTCCCCCGGGGCCCAAGAAGGGCTGTGGGGTGGCTGTTTCCAGGGAGTATGGCTGGAATGTTAGCATGTATATGTGTGAGGCCCTGACAGGTGTTGGATGGAGCCTGGGATGAGTAAGGAAAGGGAGGGGCCAGCCTTCAATGGGAATTCTAAATCCAAACCTAGTCTTCCCAGTCTCTTTTAAGGCATGTTTTTCAAAGAAGGAGAAGAAAACATAGCTCTTCAAATAGTTTGTTAGTGTGATTTCTAATATTTAACTTATAAAATCTTTGAATCTTTAGACCTCCATTTGTACCAAGGACCCACACAGTATTGGGATTGTACCAGGATCATAGTAACTTTGGCTTGTTTGGGCCACTCCTGCTGTGTAACTATCGCTCTAAAACTTAGTGGCATGAAACGACCATCCCATCTTATTATGCTCATGGATTCTGAGGGGCAGAAATTCAGACAGGACACAGCTTGTCTCTGCTCCACAATGCCTGGAGCCTCTGCCGAGAAGACCCCATGGTAGAGGTGACTCTGCAGTGGGGGCTGGAATCGTGTCAGGGGCTTGGTGCTGGCTGTCAGCGTGATCTCAGCTGTGCCGTGAACCACAGCAGCACCTAATGTGGCCCGGACTTCCTCAAAGGATGTCAGCCACAGGGAAGTTGAACTTCTTACAGGTTGGATATGGGCTCAAAACGCGAGAATCCCTGAGAAGCCCTAAGTAGAGCAGTAGTATTCTGTTGGTTACAACCAAGTCACAAGCCCACCCAGATCCAAGGGGATTGGACCTAAGCAAGGAGATGTGGACTCCATCTCTCAGGGGGAGGATTGTTAAAGAATCTGGGGGCTATGTTTTAAGACTACCACTCAGCGGGCTCCTTGCTCAGCAGAGAGCCTGCTTCTCCCTCTGCCTGCGGCTTCCTCTCTTTGTGCTCTCTCTCCTTCTCTCTCTGACAAATAAATAAATAAAATCTTAAAAAAAAAAAAACTACCACTCGGGTTAAAATATTGTTAACCATCCTGACTTCCAAGAATATACTTAACGGCAATTCAAAGAACATTCCAAGGAAACTTGAAATCTCTTTGAAATTTTAGCTCATACATAAAAGAAACACAATACAGTTTTCCTCATATCTGACAGAAATCCTAAAAATTTATGCATCAGTGATGGAATTTTTAAAGCAAAAAAGACATTTTTCTAAAGTATCAATAACAAAAAGATACTTTTGATAAACCTTGTTATAGGAAAGACTGAATTATACCTTTCTATTCTATCAAAAATATCGTAAAATCGTTACCATATGAAGTGACAAGAATGTGCTGCCCCCCAAAAGTGTGGGTGTTTTTACAGACCATTGGATCATCATATGTGCATCTTTAAGAATATTCAGAATGAAAACTGGTAATTAAATCCCAAAGAAGGAAAGACCAGCACAAGTCAGTGTAGTATAGAAATACTTCATGGAGGCTGAAGGAAAGATGGGATTTCAACAGAGAGAAGAAGAATGGAAGCTGAGGGCAGAGCTGAGTAACTGGTCAACCCATAGTGTCAGTTATATGTGACATCACTTCTGATTGTCTCAGTCTCCATTCTGATTGGTCAGTGCCTTCCATAGCAGTTGGTAAAGGTTTTGCACACCATCCCTGTCAGTTAGACGGGGCAATACTAACAAAGACACAGAGAAGGAATAATCTTGGCCTGTTTATCAAACGGTAAGGAAATTAGACTGGCTTGAGTCCCACTGGGACCGTTATGGGGAGGACAGCTGTTAAATTATGGTAAAACAAATTGTGAAGAATATTGAATGTTAAGCAAAGGAATTTGTACATAATCCTGCAACCAGTGGGGGGTAATGAATCAGTCTGTGAAGTAATGACAAAATGGCGGTGTTTATTGTATTTTAGGAAGATTACAGCAGTAGTCAAATGAGGGGAAACCTAGAGAAATCTTTTCAGGAGGTGGGTGTAATAATCCAGACATGAACTTACCAGATGTTAACTAGTAATTTCGGCTAATTTGTATATCACTTTTTAAACTCAAATTCTTTAACACAACTTTAACTCAAGTTTCTCAGTAGCTTATAATGGATTGAAGACCTCTACTTAAAATATCCTACTTAAATTCTCTGGTCCCATCTCCGTCCAGCCCCTGCAGCAGTGGGTAGTTCTATCCAACCAGCTTTATGGTGGAGCACCCATGGAGTGCCTCTTCTCCTTTCCCATCCCTGGCTTGTCTGATGCAGTGGCTAGCTGGGCTGTCCAACCCACTGGGCACTCATTTATGTATAACTAAGAAATGCCAGGTTATTAACATCCTGTGAAGCAACCATTGGCCACTGGGGATGTGTGCTATTGGGTAAATGCTTTCTCTTTTCTCCCCATCCCACAGTGACACATTTTCATGGAGCTTCCCAAAGTCTCTGTGGGCTCAAATCGTTGCTATAGAGATGGCTACCTGGATTGTACTGGCTCTCCTCTTCACCCTCCCACCTTATCCTGACAGTCACCCTGCTTCTTGTGACCACATCCCCAGATAAACAACCCATGCATAAACTTTTGTATCATGCTCATCTTTGGGGAAACCTAGGCTAAACTAGAACAGGATCTTCATGTCCAGTCCTTTGAAGCCTCCATGATGGAACCTCACATAATGTTCTGCTCCCATTAGGAACATCAATATAGCCAAGAGCTAACATCTCCTTTTGACCTTTTAATTTAGAAAAATGAGGTTGTAGAGCTGAGGCAGTCCTACATTGTAGCAGTGTGTTTTAGGCATGTAGGGAGGTAATTTAGAATCCTGGGAAGAGCAGAGATCTTGATTTGAGCTTTGCTACCTACAAAGTGAGTGAGAGGGCAAATTATAGAACTCTTCTAGTCTTCCATATCTCCATCTATAAAATGGGGAAGTTAGTAACTACCTACCTTCATAGGGTTGCTACAAATTCCAAAAGGGAACAATGTATGTGTGGTACACATTTGCTAATTTGAGTGCTCAGTTTACATTCTCCCTTCTTCTTAGTTATGTGACCCCAATTTTTATTCGGGTGTATATTCACCCTTCCGCAACACATCCCATGTTTCACACTGTCCCCACTTTGTCTTGTACTAGAGTAGGTTCTGATTGACTAAATCCAGAGAGACCATTTATCTTCTCCTGGACATGTTGATTGGAAAAAAGCAAGAAGAAATTTCTTTTGAGATTTGGGAAAGAAACTCCCTCACCCCTCTGAGAGGATTATCAAAGAAACAATCTCTCTTTATCCTGAATATGAATGAGACAGCACGTAATGCCTAGAAATCATGAGACATCATCTCCTGGCCCTAATGACGGTCAGCCTACAGATAAAGCAGAAAGGAACCATGGTGAGATTAGTGAACTTCTGAACCAAGCCACATCCATAGCCCACATGACCTCTGGTCATTTCAGATAAGTGAGTCAGTAAATATGTCATTTAAGCCAGTTTTAGTCAGACTCTCTCTTACTTGGAATAGAAGAATTTCCAACTGATAGAATATGTAAGTAAGCTTTGTAACTTGAGATCACTATAAAAACATTAGCTTTTACTATTTTTATTCCTACTAGTTAACAAGAATATCCATAGTCCATTGAGCAGGTTGAGAAAAATTTCTAAGTTTTCATTTCAATTTAGTACCAACTTTTGGAAAAAAATTTAAGTCACTGCCTTACAATATGTAGATTATCTGTATTAGACAGATTATTAGCTATATTATTTGTATATGTAGAAAGAAACAAATATAAATAAAACCTATAAAACTGACTGAACTTTAAAATATATACTAAACTTATAAGTCATAAAAGAAATGACTGTTCAGATATGGCTACATAAAAATAATATAAAACTGCTGTAATTTGGGAAAATTACTGTAAATAAAGTTAAAATGCAAAGACAAACTGGGGATAATGTTTAAAGCTTATATGGTAGATAAGTTTATAAAAAGTTCTTATAAATCGAGTACCTGGGTGGCTCAGTGGGTTAATCCTCTGCCGTCGGCTCAAGTCATGGTCTCAAGGTCCTGGGGTCGAGCCCCACATCGGGCTATCTGCTTGGCGGGGAGCCTGCTTCTCCCCCTCTCTCTGTCTGCCTCTCTGCCTACTTGTGATCTCTCTCTCTCTCTGTCAAATAAATAAATAAAATCTTAAAAAAAAAGAGTTCTTATAAATCAATAATAGGAAACCTCCTCAATAAAAAAAATAGGTAAAAGATTTCATGATGAAATCTGAGAACTATAAGAAAAGATGCTGAACTTAAGATCAAAGAATGTCAAGGGCTATCATTAAAAGAGATAACTAATATTTGTAATAACTAGCACATATACTAACATGTAATAACTATCACCAGACACTATAAGAATTCTCTCACAGAGATGTAGGTATAAGAATGATCATTACAGCATTCAAATAAATGAAAACAACTTAAATGTCAAGTAATAGAAAACTGGTAAAATAAGTTATATATTCCTATGCTGAAATACATTGGTGCCATTAAAAAGGATCCAATAAGGGAGTGCCTGAGTGGCTCAGTCAGTTAAGCATCTGACTTTTGGTTTTGGCTCAGGTCAGGACCTCAGGATCCTGGGACGGAACCCTGTGGTGGGCTCTGCACTCAGTGGGGAGTCTGCTGGAGGATTTCTCTCCCTCTGTCCCTCCCCACTCTCTAAATAAATGAATAAGTCTTCAAAAAAGATGGTTAAGATCGTATTTTTTTTTAAAAGGAACCAATAGGCCCTTTAATGTTAACATGGAAAGAAGTATGATATATAGTTTGAGTTTATCAAACGAGGTATAGAATGATCCCATTATTATATTAAAATATATATTTATGTATACATTTACAGTCTAAAAATAAATGCCAACTATTAATACTAGTTAGCTCTCAAGTGTAGGGTTACATTGAGATCATTTTATGTAAAGTTTTATAAAATGCATATAATATAAAAATATTTGTTTATAAAACAAATAATTCAATGAGCACCAATCAGAAAGAAATCAGGGTTGGGTAATATGTGGCCTCCTTGATGGTTGAATGCATTCCTCTTGTCCTTAGCTCCAACTGTGATGTAGCAGCTGGCAGATGATAGTAACTATCATGTGTAGGAAGAAGGGAAGGCAAGGGGAGGGGCGACATCGAGATCTACACTCCACTGTCCCAAAGTAGTGCACACGGTGGGGGTGGAGGATCAGAGAGAGCATAGGGAAGGGTATCCCAGGGAAGGGGGAGAAAAGTAAACAGAAATTCCCCAACCAGGAACCCAGGAATGGAAAAATTTCACAGCCAGCTCCAGGTGAAGTAAGAGATTTCGTTTCTCATGTTCACTCACCTAAACTCCCACTTACGGTGTTTAGAGTTGGCTCCTTGAAAAGTGTGAGAAGTAGTCATTTTCCAGGTTCTGGCTATGAAGGCCAGGGGCTGCCCGAGCTCCTCGGCCACCAAACCAGGAATTTCTTGTACCTAACCTAATCCCTTCCTGGTCCTTTGGAGTTGCCTTTGGACTAATCTGATAACAGGTCAGCACTGCTACGAACAGCCAAAGCCTGATACGATCCTATGACCTAAGGCCCTTGGTGGAGTTGACTTCTCCCTGCTCCCACCCCCAGAAGCTGGAGTTTGGAGTTCTAGATGAAAAGAACAAGGAGGCATTACGCAAACAAATAAATTTCAGGCTCCCTTAATCTAAGCCTTAGCCTTAACTTTGATGAGTTATGAGAAAGTTCTTTGGTTGAATCCTAGGCCATACAACTCAAAAGAATCAGACAGTTTCAACTTGTAATTTTTCAGTTGAGAAAACTAAAGCTTAGATAAGTTATCTGAATTCCCCTGAGGCCATGACCAATTTTAGAGCTGACATGAGAATCCAGTCCTCCTTAAGTAGCAAGCATAATTTCCCTTCTGCCAGGCCACATCTTTGGCTGCCACACTTCCAGTGGCAGGGTTTCTGAGTTTCAGGGGTTTGTAAATATTTGGGTAAATATAATCAACTGACTGATTTTCTTGGGTTCTTTAAACTGTGGGTGATAGTTGAAAGCAGCAACTGTAACATTATCTAATGGGATTTTCAATGCATGAAATAAAAATTTATTTCCTTGAATATATCAATGAAATTCAATAATCTTCTAGACAGACATAAAGAAAAAACAGAGAGGACACAATATAAAGAATAAAGAAGAGGAAATCACTACAGACAGTAAAAGGATAATGAATAAGACAAAAACTATACACATAAGTTTGCTTAGATGAAATGAACCAAGGCCTCAAAAACCACATACTATCAAGATTCACCCAAAAAGAAATAAGCACACCTGAATAGTTCTCTCTATATCTGTTAAATATATTGTAGTTTAGAACCTGGCAAAAAAGAAAATTCTAGGCCCAGATGGTTGTATTGAAAAATTCCCCCAATGTTTAACGAAAAACACCCAATTCTACACAATCAACATCATACAGGAGGTTCTAGTCAATCCAACAAGGCAAGAAAAAGAAACAAGTGACATATATATTGAAAAGGAATAAATTAAATTGTCCCTGTTCTCAGATAATAGCTGTTGTCTCAGGAAACATGATGTCTATATAGAAATCCCAAGGAATCTATCAAAAAGTTTGTAGAATTAATACTAATGAATTTAGCAAGATGGAAAAATGCAAGGTCAACAGAAAGAAATTTTTATTTTTATGTATTGGCAATGAATAATTAAATTACAATTAAACTTAAAATAGCTCTAAAAAAAGATAAGTAGTTGGGTATAAAGCTAACATGCGGAATCTGTATGCTAAAAATTACAAAGTGCCAATGAGAAAAATCAAAGGAGACCTAAGTAAATGGAGAGCCATACCATGGTCATAGATTAGAAGGCTCAATATAGTTAAGCTGGCAAATCTCCCTAAATTAATCTATAAATTTAATGCAATTCTAATCAAAATCTAAACATTGTTTATATAGAGTAGGTGATTTTACAATTTATATGGGAGAGCAAAAGGACTAGAATACCAGGAAGTTCTTTTTTTTTTTTTTAAATAAAAATTCTTATTTATTTATTTTGGAGAGAGAGAGCATGAGTATAGGCATGAGCAGTGGGGGGGGGGGGAGGAGGGAGAGGGAGAGAGAATCTCAAGCAGACTCTGTGCTGAGCAGGGAGCCCAAAACAGGGCTTGAGCTCATGACCCTACCAGGAGGTTCTTGAAAAACAAATAAGATTAGAGGATACATATTAACCAATTTTAAGACTTACTATAAAGCTATAGTGTAATATTAGCAAAGGAAGAGACACATAGTTCAATGGAACAAAACAGAGTCGTGAAATAGACTCATAAAATACAGTCAATTGATCTTTGACAAAGCTACAAAAAATATTCAGTGGAATAAGACGAGTCTTAACAAATAGCATTGGAACAATTAGATACCAATATGCATACAAATTAACTTTGAACTAACCCTCATATCTCAAACAAAAAAATTAACTAAAAAATAGACCATAATTTGGCTATTGTTGATAATGCTGCTATGAAACCAAGAAACAGACTCTTAACTACAGAGAACAAACTGATGGTCACCAGAAGTGAGGTGGGCAGGTGATGGGTGAAACAGGTGATGGGGATTAAGGAGCATACTTGCTGTGATGAGCACCAGGTGTTGTATGGGAGTGTTGAATCACTAAATTCCATACCTGAAACTGGTATTACACTGTATGTTAACTAACTGGAATTTAAATAAAAATTTGGAAGAAAAAAATATAAAGTGGCTTTACAAGTGGGTAAAGAAATAAAGTGGGTTTCCTGTAAAAAGTAAAATAAAAAATAGAAATAAAAATAATAAATTTAAAATAGACTATAAATCTAAATGGAAAATGTAAAACTATGAAATTTGGAGAAGGCTTAGGAGAAAATCTTTGTGATTTTAGATTAGGCAAAAAATTCCAAATAAGACATCAAAAGCATGAGGTGTCTGGGTGGCTCAGTAGGTTAAACCTCTGTCTTCGGCTCAGGTCACGATCTCAGGGTCCTGGGATCAAGCCCCACATCGGGCTCTCTGCTCAGCAGGGAGCCTGCTTCTCCCTTTCTCTCTGCCTGCCTCTCTGCCTACTTGTGATCTCTGTCTGTCAAATAAATAAAACCTTACAAAAAAAAAAGACATCAAAAGCATGATTCATAAGTGAACAATCGACAAATTGGACTTCATCAAAACTAAAAAATTTGCTGGGTGAAAGCCCCTTAAAGAAATGAAAAAAAAAAATCTATACTGCTAGAAATTATTGCAAATCACATGTGTAATAAAAGACTTGTATTCATAACCTCCAAAGTACCTCTCAAACTCAATAGTAAGAAAAAAACTCAATTAAAAAATGCTCAGAGCATACAAATGGCCAACAAACACATAAGAAATGCTCAACATCATTCAGCACCAGTACGGATCAAAACCACAATGAGATACCACCTCACCTTACTCTGTTCAGAATGGCTAAAATTAACAACTCAGGCAACAAGAGACGTTGGCAAGGATGCAGAGAAAGGGGAACCCTCTTACACTGTTGGTGGGAATGCAAGCTGGTACAGCCACTAGGGAAAGCATTTTGTAATGTGTATAATTGTTGAAACAGTGTGTTGTACACCTGAAACTCATATAATGTTATATGTCAACTATTATATGTCAACAACTTCAATGAAAAATTTAAAAATAAATAAAACAACTCAGAGAACTGTATAAGCAAAACAAAGGAGTCAATTTTACAGTTTTTAAATTTTAAAAAATTGTAAAAAGACTTTGCAAAGAGTATTTTATAGCAGGGCTTCAGTGTCTCACGTGTTTTCCCGTGTGAGCACAATGGTCATTAATAAAGTATCCTTCTTCTCTCCTTTCCCCCAGAAGCTTAAGCAATCAACCAAGACACTGGGACAGTGTTTGGGCCAAGAGTTTCTTCTAAGTAAGTGGTAACTCAGTAACAAAATGTAGCATTATGGCCACAGCTATGGGGGTCAGCACATAAAGGCCAAAAGAGTCCAGGAACTAACCAGCTCCTGAGGGCACCTGCCCCCCAGTGCTAAGGGACAGAGTCAAGAACCACCAAAAAGCTGAACCCTGTTCTGTGGACCCTAGCAGGCTGTGTCTCACATTTCATCATCAGGAAATCAGTCCAGTGGGGGCTTCTGAAGTTGGTGTCCACTGGAATTAATACCAGAGATTTTCTTTCTTTTTTTTTTTTTTAAGATTTATTTGTTTATTTTAGAGAGAGATAGTGTGCGGGGGTGGGGGCTGTGGAGACAGGGCAGAGGGAGAGGGAGAGAGAGAATCTCAAGCAGACTCCCTGCTAAGCACAGAGCCTGATTGGGGGTCGATCTCAGGACCCCAAGATCATAACCGGAGCCAAAATCAAAGGTCAAACACGTAACCGACTGAGCCACCAAGGCACCCCAATACAGACTTTTTCTTACCACATGTGCCTTGACCAGTGCCTCTGGAAGAAAAGAATGCTATTCAGAATTTGTCAAAATTTGTAGCCATTAGGTATTAGTCAAAACTCACATAACTGCACACCAAAAAGAATAAATTGTATTTTGAGTAAGCAAAATAAATAAATAAATAAATAAATAAACAAACCTTGGGAAAAGTTGGTCTTCAGATTATCCTCAAACTGTAACTAAAGACAAATTTTAAGCAACTAGCTCATGCCTTTTTATTATTGGGGCTCAATTTAAAGCAATGGATGGCAAGAATGTATACCATTAGGTTGTTTCTACTTTTGTGCTTTAGTTTATTACTGAAACAAAATATATAAGGTAGCAAAGGGATCAAAAATAGAGGACAGGGAGAGTCTGATCTGTTAGGGGCCTGAGTACGAAATGCTCTGTTTATATATTTCACAACCACCCCATTGACTGGGTAGGATCCTCCACATTTATGAGCTGTTTAAGGACTAAATCCTAATAGTGATGTACTAAGTAAAATACGTAATGATGACCACAGGCAGTACCAGAACTCCTCTGCAGCTGCTGGAACCCTGGGGGATCAGAATGGCTTTAGGAAAATTATTAACCTGCTTGGCTTCCCATGGGATATGAGCCCGCCGAGTGGTCTGCAGGCATTTTGCAGAAAGCTCCAGGATGCTCCAGGGCAGCAGTTCCCTGGGCAAGCAGAGAGGACACCCAGGAGCTCTGGCTGGTGTGAAGGGGTTCTCTAGAAAGTGGCTGATGAAGAAAACAAGTTCACAAGGAGTTAAATAGTACATTCTGTCCGTTGGTTGTGATGATGTTGTCAGGGACACTAAATGATTCGATGAGTGTATGAACACCATAAAAGAGATTTCTTAGTTTCTGGTTTGCTTTTCCTTCAGGGTTCCTTAAGAGAGCGTGGTCCTTCCCCATTCACCCAAAGTCAATGCTAGGTTCAGATAATTTCTTATCTCAGAATTGAATTTCTGAATTTATTGGGCAATCATTCCCTGCCTATGTCTAGTGCCAAGAAGTTGGTATCTCAGGGCAATTTCTCCTCAACTGACCGCATTATCCATGAATCCTCTAGGGACCGTCTTAGAAGCCACCCCAGGGACAGGTTTTCCTGCCATAAACTTAGTGTCTCCCAGGATGCTGGACCCCACAGCACAACCAGGTCTGTGTTGGCTGTGACCAGTGTCCATTATGGCTGTCCCTGGGCTCCTGCCAAAGGTTCTGCCAAGTGGCAGGTGCTGCTCTGACTGATGAATTCTTCAATCCACGATCACTCCTAGTTGGCAGAAAATAAAGGTTTTGAGATAATCAGTCAATCCCACTAGCCATCTCTTTGCTATGATTTGAACAATCCACTTTTTGTTTTTGTTTTCATTTTTTTGGTGTGTGTGCGTGGGTAGCAAAGCAAGGTTTATTGAATGAGAGCAAAGTGAGAGTACAAAGCTCCCAAAGAAGGAGGGGACCGGAGAGTATTGCCCCTGAACCAACCACTTCCAACAAAGCAAGAAGAACGGGGTGGTGTTTAGATACCAATAATCTTCATTGACAGCAGGATCAAAAACAGGTGGAGACACCGACCAAGGGCCAGAGTTGGTTTTAGCACCTACC
This sequence comes from Martes martes, assembly GCF_963455335.1. Taxonomy (NCBI): domain Eukaryota; kingdom Metazoa; phylum Chordata; class Mammalia; order Carnivora; family Mustelidae; genus Martes; species Martes martes. The sequence goes on from NC_137893.1 coordinate 126,592,087, forward strand.
AGGCTGGTGACTGAACTAGGCCTCCCTCTGACTTGGAGCTATCTTCTGAGATCAATGTTAAATGCCACATTCACTGTACTTTCCAAAAAGAAAAGAAAAAAAAAAAAAGGCGCCCCTGGAAAACCAATGACAGTGTGATATTGTAATGCTTTCCATACGTTTCTGCATAAAATAACACTTCTCTTTACTACTTTTCCTGTTCCGTGGGAGGAGAGACAATCTTGATTTGTTTAGAATATGTTCCCTTCTGGGCAGACATCTGATTTTTTTTATTTCTCACTGACTTTTCTGCATAGGTATGAGCCCCTTACTGCCTCTCCCTCAACCCTGCTTTCCATCAGACCCCTTCACTTCCCTGACAATTCTTCTAAGTGTCGGGTTTCAAGAGACACTGCGATCTAAAACAAACAATGTGTACCTTTTTGTTCTTTTTTTTTTTTAAAGATTTTATTTATTTATTTGAGAGAGAGAGATCATAATTAGGCAGAGAGGCAGGCAGAGAGAGAGGGTCAAGCAGGCTCCCCACTGAACAAAGAGCCCGATGTGGGGCCCAATCCCAGGACCCTGAGATCATGACCTGAGCTGAAGGCAGAGACAACCCACTGAGCCACCCAGGCACCCTACCTTTTTGTTCTTAAAAAGATCTATTTCTTTGAGGGAGAGTGTGAGCGAGCAGGGATGCAGGTGGAGGCAGAGAGAGAGAATCTCAAGCAGGCTCCATGCTGAGTGCAGGAGTCGAACGTGGGGCTCGATCCCCCGACCATGAGATCATGATCTGAGCCCAAAGCCAGATGTTCAACCAACTGAGCCACCCAGGCATCCCCACGATATGCACCTTTTGAAAGATAAAAGGTAATCAGAGCTTCCTCTCCTCTTTGCCTTCACCTCCCAAGTGCCCACGTAACCCTGTTTGCTCCCACCCAGCACGTAGTCACGTAGGTACCGGCCAAAACTCACCTCGATTCTATTTCTGATTAAATTGCAAAGAACATAAAAGTATATTATTACATGTGACATTTGCCATAGGTTTCTTGAAAACAGTTTTTATCAAGTTAAAGAAATTCCTTTCTAGGTGTAGTTCACTAATTTTTTTTTTTTTTTAGTGCTATTTGCAGGTATCTGAGATATTAATGTGGTGAGTTACACAGGTAGATATTTTAGTGTTGAACTATGTGAATAAATCCTACTTTCTAATGTATATGTTCATGAGCTGTTGGATTCAGTTAATATTTTGTTTGAGATTTTTCCACAACCTTTATAATTCCTCGCATTTAAAAAAATCTGGTTTAAAAAAAATCTGGTTTAAATACTAAGAAGTTCTGTAATGGCTCCTTCCTCATGTGACTGGGCCAGATACTTTGATTTAGTGTAGGGAAAAATTAAATCTTCATCCACCATAAGAAGAAATCAATAATAGATAAAGTAAAATTGGTTAGCCACAAAATATCAATGTAAGAGTTACTGAAGAATAAGAAAGTAAATATGAGAAGGAACTTCCAGCAGGATTGAAAGGAGTTGCCTCTAGAGAAAAGAGTGACAAAACTGGGAGCTGCTTGGTCTGCTGCCGTTTTATTTTGTTTTGTTTGTTAAAATAACCCTTTCAGTATTACTTTTCTTTTTAAATCATGAATATGCATTACTTTGATAAAAACGAAAGAACACATTTAGGTCTCCCAAAACTCAGAGACATTTCTGGCGCAGAATCTATTTTGAAATCTGTGACATCTTCTTTCTTTTCTCTAGTGAACATAAATTGCAGTCATGGCTTGTTTATCTAAGCTTTTCCCATCCCATACATTTTGCTCTTCTCTGTCTCTGAACATGTGAAGCTTCTTCTCTCCACCTTGTAACATCCCCAAATACTGGACTTCTCCCAAGCAAATGTTGGAAGACATTTTTAACTACACACTGCACCCCCCCATTAGAAAGCATCCAAAAGAATAATCTTTATAATCGTTTTAAAACATCCATGAAGGACTTCTTGTCGGGTGACAGAATTCTGCAGAGGTCATGCACTGGTTGGTTGGCTTTTTTTTGTTTGTTTGTTTGTTTGTTTTTTTGGCATCTGAGTGAGAGGGGCTGCGCTTTCCTTGGACAACTAATTCAGGATACATGATGGCGGCTGGATGGATCTGTGGGTGGTGATGTCAGGAGGCATATCCTAGACCCAGTGTGGGCTGATTAGGAAGGGTTGCCCTTTATAGACACAGGTTCCACCATCAGCAGTTCGGGGCAAGGCTGACTCCAGAGAAGGGGTATGCTTGCCCCTTGTAAGATTATCATTTTAAACCAGGAGGCAGACTGATAGAAGATAAGCTGCAAAGCAGCCATGACACAAAATATTCTTTTTTGATTTGTTTCTTATTTGCAATGGAAACGAGAGTCTTCTTTTTTTTTTTTTTCTGTTAAAATAGTTAAGGCAGTAGCTTTTGAGTTTTGTGGAATTTTTAAAAAATGCTACTGTTTGCTTGCATATTTGTTTTACCTTGTGGCTAAGTTGGAAGGAGGTAACATTTTCGTGAAATTAAATTTGCATATTTAATCAGCATTTCAGATTCCTTGGAGCAGGCTGTTGCTCCCTTCCATCTACTGTTGCTACTGTTATTGTTGATCCAGTTTAAAAGAGTTGGAAAAGTAACTTGTAGTTTGGTGCAGTCCTTTTCATTGAGAATTGAGGCCACAAGCAGCTATCATCTTGGAGTCTGTGGGGGGATTTCTTAAAACCAGGATTTTAGACTCTAAGGATAAATCTGCTTCCTTCTGTTATTTATGTTTCTTGTCAAGCTTTTGGAAGAATTTCAGACTAACCTTTTTAATTCTGGAGGCTGGCTGGCTATGGTATTTGAAGCCTGTGATTGAGTTAAGAGAAGGGATGCTAGATAATAGGAATAGGAATGATGAGGTTTGGGGACTATATTGACATTTGGCTTCTGATTAGATTGGAAAAAGAGCAATTACAGTTGATGTGGCCATATTCTATTTGATTGGATTAAAGTGTGCTGGTTGGATTATCTAATTGAAAAAAAAAAGGAGGTGGCCAAGCAATCTGATTTATGTTATATCTAATAAAGGTCATCATACAGGGAGCCTGGAGAGAAGAGGGTATTGGTAACTTTGTGTATCTGTGGGTGGTAGTGGCATTGGAGGCTGCTGGAGGTTTTCTGTAGGAGATAAACTTGAAGCTGATTTTGAAGCCTGGCACCAGGAGAGCAGGGTTCTATGAAGAGTATGTCCAAAAGAAACAGTTTATGAAAAGGCATCGTGTAGTCAGGAGCACTGAAATATTCTGGGTGGCTACTGTACAGGGTGGAGTATTGGGAAATGGGTGGATGGGTCTGGTGATTAGGACAAAAAAGGAAAAATTTAACATTCCAGTTTGATCTTAAAAGAGTTGGAGGAGATTTTGAAGAAAGGGACTGACAATATCAGGTTTATTTTTATTTCTTATCAGGATCACTGGATAGTGCATAAAAGATAGACAAGAATGAGAATATACTGATGATGGGGCTTTATACTGACTTTATGCTTATAGCAATGAGGAAGCTTTAGGTGGGGGCTGGGGAGAAACACAATCCCTGCATTAAGACCAGTTGTAGGAAAGGAGAGAAAAGGAAAATACATGGAAGATTTTTTTTTTTAAATTTTATGTGTGAAGGACAGTAGTCAAGGAAAACACCTAGATTTCTTGTTTGGCCAATTTGGTGAGTGGTACCACCACAATATTTTCTTCTTGGCACGTAGGTGCCATATTTGATTATCAGAACATAAAAGGTTTCTTCTTGAGGTTGTGCCCACAAGCATCCTTGCTTTTAGGAGGGGCTAGCTGAAATCCTGGCATATAGTTCACAGCCCGTTTTTCTAAATGTGGTCCCATGAAGCACTGGTTTTGAGAAATGTCAACAGATACTTTGTTAGGGAAGAAATGTTGAATAATCCAAAACTTTTGGGAAACATGAAATGCTATACCCCTCTTGGAGGGTGTCAGTGAAAACGTATCAGACACTCACAGTAAAGAGTCTCTTCAACTTTCTTTAACTCAGAATTTCCATAGTTACTTGAGTTTAGAGAGCTTTTTTTTTTTCAAAGAACACATATTTGGGGGGATCTGACTAGACTGCAGTTTTTATGCTATGAAATTTGGGAGGGGGCGGATATGATTATCCAAGAATCACTGTGTTTGAATCAGAAGACAGAACTGTATCCAGTGGTGTGCTAATACGTGTCTACCGACCAGCCTGGGGGATGTGGGGGAGGTAGGAGAGACTAGAGGTGTTAGAAATACAGGAAGAAGCACGAAATAGTTATCTTGGGGAACAAGACAGCAGACTCACCGTGGCAGCATGATAGAATTACCAGACAGTTTTGAGTACCCTTTGGAGGTTTGAGGTCATGAACCTAAAGTGAGACTAGCCAGCAACAGCAGTGCTATTTTCTCCAGCTGCCAGGGTTTAGGAGTTGAGAAGACGGGGGCTAGGTTTAACCAGGATGAGAGCTTTTCCAGGCAAGAATAACATGAAGGAAAGGAGCATGAGAGATTGGGACTCTCTCATGGGTAAGGAAGGAGTAAGCACAGGTGTGTGTGTGTATGTGAAGATAATGGAGAGGTGCTGGGTCTTTGGATTGGAGGTTTCAAGCCATCAGAGGACAGATGGAGTTGGGGTAGTGGAGTAAGTAATTTGAAAATAAAGGGGGTGATAGAATTCCCATTTGGGAGATGGGGCACTTGCTGGCAGTGATAAGAAAAGTTCATCAGAAGTGAGGAGGTCTAGGTGTCAAGTGCATTCTGCTTATGACACCCAGGATTCAGATGGGTGGAGGATGGAGGGAGAAGGCAGTTGAGCCAGGTGCTAGTCCTCAAGGATTCAGAAGGACAAGGAATTCCGGAGATGACAGCAGCAGCTGGGATAGTATCACTGGGTTGCATAACCTTCAAGGGAAGAAAGAAAGAAAGAAAGAAAGAAAGAAAGAAAGAAAGAAAGAAAGAAAGAAAGAGAAAGAAAGAGAGAGAGAGAGAGAAAGAAAGAAAGAAAAGAAAAGAAAAGAAGAAATGTTTTCGAAAGAGCAAAGACACTCGTCGCACTTTTAAACCTTGAGATAATGTGGATGCCAGAAGAAAACAACCTGTACTTTAGGGAGCTTCAGGGAGAAATGGTCATCTCAGGGAACAGCAGGCTTCTAGCATGAGACAAGGAGGTAAAAGGGAAGGTTCCCAGAGGTGGCTGAGGATTTAGAAGAGTTTGCTGACCAGGTGCTGCCTTCTAGAGGACAGGGTGGAAGAGTTTAAGAGGGTGGGGATGGTTGGATGAGACCTTGTCTGGAGTTTATGGGGGTGAGGGTCCAGCAGATAATGGAGCTACGGTATCCTAGACATCCTGTTTCCATGGCAAATGGGGTTGTACCTGCACTGCTCCCGAATGCTTTCACATGGGGCATAAGGCAGATTCAACAAATACTGCAAAAATTATTCTTAAGGGACAGCAAGCAACTAATATAGTCCTGCCTTACTCCTAACATATTAATGGGAACTTATCTAACATTACCAACCTCTAGAAGAGTACTAGGAGAGTACTTGCTCCCTTGCATCCCCAAGAAGAGATCTATATCTGACTGAGGAGGAAGGTGCCTACGCCCCCTGGGCCAGCATAGATGTTAGGGTCCATTATCAAAGGAACGCGATTGAGACAAAGTGAAAGTTATTTAAAGCTTTCTTTTATGCCAAGTATTAGAAGTCAGACTGACCGGCCAGGGCCGCTTCCAAAGAGAGCGACCCCTCTCAGCCTCACAGACTAACTTTTATAAAGCAAAAGCCTGGCCACACATAGGTGGCCAATGAGATTGTAACATTGCATAGTCATGATAGGCCACATGCAGGTGGCCAATTGAATTACAATTTACCCTATAGTAGCTGTCTGAACTAACCCATTACTCTGGTCAGAATTGGTGCTCAAGTTTGGCACCCAAAAGGCGGGGTTTACATTCTTTGGTGGTTAGGGAGACAGTATGTGTGCCTTTTACTGATTGGATGTCTCCACCAGGCCTGATTTGCCCTTATATTCTGGGCTCTGTTATTAGGAACTTGCCGACCATATTTTACTGGTTTTCCAGACTTGTTTCTAAGTAAGTTCCGGTGGGGAGGGGGTGGGGCAGGGTCGGTTTAAGTTTTACTGCACAAACAACAAACTGGCTTTTTAACCAAGATGGAATCCCTCTGGCTAAATAGGCCTTTACAATAGACATTTTCCTTCCCAGCTCTGCTCTCCACCGGTTGCCACACCAGACTCCAACCACTGCAGGCCAACTTTCTTGGTGCCCAGACTCTTGCATTCCCGTGTCTGACGGGGTGTCTGGACAAATGAAGAGACCTGGACTGGGAAGAGCTTGCTCTGTAAACCCACTTTCTCCACAAGCAGCTCTCAAAACCCAGCGTTGCACTGTCCAGTGTGGGAGCTCCTAGTCACATAGGGCTACTGGGACTTAAACTAATTAAAATAAAATTAAAAGGCAGTGCCTCCGTGGCCCCAGCCCCATTTCAAGGGCTTGAGAGCCTCATACGGCTACACTCATCGGTCAGCACAGCTGCAATAACATTTCCACCGTCTCCGAAAGTTCTATTAGAACGCGCCGCCTTGAAGTATTCATTACGCTGTTCTTTTGGTCCTTTTCTAACTCGGGCGTTTTTCCTCGGTGCAGAATCTGTGAGCTAGCCCCGAACCCCGCGGGCGTTGAGAAGGACCAGGAAGCGGGCGTGTCTGCGCCCGTGTCAAGCCACGAGCATGGCTCAGTACAAGGGCACGATGCGCGAGGCCGGCCGGGCCATGCACCTGATCAAGAAGCGGGAAAAGCAGAAGGAGCAGATGGAGGTGCTGAAGCAGCGGATCGCCGAGGAGACCATCACCAAGTCGAAGGTGGACAAGAAATTCTCGGCTCATTACGATGCCGTGGAGGCCGAGCTCAAGTCGAGCACGGTGGGCCTGGTGACCCTGAACGACATGAAGGCCAAGCAGGAGGCCCTGCTGAAGGAGCGGGAGATGCAGCTGGCCAAGAGGGAGCAGCTGGAGGCGCGGCGGCTGCGGCTGGAGGCGCTGCGGGAGAAGGAGCGCAAGCAGGAGCAGAAGCGCAAGGTGTGCAGCCTGTCCTTCACGCCGGACGAGGGCGACGAGGGCGACGAGGGCGACGGGGACGGGGCGGCCGGGGAGCAGCCCGGGGCCGCGGCGGGGCGCAAGCGGCGGAAGAACCTGGGGAAGAATCCCGACGTGGACACGAGCTTCCTGCCGGACCGCGACCGCGAGGAGGAGGAGAACCGGCTGCGCGAGCAGCTGCGGCAGGAGTGGGAGGCGCGGCGCGAGAAGGTGAAGCGCGAGGAGATGGAGGTCACGTTCAGCTACTGGGACGGCTCGGGGCACCGGCGCACCGTGCGGATCCACAAGGGCGGCACCGTGCAGCAGTTCCTCAAGAAGGCGCTGCAGGGGCTGCGCAAGGACTTCCGCGAGCTGCGCTCGGCCGGCGTGGAGCAGCTCATGTACATCAAGGAGGACCTGATCCTGCCCCACTACCACACCTTCTACGACTTCATCGTCACCAAGGCCCGGGGCAAGAGCGGGCCGCTCTTCAGCTTCGACGTGCACGACGACGTGCGGCTGCTGAGCGACGCCACCATGGAGAAGGACGAGTCGCACGCGGGCAAGGTGGTGCTGCGCAGCTGGTACGAGAAGAACAAGCACATCTTCCCTGCCAGCCGCTGGGAGCCCTACGACCCCGAGAAGAAGTGGGACAAGTACACGATCCGATGACCCCCTTTCCGCTCCCCCCGAGGCTCCCTGTCCTACCCCTCCCTGGTCCTGCAGAGCCGTGGCACGCGTGGGCTTCGCAGCCTCTGATGGCCTCCTGCCCACGCCCAGGCAGCAGCACCCAGCATAGGAAACAGATCTCTGTACCCTGTCACTTCCAACTTAATTTGGTGACCTTAATTTCTTGCCCCAAATTGAATAAAGAACCGAGGGTTCTCACATTATTCAAGTGTGGTTCTTCTATTGCTGATGTTATTTTGGGGTGTTTGGTTGTTTGAGGGAGTGGGTGGGTATTAATGTTACTGTGTGGACCCATTATATGGCTCTGTTGAGCTATATTGAAACCATCACTGGGCTCCGCGGGACAGAATGAGAGTATGGGGTGCATTTTTTACCTGAGTCAAAAAGTGTTAAAGCAAGTAGTCACAAGCATGGATTTTGGAGCCAAAGTGCCTGAATTTGATTCTCAAGTCAGCTTCTTTACTTGCTGTGTAATTTGGGACAGACTAATTGAACCTCTGTGCCTCAGTTTCCTCTCCTGTAAGTAGGGATAAGAATAGCACTTACCTCATAAGATCCATGTGAAGATTAAATGAGTTAATATTTGTAAAGCACTTAGAACTCAATAAATGTCTGCTGTTACTCTTCTTATGGTCTTAGTTAATTTATTTAAAGAACTGCTGTGACCCATTTCAGAACCATGTGAGGGCAAAGGTTCACTTCCCCATAACTTTTCCCAAGATCAGGGGAGTGGGTGGGGGCTGGCTCACAAACTGGGGGAGCAGCCCCCTCTGGAGCCATCCTTAGTTGGGTTGTTTAGTCCCAGGGGTTAGGAGTTGGTTAGTATAGCCTAGAGATGAGGATTAGGGCCATGCCTTGTGCCTCCAGTTCCAACATGGCTCTGCACAGTGCTGTTAAAGATTCTGTCATTATTTAAAGTTTTGATATTTTACTCATTGTGGATTCTCTTGTGTTAATGTTGATTTTTTTTTAAATATTGTGTTAAAATGTTTATTTTAAAATTTAATTTTTTTTGAGAGGTTGGGGAAGGAGCAGAGGGAGAGAAAGAGAGAGAATCCCAAGCAGGCTCCACTCTCAGAGCAGAGTCCAACATGGGGCTCAATCCCTGACCCCATGAACATGACCTGAGCCAAATCAAGAGTTGGAAGCTCAATTGACTGAGCCACCCAGGCACCCCTAAAATATTTATTAGTTACTGAATTCTGGTGTGTTTCCACCCCTCCCCACTCCCTATTTATCTTAATGCCCAAGGCAGATGCCTCACTCATCTTGCCCCAGTCCCAGCTTCTTTTCTCAGAGTTCTTGCTTTAACCCATAAACAAGAACTTCCACCAAAATGTTGGCCCTCTGAGGCAATGGGTCCCAGCCTGTGCTGTCCATTAGGGTCATCAGGGAAGCTTTTACAGCTGCCAAATTCTTGGTAACACTCAGAGTCAGGATCTCAGTGGGAGGCAGACAGTAGCATGTTTTGAAGCTCTGTAGAGTTCAATGTGCAGTCAGGTTGGAGAACGAATGTGTTAGGGTTGCCTTCTCTCTACCTCTTACTAATTCCTCTGCTGAGATTTCAGGCCATAAGCTCACCTGGGTCATGCCCAGGATGGGTTGAGGACCACCGGAGACTCTGGTTTATTTCAGTGAGATGTGAAATGGTACCCAAAGCGTGATGCTTGCTTGGAGCAGCAGTGTCATACCTGGCATCTTGTTAGAAAGCACACACCTACTGAATTGGAATGTGTGACCCAATAAGATCACCTGGTGGGGGCGCCTGGGTGGCTCAGTGGGTTAAGCCTCTGCCTTCGGCTCAGGTCGTGATCCCAGGGTCCTGGGATCGAGTCCCGCATCGGGCTCTCTGCTCAGCGGGGAGCCTGCTTCCCTCTCTCTCTCTGCCTGCCTCTCTGTCTACTGTGATCTCTCTCTGTCAAATAAATAAATAAAATCTTTAAAGAAAAAAAAAAAAAAAAAAAAAAAAAAAAGATCACCTGGTGATTCACATGCACACTAAGATTTAGTGACCTGTGACCGGCTACATGTCCACTCTATAGTCTGCAATTCTAATATATTAACTCAAAACTTAGACTTAGAGAGTATTAATAGTAGAGCTCTGCATTTTTGGTCCAAGCCACATTTTCTAATTCAGCTTTAATAATGTTGATATGCTAACCATAGTCCAACTCCTACATCTATTTCTTAATTGGCTTGGAATTACTTAGATTTACCTTACTTTGTTCTGCCATGCATGACAAAACCCCAAAGTCACAGTGGCATAAGCAAGCCTTTTTTTTCCTATGCAAGCCTGGGGATAAATTTGCATAGCACTAGTCAAGGACCTGGGCTACTTCCGTCTCTTCTGCTATCCAAGTGGCCTCCATACCCACAGGTATATCATAAGCCAAGAAGGAAGTTCCAACTCCAGCCACCACATCCACATCCCAGGAAACAGAAAGAAGGTAAAGGGAGTGAGGGAAATCCCAAAGTCATAAAATGTCTGTCTCTTAAAATGTCTGTCTCTTAAACTGACAAATAATAATTTGGTTATATCCCTTTTGCTAGAATTTGGCTACTTGGCCACACCTTGCTACAAGGAAAGCTGTGAGATGTAGTCTTTTTTTGTCAATTTAAACTTTTTTTTTACTTAAAAAATTTTTCAATGTCAGTACAGTTAAGATGCAATGTTATATTAGCTTCAGGTATGCAATATAGTGATTCAACAATTCTAACGTTAACTCAGTGCTCATTATGGTAAAGGGCACTCATAATCCCCTTCACCTATTTCACCCATTCCCCCCACCCACCTCCCCTCTGATAACCATCTGTTTGTTCTCCATAGTTAAGAGTCTGTTTTTGTCTCTTGTTTAGTAAATTCCACATACAAGTGAAATCATACAGCATTTTTCTTTCTCCGACTGACCTATTTCACTTAGCATTATATCACCTAGATCCACCTATGTTGTTGCAAATGGCAAGATTTCATTCTTTTTTCATGAGTGGGTAATATTCCTGTGTGTGTGTGTGTGTGTGTGTGTGTGTGTGTGTGTGTATAAAGTATGTCTGTATGTATATATGTATGTGGTATATATATATACACATACCACATCCTCTTTATCCATCCATCTATTGGACGTGCGTTGCTTCCATAACTTGACTAATGTAAATAATGCTGCAATAAACATAGGGGTGCATATATCTTTTTGAACTAGTGTTTTCATATGCTTTAGATAAATTCCCAGTAGTGCAACTATTGGATCATATAGTAATTCTATTTTTAATTTTTTGAGGAACCTCCATATTGTTTTCCACAATGGCTGCACCAGTTTGCATTCCCACCAACAGTGCACAAGGGTTCTTTTTTCTCCACATCCTCACCAACACCTATTGTTTCCTGTGTTGTTGATTTTAGCCATTCTCACAGGTGGGAGGTCATATCTCATTGTGGTTTGGGTTTATATTTCCCTGATGATGATTGATGTTGATATCTCTTTATATGTCTGTTGGCCATCTGCATGTCTTCTTTGGAGAAATGTTTGTTCATGTTTTCTGCCCATTTTTAAATTGGATCATTTATTTTTTAGTGTTGAGTTGGATGGGAGATGTAGTCTTGAGTTGAACTATATCCTCACTGAATTTCTGCCTTCTGATCTGTCCATTTCTCATAGAGGGTTATAGAAGTCTCCAGCTATGACCGTGTATTAAGCATGATAACCACTACACTCTGGAAATGCAATTTCAGCTATGATGGTGGATTCGTCTATACTTGCAAATCTCTCAGTTTTTGCCACACCTATTTTGATGCTTTTTTGTTAGGAGCATGGATGTTAAGGATTGTTATATCTTCCTGAAGAATTGACATTTTGTCATTATGTAATGCCCTTCTTTATCCCTGATAATGTTCCTTGCTTTGGAATCTGCTCTGTCTGGAATTAATGTAGCTACTCCTTTCCTTTGATTAGAATGGCACATTTTTTTCTCCATCCATTTACTTTGATTCTATATGTCTATATTTAAAGTGGGTTTCTTGTAGAAGATGTATAGTTGGGTCATTTTTTAAAAGATTTTGTTTATTTATTTATTTAGAGAGAGAGAGAGAGCAAGAGAGAGCACAAATGGTGGGGAGGGGTGGAGGGAGAGGGAGAAACTGACTCTCCACCGAGCAGAGAGCCTGATGCAGGGCTTGATCCCAGGACCCGGAGATCATGATGTGAGCCAAAGACAGATGCTTAACCAACTGAGCCACCATGGCACCCTAGGTCATGTTTTTTTGATACACTTAGACAAACTCTGTCTTTCAATTGTTGCATTAGGATCACTGATGTTCAAACTGATTATTGATATAGTTGGATTAATGTCTATTTATTTTTTATTATTTTCTATTTGTTGTTTCTATTTTTGTCTTCCACTCTTTTTCTGCTTTCTATGGCTTTTTTAAATTGTTTTAAAGATTTTATTTATTTATTTGACAGAGAGAGATCACAAGTAGGCAGAGAGGCAGGCAGAGAGAGAGGAGGAAGCAGGCTCCCTGCTGAACAGAGAGCCGGATGCGGGGCTCAGTCCCAGGACCCTGGGATCATGACCTGAGCCGAAGGCAGAGGCTTAACCCACTGCGCCACCCAGGCGCCCCACTGCTTTTTATGGTTTTAATGGAGTATTTTATATAATTCTATTTTCTATCCTTTCTTGGTGTATAAGTTATAGTTTAAAAAAATCTTTCTTAGTGGTTGCCCAGAGTTTGCAATATACAGTTATAGGTAGTACAAGTCCACTTTCAAATAATGCTACATTGCTTCACAGGTAGTATAGATACCTTAACAAAGTAATCCTGGTTCCCCCCTCCAGTCCCCAGTACCATTGCTGCCATTCATGTAACTATATAAAAGCATATGTAAGCATGTATATGACATATACATAAGCATATATTATCAAATACATGGTTGCTATTATTTTGAACAAACTATTATGTGTTAAATCAATTAAGAATAAGAAAAACAAAACATTTAATTTTACCTTCACTTGTTCCTTCAACACTCTTCCTTTTTTTTTTTTTTTTTTTTTTTAAAGATTTATTTACTTATTTATTTGACAGAGAGAGATCACAGTAGACAGAGGCAGGCAGAGAGAGAGAGGGAAGCAGGCTCCCCGCTGAGCAGAGAGCCCGATGCGGGACTCGATCCCAGGACCCTGAGATCATGACCTGAGCCGAAGGCAGCGGCTTAACCCACTGAGCCACCCAGGCGCCCAGCACTCTTCCTTTTTTTATGTAGATCTGAGTTTTTATCCTATAGCATTTTCCTTCTCTCTAAAGAACTTCTTTAAACGTTTCTTACAAGGCATGTCTACTGGGAAAAACAAAATCCTCACTTTTTCTTTGTCTGAGAAAATATTTAGCCTTCATTTTTGAAGGATAATTTTGCAGGTTACATAATTGTAGGGTGGTGCTTTTTTTTTTTCTTCTCTCAACATTTCAAACATTTCACTCTACTCTTCACTGCAGGGTTTCTGAGAAGTAAGATGAATTCTCTCTTCATCTATAGATGAGGTTTATTCCACCTTTGGGTTGTTTTGGGATTTTTTTCTTTATCTTTGATTTTCTAGATTTTATTTATTTTTTTATTAAGTATTTATTTTATTTTTTTCAGTGTTCCATGATTCATTGTTTATGCAACACACCCAGTGCTCCATGCAATATGTGCCATCCTTAGTACCCACCACCAGGCTCGCTCATCCCTCCACTCCCTTCCCCTCTGAAACCCTCAGTTTGTTTCTCATAGTCCACAGTCTCTCATGTTTTGTCTCCCCCACCAATTTACCCCACTTCACTTTTCCTTTCCTTCTCCTAATGTCCTCCATGTTATTCCTTATGCTCCACAAGTAAGTGAAACCATATGATAATTGACTTTCTCTGCTTGACTTATTTCACTAAGCATAATCTCCTCCAGTCCATCCACATTGATACAAAAGTTGGGTATTCATCTTTTCTGGTGGAGGCATAATACTCCATTGTATATATGGACCATATCTTCTTTATCCATTCGTCTGTTGAAGGGCATCTTGGCTCTTTCCACAGTTTGGGGATTATGGGGTAGAGATCGCCTTTCTTTTCACTACATCTGTCCTCTTTGGGGTAAATACCCCATAGTGCAATTGCAGGGTCATAAGGTAGTTCTACTTTTAATTTTTTGAGGCAATCAGTGTGATAGAACAAATCAATAAGAGAAGAGAGAAGATCCACATGATCCTCTCAATTGATACAGAAAAAGCATTTGACAAAATACAGCAACGGTTCCAGATTAAAACTCTTCAAAGTATGAAGATTTTCTGTATTTTAAAAATGATATACCTAGGGGATGTGTGTGTGTGTGTGTGTGTGTTTATCCTTCTTGGTATTCTTTGAGCTTTCTAGATCTGTGGTTTGGTGTCTGACAATTTAGAAAAATTTTCAGTCAATATTATTTCAGATATTTCTTCTGTTCCTTTCTCTCTTTTTTCTCCTCATGGTATTCCCATTATGAACACGTTACACTTTTTGTAGCTGTCCCCCAGTCCTTGGCCATTCTATTATTTTCTCTCTATTTTTAAAATTTCCTTTGATTTTCAGGCTTGGAGGTTTCTATTGAGATGTCTTCAAGATCAGAGATTCTTTACTCAGCCATGTCCAGTCTACTAGTAACCCCATCAGAGGCGTTCTTCACTTTTATTTCAGTGTTTTTGATCTCTAATGTTCCTTTTGGGGTCTTTCTTAGGATTTCCATCTCTCTGCTTACATTGCTTATCTGTTTTCACATGCTGTTTACTTTACCTATTAGAGCCCTTAACCTATTAAATTCCCAGTTCTGATAATTCTAACAATCCTGCCATATCTGGTTCTGATGCTTTCTCTGTCTCTTCAAATTGTGGTTTTGGCCTTTTGCTATATCTTATAATTCTTTCTTGATAGCTAGACATGATATGCGAGGTAAAATCTTTTAATGAGATTATGCCCCTAGACTGTGAACTTCAGGAGTATTTCCCATTTTTTTTCTCTCCCCCCTTAAGTGAAACAGGATGTCAAAAGTGGGCAGGAATTTGGTATTTCCTTTCTCTCAAGTCAGTTGAGCTCTGGTAATCCCCCAGCAGATTAGGCTGCAGTTAACTAGTTTCTTCTGAGGACAGACCTTGTTAAGAATAGAGTGCTCCATTGCATTCAAAATTGTTTCCTTTCCCCTCTCCTTTCAAGATGCAGGAAGGAATTTTTCTCTAATATTTACTGTGGGAACCTGATTGACCTCCTGAAGGTAAAATAAACATATGGGTCCCTGGAGTTCTCAAGAGTTGACCACACTGAGCCTTAAGTAATTGTCAATTACAGTTCAGGTTTCTGTATACCAGCAAGGTTTCCTCATCCTGGCACTGGTTCCTGGAGAGGTTTCTGCTCATGGGTTACTGCTCTGGTAAGTTTGAATGCTTTTTATCTGTCCGTTTCTCTAGTTCCAGGGCAGAAGTCTGTTCTGCGACCTTACTTCTCTGATGGTTCCTATGAGAGCTGTTGATTTTTCAGTTTTGTTTGGCAACTTCAGAGCTCTTTATATGCCTAAACCAGAAACCAGGAGTGCTCCTACTCCTTCAATATTAGGCAGCATTGAGCATTCTAACAACTTTAGCCTTTTGAAAAAGAAGCAGTCCTCCTCTGCAGTCCTGATGTGTTTCAGTCTAGGTTGGTTTCTCTCTGTGGCCTGCGGCTAACATTTTGGAACTTCCTTTTACCATTATCCTGGAAATATACCTGCCTTCTATGTTAAATTCCGTGTTTCCTTTAGCTTGGGTCTTCTTGTGTTCTTTCTTGATTTACTTCCTCTTTTTGATGAAGTACATTCTCCCACTGTTTGATGATGAAGGATATTTGAGAAGTATTGTTTTTAGAGCTTGAATATTTAAAATTTTTCTTCATTTTACCCTACTACATGATTGAAAGTTTGGCAGATGGAACTCACTTTCTGGCAAAAGTAATTGTTTCATAGTCTCATAGCTTGCTTTATTAATTATTCCATTTAATATATTTAGCTGGAGGTCAAGTGTAGGGGTGGTTACATAAAATCCATGGCAACCATCCCAGACCCTCCTTGGAGGAATGGCTGAGAGGAATGGCTTCCTCCATTTTTTTGCCCTTCACTTCCTCTGTATATTTTAAGATGCTCTGCTTCTGCCTGTCCAAAGAGGACTTCTCAAAGGAAGAAACACCTCCTTTGTTGGGTCATCCAATTTTCCAGTCCTCTCCCTGACAATCTTCAGTCAGGCGTAAGTCCTCTCCCTTTATTGTCCATATCATTTTGTACTTGTCATATATTCTGTATTGTGCTATGCTTTCTCTGATCTCCATGTATTACTTTGTAAACCCCGTAAGCCCAGGAGTTAAGGTTTTATGATTCTTTTCTCCCCAGAGTGACTAGACAACAAAACTTTTTTGTTTACTTGACTTGGATGGAGATGAAATTTATTCCAGGATGCAAGTGTACATGCACAGACATCAGTTGGCCCAAATCTTTCTGGATGGAATTCAAGACTGGAGTAGACAGAAGGCATTATTTTGGAGGCTCCCATCCAAACGAATTTAGGAGAAAATTATTACCTCCTTGAGTGGCACTAATGGCTCCATAGAACACAAGACACGATGACACCATGGGGGCACACTTGTCATTGCACTACCTCTAAGATGAAGTCTGAGTTCTGACTAAAGTGTTGCATTTCAACATCCTCTGTTATTGTCCTGTGTATTATTAATTAGCCAACTCCCTATTCTTCAGCCTGAAAAACCTTGTAGAAGACTATTTATAATGAAAGCTAAGATTTAGTATATGCTATTATGCTGGAAATTGTTCTAAGCCCTTAAGTTATTCTAACTAATTTAATTCTTATGAGGATCAGATGAGACAGGATGTTGTTCCCATTTTACAGATGAGGAAAAGAGAGGCTTAAGTAATTTCTTCCAAGTTAAATACCAGTGAGAGCAGAGTTGGGCACTGCTATGTTTCTTCCCTTTGCCAACGAGACAGCACTTGATTTATTTTCGCTTGCTCTTGGGGATAGAAAAGACAATCCTCATGCAATGAGGGCAACAATGCTTTTGTGCCAGGTCAATGTGAAAACCACTCAACCTTGAACATTTCCCTATAAAATCACAAGGGAGGAAAGCCTGTATCCAGATAAGCTCTTGGGGATCATCACACAATCTCCTATCTTCTTCTAACATCTTAATTAATTAAGTTACCTAGGAAAGTATTAATAGATAAACAGAAAAGAGCTTCAACTAGCTTGACAGAGGAAGGGGCCAACAGGTGCATTGATTTGAGAGCCAGTACAGGGATCTGAGTCAGTGTCTCATTTTTGTTTTTCAGTATTTCTCAGAATGAAGGACCAGGGTTTCTGCATTCCTAACTGAAGGATTGCAGCAAGGAAAGGCATTTCTCATGGATGCATATATTTTTGCCAGAAAAATATAATAATAAATGATATTAAGATGAAAAATAAAACCAGATGAAGGAAAAAAAACAATCCATGCTGGAAATTCATAGAATTTTTGAAAAGTAACATATATTTATATATATATTTACATTTGTGTGTATATATGTATCTGTGCATATACATGGTGGGGGTGTGTGTGTGTGTGTGAGTGTGTGTGTGTTTGCATGCATGTATGTTTTTATTTGGCTCTCCAGCAGAAAAGGAATGCTCCTTCGCAGGCCTCAGGGATCACAAGATACTGAGCTTATTTCATTAGGGCAGTGTTGAATAGTAGTTAGGGCTAATGAGCTGAAGAAGCTGAGGTCTCTAGGAAGGCAATGGGATATTAGTTCCCACACATGAGAGCCAGTTTCCAAGAGGCCCCCAATGGTTTTTTTCTTCTTGGTTTCATGCCCTTGTATAACCAATAAGATTTTGATAAAATGACAGTATGTAACATTGAAGACTCGGTCATAAGAGGCACTGTACCTTTTTTCCACCTTTCTCTTTTGAAAAACTCCATCTGGGGAGGCCAGCTATCACTCTGTCACATTTAGGCAGCTGTAGCGACAGGAACACCTGGCAAGAAATAAAGAACCAAGGCCTTCTGCTAGCAACCAACAAAAACAGAGCATCCAACTTGGTCAGATCCTCCAGCCCCAGTCAAGCTCTTTCAGATGACTACAGCCCAGGCCAACAACATGACTAATCTCATGAGATCCTGAGCCATATATAACAAATATAGTTGTATTAATTGAGACATATTTTATATACCATAAAATATAATCATTTAAAGTTCAGTGATTTTTAGTATATTCATGGATCTGTGTAAACATTACCATAATATGATTTTGGAACATTTTCATCACTCCAAAACAAACCCTGTACTCATCACCCTCCTCCTCAGCCCTAAGAATTTACCAATTATCTTCTGTTTCTATAGATTTGCCTATTCTGGACATATCATATATCAATGGAATTATAGACTATGCAGACTTTTGTGCCTGACTTCTGTCACTTATCATAATATTTTCAAGATTTATCCATCTGGTAGCATGTATCAACACTTCATTCCCTTTTATGGCCAAATAATATTTCAGTGCATGGGTAAACTACATTTCTTTTATCTACATATTAGTTGGTGGAATTTGAGTTGTTTTCATTTTCTGGCTTTTATGAATAATGTTACTGTGAACATTTGTGTATAAGTTTTTGCGTGGACATGTTTTCACTTCTCTTGGAAATAGGAGCAGAATTACTGAATCTTATAGTGATTATATGAGTAAACTTGAGGAACTTCCAGGCTGTTTTCCAAAGCAGTCACACCATTTTATGTTCCCATCAGTAAAGTCTGAGGGTTTCAAATTCCCCACATTCTCACAAACACTTATTATCATCCATCTTTTTGATTAAAGCCATCCTTTTAGGTGTGATGTGGTATCTCACTGTGGTGGCTATGATTTGCATTTCCTAGATGGCTTTAGGTGTTGAACTTATTTTCCTATACTTATTGGCCACTTGTGTAATTTCCATGGAACATTTTCTGTTCAGATCCTTGGTCCATTTTTAATGGGAGTACTTAGCTTTTTATTATTGAATCTTAAGAGTTATTTACATATAAGATTCCAAGTATTATGTCAGGTATATGATTTGAAAGTGTATTTTCCATTCTGTGAGTTGTCTTTGCACTTTCTTGATAGTATTGTTTGAGCACAAAATTTTAACTTTAATGTAGTTCAATTTATCTACTTTTTTTTATTTTGGTGTTAGTTCTTTTGATATCATATCTAAGAAACTATTGTGGAATCCAGGCTTATAAAATTTATTCCTGTTTTCCTTTAAGAGTTTTAGAGTTCTACCTCATAGATCCATTTTAAGTTAATTTTTATATGGTGTGAGGTAAGGGCCCAAATTAATTCTTTTATATGTGGCTATCTAGTCCCAGGACCATCTGTTGAAAAGGCTATTCTTTCCCCATTAAATAGTCTTGCCCCCCAAATGACACAAATCAGATTTTATCTGGACTCTCAAATCTATTCCATTCATCTATGTGTCTATTGTTATGCCAATTCTACATTGTCTTGGTTACTGTTGCTTTTAGATAGTCTTGAAATAGGGAAATACGTGTCCTCCAACTTTTTTTTCTTTTTCAAAGCAATGAATTTTCTGTTTTTAGTTTATCTGGGAATGTCTTTATTTCACCTTCATTTTTAAAAGATAGTTTTGCTTATCATAAACTTCTGATTCAAGGTTTGTTAGTTGGTTTTTTCCATCATATTGAATATGGCCTTTGGCTTCCATTATTTTTGATAAGAAGTCAGCTTATTGAGAATTCAGTAAGTGTTCCCTTGCATGTCGTTTTTCTCTTGTGACCTTTAAGATGGTCTCTTTATTGTTGGCTTTCAACACTTTGACTATGATGTGTCTGGGTATGGCTTTATGCTCTAATCCTACTGAGAATTAATTGAGCTCCATGTATGTGGAGATTAATTCTTTTCAGCAGATTTTGAAGTCTCCAGTTATTATAATCTCTTAATATTTTTTTCAGTTGCTTTCTCACTATCTTCTCCTTCTGGTACACCCAGTATGCATATGTTGATGTGCTTGAGGATGTCCCACATTTCTCTGAGGCTCAATTTCTTTCTTCTTTTTTTTTTTAATCACTTTTTTCTCTTTTGTTTCTACTATGTAATTTCCATCTATCTGCCAGTTTGCCTATTCTGTCTTCTACCAGCTCAAATTTATATTTAAGTTCCTCTGTTGAAATTTTCATTTTAGCTATCATATTTTCAACTCTATAATTTTCATTTAGTTCTATTTTGTAATTTATATCTCTTTTTTTATATTTTTTGTTTGGTGAGACATCATCATCACACCTTTCTTTAATTCCTTAGACACGGACTCCTTTAGTTCTTTGAACATATTTATAATAGCTGTTTTGAAGTTTTTGTCTGCTATGTCCAGCATCTAGACCCCTTAAAGGTAATTTCTATTTTCTGCCTTTATTCCTGTGCATTGGTCACACTTTCTTGTTTCCTTGCATGTCCTCATATTTTCTGTTGAAAGCTGGACATTTTTTTTTTAAAGATTTTACTTATGTATTTGACAGACAGAGATCACAAGTAGGCAGAGGGGCAGGCAGAGAGAGAGGAGGAAGCAGGCTCCCCGCTGAGCAGAGAGCCCGATGCGGGGCTCGATCCCGGGACCCTGGGATCATGACCTGAGCCGAAGGCAGAGGCTTTAATCCACTGAGCCACCCAGGCGCCCCAGAAAGCTGGACATTTTAGATAACATATTGTAGCAACTAGGGATACTGATCTCCTCCCTTCTGAGGACAGCTGCCATTGTTGTTTGCTTAGTAAGTTGGCTTGAACAGGTCAGTGAAATCTTTTTTCCCTGCACTGTGCAGCCTCTGATATCTTTGCTCAAACTTTTTTGGCTCATTTTTACCTCTAAGACTGGTTTCCTACCAGTCAGCCCTGGGTCATTCTAGGTTATCAGTGATCCTCTGGCTGGTCAGAGGTTGTAGTTAAAGCCCCCTGAACCAGTGATTTTTCACTTGTTGCCGTTGGATCTGGGTGTGGTTTGGAGATGGCTTTCACTGTTCAGGGAGTTTATAGGTTGCCCCACTTTCAGCCAAGGACTAATAGCTCAGAATTTCTGTCTCCATTTACCCCTTGATGGGGTAAATGGAGTCCTCCTTGAAGGACTCAGCCTTGGGCATACACACAGAGCTCCTGAGCACCAGGATGACTGCAGGTTTAGCTGAACTCTCTTTGACTCTCTCTTTCCATGACCTCCTCATTAAACATCTGGCTAATCTGCTTCTATATGCATCATACCCACTTGTTAGCTGCCACTAATTTCTGGTCAATTGCTCCATTGTTTTCACTAACGACTTGGGGCATAAATTGCTCCACAGTCTGATCCAGTGAAAGTAGAGCCCCTTAACAATGTTAGGGTATTGCCAGTCTTAAGGTTTGCTCCAGCTTTTTCCTGGGCAGAATCTCTGTGCTTTGGATGAAGAGTCAGGGAGATGGGGAAATGGGGAACTTGCTCTTTACCAGCTGCACCATTCTTACCAAGCAGGAGATGTGTGTGGAGAAGGTAGGAACTGGTGCCATCAGCTAGCTATCTACTGCCCGGTATAGATCTTACACAGCTCAGAGGTGAGGTTTGGGGGTTGGGGTAGCAGATGGGATTTGCTAGTATTCACCACCTGCCAAATCTGTCTGCAGTAGCTCTTCTACCGCAGGAGGCTGGAGGAGAAGGGAGCTGACCCTCAGTTATTAGCCTTGACTAACTCTTGGGAAGATCTCTTTAGTTAGATATAAATGGTCTGGTTCCAATTCAAAGTCACAATAATGTCTTATTTTATACACTCTTCTGTAATGTGATCTTTTACCTCCTCCACCAAAAGGTGAGGTTTATTTCCCCACCTCTTTGGCCCTGTGTCTGCTTTGACAAGTGCAATATAGGAAAATTAATGCTATTCCCATGGATGGAGTTTCAACTGGCCTCACATCTTTTCTTCCTCCCTCTCCCAATACTTGCTCCCAAGACACACTCTCCCAAGATTCAGTTATCAAGCCATGAGAAACCAATCCACATGCAGAGGCCATGTCAAGGTGCTTCAGTTGGTTCTCTAAACTGAGCTTCCAGCCTATAGCCAGCATCAGCTGCCAGCCATGTAAGTGACCTATCTTGGATGTTCCAGCTCAGATGAGACCCCAAATGACTTCATCCCCCACAGATAACATGTCCAGCAGAACCACCCAGGAAAATCCCAGTGGATCCACAGAATCATTAGAGGTAATAAAATAGCTGTTAGATATTGTTGTTTTAAACCATGAAGTTTGGCTCAATGTGTTCACCAACTTGGAAGTTCTCTAAACCCCATTGTTTAGGGTTTTTTATGGATGTTTCATTGCATAGGTTTGACTGATGAAATCACTGGCCATTGGTGAAATGAAAGTCTGTAGTCCTTCTTCTCTTCCCAAAGGTCAGAGGGTAAAGATGAAAGTTTCAACCTTTTAATCACGTGGTTGGTTCCTCTGGTTATCAGCCTCCCTCCTAAATCTGTCTAGAGGACCACCAAGAGTCACCTCATTAACATAAAATCAAGTGTAGTCTAGGGGACTTATTATGAATAACATACACTCTTATCACTCAGGAAGTTCCAAGGGTCTCAGGAGTTCTGTGCTCCAGGGACAAAGACCAAATATATACATTTTTTCTTATACCACAATCCTATATAGGTAACATCTACTTAAATCAGTGACTTCCAAACTTGTTTGGCTATGACCCTTAAATACATCTTACATCCTAACCAAGTATGCAAACGCCACACACATACATATGTAGGTGCATATATAACACTGAAACCAAAGTTTTATTCAATTTCTAGGAAATCATATTCACCCTCACTATATGCCTCACCCTCACTCTATTTTCAATTCGGGTCAATTCATTCCTGTTCCCTTCTGTTTCTCCTTCCTCCTTTTTCTTTCAAATGCTGACTTTAATGCATGAAATGGCTTTCTTGTCCCACTACAGTGTCTCAAGCCATACTCCGAAAAACACTGTGGTCTCAATAGCCTACTCTCTGTCTCTAGATCTCTGAGACTTTATAGGGAAGAGGGAGAAACAAAGACACCCTTTGCCAAGGAGAGTCACATCCCAGACCAGCAGGAAAAGATACAAACATGCAGAGAAAGAGAACAGAACTCAGTTTGAGTGTCAACTGTCTAGCTATAAAGAAGAATGAGAACAGGTGACGGATGGCAGAGGAAAGACTTATATCCCTTAAAGACAGCTCTCCCTCACGTAACTACTGGACACATGTTTTTCAGTCAGTCACTTGTTTCAGAAACCCAAATTTGTGCCCCAGGACACTCTTACCCCATACCTGCCCTCAAGCTTGCACTTGAGTGCTTGTGTCCCCCTCTGCCAGTCGCACCTCTGCCCTGAGCCTTTGGACTAGTCTTGAGAAGGCTAACTTCTCAGAGTCTGGGTGACCTCACCACCAGACACCAATAGCCAGCAGCTTGACCGCTACAGAAATCTCTTCCAGAGCTGTGGGCATAGTCAGAAGGGCAGTCCCTTTCCAGCACTGGAGAAAGGATTCTGGCTAGAGGATCCAAGTATATCCCAGAAAGGATGGCAAAGGGCTTTGTCCTCAGAGATGTCATACCCAGCCTCATGAGTTTAAAGACAGATGTTCTTTGTGATTCTAGAGAAGCATATGGCTTTTTACGCTTTCTTTATTCTTCCCTGGGTTAAATTGCTCTGGCATTGTCTCACTTCTTCTAATGGACCGTGTCTAACATCTGTGCAGTTACAAATGGGGCATGCTCATTTGTGGGTTTATGGAGCTTGAATGACCTCAAGTCTGCCAGGGACCAGCTGCCTCACTCAGACAGAGAGAAACAGGGGGCACTGCTGGAGTGTGAAGTAGGTCAGTTCACAGGGCAGGGGAAAGTAACGAAGCGATGGGTACTAAGGGCAAAAAAAAGTCCTAACCTAACTGTCCTGTAATATTGTTTAACATGGATTCTTTGCCTTCTACCTTCTGTAGAGCTTGTATATGATATTTAAAAGGCATGTATTGGTTTTTTTAAATTACAAATGTAACATGTAACATTTATATTATAAATGTAACATTATATTTATATTATAAATGTAAAATGTAAAATGTAACAGAGAACTTCTAAAATATAAAAAAGGAAACCAACCACTCCTAATTGTGCCGCTCAGAGAAGACCGCAGTTATTGTTTTGACATTTTTCTTTCATTCATTTTATCCCAGGCATGTGTCTACTTGAAATACATTTGAATCATTAAACCCTATATGCAATTTTGTAATCTACTTTTTAAATTTCCCATTATATTCCTCATGTGGTCTTCAAAAGCATCCTACAAAATATCTTTATCTTAATTTCTCTTTTGTTCTTATAAAAAATAGATGTGTGCTCCATTGATATCTTCAAAGATAAACAGATCAGGAACATGCAGGGTTTCAGTGTTCTAGATTTTAAAAATTACTGTCCTCGGTAATGACAGGCCAAAGTAATAGGCCTCTCTTAATTTTCTGCAACTGCTCTGAAATTAGGCTTTTTCTCTGTGAAGGCAGTACCTCCCATGCATTCATCCTTGGTAATTTGTATATCTTGGGAAAGAGACCTAGAACCCATTCTTAAGGATTAAAATCCTGCTTTTTAAAAAATTGAAGGTCTACTAATCTAAACCCTGAATTTTTTAGAAGTGGGAGAGTAACAAAGTCTCTTTCCAAACCAAGTAATTGTGAAGTTAAGTTGCTCTTTGGGACCGTTTAAACACTGCTTGTAGTCCCCTAACCCTGAGGCACAGCCTTTTCAAACTTGTGGACAGAGAGCTCTAAAACCCTCCATCATTGCCGTGAAATGGAAATTCTTCTGAACTCAGTGGATTTTATGGGGGGGAAGGAATATTTGATTTTAATTTGGGCCTAGAAAGTGGAAAAGGGTGAGGAAACTTTTAAAAATTCTAAAACTCTTTCCTTATCCCCACCCACATCCTTTTATGCATTTACAATATAGTTCTGATTTTTTTAGAGGATTTAAACCAGCTCCCACGAAACCACACCTGTTTTCCCAAGAGCCCATTAGAAGCCTAGTGTGGGGCCCATACTTGATCCCGTCCACCTGCAGAGGACAGAGGACCCTCCTGCTCAGAAATTGCACCACCCCCTTCCCTCCTATTAATGACATGATAAACTGCACGTTTCTCATTTATACTTTATAATCTCTACAACCTCCCTGTCAGTCCAGCCACCTTTCCCAGCTACCCTCAAATGTAAAGGCAGCTTAACTCCTGTCTCTCTGACATGAAGTAGACTTCAAATAAGAGAAAATAAGGACACTAAGTCCTCTGGGCCATTTTATGGCAGCCGTCAGAAAGCCGACAGGGGAGAATAAAATGCCATTCATGTGGGTCCTTTGTGTGGCTTTGAATGAGTGTGTTGAACCAGGCGGTACTTGGGCAGCTCTGGAGTTTTCACCTGGATCAGATAAGGTGCCCCGAGATAAATTCCTTCCGTGTTTCTATGGATGCCAAGGAACCAAGGGCCTGGGACTGCTTTTGAGAGTTGGTGCAAGATAATATCCTTCTCCACAAAGATTCCGCTATCAGATTGGGGCTGCAAGATGGCAAGTCTTCCTCCCTCTCCTGGCACCCGAGGACCAGGGTGTGGGGACAGTGCTGGGGCCTGAGTGACAAGGAGACGAGCTGGAAAAGGCTGTTTGCAGGAAGGAGAGGCAGCCAAGAACCACCAATGCTCTGCACCCAGTACCCTACCTGCTCAGAGTCACAGGGGACTCAGACGAGGACATGGTGGCTGGTCCTGGCAGAGTTCCCAAGCATTGCATCCTAGTGAATGGTGACCCCAAGAATCTGTGTTTTCCTACCGATGCTGACCTTGGGCTCAGTCAGCCTCTGAGTCTCCACCACAATGGCATCCCTGGGCTCTATCAGCCACCAATCCAGCCACCAATCTACAACCTACAGATTTAAGAAATATTTAACTAGAAGATAAGGGCATTGGTTTGGTTTGACATGATAGTTTAGTTTTGTCTTTTCAAGGAAGCTGTGACTTTCAAGACACCAGATTTGTAACCACTGATAAAAATCTGATGCTGTAGGGTATGAGATGAGACAAGCGTTAAACATCTTGATCTTCCAAACCTACTTCCTTCCATCTTTGCACTGTTGTTTCCTTCCTACGCTACACTCCCTTGTGCCAAATATTAGGTGGGTCATTGTGGTCTGTGTTATTTGGTAGAGTTTCAAGTCTCCTCCACCTCTGCCCCTTCAAACTGAAAGTCTAAAGAAGCCAAGATGAATCTCAATTTCAATTTAAGTAACTAGCAAAAAAAAAAAAAAAGAATAAGAAAAAGAAAAAAGAAAGAAAGAAAGGAAAGGAAAGGAAAGGAAAGAAAAAAGAAAAAAGAAAAGAAAAAAGAAAGGAGATCAAACTTTAAAATTTTTCTCCAGGAAAAAAAAAAATGTGTGTGTTTGTATTCTCTCTTTTTCTTGTCTCATTGTATATGATTTCACATCACAAGAATTTGTTACAAGTTAGACTCAGTTCCCCCTTTGAAAGAGGCATCAAAATGTAGTTATGGAGGAAGGGAAGGGTATTTTGTCTATGAGGTCAGCGTTGAAGGATGAGCTGTGGCTCTTAAACTTTGGTGAACATGAGTCACAAGAGCTTCTTAAACCTGTAAAGTCCTGCTAGCTCTCCACTCCAAAAGATTCAGCTCAGTACACCTCCAGGAGATTCTAAAGCAAATGAGTGGAGGTGGGGGAGGGGGGCAGTCTTTGAAAAACACTGCAAATTAGAGCAACATCCCCTCTGACTTTAGCAGCCTGTTGACCTCAGGGAGGACCAGAAGGTTGGGGGTGAAGAAGTGAAAGCCATGAGTCTAGACATCTTTTTAAAGATGTTCAGAAAGGGAAAGGATGAAATTGAACAGTAGCTCGTGGTAGATGTGGGGAAGAAGGGAGATATTGTGTGCCTTAAAAAAAAAAATAAAAGAATGGAAAGATTTAAATCTATTTAAGTGCTGAAATGAAAGGACCAATAGTGAGAGAGGTTGGCGGTAACAGGAGGATGGAAGATGACCAGAATCTAGTCCCCGGAAGAGGTAAGAAGCCTTAAGATCCAAGGCACTACCAGCGCTATGACCAGCCAGCTTCGCAGAGGAGGAAGGGAGCTTATCTCCGAGTCAGGAAGCAATCCAAATAATAACCTCAGATAAGAGAAAATGGATGGACTCCTAAAGTTTCTGTATAGCGGTGTTGTTTAGTAGTTCAAACTTCCTTGAAGTGCTGAAATGGGGAACTAGGACATAGAGAAAAAAAGGCATACCCCAGAGATCTCTAGTTGCCAAACCCCAAATGGTACTCCCTTCTAAGAAGCAGTGGTCCCCAGATGTTTGGGGGAAATGGCTCTATCTTCTCGCCAAAAAGGGAATGATCAGAATCCTAACTTCTCCTCATGGCTGCTGTCTGACCCTCTTATTAAAAACACCCTGCAATGTTCGACAGTAACTTATTTGAGGCCAGTGACCTGGTGAATCTCAGTGGACAATACCTCACAAAGCACTAGGTGGTGGTAAAGGGATCTAATACATTGTTTCTGATGTATATTCTGCATTATATGCAAGTTATGGGTATCTATTATTGTAGAAATGTACATTCTTATTCCAGCAAATAGAGACATGCAGGAAAGTGGGGGAGAGTCACTCACAGTTACGCAAAGATGTGACTTTTAAGACTTGGGTGCTGTATTAACTAACCTCCAGGAGGCTGCCAATAATCTTTGCCTCCCAGTAGTCACACCCTTACTCTGTCCCCTCCTACACGGAATCAGAACCGCCCTCTTTCCCCAGCTAATAGCAGGTACTAAATGGCCATCACTGTAAGAAACCCACCTGGAGAGTTGATCAAGTCACCAGACGACTGTGGACCTGGGCAAAACTGATAGCAAATTTCACGGAATCCAGAATGACCCAGATGGACCACCCCCAAATTCTTAACCCATGGAAACTAGGAGAGATAATAATAATTATGTTTTTAAAACCACTCAGTTTGGGAGTGACTTGCTTAGTTGATTCCTTTGTTTAGCAGTTATCCTTGATGTTTGAATACTGAGTACATACAGACTAGATGGGCACTATTCTCAAAACTTTTTCTTTCCCTCAGGTCTAGGTGGAAAACAAAGATCAGCATGATTGTTTACTTGCTGCATAAAATTATCTCTTAAACTTGAATTATTCATAAAATTTCAGTTAGTGGGTAGAAAATATGTTACAAACACGAGCCGTAAGGTGTGTGGTGGAATGAGATGCTGGCTCCAGAGAAAGCCGCTATTGCATTCGAATTTTTGTGAACTGAGCTCCTCTCTCCAAAGCAATGACATTATAATTTGTAGGAACACCTGCTCCCTGCCTAGGCAGATCTGTAGGAGAATTAATAATGCATCTTAGGGGTTCTCAGTTCCTTACTCAGGCATACGTCATAAAGCGAACTCAGGAGTAACAGCACCCTGGTGAATTATGCTAATTCAGACTGATTATAGATGGGTCTACCTACCTCCGCAGGCTTAAAGAGAATGTGAATATCATTTACTACTTAAAAAACCAAAGCTAGGTGTCCTTCCTAAACGAGCTGAATACACTGTTCCCGCAGGTGGGAAATCAAATTTGTCAGTCCTGGGAACAACAAATCTGAGGCCCCTGCTCTTGCTGGTCCCATTGTTTTGGTATTAAACTCTGGGACCAGTGTGTTTGCCCTGAGATTTTGACAATGTAGCTTGGGGTTTTTGTTTTTTGTCATTGTATGTTTCCCATACAATTCTCATATTCAACAATGTATTTCATTCCCTGTATCTCCTTTTTCTTTTTTTCCTTTTTTTTTTTTTTGTTGTTGTTCTTTATTGCTGTCATGGTTTTGTTTATTTTTTGTTTTTGTTTGTTTGTTTGTTTGTTTTTTAGCTGCCACAGGCTTGAAAGTGTTATTCAGCTTTGGTTTTCAATAGAGTTAACAAAAATGTATTACTTCACTTTTTTACTGTGGTCAAGAAATACATATATTAATCCATTAGTGAATTGTCTGCTGATTTTAGATTACTGAATCCGTTTACCCTGTTCTAGAATTATAAATGACATAATCAGTGATTATATCAGTGGTAATCAGTGATTATCCTGAAAATTTATTAGGGGAGAGAAAACTGGTAATTAGGGAGCAAAGAACTATTAAATTTTGATTTCCTTGGTTTGATTTTAAAGTTCTACCAGCGGGCGTCTGGGTGGCTCAGTGGGTTAAAGCCTCTGCCTTCGGCTCAGGTCATGATCTCAGGGTCCTGGAATCGAGTCCTGCATCGGACTCTCTGCTCAGCGGGGAGCCTGCTTGCCTTCCTCTCTCTCTGCCTGCCTCTCTGCCTACTTGTGATCTCTGCCTGTCAAATAAATAAATAAATAAATCTTTAAAAAAAAATAAATAAAGTTCTACCAGGTGACAGATCATCAAGTATTTATTGTAGGGAAAAGGACTGAAAGGAAGGGAAGAATAAGAAAACCTTTTCAGACCTTAAAATGAGGCCGATACTTGGTGAGACTCTGCATTTTCTCATTCAGCCTTCCTTAGGGAGGTAGGTACCATTCTCCCTTGATATCAGATGTGGAAACCGAGGTATTCAGAGCATTAGCAACTTGTCCTGATTTTTAAGTGGTTGAAGCAGGATTTGACCCCAGCTCTGCCTTCTTCCTAGCCACTATGCTAAACCAAATAGATGACATTTCTCTTTGTGTTGGAGTTCGCAACTGCAAACAACTCTGATAAGCAAAGAGGAATTTACTGGAGGGAAAATGGGTTGGTGGGAAGTGGGGGAGGATATGGGTGTGGCTCACAGAATCAATAGGAGAGTGAAGGACCAAACTTGGGAATCAATACAGATAAGGCATCTCTGAAATCCTAAGATATAGCACTAGTCTCCCAGGCCTACTGGCTCTGTTTCTGAGAATGACTCAACCCTTTCTCCCAGCCTTCCCTCAAGAGTCAGAGTCCCAGATAACATGTCTAATTGGCCAAACTTACATGCATCCCAACAGGAAGGAGTCTCTGAGCTCACCCTCCACCAAGACCTCATATAGTAGGGGAGAAGTCGGGTCATGGACCGCAGACAGTAAGGCATGTCAGATGTCCACCAAGCTCTTGAAAACTAAATGTCTTTTCTTATGAAACAAACAAACAAACAAACAAAACCACCAAACCTGTAGAGCTGCAATGCAAATGTGACAGATCTATCTGGGATGAATGGGTCTTCCTGGTTAGAATATATACTCCATGAGGAGTGGGGACTGTGTCTGTCCTGGTGTCACCCAGAGTCTGGGACATGATGAGTATCCTGATATTCCTTGAATGAATGAGTTTTGTGAATAAGTTTTGCCTACTGTTTCTCCCATCCTTTATCCAGGGACATCACACTTAGAGTTCTGGGCAGATTAGGCATACTTTTATTCTATTTGTGGACAAAATATGACAAACCAGGAGAATGAAAAATCCCCAGCATTCTTGCACAAGCTTATGACCAAATGACATTCAGTGCCTATGTGGTAAAGCTCAGGATCAAACTTGCAGGTTACACTTCCCTGAAGAAATTTCACAAATCATGTTTCTTTTTTTAATTTAAAGATAATGTATCATCAAAATTAGTTTTAAGAGTCAATCATAATTCAAAGCATATCCCTGCCATTTTTGCATATCATCTTTGTCTCTTTTTCCAATACATAAATATTTAGAGTAATTATAATCAGAGTATATGTACCTTTTATTATGTATTATTTTTTCCACAAGCTATGAATGACACTGTTCTAGGTTTCAAAATTGACTACATAAATTATGTTAGTGGTGGCATAATATTCCATGATCTTGATGTACCATAATTCAATAAGCCATTTCCTTATTGTTGGACATCTGGTTCAGATGAATCAGACTTTTAACAAGATATGTCTTCGGAGGAGATCTAGAGTATGGTCAACAGATGGCTTGTGGAAGTGATTTCGATATGAGAGTATATTTATTGATGACTGCAGTCAATAGAATGTAACTAAGAATTGCTCACAAATTGGTAGGTGATGTGGGCATGACATACACAAATAAAATTTAAGGCAAATTATAGGGATTTATGAAGTTCAACAGGATGACAAACATTAGATGTAGATGAGAAGGACAGAGCCAGATATGCAGATGAAGAGGTTTTCGCCCCAGTCCTCATTGATATACTAGAACTTTCAGGCTCCAGGACTTTCTCTACTTGAATCCATGATTCTATCTAATCATGAAACATTCGTGTTTGAGTGTGTTCTCCAGACCTAATATCCCTAGTACTGATAAATCCTTTTTCAGTTTCTCCTTAAGATTATTTTAAATCCGTATTCCTAGATTAAAGCAACAGTTTTTGGAGTCAAAGGCAGGATTGGACAGTGATGGGAAAAGAAACAGAGGAATCCCGGGGTGAACTTTGACTTACGGGCTGGTGGAAGTTTATGAAGATACCTTGATGAGAAATAGAAAAAAAAATGAACTATTTCTGTAGAGTGTATTTTTATTAGGGAAAAAAGTTAAAAAGCTACATAATGCCATTTATGCCTTGTATCAGACACACTCTTTTAAGCATTCAGATTATGTCTTAGGTCTTAAGGGGCTGAAGTTGTCCATTTATAAAAACCAGATCCTTATCCCTGCCCACACTGTTCCCAGTGAAGCAATGGGTCAGATTCCATCTCCCTGGAATGTTTTAGCACTTGGAGTGACAAACTGGAAAATTATTCACATTGATTTGGCTCTGATAGGAACAAATGTTCCTTCATTTTTCTTCCTTCCTTCACTGGTCCTGCTGTGACTGCACCAGCCTTTAAAATTCACCCGAACTCTGAGACAATGAGACAATTCTATCTGATGAAAAACAGTCTTTGGAGACAGTGGCAGCTCCTGTGACCGTACCAAACCCAAGTCCTGGTTCTGCGCAGGGGAATGCCCTACGTCATCCTAGGTCCCATCGAGGATGTGTCCATAATAGAAAATATATCCTTATTCCTCGGGTTCTATCTGCTCCTTAAACGGCAGTCCCTTCAACTCGTATGTTTAAGGAAGTGATCAAATTCTATCACGCAGATGAATATACTTAATTACATAACCATATATGTTTAGTTATGTATCAGACTCAATGGGTAGATAAATAGATCGATTAGATAGATACATAGTCTTTCTGACGTCATGCCCCATCACCCCTTAAATACTGCACCATGTACCTCCTAAAAACAAGAATACTCTCCCATACCACACGACTCTCCAAGTCAGGAAATCCACGCTGGCACAGCACAGCCATCCAATCTGTAGACCTTGTTCAACTTTCTCAACTGTGTCCCTTCTCCTTTGCCACACGGTCTCCCAATGGAGCATGCGTTGCATTGAGTTGTTCATCTCATTTGTGTCCTTCTGTCTGGAATAGCCCCTGCTTCTGCCTGCCTCTAGCATTCTTGATCTGCCTTCAAGAGCACCAGCTTTTCATTCCATGGCTGACCTTCTACCAGCAGGAACACCGCCAGTGTGATGACAGGCTCTCCTCAGCACTTCACTTCAGAAGGCTTCATACTGCCAACCTGTCCCACCTGTGGTGGTGTTACCTTGGTCACCTAGTCAAGCTGCTTGCCACCCTCCCCCTTGCATTTGATTACTATTTTGTAGGCAGATAGTCCAATGTTTTGCCAATATCCTAGTTCTCATGAAGCCTGGACCCCCCCAGTGACGTACACATGTATCAACTACTATTATTTAATGTTGCCTCACGGTCATTATTTATTTCCATTACTCCTCCTACTTTATTAGTTGGCATTCTACTATAAGGAAGAGCTTTCCTTTCATCACATTTGTTTGTTTGTTTGCTTTTGGAGAGGAAGAGAGAGCACAGGCATGTGGTGTTGGTGGGGGAAGGGGCAGAGGGAGAAGGAGAGAGAATCCCAAACAGGCTCCACAGTCAGCACAGAGGACAATGCAAGGCTTGATCTCATGACCCCGCAATCATGACCTGAGCTGAAATCAAGAGTAAGATGCTTAACCGACTGACCCACCCAAGCGCCCCTTTTGACTTATTGTTTTCAGTATGGACTCATTGATTCCTGTCCCATACAATGGGTTGTAATCCAATGATCTATTCTGGGACTTCAATTATTACAAAATTGTCCAATGAGAACCCCTTCAAGCTGGCTCATGTTGTCTTTCTGATATGTTATCATCATTCTACACGTGACTCAGAATCCTGGGGAAGTAGGGAAATCACTTTAGGTCAGTTGATCGGGAAGGCCTCTCTGAGGATGTGAGTCTGTGTAACAAGGCCAGCACGGGGGGGGGGGGGGGGCAAGGGCAGTGGCTCGGGAACGAGCAGGCTCGGGGCTCAGGAACTGAGGAGAAGCCAGCTTGCCTACAACCCAGACTGGGGAAGGAGTTTGAGGGTCACGCTAGGCGAGATGGGAAGACGCTGGAGGATTTTAAGTAGGGGTGTGCCATGATTTGGTTTCTATGTCCAAGCATCATGCGGGCTGCGGTTCGGAGGAAGCTCGGTGGGAGAACAGGAACGGAAACAGACAGCAGGTGGGACGGGAGCACGCCGTGTGCTCAGTGAGGACAGACCAGCTACTCCCCCTCCAGACTGATGTCCCGCCCTGGAAGCAACGACGCCTGAATAAACAAGAAGGCGTGTTCGCTCAGTCCCTCGTTCAGTTTCTGTTTTGTAGGAGACACCAGCAGGTGACAGGTGGGGTTTGACCCCACAGGACTCTCTGTCCACTGTCCCCCGGCCTGGCTCCCAGCCCAGTACCTGCTGGATGAGTCCTAGGCATCTGTGAGCACCTCAAAGTCTGCATGTGGGACAATTCCCTGGGGTGGAAGTCCCGGTGCAGGCTCAGTATCACGCATGCTCCATGTTCGATCCTCTCACGTTCTAGGTGACCTGCCTGGGATCACGGGCGTCACCCCATCCTCTTGCTCCTGCTTTCACCTTCCATACCAGGGCCTCCCAGCTCCAAGCACTCGCAGCTCAGCGCTCTCCCCTGTCCTTGGCATGCCTCTCTACGTATACACAAAATTAAAATTGCATGCCTGGCCACACAAGGAGAAAAGATCTATTCCTGTGGATCCACACTTGGAAGAGTTAGTGTGATTTATTAAAGTAGGATTTATTAAAACCCACACCTCTGTCTCACTTGGGAGTGAAGGTGTTTCCTAGAACACAAGCTCTGATTTCCCTGGGGCTCTACCTCTGGATCCCCTGAACTCTCTATCTATTGAATCAAAATGAAACAAGGTCATCTGCGCCTTGCCTCCAACACAGTGCTTCCTTTCCTTTCCCCTTTGGCTTTTCCAGGATCCCAGCCCCCGCACAAAAGCTGCCATGGCACATGCAGAGGGTGCACCACAGCAGAGCCTGGGGGAAACATTCCCATGACCAGGAGGTTGTACTCATCTTCCGCTGCCACCAAATTTACCACAAACTTAGCCCCTTACGATGATGCAAACGTATTAACTCCTGGGTCCCTGTGAGTCAGGAGACCAAGTACAAGGTAGCAGGGACCCTGCAGAGACTCCCCAGGCTGAAATTCAGGTGTTGACCAGGGGCTTCGATCTCACTGAGACGCAGGGTCCCCTTCCAAGCTCATTGGTAGAGTTCAGGTCCTTGTGATTATATGATTGAGGCCCCAGAGGCCACCTCTGTTCCCTGCCATGTGCCCCCTCATGACAGGGCAGCTCCAAAGACAGCTGCTGTTTCAACTCTTCTCTTTTCAGGCTCTCCTCCTTTATGGGCTCAACTGGTTAGGTCTGGCCCCCCCAAGACAGTCTTCCTTCTAATGAACTCAAAGTCAGTTGGTGAGGGACCTTAATGACGTCTGAAAAATCCCTTTATCTTTACCATAGAAGCAACTTAATGCCAGGAATGAAACCCCATCCTGTTCCCAAGTCTTGCCCACACTCAAGAGGAGATTATATGGAATGTGAGTGTGGGGGAGGGACTCACGGGCCATCTTAGAATTCTGATGACTCCAGTAGACTTTCCCCCAGCTTTTAAAAAATTTATTTCTAACTGTGGTAAAATACATGTCAAATTTGTTGTTTTAACCATTTTTAAGTGTGCAGAGAGTCTAGTGGCCTTAGGGACATCCACAGAGTTGTGCTACCATCGCCGCCATCCGTCTCCAGAACTCTTCTCATCTTGCAAAACTGAAAATGTGTGCCCATGAAATGCTAACTCCCCATCCCCCACCAGCCCCTGGCAACCCTCCCCCTCCCCCGATCACCAACTCCAGCTTCTTATGCATTTATGTTCTCAAATGTAGTGATGGCAGGAGGAAAATCAGGTAAAACGAAAAATTGGCCTGTCTCAATTCAAAGGCTTCCAAATTCATCAGAGCCTCATTTCTTGTGCAACTTAAATAAAGATGCTTCTGAGCTTTTTCTTTGAAAGACTTGTGTCCTCGGCGCCAGGGCTGGGAGTGTAAACTCTGGTCCTTTTGCTGGGCAGAAAAGAGAGGAAGAGAGGCATCAGATGACAGAAATCGGACCCACTGCCTGATCCCATACTGCCCACAACCTCAAACACAGCGTGCATTAAAATAAAAACTTCTCACCGAGTCAGCAGTGTGGTACGTTTTCTTGGATTTGGAAAAGGAACTGAGGCCAGACCAAATGAGGAACCTTGTACTTCTTTTGTGTCTCCACTTGCAAGCTAACTAATGGGGTCTGCAAAGTCAACTTTTTTTAAATCACGCGCTCCCTGTATAGTCAGAAGTAACATACTAGAATAATCTCAAATGCTTTTAACACCTCGAGAACTATGGTCTTAAACGGAACAAAGATAATGCTTCTGTGTGTGTGTGTGTGTATGTGTGTGTGTGTATAGCTTCCCTACTCATAAATCTGTCAATATTTAATAGGGTAACAAATATGACTTTGAGTCTAAGGTTTCTCATTGAAACAATGTGTCATGGGGGAAAAAAAATCGGCTTTTTGCCCCCCAGGAGTCTTAGGCACACCTGTGTCCAAAACATAGGGGAATTTTGTCCCCTTCATTTAGTTATGGATGTTTTATTTTGTACACTGTAGCTTTCCACAGATTTGTTCACAAGCATAATTATTTCCAGACAAGATGCTGGCTCAGATGACTGCCTTGTTCCTAATGTGGCTTTCGAGTTTCGCAAGCGGCAAACTCAGAGCTTTCCTCTCACTGGGCCTTCTGCACATCCTGGTAACGTGGCAGAG
Source organism: Martes martes (assembly GCF_963455335.1). Lineage (NCBI taxonomy): Eukaryota > Metazoa > Chordata > Mammalia > Carnivora > Mustelidae > Martes > Martes martes. The sequence goes on from NC_137893.1 coordinate 126,628,215, forward strand.
AGAAATCATAACTACACAAGAGGTCGTAATTTTAAGCTATGATAAAGCGTTTCCAGAACAAAATAACTTGTTGTTCGAATTCCAAACCCACATGTGTAGAAACCATAATTTTCTGTGTGGAGGGCAACTCTCTTCTACAGACAGAATGAGAGGGATTATGCCGACGGCTTCTGCTTTTGGAACTACGCCTGTGCCTGGAGGCAGCCCTGATGGATGGTCAGTGGCCTGTCTGCATGGTCAGCCCCGCAGGGGAGTGCGAAACAGCCACGTGCAAGCAGGTGTGAGTCCGGACACAGTGAAGAAGCACAGCCTCAGGTTTCGGTTGCCCGGCCCTCTGCACACCTGGGAAGTGGCATGCAGGCCCCCTTGCTGGGAGCCATCAATGGGAGGCCTTGGTGTCTCTGTGGTGTGTGGAAGAACTTGCATTTGCATTGGTTTCCCTCAGGGACTTGATTTTAAATAGCAAAACAAACACAAATGCAAGAGATTTTTGCTTTAAAAAAAAAAAAATTGGGCTCATTAACACTGCCACGTCAGTATTTTTTAACATACTGGAGGGTACAAGAAAACTCCGAAGAGTGGAGAACTACAGCTACCAGCTCCTAAAGATCCCTTTGCAGCTTTTCCCACCTCCTCCAGAGGGTAACGAATTCCAGCTCCATGATGTCACCGCATTAGCAGACCTTTCTGAAGGACGCAGCTCTCCAAATGTGCACATGTTCTGTTTGTATGATTTCCTCTAGTGTATCCCAAAGGCACAGGAGATGAACAAGCCACGGCAACATTCGGCAAGCTGCTGTCTGACCCAGAACTCTCCTGACGCACACGCTTGCACACACACACAGTTATCTGTGCTCTTCTGACCCTGCCTGGCCTCCCTCCACTGTCTAGATTTGAGCCTCATTTTTGTCCCAGAGCTTCCTCTAGGCTCCCCAACATCCAATTTGCAAAAGTGCTCCAGGCTCCTTGTTGTTATGTGCAGAAGTGCCCTGGTTCCTTCTCAGCCTCACGCCTGCATTTCCTCTCACTGCCTCTTTCCGAGGTTCCCAGCTGTGACGTCACTCCTGCTCTTCGAAGTGCCAAGGAGCTTGGTCTCGGAGGAGCTCGTCCTCACCCACTGGCAGCCGGCTCCTCCCCTCACACTTCATCGCAGAACTGCTTCAGCAGCCCCCGCATCACTGATCCTTGCCCTAGTGGACGGATCTGCCTCCAAACCGGAGCCTCCACTTAGCTGTGTCCTCGCCCTTCTTCCCCCCCATATCCAAATAGTCTCCAAGACTTCCCACTCTGCCTCTCTCCGGGTCCTTCTGATTCACTTCCTCCTTTGTCTTCCACACAAACCCACGTCTCTCCACTGGCCTGACTTCAAAAACTCTGAGTAGGGTCAGACAGAGCCTTGTGGAGACAGGGAATCCCATTCAACATCATGTAAATAACTGTAAGTTATGGTTGCGGCACATTTGCAGAATATGAAAGGAAGTTAGAATAGAAGTCAGCCAAAATAGCATGGTGACGTCCAGCCATGTGGTACAGAGACCTGGCAGGAAGAGGTAGGTAACACATAACTGAATTCAGGGTTATGCACCCAACTCACCACCAGACATTGACAGAGCCTCTATGGAACAAGGCTCAGCATGGCATCGAGAAAAACCATCCAGGACATCTTGACCTGTAGCTCACACTTCCTCCCTAATATCCTTTCACAAGTTAAAACCTCAAAGGGTTGGTAAGGAGTCCCCCAAAATTCACTGAAGAATTCAATCCTAGATGTATTTGGAATGATATAGTTGTTTCCTTAATGGACACATGACTTTTAATACTGAAAAGATACAGAATTAAGTGAAAACATGAGAAAGGTAAATCAAATCTATTTTTGATATACTGAAGTTGAGAAATGATTTGTGGCTATTTGGTGTTTTTCTTTATGTTAAGTTTAAAAGGATTCTGAGTGCTGAAATGTCAGGTCAAACTTGTAATTCTAATGTGCAGTTAGATAGTTGACTTAGATTATGATTTTTATGTTGACTTTTTTATTATTTTTTTTTATAATTTTTTTGATTGTGCTATGTTGGCCTCCATACAGTACACCATTAGTTTTTGATACAGTGTTCCATGATTCATTGTTTGCGTGTGACACCCAGTGCTCCAGGCAATAGGTGCCCTCCTTAATACCCATGACCAGGCTCACCCATCCCCCTCCCACTTCCCCTCTGAAACCCTCAGTTTGTTTCCTGGAGTCCATAGTCTCTCATGATTCATCTCTCCCTCTGATACCCCCCACCTTTCTTTCCCTTGCTTCCCCTAATGTCCACCATGCTATTCCTTATGTTCCACAAATAAGTGAAACCATATGATAATTATCTTTCTCTGTTTGACTTATTTCACTCAGCATAATCTCCTCCAGTCCCATCCGTGTTGACGCACAAGTTGGGTATTCATCCTTTCTGATGGCTGCATAATAGGAATATTGTATCTATGGACGACATCTTCTTTATCCATTAGCCTGTTAAAGGACATCTCTGCTCCTTCCACAGTTTGGCTGTTGTGGCCATTGCTGCTATGAACATTGGGTGCAGGTGCCCCTTCTTTTCACTGCATCTGTATCCTTGGGGTAAATATACCCAGTAGTGCAATTGCTGGGTGATAGGGTAGCTCTATTTTCAACTTTTTGAGGAATCTCCACACTGTTTTCCAGAGTGGTTGTACCAACTTGCATTCCCACCAACAGTGTAAGAGGGTTCCTCTTTCTCCACAACCTTGCCAACATTTGTTGTTTCTTGTCTTGTCAATTTTTGCCATTCTAACTGGTGTAAGGTGGTGTCTCAATGTGGTTTTGATTTGAATTTCCCTGATGGCTAATGATGTTGAACATTTTTTCATGTGTCTGTTATGCTGACATTTTAAAAGAATATAATATTCATCCTGGGTCCAGATTTTCTTTGTTATCGTTCTAGGAACAATTAAGTGTTTGGGAAGATTTGTTTGTTAATCAGGCAATTCAGGAAGTCAAATGACTATAAATACTGTTTAAAAGGTTATTTAATTTTTGTTAGTAGAACCAAGGATTAATCAAAATCCCCCTTTTAAAAGCTATTAAATATTACTAGATTCATTCAATTGAAAATACAATTTTCAGGTTGAATAACATGTACAAATGCCATTGTGTTAAACAACATTTAAAATATTCACCAATTTTGGGGCATCTGGTTGGAGCAGTTGATCAAGCAACTGACTCAAGGTTTCCAATCTGGTCATGATCTCAGGGTTCTGAGATCAAGCTCTGCACTCAGCAGGAAGTCTTCCGGAGAGTCTCCTCTCCTCTCCTCTGCCCCCATCCCTGAAATAAATAAATAAATCTTAAAAAGAATTTAAAAATTTTAAAAAGGTCACCAATTTTTATTATAAGAGGATTTCTTATAAGGTACTTTGGCAAGGATAATGTTTTCTTCCACTGAAAAAATCATCTCAGCCACTAATCATGGGCACATTCTCACAAGAGAGGCAAGAGAGGGTGTAGTTAAAGCTCCCTTAGCCTGTGAAACTCATTTTTTTCACGTGTAAAATGGCATAATAACAATTATGCCATGCAGCCATTCGCAAGGATAGAACGAAATGATGTGGATAAAGCAAGCCCCTTGCCTGGCATCTACTTGTAGCTGACGCCCAGCAGATGGTACTTCATACTGTTATCTCCTTCAGGAGACCTACAATAATAGTAAATGTAATATTCTTTTCCTGTGTCACAGTTTCCTTGGAATTTATTGGCAATTTATGTTGTAGGGGAAACTTGCTGAGTGACCCCGGTAACATGTAAGAAATATATCACTTGCTGGCTTGAAACCCTCCCATGGCTCTAGCTCATCTCCATTGCCTTTCTGGCCTCACCACCCACCACACACCCACCTTCCCACTGGGCTGTTCCCAGGACATGCCCAGCCATCTCCATGGCAGGCCTCTGTGACCCTCCTTCCCTCCGTCTGGAACCTTCTCCAGAGCTCTGCCTGACCCACCCCCTCCGACCCTGTATTTAGAACCACACCCTACCCTTCCCACCCCTGTGTGCCCCATTTTCCTGCTTTCTTTTTCTCCCCATTTTATAGGACATCTAGTGCCATCACTCATCTCTGTGTTCGCTTTCCCCCAGTAGAATGCAAACGAAAGCAGAGATATTGTCGATGTGGTTTGCTGCTGTCTTCCTCACATCTAGAATAGTGCTTGGCACCTAGAAATAGCAGAACAGGTAAAGAAAAGCAGGAACCAGGATTCAGGCAATACAGGCTTTTATTCCAATTCTGAGACTCATCTGTTCTGCGATCTTGTACAATTCACTTGGCATTCCTGAGCCTTCATTTCTTCCTGTCCACAGTGGGCACGGCAACCCGTCTGCTGGCCACTTGGTGGGGTCGCTAGTGGATTAATCATGGTGTGAGAGCACATTTACCATAAGGCGGCGCAGAAACGTGACAGATTGTTATCATTAGTTGGTGACATTTGGAAAAATTGCCTAAGTGCACACTGTTTTGAATGTTTTCAAGTTGAGAACTATTTTCCCTGTAGCATTTGTATGGAGTAAGATCACTCTGCCAAGGATGACCTCCAGCCTCCAGCACCACAAAGCGTGCCCTGGGGCATGACGTAAGCCACCACCTGCGGCATGACGTAATCAAGGATGGCCCACATTTTCTCAAAACCGGTGAAAATCAGGGTTGACCTGAAGATTTGAGAGCTCTATCGAGGTTAAAGTAGCATCTTTGGAATTTGTCTCATTGTTCTATGAAATGCCTAGACAACGTTCTCTCAGGGCAGGGGTCGGGGGCTGAAAAACCATTAGAAGGGAAGAAACTTGACGACGTCCATTATCTCTGATAATGAAACGATTCTATCCAAAGGGGTGGTATAATGGTTTAAGAGGTTGTAAAAGGATTCTCCTCATTGGTTGTGTAGGGTTGTTCAGTCTGAATTTTTAAAAAAAATTCTTCCCATGACACTCAGAAACCAAGGTTCTTTCTCTTGTAAATTTCCAGAGACCAGGTCCGCCTAAGAGGCTATCTTGGCAGCACGGAGGCGTATTGAGTGTCCCACTCGCGGAGACCACAGTATCCAAGAAAGCTGGTCACTCTAACAAGGCACGCTTACGCACACCTACAAACACCAGTGCTTAAGATAACTAACAGTCCAGGCTCCGTGTGTGGTGGAACAGCATCGTGCCCTCTGAGGACACACCGGACAACTTTAGTATCATACGTGGCTACCGTGTGATGTTCCAGGTTCCCTGGGAAATAAAAACGTGAGTGTCAAAAAAGTTCTAGAACAGGTGACAAGATGGTGCGGGAAAGCAGATATGGGACACCTAAGCCCTCATCCTAACTGTCCTGCAATAATTTAAAAACAGGACAAGTTTCTCATGGAGGGGAAGGAAGAAAAGAGATGAGCGCCATCTTGTGGAGAGACCCGCAGGTGCGCGTGGTGGCCTGCCCGCCCCTCACCTCTCTTCCCAGCGGAAACATCTGCCAAACTCACCCCGTGTTCACCATCTTCTGACTCAGATGCGTTAAGAGCATGTACTGGACAACACCGGTTCAACTTTTCCAAAATAATAGTCGTTGAAGAGCTACTACCGCTAATCTCCCCTGCCAAGTTCTCCCGGAAGCTGTGTTGATTCGCTCTGCAGGAAGGTTGCACTCTGACACCTCTGTCTCTCCACAGATGCCTTTCTCCTCAGTTCGTTGGGGTTCCCAGTTGGGAGGAAGGGAGTGACAGTTCTTTCGCTCATATGGCCCCTCCCCCACTTCAGTGTCACACCATTTGGTTTCATGCAAGAGACATTTGTTATACTAAATAGCCCACAGGTGCTGGGGATACTCAAAGGAATGGCTTTGGCTTTGGGATACTGTGTATCAAGGAGTCAGGCAAACATATTTACATGATAAGTGCTATGACTGTGCACAAAAAGCAATAATTACAAGGGAGTTGGAGAAAGAAGACGAGAGGCCATAGCTGCTGTTAACGTCCCCAGTGTCCACCTCCCTCAACACCCCTCTCCAGACTCCTCAATGCCCGCTGCAGACACAGCCCTGGCCACGTTGACAAGCCTGTCCCCTGGGGCCTTCTGCCCTCCCTGGCGAGGCTGGCCTGGGTGTGGACACGTTGCCTTTCCTCTTAGCTCATCCGAGGCAAGGTTGGAATTTTCCAGTAGAAATGTTTACTAGGCAACTAAAGTAAAAACAAAAGCAAAAAAGAAAAAGAAAAAAAGGAAAGGAAAGAAAAGAAAAAGGAACAGCTTGCTGAGAGAAGGTGCCTTTTACCAATGGCAGGCACCCAACCTTGATGCAGACTAGTTTGGGGAGAGCAGCTTCTCAGCACGCAAGGTCCTCTGGTTCCTTCACTTCACATGTGTCTCCAGGGATGCAGGCCGATTGGCTCCTGGGCCTGCTGAAATCTGCAGTACCTTCTAGACCCTGCTTCCTAAGCTCTGCTCTTCAACGAGCTCATGGCCTGGGGATACCAAAGCACACAGAGTTGAAGCAGCTTTTCTCAAGTCACACAGCCAGTCATTGGCAGAACCAAGCTCGGTCCCAGGTTCGCAGCTCCAGACCCTGGACTCTCAATCGTGATGTCTCTGTTAACCAGAGACAAGTAATTTTTTCCAACCCCTAGGCAACTCTCAAAATCAGTGTTTCTAGGGTATGATTTTTGGGCATCAAGTTCCCAGGGCCCCAGATTCCGTGATGGTCAATCTCAGGTCCTCAGCTGGCTGTACTGACTCTACAATGAGGACCCTGCCTTCTCCCAGGGGACAGAGCATGGGGACAGATGCTCTCTACCCGGCTCCAGGGCCTGTCCTCATCCAGGTTTCCTGCCAAAGTCTTGTCAGTACATCTTGTAATGTTTCTTGTACACACTTGCTTACATCACTGATTTTTTAAATGAAAAACCTAGTTATTTTGGAGAGGAAGTGCTTGAGTTTTTCTTCTTGGCAGACTTCATTCCACAGCCCACAGGAAGGCTGAGACTCTGTGTTTGATTATTTTATCTCTGTGCCCTACTAGAATTTTATGTATAGTTCCAAAGGCTAAAAAATTACGGCCTTCACCCATTCTCTTTGCCTATTTTATCTAAAAGGAAAATTATAATAGCAAGTGCCTGCTTACTACTTTCTGAAACTTATTAAGCAGTACTTAAAATGCCTAATTGTCTACCTTTAGTCAGGGTGGTAACACCTTCTTTTACAATTCTCACCCAGCTGAAGGAATAAAAGCCAATTTTACCGAGTTAACATGAAAATGATAAAAATTCATTTTCGCCTCGTTCTGAAATCTTCAGCTGGAAATGGAGTGTGTCAAATTATTTTAGTCAGCTGTGGCTTCCTCCTTCCTTTTGGAAGAGAACTAAATATGCCTGCTTAGTTAGGTCCATTGTTTTGTAAAATCACATCTATTTTCTCCGACTATTATTAATGTGAGGCGCGAATATAGCATGCTGCCTGCTGGGCTGGAAATACACCCAGAGAGCCAATCCCATACTTCATTTATGATCTATTATTCCCCATTATTCCTGCAGAGTTTCTGATTGCATTCTTATTAATCGTTCTAATTTGCCCTTCATTGTGCCGACTACTTGCCATTCAGCGCCGGGCCTCTACTCAGCTGGCTTGCAGTGTTTAGTAACTTGTGTCTCGATGCAGCTTCTCTGGACTGGAGCAGTGCAAGGAAACTCAGACACTCAGCATCTCTTCTGAGGCCAAAGAGGACGTGGCAGCGGCCTCACGTGCCCACATCTTAGGTGGCCCGCGTTTAGGTCTCTTCTCCTCTAATCAGTACTCATTCCCTCATCATGCCACTATTTATTGAACACCCATTGGCTGCCAGGCCTATGCCGGGGGCTTTGATAGTAGGCTTGGCCACACTCGCAGTCTGGTGAGGATGGAGGGCCAGCAAAGCTATCGACCACAGCAAGCAGTGAAAAGGACCAGCCCATCCTCCTGGGGTCCTCTCCCACCCCTGTACTGCTCAGGACACTTTCAGGTGCGGGTCACAGAAACCCACTCTCAAGGGATCAGCAGCAGGGAAAACATCATCTCGTAAAACAAGAAGTCAAGAGACAGGGCTCAGGACACAATAGTGTTAGGGGGTCACGGCGACCTGGGTCGTTTTCATCTTCCTGCCCCTCCCCCTTGGCACGCTAGCTTCCTCCTGGGGCTGACTATCCCCACGTGCTCACCGGATGGCTGCGGCACTTTCAAGGGACACTTCCGGTCATGACTCCTTCACAGAAAGAAGAAAGGGGCTTTCCCTTCTTGTTGTCTCTTGTTATGAGTAAAGAAATCATTCCTGAAAGCACCCCCCCACCACCCCACCAAATTATCCCTTGGGTCTTCTTGGACAAACTTGTGTCATCCTGCACTTAACATTTAAACCAGTCACTAGTAAGGGACATGGGGTCCCCATGATTGTCTCAGACCCATCAGGAACTTGGGGTAGTGAAGGTGCCCATCCTCCCTAAACACGTGGCTATATGGGAGGGTGGGAACAAACTTAAGGTTCTGTTAGGAAGCAGAAAGAGAGAGGTAATCGCTGTTGGGTAGACCACCATGGTCACTTTCTCTCAAACCTGAGGAATGATCAGCCTCTTCTTCTAAATGGAAAAAAAAAAAAAAGATTCTGAAATGGATGTGGACTTTGTTATCTTTATTATAATGTTCTTCTTCATATAGTCCTATAGCTATAAAGCTAAAGCCAATTTATAAATTTAGTACAAACGGGGAGCCTGGGTGGCTCTGTTAGTTAAGCAACTGCCTTCAGCTCAGGTCATGATCCTGGAGTCCTGGGATCAAGTTCCACACTGGGCTCCCTGCTCCACACTGGGAGTCTGCTTTTCCCTCTGACCTTCTCCCCTCTCATGCTCTCTCTCCCTCTCTCTCATTCTCTCACATATATAAATAAAATCTTTTTAAAAAAATAAATAAATAAATTTAGTAGGAACGTACGAAACCAATGAAGCTAATTGTCAACAATGACATCATTTTACTGAAGCCAATAGCCACTCCCAACCTGAGTAAGCTGCTACAGAAACATACAATGTGCTGTACAATAACCCAGTCCTCTCTCCACTGTTCCTTCACTCGCACCCCTGTGGAGTTCTGTTCATCCTCGAAACTGATGCCACTTAACTTACGGTTGGTATGAACAAGGTCTATGTCTATCCCTTTCCTGTGGGCCAGTGACCAGGTAATGGAGAGTTACTTGATGCTCACAGACTACATTTTAAGAAACACTGGCTTAGAATGCTTTCTACCTAACATCCCATGTGTGATCAGAAATTCTGGGAATTGAACAATAGCCAAACTGTAGAAAGAGTCCAGATGTCCACTGACAGATGAATGGATAAAGAAGATGTGGTGTATATATACACAAGAAAATACTACTCAGCAATAAAAAGAATGAAATCTTGCCATTTGCAATGACATGGATGCAACTAGATGGTATTATGCTAAGTAAAACAACTCAGAGAAAGACAAATCTCATGTGATTTCACTCATATGTGGAATTTAAGAAACAAAACTGATGAACATAGGGGAAGGGAAGGAAAAATAAAATAAGATGGAAACATAGAGGGAGAAAATCCATAAGAGACTCTTAACTCTAGAAAACAAACTGAGTATCGCTGGAGGGGAGGTGGTGTGGGGATGGGGTAACTGGGTGATGGGCATGAAGGAGGGCACTTGATGGAATGAGCACTGAGTGTTATATACAACTGAGCATGGGTGTTTACATGCAACTAAATTCTACCTCTGAGGCTAATAATACACTATCTGTTAATCAAATTGAATTTAAATTAAAAATTTTTAAAAATAAAACAAAATATTAAAGAAAAAAGTTGTAGGAGTTGAAATGTTATTGGTGAAGATAGGGAAAGTGTAAAAAGAAGAAAGAAAATTCAGAAGATGAGAGAATTGTGCATTGTAATTTTAAACAAATATGAAAAATGAAATGAATTTTCTTCACCAAGCCCCTATAGATAACCCCATATCACCTCAGTTTACCCACATGTGTGACAGAGAGTGTCATTTTCTTTGTGTGCTGTGACGTGAGAAAGCTATGCAGTCTTGCTCTAGAAGCTTTGCTTTTGCGCTAGAAGCTGTGCTTTAGGCAAAAAGATGTTTATAGCAGCATTATTTATAACAGCAAAGAAGTAGAAACCATTTGAACATTAATTGGTTAAATAAACCATGGTATATTCATATAATGGAAAATTATAGAGCAGTGAGAATTAATGAACCACAGCCACATCTCCAAAATATGGATGACCTCTATACAATGGCACAGAACTTCCACGGCTCTACAAATGGAAGACACCATTGAAACTATATTTCTAGGGGAGTCTGAGTGGCTCAGTTGGTTAAGTATCTGCCTTAGGCTCAGGTCATGATCCTGGAGTCCGGGGATCAGTCCCACATTGGACTCCCTGCTCAGCGGGGAGTCTGCTTCTCCCTTTGTCCCTCATCGTGCTCATGCTCTCTCTCTCCTTCTCTTTCTCTCTCAAATAAATAAATCTTAAAAACAACAACAACAACAACAAAACATATCCCTTAGGTGGTCACTTGCTGAAACTGACCATTTGGGCATCAGTGAGAACAAAAGCAGTAATTGACTAAAACACATGTCTATATTCAAATCTGTCTGTTCCTACTGACACTCAGGAACAACAACTACACCAATTTGCTGGTTGCTCCTATACTAGGAGACCAACTTAATATTTAAAAAAATTGGTGAGAGGAAAGCATGAAGCATTTCTCTGGCCTTTCCTGTATGAACTGTAGCTAAGATAATCAACTAGTTGATGAGGAAAACTTTCTCTTGTGGAAGCATTCCAGCAAACAAAATGAAGGGGAAAATGATTTAAAAATTAGAAAAATCACCATTTTGAAATCTTTAATGACACAATCTAGGCATGAATCACCAGGCATTTTGTGGTTCCCAGTTGAGGTATACAACACCATCTGTGAAGTATTCTGGACACTCCCCTCTCCCTCCAAAAAACAAGCAAAACAAACAAACAAAACAAAACAAACAAAAAACAACCCCAGAAGAACCCAAGATCTAACTACCAGAAAGCCCGAGGACAGAGACACAGGCTGAAAGATACCATGTGCATGCAGTTAGCAAAATTCAGGTCCTATAGGACAGGTAATTTGTTTTCTTCCATGAATATATTCCAGAAGGGGCAAGGAAAGAAAAGGAGCAAGTATAGATTAGAAAAGACGGAAGAGGCACATTAATTAATTGGAATGATTGGAACTTCTTTGGCTCCTGATTTGAACAAAACATAAAAAAAAAAGATATGAGACAGCAGAATTTTCAAAATCAATGTATATTTGATGATATTAAGTGATTGTTGTTAATTACTTTATGTAGGATATTGATATTATGGTTATTTTTTAGACAGTTTTTGTTAGAGAGTCATACCAAAATACTTACAGACAAAATAATGCGATATATGAGATTTGCTTCAAAATAACCCAGAGGGAGTGTCTAGATGACAAAAGATGGGGCATGAGTTGGTAACTGTTAAGCTGGCTACTGGATACATGGAGATGTATTATACTATACTATTTTTCTTCTCAATACTTGTGAAAATTTTGTTAAATTCTCCATAATAAAGTTTATCTCCTAAAATTTGTTACCTCTAAGATAGTATATATATTCCACTCAGCAAATATTTTATTTAGTGCCAACCTGTACCCCGGATGACGACAAGACTAGTCAACCTGTGTGGGCTCTGTTTCCAATCCTGGGTCAGTGACTCACGGGCTCCTGCTAGAGCAGATGAGTGTCTGCGAAATAAGCAAATTTCAGTACAACACTGTTAAGGATGAAAGAGGTGTAAGAAGTGATTTCTGGCCACAGGTATGTGACCATCCAGTTTATAGGCTAGAGAGAGCAGTTCTGCATGCGTGTAAGTGGTGATATTCACTTGCACCGCATTAACTCATGGTGTTATACAATACAGCTCAGGGGCCATCTCTGTCATTCAGGGAGGACACACACCCTCATCCTCATAAACAGGTCATAAGAAGCTCTCCTGATCAAGTGGGCCATCTTCCCTGTCATACTCTCTCTTCCTATCTCGTTAATTCTGATAGCAGGCTTGTTTCAAGTTAAATTTCATGGCGGATCAACTAGAAAATTATGAGTTCGGCTGGAATACTGGAATACATATCTTATTCCCATGGCGTACTTAAGTAGTTACACCCCTGCTCTCCCTGTGTCTTTCAGGGGTCAGCAGACATGAAATGGACGCAGACAACTCACAGGAAGGAGTCAGTGGACAGAGGCAGGCACTTTGTCCAATCACAGTCGAGCCAGCGGCAGACCCTCTGGGGATGGCACCTTTGCCGTAAAATGGTGAGCCCGATGCCAGATGATTAATTCTTTCAAGTCCCACAGCTGCTTCACCTTGTTTTAAGGGAAAAGGATGTAAATAAGAGCTCAAGTTGCGGCCACAGAAGAAAGGCGGTGGAAATGCACCACTGAAGCGTTCCGGAAAGTAAAATTAAATCGAAATTCTGTGTCCTTGGGACACCTGGATGGCTCAGCCGGTGAAGCAGCTGACTCTTGGTTTTGGCTCAGGTCATGATCTCACGGTTGTGAGCTGGAGCTCCAAGTCTGCTTGAGATTCTCTGCCCTTTCTGCCTCTCCCCAGTGAAACCTCTTCCTCCTCCTCCCCCTTCCCCTCCCCTTCCGTCTCCTTCTCCTCCTCCTCCTCCTCCTCCTCCTTCTAAATCCTGACCCCTTGGGAATGGTCTCCACTCGGGTGAGAGCTCTAGGAGGCACCAGGGAGTCTCTGAAGCAGCCCAGGTGATGCCTCTAGGTTCACGTGGGAGCCACATGCTGTCTCAGCCCTGAGCGAAGTCCGAGGAAGTCTGGAGCTCAGAGCTGTAATCAAGTATATCATAATTTATTCCTTGGATTCCCTAGCTAGGGGATCCTTTTCCCACTCAATAGGCTGAGTAATTGCTGCGGGCCAAGCACCTTGCTAGGCAACGCTGGCTCACAGCTGGTTCCCTTCCGAAACAGACTATAGGCTGCATCGGTGCTGTGGGAGGGCCTCTGCTTCCTCCAGTTACGGTTTTTCAACTTCTTTTTGATAAAGGAGGCAGGTGGTTCTTGTGACAGCTCCACCTTCAGAAATTAACTCCCTGCTCAGCTGGACACGGACTCCAAGGTTTTCCCTGTTTAGAATGTTCTTCTACTCCCCATCCTCAGGCAAGAAAACAGCCCTCTCTCCGTCCTTGGCAATCAGACACAAGCAGCGTTGAGACCCACCCACCACTCCCCTCCAGAAGCCGCTGATTGCTTTAGTACCCCTGGCCACCCCCTGCCCCGTGCCTTCTAGACAAGTAGAAACTGCCCCCAGCCAGTGAAATCAGTCCGAGGAGATGAAAAGCCAGTTTCAGGGACATGGCTATTGAAAATTCTGCCTCTGTTTCCAATGGTTCGATAATTTAAATAACTTCTTATAGGTCATATATAATGCCTTAGTTTTCTCCCCCATGCCCTGCCAATGCATGCAAAACTTACTGCTCTGTTTCTTATTTCACACTTAGCACAATATGGGTCAACTTTGTTCTGGATATTTAACGGTTCCCAAGTGATTTTATTAAGGGATGAGGCCAGCTGGCAGCACGGTGGGATGGGGTGGTGACACTTTCACTTCCGTGGCAGAATTTCACTTAGCATGGAGAATTCCTTTTTGATACACCCTTTGGGGTATCACTTTTTTGTGGAAAAAAAATAGCCCTTGGGGCAAAGCCAAGAAGGATGGCAGAGAGATGACATGAACAAAAGTTTCTGTTTAATGTCTTCAGGGTAGCCAAAGAGTGAAAAGCCAGGAGAGTGTAGACCAGGAAAAAAAAAATTTGAAGGTAGACAGAGAGGAGTAAAAAACAAAGAAGTACACAGGGTTCTGCTTGATGGAAGAGCCAGTAAGTTCCAAGGGTGGAAAGAGAGCAGACGGACTTAAAATAACAACGATTCTAATTATTGGCGATATATGGTCATTTGGGGGAGGTTTTGTGGGGCAGTAATGTAGCCACCTGTATGACACCCCCCCCAAACACACACCTCATTTCCTCAACCTTGAGGGGAGATGGATCCCCCAGTGGGGACACTGCAAGGTCAGGAGGAACAACACAGTGAGACAATCAATAATTCGGAGAGAGAGGATTCCAGAACAAGAAGGGAGAGGTGACTGGGAGGAATCTTAAAACATCCTCCACTTCCCTGCAGATATGGGAAGCATGATGGTTTGCCCCCTATTGGTGAAATAGGGGTTGGAGGAACTTTATTGACATTTCAAATAGGGTAACAACCCCAGCAGCTAGACCCGGCCAATCTGTATGACTGTGGATTGGATATGCCATCTCCTGTAGGCGCAGGATCTAACTCAACAAAATGTATGCTGAGTTAATTTGGGTTACCATGAAGAGGCTGGTTTTAAACTGAGCAATAAGAACCTGAATACAAATCTGTCTGTCCCTTGCCAGGCTGGAGTCTGGCTGATGAACAAGATCTTTTTCATTTGGTACCATAAATAACACATTCAGAAAGATTCCATCAATTCCGCCCTGCGGAAATATTGGTGTCAGAATTAGCAACACTGTGGTCTTTGTATGACGTGAGCCCTCTCAGAGAGAACCCACTAATGCCCTCCCCCATGGATTTTATTAATCGCACCATTACAAAGGGACCCCTATTTACTAAGAGAATGACACAAAGAGGCAGTCCTCAAGAGCTATACCATAGATTTTTCTTCATTTTTTTCTTTCCCAAATCACTTTTTAAAGAAATTAAAATAATCATCTGTGATTTTTTTATTACAAAAATTTATTACAAATTTTTTTTTTTACAAAACTTTAGTCACGAAACTTGGAAAACCAAGGAGAGAAGAGAATCACACAACCCTCTCCTGTTGGCACAACCAACTGTGAACATTATAATTTATTCCTATGAACACTTTGATGTATTTCTTTGCAGTTCTTCATTGTTCCATTTTCTTTGAAAATCATGACACCTTTCAAACATGCAGAAGATAACAGGCATCTATATGTTCACCACTAAAATTAAAAAAGAAGTGAACATTTTACTATGTAATTGCAGATATCTCTGTATTTAAATAAGTAAATCATGACAGACACAGCAAGAGCTCCCACCCTGGGATCATATCTGCTTCCATACACCCCATGCTGAGGCCACATTGTGCTAAAGGCAGCAGGACCACAAGGTCTGACTTTGTACTTTGTACTGCATATTACTTGTATCCATAAACACCTACTGTTGTTTGGGCCATTTTTGGATGTACATAAAGGATAACCTGTTGTATCATTTGGCTCTTTATTTTTCCTTCCAACATTATACTGTTGAAGCTGGTCCAGACCTAATTCACTTCTTTCCACTGTGGTATTGACAAGAGTCTAGCTGATTCATTCCCCTGCTGAGGGAGGTTTCCTTGCTGCCACTTTGTTGCTCTTGCAAACACTGTCCAGATTCTTTCCTGTGCTGCCTTTATAGATGAATTACTGGGGAAAGCGACAGATTCCCCCTCCCCAAATTCTGCATAATGTGTAGTCCCATTTTTATAAGTTCCATCTGCCTTATTCTCTCCAACACTTGGGAACATCAGACATTTATTTTTTCAGTTACGATGATGTGTCTTTTTTTTTTTTTTTTTTATTGACCTGTCAACTTCCTTCTGTTTCGCTTCACATTACTTTCCATTGGATTGTCTCATGGTGGATTATTTGTATGGGTAATGAGGATGAATTTGGAAGGTTCTAGAAGCATTCAAAACATTCTTCATTCTTTGTGGGGGTGGTTGCTGTGCCGGTACGCCAGTGGGAGACATGCGCTTTCAGTTGTCTTTGTCAGGGGGCGGTGGGGCCCTGTCAGTTCCCACTGGTACAAACCATCCCAGAATGGAGAGAAGGAGTGGAGGGGTTAAAAAGGAAAAGGAAGAGAAAGGGAACCAGTCCTCAGTTGGGGGTTTCTGCGCCATTTTTGTCAAAGACTCAACCAAGCTGTGGTCTAGGTCAGTGAGGTTCAAGTTGAATTTGGGGAGTGGGAGAAAATGAAGAAAGTTATAAATTAATTCACTGAGGGGTTGGGAAAGTAGAGAGTAGGACCTTGAGCAGAAAAGGACTCAGGTAGGCCAGGACACAGGGAAATCAGAGCTGAGACACTCCCCGGGGAGGCTGTCATTGAGTAGCCTCTGTCTGATCCACAGGCTCCTTGGGGTTAGGTCCCTGCTGGGAGAAGGGGAAGGCTCTTCATTGTTAACTCCTCCCTTGTACTCATCTGTTCCATTTATCAAATGAATAGACTGAAATCCTGCTCACCTTTCTCCTGTCATTCTTAGGCACTCTTTCCCCTCTCCTCCTATAGCCACCCTGTTGGCCCAGGGGCTCTCTTTGTGCCCTTGGGTTGATCAGTGCCATTGTCTCCTAGACAGCCAGTCGGGTCCAGTCACCCAGCACACTGTCCTAAGGCAGCCGGCTAAAGCACACTTACCGAATCACATCACAGCTCAAGATGCCCTAGAGCATTCCTTCTCACACCTGGACCCTCTGGGCTCATATCCTGCAGCCTATCTCCTTCCTTCTCCTTTGTATACCTCATTCATACCCACCTCCAAACCTTTGCTCATACTGTTTCTACAGCCTGGAATATTCTCTTCCCTTCACCTGTTCAATCTTTCACAACCAGTCTCAAGACCCCTCTTGTCCATGAAACCTTCCCTCGTCATTCCAGGCTTCTCTGCTGCTACGTTTACTTTGCTCTCTGGCCAGAGGCACAGGTGGTCTCCAGGTGAGCTAGTCCTAAATCCAGAGACACTGAACACTCTACTCCGTGGTGAATCCAATTTACGGAACTTTTTAGGTACTGGACAGTGTGTCTGTTTCCACTTTGATCTCTACCACAAATCCAAGAAGTACATGCTATTACCATATGTTAAGGATTCATAGTCTAAGATCTCTGAGATTGGAAACATCGTAACAATGGATGGTATCTTATAACTTCAGTTACTGCAATGGAAGTCTGATGACTTCCAGAGAATACCGCACTTCTGTCAGAACCTGGGGCACTACCAAGCAGAGGATACTTTAGAATTCAGTCCACCAATTGATCAGAATACTGGTTTGTGGTCCAAATCCTCATGGAAGTTTTATGTTTCTCTCTTCCTCATGTCCCCAGATGGGGGTAGGCATGTTTCCTCAGGGACCTTTCTGCATGGCAGTGTTAATTTCTCTTTATTCTGACACACAGAATTCCTTTGACATCCCAGTTTTATGGGACGTCTCCTCTTAAACAATCCATCTCAGGAATTTTTTATTTCTTGGTTGTGTATACAACAATGCTATAGGGATGCCTGGGTGGTTCAGTTGGTTAAGCATCTGTCTTCGGCTCAGGTCATGATTCCAGAGTCATGGGATCGAGTCCTGCAGTGGACTCCTTGCTCAGTGGGGAGCCTACTTCTCCCTCTGCCTGCTGCTCCTCCTGCTTGTGCTCTCTCTCTCTAATAAATAAATAAAATCTTTTTTAAAATGCTATGTAAAATAACGTCTTGCACGTTATCTCTATGATAACATAATCCCATTCACATATTTAAAAAATGAAGGAATTACTTCAGAGCCTGTGGACAGAGGTATGTGAAGGATAAGTACCAGAGGCATTTACAAATGCCTGTTGGTTAATTCACTGGTTGCTTCTGACCCTACATCTCTTGGAATTAGATTCTCCATTGAGCCACTTTGATTCCAAATCTCAGGTGAGCTGTCTCAGTCTCAATGAGGTACACATAGCTTAATATGTAAACTCACTTAAGCTAACAACTGACATTTAATTTGTCATCATTCCAATCATTGCATCAGGAATTAAGAGAGAGCAGAAGTTGGAAGCGTCCTAGGAGCAGATCTCAGAGCAGAGCAGGGACTCGGTGGCTCTCACCTTTCACCTCAAACTTCACTCAGCTCACAGGGCAAGACGCCCTCAGATCTCCCATCCACACTCATGCTGGTTTTAAAATTCGTTTGGATTTGTTATTCTTGGAGCGTTCTTTCAGAGAAAACCACAAATTTAGTCCTCTTCAGCAATTCCACACTCAACGACATGCATGAATCCCACAGAGATTCTGTTGTATGAGTCCATTTCAGTAAATCTGCAAACTAAGCAAAATTAATGTACAGTAATGGATGTCATTCGAGGGTTACTCTTGCGGCGGGGGTGGGGGGGCATGATGGGGAGGGGCACAGAGAGGGCTTCTGGGATGCTGCCCAGGCTCTGTTTCCTCATCTGAGTGCTTGCTACACACATCTGTTCACTTTGTGAACATTCTTTGAGCTGAACCCTCTGGGCATGTGGGGTTTTCTGTATGCACATTATGTTTAATTTAAAAAGGCTTATTTAAAAAAAAAAGAAAATCAAAAGCACCCTGAAAACTTAACTGAGGTGTTTGGAGATTACTCTTAAGAGAAAAAGACTCATAAAGGGAGGAAGAGAGTGGGAGAAAGAGAGAAGAGAGGAGGTGATTTTAATCCGACAGGCCGGTGGAGCTGTGGGAGTCAGATGGCTGGAGGGGACCCCCAGACAGAGCCCATTTCGGGTTTCTTACTTTAAAACAGAGCCCACGCTCCAGTGAACTGCAGCTGTGATGGCAGCACTCTTAAGACACTTCTAAGATGCTATTTTAGCAAACACTCAATGGGAAAACTGGAAACGGGCTCGCCACGTCCCAAAACCAGCTCCCGGTGGCTCCTCTCCTGGCCTCGGAGCTCGGCAGGCAGGGGAGCTGAAGGTGCAGGAAGGGTCACCAGTGGAGGCATTCACCCTCCCTGCGGCTGGCAATCTCTCCCTCATTGGCCAGCTGAGCAATCAGAGGGGTCCTGGCTGGGACCAGTGGCTCACAAAGGCATGTTAGGAGCCCACCCAGTCTGCAAAAGGTGTGGGGCACCACTGTGCTGTGACTTACCCTGGAAGCTCCTCATGTCTGGCCCTGGATCTCTCTGAACATAAAGACTGTTGGGATCAGGGACTGAAGCCTTAGGATGCTGACCACATTGCTGGTAAGAATCTTTAATGAATCAGCTAGGTCAGCATCTTTCTGGTCGGTTTGTGTTACGTCCAGTGCGCATGCCAACACACACTGACCCAGTCAGTTCCTGTGGAGACTTAGTATAAAGTGTTGTGGAGGGGCACCTGGGTGGCTCAGCTGGTTAAGCATCTGCTTTCGGCTCAGGTCATGGTCTCAGGGTCCTGAGATCCGGCCCCGTGTTGACAGGCTCCCTGCTCAGCCAGGAGCCTGCTTTTCCCTCTACCCCCACTCCCCACTTGTGCACTCTCTCTCTCTCTCTCTGTCTGAAATAAACAAATAAGTAAAAATATTTTAAAAGTGTTATGGATCGTGTCTCCCACTTACAAAGCTGCCTGTGTAAAAGGAACGACTCCCGAGAGGTGATGGTTTACACGGGGTGCAGCCCGGGGCAGGGAAGGTGATGTGGGCACCCGGCTGCGGCTGAAAGCCGAACTGTGTTTTCAGCACTCTGGGAGCATGTATGCATCTTTGTGTTCTGCCGAAGGCAAGGAAAGGGATTTCCTGCACGAGCCTTGTGGCCTGAGGCTTAGGGAGAAAGTCTTTTTCCTGTTTCCAAGGGAAAGGAAAAAAAAAATCTTTCAAGCAAATGATTCAAGGCTCAACTCTCACACCCTCACTGGGTAAGCTTCAGGATGGTGTTTTATGTGCAGTTTCAGCAGGGTTCCCTAGCCACTTGGAGCTACTTATTAAGCACTGCGACCCTAGAAGCACCATACAGTCCTGTAAATAAGAACATGTTATATTATATCATATTATTTACTCATTATATTGGTTGCTCGTTATAAGGAGTTATGTCGACCTCACCCAGGTTTCAGAAAAATGACTTCCAGTCACATTAGCGTTTTCTTAAATTGTTTTTTACTTTTATTTATTTTATTTTTTAATTTTAATTTAAAATTTTTTAATTTTAATTTATTTTATTTTTTAATGATTTTTTTATTTATTTGAGAGAGGGGGAGAGAGAGAGAGAGAGAACACAACAGCAGGGGGAGGGAGAAATGGGCTGAGCAAGGAGCCCAATGTGGAGCCCAACTGGACAAGGCCCAAGATGCTGGAATCCAGACCTGAGCCAAAGACAGATGCTTAACCAACTGAGCCACCCAGGCGGCCCACATTAGCACTTTTTAAAAGATCTTGACATGGGGTGCCCGGGTGGCTCAGTCGTTAAGTGTCTGCCTTCAGCTCAGGTGGGGATGCCAGGGTCTTGGGATTGAGCCCCACATCAGGCTCCCTGTTCCTCGGGAAGCCTGCTTCTCCCTCTCCCACACCCCTTGCTTGTGTTCCCTCTCTCACTGTGTCTCTGTCAAATAAATAAATAAAATCTTAAAAAAAAATTTTTTTTAATGTCTTGCCACACCAAGAAAAAGGTGTGAAACTGCTCATTCCCAGCACGTAAAGTTCAGCAGTAGTAGGAAGATAGCATTTTGCTCTCGGTGTTGCAGAATGCGGTCCCCTTTGCCCCTGCTCAGCTAGATCTGCACTCCTGGGCACAAATCCTCAGTGCAGAGTATGTCCCTGCCGCCATGATGCCATCTTCTGCGGGGACCCTGGGGTTCCTCGAGCCATGAGGCCCCAGAAGGACCAGGGCCAGGCCAGCTGTGTGAGGTAGCACAGGGGCATTTGCAGAGTTTCTGCCCCATTCTGAGGAAGGGTCCTCCTCTCTCTGCTTAGGAGACTGCCAAGCAGAATACCGCTGCATGTGAGATAAGGATTCTTGCTTCCTCCTGGCTAAGCAGTTGGAGGAAAACCAACTATTTCTTCCTTTCAGAGCAGTGTGTGTTCTCTGGGAAATCTGGAGCACCGTTCTTGCCAACAGTTCTGGAAATCTGACCATCTGCAATCTTCGTGGACCTGCAGATGTGCCCCACGGAGCACGGGGAGGCCGCGGCTTCATAAAGAAGAGCAGATCTGCCTTAAATCTCACCCTCCCACCACAGGCAGCCCAAAACTTGAAAAGTGGACTTTGGGGCCAGGTTTGCAAAAAGGGAAGCTGTTTGGAACCTCCACGTTCCACCCACATGAATTCAATACTCCTCCCCAAGACAGCGGAACTCTTCCCTCCTTCAATGGATGATACCATAAGCAAATGAATGACGGAAAGCAAGTTCACTTCCTAAATTCTTATCTGGGCCACCATGGAGGGACTCAGGGCTCTATATTTTACTGCCCCTCCCTGACCGGACACCACGGGCTTGAAGACAGGGACTTTCTCAACATTGGAGCCCAGCGCCTGGGTCCACAGCAAGCAGGAGCCCGGCTTTGGTGACCGGCGACTTGCATGACGGGCTGCGGAAAAACTGGCAAAGCACACTCGAGAGGCTATGAGGTCACCCTCAGACAACCACCTGTCCCTCACTTGTGGTCCTTGCTCTGCAGATCCGTTCAGATGTTTCAGTCCAGGTCGACTCTGCAGAGGGAAGCGGAGGGTCCACAATGATGGTGTCTGGTCCGGTGGGCAGGTCTGCCCGTTACTAGAAAGAAAATGTCCTCAAAATCAGCCGATCACAGAGTTCAGAATGCAGTTCACTCTTTGTCTTATCCCGTCTGGTTGGCATCCATTTCACAGGTATTTCTGTGAAGGTCCCTTCTCTGGCCACTCTTACTCTCTCTCTTTTGCTTCCCTACATTCTCCTGGGCTTTTCTGCCCTCACAGTTCTCCTGAAGAGTCCTAACTCCACAGAGAGGTCCTGGAGGTCACTTTGAATATGATCTTCAAAATTTCTCCCCACAGGAGACCATCAGGAGAGGCACAGAATGTGTTCCGGCTACAGTGATGCCTCTTGTAGCAAAAGTCCTTTGGGTATCAGAGTAACGAATTTCTGTCTCAACTCCATCTTACCATGTACCTCCATCTTGCTAGATGCAAAGAGGAAGGAAAAACCAATCTCACCACCTGGCCTTTCTCTTTAAACATTTCTCGTAATTGTAGCATCAGACTTTGTACCTTTTCAGGCAGTGGCAAGTCACTTTTTGAGGCAGAGCCCCCTCTCTTAAGTCTACGGAATCCTAAAATATGGATGCTGCCAAATTCGCCTCTCCTGATGGCTCTTTGCCAAGGGAAAAACAGGGCCTATTTTTATTTAGAAGTCCTTAAAAATAATGTAGGAGGTGGGAGGGTGGCCGAAGTGACCTCTGAAGTCCAGCCTAGGCTCAGGAAATTCTGACAAATTTGGAAAAGTAGGATTTAAGAGACTTGGGGGGGAGGGGGCTTCACACAATGAGGCCCTTTTTAGCATTTGCTGCTGCAGTCTGGTGAGCTGAATTAATCACTGTTCTTCACAATCAACTAAGGAAAATGGCCTTTCCTTCAAAAACCAGCTGTCAGCAATGACTATAAATTGGTTCATTTTACATGGAAAGATGCCCTGTGATAGGTTGTCAGCTAAATGAATGCTTACTTTGATGTAATTTGAAACAGAGTGTTAGAAGTGACAAAATATGAATAGAACAAGACAGGGTAATAAACAGCAATTTCTTCGGTCCCACCAAGGCAAGCACCATGAAGAACACCCAACGGGTGAATTTTGAAGCTGACAAGTAAAAATCATAATCCCAACAATGATGCCTAATGTTTATTGAGCACTTGCTATGTACTAAATGCATTATTTGCCTTATCTTATCTAGCATTAAAATATATCCAAGAAGGACTGTTTGCTATTTGAGACCTGCTGGGGCTTCATCAAAATCACAGGCCCATGCCAATGATCTAAATGCAGCAATTAAAAGAGATTGTCAAACAAACAAACACATAAATAAATAATAACAGAGATTGCCAAAGTGGATCAAAAAAAATGTGACCCAACTATACTTTGCAAGAAACCCACTTTATTTTTTTTCATTCAAGATTTTATTTAAATTTAAGTTAGTTCACATATGGTGTACTATTAGTTTCAGGGGTAGAATTTAGTGATTCATCAGTTGCATATAATACCCAGTGCTCATTACATCAAGTGCCCTCCTTAATGCTCATCACCCAATTACCCCAGCCCCCCCCACCTCCCCTCCAGCAACCCACGGTTTTTTTTCCCTCTAGTTAAGAGTCTCTTATGGTTTGCCTCCCTCTCTATCTTTATCTTATTTTTCCTTCCCTTCCTCTGTGTTCATCTGTCTTGTTTCTTAAATTCCATGTATCCGTGAAATCATATGATATTTATCTTTCTCTGACTGATTTATTTCACTTAGCATCATAAACTCTCATTCCATCCATGTCATTGCAAATGGAAAGATTTCATTCTTTTTGATGGCTGAGTAAAATTCCATTATAGATATAGATATGCCATGTCTTCTTTATCCATTCATCATTGATGGACATTTGGGCTCTCACCATGTTTTGGTTATTACAGAACCCCATTTTTTTTAAAGATTTTATTTATTTGACAGACAGAGATCACAAGTAGGCAGAGAGGCAGGCAGAGAGAGAGGGGGGAGAAGCAGGCTCCCTGCTGAGCAGAAAGCCCAATGCGGGGCTTGATCCCAGGACCTTGGGATCATGACCTGAGCCAAAGGCAGAGGCTTAACCCACTGAGCCACCAGGTGCCCCCAGAACCCACTTTAAATATAAAGATACATGTAGATATAAAGTAAATGAATAAAGAAAATATACCATGCTAACACTCCTCAAAAGAGAGCAGGAGTAGCTATCCTAATTTCAGACAAAACAGACTTCAAAGTAAGGAAAGTTATCAGGAATGAAGAAAAGAATTACATAATGATAAGGAGGCTAACTGTCCAGAAAAAAACATAACAATTACTAATGTGTATGTGCCTAACAAACTATGTGAGACAAAAACTGGTAGAACTGCAAAGAGAAATAGATAAATCCATTATGATAGTTGGAACATTTAACACTCTCCTCTCAGAAATGGACAGATCCAGTTAACAGGAGATCAGTAAGGACACAAATGAATTCTACAACACCATCAGTCAACTAGATATAATTGACATTTACAGACTACTTCTTTTTTTTTTTTTTTTTTTTTTTTTTTATTTGTCAGAGAGAGAGAGAGGAGCGAGAGTGAGCACAAGTAGACAGAGTGGCAGGCAG
This sequence comes from Martes martes, assembly GCF_963455335.1. Lineage (NCBI taxonomy): Eukaryota > Metazoa > Chordata > Mammalia > Carnivora > Mustelidae > Martes > Martes martes. The sequence continues at coordinate 126,652,405 of NC_137893.1, forward strand.
AGGCAGAGGGAGAAGCAGGCTCCCCGCCAAGCAAGGAGCCCGATGCGGGACTCGATCCCAGGACGCTGGGATCATGACCTGAGCCGAAGGCAGCTGCTCAACCAACTGAGCCACCCAGGCGTCCCTTACAGACTACTTCATCCAATAACAGGGGAACAAACAATTTTCTCAAATTCACATGGACCATTCATCAAAACAGACCACATTCTGAGCATAAACATCACTTAAATAATTTTAAAAGAGTAGAAATCATACAGTGTCTGTTCTCAGACCACAGTGGAATTAAACTAGAAATCTGTAACAGAAAGAGAACTGGAAAACTTCCACATACATGGAGGTTAAACAACATAACTTCTAAATAACACATGGGTCAAAGAAGATATTTCAAGGCAAATTTTTAAATATTTTGAACTAAATGAAAGTAAAAACACAATTTATCAAAATTTGTAGGATGCAGTGAAAACAGTTCTTAGAGGGAAACTTATGGCACCAAATGCATATTTTAGAAAAGAAGGAAGTTCTAAAATCAATAATATAAATTTCTGTCTTAGGAAACTAGAAAAAGAAGAGAAAATAAAATCCAAAATAAACAGAAGAAAATAAATTATAAAAATTAGAGTAGAAATCAATTTTTTAAAAAATTTATTTTAATTCTAATATGTTAATGTCCAGTGTTATATTAGTTTCAGACATATAATATAGTGATTCAACACTTCCACACATTACCAGGTACTGATCATGACAAGTGCATTCCTTAATTCCCATCACCTATTTCACCCATCCCCTCACTCACCTCCCCTCTGGTAAAGATTAGTTTGTTCTCTGTAGTTAAGAATCTGTTTCTTTGTTCTCTTTCTCTCTCTCTCACTCCCTCTCCCTCTTTTCTTTTCTCCTTTGTTTAGCTTCTTATATTCCATATGTAAGTGAAATCATATGTCATTTGTCTTTCTCTGACTTATTTCACTCAGTATTATACTCTCTAGCTCCATTCATGTCATTGTAAATGGGAAGATCTCATTCTTTTTTACAGCTGAATAATATACCATTGCATAAGTGTACCATGTCTTCTTTATCAATTCATCTACTATGGACACTGGGCTACTTTCATAATTTAGCTACTATAAATAGAGAAAATTCAATAAAACAAAAAGCTGGGTCTTTGAAAAGATTAATAATATTGATAAGTCTTTAGCCAGCCTAACTAAAAAATAAATAACTAGAAATTAAAAGAGGACACAAACTACTAATATCAGAAATGAAAGAGGAGCATCACTACAGATCCCATGGAAATTAAACAGATAATAAAGTAGAGGCACCCAGGTGGCTCAATCAGTTAAGTGCCAGCCTTCAGCTCAGGTCATGATTCTGGAGTGTCAGGATTGAGCCCCACATCAGGGTCCCTGCTTGGGAGAGAGTCTGCTTCTCCCTCTGCTCCTCACCCCCTTCATGCTTTCTCTCTTGCATGCTCTCTCTCTCTCTTTCTCAAATAAATAAATAAAATCTTTAATTAAAAAAAAAAGATAATAAAGGAATGCTAAGAACAACTTCATAGCGTATGAACAACCACAAATTTAATAACCTAGAAAAATGGACCAATTCCTTGAAAGACACAAATTGCCAAAACTCACACAAAAAGATGTAGTCTATCTGAATAGATCTATATTGCATTCTCAAACACAAAGCAACAAACCCAGATGAGTTCACTGGTGAATTCTACCAAATATTTAAGGAATAAATGACATCAATTCTCCACAATCTCTCTCAAAGGTTTAAAGCAGAGGGAATACTTCCTAAATGATTCTATGAGGCCAGAATTACACTAGTACTAAAAACAGACAGACATTAGAAGAAAGGAAAACTATAGACCAATATCTCTCACAAACATGATGCAAAAATCCTCAACAAAATATTAACAAATAAGATCCAACAATGTATGAAAAGAATTATACATGATGATCAAGTGGGAGTTATCCAGGTATGCAAAGTTGGTTCAATATCCAAAAATTAATTAATATAATTTATCATAAACAGAATTTTAAAATCACATGATCATATCATAGATGCAGAAAAAGCATTTGATAAAACCCAACATCCATTTGCAATAAAAAAAAAAAACCTCTCATAAAGTAGGAGTAGAGGGAAACTTTCTTGACTTGATAAAGACTATCTATAAAAAGCCTGAAGGTCACATCATATTTAATGGTAAGAAATTTGAAGCTTTCCCACTAAGATACAAGGTAAGAATGTCACTTCTCACTACTCCTTTTCAACATCGCACTGGAAGTCCCTGCTAATGCAATAATGGATGAAAAGAAAGGAAATGGAAAGGAAAGAAAGACATAAAGCTGTCTTTGTTCATAGATGACATGATCATCTATATAGAACTGGCTAAAAAACCCTTTTGCTAAACAATTATAGCAAGGCTGTATGATACAAAGTTGATATACAAAACTCAATTGCTTTCTATATCCTAATAATGAGCAAGTGGCATTTGAAATTAAAAGTACATACCATTTACATTAGCACCCCCTTCCAAAGAAATACTTAGGTATAAATCTAATGAAATATGTAGAAAACCTATACAAAGAAAATGACAAAATTCTGATGAATGAACTCAAAATACTAAATAAACAGATATTCCAGGTTCAAGAATAGAGAGACTCAATATTGTCATGTCAGTTCTTCCCAACATGATCTGTATTTTCAAAGCAATTCCAATCAAAATCCCAGAAAGTTATTTTATGGATAGGAAAAGATCCTAAAGTTTTTAATGAGAGGTCTGGTAGGAAGATAGTGGTGGAGTAGGAGGACCCTGGGCTCCTCTTCTCCCAGGAATACAACAAGATAACTATCAAATCATCCTAAATACCCCAGAAATAGACCTGAAGTCTGGCATCACAAACTCCACAACTAATGGGAGAGAAGAGGCCACATCCAGCAAGGTAGGAAGTGCAGAGATGTGGTTTGGGGGTGCAGCAGAGGGGAAGGAGCCATGTTCATAAAAATGGGCATGCAAGAGAGAAACACACAAGAGAATGCACAAGGGGAACGTCTCCCCAGTCATTTGTTTGGAAAATGAGGTAAGTTCTTGAAACCAGCAGTTCTTAAGGCCTAGAATTTTAAAGGTCAGCAGGCTTGGCTGGAATAGAACCTAGGGATTACTGCACTGCTCCTGGACAGAAGGCAGGCAAACACCCTGGTGACCTGGGATGGGGTAGGGTTGGGGTGGGGGGGGGGGGGCGGAGATAGCATGGAAATTGATCTGGAGAATGCCTGAAGCATACAGAGAGGAGATTATTTGTTTTTCTCAGAGCACATCCCTGAGAGGAAGCATTCACAGAAATGCCTCTCTGGGAAGAAAGGAGGTGGCCCATGAGCCATTTCCCTCCCCATGACTCAGCATAAACACAGACCCACCTGTGGGAAGTAGTGCACCACCAACACTGGCTACCCAACTTGCTTACAAGCCCCATGCCCTGCACTCTAACAGGACTGCCCTTCTTAGTCAAGCTTGCCTCAGTCCAAGTATGATGGGGCTTTCCCCCAGAAAACCAACACAAACAGCTGCCCACACAATGTCTCCAGACCAGTGAGTTCTACAGGGCCTCAGTTCTGGTGGAGGTAGTGTCAGGTCTCATTTTACAAGCAGACCAGAGCACACCTGGTTAAAACTCCCATGTTCAGGCAAGGGATCAAACACTGCTCACTGCAGGCAGGAAGAGCCTCTGTAGATGACTGGTCTGAAGGACAGAGTAGCCAAAATACAACTGCAGAGCACACACAGCACACAACAGAGTACTCCCTGAAGTGCCAGGCCCTGGGCACTACAGGACCTCTTCTTCATAAGGTCATTACTTTCAGGAGCAGGAAACATAATTGGCTTTTCTAATACACAGAAGAAGGCAAAGACTCAGACAAATACAAAGATGGAGGAATTTATCCCAAATGAAAGAACAAGATAAGACCACAGCCCACATCTAAGTGAAATAGATATAAGTAACATGTCTGATGGAGAATTTAAAGCAACAATCACAAGGATACTCACTGGGCTTGAGAAAAGAATAGAGGACATCAGTGAGACCCTAACCACAGAGATAAAAGAGTTAAAAAACAATCAGTCAGAGATGAAGAGGGCAGTAAACAAAGTTGGAAACAAACTTGATATAATGAATGGCAGGCTAGAGGAAGCAAAGGAATGAATTAATGACATGAAAGACAAAATAATGGAAAGCAATGCAGCTGAACAAAAGAGAGAAAGAAGAATTATAAACATGAGAATAGACTAAGGGAACTCAGTGACTCCATCAAATGTAATAACATTCATATTATTGGAGTCACAAAAGAAGAGAGAGAAAAAGAGGCAGAAAATTCATTTTAAGAAATAGCAGATAACTTCCCCAATCTGGGGAAGGACACAGACATCCAGATCCAGGAGGCACAGAGAATAACCATAAAAATTAACAAAAGCAGGCCAACACCAAGACATACTGTAATTAAATTTGCAAAATATTGTGATAAAGAAAAAATTTTAAATAACAAGACAAAAGAAGTCCCTAGACAACAAAGGAAGATCCATAAGGCTACTGCAAATTTCTCCACAGAAACTTGGCAAACCAGGAAAAAGTGGCATGATAAATTCAAAATGATGAATGGGAAAAGTCTGTAGCCAAGAATACTCTATCTAGCAAAGCTACCATTCAGAATTGAAGGAGAGATAAAGAGTTTCCCAGACAAGAACTAAAGGAGTTCATGACCACTAACCCAAACCTGTAAGAAATATTAAAGGGACACTTAGAGTGGGAAGGAAAGACCAAAAGTGACAAAGACAGGGAAAACCTCCAGAAACTAAGACAAAACAAGTAATAAAATTAGACTAAATACATATCTATCAATATACGTATTTTGAGGGGTGCCTGGGTGCCTCAGTTGGTTAAGCATCCAACTTTTGGTTTCAGCTCAGGTCATAATCTTGGGGTCTTGAGACAGAGCACCATGTCAGGTTCTGCCCTCAGTTTGGAGTCTGTTGGAGATTCTCTCTCTCCCTTTGTTCCTCCCCCCAACTCCCTCTCTCTCTCTCTCTCTAAAGAAAAAATATATACATAAATCTTTTTAAAAATATATTACTATTGTTATTTTGAGTGTAAATAAACTAAACTCTCCAATAAAAATATATAGTGTGTTTGAATGGATAAAAATAATAAGACCCATCTATATATTGCCTACAAGAGACTCATTTTAGATAAAGACACCTGCAGTTTGAAAGTGAAGAAATGGAGAAATATTTATCATCCAAATGAATGTCAAAAATATGGAGTAGCAGTATTTATATAGGACAAACTAGACTTTAAAACATAGACCAGGGGCGCCTGGGTGGCTCAGTGGGTTAAAGCCTCTGCCTTCAGCTCAGGTCATGATCCCAGGGTACTGGGATCGAGCCCCGCATCGGGCTCTCTGCTCTGTGGAGAGCCTGCTTCCTCCTCTCTCTCTGCCTGCCTCCCTGCCTACTTGTGATCTCTCTCTCTGTCAAATAAATAAATAAAATCTTTAAAAAAAATAATAAATAAAAAAAAAATAAAAAAAAAAAATAAAAAAATAAAACATAGACCAAAGCAAGTGACAAAGAAAGACACTATACAAAGGGGACAACCCAACAAAATGATCTAAAAATTATAAATATTTATTTACTAAACATCAGAGCACCCAAATATATAAAACAATCAATAACAAACATAAAGGAAATAATTGATAATTCTACAATAATAGTAGGGGATTTCATCACCCCACTTACATCAATGGACAGATCATCTAAGAAAAAGATCAACAAGGAAACAATGGCTTCGAATGACACACTGGACCAGATGGTCTTAACAGATATATTCAGAGCATTCCATCCTAAAAAAGCAGAATACACATTCTTTTCAAGTGCATATAGGACAGTCTCTAGAATAGATTATACATTAGGTCAAAAAACAGACCTCAACAAATATAAAAAACATTGAAGTTATACCATGCATCTTTTCTGACCACAACACTATGAAACTAGAAGTCAACCACAAGCAAAAATTTGGAAAGACCACAAATACATGGAGGTTAAAGAATATCCTACTGAAGAATGAATGAGTCAGCCAGGAAATCAAGGAACAAATAAAAACTGAAAGGAAACAAGTGAAAATGAAAACACAGCAGTCCCAAACTCTTGGGATGCTGCAAAAATGGTCCTAAAGGAAGCATATAGCAATACAGGGTTACCTCAAGAAACAAGAAAAGTCTCAAATAAACAACCCAAAATTACACCTAAAAGAATGAGAAAAACAACAACAAATGAAGCCTAAAGCTAACAGAAAGAAGAAAATAATAAATACTGGAGAAGAAATAAATGATTTAAATACGAAAAAAGAAAAAAAAATAGAATAAATCAACGAAACCATATCACTCACCATGATCAAGTGGGATTTATTCCTGGGTTGCAAGTGTGATTTTTTTTTTGAAAGAAAGTAATAAAATTGATGAACCTCCAGCCAGACTTATCAAAGGGAAAAAAGACCCAAAACTATAGTCACAAATGGGAGAGGAAAAATAACAACCAACACAACAGAAATACAGAGGATTAGAAAAGAGTATTGTAACAAAAAAAACAAAACAAAACAAAACAAACAAACAAAAAAACTATCCACCAACAAAGTGAACAACCTAGGAGAAATGGAGCAACCTAGAATAAATTCATGGAAACATATAACATACCAAAATGGAAACAGGAAGAAATAGAAAACTTGAACAGACTGATAACCAGCAAGGAAATTGAGTCAGTAATCAAAAAAACTCCCAGCAAACAAAAGTCCAGCGCCCGATGATTTCATAGGCAAATTCAACCAAATATTTAAGGTAGAGTTAGTACCTATACTTCTCAAACTATTCCAAAAACTAGGAAAGGAAGAAGACCTACCAAGTTCATTTTCTGAGGCCAGCTTTACCTTGATACCCAAGCCACACAAAGATTCTACTAAAAAAGAGAAGTACAGGCCAACATCCGTGATGAACATGGATGCAAAAATTCTCAATAAAATACTAGCTAACTGATTCCAACAAGGTATTAAAAAAAATCATTCATCATGGGTCACCTGGGTGGTGCATTCAGTTAAGCATTGAACTCTTGGTTTTGGTTCAGGTCACGATCTCAGGGTTGTGGGATCAAGCCCCACATTGGGCTCCATGGTCAGTGAGGAGTCTCCTTGATATTCTTCTTTCTTCCTCTCCCTCTGTCCTTACCCCATGCTCCATCTCTCTGAAATCAATAAATAAATCTGTCTTTTTAAGGTAAATAATACTGTAATAAACATTGGTCTACATGTGTCCTTGTGAATTAGTGCTTTTGTATTTTGGGGGTAAATACCCATCAGTGTGATTACTGGATTGTAGGGTAGTTCTATTTTTAAGTTTTTGAGGAACCTCCATACTGTTTTCCACAGTGGCTGCACCAGTTTGCATTCCCACCAACAGTGTTTAAGAGGGCCCCCCTTTCTTCCCATCCTCACCAACACCTGCAGTTTCTTTTGTTGATTTTAGCCATTCTGACAGATGTGGATACCTCTTTGTGGTTTTGATTTGGATTTCCCTGATGATCAGTTATGTTGAACATCTTTTCATGAGTCTGTTGTCTTCTTTGGAGAAATGTCTATTCGTGTGCTCTGCCCATTTTTAATTGAATTATTTGGTTTTTGAGTGTTAAATTTTATAAGTTCTGCATATATTTATTGGATATGTCATTTGCAAATATCATCTCCTATTTAGTGGGTTACCTTTTAGTTTTGTTGATTATTTCCTTCTCTGTGCAGGAACCTTTTCTTTTGATGGCTTCTAATAGTTTATTTTTGCTTTTATTTCCCTTGCCTCAAGACACATATCTGGAAAGTGTTGCTACAGCCAATGTCAGAGAAATTACTGCCTGTGCTCTCTTCAAACATCTCTATGGTTTTAGGTTTCACACTTAGGTCCTTAATCCATTTTGAGTTTATTTTTGTGCATGGTGTAAGAAAGAAAGTGGTTCAAATTCTTTCTTTTGCATATAGCTGTCTGGTTTTCCCAACTCCATTTGTTGAAGAGACTGTCTTTTACCCACTGCATATTCTTTCCTACTTTGTGGAAGATTATTTGACCATATAATTTTGGGTTTATTTCTGGGTTATCTGTTTTGTTCCATAAATCTATGTGTCCATTTCTGTGCCAGCACTGTAAGGTTTTACAGGCAAGATACACATAATACCAGGTGAGATAGGTGCAAGGCAAGGTTTATTAAAGGCACCCTCAGGCGAGGTTCTGCGACTCAGGAGAGGAAAGTCAGGGAAGTCGTGCCCAGGAGGGGGTCGAGTGGGTATTTTATTTGGGTTAAGACAGAGCATAGGTTTATGGCCATATAAGGTAAGGTATTTGGTGATTGGAGGGTAGGAGGAGTCCTGATGTTCCTGTTTATTGCATAGGTATCGGTTTAGTTATGGTGATGTGTCCTCAGCATACGTCCTTCTGGCGGGAGAGTCATGGGTAACGGAAGAGGGCGGCCTGAAAGATGACGGCCCGGTGGCCATTTTTATTGTTCCTCCTGCATTCCTGGAGCCACCGACCCAACGAGTACCATACTTTTTTGATTACAATGACTTTGTAGTATAACTTGAAGTCTGGAATTGTGATTCCTCCAGTTTTGTTTTTCTTTTCTCAAGATTATTTTGGCTCTGATGGGCTTTTTGTAGTTTCATACAAATTTTAGGATTGTTTGTTCTGGTTCTGTGAAAAATGATGTTGGTATTTTGACAGAGATTGCATTAAATCAGTATATTCACAAGGCATAAAATTTTTTTAAAAAAATTTAAATGGACTGTATCAAAATTAAAAGCTTCTTCTCTTCAAAAGCTACTGTTAGGAAAATAAACAAACCACAGACTAGAGAAAAGTACAATTGATTCTCCTTCTTTGCTGTAGTTATGTTCTCAAAGTTGCCACAAACACTGAACTAGCAAATGCTGAACTAGAGAAGATACGGGGTTGGAATCCTATGGGCCTGTGGTCATGTTATTATTAACCAGTCAACACATAGCCTTGTTTTATGTTTGTTTCTATTTAAAGACACCTCATGTAATTTATGTTGTTGGTTTATTAACACTGAACTCATGGCTCACAACATTATGGCTCATGCCTGACTAAAGCTAATCTAGTATGTGTACTTTGTCCATAAGGCATGTCACCACCTTCTTGCACTTAGGAACATGAAGTGGCACTTCAGCATGCTGCTTAGAGGGCATTTCAAACAATGAATCACCAGCAGAAAGGTCCAAAATGTGAAAACTATGATACTGAATAGACCGTGGAAAGGATGTTTGTTTCTAGCATGAGAGTTGAAACAAATGGCAGAGCCTCACCTTGTTCACCCTCATTTGGCAAGATGCATGTCAGACAACTTTGTCTGTTGTCAGACAACAATTTTTTGCCACTCTATACACATCTGTAAATAACTGCAAAAGTGCCAGGAGTATTGATTTTGAAATTACAAATACACTGTAGAGAGTAGGCAACAGGCAAACACAGAATCCACAAATAATGCCGATGGGCTGCACTGCTGGCCAAGCGGATGGAGGCTGCTGGGAGTGCAGAGGCTTGCTCTTGTCTGATCGCCATGCACTGCCATCAGAGGGTTTCAAACAAGAGAGTGACATGATCTTTGCTGTAGAAAAAGCACTTTTCTCTAAATGTAAAGAGTGGTTTGAAGAGGGGAAGACTGGAGACAGGAAGGGGATGGCTGTGCTGGCTGAGGGTGAGAGTGAATAAACTCAGCCAGGGCAGAGGTTTGGGGAGCGGGTCTGAGAGCCATTAGAATCCTGGTGCCAGCCTTGGTTTGGGTATGAGTGGTGATGGAGGAATGGAGGACAACCCCCAGGGTTCGGGCTTGGGCAGACGTGTGGGGTAGGGCCATGGGTGAGCTCTATAGTCTCCTAGTCAGAGATGCTTGAGTTTAAATCCAGATTCCACCACTCACTAGCTGTGTAGCCAATAGACACTGTTCTTCGCTTCTCTGAGCTTCAGTGTTTTCTTTTCTAGTATACGGATTCCATATAATGAGAAAATAACACCTCAGAGTTATTCTGAGATTTAAATAAATGCTGGTGTTTTCATTTCCACTCCTACAACAATAAGGAAAATAGGGAAAGCAGCAGCATGTGGGGTTTAGGGAAGGAGGAGAGGAGTCCCACTGGACACATAAGTTGAATATGCCTGTGGGCATCCATGGACAAAAGCTACTTGATATGCTCGCAAGAGGCCAGGAGCAGAGTAGCTGGGGGAGAGACATACAGATTTGAAAGTGATAAGCAGGCAGGTGGCTGCAACTACCACAAAGAATGGGTAGTTCCAGCCTCAGGGGTCTGAAGACGAAGCCTGAGGAATCCCAGCACAGAGGAGAGGCTGGAAAGGAGCTCAAGAAAGAGCAGCAGCAGGAGGAAAACCAGGAGAGCGTGGGATAACAGGGCAGGGAAGGAGAGTCCCTGACAGGGAGTGAGTTCAGTTAGTGTTCTGAAAGTATAAACTGAAAGTCATAAAACCTTTGAGCTGGAGGAGACTGCGAGATCTTTTATTTATTTTTTTAAAGATTTTATTTATTTATTTGACAGAGAAAGAGAGAGAATTAGAGAGACAAGTGGAGGAACTAGTGGGGGCAGAGGAAGAAGCAGACTCCCTGCTGAGCAAGGGACCCAATGCAGGGCTTGATCCCAGGACCCTGAGATCATGACCTGAGCTCAGCTTAACCGACTGAGCCACCCAGGAGCTCCCCAAGAAATCTTTTAATCTAATCCCCTTATCTCTTCTGATGAAGAGATCCAGATTCAAAGAAGTGCGGTGAATTCTTCAGGTCACACTGTGATTTCACAGCAGGATCCCTGATGCCTAAGGACTAATAAAACACTTTTTCTAAGAAATATTCTAAAATTCAAAATTGTTCCTATTCAGGCACACTGGACATTTTCCCAATGTGTTAAATTAGTGAGATTTTATTGATGTATCAGAACTGTTAACCTTTGCATGTACTAAGATGCCATACAGTCAATCTGTGCAATAGATCTTAAATCTATTTATTTTGCACACATAACAAATTTTGCTTTAATAGTAAGTTTGGAAACAATAGAAGTCATAACTTAAACTGTACATTTAAATTTTGATGTATGTAAGGTGTACCTCAATAAACTTAGTTTCTAAAATCAGCAAATAAAAATTTGGCTGTTTTAAGTAAAAAAAGGAATCATTTGCTAAATTATTTTGTATATAAAGATCCAAGGAACAGAAACATTTGAATGTTAGAAATTTTATCCTTCTTACAGCCTTACAACCATTTACTCCTTATTCCATCTTGGTTTCCCTCACAATGAAATGAAAACAATGTCATCTTACAAGACTGCTCATGGTTAATTAATATGTGTGAAATGGTTGAACATAAATATTAAGTACTTGATAAATATTGTGTGGAAAGTGTTACTGAACTGTACTATAAATATGAAGTTGCATTTTTACAGTCAATTTGGAGTTACAAATTGTAGACCATTTGAAAATATATACAAATAAATGCATGCATGCATGCATACATCAAAAGAAAAAAGAAAGCCAAAATTATTAAAGAACAAAGTGGAAAAATGTCTCCTTCACATAAGACTATTTGGGTTGATCAATACAATAAAAAGTTTAGAAATCCAAGAGTACACAATGATAGAATATTGCTATAAAATTGGGGTTTCTTGGGACACCTGGGTGGCTCAGTTGTTTAAGCTGCTGCCTTCGGCTCAGGTCGTGATCCCAGAGTCCTGGGATTGAGTCCTGCATGGGGCTTCCTGCTCAGCGGGGAGCCTGCTTCTCTCTCTGCCTCTGCCTGCCATTCTGCCTGCTTGTGTTCACTCTGTGACAAACAAATAAATAAATAAAATCCTTTAAAAAATTAGCGTTTCTCAATCTCAGCACTATTGAGGTTTAGAACAGCTGGATAGTTCTTTGTTGTTGGGAGGGGGGATCTTCTGTGCATTGTAAGATGTTTATCATCATCTCTGGCCTCTACCCACTAGATACCAATAGCACCCCCTACCCCAATTTGTGACAACCAAAAGGATCTGCAGACATTACCAAATGTCCCTGGGAGACCTTTGAGAACCATTTGAGCACCACTCCTACAAAAGCCTTTCTGTGTACAAGTGAGCCCTCCCCTCTTTTCTAATGTTTTATTTCTTTTCAGCAAAACAGTATTCATTGTTTTTTCACCACACCCAGTGCTCCATGCAATCCGTGCCCTCCCTAGTACCCACCACCTGGTTCCCCCAACCTTCCACCCCCTGCCCCTTGAAACCCTCAGGTTGTTTTTCAGAGTCCATAGTCTCTCATGGTTCACCTCCCCTTCCAATTTCCCTCAACTCCCTTCTCCTCTCTATCTACCCTTGTCCTCCATATTGTTTGTTATGCTCCACAAATAAGTGAAACCATATGATACTTGACTCTCTCTGCTTGACTTATTTCACTCAGCATAATCTCTTCCAGTCCTGTCCATGTTGCTACAAAAGTTGGGTATTCATCCTTTCTGATGGAGGCATAATACTCCAGAGTGTATATGGACCACTTCTTCCTTATCCATTCGTCCGTTGAAGGGCATCTTGGTTCTTTCCACAGTTTGGCGACCGTGGCCATTGCTGCTATAAACATTGGGGTACAGATGGCCCTTCTTTTCACTCCATCTGTATCTTTGGGGTAAATACCCAGTAGTGCAATTGCAGGGTCATAGGGAAGCTCTATTTTTAATTTCCTGAGGAATCTCCACACTGTTCTCCAAAGTGGCTGCACCAGTTTGCATTCCCACCAGCAGTGTAAGAGGGTTCCCCTTTCTCCACATCCTCTCCAACACACGTTGTTTCCTGTCTTGCTAATTTTGGCCATTCTAACTGGTGTAAGGTGGTATCTCAATGTGGTTTTAATTTGAATCTCCCTGATGGCTAGTGATGATGAACATTTTTTCATGTGTCTGATAGCCATTTGTGTGTCTTCATTGGAGAAGTGTCTGTTCATATCTTCTGCCCATTTTTTAATATGGTTGTCTGTTTTGTGTATATTGAGTTTGAGGAGTTCTTTATAGATCCTGGATATCAACCTTTTGTCTGTACTGTCATTTGCAAATATCTTCTCCCATTCCGTGGGTTGCCTCTTTGTTTTGTTGACTGTTTCTTTCACTGTGCGGAAGATTTTGATCTTGATGAAATCCCAAAAGTTCATTTTCACTTTTGTTTCCATCGCCTTTGGAGACATATCTTGAAAGAAGTTGCTGTGGCTGATATCAAAGAGGTTACTGCCTATGTTCTCCTCTAGGATTCTGATGGATTCCTATCTCACATTGAGGTCTTTTATCCATTTTGAGTTTATCTTTGTGTATGGTGTAAGAGAATGGTCAAGTTTCATTTTTCTACATATAGCTGGTGGCAGCATGTTACCTGATTTCAAGCTTTACTACAAAGCTGTGATCACCAAGACAGCATGGTACTGACATAAAAACAGACACATAGACCAGTGGAACAGAGTAGAGAGCCCAGATATGGACCCTCAACTCTATGGTCAAATAATCTTCGACAAAACAGGAAAAAATATCCAGTGGAAAAAAGACAGTCTCTTCAATAAATGGTGCTGGGAAAAGTGAGCCCCCTTTTAAATGCACTGAAGACACAGATCCACGGGGGGCAGTAGGACTTTGTGTTCCAAACGCATTTCCCATCAGTTGGGCAGATACAGCAGCCTCTAGATGCTTGGATGTCCCCACTTCCCACCCCCAGGCAGAAGCAGAGGCACAACAGGGCTGCCTGCCTGGCACCTTGAATGAGCTGGAGATACTGCAAGTCTTGTCTGGTCACAGCACTGCCCAGGTACGTCCTCCTGGGGCTCATGCCTCACAATCCTACACTCTGCAGCTAGGGCATCCTTTCCGGTTTTCCTCCGTTCTCCAAAATCCTTATCTTAAAAGTTTCCTTTATCATAAATTATGCCACAAACATGTTGATATTTTGTACAAACAAAAATAAAAAAGATCTTTGAGTTTTCTATTTTCATACATTAGAACTTGAAAACAAGACTAGAGGAAAGAATGTGCAGAAAAACATAAAGTGCTACCTTAAAGCTGGGGAGGGCCTTAGAGCTGAGCCTCCAACACAGTCACACCTGCCACATTTCAAGGCCTCAGTTGCTGCAGGTGGGAAATGGCTGCCATATTGGACAGCACGGACAAGGAACACTTCTCTCCCCGTGCAAGTTCTTGCAGGCGGCACTATCTCAGAGGGTGCCTAGGTCATAGGCCTCATTTTATAGATGAGTAACTAAGTCCTAGAAGTTGTATAAAATAATCCAGCTAAGAGAAACAGCAACCTTGTGGCAGAACCAACACTGAAAACCTGACCAGTTAATTCTACTCCTATGCTCTTTCTCCCACACACTATCTCGAAGGTCGAAGCTTGGAATGCCAAGTTCTGGCCATTATAGTGTAAAAATGGGTGTTGGATAAATGGATAAGGAAAATGTGGTACACACACACACACACACACACACACACACATTCACAATGGAATACTATGCAGCCATATGAAAGGATAGGATCGTGACATTTGAGACAACATGGATGGACCTGGAGGGTATTATAATAAATGAAATCTGATCCAATCAGACTGAGTGGTGAACACTGAGCAATGTATAACATTGTTGAATTACTGTGTTGTATACCTAAAGCTAATATAACAATGTAGTTAAATATACTGGAATTTTAAAAAAGAAGAATTTAAAAGAAAGAAATCATACTGAGAAAGACAAATACCTTGTAATTTCATTTATAAGTTGACTCTAAAAAAAAAAATCAAAAAACCAAAAAACAAATGGAAAAAAAAAAAAAAAAAGCAAAACTAAACCTATAGAGACAGAAAACAAACTGATGACTACCAGAAGAGAGGGGGCAGGAGTTCGGACAAAACGGGTGAAGGGCAGTGGGAGATACAGAATTCCAGTTATGGAATGAATAAATCACAAGAATAAAAGGCACAACATAGAGAATATAGTCCATGATATTGCAATAGCAATATATGTAGACAAGTGGTAGCTACATTAATGGTGAATGTAGCGCAATGTATAAAGTTGTTGAATCACTATGTTGTATCCCTGAAACTAATGTAACATTAAAAAATGGGTGTCACATGGACCAGTGGAACAGAGTAGAGAGCCCAAATATGGACCCTCAACTCTATGGTCAAATAATCTTTGACAAAACAGGAAAAAATATCCAGTGGAAAAAAGACAGTCTCTTCAATAAATGGTGCTGGGAAAACTGGACAGCTATATGTAGAAGAATGAAACTTGACCATTCTCTTACACCGTACACAAAGATAAACTCGAAATGGATAAAAGACCTCAACGTGAGACAGGAATCCATCAGAATCCTCGAGGAGAACATAGGGAGTAACCTCTTTGATATCAGCCACAGCAACTTCTTTCAAGATATGTCTCCAAAGGCGAAGGAAACAAAGGCAAAGATGAACTTCTGGGACTTCATCAAGATAAAAAGCTTCTGCACAGCAAAAGAAACAGTCATCAAAACAAAGAGGCAACCCACGGAATGGGAGAAGATATTTGCAAATGACAGTACAGATAAAAGGTTGATATCCAGGATCTATAAAGAACTCCTCAAACTCAACACACACAAAACAGATAATCATATTAAAAAATGGGCAGAAGATATGAACAGACACTTCTCCAAGGAAGACATACAAATGGCTACCAGACACATGAAAAAATGTTCATCATCACTAGCCATCAGGGAGATTCAAATCAAAACCACATTGAGATACCACCTTACACCAGTTAGAATGGCCAAAATTAGCAAGACAGGAAACAACGTGTGTTGGAGAGGATGTGGAGAAAGGGGAACCCTCTTACACTGCTGGTGGGAATGCAAACTGGTGCAGCCACTTTGGAGAACAGTGTGGAGATTCCTCAGGAAATTAAAAATAGATCTTCCCTATGACCCTGCAATTGCACTGCTGGGTATTTACCCCAAAGATACAGATGTAGTGAAAAGAAGGGCCATCTGTACCCCAATGTTTATAGCAGCAATGGCCACGGTCGCCAAACTGTGGAAAGAACCAAGATGCCCTTCAACGGATGAATGGATAAGGAAGATGTGGTCCATATACACTATGGAGTATTATGCCTCCATCAGAAAGGACGAATACCCAACTTTTGTAGCAACATGGACAGGACTGGAAGAGATTATGCTGAGTGAAATAAGTCAAGCAGAGAAAGTCAAGTATCATATGGTTTCACTTATTGGTGGAGCATAACAAATAATATAGAGGACAAGGGTAGATGGAGAGGAGAAGGGAGTTGAGGGAAATTGGAAGGGGAGGTGAACCATGAGAGACTATGGACTCTGAAAAACAACCTGAGGGTTTTGAAGGGGCGGGGTGGGAGGGTGGGGGAACCAGGTGGTGGGTATTAGGGAGGGCACAGATTGCATGGAGCACTGGGTGTGGTGAAAAAACAATGAATACTGTTACGCTGAAAATAAATAAAAAATTAAAAAAAAAATGGGTGTCAGAGGTGGGAAAAACAATTCCAAATAATTAAGAGGATGGACCAACCGTAAATAAAATTTGAGTCGAATTCAATAACCATATGTTACATGCCTCCTGCCATGCACCAGGATCTTAGCTTTGGATACCATCCCTGTTCTAACTGGGGATACAGACTATAAACCATTTACTTTCTGTACCATGTAGTCAGAACAAAGATAAAGATAAACACAGGATTGTTTTTAAATATAGGCTTTAGGGGCACCTGGATGGCTCAGTGGGTTAAAGCCTTTGCCTTTGGCTCAGGTCATGATCCCAGGGTTTTGGCATCAAGCCCCACATTAGGCTCTCTGCTCAGCAGGGAACCTGCTTCCCTTCCTATCTCTCTGCCTGTCTCTCTGCCTACTTGTGATCTCTGTCTGTCAAATAAATAAACAAAATCTTTTAAAAAAATAATAATAAATATAGGCTTTATTATTATTAAGTGTAAGGACAACAGATAAGAAGACAACTGATATTTAAAAGGAAGCTTATTAGAATCACAGAACTCAAAAGAAAAGGGCATGCCATACCACAGGGGGCCACACAGGGAAGTCAGGAGGCAGAGGGAGAGGCGGAAACTGGTAAGAGCCCTTATTGTGGTTTCCATGAGATGAAATGGGTGAAATAGGGTAAGCAGGTTTAAGATTGAATAATTTCAACAGGCCCTGGGCCATAGGAACTATCTACATCTTTCTAGTTGTCTGGTACCTTGTTTCCAGGTGATTAGTGTCAGTTGCCTAGAATGTGAGAGCTGGATAAAAGTTGTGTGTAGGTTGGTTTGCATTTGAAAGATGTGCTTTTGGGGTGGGTTGTTTCTTATCTCTAAAAATTGGTTAACCCTTGGAAGAGGCATTCACCTCAGGTTCAGACCATATTCAGATGTCGAAGCATCAGAATATAGAAAATAAAAGATGTGGTTAATACAATTGGCTTTGTGATGCTTTTACATCATATGGGGCCTTGGTGGAAGATAGAAAAGAACAGGACCAGGCACTAGGGAGGGGGCAGTTCTCTATTCAAGAGGTCAAGGAAGTTGATTAATATGAGGCAGGAGCCTGATGGAGAGAACAATGACCTCTGCTAATTTTAGAATGACACTAATCACAGTAACTCCACCAGATTTCCCTTTACTATGGGAGAATATGGTGTATGCTTTGGCAGAAGAGCCAAAAATATACCAGGATCATGGGCTAAGCAGTAAGTAGGTCAAGAATCATAATGGAATCCCTAATATCAAAGGAAGAAAGGCAATTAAGTGTCCTTAAATGTGTCCAAATGGTTATCACCTTAAGAGAGGAAATCCATAGGCATTTCTGGGATGAAGGGGTTTCCCATCCACCCCCCAATTTTATTAAGAAATAATTTACATGCATCACTATATACATTTGAGCTGTACAGTATGATGGTTTAGTTTACATATATTGTGAAATGATTACCACAGTAGGTTTAGCCAGCATCCATCTTCTCATACAGATACAATAAAAAGAAAAGGAAGAGGACAACAGAAAGGGGAAAAAAAATTCTCCTGTGATGAGAACTCTTAGGATTAACTCTTGACTTTCCCACCATACAGCAGTGTTAGCTAGTTATTATGGTGTACATTACATCCCTAGTATTTATTTTTCTCCTACCTGGAACTTTGTACCCTTTGACCACCTTCCTCCAATTCCCTCTCCCCACATCTCTTGCCTCTGGTAACCTCAAGATTTAGCTCTTTTTTCTATGAGTGTGGTGTTTGCTTTAGACTCCACATATAAGCGAGATCATACAGTATTTGTCATTGTCTGACATTTTTCATTCAGCAAACTTCCTTCAAGTTCCATCCATGTTGTCACAAATGGTAGAATTTCCTCATCTTTTATGGCTGAATAGTACTACATTGTATATATATATACCACAACTTCTTCATCCATTCATCTATTGATGGATACTTAAGTTGTTTTCATGTCTTGTCTATTTTAAATAATGCTGCAATGAACATAGAGGTAGAGCTATCTTCTCAAGTTACCGTTCTGTGTTTTTTGGACATATTCTCAGAGTGGAATTGCTGGACCACATGGTAGTTCTATTTTTAATTTTTTTAGTATCCCCCATAGTGTTTTCCATAATCTCTGTGCCAATTTACAATCCCACCAACAGGATAGGCACAAGGATTCTCCTTTCTCCCATCCATGTGTTATCTCTTGTTTTTTTGATGATGGCCATTCTCACAGGCATAACATGATATCTCATTGTGATTTTATCTGCATTTCCCTCAACAGTGATGTTGAGGATCTTTTCATGTATCTGTTGACCCTTCCTTTATCTTGTTTACAGAAATGTCTACTCAGGTCCTTTCCCCAGTTTTTAATTGGGGTATTTGTTTTTTTGCTATTGAGTTGTGTGAATTCGTTATATGTTTTGGATATTAACCCCATATATATGTGGCTTGCAAATATTTTTTCCCATTCCATAGGTTTTCTTTTCACTTTGTCAATCATTTCTTTTGTGTGGAAAGCTTTTTAGTTTGATGAGCCTTACCTGTTTATTTTTTTATATTATTGCTTTTGCTGTAGGTGTCATATCCAAACAATCACTTCCAAAACCCAAATCAATGAGTTTTATTCCTACATTTTCTTCTAGTAGTTTTATGTCTTCAGGTCTTAAATTTAAGTCTTTACTCCATTTTGAGTTAATTTTTTTGAGTGGTGTAAGACATGGGTCCAGTTTCATTCTCTTACATATTCAGCTATTCCAGTACCATTTTTTAAGCTACTGTCTTTTCTCCATTGAGTATTTTTTTCTCTCTTGTCAAATAATAGTTGACTATATAGGTTTGGGTTTATTTCTAGGCTTTTGATTCTGTTCTCTTGGTCTATTTGTCTGTTTTTATTCCAGTACTATACTGTTTGGATAATTATAGCTTTATAGTATAGCTTGAAATCAGGAAGAATGATGCCTCCTGCTTTACTCTTCTTTCTCAGGATTTGCTTGACTATTTAGGATCTTTTGTGGTTCCACACAAATTTTTAAGAGTTTGGTTTTTTGGTTTTGTTTTGTTTGGTTTGGGTTTTTTTTGTTTTGTTTTGTTTTGTTTTTTGTTTTTGTTTTTTTACTTCTGCAAAAAATGACATTGGAATCTTGTCCAAGATTACATTAAATCTATAGATGGCTTTTGGTAGTATTTGCCTTTTAACAATATTAACACTTCAGATCCATGAACACAGGATATCTTTCCACTTATTTGTGTCTTCTATTTTTTTCATCAGTGTCTTGCAGTTTTCAGAGTAGAGATTTTTCACCTGCTTAGATAATTTATTACTAAGTATTTTATTGTTTTTGACACTATTATATATGGGATTAATTTCTTTATTTCTTTTTCAGAGAATTCATTATTAGTGTGAAGAAATACTGCTGATTTTTGTATGTTAATTTGAATCTGGCAACTTTACTGAATTTATTGGTTAGATATAACAATATTTTGTTTGAGTCTTTTGGGTTTTCTATGTATAAAATCATGTCATCTGAAAATAGAGATGATTTTACTTCTTTCTTTCCAATTCTGATATCATTTGTTTATTTTTCTTGCTTGATTGCCCTATTTATGACTTCTAGTACTATATTGAATAGAAGCAGTGAGAGTGGGCTCTCTTGTCTTATTCCTAATCTTAGAGGAAAAATTTTAATCTTTTCACCATTGAGTATGATGTTAGCTATGAATTTATCATACATGGCCTTTATTATGTTGAGATATGTTCTTTCTATGCCTAATTTGTTAATATTTTTTATCATGAATGGATGTTGCATATTGTCAAATGATTTTACTGTGCCTATTGAGATAATTACATGATTCTTTTCCTTCATGTGATGTGATCTATCACATTGATTGATTTGCATATATTGAACCATCCTTGCATCCCACAGATAAACACCACTTGATCATGGTGAATAATCTTATTAATGCACTGCTAAATTCAGTTTGCTAGTATTTTATTGAGAATTTTTGCTTTCATGTTAATCAGAGATATTGGCCTTTAGTTTTATTTCATGGTTTTGGTATCAGGATAATGTTGGCTTTGTAAAATGGAGTTTGGGAGAGTTTCACCTCTTCAATTTTTTTGGAAGAGTTTGAGAAAGATTTGTGTTAATTCTTTTTTAAATATTTGGTAAAATTCATCAGCAAAGTCATCCTGGGCTCATTGGAAATTTTTTGAATACTGCCATAAACTTCTTACTAGTAATTGGTCTCTTCATATTCTGTAATTCTTCCTGATTCAGTCTTGGTAGTTGTATGTTTCTAGGAATGTATTTATTTCTTCTAGGTTGTCTGATTTGTTGGCATATAGTTGTTCTTAGTAGCCCTTTATGCTCCTTTGATTTTCTGTGTTATTGCTTTTAATGTATCCTTCTTCATTTATAATTTTGTTGATTTGGGCCAGTTTGGTTGAATAGAATAGGTCTTTCCAGCCCTTTCTGACTTGCCAGGTCTCTGTGGACAGGTCTGACATTATTCTGATGTTCCTCCCTCTGTACATAAGGAACCTCTTCCCCCTTTTAAGATTTAAGAGTTTCGCTATTACATGCCTGAACTTCAGTCTGCTCTCCTTGATCTTGAAGGGTTGTTCTCTCTGCCTCTAGGACACGAATGGTTGTTTCATTCCCCAGATTAGGAAAATTCTCAGCTAGGATTTGTTCAAATATATCTTCTAGTCCTCTCTCTTTCTCCACCCCCTCAGGGACCCCAATAATTCTAACACTGGAACGTTTCATGGCAACATTTATTTCTCTAACTCTGTTTTCATGGGTTCTAAGCTGTTTGTTCCAGGCCTCCTTCTGATTCTTCTTTTCTGTCAGTTTGTATTCTTGATCACTAATTCATTCTGCTGCATCATTTACCCTAGCTGTTAGAGTGTCTAGATTAGATTGGATCTCACTGATAGCATTATTAAGTTCTGCCAGATCAGCTCTCACTTCTGCCATTAGAGAATCTAAGTTGCCATTAATGGTTTTCCCTAATCTAGCTATTGTCTGCATAACTGTTACCCTGAAGTCTATTTCTGACATCTTGCTTATATGCATATCCATTAGTTTTGTGGCAGAGGTCACAGTCTCGAAATTTTCCTGTGTTGGGGGTTTCTCCTCCTAGTCATTCTGGTAAGGGGTAGTTGAAGGAATCTACGAGTCCAAACTACAGACCACAACCTAAGCTAGATGCACCTGTTTTATAGGGACCTTAGGGTTGTTGGTCTCTTGTTTTTCTAGCCTGACTTCTGGGGTGGGGAGGGGGGCTATAGCATTGTTACTCAGGCAACCCTATTTGGGCAGAGTTTCCCTGCCCCCTGTGTAGGGAATGGGCTCAGTGAAAACCGGTTTTGGGGGGCTTTTGTTCTCTGGTGGCTTTCCCTGGTGGCTTTCTGTGTCTTTTCTGAGAGTCAGAGCAGAAGTGACCATATCCAATCCTCTGTCTCAGAACAGACTGTTATATCAACAGAGAGATAACAGTCTGTTCTCCAGAAACCCCTCCAGGCCACACTGACTCCATTTTTGTCTGTACTGCTAAAAACCACAACATCCTGTGTTGAGCGCCCCACAGCAGCACTCCCAGCCCTCGCTTCCAGGTCCAAGCATGTCTCTGCCCTTTGTACTTCTAAAACTGCCAGCTGCCCCCAGTTCACATGCAACCCCTGCAGCTCCAGGTTTCAGCCCTGGAGGGCTGCTCTAAAGTCCTTTCCCTGCCACTACCAGTCTGCTAGTCTTTGCCCAGTCTCTAGATCAGGAGGCTTTTGCAGTCCTGTGTTATTTCACATTTCCAGTGCCAGTGCTTATGGCGACTTCCTCCCCCTTCCATTTACCTTCTTTTATCTGCCTGCGGAATCACGGCTCCCCACGTCATACTGTGAAACCAGCTGCCAGAGATATTCTGTTGGTATAGATCTGGATATATCTTATGTCTCAGGATGATTTTGTGGGTGTTCAGAGTGGTCTGGTAGATAGCCAGTTCAATTCAGGGGACTGGTTGATATAGAGTCCCCTACTCCTCCACCATCTTACCCCTTCCCATTTTCATTTGTCTTAAGAGGTTTTTTATTTCCAGGGTACCTGGGTGGCTCAGATAGTTAAGCATCTGCCTTCAGCTCAGGTTCTGATCCCCAGTTCCTGGGATCAAGCTCCATCCACTTCAGGTTCCTGGCTTGGCAGGGAGTCTGCTTCTTCCTCTGCCTCTCCCTCTGCTCCTCCTCCTCTCCCTTTCTTTCTCAAATAAGTAAATAAATCTTTTTTAAAGAAACTTTTAATTTCCCTTTTAATTTCTTCTATGATCCATTGGTTATTCAGAAGAGGGTTATTTAATTTTCATGTATTTGTGAATTTTCCAGTTTTCCTCTTTATGTTGATTTCTAGTTTCATGCCATGTGGTCAGAGAAAGTATCTGGTATAATTTCAGTCTTCTCAACTTTGCTAAACACAGTCTATCCTAGAAATTCTCCTTCTGCACTTGAAAAGAATGTGTATTCTTCTGTGGTTGGATAAAATGTTCTGTACATGTTTATTAGGTCCATTTGGTCTATAGTGATGTTCAAATTCACTGTTTCCTTTTTGATTCTCTATCTGGATAATCTATCCATTGTTGAGAGTGAGGTCTTAAAGCCCCAAACTATTATTGTATTACTGCTTATTTCTCCCTTTAGTTCTGTTAGTTTTTCCTTTATGTATTTAGTTGTTTCAAGTTGAATGCATAAATATTTATAATTTTTATATGTTCTTGATGTATTGACTCCTTTATCATTATATTATGACCTTCTTTTTCTCTTCTTACATTTTTGCTTTAAATTCTATTTTGTCTATATGTCTTTAACATCAAAGTGAGTCTCTTGTAGAAAACATATTTCTGGATTTTGTTTCTGATCCATTCAGCCATTCTAGATCTTTTAATCAGAGAATTTAATCTGTTGACATTTAAAGTAATTATTGATAGGTAAAGACTTATTATTGCAATTTTGCTAATTGTTTTATAGGGTTTTTTGTGCCTTTATTGTTTCTTGTTTTTCATTCTGCTCTCTTGTGTGTGTGTTTTGATGTCTTTTGGTGTGAGTATGCTTTGACCTCTTTATCACATTCTTTTGTGCAATTCCTACCAGATTTTCCCTTGTGGGTACTATAAGTATTTCATAAACTATCTTTAATTTATAGCACACTATTTTAAACTGATAACAACTTCAATAAAACTTGTAAGCTTTACACTTTTAATTCTGGGGTGGAGGTTTTAGTGTCTGGAATAAATTTGTCTTTGGTGAAGAGGGCTAAGTCATCTCCAACTTGGGCTAGGATGAAGTCTTCTGAAGCGATGTCATCTCCAACAGCAGGCCTCTGGGACACAGGGATGTCAATTGAGATGTAGGACTGGTGTATTCTTTCCATGTGGAATATCTACTTGAGTTGATGTGGGTCTTGTTTTTGTGGCTCTTTGTGGTATTATAACAAGGCTGACCCACTTACATAATTTGAATGCCATGTTGGGCTTAGGAACTTAACTTGTAAATACCTTATATGTCAAGGGGCTCACAAGTGAAAAGCTAGCAAAGGTGATATTGACACTCATCCCAGAGCCCAACTGGCTTGACTCAAGCCCCAATTAAGGGTGGCTAAATCTTAGTTTCCAACAATCCAAGGTTTTCCCTAGATTGGTGATGAGAGGGGTTCTGTAGCAAATAGGTTTTAAATCATACAGTCAACTATCAAAATTCTAATGGCATTCTTCAATGACAGAACAAATAATCCTAAAATTTGTGTGGAACTAGAAAACACCCCAAATAGCCAAAGCAATCTTAAGAAAGAAGAACAAAGCTGGAGACATCTTATTTCCTGATTTCAAACTATATCACAAAGCTATAGTAATAAAAATAGTATGGTATTGGCATAAAAATAAATATATAAGTCAATAGAACAAAATAGCAAAATAGATAGCCTAGAAATAAACACACATATACTTGGTCAATTAATTTACAATAAAAGAAGCAAGAATATACAATGGGGAAAGGACAGTCTTTTCAATAATTGATGTTGGAAAAGTTGATAGCCACATGCAAAAGAATGAAATTGGACCGCTATCTGACACTATACACAAAAATTAACTCAAATTGGATAAAGACTTAAACATAAGACCTGAGACCATAAAATTCCTACAAGAATTATAAGCAATAAGCTCCTTGAGATTGACTGTGGTAATGATTTTTTGGATTTGACATCAAAATCAGAGGCAATAAAAACAAAAATAAGCAGATGGGACTACATCAAACTAAAAAGCTTCTGCCCCCCCCAAAAAAGAAAAAGAAAAAGAAAAAGAAAAAAGAAAATAAAAGAAAGAGGAAAAAGAAAAGATAAGGCAACCTACCAAATGAAAATATTTGCAACTCATAATCTGACGAAGGATTAATATCCAAAATATATAAAGAACTCATACAACCCAATAACAATATAATTAGAAAATTGACAGAGGATCTGAATAGACATTTTTCCAAAGAAGACACAGAGATGTCTGACAGATACATGAAAAGGTACTCAAAATCACTAATTACCAGGTAAATGTAAATCAAAACTACAATGATGTATCACCTCACACTTGTTAGAATTGTAGTTATCAAAAAAGACAAGAAATAATAAATGTTAGTAAGGATGTGAAGAATTACTTATGCACTGTTGGTGGAAATGTAAATTACTGTAGCCATCATGGAAAATATTATGAAATTCCTCAGAAAATTAAAAATAAAACTACCATATGACCCAGCAATTCCAACTTTGGGTTATTATTTGAAGTAAACAAAACACCTAACTTGGAAAGATATGTGCACTCCCATGTACGTTTCAACATTATTTACAATAACCAAAACATGGAAGCAACTTAAGTGTCTATCAATGAATGAATGGGTAAAGAAGTTCTGGCATATATAGGCAGTGGAATATTATTCACCCATGAAAAAGAAGAAAATCTTGCCTTTTGAGACAACATGGATGGACCTTGAGGGCATTATGCTAAATGTAATAAACCAGAGAAAGACAAATACCACATGATTTCATTTATATGTGGAATCTAATATGGGTGGGATGGGAAGTGGGCAAAATGAGTAAAGGTGGTCAAAAGTTATAAACTTCCATTTGTAAAGTAAGTCAGTTCTGGGTACCTAAAGTACAGCCTGGTTACTAGTTAATAATACTGTACTGTATATTTGAAAGTTATTGAAAGTAAATCTTAAAATTTCTCATCATAAGAAAAAAATTTAACTGTGTGTGTGATAGATAATCAGAGATTGTGGTGACCATTTTTCAATATATACAAATATTGAATCAGTATGTTGTACAAGTAAAACTAAAACCTTTATAAGACTATATGTCCATTATATCTCAAAAAATATATATGGCTCAGTTTGGGTGTGTGTTGTTAATAGGGTGTAAGATTATTTGCAAATTAAAATACTGTAGCTAAGGTTGGAAGTTTAACATTAGCTCATAAGCAGACCTTTGGATTTTGCCAATAACTATAAGCCCTTTACCTCAGTTGGCTTGGTAGTTGAAAAGCAAGCCAGAGAGGTGTTTGGGTGGAAGGGCTTGTATTAGTCAAACTTGATGATGTGTGGGCCTCAGCACTTGTCATGTCTGGTTGAAACAATGACTTTCTTGGAGGGTTTGGAACTCCATACTGCAAGCCAATGAAAGCACCCAGACCAACTGTAATGAGATAAATAACCAACGGCATGATATATAGTTGCACATAATAGGTGTTTTTGTTTGTGTTTTTGTTTTAGGAGGTGGTGGAATTTTTAGGCTCAAATGGACCCATATCAGAGGAGGAGCTATGTGGCCCATGGGACATTCTATGGTTAATGACTACCAGGAATGTAGATGTCCCAGCCTTCAGCCATTATGGAAAAGATTAAAAATTTATACAGATGAGAGATATAATTTAAAAACCTCATATAATGTGTCCTTATATACATGGAAGAGAGATATATCCTCCTTTAAATATAAGAAAAGTTGATGGAAAAAGTTTAGCTTTTTTTTTTTTTTTAATTTGATTTAAGGTGTGAGTTGGCCAGCAGTCAGTAGATTAAGAGAAATTAAGGCTTAGAGCAAGACAGAGACTCACTTACTGGATTAGAATTTGAAAAGGGGTTGTTTGAGGAGACTATTAAAGTCTCTAATTAAAGTGGGTGGGATTCCACAGGAACATGAAATTTCTATTGAATGCTTTTTACAAGAGCCTAACACTGTATATTTTGAGAAGTGAAATGTGTGCCTTGGTTCTTATTGGTAATGTCTGCAACTACTGAGTGGGTAATGAGTATCCTGGTAAGACCTTGTACTGGGGCCTTAGTATATGCAGCAACATTCTGAGTATCTGTGAGACAAGAGACTTCCTTAAGTGTTCAACTCTTGGGGGATGATCCAACAATGTGTAACAAATATGAAGACAGAGCCATTTGTCCGCCAGAGCATCCAGTGCTAAGATGATTGCCTGAAGGTGTTCCATCCCTTATCAGAGACATCCTGGGTAAGGGATGGAAAGCAGCAGCATTCTATTGAACTTCATCATTTTTATGAGAGTGGCAGTGGCATTCTTAGAGTCTTCAAATTCCTATTGCTCTTCACTCAGTTATGCCCAAGGGGTTCCTCTGGAGGAGGGATGCCATCTCTGGCAAAAGCCTGAGGTCAAGAGATGCCAGCCCCTTCTACAAGTGAAATATGCCTTAGGGCCAAAGTTTGGCTCCATCCTGTATTAAGGAGGTGTTGGTAACTATGCCAAGTTTATGGGATGCTGTTTCTGTGATCCAAAGTGTAATGAGCAACTATGTATGAAGGGTCATAGGTTCAGGGTCTATAAAAGCCTCCATTTCCAAGAAAGCCCAGTATGCATCCAACTTTTTTTGTTTTAATGGTGTATAGCACAGTGCCAGAAAGGGCACTTTCTTGCATCAGAAGACCTTTAGGAATTTACAGCCATAATAGATGGTCCAGAGATTCCAGGAGGCATGAGAAGAGGCTGTCAGGCCTCTATAGTGATGAAGCCTCTGAGGCACTAATGAGAGTGCCCGTTGATTTTAATGTGGACAGATTCTAGAGCCTTTTTGTTATAGGTATACTCATTTAAGCTGGGATGTCTTGCAATTAGCAGTATCAGGGAGATAAGCAAAATCTGTAAATGAGGAATACACTGTTGCCAGAAACCCAGGCAGGACTAGAATATATTGGATTTGTATATCCTTAGGGATGAATCTCCTGGGAAGAGAATGGCATTGATATAATGTTGTACCTGTGCTCCTAGATGAAGATGGATGTAGCTAAGGATCTCCTGCAAAGATAATGTAGAATGGGAAGGCTGTTGAGGCACTGATAGCCTGGAAAAGATGGATGGATTGGGTCTGTTCAGAGAGAAGGCTAACTGTGGCTGAGATGCTGTCGAAATAAGCATTGAACAGAATAGATTAGTCAAATCTATATTAGTAATTTTTAAAGTGTTGGGTATTGAGTCTGGTGGCCTTAATGACCGGGACCACAGCATTAAGGTTGTAGGAGACGTTTATTTTTCCCAGGTTTAAGAACAGGCTAAGCTTAGAACAGGGCTGTTGAATGGTAAACACTGAGGATAATAATCTGTTTATTAATTAGGTATTATTCAGTAAGTTTTAATCCCTGTCTTAATTTACATATGAGCCATTTTATCTATTTTAGTGGGGGTTTGTGGGTCCCATTTCATCAAGCTGATTTGTAAGTGCTAAATACTTCATTTAATTGTTTCATTCTTACTCATTTTGTTGGAACATCTATGTCCAAATAAAATATTTTAGGGCAATGGGTACTAAGAGCTCAAGAAATTTAGGCAAGGCTACAACTATAGTGAAGCAGATCTATTTTCCCTCTGTTTTACAGTTATTTTTCTAAGATTATAGGGGGTACAATGTTTAAATTTAGTGGGGTTCCCATGCACTCCACGTATAATTTCAGCCCCAGTATTAATTAAGCATGTTAGGTTTTGTCCGTTGTTTTATTTCAGCAAACGCTAAATTTGATTTAGAATCTACACTGTAGAGGCACAAAAGCCAACTGGTGTTCTCATTTTTTGTTGTTGTTACATAAACTCTTTTAATATATAAATTTTGGTTTTCCACTTTCCACTTGCATCAAGTTATGAAGCTTTGTTTTAATTTGGTTTTAATATATGGACATATGTATCATTTATTCTATATTTTTAAATATTATATATATATATATAAATAATTTACTTATTTACCTTTATTTCCTCCTTCTGTATTTAGGTAGCTTTTTTTTTTTTTTTTTTTGTCTTTTACCTTCTTTTTTTTTTTTCTATTGTCCTTGTCTTCTGGGTTTTGCTTTAGGCTGTTAGCCACCAGAAGCTATGATTTTTAGTTTCCAGTTGATAGCTCATAGTGTGGAACTTATGGGCAATTATAGAAAAAGAGATAAGGGGCCTGGTGGGGTCTCAAAGGCAGCCAGTTCTCATTCCAAGACTCTCCAATCCATCTCCCAGAGACTGGGGTTTGCACTTACAGCTACAGCAGCCTCTTCCTGGAACAATACAGTTAGCTCTGTTGTCTGAAGGATCAGCCCATTTTCACTGTCTTTATTTATTTTTTTTTTAATGAGCCCTGGGTGTTATTTTTTTTTTAATTTTTATTTATTTTCTTAATTTCTTTTCAGTGT
This sequence comes from Martes martes, assembly GCF_963455335.1. Lineage (NCBI taxonomy): Eukaryota > Metazoa > Chordata > Mammalia > Carnivora > Mustelidae > Martes > Martes martes. The sequence continues at coordinate 126,681,744 of NC_137893.1, forward strand.
TCCAGAATTCATTGTTTATGCACCACACCCAGTGCTCCATGCAATACATGCCCTCCATAATACCCACCACCAGGCTCACCCAACCTCCCACCCCCCTCCCCTCTAAAACCCTCAGTTAGTTCCTCAGAGTCCACAGTCTCTCATGGTTCATCTCCCCCTCCAATTTCCCCCAATCCCCTTCTCCTCTCCATCTCCCCATGTCCTCCACGTTATTCCTTATGCTCCACAAATAAGTGAAACATATGATAACTGACTCTCCCTGTTTGACTTATTTCACTCAGCATATCTCTTCCAGTCCCGTCCATGTTGTTATAAAAATTGGGTATTCATCCTTTCTGATGAAGGCATAATAGTGTATATGGACCATATCTTCTTTATCCATTCATCCATTGAAGGGCATCTTGGTTCTTTCCATAGTTTGGCGACTGTGGCCATTGCTGCTATGAACATTGGGGTACAGATTGCCCTTCTTTTCACTACATCTCTATCTTTGGGGCAAATACCCAGTAGTGTAATTGCAGGGTCATAGGGTAGCTCTATTTTTAATTTCTTAAGGAGTCTCCACACTGTTTTCCAAAGTGGCTGTACCAACTTGCATTCCCACTGGCTTTTTTTTTTTTTTTTTGAGCTTCCTGTCTATCTCAGACTGTTTTCATCCTTTGGGGGTTCACTGGATAAACTCATATTAGTCCTGAATAGGCTAAGCATAGGGAGTGGCCTCCCTCTCTAGGGTGCCCCAGTTGTCCTCTGAGGAGCTTGATCCAGTTTAGGAGAGTAACGGTAGCCTAACAGTATTTGAAGACTCTGGATTTTGAGTATAAGGCTCTTGGCATGCTGGTAATCAGAAATGCTTGATAAGGCCCACTGTACATTATCTGGGCTGTTTACATTCTTCAAACCATTCTACGACCTCTTCATGGGTCTTAGGCAGGATAGGAACAAAATGTTCTCTCTCTCTGTTTCTTAATTAAGCATGATTTTACCCTGGTCTCCAAGGGTAAGATCCCTTAAGCAACAACAGAAGAGGTCAGGTCTAGAAGAGCATCCTTTGTGGAGTTCCATGTTTCCTGAAACAATACCCTCACACTGACTCTGTGCATAGCTCCCAGTATCCCAGCACCTCCAAAGCACATTCTCCCTCTCCTCAATGGGTTAGGCTAAGATGTATGAAAAAATAGCAGCTCAGCTTGCCCCACAACTTGTCAGTGCTGCCTGGTACATCAGTCAGGCCCATGCTCCAGCACTTTGGAGAAAGTCACACCTTATTCCCTTCAGTGGAGTGTTTTGTAAATTTAGCTAGGTGCCCCTGGGAGCATATTCCAGAATCTAAGCAAGTAACTCAAATAGAAACTAGAGAGCCTTGTTTTCAAATTCTGAATTTAGGGTGGGAATCAATGGCAACACCTAGCACATGCAACAAACAGTAGTATTACCACAGCATAAGCATATGCCAGCAAGCAGTGGTACCTCTCCAGGCTGTCCCTGCTGTCTGGTAGAACCAAGTCAGTAAGCAAAGAGCAGTCTAATAGCATATCATTCCAGTCTAAGGTTAAACTACTCTGTTCACTGTGTTAATTGTTTTAAAATATAGGGTATTACTAGAAAAATTTGAGGTATAATAAGGGCAACAGATCAAGAGATGATTGCCATTGAAAAGATAATTCATTACTCATAAATCCCAAGAGACAGTGGCACACCAAGTCATGAAGCTCACATGGGGAGGCACCAAAGTCAATCACAACACAGAAGGAGGGGCGGACCTGTGGGCAAGAAACTTTACTGTGGTTTCCATGGGAAAGGACTTGTGGTAGATGGTAGGTTTTATATATAATTATAGTTATATATCCACATAGTTATGTATCTACTTCCACAGTAGCATATTGTGAGATAATTAAAAAATATTTATATTGATCTCTGTTTCTACTTCCCGGCACTGACCTCCTAATTCCCTTGTAATTTCTTAAGTAATAGGAACAGTAGGAGCAGCTTTTCTATTAGCTGGTCTTTGACCCCATTTCCTGGCATAAAGCTACTAAATCACTTGGAATTTCCTGGGTGATAGTAGTATCTTTTTGTTCTAAAGGGGTAATGATGGGCCCTTTGAAAAAGGCTGGTCAACAGAAACACCAAGCTGAGATGAGAAACTTTGGATTTTCAGCCCTACTTCCCACTTTCTAGAGAGAGGAGAAGGGCTGGAAATAGAGTTAATGATCAATCATGCCTATGTGATAAAGCCTCCATAAAAATCCCCTAAGTACAATGTTCAGAAAGCCTCCAGGCTGAACATGGAAGTGTGGCAGAGTGATAAGCCTGGCCGTTTCTGCATACATTCCTTGCCCTATGCATTTCTTTCATCTGAATGTTAATCGTATCCTTTATCATATCCCTTCATAGTAAATTGGCAAACAGTAAGTAAACTGTTTTTCTGAGCTCTATGAACCACTCTAGCAAATTAATCAAACCCTAGGATGAGGTCCTGGGGACCTCCAATACAAGCTCCAAGGTCAAGAGCACAAATAACAACCTGGAACTCTAATTATATCTGAAGCAGGGGGAATGGGGCAGTCTTGTAGGACTGAGTCTTAATCTGTGGCATCTGAGGCTCTCTCTAGACCAATAGTGTCAGAACTGAGCCAAATTATAGGAGATCCAGCTGGTGTCACAGAAAATTGCTTGTTGTAGAGGAAACCCCCACACATCTGGAGCCAGAAGTGTTGTGTGGAAGTAGTGTGAGAATAGAGAAAATAGAGAATAAGAAACTTCAGAAGGAATACTGAAGTTTTCTTTACACATACAGAAATATTTCATCACTCCCCCAAGTTCTCTCACTCTGCCCCTTCCCCCACATCATAGCTTGATAACCACTGATCATCTTTCATCCCTTAATTTTGCTTTTTCTAGAATGTCCTATAAATCCAATTACATAATATGTACAATCTTTTGGATCTGACTTCCTTCACTCACAGGAAGACACTTAAAGATTTTATTTATTTTAGAATGAGAGAGAGCATAAGTTGGGGGAGAGGGGCAGGGAGAGGGGCAAACAGACTCCACACTCAGCACAGAACCCAGTGTGGGGTTGAGATCCCAGGACCCTGAGATCAGGACTTGGGTTGAAATCAAGAGTCAAAGGCTTAACTGACTGAGCCACCCAGGTGTCTCTAGAGGAATGTCTTTAAGATGCATCCATGCTCTTATGTGAATCAATACTTTGCTCCTTTTATTGTGCCATTTTATTGTTTGGATGTGCCAATCGGTCTACCTATTCATCTATTGAAGGACACTTCAATTTATTTCCCATTTTTAGCCAATATGACTAAAGTAGACATAAACATTCACATAAGATATTTGTTTAAATAGTACCTTTCAATTTTCTTGCAAAGTGAAATACCTAAAAAGATATTTGGGGTCATATAATAGCTGTATTTTTAATTTTATAAAAAACTGCCAAACTCATTTTCCAAAGACACTGTACTATTTTGTGTTTCCAGTTCTAGCTGCTTCAAATCCTAACCAGTACTTCGTCTTTGCAATAATATTTCCATTTAGTCATTCTAATAAATGTGTGGCATCTCATTTTTGCTTCTGCTTCATTTTTGAAAAAAGAGTTCTGCAAATATAGAATCATAGGTTGACATTAGGTTTTTCTTTCTGCACTTTAAAGATGTTGATTTGGAGATCATTCTGGGGAAGATGGAGGAGTAGGAAGACCTAAGCTTACATTGTTCCATGGATACCACTAGATAACACCCACATTAGTGTAAATAAATCAGAAAACACCACAAAGAGTGGAAGAAAAAACTCTCCACAGCTAAATGTGGAGAAGGGGCCACATTGAAGAGGGTTGGAAGGGCAGAGACAGAGTTAGGCCCTAAATGTACCCATAGGACTGTCTGTGGGAGGGAGGGATGCAGGAAACGCAGAGAGGGGAGAGAAACACATTCTCACATCCATTGGGGAACCTGCTTTGGAAAATGAATCCCCAGAACATTTGACTTTGAAAACCAGAGGGATCAAATTTCGCAAATTCTTATAATCTTCAAGGTTTAACACCTGGGCACTAGAAATCAGTGGGCTTGGCTCAGGGAGAGCTAGGAGGGCAAGAGGAAATTGAGTTCCTTCTTTTAAGGAGACAACACAACAAACAGGCCCATGGAGATACAGCATAGGAGCAGCAGTTTGAAAAAATGCCTGGGATATACGAGAGACAGACTTGTTTACTAATCTCAGAACACTTTCTGGAGGGGCAGGGATCACTGAAAGACTTTAAGAATTATCAGGCATCATTTCCCTTCCTCATCCCCCAAACTAGACACAGGAACACTTGCAGGAATCAGTAAGGCACCAACACTCGCTATCTAACTTGCTAACAGTGTGCACTGTCACTGCATTCTCGTTCTCCTGCAGACATGCCCCCTCCAGCCAGGCCTCCACTCCAGGTCCCCTCCCACGGCAGACCTGCTTAAACCTTGCTGACACTGTGCACCCCATCCCCATGTTCTCCTGCAGACTGCCCCCTCCAGTATGTCCTTAGCTGGAATCATTCTGAAGTGTGCCACAAACCTGGCAGTGGGCAAGCAGCCCCAATGTGAACAATCACCACTCCAAAGTGAATCCTGCCCCAGGGAGAGGGAAAGATAACTAACCGCACACATTGGTTCCATTGCAAGCCAAGTGATGAGCTGGGGACAGACAGCTGCTCTGACTGCAGGCTCTACCCAGCAATAAAAATTTCTCAGGAACAACACAGGGAAAGCATCCTGCAGCTTGGTGCTACTGCAAACACCTGGTCTGACTCAACTCAAGCCCAAGGCAGCCCCAGACTGGCCTACTAACAAAAAAGGGACCAGACCCTGCCCACAAAGGACAAGAGCAGGAGACATAAATAAAATCTTAAAAAAAAAAAAAAAAAGTCGAGGGCTGCCTGGGTGGCTCAGTAGGTTAAGCATCTGCCTTTAGCTCAGGTCATGATCCTTGATATTTAACTCCATATGGAGCTCCTTGCTCAGCTGGGAGCCTGCTTCTCCCTCATTCACAGCCTCTCACCCATGCTCATTTTCTCTCTATCTCAAACAAATAAATAAAAACTTAAAAAAACACAGGAGACACAGCTGATTTTCCTAACATGAGAAACAGACACAGAGAGTTAGATAAAATGAGAAGACAGAGGAAAATGTCCCAAATGAAAGAGCTGGGGGAGGGGGGGAGTCACAATAAGAGAGCTAAACAAAACAGAGATAATGTGCCTGATAGAGAATTTAAAGTAATGGTCATAAAGATAATGACTAGACTTGATAAGAGGGGAGAACCTCAGAGAGACCTTTAACGAAGAGATAGAAAACATTAAAAAGAAAAATGAATTAGAGATGAAGAACTTAGTAACTGAAATTAAAAATAGTAGAATAGAGGAAGCAGAAGAATGGACCGGTGACCTGCAGAGTTATGGAAAGCAATTGAGCTGAAAGGAAAGAGAAAAAAACTAATGAAAGGTGACAATAGACTTAGGAAATTCAAGGACATTATCAAGCATAATAACATTCATATTATAGGGATCCCAAAAGGAGGAGAGAAAAGTGGGCAGAACAGATTTTTGAGGAAAAATAGCTAAAAAGTTCTCAAATCTAGATCCAGGAGGCACAGATAGCCCCCCCTGCAAATCAGCCCAAGGAGCTTCACACCATGGCAAAAGTAGTGATAAATAAAGAATTTTAAAAGCAGCAAGAAAATAGTAAATGGTTACATACAAGAGAAACCTCATAAGGTTACCAGTTAAATTTTCAGCAAAAACTTTTCAGGCCAGAAGGGAGTGGGATGATATATTCATAGTGCAGAAAGAAAAAAACATGCAGCCAAGAATATTTTATCCAATAAGGCTATAATTCAGAATACAAGGAGAGATAAAGAGTTTCCCAGACAATAAAAAGGTAAAGAAATACATGACCACTAAACCACCCCTACAAGAAATGTTAAAGGGCTCTTTGATAGGAAAGACCATAAGCAGGAGTAAGAAAAAAGATGCACAACAGTAGTAAAATTGAGTATAATTTTAAGAATCAGTTCAGGGATTCACAAAATAAAAGGATATGAATATGACGCCATATACCTAAAACCTAGGGGATAAGAATAAAGAGTGAGCTCAAACTTAAGTGACCATCAACTTAATATAAACTGCTATATGCACAAGATTTTATCTTATTTTTTTAAGATTTTATTTATTTATTTGACAGACAGAGATCAAAAGTAGGAAGAGAGGCAGAGAGAGATGGAGAAGCAGGCTCCCTGCTGAGCAGAGAGCCGGATGCGGGACTCGATCCCAGGACTCTGAGATCATGACCTGAGCCAAAGGCAGAGGCTTTAACCCACGGAGCCACCCAGGTGTCCCTGCATAAGATTTTATATACAAACCTAATGGTAGCCAAAAATCAAAAGTGTATAACAGATATACAAAAAAATAAAGAGAAAGGAATCCAAGCATATCATTAAAGAAGGCCATGAAACCACATATATATATTCTCTAACAGTGAATTAAACAGTTTTTCATTTTAATGAAGTCCAAGTCATCAATTTCTTTTCATGAATCATGTTTTTGGTTTGTATCTAAGAAGCCATCACCTAACTTAAGGTCATTTAGATTATGTTATTTTTTTAGGAGTTTTATATTTTTGCATCTTACATTTAGGTCTATGGTGCATTTTGAATTAATTTTTCTGAAGAGTATAAGTTATGGGTCTAGATTCATTTTTTTTTGCATGTGTATGTCCAGTTCTTCCAGCATGATTTGTTGAAAAGGCTCCTCTGTTTCTATATTGCATCGTTTTTGTTTCTTTGTGAAGGATCAGTTAACTATATTTCTGTGCCTCTATTTCTGAGCTCTTTATTTTGTTTCATTGATCTATTTCTCTATTCTTTCATTAATACCACACTGTCTTGACTATTGTAGATTTATAGTAAGTCTTGAAGTTGGGCAGTGTCATTCCTCTGACTTTGTTCCTCCCTTTCAATATTTTGTTAAGTATTATTTTGGGGGGAGTGGGGGAAGCTATCTGTTTGTTTTGTCCCTCTGTATAAACTTTAGAATTATTTGGTAATACCTACAAAATAACTTGTTGGGATTTTGATTGGGATTATGTTAAATCTTTAGATCAAGTCTAGAAGAACTCATCTTGACAGTGTAGTCCTCCTATTATGAGCATGGATTATTTTTCCATTTATTTAGTTCTCTGATTCCTTTCACTAGAGTTTTGTAGTTTTACATATAGATCTTGTACATATTTTCCCTAAACATTTCCCTTTTTTATGTGCTAATGTAAATGACCCTCTCTTTTTAATTTCAAATTGCAATTATTCATTACCAGTATAGAGGAAAAAATTATTTTTGTGTATTAAATTTGTATACCTTAGCCTTGCTATAATTCCTTATTTTAGAAGCTTTGCTGATATTTTGAACTTTCTATATAGACAATCATACCATCTGCAGGCAAGGATTCTTCCTTCTCAATCTATATACCCTTTTTTCCTTTTTCTTGCTTTACTGCATCAGCTAGAATTTCCAATAAAATGTTGAATATAAGTGGTATGTGAAGATATCCTTACCTTGTTCCTAATCTTAGCAAGAAAGCCTCTAGTTTCTTACCATTATGTAAGATGTTAGCTGCAGCATTTTTGTGGGTGGTGTTTTGCAAATTTGGAAAGTTTCCCTCTGTTTCTAGTTTGCTGAGAGTTGTTATCATGAGTGGGTATAGGATGCTTTGCTGGCATCTATTGATATCATATGATTTTTATTCTTTAGCCTATTGATATGATGGATTATATTTTCAAATGGTAAATCAGACTTGCATGCCTGGAATAAATCCCACTGGGTTGTGCTATATAATTTTAATATATGTTTGGATCTTATTCGCTAATATTTTGTTGAAGATTTTTGTGTCTATGTCCATGAGGGATATTGATATATAGTTTTCCTTTCTTGTAATGTGTTTGTCTGCAACCTTGGAGCTGCAGGGGAAAAGATGTTCACCAAGAAAATGGTTCAGAAGTTGTTCTTACTACAAAAGAATTCCTAATTCAATATTCAATATATGCCATTTCTTGGAAAACAACAGGGATAAAACATCAGAACAACATAAATACATCTCCACTAGTTATGGCATAAAACTACACATTAACACTAATAAAAAGATGTAGACAGTATATTTCAGAGGTGTGATAGAACACAGGGATTAGCTTAGGAAATTGAGGTTGCCCAGTGTCATATGGGAGCTGGATCTTCTGAGTCTCAAGCTGTTGGTCTTTCATGATATGACATCACCAGTAAAGAAGATTATTCAAGTTCTCTGATGGCAAAGGAAGAAAATTTCCTTTATATCATTCATGTTCAAAAACTCATGGGTGGCAGTACTGCTCTTTGAGATTACACCTTGTTCCCTGGAAGGTCATTCTTAAATAACTCTGCTCACACTGAATTGGTGTGGGAGGTGGTGAGAGAGAGGGAGTCTTCTTGAGTTCCTACTAAAAACTTTTTTTCTCTGTTCTTGCAGAAAAATCAAATAGGTAGACTCTTGAACTTATTCTCCTACAACCTGGGGAGGGGGAGATAGGCACTTATTAGGGCTGGCCTATCTTGAAATCTAGTATAAATGGATGTCTGGTTCAACAGGAACAAAAATAAAAAGTATACATTTACTCATTTCAAAATCTATTAAGCTCAGTATTTTTAGGTTCCACAAAGAGTAGCATGAATTTAAAGGACTCTGTCACTGTTTAAGAACTGATCTCCTCTACTACCTGCCAGATTTCTGAAAGGGGTAAATTTCCCAAGATGTTATTAAAAGTCCAGCTCTACAAACAAGTAGTCAGTATGTTATTTCAATAAAGGACAATATCAACACTCAGTGGAACCCACAAAGTGGGAATCAACACAAGGCAAGGGGCAGTGCAGGTGTAGCCATCCCCTGCCCAACCTCCCCTCAACTTCCTATTCTTGAGTGAGGCAGACTGTGTTCTAGTCACTCCAAGATGAAGGGTGAGAAAGGAGAAAGGGAGGAAAAGGTCAACTTAGAGCTGAATGGAGAGCAAGGACGCAGGCTGCACACTGCAAACCCTACGGGCAATTTTCATCATCCATAATGTCACCTTTTCTGTGTTCTTCTCTTCCCCAACCTCATAAACTAGATGTCACATCAAGTAACAGAAAAAGTGTGAAATAATAACTGGTAGCATCCATGCCTATCTAAATGAAAGACTATAAGTAAATTTACTTAAGTAAATCTACATGTTTATTTCTTCTTAAGTAAAAGAGGAATAAATGTTTCTTTTCCTTCCTTGTTTTTCCAGGGTGGGGGTTAATCAGCTGAGTGCTAGAAAGGCACTATCACCCACGAGAGTGTTGAATGCACTGTCACCAGAGCATAAGGAATCAGGCTAAGGAGCAGCTGCATCCGTGAGGGGCCTGGGCTGATTTACCACGTTTGTGATTATATTTTCACAAACCTTTTCAGTTGTTCATGTGTGTAATGCCCTTAATACCAGGTCTGGCTACCACAGTGGTTAGCGGCACTAACTAGCTGAAGTCACAGAAGGTTATTTAGAGCTCGGCTGGTGTGTAAATTAATGCAAAGTATACGTAAACACGTTTAAGTCAAAATGCTGCCTCGGGGGAAGAACTGTCCACACCCCAACTGCACGCCCCCCTCCCCACTACTCCGAGCATCCGATGGCACTTGCATGTGGAGAGGCAGTAAGGCTCAGAGCAAATGCTGCTGCCTGGAGGGCTTGCTTGGGGTCTCCCACGTGGCTGGTATGTCCTGGCCCAGGTTTCAGAGGGAGCAGAGTGACAAGGCCATTGTCTCTGGAACACAAAGCCTTAACAAAGTGGCAGAGGAGTGAGAAAAGGAGGCCCAGGCCAAGCCAATCTCTAGCTCCTGATGCTGCCAGCTAGAGGAGGGGAAACCTGACCTGTCCTGGATAAGGACCTTCAGGAGGATCTCAAAGTCCCCACTGGAGCCCTGGGGAAGCAGCAATGGGGGCCAGGCTTCCTCCGCGGTCTTGCCAGAATGGACCTGCGCCAGGTGCTGATGACTGAGGGAAATGACAAGGGTTTCTCCCGACAATAATGTCAGGGTCCTGACAGGTCTCCTGACAATGTTAGGGTCCCTGCTGTAGAATCTGTGATCACTCTGCCCAGAGCAAGTGAAATGTCCTTTCAGTCACCAGCACAGCCACGTGGGCTGCGCTGAGACCAAGCTGAGTCCGGCGACTCACGCATCGGAGAGAACCGGGTTGTGGGGGGGGGGGGGGGATAAGCTCTCCGCGGTTGGTCACATGAAACAAAAAATGCTGCAGTGAACGTCCTGGACGAAGGAAACCTCCATGTCAAATGATGTGTGAGCACCTTCTAAATTGCATCATATACTGGCAAACACCCTTACAAAGGCACAGTACCTGTGACTCTCCCACCGACGGCGGGTGAGAAGGCACATTTGCAGCTCCTCTCTGACACTGAGCATTTTGGGTTTATTTCATCTCTGCCACGCCCATGCATAAAAATTTGTGCTTTTATATTCATTTCTTTAATTATTAATGTTGTTTAAAATCTTTTCATATTTTTATTATATTTTTGCATTTTTTTAAACCACCTATTCTTGACAGTTCATTAGTAAGCTATTGGTTGTTTTCTTACTGATTTGTCTATCAGTTATATTGCATTTGTTGGAAATATTTGACCCTTTGTCTTTCATCCTTGCTTATGATGTTTAATAATTAAATAATCATTTAAAAATTTTTATCACAAAGCATTAGTCATGTCACCTCCCTAAACAAGCATTTTTTTTCATGACTAGCCTGAAAATGTATGCGAAATAGTTCTACCTGATACTTATTTTCTCAGAAACTTCCTTTAGCTGAAGAAAGATAACATACCCTACAATAAACCACCAGAAATGCTTGCAGTCCCTGCTTTTCAGCAGGTGAGTGATCCTCTGTACTCCTGATACTTGGAGGAGGCTGGACATGGTTGACATCGGCCCTTCAAGGGGAGGCAGGCAAAGCCGGTGGGATCATGCCAGTCCCCGCCTGCCACCAGATGTTGAAGTGGCAGCACTCAGTGTACCTATTAGTGCACTTAGCATCAGGGAGGGAAAAACAATGCACCATTCTGGCAATTTCTTTAGTTCTGATATTCAAGATGAAAATAGATTTGCTTCAGGTGCTCTGACATGCATTTCATCAACAATTCTCCTCCCTTTCTACTATGGAGGGAAAAAAAATAAAATAATAAAAACCACCAGATTTTAAAACATTCCCCAGAGCTGCCAGTTTACAAAGGGTTGAGATACCCAAAGGAACTGATACTCTTTCTATCTATGGAGTAAACCAAGCAACACAGGCACATTCTTTTTTTTTTTTTTAATCTAAAAAGACTAACCAGAACTAGAAAGAAATGTTTTAAAAGTTAAAATCATTTTTGATAAATGCTCAAATTCCTTAAGATTTGCACACACCAGTCAGGCACATGGGAAGTACAAGGACCCAGGTGTTTGCCGGTGCTTGCTACCAAACTCCTTCCTGCAACAAGATGGCCTGTCTCTCCACATGACAATCCAAGGAGGTAGGGAAGTGACAAAGGAAATACGTGGTCTGTTCTCAGTGGAAAGCCAGTGTGACTCCCCTTGGACAGAACACGATAGCCTTTGGGCTCGTCTTCCCAGAAGCAGGACTGCAGCTAGGACCTTCAAGCCAAGCCCACAAAGGCAGAGGAAAGCCTAGATTCCATCACTCTGCATTGAATTGCTAGCGAAACAGCTAGACTTTCTTGAACACTATTTGCACACAGTTTATCATATACCTATGTTTGGGGTACCTGAGTATGCATTCTAATACACTGATCAGTAGAAATTCATCCCATCAAAATGGCTCAAATGCTCCTTCACCAACATTTTCAAAAAAATATGCAAGTAGAAGAACAAGAAATAAGAAAGGGAAAAGGTGATAGTTAAGAGGTGAAGAGGGTCCACATTTTCACATTATAGGGGAATTAAATTATAACAAACACCTTGGTAGAAGATCATAGTCTCTTCTCTGCAATTATTACTGAAAAGAGCAGTGATTAGCAGGTAAGGGAAGAGAAAGTGGAATCAATTATAAATACCCTGGGATAAAGAATAAATCCCAGAAGTAAATTGTCAACCAGTTTTAAGCAGGTATAATGTATATGCATTGTCTTCGCCCTTTTTTGAATAATTTTACAGCTCTGGACACTAGGAGCTGCTGTCACTGCAGAACCATGATCAGCCATGCTAATCCTTGGCAAGGGCAGTTTCCTCCAGCTCTTCCCTCAGGCCCAGCAGTAATGAGCCCTTTACTACCCAGGCCACTCTCCGCCGGCCTCCAGGTGGTTGGCAGGAAGCCCTGGTAAGAATCTGGATGATCGCCGCTCTCCATCTTAGATGTTCATATTTCAACAGAAACTCATGATTAAAAGTCTTCAAGATTTAAAAGCCTAACTCGCTGCTTGGGTAATTTGGGGTGTAAGGAAAGCATAGAAGGTCTTTCCAGCATCTCTCAAATCATAATGGAAAAATAACCCTGACTTCATAAGTTCAACCTGTGATATCTATTGTGCAAAGCAGGGTAAGTCCTAGGTGGTATGAAAGACAGGGTGTATACAATATCATCCTGCCCATCAGAACTATGTCACTTTAAACAAACCCCTGGGTGTTTACTTTTTTTTTTTTTTTACTTAAATCCAATTAGTCAATGTATAGTACATCATTAATCTCATTTTTAGTGTTCAACAATTTATTAGTTGCTTATAACACCCAATGCTTACCACAACCTGTGCTCTCCTTAGTGCCCATCACCCAATTATCCCATTCCCCCACCAACTTCCCCTCCAGCAACCCTCACTTTGTTTCCTATTGTTAAGAGTCTCTCATGGTTTGTCTCCCTCTCTGGTAACTTCCTATTCAGTTTTCCCTCCCTTCCCATATGATCTTCTGTGCTGTTTCCCATTTCTATATGAAACCATATAAAATTGCCTTTTTCTGATTGACTTATCTCAATCAGCATAATATCCTCCAGTTCCATCCACATGGACACAAATGGTAAGTATTCATCCTTTCTGATGGCTGAGTAATGGTCCATTGTATATGTATATATATGCCATATCTTCTTTATCCATTCATCTGCTCATGAACATCTCAGCTCTTTCCACAATCTGGCTATTGTGGACATTGCTGCTATGAACATTGGAGGTGCAAGTGCCCCTTCAGATCACTGTATTTGTATATTTGGGGTAAATATTGATGGGTCATAGGGTAGCTCTATTTTTAACTTCTTGAGGAACCTCCATGCTGTTTTCCAGAGTGGCTGTACCAGCTTGCATTCTCACCAACAGTGTAAGGGAGTTCCCCTTTCTCTGAATCCTTGCCAACATTTGTTTCTTATCTTGTTAATTTTAGGCACTCTGACTGGTTATAAGGTGGTATCTCGTTGTGGTTTTGATTTGTATTTCCCTGATGCCAAATGATATGGAACAGTTTTTCACGTGTCTGTTAGTCATTTGCATGTCTTCTTTGGGGAAATGTCTGTTCATGTCTTCTGCCCATTTCTCGACTGGATTATTTGGGTTTTGGGTGTTGAGTTTAGTAAGTTCTTTTTTTTTTTTTTTAAGATTTTATTTATTTATTTGTCAGAGAGAGAGAGAGGGAGAGAGAGTGTGCGAGCACAAGCAGAGGCAGAAGGAGAAGCAGGCTCCCTGCCAAGCAAGGAGCCCGATGTGGGACTCGATCCCAGGATGCTGGGATCATGACCTGAGCCGAAGACAGCTGCTTAACCAACTGAGCCACCCAGGCATCCCAGTAAGTTCTTTATAGATGTTAGATACTAGCCCTTTATCTGATACGTTATTTGCAAATATCTTCTCCCATTCCATAAACTGTCTTTTAGATTAGTTGTTGACTGTTTCCTTTTCTGTGCAGAAGCTTTTGATCTTCATGAAGTCCTAATAGTTCATTTTTGCTTTTGTTTCCCTTGCCTTTGGAGACATGTCTAACATAAAGTTGCTGTGGCTGAGGTCGAAGAGGTTGCTGCCTGTGTTCTCCTCTAGGATTTTGGTGGATTCCTGTCTCACATTTAGGTATTTCATCCATTTTAAGTTTATCTTTGTGTATGGTGTAAGAAAATGATCCATTTTCATTCTTCTATATGTGGTCATCCAATTTTCCCAGCACCATTTATTAAAGAGACAGTCGTTTTCTATTGACTATTCTTTCCTGCTTTTTGGAAGATTACTTGACCATAGAGTTGAGGGTCCATTTCTGGGTTCTCTATTCTGTTCCATTGATCTATGTGGCTATCTCTGTGTCAGTACCATACTTGGTGATCACAGCTTTATAATATAGCTTAAAGATAAGCATTGCGATGCCACTAGCTTTGGTTTTCTTTTTTAATGTTCTTCTGGCTACTAGGGGTCTTTTTATGGTTCTATACAAATTTCAGGATTATTTGTTCCAGTTCTGTGAAAAAAGTTGGTGGTAGGGGCGCCTGGGTGGCTCAGTGGGTTAAAGCCTCTGCCTTCGGCTCAGGTCATGGTCTCAGGGTCCTGGGATCGAGCCCCGCATCGGGCTCTCTGCTCAGCGGGGAGCCTGCTTCCTCCTCTCTCTCTACTTGTGATCTCTGTCTGTCAAATAAATAAATAAAATCTTTAAAAAAAAAAAGTTGGTGGTATTTTGATGGGGATTGCACTGAATGTATAGATTGCTCTGGGTAGCATAGACATTTTAACAATATTTATTCTTCCAATCCATGAGCATGGAATGTTTTTCTGTTTCTCTGTCTTCCTCAATTTCTATCATAAATATTCCATAGTTTTTGGAGTACAGATCTTTTACCTCTTTGGTTAGGTTTATTCCTAGGCACCTTATGGTTTGGGATGCAATTTTAAATGGGATCAATTCCTTAATTTCCTCTTTCTTCTGTCTCATTGTTAGTGTATGGATTTTATATCCTGCTACATTGCCGAATTCCTGTGTGAGTTCTAGAAATTTGGGGGTAGAATCTTTTGGGTTTCCCACATAAAGTAGCATGTAACCCGTAAAGACTGTGAGTTTTACTTCTTTGCCAATTTAAATGCCTTTTATTTCTTTTTCTTACTGATTGCTGAGGCTAGGACTTCTAGTACCACATTGAACAGTGGTGAGAGTGGTCATCCCTGTTGTGTTTATGATCTTAGGGAAAAGCTCTCAGTTTTTCCCCATTGAGAATGATATTCACTGTAGACCTTTTGTAAATGGCTTTTATGATACTGAGGTATGTACCCTCTATCCCTTCACTGTGGAGAGCTTTAAATCAAGAAATGATGCTGTATTTTGTCAAATGTTTTTTCTGCATCAATTGAGAGGATCATTGTTGTCCTTTTTTTTTTTATTATTAATGTGATGTATCACATTGAATGATTTGTGAATGTTGAACCATGCTTGCAACCCAGGAATAAATCCCACTTGGCTGTAGAGAATAATCCTTTTATTGTACTGTTGGATTCTATTAGCTAGTATCTTGGTGAGTATTTTGGCATCCACATTCATCAGGGATATTGGTCTGTAATATTTTTTGATGGGGCCTTTTTCTGGTTTTGGGGTCAAGGTAATTCTGGCCTCATAGAAGGAGTTTGGAAGTTTTCCCTCATTTTCTATTTTATGAAACAGCTTCAGAAGAACAGGTATTCCTCTTTAAATGTTTGGTAGAACTCCCCTAGGAAGCCATCTGGCGCTGGACTCTTATTTGTCAGGAGATTTTTGATTACTGCTTCAATTTCCTTGCTGATTATGGGTCTGTTCAGGTTTTCTATTTCTTCCTCTTTCAGGTGTTGATAGTTTATAAGTTTCTAGGAACACATCCATTTCTTCCAGATTGCCTAATTTGTTGGCATATAGTTGCTCATAAAATGTTCTTATAATTATTTGTATTTCCTTGGCGTTTGTCATGATCTTGCCTCTTTCATTCATGCTTTAATTAATTTGGGTCCTTTCTCTTTTCTTTTTGATAAGTCTGGCTAGGCATTTATCAATCTTATTTGTTCAAAGAACCAGCTTCTAGTTTCATTGATCTGTTCTACTGTTCTTCTGGCCTCTATTTCATTGTTTTCTGCTCTAATCTTTATTATTTCTCTTCTCCTGCTGGTTTAAGCTTTATTTACTATTCTTTCCCCAGCTCCTTGAGGTGTAAGGTTAGTTTGTGTATTTGAGACTTTTCAAATTTTTTGAGAGGCTTTCATTTCTATGTACTTCTTTCCTAGGACCTCCTTTGCCATATCCCAAAGGTTTTGAACAGTTGTGTTTTCACTTTTGTTCATTTCCATGAATTTTCAAAAAATTCTTCTTTAATTTCCTGGTTAACCCATTCATTCTTTAGTAGGATGCTCTTTAATCTCCAAGTTTTTTAGTTCCTTACAAATTTCCTCTTGTAATTAAGTTCAAGTTTCAAAGCATTGTGGTCTGAAAATATGCAGAGAATAAACTCAATCTTTTGGTATTGGTTGAGACCTGATTTGTGACGGAGTATGTGATGTACTCTGGAGAATGTTCAATAAAGTGTCTTGTCATCTGCAAAGAGTGAGAGTTTGACTTCTTTCTTGCCAATTTGAATGCCTTCTATTCCTTTTTGTTTTCTGATTGCCGAGGCTAGGACTTCTGGTACTGTGTGAGAATTCTGTTGCTTTAGAATGGAATGTTCTATATGTATATGTGAAGTCCATCTGGTCCAGCGTGTCATTCAAAGCCCTTGTTTCCTTGTTGAACTTCTGCTTAGATGCTCTGTCCACTGCTGTTGGTGGGATGTTGAAATCCTCTACTATTATTGTATTATTATCAATGTGTTTCTTTAATTTGGCTAATTTGTTTATGTCATTGGTTGCTCCCAAGTTAGGAGCATAAGTATTTATAATTGTTAGATCTTCTTGTCGAAAAGATGCTTTAAGTATCATATCGTGTCCCTCTTCATCCCTTATTACAGTCTTCGGTTTAAAATATAATTTGTCTGATATGAGGATTGCTACACCAGCTTTCTTTTGAGGTCCATTAGCATGATAAATTGTTCACCCCCTCACTTTCAATCTGGTGGTGTCTTTGGGTCTAAAAGGAGCCTCTTGTAGACAGCATATGGATTGATATTCTTTTTTTTTTAAAGATTTTATTATTTATTTATTTGACAGAGATACAGCAATAGAGAACACAAGCAGGAGGAGTTGGGAGAGGGAGAAGAAGGCTTCCTGCTGAGCAGGGATCCCAATGTGGGGTTGGGTCCCAGGACCCTGGGATAATGACCTGAGCCAAAGGCAGACACTTAATGACTGAGCCACTCAGGTGCCCCTGGCTCTCACTTTTTTATCTAATCTGATACCCTGTGTCTTTTGATTGGAGCATTTACTTCATTTACATTCAGAATAACTATTGAAAAATATGAATTTAGTGCCATTGTATTACCTGTAAAGTCCGTTTCTGTAGTCTCTATTTCTGGCCTATGTTACTTTTGGCTCTCTCTTTGCTTACAAAGCAGTGCTGGTTTAGTGGTCACATATTCTTTTAGCTTCTGTTTGTCCTGGAAGATCTTTATCTCTCCTTCCATTTTGAATGACAGCCTTGCTGGATTAAGTATTCTTGACTACATGTTTTTCTCATTTAGTACTGTGAGTGTGTCATGCCAGCCCTTTCTGGCCTGCCAGGTCTCTGTGAATAGGTCTGTTGCCAGCCTAATGTTTCTACCCCTGTAGTTTAAGAACCTCATCTTGAGCTGTGTTTGAGATTTTCTCTATCTCTGAACTTTGCAAACTTCACGGTTATATTTTGAGGTGTTGATCTATTTTAATTGATTTTTGGGAGGGATCCTCTTTAACTCTTGGACTTGAATGCCCATTTCTTTCCCAGATTAGGAAAGGTATCAGCTATGGTTTGCTCAAATATACCTTCTTTCCCTCTCTCTTTTTCCTCAGGGACCCCCAATAATTCTAATATTGCTTCATCTATTATATCACTGATTTCTTGAAGCCTCCCTTCATGATCTGTTAGTTATTTTTTCTCTCTTCTCTTCAGCTTCCTTCCTTTCCATCAACTTGTCTCCAAGTCACTTACTCTCTTTCTTCTGCCTCATTTATCCTAGCTTTTAGAACATCCAATTTAGACTGCATCTCAGTAAAAGCAGTTTTAATTTCAGCCTGATTAGATTTTACTTCTGCACTGAGAATCTCTGGTGTCTTTTATGTTTTTTCCAGCCCAGCTAATAGCTTTATAATCATTATCCTGAATTCCGGATCTAACATTTTACTTATATCCATATCGATTAGATCTGTGGCAGAAAGTATTACCTCTGTTTCTTTCTTTTGTTGTGAATTCCTCCTTCTATCTATGTTGCCCAGAGAAAGGTGGATGAATAAGAGAATGAAATCAATAATATCAACCATGATCCTAGTGAAATACACACTAGACAAATCCAAAGAGGTCAGGAACCAAAAAGAAAAGAAAAAGAAAGGGGGGGGCAGAGAAAAAAGTTGGGGGGAGAGAATATAATCTCCCAGGTGGACAAAACAGGGTGGTCCACTCAGTCCTGAGTGTATTTTCATCTGTATATTAGAAGACACTAAATCCCAAAATTGTAAAGAAAGCAAAACTTATACATACACAAAAATAAAATCAATTACAATGAAAGGAAGCTAAAAATGAAGAATTTATCTATAAAATGTAAATGTAAAAAAGAAAGTTAAAAAATTAAAAACAAAGAGTTGATAAAATAAGAAAATAGTGAAAAGAAAAAGAAAAAAGGAAAATTTTAAATTGAAAGATAAACAAATCATGAGGAAAAAAATCTTAAATTCTAGATACTATTTTCCCCTAGTGCTGGAGTTTTGCAGTCCTGTGTGCTTCAGAAGCTTGGTGTTCCCCTCATGTTCCAACTGGTCCCATGGGGGAGAGGTCTGCTGCATTGATTTCCAGGTGTCTTTACCTGTGCAGAGTTGCAACTCCCCTTGCTGGGAGGCCGAGCTCAGTGTGAGCTCCTTCTGATTGTACCAGGTGGCTTTTGTTCCCTGAAGGCTTTCCACACCTCTTTAGAGGATGAAAATAAAAATGGCCATGCCCTGATCTCTGGCCCTAGAGCTGAAAGATCCCAGTCCCCTTTCTTCATTAAACCCTCAGGGATAAGCAGTCTTCACTTTTGTGTGTGCCAAATTCTGCATACTCTTGTGGTGTGCACTTGCACTGATCCTCCCAAGGGAAGGTGGAGTGTCACTGTGCTTCTGTCCTTTGCAGGGGCCCCAAATGGACAGTCATCACAGGTCATGAATGTAACTAAGTCACCTTTCCTGGAGGAAGGCAGAGAGCCACCACTTTTCTGCCCTTTGCAGGGCCTCTACACTGAAAGCTGTAGCTCCATCATGCTGCAGTTGACAGTTTATGGCTTACCAAGCTGAGGACCCCCCTCTCCACCACCACCACACACACACATATGCCTGGGCTCGCTGGTCCTAACAGGTTTCCTCACTCCAATGCCTGGGAACTCTGCTGGCTCAGGCACCCCTGTTCTTTCTGTGACCATGGGGATCCTGAGACCACACTGTCCCACCTAGGATTCTGTCCCACTTCACCACCTGAGCACTCTTCAGGCAGGGATTTCTCTCACTGGAGCAGATTTTTTAAGGTTCTGATTTTGCACTCCAGGACTATATCATTTTCTGGTAGTGGGCTTATGGAGGGTCCCACCACCCACCATTTATCTTCCAATAAATCCCCTAAGATCCAGTTTTCCATACCTCCTACCTTGCAAAAAGTGGTTGCTTTTCTATTTGTAGAATTCCAGCAATTCTTTTATTTTATGGGTGTTCAGAATGATTTGTTAGTTATCTAGCTAAATTCAGAGAACCAGATGAAATGAGGTCCCCTACTCTTCTGCCATCTTGCCCTATCTCCCCACCACTGGATGTTTATAATCAGTTGTAGAATGTAAAATAACAACAACAAAAGCCTTCCTTGGGGTAGAAGGAATATTACAGATCAGAGGAACAACCTCTAGAATTTTCACACCTTATAACAAATTATATGTCCTATGCTACCTTATGGGTATACTCTTAATATCTCTATAATAAATACTTTTAATTATTAGCTTGAAAATGCCCAGCTTTTTAAACCCCCCCCCAAAATAAACAAAATGAAAAATCTGGAAACAGAATTTTTTTCAGAATTACTGTTTCTTAAAGTTGATAAAAGTAATAACACATCAGTGACTTCCAGGGGAAAAGCTCACAATATAATCATATTTGGTGGGGATGCTAGAAAATGGGAGTTACCACTATGAATGATGGAACTAATCCAGAACCATCCAAATACTGGTTAATAACAATGGGACTAAATCAAATGCCCAGGAATACTGACTTGGAAATCAAACTCCCATCATCAGCCTTAGAAGCATTTCTGGAACTTTCCATCTGGACACAAGTTTTTATCTTCCAATAAAACCCAAAGCAAGCCAAGACCCATAGCAGACAGAGGAAGAGGAGTCCCTGCTGGAGCAGCATCTAAAGGAACTCAGTTCCCAGATGTCACATCCTTAGAAGCCCCACTGGATGAGGACCATTCTCCCACTCAACAAGAGCCCTCAGAGACAGTTAGCTTCCTTCAACCCCACCCATCAAAATAAAAAAGAAACAACTAAAAGAGGAAGAATACATTAAAACATTAGTTCTTCATTTAAATCATGTAAAGCATCTAATTATAAATTCAACAATGGAAAAACGAATCTACTTGCTAGCTGGCAAAACGAGTACTCTTTAATGAGAACATGTTCTATGCTCCACAATCTCACCAGCAGGGATAACCATTGTTCACTTTGCTGTATAATCAACTCTCCTATGCATGGAGAAACTTCCATTTGTTTTTATAAAGGAGGGATTATACCCTACTTTTTTTACACCCAGTGTTACTGAAATCATTTTACAATTCTTTAACTGTAAATTTCAATGACTGCACAAAATAAATTAAAAGAACTTGTTATAATTTACCTCACTATTTTTTTTTAAGATTTTATTTATTTACTTGACAGAAGGAGATCACAAGTAGGCCGAGAGGCAGGCAGAGAGAGAGGGGGAAGCAGGCTCCCCACTGAGCAGAAAGCCCAATATGGGACTCAATCCCAGGACCCTGAGATCATGACCTGAGCAGAGGCTTAACCCACTGAGCCACCCAGGTGCCCCTTCAGTATTTTCTTATAGGACATTGGGTAGCTTCCCATGTAAACATATTTATTTATATGACAATTTGATGAATGTTTGTCTATTTCTCCAGAATGTAGACCCTTGTATTTGTTTTGGTCATTACAGTCTCATTCCATACCAGTACCTGAAATATAATGGGTAAGACTACAGCATCTGGTGAAACTATCTTTCAATCTTTAGCTCCAATCAGCCTCATCCACAAAACATTCCTGATCCCACACACAGCAACATGTACATGTTACACTGCCCATACTCGCAGCTGTTCATATCCAGCACCTGGCCACATCCTGCACCTCGTCTTTGGGCTCCGTGGAGCTCAGAATCTTTGTGTTCCATGTAAAGATCAGGGAGCACAGCCTGACCTGATGTACTTTCTCATCTCTGCTCCACAACGGGATGTTTGATGGGCTCCAGTCTGTTTTGAGCTGCAGGCTGGGTCCTTCCAGCTGACCTGAAACAAGTGTCTATGAAGGTGAGGAAACTTCCAGTGGCCTCTTACTGGCCCTGGTGGTTGCCAGAGGGAGAGGCTGGGGTCATACCTTCAGTCAAATTCTTACCATGCTGCCCAGTGTGGTGCGAGTTTCCTTTTGGGGGCAGTTGGTTCTTTCTGGGGCTCTCCCACTGCTGCTGATGTTGTGGTGGAGGACGAGGTGACAGGGCCGCCTTGAGAGGCTGGGAAGTAGATGGTGGTCTCCAGGCCAGGTAGGGTACTGGCAGGCCCTTGGGCTACTCTGCTGGACTTCCATCTGACTCCCAGTCCTCATGGCACTTATTTTCTGTGTTAGGGAACAAAGTAAAAATGGGAATGACAGCTTCCTGAAACTCCAGATCCTTGCAGTAACAGAGACCCTAGGCTCTACCTCACAGGACTCAGCTGTTGGTGGGATCAGCTAAAGCAAGAGCTTCACGGCAATGGTGTAGCCCTCAGGCTGGGTTGTCTTGTAGCCCAAAAGCTGACAGGTGGTCATCACTTTGTCATGCTTCAGGCCCTTCAGTGGGTCCTAGATTTCTTCCTATTTGTAGTCCATGGAAAGCATCGACTCAGTCTGCAGGGTGTCCTTATAGTCAGAGAATGGCTCCATCCCTATTCATGACCAGTGTTTATTCATGGGTCCCTCATGATTTCTTCTAAAATGCCTCTGTCACTGGGGTTGAGGATAAGAATTTCTTAAGCGTATTTTTCACATTCCACAGACATCTAAGAGGGAATGTGACATATTTCTCTCAATATCCATTGGAACAGCTCTCTGAAGTTCTGTCCATTAAAAGGAAGGGACCCAGTGACCATTGTATAGAAAAGGATACCTATCCACATACCCACATGTGGAGGCATCAAAAGAGTTCAGAGGAACCATTAGGGGGACTGCCACAGAAGGTATCCTGCTTGTTACCACAGATGAACTTGTTGCCAAAGCCAAAGTCCATGACTTTGACATTAAGGTCAGCATCCAAAAGCAGGTTCTCTGGCTTTGATGACTGTGGCCAATGCCCTCCTGGAGGCAGCAATGCACACCAGACACTATCTGGAGGAATTTGTTATAAGCCTCTTTCTTTCATGTGGCTGTGGTGCAGTGGGTAATCAACCAACTCTTCTTCACTAGCACATTCCATGACCAGCT
Organism: Martes martes; assembly: GCF_963455335.1. Taxonomy (NCBI): domain Eukaryota; kingdom Metazoa; phylum Chordata; class Mammalia; order Carnivora; family Mustelidae; genus Martes; species Martes martes. The sequence continues at coordinate 126,704,616 of NC_137893.1, forward strand.
GGAGTCTTTCCTGGGTCTTAATCACTTCAAAAATTTCATGATACTGGAGTGATTCAAGGCCATTGTGCTCTGAGTTTCAAGGCAAAGTCACTGGAGGAGCTCTGCTGATCTTATTAACAACCTTCATGGGCACCTGTCCCAGCCAGGATGTGCCAGATCAACCTCACCTCAGCACAGCTGATCTGGTTGATGGTCTAGAGGAACCAGTAGTTGTCAATATAGGTTTCCTTGTCGGCAGAGGCGGCCCACAGGTCTCGCAGCCTGATGACCTAATAACTACATTGAGAATACTAACAATACGAACTAAAAATACTTATATACTAACTACAAAGCAATACCAAAATACTAACCAACTATGTAAAAAGCAAAATAATAAAGAAAAAATGAAAAAATAAGTTGTGAAAAAAAGGTGAGAAAAATAAAAATCGAAGAATAAAAAACTAAAAAGGACAAAAATATAGAAAAATTAGAATAAAAAAGAAAAAATAAACAAAAAATAAAACAAAAAGAAAAAGTGAGAAAAGGGGAAAAAATAATAGAGGAAAAATAAAATGGACAAAAAGTCAAAAAGGGATAAAGCTAATGTGGTCCAGATTCTTCGAGTCACCAAAATGAGCTTTGTAGCTTAAAAGGACAAAAATCCTAGGCCAACCAGGGACTTATATAGGTGCTCGGAATTCCCTAATAATTATTGCTTATAAGATCATAGCCAAAAAATGAACCAGTCACAGCTGGGAATAATCCACAGTGGTTTCCTCACTTCTTGGTTTCAAGAATTCTATACTCTCTCAAAAAAGGGGATGGGGACCTGAGTGGTTTTTTATTTTTGTAGGTAATATCCATTAATATTTACTTTATTAGAAATTAAAACCTGCAGGATGCTTCAGTGATCTTTTCATTTCTAATTTGAGAAGCTACTCATTCTCGTTTTTTCAAGAGCTCACTATGTCTATACTTAAATAATTCAATTCCTTTTCTTAAAAGCTCTGAGAAATTGGTCTCAGAATGGAACCACAATTTAACTGGCATCACAATCCTATAAAAAAATGTCTGTAGTGTAATACACAATAGATACATTAATATTAATATGCAGTTCCATTATTATTAATATTAATATGCAGCATAGTACATAGAATATATTAATATATGGCTGAGAAGGAGATTGCTGCTATCATATTTTCATTTCTTAGTTACAGTTTTGTTGAGACTATTTGGAGGTGATTCTTCCCTCCCATAAGCCAGAGAACTCCCTACGTCTATTTCAATATCTTTAAATGTAAAGCTTACATTACCCATCTGTTCTTGCGTTATTGCCCACTTTTTCTATTAAAGCCCTTAGCATACTAATCATAGTTGTTTTAGATTCCTGGTCTAATAATTCCAAGATTTCTGCCATATCTGAGTCTGCTTCTGATGCTTGCTCTGTCTCTTCAAGCTTTGTTTCTTCCCTTTTGGTATGCCTTGTAATTTTTTGTTGAATGATGAACATGGATGTGCTAGCTAAAAGGAATGAGGTAAATATGCTTTTAGTTTGAGGTTTTGCTTACCTGGCTAGGAGTTTACCTGTGTTTACTCTTTGCTGAAATTGTAGGTGTTAGAGGGTAAAATTTCCCCTGTGTCTTTGTTTTGTTTTGTTTTGTTTTTCCTCCTCTTTCGTCTCTGAGTTTTCCTAGAGACTTCTTCAATAAGATCTGAGGCTTGCAGTCCTTTCAGTTGTAATCTGTTACTGTGCAGGAGCCCTGCCACTGTGCAGGGGGGAGATGTGGAGGGAGGGGGAGTGTTCTCAGACCTAGTCTATTAGATCTCAGTTTTTAATGAGACTGTGCCCTAGGCTGTGACCTTTACAAAGTTTCTCAGGCAACCACCATACTCCCCTGCCCTTAGGTAAGACAGGGTAGCTTTGCGGGGCTGCAGTTGGGTATTTCCCATGACTCAGGTCTGTTAGTCTCTGGTAATTCCCAAGGTGGTTAGGCTCTAGCAAAATACTCTTCCTTGCTGATAGGCTTTTGGTAAGAAGAACGGAATGCTCTGGCCCAATTTCAGAATGGCTACTTCTCCCCTCCCCTATGGAAGGCAGGAGGGAGGTTTTTCTCTGATTTCCACTCTGAACACCTGGTGGGTCTCCTGGGAGTAGGCTCACAAAAGTATAAACCACTTAAGTAGGATTGGGCCCCTCTTAATTTTTAATTATCAAGTTTATGAACACTGAGCCTCCAACAACTTGCCAATTAAAGTTAAACTTCTTTATTCCAGTACAGAATCCAATAATTAGCTTCTGTTCCTAGTTTTCTGCTGCTGGTAAGCTATAATTCTCCATAGTCATTTGTCTATCCAATTTTAGGGGCAACTGTTTGCCCTGTGACCTTAGTTCTCTGATGAATCTAAGGAAAGTTGTTGAGAATGATGTCATAAGACATACAGAAAATACATAGAATCATAAGAAATAACTATAAAAAACAATTATATGCCAACAGACCAGATAATCTAGAAGAAATAGGTAAATTCCTAAAAACAGAAACACACCAAGACTGAATGAGATAGAAATAGAAAACCTAAACAGACCAATAACAAGTAAACAGATTAAATAAGTAATCCAAAACCTTCCAAACAGAAAAGCTCAGGATTGGATAGATTCACAGGTGAATTGTACCAAATATTTAAAGAAGAATTAACACTAATTCTTCTCAAACTTTTCCAAAAAATTGAAGAGGAGGAAACACTTTCAAAGTGTTTTATGAGGTCAGCATTATCCTGATGGGGGCACCTGGCAGGCTCAGTCACTTGAGCATCCAACTCTTGATTTCAGCTCAGGTCATGATCTCAAGATCAGGAGATCAAATCACATGTTTGGCTTCATGTAGAGCATGACCTCTGCTTGAGATTCTCTCTTTCCCTCCACCTCTCCCCCACTCACTCATGCTTTCACTCAAAAAAGGTTTTTAATTAAAAAAAGAACACTACAAGAAAATTATAGACCAATACCTCCATGAATAGAGATGCAAAATTCTCAACAAAATATTAGCAAACCAAATTTAACAACACATTAAAAGAATCATAGAGTACAATCAAGTGAGATTTATCCCTAGGATGCAAGGATAGCTCAACATACACAAATCAATAAATATGATGTACCACATTAATAAACTGGGAGATAGAAATAATATTTACATTTCAATGATGTAGAAAAAGCATTTGACAAAAATACAACATATTTTCATTAGGAAAACCCTAGGAAAAAATACCACAACATAATAAAGGCCATATATGAAAAACTCACAGCTAACATTATACTCAATAGTAAATGTATAAAAACTTTTCTTGAATACCAGGAACAGGACATGGGTGCTGTTGAGAGGTCATCAATAGGACTTGACCACCAGATGACCTGTGGACTGGATCCAGGCAACCATGGTCTCCTCACACTCTCCCTTTCCTGTTCTTACAATGTGCGTTCCACTTGATATCTCTGCTCCCAAAAGCTACACCAAATGTATATCTTTGAGATAGTGATGTGGTACTGAAACCATCTGGACAGTATATGTGACTGAACCCAGTTAATACCTCTATATAAATTTTTAAGACTTGGTGGGCAGGTGCAGAGATCATCTCATTTTGCAACCATCCAAGACAACCTCTTATTTAAGTTCCCTTGCTTATTAAACCTGCCAACTACCATTCCGGAGTAGTTCTGCCTCTTTCTTTGGTCTCTTTCTGGCCTCTGTGTTTGGGGGCCAGATTCAGACTACACCGGGGAAGCTTCTGAGGTTGTGAACCAATAACTGGTGAACCAGGCAGGAGACCAAATAATGGGCCTTGAGAATGAGGCATCTGCAGGGGAAATTCTTAATTGGCCATCAACCTCTACATATGGAAAGGTGGCCCGTATGTCAGATGCTTATGGACTGCCACAGGAGTGTGGGAATTCCCCCCAAATGCTGGCTGCTTTAATGTCCTTGTTTGAGGAACTGTGAACAGTTGAGCTGTGGCAGAAAAGAGAAACAAACAGTTGCTGCAGTAGGTTGGCTTCTGCTTTGCACAGTTCAGCTAGACATCAGCTCAACTAGAGACTGAAGTTTGAGTTAGAAAGTTGGAAGAAGAGCTGATATTAGGTAAGGACATAGTTATCCACTCTTCTTTTGGATTTGTAGCTGGAGGATAATGTGGGAAGGCAGGATAATCAGTTGGAGACCTTAACATGTTCTTCTGCAAAGCCTGGAGGGTGCAAGCTTCTGGGTTAAGACCTGAGCTCTTGCGACAAAGCCTAATTAAAACACTAAGAGTTGAAATCCCTGGGAAAGTGAAGAGGGTGAAGAGGATGATGTTGTGGTGATTGATGGGGAAAAGGACGGAATGTCCCATGCCATCCAACTTCTAATACAAAGGAAAATTTTAAAAGCAATTACCCTAAAAACTCGTAGTAGAAAATTTGCATTCTTTCTCTGTCCCTTGCAGTTGTCTTATCTTGTCTTTGAAATGTAAACAACCCAAGAGATAACCAAAACACTTCCCACAGAGACTGAAGAAAGAAGAGGGAAGTGGGCACCCTTTGGTTTTCCACCAGGAGGATCATTTGACTGCTATCTTTTTTCCCTCCATAAACTTAGAGCATGTTATAGCACACATGGAAGCCCTTAAAAAATTTACTCAGCAAGCCTTAAGTGATACCTAATAAAACCTGTCCTTATTGAACACTGAAATGTCTCTGTTAAAAAAGTTGTCTTCCAAAATAGGATGGCCTTGAACATTATTACTGTCTTGCAAGAAGACACCTATACCATTACCGAAATAGAATGTCATATGTTCATAACTGATGAGTCTGTTAACGTGTCGTCTTTAGGAAATCACATGAGGATACAAGCTAATGCTCTGAGCGATCTGAGGATAAGGACTCAATAAATTGGTGGTTCAGATCATAGGACTCTTGGTGGAAAACGCTGTCATTCATTTGGGGAATCATTGTATTAACATGTGTTTCTCCTCATGTGCTTGTACTGTTGCTGTGGTATCTGCTTCCAGTGCAGCCAGATAGCAGCCAAACGATCTAAACCTGACTGCTGGTTGACCATGACCGGGACCTAGGCAATAGAAGACTTCCTTGTCCTTGAAACATGTATTCCACTTGCCTTCCCACCTCCCAGAGGCTTCCACAAGGACACGGCCTTGAGATAATGATGTGGTATTGAGACTGGTATATGTGACTAAACCCAGGTAAGGCCTCAATATAAACTTTTGAGACTTGGTAGGCAGATGCAGAGATCCACGCACCTTGAGCCTGTGTATAAGACAAGCCCTGTGTATAAGTACTCTTGCTTATTAAACCTGCCACCTGTCAATCTAGAATGGTCTACTTCTTCCTTCAGTCTCTCCCTGCCATCCACATACAGGGACCAGTTTCACATTATACTGGGAAGCTCCTGAGGAGCTTCACCAACAGATGCCCCACTCTGACCCTTATTCAACATAGTTCTAGAAGTCCTGGATAGAGCAATCAGGCAAAATAAAGAAATAAAAGACATCCAAATTGGAAAGAAGTAAAATTGTCATTATTTGCAGATGAAATGATCTTATATATGATCTTATGATCTTATATAGAGAAAATCCTAAAGGCACTGTTGGAATTAATCAACAAATTCAGTAAAGCTGCAGAATGTAAAATACACTGAAATCTGTTGCATGTTTATATGCTAACTATGAATATTTGAAAAAGAAATAAAGAAAACTATCTTATTCATTCATAATAACATAAAAAAACAATAAAGTCCTTAGGAATAAATCTAACCAAGGAAGTGAAAGATCTGTATGAAGAAAACTATAAGACTGGTGAAATAAATTTAAGAAGCCACAAGTAAATGAAAAGATAGCCCACATTTATGGATAGGAAGAACTAGTATTGTTAAAATGCCTGTATTACCCAGAGGCATCAATAGATCCACTTCAATCCTACACAAAATTCCGATTTTTCTCAGAAGTGGAAAAAAATCTAAAATTTTATGGGACTACAGAAGACCCAAATAATTAAAGGAATCCTGAGAGAGAAGAACAAAGCCAAAGACATCATATTTCCTGATTTCAAACTACACTACAAACTTCAGTAATTAAAACAGTATGGCACCAGCATAAAATAGACACAAAAACCAATGGAACAGAATTGAAAGCCCGGGAATAAACCCCTGTGTATATGGTCAACTATTATCTGACAAAGGAGCCAAGAACACTCAATGGGGAAATGAGAGTCTCTTCAATAAATGGTTTTGGGAAAACTGAATAATCACAAGCAGAAAGGTGAAACTGGACCCCTATCTTAAACAACTCACAAAAATTAACTTGAGACAGATTAAAGACTTAAACATAATTCCTGATACCATGAAACTCCTAGAATAAAATGTAAGGAAGAAGCTCCTTGACACTGCTTTTGGCAATGATTTTTTGGATATGACACCAAAAACACATGCAACCAAAGCTAAAATAAATACATGGGACAGATCAAACTATAAAGCTACTGAACAGCAAAAGAAACAATCACAACAAAATGGAAAAGGTAACTTACAGAATGAGAGAAAACATTTGCAAGACAAATATCAGATAAGAATATCCAAAATATTCTGATGGAGTTGCAATACTTTTATTTTTGCTTTTGTTCCCCTTGCCTCAGGAGACACATGTAGGAAAAAGTTGCTATGGCCGATGTCAAAGAGGTTACTGCCTGTGTTCTCTTCCAGGATTTTTATGGTTTCAAGTCTCACATTTAGGTCTTTAATCTATTTTAAATTTATTTTTGTGTATGTGTAAGAACATGATCCAGTTTTTTTTCTTTTGCATGTTGCTTTCCAGTTTTCCTGACATCATTTGTTGAAGACATGTCCATTTCCCATTGGATATTCTTTGCTGCTTTATCAAAGATTAATTGACCATATAGTCATGGGTTCATTTGTATGTGGAATTTAAGAAACAACACAAAAGAGCAAAGGGGAAAAAAGAGAGACAGAGACAAACCAAGAAACACACTCTTAATTGTATAGAACAAGCTGATGGTTACCAGAGGGAATGGGAGTGGAGGGATGGGTTAAACAGGTGATGGAGATAAAGGAGTGAATTTGTCATGATGAGGATCAGGTAATGTATGGAATTGTTGAATCACCTGAAACCAATATTTCACTGTATGATAACTAAGTAGAATTAAAATTAAAGCTTAAAAAAGTATAAACAAGCCAAAAAATATCCAAAATATGTAAAAATTCACACAGCTCAATTACAATAAAACAAAAATCCAGTTTAAAAAAATGTGCAGAGGAACTGAATTTTTTCAAAGAAGACTTCCAAATTTCCAACAGGTCATAAAAAGATGCTCAATATTACTTTTCATCAGGGGGATGCAAATCAAAAGCACCATGATATATCATCTCACACCTGTTAGGATAACAATCATTGAAAAGATGAGAGACAAGTATTGGTGAGGTTATGAGAAAAGGGAACCTATGTGCACTATTGGGGCAAAATGGTGCAGCCACTGTATAAAATAGTATGGATTTTCTTTATAAAATTCAAAATAAACCTACCATATGATTCAGCAATCCCATTTCTGGCCATATACCCAAAGGAATGAAAACAGAATATGAAAAAGTTATCTGCCCTCAACCATAATTTGTTTTTTTTTAACACATGGCTATCCAAATGACCATTATTCACTATTGCCAAGATGTAGAAACAACCTAAGTATCCATCAAGAGATGAGTGGTTAAAGAAGAAATATGAAATATGTACATATACACAATTATAGATATACATCTATATACATATACATACATCTATATATATAGGTGGATATGAAATATTGTTCAGCCATGAGAAAAAAGGAAATCCTGCCATTTGCAACAACATGGGTGGATCTCGAGGACATTAGGCTATCAGTAAAACAGAGAAAGACAAATAATATATGATATCACTTGTATGTAGGACCTAAAAACCTGAACTCATAAAAACAGAGTAGAAAAGTAGTCACTAGGGGCTCAGGGGTGGGAGAATTGGGGACATGTCATTTAAGTGTACAAACTTGCAATGGGAAGATAATGAATAAGTTCTGGAGATCTAATGAACAATATAGTGACTATAGCCAATAATACTATACTGCACACTTCAAAATTGCTAAAAGACTAGATTTTAAATATTCTCACTACAAAGAAGAAATGATAATTATGTGATGTGATAGGTGTGTTAGCTAACACTATGGTGGTAATCATATTGCAATAAATAAATGTATGAAACAACATATTGTACACTTTAAACATACACAATGTTATATGTCAGTTATGTCTCAAAAAAAATTGCTCTGTTTAGCTTTTTTCTTCTTGTGAGGATAGGAGTGACAACTGCTTTGCTGGAAACCAGAATTCTCGTTTCCTTTTTAAGATTTCTTTTCCTATTGCAAATAATGATGCTATGCACTTTCTTGCACATATCTTTTAATATGCATGCATTTCTGTTACCCTAGGAGTGAAATACCTGGGTCCTAGGGTATGCTAATTTTTACATCTAGCATATCATGCTAAATACAATATACTCCTTGTAGCCCTAAAAGTCTCATTGTCCTACTTCCTCATCGACACTTGGTATTGTCAGTCTTTTAAACTTTAGTTATTCTGGAGGGTATGTAGTGGTATTTCTTTGTGATTTTAATTTGCATTTGTGTGACTATTAATGCAGCTGAACACCGCCTGGGTATCTTCTTTCAAAAATTTGTTTGGGTCTTCTATCCATTTTTCTATTAAATTGTCTTTTTCTTATTGATGTGTAGGAATTCTTTATATATTCTGGACATGAGCCCTTTATCAGTTTTGTGTGTAGCATACATCTGTTCCCACTCTGTTATTTCCTCTTCATGCTCTTAATAGTGTCTTTTAATAAACAGAAGTGCTTAATTTGAATGCAGCAAATTTACCAGTCTCTTCCTTAAAGATAGTGCTATGTGTAATCTGTTTAAGAAATCTTTCCCTAACCCACAGTCATAGAAATAAATTATCTTATAAAACCTTTCTTTTTTGCATTCATAATTAAGATACCTTCTGTAGTCAATTTTTGTGGATGGTTTTAAGATTTGGTTTTTTACAAAAACCAAATGACCTAGCACCATTATATTTTTTAATGTATTTTTATCAATAATCTGGAGTACTTCCTTTGTCATAGATCACATGTCTACATGTGTGGGGGTGACTTTTGGGACTCTGATCTTTTCTATTGGTCTAGTTTCTATTCTTTGTTCAACAACACTGTCTTGATTCCTATGAATTTATAGTAATTCTTGTGTCTATAGTTACTTTTGTTTAGTGACTCTTTTAAGAGAATGTCTTAGTTTTTCTTGGCCCTTTGAATCTTATGTAAATTTTAGAATTAGGTCATCAATTTGCATTTTTAAAGCCCTGCTGAAATTTTTTTAATTTACTGTTAACTGTTCATCAGATTCTATATTTTTTCAGAATGGTATTTTTCTGCTCTGATGATTATGATTATGATGATGATGATGATGATACTTAATAGGTAATGAGAGCAGGATTACAAACTATCAGAAAGCAGTGACAGTATTTTACATAATCTTTAAGTGTTAAATATGTCCTGCAAGAAGAAAATCCTTTCGGATAGAGTTTGTAACTGGTCATTAGAGCAGATTTGATAGCATAACCATCCAATCAAGATTGGTGGGTCAGTTTGGCATTTTGTAGGAATCTACAAATCCCAGGAGGGACGAATGGAGCTCTTCATCATTTCTACAAAATCAAACTGGCCAGGTTCTCAAACTTCCACAGGTCTCGGGACATATTCTTAATAGTTCAGACTTCTCAAAAATATTTTTCAATGTTTTATTTTAACTAATAATCTTTAAAAAATTGAAATAGCATATTCTTGATCTTCTAGATCATCTTTATTTTTTTAACAAAATCAGGTAATTTCTATGCCCAGAATCACAACAAGGTAAGCCAGAGAATAATACGTAAATTTCTTTATGTTTCCATATGTGTCACAGATTCACCAAAAGCCTATAGGCCTCAACCATTTGTTGATAGGAAATAATTACTGGATGTGGGCTTAAGCTGCCCAGTGTTTCATCTATCAGAAAGTTATAGACTTTAATAACAATTGACATTATTATTATTTTTAAATACAAAGATAGATTTTCAAAATAATAGTGAATATGCCTTCAGGAGAATCTATTCCAGTGTTACAAATTTACTAGTGTGACAAATATTTTAATTTCATTGATGATAAATATGTTGTCCTGAGATTGACTCCAGTAACCCGCTTACCAGAGCAGGCAAGAAGCTGCCCAGACACTTCACTCTACATGTGAGTCAGTCAGTGTCCAAAGTTGAACTACGCATCAGATATTTGAATGTAAGAGTGGCTTCCAGGTGGATCTGACTACTGGTTCCTCTCCTAGAGGCACAGGGGTCAGGCACATCTTTCTACAGTGAAACTGCCCTATAGTTCAATATCCTGGGATGCTGACCTTTGCTGTTGGGGATTATAGTACTGTCTAAATTGGGGGCAGCTAGGGTAGGTCTGGGGGGGGTGTATCCACTCATTATGTACAGAAATGATCCAGGGGTCAAGGGCAGGGAAAGCCTTTGGTTGTAGAAGCAGAGACAGACTGTATCAGATACAGAAGCACAGTTGGGTGCTTCTTCACCTCAAAGATGTAAATCCACATCCCATTTTAAGTAAAGGGATATGAAGAGTGTGATGAAAATGTCCAGGCATGTGGCAAGGCTTGACTTTTGGGCTCAGTATCCTTTGTCTTGGGAAATGATGAGGTCGTCATCTGTTGGCCCTCATCAGGGGTTCAATGCTCTGGGCAACAGGGTCCCCCCAACAGGAATGTAGGCCTTTATCAGTTCTAGGGGATGAGTTGTGGATGTCAAGTTATAGTCAACATGCTGCAGAAATCTGCTGCTGAGACTCCACAGGCAGGAGTGAGCCCTCCCTGGTGTAGAGAGTAATAGAAAAGAGGGTCCCATTCATGCGTCTGTGCTTTGGGGGTTCTAATGGATCTGTTTTAAGGGAACTACTTGGTGATGAATTGCTGCATATTGATGAATCTGCTGCAGATAAAGTAAATCAGGGCTGGAAGTAGGACAAGGTCTTCCACGCTGGCCTGGGGCTTGAGTAACTCAGATGGACACCGGCTGAGCCAGTAATGAGTCTTCATGAGGAAACTGGTCACTGCCCGAGGATCTCATCATACATCACTGGGTTTATGGAAGTCTATAAGCAGTCCAATAATTAACATGTCTACTGCTAATTATTTGTTGGGTTTTTTTTTTTTCCTTTTAGTCAGGGGAAATGAGAGTGGGGGAGGAGGAAAACAAAGAAACCCTAATGGGCAACAAGCCCACTGATGATTAACAATACCATGGTGGCATTATTCTGACTCACAGCTTGCTTCAGGTTGGAGTTAAATTGCTGTTTTCCATGTTCAAATTTCTCATTTGGTTGTCTTCCATTCATACTTTAATTAGAAAACTTTGGTGCAGGACATTAGGAGTTACTTTCAACTCTTGCTTTCTTCCTTGTCCTACTCTCCATTGTCCTAAAAAAAAAAAAAAAAAAAAGGGAAAACCAGTTGATTGAATATATGCTATTTAAGTTCTAGGAGAACAGGGAATACATCTGTCATGGTCACTGCTGTATTTCTAGGGCCCATAGTTGGTTCTCAATAAATATCACTGAACTAAATACTACTTTCCCTACTGACTTGATTCAAACTTCTGGGAGAATACTAATAGCTTTTAAGTTACAGCAACTTCTGGTAAGCTTCATACCAGTTTCCCTTACAGTGTTACCCACTTGTTTTTGAAGCAGCAACTCCTTTATTTAGATTAAGGAAAACAAATGAAAATAAGCAATAGGTTGTCGGCCCGTTTATTCAGTGTTCTAGTCATATCAGACATCCTCAATTTACAAACATAAGTAATTCTGATAAAAGATCCACTGGCACTTTTATCAGATTTATACAATCCATAAACAAGATGTGCCTGATCAATACGATGAAAAGGTAACCTACAGAATGAAGGGGAATATTTGCAAATCACAGATCTAATAAGGGGTTAATATTCAAATATACAAAAACTCATACAACTCAATAACAATATAACCAACTGATTAAAAATGAGCAAAGGAAATGAATAGACATTTAAAAAAAAAAAGATATCCAAATGGCCAACAGGTACATGAAAAGGTGCTCAACATCACTCATTATCATGCCACCATAAGGTATCACCTTACACCTGTTATGTGTGTGGCTATGACCAGAAAGACAAGAGAGGACAATTGCTGGCAAGGGTGTGGAGAGAAAGAGAACCTATGCACTGCTGGTGAGAGTGTAAATTAGTACAGTCACTGTGGAAAATAGTATGAAGGTTCCTCATAGAATTAAAAATAGAACTAACATATGATCCAGCCATCCCACTTTTGGGTATATATACAAAGGAAATGAAATCAGTATCTCAAAAAGATATCTGCACTCCTATGTTCATGCAGCATTATTTACAATAGCCAAGACATGGGAGCAACCTAATTGGCCATCAAAGAATGAATGAGAAAAGAGCAAGTGTAGGCACATATGTATGTACGTATGTATTGAGATTATTCAACCATAAAAAAGAAGGAAATTCTGCCATGTGCAACAACATAGATGAAACCTAATTGCATTATTCTAAGTAAAATATGTCAGACAGAGAATAAGGCATATAAAAATGAAATATCGTATGGTTTCACTTATATGTGGAATCTAAAAAATCCAAACTCATAGAGAGAGACCAGTTTGGGGTACTTACAAGAGATGGGGGGTGAGGAGTGGGAGAAATGGGTGAAGGTGGTCAAAAAGTACAAACTTCCAGTTATAACAGCAATAATTTCTGGGGATATAATGCACAGCATGGTGACTATAGTTAATAATGCTACATTGTATATTTGAAAGTTGCTAAGAGAATACCTTCAAAGTTCTCATCACAAGAAAAAATACTTTGTAAGTACCTGTGATGGGTGTTAACTAGGTGCAGTAATCATTTAGCTATATATATATAGAGAGAGATTGATTGATTGATTGATTATTATGTTGTATACCTTAAACTTGTACAACGTTATATGCCAATGATATCTCAATAAAACTGGAAACAAATAAGAGGTGTCTGTTGATGCCTGCAGGCATAGCCCAAACAATTAGAGCAGATCAAAATCAATTAGCCAAACAGAGAAGTCTTCTCAAAATTTGGGAGATGATGTCCTTCAGAGACCTAGTTCACAGTGGACGTTGAAAGGACTCCCCATGGAACAGCCCACCTGACTTTCCAGGCTTCAGCATTCTGCCTCTGTTGACTCCAAGAGGAGCTCTCAGTGGGTGACTTGAGTGCATCCCATGCCCACAGGCCTTCTGAAAAAGCAGCTTTACTTCTCATCACCCTGATTCACGAAAAAGGGGCTGGCCCCAAGAGCAGCTAATTTATGGAGTGATCTTAGGAGTAGATTAGTATGAGATCTCATCTCTGCAGGAAGGAGAGTAACTATCTTTCTTTGTGGGGATTTGAATTTGAGATAACAGAATCAGAGTATGTTATTCCAAACTACACAACTTTGACCAAGGATTGTTTTTAGGAGAAGGCTAATGAGAAACAGAAGATGCAAGAAAAGCTCTCTACCCTCCCCAAAGGCAGAGCACACATTTCTTTTTATGAAGGTGTCCCCCTTCCACCCTCCACACCAGGAAGAGGAGATGACTGTCAGCTTGAATTTGCATAAACAAACCTTATCTCCCATTAGTTTCCCCCACATATTTGCCTTCTTACAATTTGCCAACCCACAAAGCCCAAAGCCTTTTCCTTTGTCTTATGACCCCCACTAATTTATTGCTCTTCATTAAAATGGTATGCAAGATCTCAGGCCTAATTACTTCTGTGGGTTTTCACTTCCTTTTCTGTGAGACCACATGAACACATAAAAATTAAAAGGTTAACATCCAATAAAACTTGTATGCCTTTTCTCCCATTAACCTTTTGATAGTTTAGTTTGTGGGGCCGCAGTCACCAAGCCTAAGAAAGTAGAGGAAGAAGTTTTTCTCCCCTGCAAAGACCTGTAGAGACCACCAGCACTTGCTGATCTGTGCAGAAGCGTAAAGCGGGCAGAGAGAAAAGTGGCAGAAGTGACAAGTCTGGACAAGCCACGACCAAGCATTGTCTGGAGTAGCTGAGTCTTCATAACAGCAGCCCCAGCTCCAGAGGAGCTAATGTCCAGTCTCAAAAAGACAGCTGGTTGTGGAGTTTCCTGGCTGCTGCTAGAGGACCGGAGCAGAGCTGTCCACAATGACCTTCCTGCTGGGCCCAGAGCCCCAAGCGGAGGGAGGTCTCTGTTCCTTCCCCTCCTGTCTCCTCAGCAAACCTGGAAGAGCCTAATTAACACGCATGTAAATAAGAACTCTCTGGTTCTAAAAGTCTAGAATTACACTGAGCACAATAAGAACTCATTAATGCAGCCCACTTGTTCCAAGTTTCTAATTACTCCATTTGGGCTAATCTTAAGTTTATTTTGCTCAGCAAAATTTTATTATGGATAGCTCAAATTAAGAGAGAGCAGGCGGAACAATTGTTTAGGCTATTGAAGGGAACAAGCTGTTAATTTAATGTTAATTTTAAACTATTTTATTTATTAAAAATTTATGACTCAAAGAACTTCAGTTGGGTAGAATGAGTAAATATTGTTAAGATTTATGCTTTTATTTTCAAAAAATATTTACTACTCCTGTCTGTGGGTCAGGCCCTGTGCTAAGTATCAGAACACAGAAACAGATCAAATGTGGCATGATACTGTATGTTAGTTTAAAAAATAAAATAGAAGTACAACTGAAGAAATCTCTTTGAGTGTTGGGTTTTGCCACCCACAAAATATATATTTATGTGTCTACACGTATACAAGTACACATATATACGTGTGTGTGTGTGGATGGATGGATGGATGGATGGATGAAGGGATAAGGAGGGAGGAAGGCAGGGTGGGAGAAGGAAGGGAAGGAAGGGAGAACGTTGCCCTCAAGCAGCTTAGAGCCTGGTGGGGGAAAGAGACAAATGCATGAACCATTGCATCATTGAGACAGAGGTTTATGTGCAGTATGTTACATACAGAAGAGGAACATCTCAGTCACCCTGGGCCTGGGGCCAGAGAGACTTCTGGGGACAATTGATAATGAGGTTTGAGGATGGATCAGGTGACCAGACGGAGAGGAAAAAGAGGGCACCTCAGGCAACGACAAATAGTGGCGCTCACATGGCAGGCATAGAGGGAAGGGTATCTGCAGTAGTTGTGTTCTTTGAACTGAGTGCAAATACTGAATTAGTGAATCCTGGAACACTGCTCCTAGGGAAACCCAGGGTTAGGTTCCTGGGAGCCTCCAGGCACAGTTTTGTCAATCAAAACCCTATTTATGGGGGTGCCTGGGTGGCTCAGTGGGTTAAAGCCTCTGCCTTCGGCTCAGGTCATGATCCCAGCGTCCTAGGATCGAGCCCCGCATCGGGCTCTCTGCTCAGCAGGGAGCCTGCTTCCTCCCCTCTCTCTCTGCCTGCCTCTCTGCCTACTTGTGATCTGTCTGTCAAATAAATAAATAAAATCTATTAAAAAAAACCCCTATTTATGTTATGTAGAATTGTGTGCCAACATCCTTGCAAAAGAAGCCTGTTTCATCAGCATTGAAAACCTGCTCTTCCACATAACACCTTTCCTCCATACTGCTTAGCAGGTGTTTCTTAAAATTCTTCCAGAGCCTCCTGATCTACCTCGCATGCAGGTTTAACACTTCTCACACCATATCACCTTTGAAAGAGGCAAGTGAGCCAGCCCTATCTGAGAAGGGTTTAACATTTTCCTGGCCATAAATTTCTTTGGCTTTCCTCACAACAATAATGCCTTCTATGATCTTTTAAATCAGTCATCATCTCACGAATCCACAGTTAGCCATTCTTCCAACTTTTCCATAGCTTCATCAAATACTCTAGATGTTACTTAAGTGCTATCCAGAGTAGCCTCTTAGACAGTTTGGCAAATTCCCTCTTCCTTTTTCTGGAGGTACTGTATTGTTGCCTCATTAACATTGAACACATCGCCAAAAGTGCTATAAGTCACTCTTAAATGAAGCTCATCTAACACACACATTTTTAAAGATTTTATTTATTTATTTGACAGAGAGATCACAAGTAGGCAGAGAGTCAGGCAGAGAGAGAGGGAGAAGCAGGCTTCCTGCTGAGCAGAGAGCCTGATGCGGGGCTCGATCCCAGGACCCTGAGATCATGACCTGAGCCGAAGGCAGAGGCTTTAACCCACTGAGCCACCCAGGCACCCCTAACACACACATTTTCTCCATAAGCCACATCACAGTCTTCTTGCACTTAGGAACACCAGAGATCACTTCAGTGCTATGCCCGGGGGCTGTTTTAAACAGTGAAATTACCAACAAAATGCCCCCAAATTTTAAAAACATGGTACTTAATAGGCCTTATAAAGGATACTTGTTTACAGTATGAGCTGAAACAAGAAGGCTGAGTGTTGCCTTGTTTGACTTCAAATGGGGAAGTATCCATTGGGTAACTGAAATTTCTCACCACTGTGGGTATGCGTGCGAAAGACCACGGAACTACAAGGACTGATTTTGGTGGTTACAAAAAAATTTAGTGAGTATGCAATTCCACAAATATGAAATTCACAAATAATGGGGATCAACAGTATTTGCAAGTCATTTATCTGGAAAGGAACTGTGTCCAGAATATATAAAGAACTCTAACAAGTCCAATAAAAAGATAAATAAACCAATAACAAAACTGGGCAAAGGATTTGAGCAGACACTTGACCGAAGATAACGTATGAATGGCAAATAAAATACTTAAAATGCGAACTAAAACCACAATAAATTAGCACAACAAACTCACAAATGGCTTAGTTGGACTGACAAAACCAAGTATTGGCAAGAATGTAGAACTACTGGAAACTTCACACACTGCTGGAATGTAAATCGGTGCATCTGCTCTGGAGAACAGTTTGTCAATTTCTGACACAGTTAAAAATATGCTTACCATGTGACTCAGAAATCCCACTCCTAAGTATTTACCCAAGAGGAAGGAGGACATATGACCACACAATGACATGTATACCAAATTTCATAGCAGCTTTATTCAAATAGTCAAAAACTGGAAAGACTCAAATGTTCCTTTTTTTTTCTTCTATCCATTCTTCAACAACTCAAATGTTTTTGCTACTCAGCAATAAAACAGAGCAAACTACTGAAACATACAACAATGCATGATGCATAATGAAACTCCAGAGCATTATGCTAAATGACAGCAACCAGACCCAAAAGACTAAATACTACATAATACCATATGATGAAATGTTATAAAAATCACAACTCGAACGATGGGAAGATCAGTGGTTGCCAAAACCCAGGGCTTGGAGGAGGGAATTGAGTGCAGAGCAGCAGAAGAAAACTTTTTGAGGTGGCAGAAATATTCTGCATATTGATTATGGTTGTGGCTACCCCACCATATATAGTTGTTAAATATTACTAATTGTACAGCTAAAAATGTAAATAATACTCAATTAAGCTGATTTTTAAAACCAAATACAAATATTATCCTGAACAAAAGAAATCAAAACCCAAACTAAAGCAAACCAAACAGAACAAAACAAAACCAAAAAGGTTTAAGCCTATAAAGTTTATTGATGTAGAGGAGACAAACGAACAGTCACACAGTTTTGGATAAAGGATTTTCAGATAATATAGGATGCTGAGTCCTATTGGAATTCCAGATAAAGAATAAGGGACTCCTGGACGGCTCAGCAGGTTAAGTGTCTGCGTTCAGCCCAGGTCATGATCCCAGGGTCCTGGGATTTAGCTCCACACTGAGGTTCCTGATCATCGGGGAGCCCGCTTTTCCCTCTCCCTCCATTTCTGCCCCCCTGCTCATGCTCTCATGCTCTCTTGCACTCTCTCTCTCTCTCTCTCTCTCTCTCTCGCAATCTCTCAAATAAATAAAATCTTTTAAAAAAAAATGAATGATTTTTAGTACAAATGTATCCCAAATATTACATTAGACATATTTACATTAAAAAATTACCTGCTATGTATCTGAAATTTAAATTTAACTAGGCATCCCATATTTCTATTTGCTAAGTCCGTCAACGCTACTCAGATGCCCCCTCCTACTTTGGCAGCAGACTGGAGGGTGATTCTCTGCAAAGAATAAAATGGTCACACACGTGCACTAGAGTGGAGATGCTGCTTAGAAAACAAGAGGATTGACTGCAAGTGTATGTAATTGACATCTATACCCTCACTGTCTTCTTAGAGCGCTTATAACCAGCCCTATTATCTCCAGGTGGGCGCTAGAAGATTATTCCCTGCGGAAGACGATCAGCTCGAGGCAGAAGATCTAAAAATACTGACCTTGGAAGTTCTCCAGTGAAATTATCCTGTCAGGCCACCCTGCAGTGAAGACCATAATTGACTAACGTCTCCACGCAGCAAGCACACAAGACCCCCACTCAGCATTATGGGCTCCACTCTTAAATATGAACAAGTAGCCAAGCAGCAGCAGATGTATGAGGTAATCTAATATGAATATAAAATGAAAGATGTGCATGTGTGTGCACACACACACATACACACACACACAAACACACACACAGGAAAGAAGACAATGCAGGGAGGAGAACCTCTAAAGAGCCTGTCATTTATATCTTCTTATAAACAAGAGGATGTTGAGTACATGAAAAAAATAGTATGTTACAAAAATTAAACACAGAAAACAAAAGAGCTCCTAGAAACCAAAAATACGGTAGAAAACAATAAAAACTCAGTACTAGAGTTACAAGATAAATTTGAAAAAATTTCCCAGAAAATAGAGTGAAAAGAGATAGGAAATAGAAGATAAAAGATAAGAAATGAATAGCCACAATGTAGAGGTCAGTCTTCAATTGTAGAGCTCCTGGACAGGGCACAGGAGAAAAATGGATGGGAGGAACTCTTTAACTGGGTGACCATGTGCTCAACTAAAAATTGTTTCTATGTTTGAAGGGAAAAATGCATCCTGGGAGCCCCTCACTGACAATTTCCACTTCAATAATAAAAGCACACAGGAGGACGATTGGTCTGCTAAGGTATGTAGGATGGATTTGGAGGAGAAAAGCTTAGCACCCTGTGGACAATTAGTGTTTGCTGACAGAGGAGACAACTGTTAAGCCTGTGGATATAATCAGAATAAATACCTATGTGAAGGGGTGAAGATCTGGACTATAGACAGACAGGACCAGAAAACTTTGAGAAGAAATTTGAAAACAAAATGATGCTTCTAGTGAATTCAGGAAGTTAGAAGACTACGGGCATCTGAGTGGCACAATCGGTTAAGCATCTGACTCTTGATTTCTACTCAGGTCATGATCTGAAGGTCATGAGATCAAGCCCCACATCAGGCTCCACGCTCAGCACAGAGTGTGCTTGAGGGTTCTGTCTCTTTTTCCCTTAGCCTCCACCCCGCCTCAAATAAATAAATCAATATTTTTTTAAAAAGAAGAAAGAAAGAAAGAGAGCTAGAAGATTCACAGGTCTGATACCTAGAAGATAGCAGAGTGCCAGCATTCCTAGAAATGGAAGTCTAGAGGGGCTATATTTTGAGTTAATTAAAAGGAAAAGGAGTCCTGGCAATGAATGAGGCTCTATTCAAATAATGTCGTATATGGAAAATTGACTAGTAAAGTAGTCTCAGAGGAGTGCTTATTATCTCAAACAAAAAAAGCATTCCCTAGTTATCCTTTAACAGAGAAAACTCAACCTTTGAGCAAATGTAATGTATTAAAATAAATCAGGGCCATATCAGACAGATAAAAGAGGGATCATTAGCATAAAAAGTGAAGCCAGAATTTAATGCCTGTGCTCTCGGGTAGGGAAAGCTAGACTGCAAATTTGTTCTGAGCTCAGACTGCCAATAAATTCAGCTTCAGCCTGCTGGAAAATTATAGAAGTATTATGGGCCATTCCACAGCCATTCCTGGACAACAGATGCTTCTAGCCATTTTAAGACACCATTCAGGTTGGTGGGCCAACAGGGAGGGAAGGGAACGTGGTTCAGTAACAGAGGGGTGGTGAGACACTGTAAATCAACTCAGAAAGTGAGATTTGTTTCTTGGGGTCATTTCAGGTGATTCCCCCCAACCCACTCCAAGGGTAGAAGGCATTCAGAATTCCAGACATGGGACTCTGGGCTTACACATGTCAGTGGAACCTCACAGCAACTGGAAATCTGTTCTTTTTGTCTACTTGTTGATTTGGTGTTAGTCCTATTTTCTTTGGTTGTCAAAACTTTGCAAGAACAGACTGGGAGAACATCGTTAGAAAATATTTCAATATAAATTTCATACCTTGACAGGTATTATATTTATACAAGTTTTCAGAGTTAACTTCTAAAAGACAGTAAGAGAAGAATTGTGGTCATCAAAGTAACACATTATTGGCAACATATATGTTAATTCCAAGGAACTATTGGCTAAGCATGACTCCTAGCCTTCTCTGAGTAACTAAAAAAATTGCTTCACAACTTCTCCTTAAAAAAAAACAATCATTAGGGTGCCTGGGTGGCTCTGTTGGTTAAGCATCTGCCTTCAGCTCAGGTCACAATCCTGGAATCCTGGGATCGAGCCCCGAGTCGGGCTCCTTGTTCTGTGAGGAGTCTGCTTCTCTCTTTCACTCTGCCTGCTTGTGTGTTCTCTATCTCACTCGCTCTGTCAAATAAATAAGTAAAAATCTTTAAAAAATATATTTAAAAATAATCACCAGGCACCTGGTCGGCTCAGTTGGTTAAGCTCCAACTCTTGATTTTGTCTCAGGTTGTGATCTTAGGGTTATGAGATCCAGCCCCTCATCAGGCTCTACACTGAGTGGGGAGTCTGCTTCAGATTCTTTCTCTCTCCCTCTGCTCTTCTCCAAGGGCACAATCACTTTCCCTCTCTCTCAAATAAATAAATAAATCTTTAAAAAAATTACAAAACAAATAAACCCAGAACACAGGACAGCAGACACAAGTGTGAGCAATTGAGAGCTCTTTCCCAGGAACTGCTCCAGAAGTGAACAGTGCCCCTTCCTGAGGCACTTTCAAGACTGGCCAACAGGCAGGTTTCATGGTCTACAAGAGTCATGGCAGCCGTTCTAAGAAAATGCAAAACAGTACTAAACAGAAAATGGATAATGCTAGTCAGAATGAACAAGGCACAGTTACTACGGATAACACGAGAAACTAGAACATAAATGGGGTTAAATAGTTAGCCCTGTTCTCCCTTTGGCTTCATTCATTCCCCATTCTGCAGGTTGTGGAGCATGAAGGAGGCCAACAATGAGCTTCCTGCTCTGGGCACCTGTCTGTGAAGTGTAGAGATCGAAGGTGAATGGTTCAAATTACTTGGAAAACGCTGTGTGTATACAGTAGCAACTTCTGCCATACCTTAGGCAAAATCTCTTTCTAGACTGTGTGGCTTTTTTTTTTTTTTCTAGCTTGCTTTTTAAAAATCTATAATGACGGGGCGCCTGGGTGGCTCAGTGGGTTAAAGCCTCTGCCTTCGGCTCAGGTCATAATCTCAGGGTCCTGGGATTGAGCCCCGCGTTGGGCTCTCTGCTCAGTGGGGAGCCTGCTTCCCTTTCTCTCTCTCTCTGCCTGCCTCTCTGCCTATTTGTGATCTTTGTCAAATAAATAAAATCTTTTAAAAAAAATCTATAATGATGAGTTATATATGAGTTAGTATCTGTAAACTCAAAACCTTCATCTACTGAGCAGGACTATTCCACAACAGGGCTATTAATAGTAGTTATCTTTAGAATCCCTATCCTTCTTGAGTTTTGAACATCTTATATTTGATTTTGCTACATTTTCCACTGTGTTCCATTCCTTATGTCTAAAAGTAACAGAGAGCAGCACGTGTTAAACTTCCATGCGTGTGTAATCACGTGGGGATCTTGTCTGATTCTGACCAATAGGTCTGATCTGTGTTTCTAATAAGCTCTCAGGTGATGTTACTGCTGTCCAGACTTCAAGTTATGTACCAAAGCTGTAGAGAGTATATATGCACACACACACACAAAAAAAAAAACCACAACTTTCATTATGCTCAGAGTAGGTACTAAAATTCTAACAAATGGGAAGCTATTTTTTAAAAAAGGAATATTGGGGCACCTGGGTGGCTCAGTGGGTTAAAGCCTCGGCCTTTGGCTCAGGTCATGATCTCAGGGTCCTCGGATCGAGTCCCACATCAGGCTCTCTGCTCAGCGGGGAGCCTGCTTCCCCCTCTCTCTCTGCCTGTCTCTCTGCCTACTTGTGATCTCTGTCTGTCGAATAAATAAATAAAATCTTTTTTTAAAAAAAGGGATTATTTTACAAGTGATTACTACATGTCTTCACTGGTGCCACATACAGATGTGCTGGTTATGCCCTGAGCAAGGATACAAGGACACAAGCCAGGTCTAAAATCCACCAAGCCCTTCTCAGCAGAACTGGTGCTCCAGGGCAAAGTTGTGTCGGCCAGGAAGGGGAACCTTCCCAGGTATGCTTCTATCTTCCCAAGGAGGGGTCAGCTTCCTCTGATTTGCACAAAGCCATGAGCATTGCATGGGCTTTGCATGGGCTAAGTGTGGCAATTTTAGCAATTTCACTTTAAAGAGAAGAAAGTAAGAATTTAGCATCCTTGAAAAGAAAAAAATTAGCTATTTTAAGAATCAAGTTATTTTTATTAATTTAAATCCCAACATAAGATTCCTTGAACAATTTTGAACAAAAATATTTTAATGATTCTTTTTTAAAAAATCTTTGTTACTTAAGTATAGTTAATATACCATGTTACGTTAGTCTCAGGTGCATGATATGGTGATCCAACAATTTTAAACATTATGGGATGCTCACCACAGAAGTATAGTTACCATCCGTCGCCATAGAATTACTATTACAATGCTATTGACTATATTCCCTGCACGGTACTTTTCATCTCTGTGAGTTATTTGTAACTGGAAGTTTGTACTTCTTAATCCTCTTCATCTGTTTTGTCCTCTTCCCTGCCTAAACCCCCAAGCCCAGTTTGCTCTCTATAGTTATTAATCTGTTTCTGGGTTTTGCCTGTTTGTTGTTCAGTTGAATGAATATATTTTAATTTACTTATATTTTACCCCTCTAGAGGGTGCAAAATTTTCAAAGAACAGCATTAGTAAACTCAGGGGCTTAGCAAACAACAAAGAAGTTGTGCTTTTTTTTTTTTAACTACCAGCATATCAGATTATATTTTTATTCCCCAAAAGCAGTTCATTTGCCTGACATAAATGACATCTTAAAACATTTCTAGTGGTGGGTATTAAGGAGGGCATGTATTGCATGGAGCACTAGGTGTGGTGCATAAACAATGAATCTTGGAACACTGAAAAAATAAAATAAAATTTTTAAAAATTTCTGTATTTTACTATATTCCTTGATAAGAAATTTAATTAGAAACAGGATCAATGTTTTTTTTTCTCACACTGTATCTATTTGTGTATATATTTTGATGGGTTCAGGGCACACTACCCCAAAATATGGTACCTCAGTTTATTGAATATTTTAAGCAGGAAGGTCACCCTGATCTCACCCTCTCACCGTTTTCCCTGAAAAGATCATAAAATTCTCATGTGAGAGGTGACCTTCATGTACCCAAAGGAAAGGAACATCTTTATGTCCAAAGAAGACACCGGGAAGAATCACAAAAACAAGCCTTGCTTTGCTTCCCCTAGTATTACAAATACTTCATAATCCTTAACTTTTGATATTCCTCCACAGCTGTCCACTCTTCATGAAACCTAGCATAAAAATACACAGATCTGTTTCTTTAGATCTTTATTTCCTCCTGAAGATTCCCATGTCACATAAAGCTTATATTAAATAAATTTGTATGCTTTTCTGCTGCTAATCTGTCTTTGTCAGCCTAATTCTCAAACACAGCCAGGGACCCTAATGGGATCAAGGAAAACATTTTCCTCCCCTGCAATATATCTATTCTCTAATTTCAAAAGCAATTTAATATCTATTAATGATAAAAATATAACCACACTAGAATCACCTTCAATAAGAAATGAAAACAAAAACAAAGTAATGAAAGAAAAAGAGAGGTGAAAATTATTTCCACTCACCTTGGAAAAAATAGAATTCTGGTTTCAAGGTAACAAACAGGTTGAGCCCATATTCCAGATCTCTCCCTCACATCAAACACAGAAATAACAGAAAATACTGTGTGTGTGTGTGTGTGTGTATGTGTATGAATTTTTTTTAAGTATGCTCCATGCACAGCTTGGAGTCCCGCATGAGGCTTGAACTCACAACCCTGAGATCAAGACCTGAGCTGAGATCAAGAGTCAGATGCTTAACAGACTGAACCGCCCAGGCATCTCTATGGATATTCTTAAGCTTGAGCTAAGGGCCCCACATGAAGGCTGGGAGGTGGCCAGGGGTTATAGAAAATTCCAAATAAAGAGGGGAAGCCCATTTTTAGGTAAGCATTCTGGTCGTCTTTAAAAAATCTCTGAAGAAAGGGGAACTGAAGCCCCAAGACTCCTAAAATCTGTTGTGATTTATCTTTACATTCTAAATAACTACTGGTTTTCATAAACAATTTTGTATTCTTGTCCTTAGAGGAAGTATTCCAAATTGGAGAAGCTTCAGAACACATGAGACATATAGTATTGGAATTTTAGAATATCAATGATAAATTTCCAAAAATAACTTGTGAAGAAGCAGATTACCTGAAAAGAACCAGATTCAAATTGACACTTGACTTCTCCTCAGGAGCACTAGAGGCAAGGAGATGATGGAACACTATCTTCCAGAAATGATGGAAAAACAATGGAATCCAAAATTCTATATTCAGAGAAAACATTGGTCAAATTTAAAGGCAAAAGAAGGCATTATTAAGCATCTAAGAACTCAGGAAGTTTACTACCTACATACTTTCTCTAAAAGGTGTGCTCCAGCATGAAAAACAATTAATCCAATAGACAGCAATGATGCACAACAATCAACGGAGAGTTTAAAATTTATTAAAATGTAGTGTTGTCTAAATAAATAAATACTGTCTAAAAATACAGTTTTTAAATTAGAATTAATAATCCCTAAGATAACAAAATGGAGAAAGTTTTTGGAGGGAATTCCATGGAGAATGGAGTAAAACAAAAGTGTGCTTGGGTTCCTGTTTTGTTAACTCTAGAAGTTAGAAAAAAGTAACTGTAAGCATATGCATGATTATTTTAAAAATAACTTTTAGGAATAGAATGTATAAGATTGAGGTCAGTGGGGGCAAAAAAAATGAACAAAGAAAACTAAATACAATAAAAACTAAGAAATCAGGAAAAGAGAGAAAGAAGTAAAGAGAAAGCATGGTAAATAACAAGAACAAAATGAGATGGCAAACACAAGTCTAAACTGGAGTGGTCACAATAAATATAAACAGGATATGAAAAAAGCCAGAGGTTGGATGTTACGTGTATGAAAATGTTCTATATATTAAAAAAAACTACACAGAAACAATACTGTGTATAGATATACATATGCATTAAAACAACAATAGATGGGCATTCACTAAACTCTTGATAAGATTGTCTTTGGAGAGAGGAGTAATTGGGACCCATGGTAATAACTAAAGGATTATCAACTTAAGATTTATTTCTTAAATAATAATAAAAAAGACTGGAAATAAAGTGACTGAATATTATAGATTGTTCATTCTGAATGATGTGGGGTTATTTGTCAAATGGATCCTTTATTATTCTTTTACAATTTCTCAAAAAAATATTATTTTATAAAAAATAGGAAGAGAAGATAGGAGGGAGGGACAAGCAAAGGACATGCTACGGCAGCTGACTTGGCTCTGACAGCCAAGAAGTCATCTCTCTTTACTTCGTTTCTTAGGGTTGCAAATCCTTGCTGACTCTTTCTCTGGCTCTTGGTGGTGAATTTGCTTCCTTTCAAAAGTAATGGCCCATTTATTGCTTGCAGAAAGAAAACTAAACTGGAATGTGAGCACCAAGCTGGGGTCTGGGAGCTGAAACACTGTTTAAAATCTTTTTGAGCAGAAGTCCTGGAGTGCCTGCTCGATTCCTGAAGCCCTAAGAATGGTTATTAAATTTATATTTTGTTTGTTATTCAATCTTAGTGGTCAAATATGAAATATGAAATATTTCACATTCTTTATGAGTTTTTCATATGGACTCATGCATCACCTTTTGCACAGTTGTTCTGTACATTTTTTCTTTGACTTTTTGAGGAGTTGAAGAAAACACCTAAATTATAAATGTTGAACAAAAGTCATTGGGGAAAATACAGTCTCTGCATTGGAAAGGACCCATATAACAGCATCCCTCCCTACTTTTAGGTCAGAAATCTCAGAAATCCATAATAAAAATGTTTCATTATATTCAGAATACAATCTAGCAATCTAAGTGACAAAATTTGTTGACTAGTGTTCTAATGTTGCAGTGTTAGTTTATATTCTGTCAGCAATTTCCCCCAAGTCAGATGGAAATAAGACTGAGAGAATCTAATGTCCAGTATAATGTCTGGCTCATAATGTGTAGTTAATAATTATTTTTTTAATAAATAAACAAATGAATTAATAAATGAATGCGGGATAAAATGCAAATGGGAAGAAAGATTACTGATGTACACAGCAATGGTGATGGTTGTTCCTAACCCCATATAGCTATAGTCACTTTTTAGAACATGTCTGTACCAGAGAAATAATAATAAAAAACTGTCCATCAGTTCTAAGGTCAGTGGAAACAAAATAATAATATAAATAAAATAACTCGAAGTTTTAAAATTGAAATATTGGTCTAGTGAAACACCATTCTCAGAAGCTCAGTGTTATAGGTAGACTTGTGTCTCCCAAAGAAGATATGTTGAAGTCCTAACACATAGTAGCCCAGAATGTGACCTTACTTGAAAAGAGTCTTTATAGAAGTAGTTAAATTAAAATGAGGTCATTTGGGGGGACCCTAATCCAAACTGACTGGTGTCCTTACAAAAATGGGAAATTGGGATACAGAGTTAGACATGCACAAAAAGAAGACTATGTAAAGAGACCGAGGAAAAATACCATGTAACAAAGGGAGTTACGCTGCCACCAGCCAAAGACCATCTAAGACTCCCCAAAGCTGGAAGAGTCAAGAAGGTATTCTCCTACAGGTTTCAGAGGAAACATGACTTTGCCAACAACTTGATTTTGGACTCTTGGCTTCTAGAACTGTGAAACAATAAATTTCTGTTGTTTTTAGCCACCTCCTTTGTGGTACTTCGTCATGGTAGCCCTAGGCAACCAATACCCTCAGGATAATTGTAAGGGCCTACTTAGTGAGAGCAACTCCATCTCGGTTAAACAGCCATTTTGTTGTTTATGCGGTAAGCTTAAATTGACCCTTCCCCCCAGAGGAACTTACTTAAAAGCAAGTCCAAGAAACCAGTAAAATGTAGTCGGCTAGTTCCTGATAACAGAGCCCAGAATACAAGGACGAGTCAGGCCAGATGGAAACATCTAATCAGTGAAAAGCACATATGCAACCTCCCTAACCACCAAAGAATGTAAACCCCACCTTTTGGCCGCCAAACTTGGGCACCAATTCTGACCAGAGTAATAGGCTAGTTCAAACCAGATGAAACTAGCCAATCAGCAAGAGACACACAAAGCCGGTGGTTTAAAATAACAAGATATGGGTTGTGGTTTTACCCAATAAAAGGTAGCCTATAAGATTGGGAGGGGTCGCTCTCTTTAGAGGTGGCCCTGACCGGTCGTCGATTCTTGATGCTTGGCACAAATAAAGCTTTGCTTGACCTTCGCTTTATATCAGTCTTGTTCCTTTGATAACAAACCCCAACAATAATCATTTCATATTTCAGTTAGACCCATCAGGGTATTACAAGATAAACTGAGGTCTATTACAACTAAGAGTTTATTGAGCAAAAATCGATTCAAATCAGGCAGCGTCAAACTGGGAGTTGTTAGAAGCACTCCACTGACAGGAGCTGAAGGAAAGACTTTTACAGAGAAGAGGCAGAGGCAAAGCAAGGAAATTGCTTGTAGTTTAAGTGGTTGCATTACTTGGGAAAGCCCACTTGGCTGTTTGTAATTGGTTGTCATTAGGATTTGATTTCTTAACCTTAAGGCTTAGGTTTTGGTTTGCTTATATAGGGCAGTAAGACCCTCTCAATCTAATGGCCTCCTTGTTGAATTAGCTTAACAAAGGTTTCCTATCCAAGTTTATAATTACAGATGGGGAAACATTTTTCATCATCACTTCATTAGGATCTCATTTGTCAAACATTTATTATATATGACTTTAAATTTTTTTTTAAATATATTTTTTTTAATTTGAGAGAGAAAGGGACCACAGAGGGATAAGGGAAGGAGGAAGAGCAGACTCCCCAGTGAGCAAAGAGCCAGACGCGGTGCTCAATCCCAGGATCCAAGATCATGACCTGAGCTGACAGCAGATGATTAAACTGATTGAAACACCCAGGCTCCCCTTGAAATTGTTTAATGTCCTTGAGGAATGAATTAGTTGCCAAATGAATTTATTTTATCCTTGAAATGTATGTGAATAGAAAGAACCATCAATGACAGGATATAAGTTAATTGTTTTTAAATGACCTGCATATTATTTTGAAAAAAATCAACAATTTCAAATTGTGACAATTTGACTTGAAATATATTAATTGAAATTAATATAAATAAAAATTATGGTAAGGACAGACAGATAGATCAGTGGTAAAACTGAGAGTTCAGAAATAAATGCATATACTTACCATCAATTGCTTTTTGACAAAGGGGCCAAGGCGATTCAATTAGGAAAGAGTAGTCTTTTCAAAGTGGTGCCAGGTGGCGTAACATGCAAAAGAATGCAGTTGGAGCCCTGTTTCACATCATTCTCAAAAAAATCACCCAATACAGATCATAGACTGAAGTGTAAAAGCTAAAACTATAAAACTGTTAGAAGAAAAACACAATAGTAAACCCTAGGCAATAGTTTCTTAGATATGACACCAAAAGTACAAAATGAGATAAATTGGGACTTCATCAAAATTTTAAAATTTTAGACTACAAATGATATCATCAGGACAGTGAAAACTCAACCTACAGAATGGAAGAAAATATTTGCAAATCATGTATTAGATAAGACAGTTATATCTGAAATATATAAAAAATTCATACAATTCAACAGTAAAACATCATCCCAATTTTAAAGTATCAAAGGATGTGAATATCTTGAGTATCTTCTCTAAAGAAGATGTACCAGTGGCCAATAAACACATGAAAACATTGATTAGGGAAATACGAATTGAAACCATTATAAGATACCACTCCACAACCACTGGGTTAGTTATAATCAAAAATATATACAATGACAAATATTAGTAATATGTAAGGGCATTGGAATCCTCACACATTGCCAGCTGGAATGAAAAATGGTGCAACAGTTTTGGACAATGCCTCAAAAAGTTAAAGGCAGTATTACCATATTACCCAGGAATTCTCCTTTCAGGAGAACTGGAAATGTATGTCCATACAAAAACTTACACAGTTATTCATAGCTCCAAAGTGGAACAACTGAAATGTCTACCAATTGATTAACAGATGAACAAAATGTGTAATCTATACAATGGAATATTATCTGACCACAAAGAATAATAAAGTACTGACACATGCTGTGGTATGAGTTATTTACTCCTGTGTAGCTGTTTTTTATGTTTATCAATTTGACTATGAACTCCAGAGGCCAGATACTGGGTCTGGTTTTCTTTACTATTGTATCTTGGTATTCAGTAGGGTACCTAGATATTTGTTGAATGAGGTAAGAAATAACAATCCAAAATTCCTATACAATAAAATAATCTGAACATTCTCAGAGTTAAAACATCCCAGAGCAGGGGCTGTAGAACACAATGGGAAGTTCCTTCTAGAGAGAAGATACAGGTTCACATGAATAAACCCCCTTCATTGCCAAAGCTGGGGACCCAGCAGGTCCATCAATGTATGGACCAGGATTTGCCTGTGTTTTCCAATCTTCATTGTAGTTATCCAATATATTGGGTGTGTCCTGGGTTGGATGATGGGGCACAATTCCTATGTCTTTGGACTAAAAGAAATTCCTTCAGACTTGATGGAAAGAGTGCACACCACCTAAAGGACCTAGCACGTTTAATAAATGTTCCAAAAATAAGTACGCCAGAGTAAAACGCAGGAAGATTTGACCCAACTTTGCAGGTCAGAGAACTCTGGTTTTTCTTCTTAAATATGACTAATCTGAGGTCTGAGGAAGAGTAGAAACTCATTTCACTCTTCAGAGGGGAGAAAATTGTTTCAAGTAGAAGACCCAACACAAGAAGTCCCAAGAGGGGCCGGGAAAAAGCGAGGAAGTGTGGGGCAAGCTAAAATGAAGAGAGAAGTGGGTTCATGTGGCACTTTAAAGCCCATGTTAACCATTTTGTGTTTCTCTTCAGGGTGTCAGGAAGTCATTTAATCAGTTTTACACAAAAGGGGATAATGCAATCATGTGTCACTTTGAAAAGATCACTGTCTTTTAAGTTCTTCCTGGGGAAGAACTTGCTGGTCAAGGTGCATACCAGCATCTCAGCAGCTACATTACAATAAGTGCATGATATACAACAAATAAGCAGCAAAGCAGCACCAGGGCCAGCAGCAGAAGGTTGTGGTGGAGGAAGGTAAACTGCTTAATTAATTAATTAATTAATCTGAAATTAATTCCAAGAACTTCTGTTATTTTTTTGGGATGAACACAAATGGCCTTATGAATATTCTTGAAGATAATATACTTATTTAGGGAGCTTTTCCTATTTCCTCTGTTAATTAGATGTTCTTTTTATTACATTTCTTTCTTCTCTCATGATGTGTTTTCTCAGATATGTGGTGTTTTCTTTCTGCCTCTCTGTGCTTTTGCGGATCCTTACTTGTTTGTGGATGCAGCTTCTGACAATGTATACGGAGGAGAAGGAGGTGTTATTCCAATATTATTGGAAAAAGTGTATTGGTAGTTTACAGTTAAGAGGTTAACTACCAGTCATCTTCCATGTCTCTCTGCCCCCAGAACCCACAGTGTCTGCTTTATACTGATAGCAACTGTTTGTTGCTCAGTCCAAGGAGAAGCTGGCCAAGCTGCTCCAAGTGCAGTTCCTTAGTGAATCATCCCAACGATTGTGCCAGGGGCCCTTCCTTGTAATTTTACATCCCCAGGACATGCCCTAGGCTTTTATAGAAGTTCTCTCTTGCCCTTATTTTGGATAAGATTTCCTGTAGACTTGTTTCTCTATACATCTGACCCTGTCTGTTTTTCCTCTTTCAGGAATTCCTCACAGTTTCAGCTTACTGGTGGCAGTCACACTTTCCAATGCTCTAAGTTATTCAAGTCCACTCCTTCTTCAAGCCATGCCAAAAAAATGTTGATTGGTGGGGAAGGTAGATGTCATAATAAAAATAATTTTGTTTCCAAAAGAAGTCTAAAATCTTGTGGATACTCAGGATCACACTGTGAAGGTCAGTTATAGAGAGCGGTACAATCCGCAGTAAAGCAGGTGTCACTACCAAGAAAACATTCTGCTAAAAATAGCAAGTTTCATGGGAGCTACAATGGCATTCTCTTATGGTCCAAGTTTCTTCACAACATTTGACTTTAATAATTTCCAGGATGAAACTGCCTATTCCATGCCAGTAGGCTGCAGAATATAAGATCACAGTGAAGAGTTTGTACAATTGTCAGAGCAGATGCAAGTTATCTTTTGAGAGAAAAAAAACAAAAACTCATTCTAACTGCATTAGCCACACATGTAAAAGTCTTTTTGTCATCAGGAATATAAGTCAATCTCTTGCAATACATACAATGTGACAAACTTACCCTCTCCCACATGGTATCAAAAGCATTTTACTTGTATTTTTTTGCATAAAAAAATTAATACCTGGGGCACCTGGGTGGCTCAGTGGGTTAAGCCTCTGCCTTCGGTTCGGGTCATGATCTCGGGGTCCTGGGATCGAGCCCCGCATCGGGCTCTCTGCCCATTAGGGAGCCTGCTTCCTCCCCCATCTCTCTCTGTGCCTGCCTCTCTGCCTACTTGTGACTACTCTCTGTCAAATAAATGAATAAAATCTTTAAAAAAAATTAATACCTGCACTCGAGGGAACAATGACTGGGGTAACTGTATAATT
The DNA here is from genome assembly GCF_963455335.1 of Martes martes. Lineage (NCBI taxonomy): Eukaryota > Metazoa > Chordata > Mammalia > Carnivora > Mustelidae > Martes > Martes martes. Next base: position 126,736,902 of record NC_137893.1, read on the forward strand.
TGTCATCTAAATAGAAACACTTTGAGAATAAAAAGGTTATTAATAATTACTTCCAGAAACGGGCATAAACTGAGACTGTTTCCGACAAACAAGGATGTATGATGACCCTAAGCATAACCCAGCACCCCTTTCAAACATCTGATAAGAGTCTAATGTGTATATTACATATTCACTCTTCCCAGCCCCCTTTCCACCAGTGTAATTAGGCAGATTAATGGACAGCAAATCAGGAAACAAGAAAATTTCCTTCCATTTCTACTTCTACCAAATCACATGGGGGAATATTTTTATAATTTGAATAATCTACTTATTTAAATAAAAGAATGTCAAATGAGAAAGCTGGCACTCTCCTTTTTAGCGTGATCTAAGTGTTGCAACATGGAGGCAGGTTTCTTAACTTTCATTCCTTTGTAGTCATATAAGAATATAGAGTTCCTGCGCATTACCTCATTGCATCCTTGAAATAAATTAATCAAGATAAGTAGTAATACATATTAAATTTACTAAAAAAGGAAAACAACATTCAGAGAAATAAGATTGTTTTATAGTCTAATAAGAAAGTATTTTTTTTTAATTCTAGTAGAGTTAACATACAGTGTTAAATTAGTTTCAGGTATACAATTCAGTAATTCAATAATTCTGTATATTACTCGGTGCTCATGGAGTTAAGTGTACTGTTGCACTTGTGATGAGCACCAAGTGATATATGGAATAAATTAATGTGTTATACATTTGAAACTAATGTGTATGTTAACTAAAAGGAATTAAAATAAAAAACAAACTTTTAAAAAACGATAAATATATTCTTAATCACCTTCACCTATCTCACCCATCATCCCACTCACCACCCTTATGGTAACCATCTCTTGGTTCCCTATAGTTAAGAATCTGTTTTTGGTTTGTCTCTTTTTTCTTTTGTTCATTGTTTTGTTTCTTAAATTCCACATATGAGTGAAATCATATGGTACCTGCCTTTTTCTGACTGGTTAATTTAGCTTAGCATTTTACTCTCTAGCTCCATCCATATCATTGTAAATGGCAAGATTTCATTCTTCTTTTTTTTGACAGACTAGCATTCCATTGTGTATACATACCACATCCTCATTATCCATTCATCTATCCACGGGCACTTGGGTCTATTCCATAATTTGGCTATTGTAAATAATGCTGCAATAAACATAGGGCTGCATATATCCTTTTGAATTAGTCTTTTCATAGTCTTTGTGTAAATACCCAGTAGTGTAATTACTGAATCATATGGTAATTCTATTTTTACTTTTTTGAGGAACCTCCATACAGTTTTCCATAATGGCTGCACTGGTTTGCATTCCAACCAACAGTGCACTAAGGTTCCTTTTTCTCCATATCCTCATCAATATTTCTTGTTTCTTATATTTTCATTTTAGCCATTCTGAACTGTGTGAAGTCAAATCTTACTGTGGTTTTCTTTGCATTTCCCTGATGATGAGCGATGTTGAAAATCTTTTCATGTTTCTGTTGGCCAAGTGGATGTCTTCTTTGGGGAAATGTTTGTTCATGTCTTATGCCCATCTTTAAATCAGATTATTTTGTTTTTTGATGTTGAGTTTTATAAGTTTTATAATATATTTTGGATACTATTTATTGAATATGTTATTTGCAAGTATCCTCTCCCATTCAGGTACTGCTGTATAGAAGCTTTTAATTTTGGTGTACTTATTCTTCTCAAACTATTCCAAAAAATAGAAAACTTCAAAATTCATTCTATGAGGCCCTGATATCAAGACCAGATGAAGACACTACAAGAAAAGAGAATTATAGGCCAATGTCTCTGACAAACATAGATGCAAAAATCCTCAACAAAATATTAGCAAACTGAATTCAAGTGGGATACCCAAGATCAAGTGGGATTTATTCCTAGGATACAAGAGTGGTTCAATATTCACAAATCAATAAATGTGATACATCACATCAGTAAGAGAAAGAATAAGAACCATATGATCAATAGACAAAGAAAAAGCATTTGACAAAGAACATCGATTCATGATAAAAACCCTCAACAAAGTAGGTTTAGAGGGAACATACTTCAACATAATAAAGGCCAAATATGAAAAACCCACAACTAATATCATACTTAACAATGAAAAATTGAGAGCTTTTCCCCTAAGGTCAAGAACAAGACAAAGATGTCCACTCTAACCCTTTTACTCAACATAGAACTGGAAGTCCTAGCTACAGCAATCAGATAAGAAAAAGGAACAGAAGTCATCCAAATTGGTAAGAAAGAAGTAAAATTTTCACTATTTGCAGATGACATGATACTACATACAGAAAATTCCAAAGACTCCACTGAAAAACTATTAGAACTGATATGAATTCAATAAGGTGATAGGATACAAAGTAAATGTACAAAAATCTGTTGTATCTCTATACACTAATAATGAAGCAGCAGAAAGAGAAATTAACAATCTTATTTACAATTGTGCCAAATAATAAAATTCCTAGGAATAAACTTAGTGAAGGAGGTGAAAGACCTATACTCTGAAAGCTATAAAATCTTGACAAAAGAAATTGAAGATGACACAAACAAATAGAAAGATATGCCATGCTCATGGATTAGAAAAACCAATATTCTTAAAATGTCCACACTAGCCAAAGCACTCTACAGATTTAATGCAGTCCCTTATCAAAATACCAATGACATTTTTTACAGAACGAGAACAAATAATCTTAAAATTTGTGTGGACACACAGAAGACCCCAAATAGCCAAAGCTATCTTGAAAAAAAAAAAAAAAGCTGGAGGGATCACAATCCCAGATTTCAAGCTGTGATAATGAAAACAATATGGTTCTGGCACAAAAACAGACACATAGATCAATGGAACAGAAGAGAAAGCCCAAAAATAAACCCAAAAGTATATGGTAAATTAATCTTCAACAAAAGAGGCAAGAATATACAATGGGAAAAAGACAGTCTCTTCAACAAATGGTGTTGAAGAAAAGAAAAAGAAAGAAACAAAACAAAAGAAACAAAACAAAACAAAACAAAGAAACTGGACCACTTTCTTTCTTACACCATACACAAAATAAACTCAAAATGGATTAACCTAACTGTGAGACCTGAAATCATAAAATCCTTGAAGAGAGCACAGGCAGTAATTGCTCTGATATCAGCCATAGCATTTTCCTAGGTATGTCTTCAAGGTAAGAGAAACAAAAGCAAAAATAAACTATTGGGACTTTAATCAGAAAATGTTATTATTGTGTGTATTTTCATTGCACTGACTTTTCAGTGAAAGTAAGCTTTTTTCCATGTCAACTTGTCCTTTGTGTTTTGTGAATTGCCCATTTTTTTCTATTAAAGAGCTAATTTCTCTTATACTTTTCTCTGTTTAATCATTATTTTATTAGAGTAATAAATATATCTATTTTTTTAAAGTCAAATCATATTTTAGGCTTTATGGGGGGAGAAGGCATTCCCTTGCCTTACTCTTCTCCCAACTTTATATCTGCTTCTTAGGGGCAATTCTTTCAATTCTTTTAGTTGTTTCTTCTGCTATTTATCTCTATATTCCTAAACAATATTCTTAAGTTTCTATTCACCCTTTGATTATTTTTAATATTATATACTGACTTTTGATTGAGCATAAGAATTTAGTACTCTTACAAAGTACTTGCCCACCTCACCCACATACATGAACAATTTTCCCAGTACAGTGGTATCATAATTCTTTATTAAATTGAAGTTTAATATTTATATTGTTATGACTATATAAATACTGTTTACTGGTGACCTTTATTGTACAGTACACATACCTTCCTCAACTTAGGACGGGATTATGTCCCAATAAACCTGTCATAAATTGAAAATATCATAAGTCAAAAATGCATTTAATACACCTAACTTACTGAACATCAATAAACTCTTCCTCATGTGGCCAAAGTCATCAGGTAATCTATTGATTTCACTCACTTACCCCTTGGCCACATCTGCTCCTTAGGTCTATCCACAACTGCCATACTAGGAATTCAGTCGGCTATTATCCTCTAAATTCTCTTCACCTCTCTCCTGCGTTGGCATCCTTCTTTTCCAGATCCCATATCTGTTTCTTGAATTTTCACCCTCATTTCCTAATTTTAATTTTGTATATCCTTCAGTAGCATCCTGAGAAAAGGAGACAAAAGGAAAAATTGGGGAACTTTGAATGTCTGAAAATGTCTTTATTTTACCTTCACTATTGATTAATAGTGTAGTTGGATAGAGAGTTCTGCCCTAGAAATTAATTTCCTTCAGAATTATGAAGGCTTTGTTCCACTTTCTTCTAGCTTAAAATGTTGCTGCTGATAAACTCAATGCCATACTGATTTCTTATTCTTTGTATGCAATCTAGTTTTTTCTCTCTGGAAGCTTTTAGAATCTTGTATCAGTCGGGGTACTGTCAAAAAGAAAAAGTCATTTTATGTACTCTATGACAAATTTAATACAGAATTAAGAATTTCCATGACTGTTGGAAGAACTTAAAGAGCAGAGGTCATGAGAGCCATCACCAAAAATCAGAGGAACTCGTGCTAAAGATCTCAGCTTCAGCGTAAGGCAAGTGGTTCTCAAAAACATATGGAAATTCTCAAAAATCTCTGAGAAGCATCCAGCAATCATCTCGGAATTCAGTAATGAAGAGGATAGTTCTCAAGAGTTTGCCAAGAAGCCACTGTGAATCTCTTCTCTACCCATACATGTGGAAGTTTTTCTCACCAACATACTCTAACCAAATACTGTGTATGTAGGAAAGGAGATTCTAGAAAATGTAGTTCAGCCTTAAAGACAAATGATAGTAGAGCTGAGTTAACAACAGACTGTGGAAGCACAGACTACACCTCTGTCAGCTCAGCATCCAAAGATCCTCATTTTCAACATTATGCTTCCCAGTGAAGATATTAGCAACATTATACTTCTCCATTATATGATTTAACTCTTCATCATACAACCAAACCCATAAGAAATCCAAAGTTCCACTTTGCCATCTTTGAGTAAATGCTTCTTTTTTCTCCAATTCACAATCCCCTTTTGCAATCATATAATCTAAAAGTGAGATATAGAAATAAGTACGACTTACACATTAATACTTTTAGGTGGCATGGAAATGGGAGAGGAGAAAGAGGAAAATGTCAGTATATATACAAATGTACAAATATAGGAACAAGACAGGAAATATATTTAACTACCATAGTGCGTATTTCTGCAAATGGCCATATGGCCATAGGTGGTATTTATAATCCCCTTCTCTTACCATACATTCCCTTTTCCAGTTTTCCCCAGCAAGCGCCCAAACCAGTTCATTTTCTTTTTTTCGATCTCGTAAGTTGAACTGAGTCTTATTCTTGAACTTTCTGCTATAAAGGTCCTACCTGTTCTGGTTGCTATCGTTTTCTATTATTTCTACTATAGAACATGAGAGTATTAAGAGATCACCAAGAGAATCTCCTGGACCCCAGGTAGTCCTCCTTGCCCTCATTGTGTAGTAGCAAACCAAATTACTATTGATAATCAAGATGAATTGTCACATTCAGTACAATAACCTTTTTTTTTTTTAATCTGATAATGTGGCCAGATGGCTGTCTCAGCTTCCTCTTTATTTTTTTTTATTTTTTTTAAAGATTTTATTTATTTATTTGACAGACAGAGATTACAAATAGCCAGAGAGGCAGACAGAGAGAGAGGAGGAAGCAGGCTCCCCGCTGAGCAGAGAGCCTGATGCCTGTCTTGATCCCAGGACCCTGGGATCATGACCTGAGCCGAAGGCAGAGGCTTTATAGCCCACTGAGCCACCCAGGCACCCCTCAGCTTCCTATTTAATGAAACCATTGCTGTGCCCCTGGTAGAAGCATTCCTTACCCTGGAAACCAAGATCTCTAGGACCAGCAGAGTGCAATACCATGGAAATGGAAAGCCAAAATTTTGCTAGTATATCATTAGGTGTAACAATTTAAAAAGTACCTGTTTATACCCTTTGATTCCTGAAACTGCGTATCTACTTGGGAGGAATTAATCACTGGTTCATAGCATGTCCTGTATCTCGGGCATTATGCCAGCTCCACAAAGTGATTTCACCCAACTGACACCATAACTGAATTTTCAGAGTTCATTCTCTCAGGCCAACTTCAGGATGATGGGAAACATGGTAGACAGTGAATTCCAAATAACAGTAGTAACGTCATGCTTTCACGAGACAATCGCTGCACTTCATTTGCTTTCGAATGAGTTCCTTGTCAGAAGTAATGCTAAGAGTAACCATGATCATAAATAACACACTCTATAAGTCCAGGGATAATCATTATGGCAGAAGCATCATGGGCAGTGAAGGTAAAATCCACATCCTGTAAGAAAAAAATCATTGTTCCTCAAAGGACAGAAATTATCCAATGTATTTGAACTACCCCCAGGTGGCTGCTTGGATCCCCCAATTAATAGTGCCCTATCATGGGCTCAGTGCTGGTCTTTGCTATTAGCAATTGGGCACCCCACAGGGGCCATCGTCCTGTAATCTCGTGAAGGTTACATAAATGGAATTATACAACATTTCTCCTTTTAAATTGGCTTTTCTTCATTCAGCATAACTTCATCCAAGCTGTTGTATGTATTAATAGGTCATTCCTTCTTATCATTGAGTACTACTCCTGTGGTATAGATGCATGACTATTTCTTTAACCATTTATCCATTGAAGGATATATGGGTCTTTTCTAGTTTGGAGCTATTACAAATAAAGCTGCCATAAACATTTGTTTATCTATTTCTTTGTCTTTGTTTCTGCTGTATTATAAATTTTCAAAAGTTCTTTCTTGTTTTTTTTATAGCACCCTCTTTTGGCTTTATCAGTAAAATATTTTCTCTTTTATTTGCACATATTAATTATAATTTACAACAATTGTTTTCTACTTTTCTTTGCATTGTCTCTGTTCCCAAGGAGTTCCTCTGTTTTTCTTTTCTTTCTTTCTTTCTTTTTTCTTTCTTTCTTTCTTTTTCTTTCTTTCTTTCTTTCTTTCTTTCTTTCTTTCTTTCTTTCTTTCTTTCTTTTTCTTTTTTGCATAGGACTATTTCTCATGTGAACATTTTCCTCATTATATGATCAATGTTGGTTAAAAATTTATATTTAAAATGAGGTACCACAAAATGTATTGAAAGAGCTTCTTGACTAGTTAGCTTCCCTGGTGAGGAAGTGGGTAGTTTACTAGTTACAATAAATTAAGGTATGTCATGGTAACAAACAATACCCAGATCTTAGTGACTTAGCACAATAAAAGTTTATTTCTCACTAATGTCATAGTCCAGTGTGACTGTGGCAACTACAGTGATATTGTCAGGATTAGCAGCTGGGATAATGCCCATGTTTCTGTAAAGATGTTGAGGATTCCTAGGAGACAGGAGGTTTCTACGCCACGGCCTCAGGTTCTTCAGGACGCACTGTGTAGTTTTATATCAAGCAGGCATCATTTTCATATGAATTTGAGTAAGTGCAATTTTTGGTTTTGTTGAGTCTTTGGAATTTTCTGTACATAAGATCATATCACCTGCAAATAATAGCACTTTTACTTCTTTCTTATATGGATGCCTTTTATTTCTTTGCTTTGCTTGATTGTTCTAGCTAGAATTTCCAGTACTATACTGAATAAGAGAAGTAGACATGGACATCTTTGTGTTCTTCCTGATCTCAGAGGGAAAAGCTTTATTTTTTTACTGTTGAGTATAATGTTAGCTCTGGGTTTGTTGTATATGGTCTTTATTATGTTGAGGTGTATTCCTTCTATTACCCAATCTGTTGAGGATTTTTATCATGAAATGTATTTTGTAAAATGCTTTTTCTGCATTAATTGAGATGATCATATGATTTTTATCTTTTATTTTACTAATGTGATATATTTATTGCTTTATTGATTTGTGTATATTGAATGACCCTTGGGTACCAGGTAAGTTCCACTTGATCCATGTTGTATAATCCCTTTACTGTGTTCTAAAATTTGTTTGCTAGTATTTTGTTGAGAATTTCTACATCTATATTTGTCAGGGATATTGATCTATAGTTTACTTTCTTTCTTTCTTTCTTTCTTTTTGTAGGGTTCTTTTCTGGCATTAGTAACAGGTAATGCTAGCCTTGTAGAATGATATGGAAGTGTTTCCTCTTCTTCTATTTTTAAAAAGAGTTTGAGAAGGATGGTGTTAATTATTTAAATATTTGGTAGAATTAGCCAATGAAGCCACCTGATCCTAAAGTTTTCTACATTGGGAGGTTTCTGTTTTGTTTTGTTTTTGTTTTTGTTTTAAGATTTGGTTTATTCATCTGAGAGAGAGAGAGAGAGAAAGCACAGAGGGAGAGGGAGAGAGAAAAGCAGATTCTCCACTGAGAGGAGAGCCTGATATGATCCCAGGACCCTGGAATCATGAGCAGATTTTTTGTTTTTCTCATATTCAATCTTAGTAGACATATGTTTCTGTAATTTATCTATTTTTTTTTGATTATATATTTTGTTGCCATATAATTATTCATAGTAGTCTCTTACAATTCTATGTATTTTTAATATCTGTTGTAATTCTCTTTCATTTATGATTTCATTTGAGTATTCTCTTTTTTTCTGATTAACCTAGCTAAAGGTTTATCTTTTTGGTTTTTTGTTTTGTTTTGTTTTTGTTTTTGTTTTAGATTTTATTTTATTTGACAGAGAGAGAGATCACAAGTAGGCAGAGAGGCAGGCAGAGAGAGAGAGGAGGAAGCAGGCTCCCCGCCGAGCGGAGAGCCCGACGCGGGGCTCGATCCCAGCACCCTGGGATCACGACCCGAGCCGAAGGCAGAGGCTTTAACCCACTGAGCCACCCAGGCACCCCTAAAGGTTTATCTTTTTGAAGACCAGCTTTTAGTTTTGGTATTTCCTGCTGTTTTTCTGGTGTCCATTTCATTTATTTCTGCTCTGATTCTTGTGCTTGCTTTCTTCTCCTAACATAGGGCTGAATTTGCTCTTTTTTTTCTAGTTCCCTTAGGTGAAAAGTTAGGTTTTTTAGATGAGATCATTCTAATTGCTTAATATATGCATCTTTTGCTATAAACATCCTTCTAAGAATTGATTTTGCAGCTTCCCAGAGGTTTTGGTATGTTGTGTTTTCACTTTTATTTGTTTTGAAGTATTTTTTTATTTCCCTTTTGATTTCTTCTTTGGCCCGTTGGTTGTTCAGAAGTGTGTTGTTTAGTTTCTACGTATTTTCCACCTTTCCCCTTATAAATTCTAGGTTCAAAACATTTTAGTCAGAAAAGATACTTGGGATGAATTTAATTTCTTAAATTTGCTGAGTTATTTTGTGTCCTATTGTATGACTCACCTTGGAGAATGTTCCACGTGTACTTGAGAAGAATGTATATTCTACTGCTGTTGAATCCAATGTTCTATATATGTCTATTATGTCCATTTGGTCATAAGTACAGTTAATAGCAATGTTACTTTGTTGATTATTTACCTGGGTGATCTATCCATTGCTGACAATGGAGTATTGAAGTCCCCTACTACTATTGTATTGTTGTCCATTTCTCGCTTCAGATCTGTTAGTATCTGCTGAATATACTTAGGTGCTCTGATAGGTATGTTTATATTTATGATTGTTATATCTTTTTGATGAATTGATCTTTTTTCATTATGTAATGATTTTCTTTTGTTCATATTGCATTCTTTTCTTTTTTTATTCTTAACATATAATGTGTTATTTGTTTCAGCTGTACAGGTCTGTGATTCATCAGTCTTACTTACACAATACACAACGCTCACTACAACACATAACCTCCCCAGTGTCCATCACCCATCCCCCCCAACCCCCTCACCTCCCTCCCCTCTAGCAACCCTTGGTTTGTTTTCTGAGATTAAGACTCTTATGGTTTGTCTCCCTCTCTGGTTTCATCTTGTTTCTTCTTTCCCTCTCTTCCCCTATGATCCTCTGCCTTGTTTCTTAAATTCCACATATCAGTGAGATCATATGATAATTTTCTTTCTCTCATTGACTTATTTTGCTTAGCATAATACCCTCTAGGTCCATCCACACCATTGTAAATGACAAGATTTTAGGGGTTTTGATGACTGTATAGTATTCCATTGTATATATATATATACCACATCTTTTTTATCCATTCATCTGTTGATAGACATCTGGGCTCTTGCCATAGTTTGGCTATTGTGGACATTGCTGCTATAAACATTGGGGTGCAGGTGCTCCTTTGGATCACTACATTTGTATCTTTGGGGTAAACACCCAATAGTGCAATTGCTGAGTCATAGGGTAGCTCTATTTACAACTTTTTGAGGAACCTCCATACTGTTTTCCAGAATGGTCTCTCCAGCTTGCATTCCCACATAAAGTATTTTTTAACTGAGAGATGTACATAGTTTTGTTAGACATACTGCTATTGTCCACTTAATAGACAACATTATAGTGTAAACATAGCTTTTATAAGCACTGGAAAACAGAAACATTCATTTGACTCACTTTATTGAAATATTATTGGTATGCAATAGGTATGTATATATACACAAGGAAATATTATTCAGCCACAAAAAAAGAAGGAAATCCTGCCATTGATGACAAAGTTGGACTCTGAAGACATTTTGCTAAGTGAAATAGTCAGAAAGAGAAAGAAAATCCTGTATGATCTCACTTATATGTGGAATCTTAAAAAAAAGTAGAAATATGGTTTCAGGGGCTAGAGGGTGAGGTAATAGGAGTGATATTATTTAAGGATACAAACTTACAACAACTAAATAAATAAGTCCTCGAGATCCAATGCACAGAAGAGTGACTGTGTACAATAGTACTGTATTATTAACCTCAAACATGTTAAAACAGACTAAAGCTTAAGTATTCCCATCACAAAAAGAAAGGATAATTATATGATGTGACAGAGATGTAGCTAAGGCCATAATGCAATCATATTGCAGTATACAAATGTATCAAACTGAGACTTGTATATCTTGAACTTATACAATGTTGTATGTCAAATATGTTTCAATTATTAAAAATATCAATTTAAATTTTAAAAATATTTCAATATAAATCACTAATTTTTAGAATATTGTCTTGACATTTTGTTTATTTTTGTGAATGGTTCAACATAAAGATCTGATTTTATTTTTGACAAATGGATAGCCAGTTGTTCAATACCAGGAATAAAAAAAGCACTCTTTCACTACTGGCTTTACATAATACACCTGCATATACACAGGTGTATTTCTAAACTCTTTTGTCCCATTGAGGTTTCTGTCTCTTCTTGCACCAGTATTATCAATCCCATTTTAAAGTGTGCTAAAGATATAAATGCGTAAGTCACTGAAAAATAAATATAAACATATAAATGATGCTTGGATTCTCTAACAATTGCAGACATGTGAGTTAATGAGTTACAGTTTTAACTTTTTCCAGATTTATAATATTTAAAAGATTAATAACATCTCAGTTTGCAAAAGTATAAGGAAATAAATGACCTAATTGATGCTCAGTGACAGTATGAACTGGGAGCAACATTTTTTAAAGGAAATTTATCATGCTATACTTATTTTTAAACCTCGAACTTCAGAAAAACTTAGTCCACCAAAAATGTTCCAGAAACAATATATTAGCAAAAAAAAAAAAAGGTAAATAACTAAATGTTAACAATAGTGAAGGATAAGGTAAATATGGCATAGTCTACCATGAACTATGCTGAGTAGGTAGTATTCAACACAAAGGGGAATTGTTGAATTGGACAAGGAAAAAGTACCAAGATTAGTTAGAAGAAATAAATTTATTGTTAGTCAACTCAGGAGAAAGAGTATAGGTTACTGTGACCGTGGGAGGTAACAGAGGGAACAGAGAAACAGAAGTGTGAACTCCATGATGTTTGTCATCTGGCTACAAGCAAGGATAAGCCAGGAGTCAGTGGGAGTTCAGACAGGGAGAATTACAATTTTAGTAAAGGCTCAGCTTCATGTACACCATTCCTTGCTGCCGTAGTAATGATACCTCCATTTTTTGTAAAGATATTGCAGTGAGAAAAATCACATGCAAATAAGGCAAGTGGCATCTAGAGATAATACAACTTGTGGTCTAGTTAGCTCTATTTTGGTAGGGGGCCAAGATCACAATTAGGTGGTAGTTTTGAACCCTAGATAACAAATGAACAGTACAGGGTTAAGCTGAACCTGTGCACTTGATTCCTATAATGATAAATGACCATAATTATTAATAACAATAAATGATAACGTGATTGATAAACAATATGACTCCAGACCTACATTTGTTCTTTTCATTTAAAGCCATGATAGTCCATATCCAGTGACTGATCCCAGTGGAGACATAAAGACCCAGCCTTTGTATCCTAACTGAGACAGGTCTGAAGGGTCGTTGTGTCTTCAAAACTCCCCCAACAGGATTGGCTGAGGCTGCCTTGCAACAGGACTTCTCCCTCTGCCCAAGTGGCTCCTTTCTACTCAGTGATCTAAAGTGTCCTCCCTTAATAAACTTCCTAGGTACTACTCTCCTCTTCAGAGTGTACTTCTGGGAAACTCAAACTGTGACACTATTTAACTGAATTGTATAAGTTCATTTACGATCACATACATAATTTTTCTGCCCTTTGACCTTAAGTCACACAGATGTGAATCCTAGAAATAGAGTTTTGGATATATAATAGCAACAACTCTGTTTCCTTCCTCTATTGTGTCTCTATTCCTCCTTTAAATTACAAATATTTCCACATCCGTATATTCTCTGAGCTGGTCTTATAAATAAACAGACACATGCACATGGTGTTCATCGAGCTGAACTAAGTTAATGAAACAATCATAAATATATTTTACTAGCTTTCACGATTCCACAGTGGCTGCATGCTTTTAAACATTCTTCATTTCTATTCAGTAAAATTTGCATTAATCCTTCATAGTTGTTATAGGAAGTTGGCTTGGTAGGGTTGACCGATTTCTTTGTAATATTTGTAAGGCCTATTTAAATACATTCCCTACTCTGCCCTTTAAGGAATATTGATGATAGTTCCTTACAACGTTTCTTAACTTAGCTTATAACTAAGAAAAATAAATAAATAAATACAAAACCCTCACTTGACAAATGACCATGATAAGGGCTCAAGGGGTGAAATAAACCAGCCAAAGATCACCCTACTAGTTAGGGACACAGGCAGAACAAGATCTTGTCTAATGTTCTTCATTTATATTCCAATTTCCTTCTGCAAATCATTCACATGTAAATTACCTTATAAAAACATAGCATTTGGAGTCAGAGCATTCAGGTTCTTAGCCCAATTTCAATACTTATTGCTATATTATCTTGAGCAAGATGATTACTTCAAGTGGGGATAATGATAATGTACCTATTTTTTTTGCTTGTTATAAAAAACACCAGATATGAAAAATAGCATAAAAGATGTTATTTTTTAAAATAAATTTTATTGGGGCACCTGGGTGGCTCAGTGGCTTAATGTCTCTGCCTTCGGCTCAGGTCATGGTCTCAGGGTCCTGGGATCGAGCCCCGCATCGGGCTCTCTGCTCCTCAGAGAGCCTGCTTCCTCCTCTCTCTCTGCCTGCCTCCCTGCCTACTTGTGATCTCTGTCTGTCAAATAAATGAATAAATCTAAAATAAATAAATAAATAAATAAATAAATAAATAAATTTTATTATTAAAGAAATAGTTTGAGGGTTTTTTTGCTTTATGTCATTTAAAAATGATAATATGTTTCTATAAATTTGACTAAAATATAAGAGTTTTATTTTGGGGTTTTTTTTTAAGTTTTTATTTAAATTCCAGTTAGCTAACATACAGTGTAATATTAGCTTCAGGTATACAATATAGTGATTCAACACTTCCATACAAAACCCACTGTTCATCACAAGTGCACTCCTTAATCCCCAATACCAATTTAATCCACACCACCTCCCCCTTCCCTCATGGCAACCATCAGTTTGTTCTCTATGGTTAAGGGTCTGTTTCTTGGCTTGTCTCTCTCACTCTTTTTTTCTTTTCCTTTTGTTCATTTTTTTTTTTATCTCCTAAATTCCACATACGAGTGAAATCATGGTATTTGCCTTTCTCTGACTTACTTCACTTAGCCTAATATCCTCTAGCTCCATCCACATTGTCACAAATGACAAGATTCCATTCCTTCTCATGGTTGAGTAATATCCCATTGTATATATATATATATATATATATGTATATATATATATATATATATATACACCAAAATCTCCTTATCCATCCATCAGTCAATGGACATGGGCTGTTTCCATAATTTGGTTATTGTAGATAATGTTACTGTAAACATCAGGGGGCATATTTCCCTTTGAATTAGTGTTTTTGCATTTTTTTAAAAGATTTTTATTTAGTTGAAAGAGAGAGACCACACAAGCAGGGAAGGGTAGAGCAGGAGGGAGAAAGAATCTGACATAGACTCCGCACTGAGCATGGAACCCAATGTGGGGCTCAATCCCATGACCATGAGATCATAACCTAGCTGAAACCAAGAGTTCAATGTTTAACCAACTGAACAACCCAGGTGCTCCTATATTTTTTATTCTTTGGGTAAATATCCAGTAGTGCGCTTACTGGGTCATAGAGTAATTCTATTTTTAACTTTTTTTTTTTTTACTTTTTTTTATTTTTAACTTTTTGACGAAACTCCATACTGTTTTCCAGAGTGGCTGCACCAGTTTTCATTCCCATCGACAGTGAAAGAGGTTTTCTTTTTTCCATATCCTGCCCAACACCTGCTACTTCTTGTGCTGTTGACTTTAACCATTCTGACACATGGGTGGTGATATCTCATTGTAATTTTGATTTGCTTTTCCCTGATGACCAGTGATGTTAAGTATCTTTTCATGTGTCCATTGGTCATTTGTATGTCTTCTTTAGAGTAATGTCTATTCATGTCTTCTGCTCATTTTTAAATTGGATTATTCATTTTTTGGGTGTTGAGTTTTAAAAGTTCTTTATATATTTTGGATACTAACCCTTTATCACATATATTATATGCAAATATCTCCTTATGTTCATAGTTCAATAATCCTTAGACTGACAATCCTTCTATGCAAAATATCATTTTAAAATTCCTCTATTGGAACAGATTACAACTGAACTTATCCATCATAAACAAAAACCTAGTGACTTATGTTATACCCATATCTCTTTCTCAAAATAAAAATTTGGCATTATCCAGCTTAATCACTTTCATTATACAAAAGAATTAACTCTGACTTTTTGACTATCCACAAAAATCAAATCCAATGTTTGTGGATGAAGATTTATCACCATTGACAATATTTGTAAAAATGAACTTAAGGTTCTGAAGACAATTTTTTTTAAAAAGGCACTAAATGTTTCAAGAGACTTCAGAATCGTTAGAAAAATTAATCTTCAGTTGACATTTATTATTATTATGTTGGCCAATGTCTTCCAGAGGCACACTTCTCATTCCAGTATAGAAATGCTATTTGATTCATTTAAAAATGAGACTTATCATTTTATAAAATGTGACTAAAAGTAAATTTAAAAGGTACATGTTAATCGTCTTTGGTTCTAAAGTGAAGCCAAAATGAGTGCAGATGCATAATTCAGCTTATACAAAAGGGAAATCATCCAGAAGTGGACAAAGCATAAGAGTCACAGGGTAGTACCACTCTGTACAACCCATGGTTGTCAATGAGTAAACATTAAACATTTAATCCAGGAAGTTCTCTGTTTTCAAACTTTCCCCTTGATTTTGACCAGCCTTGCTGGTGCTATGTTTTTTTGGGTTAAGTCCTGCATAGATGTTCTTTACTGAGAGGGAAAAAAGCCTATAAGAGAACAAAATAACAGGATAGAAGAACTGGAGAAGAGGAAACAGGAATACAAAAGAAGAGCTTTGTGTGCTGTATTTCACTGACTGGATAACATCAATGTATGTAGATGTTAGTCTTGAAACAAGTATGTTTTCATTGCATATAGCTTAGAAACCTACATTATTTGATAAGTTTATCAGGGGATTATTAAACTCTAGTTAATAATAATCAGAAATGTTATGTGTAATTCTTCCTCATACACCAATAATGTAACCTTGAGATTGCAAGTAAGAAGCTGAATGATGCATTCCTTTAGCCAATAAATTTATCACTAGGGTCTTTATCTTAAAAAAAGAAGCCATATTTTCCTTCACTAATTGATTCAGATGAAGCAAACTTTGTTCTGCTTACTTAAAATATTGCTATCATGCCTCTCAAAGAAAGCTAATTAAAGATTTTATATGCACGAAAGCACAAATATGACCAAAAAAACTACAAAATTGACATTATAGAATTATAAACATGCCCAACTCAGTTTATAAACTGAGGTATTTTGAAGCACAAATGTCTACACATAATTTTCCAGCCAAATATTTGTCTTATTTACTAGTCCAAGGACACAATATCAGATTTTCTTGAGAGAATGATAAATAGCTTACTTGTGACAGCCTCTTTCCTTTAGGGTTTTGAAATAGCTATGTGTGTATGGGGTAGTTTCTACCCATGTACTGAGCACAAGACACACATAGATTCTTATTTATGTTCAAGTTTGGTATTTTGATAACAGGCAAGATTTAACCATAGTGCAAAGACAAGAAATTTTTCATCTGAGTCAAAAGTTTAAATTTCATTGAGAACCTTAAGTAAAAAATAGAATATTAAAATTGTTGACAATATTTACAACCCAGTCATTTTTCAAATAGTTTCTAACACAACAAAAGTGACATTTTTTTATTTATCTTTGTTTTAAGGAATATATATTTCCCCTTCCCACAGATAGCTTCATTTTTAAGAAATGATTATTTTATCTGTCACTCTTTTCCTTGCAATTATTTTAGAATAACCTATATGTGCTAAAAATTTTAAACTCTTCTTTTTCAATAGTAATAATTGCAGCAAGTATAATTCTCATCACTTAAGAAGGAATACTGATAGTTTTTATTAAAAAGCAACAACAAAACAATCTTATGCACAGGGGTACATGATTCAAATAAAAACATAATAAATTTGGTTAACTAAATTATTTGTCAGTTTGTCTTTCCACTTAGTTCAGAATACCTTGAAGTTGTTGGACTACTGTCACCAGTGGTTTAGAATTAAGAGTCCAATGGTTTGAATTGTTCCTGTTTCTTATAACTAAAATGATCCTCTTGAGCCCTATTTTCCCTTATATTTATCGTCTATATCAAATAGCACTGCTGTCCTTACCATTATTCAAGCCAGACTTTAGTTTCGCCTTTTCCCTCACATTTGTCCCTAAGTCCCTCTGTCTTTTAATCTCTCATTAATAGTATCCAGGATGTTATTAAAAATAGAAAAGTGGAGGGGTACCTGGGTGGCTCAGTTAGTTGAGCATCCGACTCTTGATTTTGCATCAGGTCATGATGTCAGGGTCATGAGATCGAGCCCCACACTGGGCTCCATGCTGGGCGTGGACCCCACTTGAGATTCTCTCCCTCTGTCCCTCCTCACCTTCTCTCTCTTCTTCTATTTAAAAAAAAAAAAAGACAAGTGGATGCTGGATCAGAAAAAGTTTATAGAGATAAATCTTCATGACTTTGGCATAGAAAAAAACAAACAACAGCAGCTAAAACTGGGAAAAGGGCAGAAAGATGCTTGAGGGAGAAACACTGACTTAGAAAAAACAGTACAGTGCAGAATTATTAAAGTAAAGGAAGAATGAGGTTTTAAGGAAAAGCTAATCAACAGCATCAAATATGGTCACAAGCATAAGGAAAATAAATACACAAAAAGTATTATTGCAATTATCAAGAAAATCACAAAATGTTTTGATAGAGATTAGTTTCTACAATATGATGGGGATATATATATCAGAATGCAGGGATTGAAAGAAAAGTAATTAGTAGGGAAATGGTGGAGATGGACATTAAGAACCCATCCATGGGGAAAAATAGGAGAAATACTTAGAACCTAGAAAGAGTATATGGGTAAAGATAGAAGTGTTATAATATTCATCTTTGTAAGGTGCGTAGGTGGCTCGGTCATTATGCATCTGCCTTTGGCTCAGGTCATGATCCCAGGGTCCTGGGATCCAGCCCACATTGGGCTCCCTGCTCAGAAAGAAGCCTGCCCTCTCCCCACTCCCCCTGCTTGTACTCCCTCTCTCACTGTGACTCTCTCTGTCAAAAAATGAAATAAAATCTTTTAAAAAATTCAACCTTTTAAACTCTCTCATTATTTCCAATAACTTATCTCTAGATTCTTTTGGCTTTCTATTAATACAATCATAAACAACCCCCTTCTTTTTTCCAATGGAAGAGAGTCCAAAGCATATTCAGAAGTAGAAGGGGAAATGTTAGTATTTTCCAGAAAGGTAGCTAAATAAGTGCACATTTGTCTATCTCCTTTTCTCAAAATGCATGGAAATTAACCAAAAGAAGAAGAAATCTATACTGAAACTAGGGAATGAACATAATCTCATATTGAAGATTCTGAAAAATATCTGCAGAATATAAGGGAATTCAGGCCAAGCAAAAGAGCGGCAAGTTGGCAGCCATCTATTCTAATATTGACTAGAATGTTAATTTCAAAACGTAAATGAGGGCTGGGCAGCATCATACTACCTTGGAGAAAAGACTGACGCTCCCCCAGAAAGTGGAAAACACCCAGCGTAGGAACTATGAGTTACTACACACTAATAATATCAGGAGAGAGACCAAAAAGCAGGACCATAACACTAAACCATCTTTAAGTTTCTGATCCAGAGTTCTATTCAGTAACACTCATCAGAATTATTGTCCCTGGGCGCCTGGGTGGCTCAGTGGTTTAAGCCACTGCCTTTGGCTCAGGTCATGATCTCGGGGTCCTGGGATTGAGTCCCGCATCAGGTTCTCTGCTCAGCAGGGAGCCTGCTTCCCTCTCTCTTTCTCTGCCTGCTTCTCTGCCTCCTTGTAATCTCTCTCTGTCAAATAAATAAATAAAATCTTAAAAAAAAAAAAGAATTATTGTCCCTAACTGGGGTAGGGGGGAGGAAGATCAATGTTTAAGAGGATATGCTTCAGATTTAGTGAGAGAGTATTTGGAGACAACATATAAGGCTAGTCACAGTCCCTTATCCTACATGCTATATTTGAAGGGTGAAGAAATCACAAGTTCCCAATATTTATTTCTCCAGCTCAAGTTCCAAGGGTACTACTAATACAGCTCCTAAGTAAATGGAGAGAAAGAAAAATTCACATTATTCCTGGGTAGCAGTCTTGAGTGGAATTTTCTTCCTCTTTTTCTTTCCCTTCTGCTCTTAAGATCTATTAAATACTTAGTTTGTACTAGGCATTGTGTTAGGATCTAAAAATCCTCACACAAAACAGGTCCTACTGGGAAAAATGTATATTAAAGTTATGTAAGAATACTGAGCAAAATAAAAGAGAAGTGCAGGATCCTATAGGAAGACCTAATAGATGGCTTTAATACAGTCCAGAAGGTTTCAAATTAATAACAAGTACAAAACTCTAACAAGGGATCTATGAATTAAGGACATCAAAAAAGGGAATGGAAGAGACCATAATAATAATTTTTTAAAAAGCCAATGAATGCTAGGCTTTAGAAGAATTACCTTAAGTAAGAGAAGTTACTAGCAGAGTTGTAAGTCTTTCAGTGCATAAGTGTTCTCTTGTGTTAAATTTGTAACTGTCTCCTGGGACATACTGGGCTCTAACTCTAGTTATTGGTCCATATACAAAGGAAGTAGTTAGGAGAGTACTGAGGAAAATTTACTTCATCTTGCAAAGTCATTTCTTCAGATAAAGAAATGCATTTTCTTAGGGTGGCCATAACAAAGGACCACAGAACAAGTGGACTAAATACAGAAATTTATTGTCACAGTTCTGGAGGCTAAAAGTCAAAAAAAAAGGTGTTATCAGGGTTGGTTCTTCCTGAGGGCTGTGAGGGAAGGAGCTGTCCTAGGCCTCTTTTCTTGGCTTGTAGATTACCATTTTCTCCCTTTGTCTCTTCTCATTTATGCATACCTTTGTGCCCAAATTTCCCCTCTTTCTATGAACAGCAGTTATATTGGATTATTGCCCACCCTAAGGACTTCATTTTAACTTCACTACCTCTTTAAAGTCCTTATCTCAAAATAAGGTCACACTGAGGTACTTGGGGTTAGGACTTCCACATATAAATTTAGGGGGTGAGAGGAACACAATTCAACCCATAATAAGGATTTACAGTATCTTTTTAAAAGGAAGGTGTGGTTTGGTTTGTCTTTGTCCTTGATTCACAACACAAAATACCTAAAACCCTCAGAATTGCCTGAGTGACAAGAGTATCTTTTGTATGCTACTGAGATGATTGTTGGCTGAGGGGTGGGTATGGGGGCAGGTGGGCAGAATCCCGCAGATAGCTTCAGGATGGGGGCTGGTTGCCAGAAAGACCAAGGCATGATTAGAGGACTGGATCCAATCCTATCCCCCAACCTCTAGTGAAGGGAGAGAGGCTAGAGATTGAGCTCATTCACCAATGGCCAATGATTTAATCAACTTTATCAAACACAGTAAAATCCCCTAAATGATGGAGTTTGAAGTATTTCCGTGTGCTGAGAGGCTGGTATGCCCAGAAAGGACATGGAAAGTCGACACTCCTCCCTCTAACCTGGCCTTATGTATCTCTTCCAACTGGCTATTCCTGAGTTGTATCCTTTATAATAAACTAGTAAGTAAAGACTTTTCCTGAGTTCTGTGAGTCATTCTAGGGAATTATTGAACCTGAGGGAGTGGGATTGTGAGAGCCACTAGATTTGTCGTCAGCTGGGCAGAGATGTGGGTAGCCTAGACACCCCATACACGGCTGGCTTCTGAAGAGAGGCAGTCTTATGGGACTGAGTCTTTACCTTGTGGACTCTGAAGCTAAACGCCGGTGCATAGGGTCAGAAGTGAACTGAGTTTCTGGAGAGCCAGTTGGTGTTGGGAGAATTGGAAAATCAGCTGGTATTGATAAAGAGACCATGAATCTGGTGTCAGGAGGATTAAAAGGAAGAAAGGGCTTCTGTGACAAGCAGGCGAGGCTCATTGTGTTAGAGTTCAGACTCCTCCATGGATTCTCCGAATCCCTTCAAGTGCACTCATTTCAATTCAGTCTTGATTTTTTCCTAATTCTATGTTCTAACTTTTACTTACATGACTCAGTGCCTTTAACTGATGGAATGATTTGGCAAACCTAAATTTCAAAATATGAGTTAGTTTTCAGCTATTTTAGCATTAGGTTTGCAATATTAAAGGATTTTTCTGTTTTCGTGTTTTTAGAAAACAAAAGATAATGTTGAAGGACCTAAAGCACGTAAACTAAAAATAAATGGAATCGAAAGGATTAGAAAGGATTGGGATTTAAATTAGAGGATGCTATCATTTTAACAGAAAATCACAGAGAATCTACAGACAGGATATTAGAAATAAAGAGAGTTTAACAAGATGAATAGGTATAAGATAGTTATACAACAGTTACCTGTACTTCTTTATACCAGAAGACAGTCCAGATACAGACTCAGATAAACAGAGCATATAATATACGATAAAGGTAGACCTCAAATCATGGGAGAAATATTATTTAATGATGGTGTTAAGACAAGGGTTACTCATTCAGGAAAAAACATATAAATCTGAATATAACATAAGTCATTTCACATATACCAAAGATGGTTATTTTTTTCTTTTCATAAAGAAATTCATTTAATTCATTACTTTACCACTATTGCATCAAACTTATACAGAGGTTTCCAGTTAGTCCCCTAAGAGAACTTTTTTTTAAGATTTTATTTATTTATTTGGGAAAGAGGTAGAGAATGAGGAAGAGGGGCAGAGAGAGAGAGAAGCAGACTCCTGGTTGAGCAGGGAAACCCATGCAGAGCTCGATCTCAGGACCCTGGGATCATGACCTGAGCCAAAGGCAGACACTTAACAGGCTGAGCCATGCAGGTGTCTCCCTAAAAGAGAATTTAATACGTTGTCATTTTACTGATGCCAAGCCCTGAAAAGTTTTGATTCAGTATTTGCAACTTATCTCTTATCAAATGTTACCACTGTGTAGATTAGTCTCGAGAATTAACAGGATTCAGAAAGTGCAACAATTTCAGCCAATTAAATGAGTACC
Organism: Martes martes; assembly: GCF_963455335.1. NCBI lineage: Eukaryota > Metazoa > Chordata > Mammalia > Carnivora > Mustelidae > Martes > Martes martes. Next base: position 126,759,040 of record NC_137893.1, read on the forward strand.
ATCCACCATAAACTCTGTCTTGTTTGGGTTATTAGTGCACATGCCGGAAAGCTAGAAAGCAGTGGGAATGTTAACGGACAGGATAGGTTCGTATCTTGAGAACCACAAAGCATTTACGTTGGAGGAGATTTAGGAGTGGGACGATGTAAGCTTTAGACCCAGATCCACCCTTCCCACACCCTCACTCTTTTCCACAATTTTTCACAGAATCTACTTTTCTGGCCCATTTTTCCAGACTTTCAGAATATTTCCATGAAACTATAGAATGAGTCATAAGATGCCACTTGAAAAGAACAGTTGCTATATCTGATACATTTTTCCTCTTTCTTTGGCTGAAGTAATTAATCGTCTCTTGCCTCACTTTCTGCTGCCTGGGCCATGGAAGCAAGACCTAGCACTTCAACCCTAAGGACAGTTGACTCAGTATTACAAAGATGTAGACCGATGCCTTATTCAATGAAAACGTCACAAATGTAGCATATTTAGATCTCCTCCTTCACCCACGTGGATCTTTGTCCATTTCCTATCACCATGGGCCTTTAAAAATATAAGTCCAGCCTATCTTCTTCTCTTCCCAGTGGTTGCCTGGGTCCTGTGTATGAGGCTGAGTTCAGTATTCTGAATTTAAAAGCGCCATTAGGATGCCAATAAATGGTGCTCCTTTCTTTGAAATGTAGAAAGGTCTTTTTCTTTTAAAAGATCGGTCAAAGTGCATGCACTAAATCTTTCCTGTCAACTAGTTTACAATCTAGGCCTCTCCACTTTTGATAATCTGTACTGTGAATATCTCATGAGCACACTGTAATCAATTTGAAATGTTATCATTGTTTTTTATGAAAGGGCCATGGCAAAAAATTGAGATAATATTAGCCTGCAGTGACCTTTGTCCTTGAGAACAAATTGCTCTAACAATACCAATTTCTATATTTTTAAAGAATTAGTGCTATGTAAGCTGATGCAAGTATAAAGCACATAACTGGAGTGACAGCAAGTTTGCTTTGTGAAGAAAATTGAGGGGTTGTTTACATCCATGGAAACCTTCTGTGAAAAAGAAGAAAGAGGAGGAGGAGGAGGAGGATGGGGAGGGGAGAAGAAGAAGAGGAAGAAACTGAGAGATGGGATTCCTGCCCAGAGATGGACAGGATGACCTCTTTCAGGTCCATGGTATCTTCCGGTCTGTTTAAATTCATACAGAACTGAGGCCATGTGTTCTGGTGTTTAACTGGGAGGAAGGTGAAGCCTTGCTGCCCCAACTGACTTATGTTCTTAGTGACTTCTTGAATTCAACTTTGATTAAACTTGATGCTGGTCATCATTCTTTCCTGGGACCAACATTCCTTACCTCCTCCACTTCTGCCAGTCTTTCCTATCCAGTCTTCACTCTGGAGAATGTGTGTACAAAACGCTATGCTTGATGCTTAACTTTGCTTTCCCTCCACCGTTCTGTTCTGTTTTAACCAACTCAAGACCCCAAATGGCTCCGTTTAGAGATTTGTCCTTTTTCCTCCTGGCACATCAGATGGTTTCCAAGTACCTCATCTACACAGAGTGCCACCTTAATACTATAAACTCTGGCAGAGATAAGAGAACCCAAAGTCAGAATTTTTCATAGGAGAAGACAGACCACAACCCAAAAACCAGCATTTTTTTTTTCTGGCTTTTTCATATTGGGCACCATTGATGATAGTCCAGATATATAGCCTCTATCATTCACTGGAGCCAAAGACTTCTAAAAAAGTTGAGCGTCTGACTCTTGGTTTCAGCTCAGCTCCAGATATTAGGATTGTGAGAGCAAGTCCCGCATCAGGGTCTGTGTTCAGCGCAGAGTCTCTGTTTGTGATTCCGCATCCCCCCTTTTCCCCGCTCCCCTCTGCTCGCACACAAGTGCTCTCTCTCTCTCTCTCCCACAAATAGATAAATAAATAAAATCTTTTTTAAAAACCTGAAATGTAAAAGTATTACAAGAAATAAACTGTTAAATATTTTTATAAAGTTGGAGCAGAGAAAGGTTTTATAGGCACAGCAAGAAACCCAGAAACCACAAGGGAATTTGACTAAATAATTTGAAGCTTCTTTATAGCACAACAAACAAAAACCTTCCATAAAGTTAAAAGAGAAAAGGCAATCTGGAAAGTAATGTGTTATAGCTTGTGGTGTGCCTTTGGTTTTCAGTGAGGCATGTTTGAATGCCAGCTCTAAAACTAAGTGTATGAATTTGGGTAAATTCCTTAATCTCTCTGAACTCCAGTCTTCCTTGTGTGGAAAGTGATAAAAATACCAATATTTCGCAAGACTGATGTGAGGTTTAAGTGGGGTAACGTATATAAAGTATTTAGCATGGAGCCTAGCATAAGCACTCAATAAATGCAGGAGGAAAGATCTGTAATATTTGACAAAAAGCAGTTATTACAAATTCATAAGAAAAAACAAAGCATGTTTTAAAAAGCACAAAGTATGGAACAAGAAGCTTGAATACGTAGAAACAACGTTGGTAAATAATCACATGATTGTTAGTACTAATAGAAAGGCAAAATAAAAGAAAGATATATAATTATACTGTTTGGGGCGGGGGGTGGAATAGTTTCCTTTGACCTTCTGATGCTCCCTGACTGGATCTGAAAATTAAATTGGCAAAGACAGATTACCAGGAGAAAAACATGCAGATTTATTTAATATAAATTCTATGTAACTTGGGAGCCACAAAAGGAAATGAGAACCCAAAGGAATGGTTAAGCCTGTGTGTTTTTATGCTAGGGTTGAGGAAGAGTGGAGAGTCGTGAGAAGATATGATAGGGTAAAGATTGTAAATAGAGTAAACTTGGGGAAACTTAGCAAGGCCTGTTTGTTCTTGGCATCCCCTTGTCTTCAGAGATGAAGATTCTTCTTTTGTCCAGGTAAGGCAAGGGCACTTTTCAAATGAGGGTTTTATGATTGCCCGCTCCCGCTGAGCAGGGAGCCTGACGCAGGGCTCTATCCCAGGACCCTGGGATCATGACCTGAGCCAAGCCAAACACAGACACTTACTGACTGAGACACCCAGGCGCCCCTGAAAGTAGTTTTAAATGGGTATTAAGGAGGGCACCTGTTGTAATGAGCACTGGGTGTTACACACAAACAATGAATCATGGAACACTGCATCAAAAACTAATAATGTACTGTATGGTGACCAATGTAGCATAATAAAAAATAATAATAATAAATAAATAAATACTTGAAAATAAAACTCCAGCCAAGCTGTCTGCATACCAATAGTTAATATAAACAAATTAAATTTTTCATGTACTCATCCAGAAATGTAGTATAAATTAATCACTACTTTAACTTTCAAAAATAAAGCTGCACAACTTTTTTTTTGTAATTTATATTTGCTTTAATTTGAGGAGAAGGTCCTCCTCTTGCTCCTCCATCTTAGTCGAAATTATCTCATGAGTGTAAATTCGGACAAAGTTTGTGCAAACGCTTTGCAGTGCTCTGAAAAGTGCTAGATTGTATGTGTCATTAGATGAGGCTTCAGTTGAGTGGCAAGGGACACACAAATTGTTCCCGGGAAAAGGGAGTTTCATGGCTCCATATCAGTAAAAGTGCATATGTTTATTATAACACTCTGACATGTAGCTCTACCTCTGAAAAACCAAACACTATACTAGAACCCAACAGTCTTTCTGACTGTAGTACTGCATCTGCACACATGTGTGTGATTACTGCCCCTGTTTAGTCTGGCCCCTGACGCAGTCCCTGCCTTCATGTACTGTACCTCCAAACCCAGCTGACATTGAGTTCAAACCATTAACATAACATAGGCCATACCCTGTTTGATTTGCCAACCCAAGTCATTTATTCTTAATCTTAAAATGCGCTTCATTTTATAAAAGCATTCAAGGGAATAAATGCACGGAAATGGAACTTGCCCAAGAGTTTCATATGCAGGCAGATACAAAAGACATCTGTGTAGTAATCCAGGAATCAGATTACTCTACTTGTCATCATTTTTTTTTTCCAAGAATGGTAGAAGGAGCGGGCGTAACCATGGAAATGTTCCTTCCAAAAACACAAATCTTAAACAAAACCTCAAAGCCTAGGAACATCAAGGAAACCAAGAGCCCTAGACTTTACGACAGAGAATTCAACATTACCATGACACAGAGTAGCGAAAAAGAAATGCTTTCCAAAACAGAAAGAAAACGCTGCAAAGACAAGGCCCTTTGCTTTTACTCCAGGCAAGATGCCTTTTATTCTGTAAAACAAAACACTTGTCAGCAACTACAGAAATAAAATACGTGTCTAAAATTTTTCTAAGAAGAACTATTATTCAGTAGCTAGATTCAGCCACTTTCCTTAGATAATTATGGTACAGCATCTTAATCCTAAAGTAAGGCAGGATATTCCTCATATCCTGCTTGAAATGGGGGTAGACTTTGGGGAAACATGGATCTTTCTTGGCCTAAACTTAATCGGAAGCAACTGAAATTTGTAAAATTTGTATATAAAGATGATAAACACTTGCTTGCCAAAGTGGCTGCAGTATAAACTAGCAACACTGAAATTAAGTCATTAATTCAGTAAATATTTATTATGCGCCTATTGTTTAGTAAGTATGGTCAAGTGCTAGGCAAACAGCTGCCAAGAAAAGTAGACAATATCTCTAATTTTATAGAACTTACATCAAAATTTAGGGAGTCATTATTAAATAAAGTAAAAGTGTTATTATATATAGTCTTAAGCAATGAGAAGAAAATAAAACAGTAATTTGATGAAGAGGATTTCTGGGTTAGGGGTGGGAGGCTACTTGACACTGAGAAGTCTTTGAAGGTGACTTTTGAGCTAAGATTTGAAAGCCAGAAGACTGACCAGGCACAGATGTGGAAAAGAGAGTTGGAAGCAGAGGAACAGCACACAGAATGGTTGTGAGATAGGAGAAAGCTTGGAGGATTATCATAAAAGAAAAGAGGATGTTCCTGGAGCTTAAAGAGCATAAGAAAGAATTTAGAGGCCAGATCCTGTAGTGCCTTATAGACCAGACTGGTGGATTGTGGCTCTGGTTAATGTCCTAAAACATCACTCTGCTGCTTTGGAGGAAAAGGAATAGAAGCAGAGAGACTAGGTAAGACATTTTGGTGGCTTAAACTACAGTGGTAGAAATGGAAATGAAAATAAGAAGAAATCATATGGTATAAACATATTTTATGGTAAAGTCTGTAGGCAAGCACTTACCTTCCTCTCACCTAAATTAATTAATGGAGGGAAAGAACATCATTGCAGGAGTAGGAGCGGGCTGACCTAGACATTACAGTTATTTTAAACTGTGGTGGCAAAAGATCTCATCGTGTAAGAATTGAAGAAAAATTATCCTCCTGGGCCCAAAAAGATACAGTTTGGAAATTTGCAATAAAAAGTTCACCACCAGGGGCACCTGGGTGTTCAACTTTTGATTTCAGCTTGGGTCTTGATCTAAGGGTCATAATTTCAAGCCCCACACTGGGCTCCATGCTGGGTATGGAGTCTACTTTTTAAAAAAAAAGTTCACAGACATTTCGTAAATACTTTAAAAGCAACCGGACAAGAAAAAACAAAAAAAAAGAAAACAAGAACACATTCTGAAGATTTAGGTAAATAAAATTTGCAGGTTTCTTTCTTTCCTTAGTAAGTCTTAGAGCTAAGCTGCTTATTTAAAATGGGTGAAAGCTGGTAGTCAGAATGAATACAAATGTAGAAGGTTAGATTATAAAAATTTAACCATATAATGTGAGATATGAAATTCTAGTTAAGACTGGGAAAATATGAAAAACGTATCAGAAAAACACATATGGGTGTATTAGGAAGAGGTAAGTGAGGAAAGAGAAGAAAGAAGTATAAGACAAAGCCTTACTGGAGGATGCAGTGTGTAATACATTATTATAGTAAAAAAAAATTCATAATTAAAGAGAAATTCGTTGAATGTCTGAAATATAAAGTGACATAGAAACAGTGAATTCCACCCAAATGCCACAGTTTCTGCTCTACCAAGAGGAAAATAAATTCTATGTTCTAGTACAAACTGGATTTTATATGTCCAAACCACAGCTCCAAAAAGTTATATATTATATTATATTATATTATATTATATTATATTATTATACTAACGGCGGTCATAATTTCAGAGAACAATTTCCCATGAAGACACATGGATTCCTCAAGATATCATAAAATTCAGAGAAGTCAGAAGAGACTATATATATATATACATATGTATGTATATATATATATATATATATTTAACAAAAAAATACTTTCCAATAAAGAGACGAAATTTCACCAAAAACATGGTGAATTGGGATCAATTCAGGGATGATATCCAAAACCACTGGTATGGCCACTGACCACTCAGAAAACAGGCTGGCCGCAGTACTAGAGCAGGATCCAGGAGGCCCACTGACATAAGCTGGGCAAGAGGGGAAGGAGAAAAGCTCTCCACTTTCAGCACTTTCCCTGAGTGACTTGTTTGCACCTACATGTACTATGAATCTTCATGCTGCCACCTCACCACCACACTACAAGGAAGTTCTGAGACAAATCTGAAGTTTATCTACAAACGCATTGCCTGTAGTTACTTATATCCTGTTGCTTTTCAAAAAAGTGAGTGCCTCTGATATAATAAATATCAAGTATTTATTATTATTATGCATTTCTTAATTAAAAAAAATTATGAGTATGGATTTCATAATTTATTCACTTCACAAATATTTACTAAGTATCTACTATGTGCCAGATACACTTGAAGGCCCCAAAAATACATAAATAAACAAAATAGAGAATTCCTCCCATGCGTGAAGGGCAGGATAGATATAGGCAGACAAACAAGCTAAAAAAAAATTGTCTTTCCAGGGTACTGACAAACAGGAGAAAGAGGTACTGTTTGGTAATACCTGAGCACTGATTCTCCTTCCTTTGATTGAGAAATGGATGGCCTTTCTTTTCTAAATATGGCTTGAAAACTACAGAACCCCTGAAGCTCTGATAATACTTATTAAAGACACAGCTTGTCTAAATTCTTGCTAAATAGTGCTATAAGTCCCAAGAATAAAGTATTTTGCAAACTTTCATGATAAAGACACTTAACAAACTAGAACTAGAAGGAATTTTTTCCACTTAACAAAGGTCACATATGGAAAACCCAAAGCTAACAAATCAAGTAAAAACAATTAATGGTGCAAAACTGAGAGCTTTGCCTCAAAGATCAAGAGCAAGACAAGGATATCTGCTGTCACCACTTTCATTCAACATCTTACTGGAGGTTCTGGCCAGGGCAATTAAGCAAGAAAATAAATAAATAAATAAATAAATAAATAAATAAATGGCTACCGGATAGGAAAGAAAGAATTGAAACTCTATTTGTAGATTATGATCTTATATGTAGAAAATTCTGATGAACCCACAAGAGAATTAGCACTAATAAGCAACTCCAGCAAGATTGCAGAATACATGATCAATATACAAAAATTAATTGTATTTCTATATATACACAATGAAAAATCAAAAAATGAAACTGAGAAATTATTTTACTTACAACAGCATCAACAAGAATAAAATACTTAGGGGAAAATTTAACAAAGTAAGTAGAAGACTTGTACACTGAAAACTACAAAACATTATTGAAGACCTAACTAAGCAAAGGTGTAAATACAAGCATACCCAAGATATTGAGGCTTCAGTTCTAGACTATTGTGAAACACGAATATCACAATAAAGCAAGTCAAATGAATGTTTTGGTTTCCCAGTGCGTATAAAAGCTATATTTATACCATACTGTAGCCTATTAAATGTGCAATAACATTATGTTTAAAAAAAAACCCAATGTACATACATTAATTAAAAAATACTTTATTGATAAGAAATGCTAACCATCATATGAGCTTTCAGCAAATTGTAATCTTTCTGTTAGTGGAGAGTCCTGCCTCCATGTGGTGGTGGTGGTGGTTGCTGAAGGCTGGGGTGGCTGTGGCAATTTCTTAAAATAAGACAACAATAAAGTTTGCCACACTGATTGACTCTTCCTTTCAAGGAACAATTTCTCTGTAGCAAGTGATCCTGTTTGATAGCATTTTACCCACAGTAGAACTTCTTCCAAAATTATAGTAAATCTTCTTAAATCCTGCTGCTGCTTTATAAACTAAGTTTAGGTGACATTCTTTTTTTTTTTTTTAAGATTTTATTTATTTATTTGTCAGAGAGAGAGAGCGAGCAGAGGCAGAGGGAGAAGCAGGCCCCCTGCCAAGCAAGGAGCCTGATGTTGGACTCGATCCCAGGACGCTGGGATCATGACCTGAGCCAAAGGCAGCTGAGCCAAAGGTTAAGCAAACCAACTGAGCCACCCAGGCGTCCCTTTTTTTTTTTTTTTTTAAGATTTTATAGGTGACATTCTAAATCCTTTGTTGTCATTTCAACAATCTTCACAGCATCCTCACCAGGAATAGATTCCATCTCAAGAAACCATTTTCATTAATTATCCATAACAAGCAAGTCTTCATCCATAAGTTTTATTACAAGATTGCAGTAATTCAATATAATAATGAAAATGTTTGAAATACTATGAGAATTACCAAAATGTGACACAGAGACCCAAAATGGTTAAATGCTACTGGAAAAATGGCACCAATATCATTCAGCAACTATGCCCTGAGCTCTGACCCTATGCCAAGTGCTTTGGTGGGCCCACGTACAGTGCTGAAAATGACCAAGTGTTCCCTGCTACTCTGGAGGAAAAAAAGGAAAAAAAAAAGCAGAAGAGAACAGTACAGAAGAGAAGAAAATGGTAACAATAGCCTCGCTCAATGCAGGATTGCCACAAACCTTCAATTTGTAAAATATAACAGTATCTGTGAGGTATAATAAAATGAGGTATGCTTGTAAAAAAAAAGACATAAATAAATGAAAAGATACTCTGTTTCATAGATTAGACAATTTAATATTGTTAAGATGGTGACACTCCCAAACTGATCTATAGATTCAGTGCAAACAAAAGTCCATCTGGCTTCCTTGTGGAAACTGAGAAACTGATCTTAGAATTCATATAGAAATGCAAGAAACCAGAATAGGCAAAACAGTGTTGAAAAGGAAGAACAAAGTTGGAAGACACATACTTCCTGGTTTCAAAAATACTACAAAGCTACAGGAATCAAGACTGTGTGATACAAGCAAAAGGATGGATACATAGATCAGTGATACAGAATTAAGTGTCCAGAAATAGGGGTGCCATTCATTATGCCATTAATGACTGAGGGCGGCTCAGTCATTAAGCATCTGCCTTTGGCTCAGGTCATAATCCTGGAGTCCTGGGATTGAGCCCCACATCAGGCTCCCCGCTCAGCAGGAAGCCTGCTTCTCCCTCTCCCACTCCCCCTGCTTCTGTTTTCTCTCTCGCTGTGTGTGTGTCTCTCTCTCTGTCAAATAAATAAATAAAAATCTTTTAGAAAAAAAAGTCCAGAAATAAACTCATACAACAGGAGAAAGAATAATCCTTTTAATAAATGGTGCTTGGAAAACTGGATATTCACATATAAACAAGTAAAGTTGGATGCCTACATCATACTATATATAAAAGTTATTTTGCAGTGAATCAGACCCTCAGGAAACAAACTGAGGGTTGCTGGGGGGAAGGGATAGGGTGGCTAGGTGATGGACATTGGGGAGGGTATGTGCTATGGTGAGTTCTGTCAGTTGCATAAGACTGATGATTCACAGACCTGTACCCCTGAAACAAATAATACACTATAAGTTCATTAAAAATAAATTAAATAGGGGCGCCTGGGTGGCTCAGTGGGTTAAGGCCTCTGCCTTCAGCTCAGGTCATGGTCCCGGGGTTCTGGAATCGAGCCCCGCGTCGGGCTCTCTGCTCAGCAGGGAGCCTGCTTCCTCCTCTCTCTCTGCCTGCCTCTCTGTCTACTTGTGATCTCTCTCTGTCAAATAAATAAATTTTTAAAAATAAATTAATTAATTAAATAAATAAATAAATCAAAACAAAAACAAAGTGAATCAGACTTCAGTGTAATAGCTAAAATTTATATATTTCATAACTTTGTGTCTTATGAATTTTATAACTCCTAAAAATATATAGGAATAAAGCTTCATGACCTCAAATTAGGTAATGGTTTCTTGGATATGACATTGAAAGTACAAGCAACCAAAGGAAAAAATGGATAAATTGGACTTCATTAAAGTTGAAAACTTTTGTGCATCAGAGGACACTATCAAGATAGTAAAAAGACAATGAAATGTGAGAAAATATTTGCAAAGCACATATTTGATAAGATATTTATATCCAAAATATGTAAAGAACCCCTACAACTCAACAACAAAAACACAAACAACTCAATTCAAAACTGGGCAAAGGACTTGAATAGATATTTCTCCAAAGAAGATATAGAAATGACCAACGAGCACACGAAAGGATGCTCAACTTCAATGACTCATTAGGGAAATGTAAATGAAAACCACAATGAGATGCCACCTCACACTCGACAGGATGGCTGTTATCAATACAAGGAAAAATAACAAGAGTTCGTGAGAATGTAGACAGATTGGAACCTTCTATAGCCATTGGGAATGTAAATGGTTCAACTGCTGTAAGAAACAGTTTGGTGGTGCCTCAAAAAGTTCAGCATAGAATTGCCAGTTGATACAGTGGTCCCATTTCCAGGTATATACCTTTTCACACAACACTTCCGACATCAAATGTGTAGTGTCTTTCCCAATACCACTTCTCTAACTCTCAGGCACCAGCAGGGTGTCCTATAATTCAATTTAATTCTGACATTACCTACCTGGAGTTTTCAGACTCCACAAGTTAAGCATTCAGGCCCACAAGACTGCCCCTACTCCAGATGACAGTCACAACTCTCAGGTTGTCACCAGTACTTCTGAGGACTAGCTCTAAATTCAGGAGGCTTCTCACAACCTCTTCCTCACGTTCTATCATTTGCTAGAACAACTCACAAAACTCAGGAAAGCATTATATTTACTATTACCAGTTCGTTATAAAGAGATGCATAGGCAAGGTATGGGGGAAGAGATGTAGAGCTTCCATGCCCTTTCTGAGTGCATTACCCTTCCAGCGCCTGGGTGCTGGGTGCATTCCCCCCTGGATGCATCCACCAACAGGAAGCCCTCTGAACCCTGTCATTTAGGAGTTTTTATGGAGGTTTCATTATGTAAACATGGCTGATTAAATCATTGGCAACTGACTCAATCTCCACCTCCAAACCCTGCCTGAAGGATAAGGAGTGGGACTACAGATTCCAGCTTCTAATCATGGCTAGTTCTTTCTAGTGACCAGTCCCAAGCCTGAAGCTTTCTAGGGACTCTCAGCCACCAGTCGCCTCATTAGCATATGAAGACACTTACCAGCAGATTCCAAGTGTTTTAGGAGCTATATGCCCGAAACTGAGGACAAAGACCAAGTACTTACTTTTGAATACAACTGCCCTTCAACAAACTGCAGGTTTAGAGATGTCAACTCCCCACCCCTCAGGTGAAGTTTGACTCCCCCAAAACTTAGCTGTTAATTGCCTATTGATTAGAAACCTTACCCATGACATAAACAATTAACACACATTTTGTATGTTATATGTATTACATGCTATATTCTTACAATAAAGTAGGCTAGAGAAAAGAAAACATTATTAAGAAAATCATAAAGAAGGGAAAATAGATTTATAATACTGGACTATATTGAAAAAAATCCATGTATAAGTGGACTGATGCAGTTCAAACCCATTTGTTCGAGGGTCAACTATATTATCACAATACCCAAAGTGTTGAAAGTAGGGACTCAGTTAGGTAGCAATATTTTCACAATAGCCAAAAGGTGGGAACAGCCCAAGTGTCCACTGACAGATGAATAGATAAATAAAACGTGGTATACACACACAATAAAGATTATTTGGCCTTAAAAAGCAACAAAATTCTTATCCATGTTACAATATGGAAGACCCTTGAAGACATACGCTAAGTGAGATAAGCTAAACCCCAATGGACAAATACTGTAGGATTCTGCTTACATGAGGTTAACTAAAATCGGCAAATTCATAGAGACAAAAAGTAGAATAGAAGTTACCAGGAGCTCAGGGGGAAGAAGAAGGAGTCATTGTTTAATGAGTTAGAGCTTCTGTTTGGGGTGAAAAAAAAAGTTCTGGAAATGAATAGAGGTGGTGGTTACACAACAACATTGTGAATGTCAAAATGTTACTAAATTACACACTTAAAATGGTAAATTTTATATTATGTGTATTTCACCAATATTAAAAGATATGGAGACTGTGGAACCCCTATACATTGCTGATGGGAATGTAAAATAGTGCAGCCACTTTGGAAAATAATCTGACAGTTCCTCAAAATATTAACCATAAAATTGTTATGTGATCCAACAATTCCACTCCTAAACACTCAAGAGAAATGAAAACATATGCCCACCAAAAAACTTCTACACCGGTGTTCGTGGCAACATTATTCATAATAGACAAAAAGTGCAAACAACTTAAATGTTCATTGGCTCATGGACTGTGATATGTCCATACAATGAAAGAGTATTTTGCAATAAAACGGAATAAAGTACAGACACCTGCTACAACAGGGATGAACCTCGAAAACATTACACGGAGTGAAAGAAACCAGTTACAAAGGATCACATATTTCATGATTCCATTCATAAGAAAGGTCTAGAATAGACAAAAATATAGACAAAAAGTAGATTTGTGGCTGCATGGGAGGGACGAGAAGGCTGGGAACAAATTGGGGGTGGGGGGTTATTGCTAATCAGTTCAAGGTTTCTTTTTGGGGTGATAAAAATGTGCTAAAATAAAATAGATTATAAAGGTGTCTTAGCCGATTCAGACTGCTACCACAAAACACAATGGATTGGGGGGCTTATTAAAAACAGAAATTTATTTCTTACAATTTTAGAAGCTGAAAGTACAAGATCAGGGAGCCAGCATGGTCAAGTTCAAATTCCAGCATGGAGAGGGTTATTTTCTTGTATCCTTACATGACAGACAGGAAAAAAGAGCTCTCTAGAGTCTCTTTTATAAGGGTACTAATTCCATTCCCAAGGGCTCCAGTCTCCTGACATGACCTTTTCCCACAGGCCCCACCTCCTAACACCATCACAATGGGGAGCTACAATTTCAACACAAGAATTTTAGAAGAACATAAACATTTAGTCCATTGCATACAACCACTTTGGAAAATATTTGGTGCTATATGTAGAGTTGAACATTCACAGCAATTTTACTCTTTAGCCCAAAGAAATTACTGTTTAAGTACAACAAAAAGTAGAAAAACTTTGGGGAAAAAAAAAACCAAACACCTAAATATCTATAAATAGAAGAATGGAATGTCTGTAGGTAGAAGAATGGAAAATAAACTAAATATGGTATATTCATAGAGTGGAACAGCATCAGAAGATTCCATATAGTCCTGGAAGATTATATACAACACAATTCTTTTTTTTTTTTAAGGATCTTATTTATTTGACAGAGAGAGAGATCACAAGTAGGCAGAGAGGCAGCCGGGGTTGGGGGGTGGGAGAGCAGGCTCCCCGCTGAGCAGAGACCTCGATGAGGGGCTCGATCCCAGGACCCTGAGATCATGACCTGAGCTGAAGGCAGAGGCTTAACCCACTGAGCCACCAAGGTGCCCCAACACAATTCTTTTTTAAAAAATAAAGTTAGAAAAAACTATTTAAAATAATATTTTAGGAAGCATAGAGATAAAATAAAGCCATGTAAAGCAAAGGGAAAATGGGCAAAAAATAAAGGAATGAAGAGGCCCCAGCTTCAGGTAGGCAAGTAATGAGCAGGCACTGTATCATATAGCTAGGTATGGGTTAATATTAAAATCCAGGCTGTTGAACTGGATGGCAACTTCATGGATGCTCAATTGGTTTCAAAAATAAGTGAAAAATAAATGAGGGCCTTATATGGGCCAATGGTAAGACTATGTCAAGAACCAGCTGTTAATGATCTATTTCTGTGTACCACTTGAGGTACTTTTTAAAAAGACACAAAAAACAAACAAAAAGTAACAATCGCCTTAGAGTAAAATTTTAGATTATTTCTCAAAATATAGGCATGTAACAGAGGAGATTAAAAAAAAAAAAGAAAGCAGTCTGTCTGAGTTGAGAGTTATAAGTTAGATACTCAATAATTCCCTACATTGATAAAAAGATGTATGTCAAATATGGCTAGTAAAAATGTAAGGACAGGAGATAAAAAGAGAACAATAATTAGTGAAGTTTCACAGGCAAAGGAGAAAAAGGAAATAAGCAAGAATGCTTAACAAATGAAAAACATAAAGAAATGTCAGAAATAAGAAGAAACATAATTATCACGATAAATTTGTGAGAATTAAATGAGGATGAAACAAGCTCACTTATTTATTCACTTAGAAAATAATTGGAGTAGCCAAATAAAGATATGCTATTTGAGATAGTACAAGACTTTTTCATTTATTGTTTTTAATTGAGGTATAGATTGACTATATTAGTATGCAGTGCCCCCCACAGTAAGTACAGTTACATATCTGCCACCATACAAAATTATAGTATTATTGACTATGTTCCCTCTACTGTGCTTTTCATCCTCGTGGTTTATTTTATAACTGACAGTTTGTAAAAAAATTTAATGTATCTAATAGGCTTTAGAAATTATATGAATAAATGGCAATTGTTACATAAATGTATGTTATTTTAAAAATATAGAAATAACTACCACAGTAATGCCCTATACTTTCCTTCAACAGACCATAAACAGGATTTTAAGCAAATAGCATACATCTGAGAGATAGATAATTGGGTTAGTTTTTTCTAGCTCCATCTTTTAGTCTCTCAGGATAAAGAACTCAACTGTGTTGGGCACCTGGGTGGTTCAGTGGGTTAAGCCTCAGCCGTCGGCTCGAGTCATGATCTCAGGGTCCTGGGATCGAGATCCGCATCGGGCTCCTTGCTCTGCAGGGAGTCTACTTCCTCCTCTCTCTCTCTCTCTGCCTGCCTCTCTGCCTACTTCTGATCTCCCTCTCTGTCCAATAAATAAACAAAATTTAAAAAAAAAAAAAACAGAAAGAAACTCAACTGTGTTTATTAAAACCATTTGAAGTAGACGCTGCTATTCCCTAACACTTTTTCCCCCTTTTTTAATAGATGAATAAGTTGAGGCTTAGAAAGGTGAAGCAGTCTTTCCAGGTTACGCTGCTAGTATGTCACACTGCTAGCGTTCAAACTCCAACAACTGACCCCATGGCAAACATTCAATCACTACTGTCACTGATACCACAGTCCCTGTGAGATAATCAACTGTGTCATACAAAAACCATACTACACCATAGAAACGGTAATCTAGAAACTAAGTAAAACTGTAACCATCCTCTCTGTTTTCCCTTACTCTTGGAAGATTTCCATTACTTAAGATTTTTCTGTGAGCCACTCTTGCAATACTACATGTTAACAAAATCATGCTGGTCCTTTGCTGCCCCCTTATGGGAGATGTACACAGATACCCAAAAGTCCCCAGCCAATAACTACAGTCTCACTTTGTTGCTATTTCAGATATACCTAGCTTAAAGTGATATTGTTCAGCTTCGAGAACAAAGCAACCAATACATAAAAGAGACTCAATGAATGTTTGCAGAATTAAACTGAAAGCTTATCCACAGAACCTCTGATATGTACTAGGAGGTTGATTTATATAAATCCTATAAAAAATAACGTATTTGGTAAAATGACCTCACTTTCCAATTTAATCATTGAGCTATATGATATATATATATCATATATATGATATATATATATCATGCTTATTTAAAATTATAAAATTATAAAATCATATATATGATATATATATGTATCATGCTTATTTAAAATTATAAAATTGCATCATGTAACCAATTTATGCATAATAAATAAAATCCCAAACTTTGCAAAATAAATAAAAATTATAATCTAACATTTTCAGTTCAATCACTGTTTCCAGCAATTTTGCTTCTTTTTAAAGTCCAAATTCAAAGTAAATAGTTCAAGTTTCTTCTTATTTCCTGATCTTTGTTTTGTCTCTGTTGGTTGTGACCACACCACAATCTGTCTCAGAAGAAACAAAGGGTTTTGCACTCTGCAATAGACAGGACTGATCAAACCTCAAAAAAATCTATGAAGAACAGCATTGCTTTAAGTTTTAACGTAGGTAGAGGTGTCTGGGTGGCTCAGCTGGTTAAGCATCTGCCTTTGGCTTGGGCCCTGATCTGTAGGATCTAGCCTCACTTTGAGCTCTCTGCTCAGCAGACAGTCTGCCTCTCCCTCTCTCTCTGACCCTCCTCCCCCTTGTTCTCGCCCTTAATTAAAAAAAAAAAAAAGTATCAGTGTAGGTAAATAGGTATTCCCCTAGCTACTTCCTCAAACTGATAAGGTTATTAATGATTACACTAAAAATTAAAGCCCATAATGTTATGACTTTAAAACAGTAAGAGATTTTTGTAGTTCAATGGTAAAGGTAATTATCTTACTAATTCATGGATAAGTGGCTTTCCAAAGTCATGGATGATTTTCTATTAGGAAACCTCTCTAGGCTTTCTACTGGAATGGGGTGTTTAAATCCTTAGAATTAGACTTCACCTGGCTTTCTTCGCAAGTATAGGGAAAGGCTACACACATCACTAAGATGTGTGATGTATATCATTCCAACATATTGGGCAGATACTATAAATATCATTCGTACATGTTGGGTAGCTACCACAAATTAAAGCACACACACACATACACACAAAACAACAATAACAACAAGAGCGGCCAGTGTACTCACAAAAAATATTTCCTGGATCCTTCTAGTAGCCCTGTCACAACTCACTATGAGTTCATCAGGAGATTTCCTACTCATATTTTCCTTCCCATTCTCAATGGTTATCACACTAGTACAGGCACTTATCTTCTTACATCTGCTCACCAAATATTATATTTCTTGAGCACTATGTACAAGCATTGTGCTTGGAGCTAGGTACAGAATGATAAGCCAAAGATACATTGTCTGTTATCATGTAACTTATAGTCTGGAAAGAGAAAACAAACACCAAGCAAATAAACATACAAATAAATATACTGACAGTTTGATAAGGTTTGAGGGTTTTTTTTAAGATTTTTATTTATTTATTTGACAAAGAGAGAAATCACAAGTAGGCAGAAGTAGGTAGGCAGGTAGAGAGAGAGTAGAGAGCCTGATGTGGGGCTTGATCCCAGAACCCTGCGATCATGACCTGAGCCAAAGGCAGAGGCTTAACCCGCTGAGCCACCCAGGCGCCCCTGATAAGGTTTGATTATGGGAAAATAACAGAATGTTTTAAGAAGAGTTAAAAGGAAGGTAGTTCCTATTATAATTCTATTCAGACGAGGCTGTCATTCAGAAAAAGGCCCCTCTCTATGGATCTGACATTTACGTCAATACCTGAAGAATAGATTGCAGTAATGAAGGTTAAAAGGGGGTAAAGAGAAATTCAGGTAAAAGAAATAGCAAAAACCTTAAGCCTTAAGATAAGAGAAAGCATGGCATGGTTTGGGATGTATATAAGGCCAGTGTGGCTGAAAAATGAGACCAGACAGTACAGCATTTAAATTATCAGGGCTTTACAAGCCATGTTAAGAAGTTTGAGTTCATGCAGTAAAACTTTGCATATAAGATATGTCACCAAAATATACCTTGGTTGTAAATTGTTTAGTTCAGTTTAATATGTATCTTCACATATAGGAATTCTATATTTCTCTGTAGTTTAATCTATAAATTTCTTTCTTTTTAATGTGGTATATTAAATAGTTTATTATTAAAAAAAAAAGAAGTTTGACTTCAAACAACCAGGGTACCATTAGATGGTTTTAAGCAGTAAAGTGACATGATTTAATTCATGCTTTTAAAAGCTTACTTCAGTTTCTGGGTAGAGAATGGATTGGAGCACAGCAAAGGCAAAAGTAGAGAAATCATAAAGGAGGCAACTGAGGGCAACCCAACAAGGTGGAAACTTGGGTTAAGAAAGTGACAATGGAATAGAAAGGAAATAGCTGAATCTAATATGTTTTAAAGGTCAAATTAATACATTGATAATGGACTAGATGTTGACTGGTTTGAGCAATTCATGAATGGAGGTATCTCATATATTGAGATAAAAAAGATAAAAGGAGCCTACATTCAGTAGGGAGAATGAGAATTCAGTTTTAGGCATGTTCATGTTCAGATTTCTGTGATATACCCAAGTAAGTACGCCAAGTAGTTAGTACATAAAAGACAAATATGGCAAAGGATGAAATCACTTAAAGACATCATAGAGTGGGAATAAAAGGGACTAAAGACTAAGCTATAAGGGGAGTGAGTATAAAGGAGTAAGAGCCCCAAAGACCCAGTCAGGAGGAAAGTCAGGAGAGGATTATGCCACATAAGTTTATATTTAGTAATTAGAGCTGCTAAATGAATACACAAATGGCAGGTTAGTCCACTGGACCAATTTCTTCTAGAGATCTTACAAAAGAATTAAATGTGCAGAAGTGGAATGGTTTAGTGCTTTGTCTGCTAACGTTATTAGGATCTCATAAAATGGAATAAACTGTTTTCAGTGGGAACACAAGCCTTCTTCCTGTCTTTTGAACACATCAAGTGTGTCCCCTTCTCAGGGTTTTTATGCTTGTTGATGTTTGGAACATCCTTCTCCCTAATGGCTCCCCATTTGTATTATTCAAGGCTCAATTCAAACGTCACTTTCTCAGAGAAGCTTTTGAGAACCATCCTTTAAAGTGGTTTTCTCCTGCTCTGTCATTCTGCATCATTTTTTCACAGCACTTCTTATTGCATGGTTCCTGCCAACTAGAATATAAGCTACATGAGAGCAAGGATCTTATGTATCTTGAGTTCACCATCATTTCCCAATGCCTAAACAGTGCTCAAAACAGAGTAGGCACTCCATAAATGTGTGAAGTAAATAAAATTAAAATATATGGTAATCTTCCAATAAGGATAGAAGATCACGGTTATTCATGGTTTGGAAAATACAATACTCAAGGTAGATGTGCATTAGATGAAAGTAATATGTGATCTAGAATTCTGAATCTATTATTGGAGTCTTCATCTTTCTTCTAGTCGATGAGGACTCCACTTAACTTCATACTGCAGTCCTCCTACTTTTTTCTCTGAGGTCAACTTGGCAATTCACATCCTTTCCTGATGGGTATGTCTAGCATTTCCTGGGGCCCAAGCCTAGCCTACTTATGACACCTAAACATGAAACTAAGCCACTGTCTCTTTATCCAAAATCACAGCAAATACTATATACCAAAGAACCCTGGACTCTTTCCAATCCTTCCAATACTGAGTGTTCATCTTCATCAAAGTTTTGTAATAGGTGATTTACTAATTGAAGTATCACTTCAAGATAAACAACCTGTTTCCCAAAGCAAGTTCTACTAAAAGTGAAGTTAGCAACTGTATGTATATTGTTAGCAAAAACCATGTAAACTTACACTGTTGGTGGGAATGCAAGTTGGTGCACCCATTTTGGAGAACAGTGTGGAGATTCCTCAAGAAATTAAAAATAGAGCTTCCCTATGACCCTGCAATTTCACTACTGGGTATTTACCCCAAAGATACAGATGTAGTGAAAAGAAGGGCCATCTGTACTGCAATGTTTATAGCAGCAATGGCCACGGTCACCAGACTGTGGAAAGAACCAAGATGCCCTTCAACAGACGAATGGATAAGGAAGATGTGGTCCGTATACACTATGGAGTATTATGCCTCCATCAGAAAGGATGAATACCCAACTTTTGTAGCAACATGGACGGGACTGGAAGAGATTATGCTGAGTGAAATAAGTCAAGCAGAGAGAGAAATATATATATTTCTCTGAAAATTAAAAAATTAAATTTAATTAATTAATTTTTAATTTATTAAATTATTAATTAATTATTAATTATTTATTAAATTTAATTAAATTTAAATTACTTTGAGTCAAAATTATTTAATTTTTAATTTTAATTTTTTAATTTTAATTAATTAGTTATCAATTAACTTAATTAATTAATTAAAAATAATTTTAAAAAGTCATGTTGTGTAACTGAAATATATAACATTTTTATTTTCTAATCATACCTCAATAAAGCTAAGAAAAAAAGAAATATGAGGAAATCTCAGAAATGTGTTTGAATTCCTTACATTCATTCTATGCATTAATATTGTTTTATTTTGATATGGTAGAGGAAACACCATCAGTCTTTAGGATTTTAGGGCTGCAAGTGTTCTTAATCCATATTATCTCAGATTTGATCCTTTCTCATTATAGTTACACTAAATCAGGCATTCATAGTCTTCTGGTCTTCCTTCCTGTTTTTAATCTCTTCCTGAACCTATGATAGTGGATCTCAGACATTTTGTTCTTTGGAACACTACATATCCCTAAAAATTAATGGAAAACTTTCACTTATGCAGGTTATACCTATTGATATTTGTTGTAATAGATATCAAAATAGTAAAATTTAAAAATGCTTATTGGTTAATTTAAAATATCACTAATAAGCCCATTATATGTTAATATAACTTGCAGTTTTTAATGAAAATTACCTTTTTCCCACTGCACTTCTGCATTCTAAAAATACATGGTTGACCATTTAGAATATATATATTTTTTTATTTCTTTTCAGCGTAACAGAATTCATTGTTTATACACCACACCCAGTGCTCCATGTAATATGTGCCCTCCATAATAGTCACCACCTGGCTCCCCCAACCTCCCACCCCCGCCCCTTCAAAACCCTCAGATTGTTTTTCAGAGTCCATAGTCTCTCATGGTTCATCTCCCCTTCTAATTTTCCTCAACTCCCTTCTCCTCTCCATCTCCCCATGTCCTCCATGTTATTTTTCATGCTTCACAAATAAGTGAAACCATATGATAATTGACTCTCTCTGCTTGACTTATTTCACTCAGCATAATCTCTTCCAGTCCCGTCCATGTTGCTACAAAAGTTGGGTATTCATCCTTTCTGATGGAGGCATAATACTCCATAGTGTATACGGACCACATCTTCCTTATCCATTCGTCTGTTGAAGGGCATCTTGGTTCTTTCCACAGTCTGGTGACCGTGGCCATTGCTGCTATAAACATTGCAGTACAGATGGCCCTTCTTTTCACTACATCTGTATCTTTGGGGTAAATACCCAGTAGTGCGATTGCAGGGTCATAGGAAGCTCTATTTTTAATTTCTTGAGGAATCTCCACACTGTTCTCCAAAGTGGCTGCACCAATTTGCATTCCCACCAACAGTGTAAGAGCGTTCCCCTTTCTCCACATCCTCTCCAATACACGTTGTTTCCTGTCTTGCTTTTAAAGACATACAATGTGATGAGTTAATACATTGCATTCACTGTGAGATGATTATCATAATCAAGTTAACAAACACATCCATCATCTTACATAGTCAACTTTTATTTTTCTTTTTTGTGGTGGTGGTGGCGGTGGTGTAAGAAAAATTAAGATCTTCTGTCTTAGCAACTATAATACTGTTAACAATAATCACCATGCTATACATTAGAGCCCCAGAACTTATTCACCTTTTAACTGAAAGTTTGTATCCTTTGACCAACCTTCCTCAGCCCTCAGTCCCTGGCAACCACCATTCTTCTCTCTGGTTCTATGAATGTGACATTTTTAGATTTCACATATAAATGAGCTCAAACTTGCCTCTCTGTGTCTGGCTTATTTCACTTAGCATATCCTCCAGGTTCATTCATGTTGTCACTAATGACAAGACTTCCTTCTTTTTATGGCTGGGTAATATTCTACTATGTATGCACCCACACCCACACAGACAAGTCTTGTTTATTCATTCATCTGTTGACGGTGAAAGCTGAAATTGTTTCCTCTAAGATCAGGAACGAAACAAGGGTACCTACTTTCACCATTTGTATGCAATATAGTACTGATAGTCCTAGCCAAAGCACTTAGGCAAGAAAAATAAATAAAGGGCATTCAGAAAGGCATCTACAACCCAGAAATAAAACATGCTTAAAAATCAACTCATCTTTGAGAAGGCCTCCAAGAATATAGAATGTTGAAAAGATAGTCTTACCAGTTATTTCAATGATTTTTTTAAAGTATCAAATAATAAAATCTTCTGTTCACCCTGTAAACTGGTACCCTTGCTTTTACAGACTCTAAACATATTTCAGAGGGAATGGGTCGTAACTCATTCTATTACACATTACCCTTATACCAAAACTTGTTATATGTATTATAAGAAAATTATAGACTAATATGACTCACGAACATAGATATAAAATTCTAAAACAAAATATTAGCAAATCTAACCCAATATTGTGTAAAAAGAATCATAAACCATGACCAAGTAGAATTTATACCAGGAATTCAAAGCTGGTTCAACATTTAAAAATCAATTAATGTTATCCACCACATGATCAAGCTAAAGGAAAAAAAAATCATATCAAAGATAGATAAAAAGACTGGAATACACACCTCACAAAAGAAGGCACACAGGTGGCAAAAAAAAAATCACATGAAAAGATGCTTACTGGAGGGGAGGAGCAAGATGGCAAAGGAGTAGGAAACCGAAATATCATCAGATCCCAGGAGTTCAGCTAGATAGTTATCAAACCATTCTAAACACCTACAAACTCAACAGGAGATAGAAAAGAAGAGCAGCAATTCTAGGAACAGAAAATCAACCACTTTCTGGAAGGTAGGACATGCGGAGAAGTGAATCCAAAGCAATAGGAAGATAGACTGTGTGGGGGAAGAGGCTGGCTCCCAGCAAATGATAGAGTGGCAGAGCACAAAGCCGGAGCTTTTAGAAGTCTGCTCCACTAAGGGACGTCCCTCCAGAGGCTAAGTGGGGGGTGGAGCCCTTGTGGGGACAGTGTGGTCTCAGGACCCACAGGGACACAGAAAGACAGGGTGTCTGAGTGTGGCAGAGCTCCCAGGTATCAGAACAGGAAGCTGGCTTCAGAGCAGAGCCAAGGAGGGAGCTCTCAACTTGGGATTACCTTAAACTGTGATCTGCTGGGCCACTGCTCTTTGGGCAGGGACCCAAGAAGCAGCAGATCTGGGGAGACTCACCTTCCTCCTCCAGGAGGTGCAGTGCAGGACCATGTTGCAGGAATCGGCTGGATTTGGAGACTCCAAGTGGGGTCGTGTGCCAGAGATAGAAATGCTCAGTCACAGGCCAGGTAAGCACAGACTGCCACCAGAGATCAGGAAGGCATGAGGAATTAACTACTTTTCTCTGAGGGTGCACTGAGGATTGGGGCCCTGAGCTCTCGGCTCCTCCAGGCCAGAGATTGGGAGGCCGCCATCTTCATTCTCCTCCTCCAAAGCTATAGGGAAAGTGTTCAGGGAACAAAAGCTCCTGAGAGAAAATCCATGCAAATTACTTATCATGGACCCTGGCAAGGGTGGTGCAATTCCACCTCAGGCAAAGACATTTGAGAATCACTGCAACAGGACCCTCCCCAAGAAGATCAGCAAGAACATCCAGCCAAGACCAAGTTCACTGATCAAAAAGAACTGCAGAACTCCAGAGCTAGGGGAAAGCAACACAGAAGTCTTGGCTTTTTCCCATGATCCTTTAATCTTTCAAAGTTAAGTTTTTCTAATTTTATTTTTTCTTATTCTATTTTTAAAATTTATCCTTTTTTATTTTAACATTTTTTAACTATTTTATCTTATCAATGCCTTTCTAAAAATCTTTTTTAAAATTTTCATCTTTATAGTCATATTTTATCCCTTCGTTGTATTTAACCTTACTTTTTATATACATGTTTTTTTTTCTTTAAAATTTTGGGATACAATTTCTCCTAATAGATCAAACTATATCCGAAATCTAGCACATGGCTTTGTTCTAGTCTCCAGTGTGA
The DNA here is from genome assembly GCF_963455335.1 of Martes martes. Taxonomy (NCBI): domain Eukaryota; kingdom Metazoa; phylum Chordata; class Mammalia; order Carnivora; family Mustelidae; genus Martes; species Martes martes. The sequence continues at coordinate 126,782,952 of NC_137893.1, forward strand.
TCACATCCTTCCTCTTTTTTTCTTTTTTAAGCCAACTTCTTATCTTATCAATTCCTTTTTTAGAAACTTTTTTTTTCACCTTTACAGTCATATTCTATCCCTTCATGTTTACCCTTATTTTTGATATACATAAGTTTTTCTTTCTTTAGAATTTTGGTAGGTAGTTTCTTCTAACAGACCAAAATACACCCAAAATCAAGTGTGTGGCTCTGTTCTAGTCAATGGTCTAATATATATATATATTTTTTTCCCTCTTTTTTCCCTCTTTTCTTCTCCCCCCCCCCCAAGTTTTGGGTCTCTTCTGACTTGGTCAGTGTGTATTTTTCTGGGATCATTGCCACTTTTAGTATTTTGTTCTCTCATTCATCTATTCTTACCTGGATAAAATGACAAGGTGGAATAACTCAACACACACACGCACACAAAGAACAAGAGGCAGTACCAATGGCTAGGGACCTAATCAATATGGATATTAGTAATATGTTAAAACTAGAGTTCAGAATGGCACTTATCAAGGTGCTAGCTGGGCTTGAAAAAATCATGGAAGATATTAGAGAATCCCCTTCTGGAGAAATAAAATCCCTTTTTGGAGAAATAAAAGAACTAAAATCTAACCAAGCTGAAATCAAAAAGGCTATTAATGAGGTGCAATAAAAAATGGAGGCTCTTACTGCTAGGATAAATGAGGCAGAAGAGAGAATTAGTGGTATAGAAGACCAAATGATGGAGAATAAAGAAGCTGAGCAAAAGAGAGACAAACAACTACTGGACCATGAGGGGAGAATTCAAGAGATAAGTGATATTATTAGATTAAACAATATTAGAATAATTGGGATCCCAGAAGAATAAAGAGAGAGGGGGCAGAAGTTTTATTGGAGCAAATTACAGCAAGAATTTCCCTAATTTGGTGAAAGGAACAAACATCAAAATCCAGGAGGCACAGAGAAACCCTTCAAAATCAATAAAAATAGGTCCACACCCCATCATCTAGTGGTAAAACTTACAAGTCTCAGTGACAAAGAGAAAATCCTGAAAGCAGCTCAGAGCCAGAAGTATGTAGCGCACAATGGTAGAAATATTAGATTGGCAGGAGAGCTATCCACAGAGACCCGGCAGGCCAGAAAGGACTGGCGTGATATATTCAGAGCACTAAACAAGAAAAATATGCAGCCAAGAATACTATATCCAGCTAGGCTATCATTGAAAATAGAAGGAGAGATAAAAAGCTTCCAGGACAAATAAAAATTAAAAGAATTTGCAAACACCAAACCAGCCCTTTGGAAATATTGAAAGGGGTTCTCTAAGCAAAGAGAGAGCCTAAATGTAACAGACCAGAAAGGAACGGAGACAATATATAGTAACAGTCACCTTAAAGGCAATGCAATGGCATTAAATTCATATCTTTCAATAGTTACCCTGAATGTAAATGGGATAAATGCCCAGGAGAAGAGAAATAATAAAGATCAAAGCAGAAATCGATGAAATAGAAACCAAAAGAACAGTAGAACAAATCAATGAAACTAGGCTCTGGTTCTTTGAAAGAATTAATAAGATTGATAAATCCATGGCCAGACTTATCAAAAAGAAAAGAGAAAGGACCCAAATTAATAAAATCATGAATGAAAGAGGAGAGATCACAACCAACACCAAAGAAATATAAACAATTATAAGAACATATTATGAGCAACTATACACAAACAAATTTGACAATCTGGAAGAAATGGATACATTCCTAGAGACATATAAACTACCAAAACTGAATCAGAAAGAAATAGAAAACCTGAACAGACCCATAACCAGTAAGGAGCTAGAAGCAGTCATCAAAAATCTCCCAACAGGGATGCCGGGGTGGTTCAGTAGGTTAAGCAGCTGCCTTCGGCTCAGGTCATGATCCCAGGGTCCCAGGATCGAGTCCCCATCAGGCTCCTTGCTCAGTGGGGAGCCTGCTTCTCTCTCTCCCTCTGCTTGCCACTCTGCCTGCTTGTGCTCTCTCTCTCTCTCTCTGTCAAATACATAAATAAAATCTTAAAAAAAAAAAAAAAACTCCCAATAAACAAGGGCCAGATGGCTTCCCAGGAGAATTCTACCAAATATTTAAAGAAGAATTAATACCTATTTCCTGAAGTTGTTCCAAAAAATAGAAATGGAAGGAAAACTTCCAAACTCATTTTATGAGGCCAGCATTACCTTGATCCCAAAACCAAAGACCCCATAAAAAAAGGATAATTACAGACCAATAACCTTGATGAACACAGATGCAAAAATTCTCACCAAAATACTAACCAATAGGATCCAAAAGTACATTAAAAGGATTATTCACCATGACCAAGTGGGATTTATTCCCGGGCTGCAAGTTTGGTTCAACATCTGCAAATCAATCTATGTGATACAATACATTAATAAAAGAAAGAACAAGAACCATATGATACTCTCAATAGGTGCTGAAAAAGCATTTGGCAAAGTACAGCATACTTTCTTGGTCAAAACTCTTCAAAGTATAGGGATAGAGGGTACATTCCTCAATATCATCAAAGCCATCTATGAAAAATCCACAGCGAATATCATTCTCAATGGGAAAAACTGAGAGCTTTGCCCCTAAGGTCAGGAACACAGCAGGGATAGCCACTATCACCACTGCTATTCAACATAGTACTAGAAGTACTAGAAGTCCTAGCCTCAGCAATCAGACAACAAAAAGAAATTAAAGGCATCCAAATTGGCAAAAAAGAAGTCAAACTCTCACTCTTTGCAGATGACAGTTTATGTGGAAAACCCAAAAGACTTTACTCCAAAACTGCTAGAACTCATACAGGAATTCAGTAAAGTGTCAGGATATAAAATCAATGTACAGAAATCAGTTGCATTTCTATACACCAACAGCAAGACAGAAGAAAGAGAAATTAATGACTTGAACCCATTTACAATTGCAACCAAAACCATAAGATACCTAGGAATAAACCTAACCAAAGAGCAAAGAATCTATACTCAGAAAACTATAAAGTACTCATAAAAGAAATTGAGGAAAACACAAAGAAATGGAAAAACACTCCATGCTCATGGGTTGGAAGAACAAATATTACAAAAATGTCTGTTCTACCTAAAGCAGTCTACACATTGAATGCAACCCCTATTAAAATACCATCCATTTTTTTTTCAAAGAAATGGAACAAATAATCCTAAAATTTATATGGAACAATAAAAGACCCTGAATAACCAGAGAAATGTTGAAAAAGAAAACCAAAGTTGGCAGCATAACAATTCCAGACTTCAAGCTTTATTACAAAGCTCCAATCATCAAGACAGTATGGTACTGGCACAAAATTAGACACATAGATCAATGAACAGAAAAGAGAGCCCAGAAATGGACCCTCAACTCTACAGTCAACTAATCTTCAGCAAAGCAGGAAAGAATGTCCAACTGGAAAAAAAAAAAAAAAGAAAGAAAGAAAAAGAAAAAACAAGTCTCTTCAACAAATGGTGTTGGGAAAATTGGACAGCAACATGCAGAAGAATGAAACTGGACCATTTCCTTACACCACACACAAAAATAGACTCAAAATGGATGAACGAACTCAATGTGAGACAGGAATCCATCAAAATCCTTGAGGAGAACACAGGCAGCAACCTCTTCGACCTCAGCCACAGCAACTTCTTCCTAGAAACATCGCCAAAGGCAAGGGAAGCAAGGGCAAAAATGAACTATTGGGACTTCATCAAGATCCAAAGCTTTTTGCACAGTAAACAGTCAACAAAACCAAAAGACAACTGACAGAAGGGAGAAGATATTTGCAAATGACATATCAGGTAAAGGGCTAGTATCCAAAATCTATAAAGAACTTACCAAACTCAACACCCAAAGAACAAATAATCCAATCAAGAAATGGGCAGAGGACATGAACAAACATTTCTGCAAAGAAGACATCCAGATGGCCAACAGACACATGAAAAAGTGCTCCACATCACTGGGCATCAGGGAAATAGAAATTAAAACCACAAAGAGATACCACCTCACACCAGTCAGAATGGCTAAAATTTTCGAGTCAGGAAATGACAGATATTGGCGAGGATGTGGAGAAAGGGGAACCCTCCTACACTGTTGGTGGGAATGCAAGCTGGTGCAGCCACTCTGGAAAACAGTATGGAAGTTCCTCAAAAAGTTGAAAATAGAGCTATCCTAGGACCCAGGAAATGCACTTCTGGTATTTACCCTGAAGATACAAAGGTAATGATCCAAAGGGGCATGTCCACCCAAATGTTTATAGCAGCAATGTCCACAATAGCTAAACTATGGAAAGAAACCTGATGTCCAAATACAGATGAATGGATAAAGAAGATGTGAGATTATTAAATATTACATATTATTACATTATTACATATAATAATTATTATATATATAACATATATAATACAATAATATTTTCGTTATATATAATACATATAAATATATAGTATATATAGACTATATATGTATATATAGTCTATATATATTTATATATAAATATATACGATATATATTTTTATATATATAAATATATAAATATATAAATATAATATAATATATATAAATATAATATAATATATATAAATATTATATATACTATATACTATAATAATATAATATCAATATTATATTATTATATTATTATATTATTATATTAATATTATAATATTAATATAATTAATTAATAATTATATTATTTATTATTATATTAATATTATAGTATATATTATTGTTGTATATTATTATATATTAATATAATATAATATAATATAATATAGCATATATTATATAATTAATATATTATATATTATATATAATTATATATATGATTCTATATTATAATTACATAATTATATATAATATGATATATATCATATGATATATATAGATATCATAGATATCTATATATATAGATATATATATAGATAGATAGATAGATATAGATATCTATGATATCTATATATATCATATATTGATATATATTATATATCAATACTATATCAATATGATATATATTATATATCAATATTTTATTATTTATACTATTTATATATTATATATATTATATATAATAAATAATATAATAAATATGTATAATAAATAATAATGTAATAATAATATATAATAATATATAATATTATATAATCTATATATAATATATAATATATATAATATATAATATTGTAATAATATATAATAATATATATTATATATAATATATAATAATGATAATGTAATAATAAATAAATATATACAACATATATTATATATAATATATATTATATATACTATTTATATTTATATACATATAATATATACATATTATACATATATACATACATACATATATACATATAATAATTATATGTATATAATATATAATATATTATTATATATAATAAAATATTGATACATAATATATATCATATTGATATATTATTATATATCATATATATCATATATATCATATGATATATATCATATTGATATATTGATATATTATATATATTATATTATATATTATATAATATATATCGTTATATATTATATTAATTAATCATTAATTAATTATTATATTATTATGTTATATATAATGTAATAATTAATATAATAATTATAACTATTATATTATTACATTATATATAATGTGATAATTATATACATTATATATAATGTGATAATTAATATAATAGTGTAATAATATAATACGTATTACATTAATAATTAATAATTGATTAATATAATGATTATTACATTATATACTGTAATAATTAATAATATAATATAACATAATATATAATATATATAACAATAATAATATATATGTTATATTATATATACATAATTATTATATATAATAATCTCACATCTTCTTTATCCATTCATCTGTTTTTGGACATCAAGTTTCTTTCCATAGTTTGGAGATAGATAGATATAGATATAGATAATGATATATACATATGTATGTGTGTATATATATATATATATATATATATATATATATGATGGAATACTATACAGGCATCAAAAGAAATGAAATCTTGTCATTAACAACAACGTGGATGGAACTAGAGGGAATTATGCTAAGTGAAGTAAGTCAATCAGAGGAAGACAATTATCATATGATCTGTCTGTCATGAGGAATTTGAGGCAGGTCAGGATGTTGTAGGGGATAGGGAGGGAAAAAATGAAACAAGTAGGGATTGTGAAGGAAACAAACCATAAGAGACTGTTAAAAACAAAACAAACTGAGGGTTGCTGGGGGGTGAAGGGGTAGGCAAAGGGCGGCTGGCTTATGGACACTGGGGAGAGTTGTGCTATGGTGAGTGCTGTGAAATGTGTAAGCCGGAAGAGTCACAGACCTGTATCTCTGGGGCAAATAACACATTATATGTTAATTTAAAAAAAAAAAAAAGGATGTAAGCATCCTATCATAGGTCATTAGGTAATTGCAAATTGAAACAACAATGAGATACCAGGACATATCTATTAAAATGGCTAAAATCCAAAATCTAATAGTACCTAAATCTGGTTATGATGTGGAGCAATAGGCACTCTCATTCATTGCTGGTAGAAATGCAAAATGGAACAGCGTCTTTGAAAGCTTGGTGGTTTCTTACAAAGCTAAATATTACCCCCTTTTCTCCCCTCCAGTTTTATTGAGATATAAGTAACATATAACATTGTGCAAGCTAAAGGTGTACAACATAGTGATTTGAAATATATTGCAAATGATCACCACGATAAGGTTAGTTAATGCAACCATTACCTCATATATTTACAAATTTTTTTGTGTAGTGAGAAGTTTTAAAATCTACTCTATTAGCAACATTCAAATGTACAATACAGCACTTTTAACTACAGTCACCATGCTGTATTCATCAAAATTTATTCATCTTGTAACTGAAAGTTTCTACTCTGACCACTTCTGCCCATTTTCCCACCTCTTCTCTCCCACCCCGACAAAATCTTATCATATATTGTAGACTGAATTGTGTCCTCCAAAAATTCATATGTTGAAGTCTTATCTCCCAATTTGACTGTATTTGGAGATGGGGCTTTGGGATAAGGAGGGTAATTAAGGTTAATTAAGGTCAGTGGGGCGGGACCCTAATCTAATAGAACTGTATTTATAAGAAGAGGAAGAGACACCAGAGACTTCTCTCTGGAACAAATGAGGACACATCAACAAAGCCAAACCAGGAGAAGAGACATCACTAAAAACTAAATTTTCCGCACACTTTGATCTTAGACTTCTGGCCTCTCTGATCTCTGAGAAGATATATTTCTGTTATTTAAGTCACCCAGTCTGTAGTATCTTGCTATAGCAGCTGAGTAGATTAAGATATAGCATGATCCAGTGATTGTTTTCCTACATATTTATCCAGTTGCGTTGAAAAGTTATGATCATACAAAAACCTGCTCATGGATATCTCATAGCAGCTTTATTTAGAACTGCTAAAAATTGAAAATTCACTAAGTGAATGGAAAAACTGTGGTATACCCAAAGAAATATTATTTAGCAATAAAAAGAATGAACTTAATATTAAGCTCACACACACACATACAAAAAGACATATAAAAATTTTTAATACATATTGCTAAATAAAAGCAGCAAAACTGCAAAGACTAAAGACTGTATGATTCTAAGTATATGACATTCTAGAAAACACAAAATTATGCAGACAGTAAAAAGATCAATGGCTTGCCAGGGATTCAGTGGAAGGAAAGAAGGGACTAATAGCAGGAGTACAGGAGACTTTTTTAGGGCAGTGAAACTAGTCTGCATGATCCTGTAATAGTGGATGCATGACATTAAACATTTGTCAAAACTCTTAGAACTCTAAGATGCAAATGGTAAACCCTAATGTAAACTATGCATTTCAGTTAATAATTATGTTCAAATATCGATTCATTGATTGTAATAAGTATACCACATTATTGCAAAATGTTAATAGCAGAAGTTATGCAGGTGGAGGAAGAATATGGGAACTCTGTACTGTCTGCTCAATTTTTCTATAAATTTAAAACTGTTCTAAGCAATAACATCTATTAATTTAAAAAATCATATGACTTGGAAAGGAAGAAGTAAAAATTTTGATTTGGAAAACGAGATGTTTATATATAGAAAATCCTAATAGATCTAAAGTAAAACTACTAGAAATAATGAGTTTAACAAAGTTGCAAGACACACAGTCCACATACAAAAATCATTTATATTCTATTTACAATGGTAAACAATTAAAAATTGATATTTAACAATTGCCATGGCACCAATAAATGTGAAACATGTAAGGATAAAATTAGCAAAGTGTATGTTAGACTTGTATACTGAAAACTAGAAAATACTGGTCAGAAAATTTTTAAAAGATCTAAATAAATGGAAATCTATACAATGTTCATGGATCAAAAGACTCAATATTGTTAACAGGTCAGTTTTTCTAACTGTAACTACAGAACACAATTCCAATCAAAATCACAGCAAATCTTTGAAAAATCAACAAGTACAATTCTGTAGTTTCTAGTCAGACATGTAAGTGTTTTGACATTGTCACTCCCATCCTCACAAGAAAAAATACCGAACGAAAATCAAGAACTCTTCTTTGATACATCAGAGAATTGAGATCATAGGGTAAACTGCTGCCCCCAAAACTGAAGAAACAAACAAATAGATAAAAAGAATCACAGCTTACTGGGAACAAAGGCCTAGGAGAAGCTGGCAGCTAGAGTCAATATTACAAGAATCACTTTAAACTGTAACTGATGAATTGCTGGAGGCTTACTGTGGAGACACTTGAAGGTTAAAACACCTAAAAGGGCCAGTTGCTTTGGGGAATTCCACAATTAAAAGAAGCTTATCTCCAGGAGTCCTACTACTGTGAAGATCAGAGAAAAATTCCGCTGTGTTTACAGGGGTGGTAGTGGGAAAGGAATCATAAAAAATGTGCCCAGAGCATTTTGTTCTTTTTAACAAGCTCTACCCTCAAGGGAAACTATTTTATAAGAGCATAACTGACTTGGTGGAGGGAGGAGGTTTACCTTATCCTCCTAAAGGGAGGGAAATAACTCCACCCTCCTAATAGCCTTCAGTGTGGGGGAAGAGAAATACTCAAATCAGGATCATTAAAAGACTGAGACCTAATCACACGACTATAGAATCCCCCTCCCCAATAACTTACCATCATATAAATAGAACTCCTATATAATCACAGGATATTATAGCTAAAATAACTGCAAGTCTCAGGACTTATTTAGGGAATCTCTAAGGATGCCCAGACAACAGGGAACACAAAAACAAAAACACTAAAGGAGATTTTAACCTTTGACACCACTGCTACAGCAAACACAGCCTAACTCTCAGCCAAATAAACATAAAACCTCATAACAAAGGCCTATGTACCTCATTTCAAAACCTATGAATTTCAACAAAAAATTTCAAGTCATTCTAAAAGGTAAAAAAGCAGAGCCTGAAGAGAAAAAGCAAGCATCAGAACTGGAGTCAAATATGCTTGGGATATGGGGGTAATTAGATCAGAAATTTAAATAACTATAATTAATATGCTAAGAGCCATAATGGAAAAAGTAGATAACATACAACAATAGATAACATAAGTAGGTAGATGGAAATGCTAAGAAAGAATTTTTTTAAATTCTAGAAATCAAAAACACTTGTGAAAGAAATGAAGAAAAGGGATGCCTGGGTGGCTCAGTTAAATGTCTGCCTTCCACACAGGTCATGATCCCAGGGTCCTGAGATTGAGCCCTGCATTGGGTCCCCTGTTCCCACTCATGCTGTCCCTCACTAACTTCCCCTTCCCTCATAAATAATGAAAAATAAAATCTAAAAAAGAGAGAGAGAGAGAGAAAGAAGTGAAGAATGAATGGGCTTGTCAGTAGAATGGACAAGGCCAAGGAAAGAATCAGGAGCTTGAAAACAGATCAAGAGAAACTTACCAACTAAAATGCAAAGAGACAAAAAGAATAGAAAAAAATTAAACAGAATCTCCAAAAACTATGAGACAATTACAGACAGTATAATATATGTTTACTGGAACTGCTAAGAAGAGAGAAAAAAAAGAACCAAAGAAATATTTGAAGTGATAATAGCTGAAATTTTTCTGAAATTAATGACAGACACCAAACCACAGATCCAGGAAATGCAGAGAACTAGAAGCAGGATAAATACTTAAAAAAAAAAAAATTTAGGCTTATCATATTCAACCTGCAGAAGATCAAGGATAAAGAGAATATTTTGAAAGAACCCAGAGAAAAAGAATACCTATAGCCAAACAAGGATATTAATTATATGGTTTTTTCATCAAAAACCATGCAAACATGAAGGGAATGGAGTGACTTTTTAACTGTCTGGAGAAACAAAAAACAAAATACCAACCAAGAATTCCACATCAAGTGAAATTATCCTTCAAAAGTGAGAAGGCTTGGGGTGCCTGAATCAGTCATTTGGAAGAGCATGTGACTCTTGATCTTCGAGTCCTAAGTTCAAGCCCCATGCTGGGTGTAGAGATTACCTAAATAAATAAACTTAATTAAAATTTTTAAAAAATAAACGGAAGTGAGAAGGCTTATCCACCAACGTCCAAACGGGGAAGATAGGTAGCAGAGTTTACTCAGGATGAGGATTTTAGGAGGCAGAATTTGTGAAAGGTAGATAGACAAAGGAATTAAGTACATAATCAAGAAAGAATAAGTGGAAATAATGTAACATGGAATCTATGCTAGGCAGAGAGAAGAGCAAAAAGAAAAGAACATATGAAAGAAACAATGCATTTAGGTATCACAATGAGATTGAAAATGCTCCATTGGACAGCTAACATCATAATCAATGGTGAAAAACTAAGAGCTTTTATGCTAAGGTCAGGAATGAGACAGGGATGTCCACTCTCACCTTTTATTCAATATAGTACTGGAAGTTCTGGCCACAGTAATCAGAAAACTCACTATTTGCAGATGAGATGATTCCATACATAGAAAACCAGAAAAACTCCACCAAAAACACTACTAGAAGGACTGACAAATGAATTCATTAAGGTCGCATGATACAAAATCAATGTGCAGAAAGCTGTTGCATTTCTATACACTACAAAGCAGAATAAAGAGAAATTAAGAAAACAATCCTATTTACAATTGCAGCAAAAATAATCAAATACCTAGGAATAAACTTAACCAAGAAGGTGAAACAGTTGTGTTCTGAAGGCTATAAAACACTGATGAAGAAACTGAAGACAGCATAAACAAATGGAAAGATATGCCATACTCATGGATTGGAACAACAAACACTGCCCACTGGTCCATACTACTCAAACAATCTACACATTTAAAGCAATCTCTATCAAAATACTAACAGCATTTTTCACAGAACAAGAACAAATAATCTAAAATTTGTATGGAACTATAGAAGATCCCTCATAGCCAAAGCAATCTTTAAAAAGTACAAAACTAGAGGAATCACCATTCCAGGGTTCAAGTCATATTACAAAACTGTTGTAATCAAAGCAGTACTGTACTGTAACGAAAAATGACACATAATTCAATGGAATAGAATAAAAAGCCTAGAAACAAATCCACAATTAAGTGGTCAGTTAATCTTTGACAAAGAAGGCAAGAATATATAGTGGGAAAAAGTCTCTTCAATAAATGGTGTTGGGAAAACTGGACAACTACATGCAAAAGAATTAAATTGGACCACTTTCTTTCACCAAACACAGAAATAAACTCAAAATGGATTAAAGACCTAAATGTCAGACCTGAAGTCACAAAAATCCTAAAGGAGAACACAGGAAGTAATTTCTCTGACATTGGCCATAACATCTTTCTAGATATGTCTCCCAAGGCAAGGGAAACAAAAACAAAAATAAAACATTGGAACTGCATCAGCAAAGGGGGCCATCATCTAAACAAAAAGACAACACTCTGAATGGGAGAAGATATTTGCAAATGACATACTGAGAAAGAGTTAGTGTCCAAATATACAAAGAACTTAAAGAGTTCAAAACACACACACACACACACACACACACACACACACACACAAATCCAGTTTAAAAATGGGCAGAAGATGGGGTGCCTGGGAAGCTCAGTGGGTTAAGTCTCTGCCTTTGGCTTAGGTCATGGTCTCAGGGTCCTGGGATTGAGCACCGCATTGGGCTCTCTGCTCAGCAGGGATCCTGCTTCCCCCCACCCCCGCCTCTCCACCTACTTGTGACCTCTCTCTCTGTCAAATAAATAAAATCTTAAAAAAAAAAGTGGGCAGAAGACATAAACAGACATTTCTCCAAATAAAGCTATCCAGATGGCTGATATATGAAAAGATGTTCAACATCACTGATCATCAGGAAAATGCAAAGGAAAACCACAATGAGATATCACCTCACAACTGTCAGAATGGCTAAAATCAGAAACACAAGGAAGCAGTGTTGGTGCGGATGTAGAGAAAAAAGGGACCCTCATGCACTTTTGGAAGAAGTCACTGTGGAAGACATTATGGAGGTTCCTTTAAAAATTTAAAAATAGGGCGCCTGGGTGGCTCAGTGGGTTAAGCCACTGCCTTCGGCTCAGGTCATGATCTCGGGGTCCTGGGATCAAGTCCCGCATCGGGCTCTCTGCTCGGCAGGGAGCCTGCTTCCCTTCCTCTCTCTCTGCCTGCCTCTCTGCCTACTTGTGATCTTTGCCTGTCAAATAAATAAATAAAATCTTTAAAAAAAAAATTTAAAAATAAAAATAAAATTTTTTAATTAAAAAAAATAAAAAATAGAACTACCACATGATCCAGTAATTTCAGGACTGGGTAATTACTCAAAGAATACAAAGAATATGAATTTGAAAGGATAAATACATCTCTATGTTTATTGCAACATTATTTACAGTAGTCAAATTATGGAAGCCAAGCATCCATCAATGAATAAATGGATAAATAAACTGTGGCATATATACACACAAAGGAATACTCTTCAGCCATAAAAGTGAATGAAAACATGGATGGACCTTGAAGACATTATGCTAACTAAAATAAACAAGACACAGAAAGACAAATATTGTATGATTCTGCTTATATGAGGTAGCTAGAATAAACAAATCATAGAGACAAACAGCAGAATAAAGGTTAGACTAGGGCATGGGGAAGGAGAAAAGGAAAAGTTATTGTTTAATGGGAATGTAGTTTATGTTGACAATAAAAAGTTGGAGATGATGAAAAGCTTTTGTGTATAAATAGTAGTGATGAGTACACAGCACTGTGAATGTAATTAATGCCACTGAGTTGTACATTTATAAATGGTTAAGATGATAAATATCATGGTATATATATTTTACCACAATTTTTAAAAATGTTAAAAAATAAAGGGAAATAGTTACTCAGAAAACTAATAATTGACAAATTCTGAAATTCATATGGAAATGGAAAGGACCCAGAATAGCCAAGCAATTTGGAAAAAATACAAAGTTGAAGGACTTATACTACCTGATTTCAAAACTTGCTATTAAAGTGGGGGTCCTGAGTGGCGCAGTTGGTTAAGCTCTGATTCCTGGTTTCAGCTCAGGTCATGATCTCTCCCCACACCCTCTGGCCCTCCCCCACCCCATCTCTAAAATAAAAATACATCTTTAAAAAAAACTTGCTATAAGGCTACAGTAATTAAGATTGTGTAGTACTGGTATAATAACAGATATACTGATCACTGTAACAGAATGGATAGTCCAAAAACATACCCATACATATATATCCATTTGATTTCTCAGCACAAGGACCAAGGTAGTTTAATAGTGTTGAAACAACTGGATAGTCATAAGAGAAAAAAATTAAAAGAATCTTATCTCACATTGTAACAAAAAAAATCACCTGGACAAGCTGAAATTACACAACGTCTGAGACAAAACATCAAAGAAAAAAGTTTCCTTCATGAAAATAGATTACTTTCATGAGAAACTGTATGTGTTGCAATAGATTCAATTAAAAAAATGGAATGAGTCACATATAGCTAATATGACTTTAGAAGAGCATTGAAACAAAAACTATTTCAAGGCAACCCAAAAAGTTAAAATAAAATACTCCCGTAAAGCAGTCAACTGTTTTCAGTAATGCTTTTTAAGTTCTTAAAGCACTTCATAATTAGACTTATTTTTATAACAAGTTTAGAGAAGTTATTATTTTAAAAGCCTCTGTTAGATACTTACCTAAAAGCTATCTATTATCAGCCACTTTTCTTACCAAATATTATGTCTTAAATCACAGAGCTAAAAGTAACAAACTTCCAAAGAGTGATATTTGGACAGCAGTTAGCCAAACATGTAAAAGAACAGAAAGAGGATCAGTAAGAAAACCATGTAACTAAGAAGATAAATGATCATACCAGTTTTTTTCTTCCATAAATTACCAACTCAAGGATAGCACAAATTAATTAAAGAAGTGGGTAGTTGTATTGCCTTTTCTGTGTTTCTTTTTTAAGGATTTGTTTATTTATTAGAGAGAACAGGGAGGAGGGGCAAGGGGAGAGGAAGAGAGAGTTCCAAGCAGACTCTGTGCTGAGCCTGGAACTAGACATGTGGCTCAAAATTAACAGAGATATGTATAAAATCCTAACACACAGTGGAAAAGTGGCAAAATTAAAGCTGTGCTAGACCACTCAATAGGAATGGTACACTGCTAAGTTTTTCAGTTACATGGTAGAATAGATAGGCTCCCATGGAAGAGCAATTCCTAGGACCCAAAAGTTGCTCTAATTCATACAGAAAAACTGGAAGTGATACAAAACAACTCATTATTCCCAAAACCCTTTTAATTACCATGGAATATCAGCAGCCACTGCAAAGGAGCAGAAAGAAAAGAGAATTAAAGGCAGTATGTCTTAACCTGATTTTTAAATCCTGTCTCTGCCAACTTACTGGTTATGTGAACTTGGAAAAATTACCTAACCTCTCTGTTCTGCAGATTTTTCATCTGTAGAATGAAGATAATACTGCCTACTACATAGATTTATTATGAAGGTTAAATGAACTAATATGTTTAAAGCACCCAATACAGTGTCTAGTACATAGCAGGCATAAGTGTTTGCTGTCATCATTATTACAGTATTATCATTATGGAAAATGCTAGGAAAAACAGATTTTTCAAAATTATTTACAAGAAGTGGTTAGGAAGATCAATTCAGCATATAAAGTCTGATGCTGATTTTAATGTTTGACAATTAATAGCTTTCAAGCCCGACATCCCCCTATCCTCCTTGTTCCACTTCTGAGCAAGATGATAAAGTCTAAATGTCCCCTATTTTGGTGTAAATTCAGACCACACCAGCCTGAACCCAAGCATGGGAACTTCACCCCTTAACCACCAGGATAACCCCAAGTCTGTCGCCTTTACCTGCTCTCTCAAGCCATTCTCAAACCAGGTTAGGAGCCAGCTGTGCTCTCCCCAGAAAGCCTCACTGTGTGCATAAACTTTTCCGTACCTGCTTGGTATATTTGTGGTATCATCAATCTCAGAATTAAATTCTGAATGGGGTCTATCCTTCTATGCAAGGTTTTCCAAAGAGAGAAGAACTAATCCAAACAAAAATTAATTATATAAAAAGGGTTGAAGAATGTCATGAGAAAGCCAAGAAGTCAACTAAAAGATTCTGAGAGACACATATTATGGTGTCAAATGTATTTATGAGTATCTAAAAAGTAACTATTATAATAAGAATTTCAAAACCTTCTAAAATATGTTAGTATCAACAAAGTGAAAAACAACAGGCCCTGAGTTTCTTCATTTTCATAGATCTCAGGATTATCAAATTATTCATAAAATATATTGATCAAAAGGCAAAAGAATATATATTTGAGGAGGGGTTCTATATTCCTATTTCCAAATTCAAATTCCATTATTAAAATAGTAGTACAGAATATTTTAATTTAAAAAAATTTCCTAAATTTCATCCAAGTTTTGCCCTCCTTCACTGATCCTACCAAAGTTGTGGGTTTTTTTTTTTTTAGATTTATTTATTTTGGGGGCTCCTGGGTGGCTCATTTGGTTGGACCCAACTCTTGGTTTCAGCTCAGGTCATGATCTTATGGGTCATGAGATCTAGCCCCATCTTGGCTCTGTGCTCAGTGGGAGTCTGCTTGAAGAGTCCCTCCCTTTGTCCCT
Source organism: Martes martes (assembly GCF_963455335.1). Classification (NCBI taxonomy): domain Eukaryota; kingdom Metazoa; phylum Chordata; class Mammalia; order Carnivora; family Mustelidae; genus Martes; species Martes martes. The sequence continues at coordinate 126,799,094 of NC_137893.1, forward strand.
CCCCTCACTCATGTTTTCTCTCTCCCTCTAAAATAAATAAATCTTTAAAAATAAATAAATGAAGATTTATTTGTTTTAGGGAGAGAGTGTGTGTGGGTGTGCAAGTGGGGGAAGGGGCAAAGGGAGAAGGAAAGAGAGAATCTCAAGCAGATACCCTGCTGAGCCCAGAGCTGGACATTGGGTTTGATCTCATGACTCTGAGATCATGACCTGAGCCAAAATCAAGAGTCAGATGCTTAACTGACTGAGTCACCCTGGCACCCCAGGTTCTGCCTAAATTTTAAATGACTAAAAATAATCTATGAAAGCATCACGTTAGGTCTAAAAAAAGAAAAAAAAATAAGGAAAACCTCAAAAATTTGAAACTGGGAGGAAATGTACCAAAATGTTAGTAGGATAATTTCTTGGTGGGAGAAATATAACCTATTTTTCACTTTATGGTGTTACACATTTCCTAGCTTTTCTCCTAATAGCAAGCCACTTACAAACTGATGCAACTTTGTTGTTATTTTGTTTCCTTCACATTCAGTGTGCAAATATGAATAAGAATTGTAGGCATGAGCACTGAAATGCTTAGGAATCCCAGGCAAAATTTTATCTGTCTAAAAAAGCACAGCAATATGCAGATAATCTATAAACTTCAAAATGATTGTGAAGACCAATCTGAAATATTATTTTAATTCTATGAATTTTAGTTACTACAGATATTATTTAAACCTTCACCTATATATTTACAGATCAATATACACTGATGATCTTAAGATCAATATATCAAACTAAATCCTATAGATGAAAAAAGCACAAGAATGAAGTTACAATTTATAAAAGAGTACAATACTAAAGGATGGAAATATTGTCTCAAATATAAAAATCATCCTTGCATATTCATACTGGCCTCATATTTCTGTTTCAGGTCGCCTTCTCTTCCTCCAAGTGTTTTACCCCTGCTCTCATCTCTTTCTCTTTTACTTTGGTAACTTTCAGTAACTAGTATTTGTATATAACCTTATAGACTACAGTGTACTTTTCACATATATTGTGTAATTAAGGGGAACCACTCAGAATATCGAAATAAGCCTGGTAATGTAGTAGAGTTGTCTAAAGCATTTTGAATAGTATACATATAATTCCTTGTAGCAGTAATATTATAACCTAGCATTTACAGATTTTTGTTCCTGGAAAAATGAGTGAACTTATGTGTACCTAAAAATTAGAAGTCATCTCACTGGCACCTTCATTTTAGTTTACAAGCCATTCCTATATGCTGTATGCTTTTTAAAAAGTTCTTAGTATTGAAGTATAGTTGACATACAATGTTAATTTCAGGTGCACAACATGGTGATTCAACAATTCTATATATTACATGATGCTCACCAAAATAAATGTAGTCACCATCTGTCACCATACAATGTTATTACAATAACATTGACTATATTTCCTATGTTGTACTTTTCATCTCTGTGACTTATTTATAACTGGAAGTTTGTACTTCTTGATCCCCTTTACCTATATCGCCCTTTCTTCCAGCCCCCTTGCCTCTGGCAACCACCAGTTTGTTCTCTGCATTAATGAATCTATTTTTATGTGTTTGTTCATTTGTTTTTTAGATTCCACATATAAGGGAAATGATATGGTGTTTGTTTTTCTCTGAGTTATTTCACTTGCATAATAGTCTCTAGGTCTACCCACATTGTCAGAATAGCAAGATCTCATTTTTTATGGTTGACTAATATTCCATTGAGTACATACCATACCACCTTTAGACATTCATCTACTAATGGACATTTGGGTTGCTTCCATACCTTGGCTATTGTAAATAAGGGTGCATACATCTTTTAGAATTAGTGGGGTTTGGGGGAGTAAATATCCAGTCGTGGGGAATTATGAGATCATGTAATATTTCTATTTTTATTTTTTTTAGGAAGCTTCATATTGTTTTCCACAGTGGTTGCACCAATTTATACTCCCACAAACAGTGCACAAGGGTTCCTTTGTTTCCACATCCTTGCCAACACATTTTTTTTTATAATACCTATTTTGACTGATGCGAGGTGATATCTCATTGTGGTTTTGATTTGCATTTCCTTGATGATTATAGAGATGTTAACCATCTGTATGTCTTCTTTGGAAAAATGTCTATCCATGTCCTCTGACTACTTTTAATGTGATTACTTGATGTTGAGTTGTAGGAGTTATTTATATATTTTGAATATTAACCTCTTATTGAATATATCATTTGCAAATATCTTCTCTTATTCAGTAAGACACCTTTTCGTTTTGTTGACAGTTTCCTTTGCTATGCAAAAACTTTTTATTTTGGTGTAGTCCCAATAGTTAATTTTTGTACACATTAGGACATTTAATACAAAGCAATTCCAATTTTCTCCAAAATACTACCTAGGACTTAAAACTTGGGGCAGTGCCAACTAACCAACCAAAGAAAACAGTGGACTTCTTTCCATGGAGAAAACCAAAGTTGCTACCAAAAGAGGAAAGAGCTCTCAAGTGAAAAGGGAGCGTCCAGTATCTACTTCAAGATATAAGGAAAGTAAAGAAATGGTTCTCTTGTAGAAATAATCTAATTCTGTTAGCCATTTGTATGTCTTCTTTGGAGAAGTGTCTGTTCATGTCTTCTGCCCATTTTTTGACATGATTATTTGTTTTGTGTGTGTGTTGAGTTTGAGGAGTTCTTTATAGATCTTGGATATCAGCATTTGTCTATAGTGTCATTTGTGAATATCTTCTCCCATTCCGTGGGTTGCTTCTTTGTTTTGTTGACTGTTTCCTTTGCTGTGCAGAAGCTTTTGATCTTGATGAAGTCCCAAAAGTTCATTTTCACTTTTGTTTCCTTTGCCTTTGGAGACATGTCTTGAAAGAAGTTGCTGCAGCCGATGTCGAAGAGGTTACTGCCTATGTTCTCCTCTAGGATTTTGATAGATTCCTGCCTCACATTGAGGTCTTTTATTCATTTCAAATGGATAAAGAAGATATGGTCCATATATACAACAGAGTATTATGCCTCCTTCAGAAAGGATGAATGCCCAACTTTTGTATCAACATGTACAGGACTGGAAGAGATTATGCTGAGTGAAGTAAGTCAAGCAGAGAGAGTCAATTATCATGTGATTTCACTTATTTGTGGAGCATAACAAGTAACATGGAAGACAACTGGGAGATGGAGAGGAGAAGTGAGTTGGGGTAAATTGGAGGGGGAGACAAACCATCAGAGACTATGAACTCTGAGAAACAAACCAAGGGTTTTGGAGGGGAGGAGAGTGGGGGTTGGGTGAGCCTGGTGGTGGGTATTATGGAGGGCACGTATTGCATGGAGCACTGGGTGTGGTGCATAAACAATGAATTGTGGAACACTGAAAAGAAATAAAAGAAAATTAAAAAAAAAAAAGAAATTGGTAACAAATGAAAACAATCCAAATAAGGGGGGAAAAAATTCTGTAGCAGATCTCCTCACGGATAATCTCTTGTCAGATTCTCTCCTAGTAAGAATCAGATTCTCTACTAATAATCTACAAGAAGAAGTCAGTCATCAGTTTAATAAGCACCAAAAGGAGGCAGTATCTATTCCAAATAGTTTGTTGAAATGGCAGAAGGCTGTAAATAGACAGAAAATAACTTGAGGAAGCAGTGACAGATACTGACAACATGTTTCCCGAGGGTATAAAAATGGCATCTGCCCTGGAAGCTTTGATTTTGTTTTCTTTGGTCTCAAGGACATTCGTAGTACATAGCTATCTAGCATTTCTTCACTACTTTGGATTCATGGCTATTAGGTTATAAATTTTAAATTATGCCTAGTTCCCTACTACTTTAAAAAGCTGAAAAGCAAACATCTACATAATTACATTTTATAATAATTTCAACAAGAAAACATTACAGAATACATTAAAACAAGATGATTTAACAGAAAAGAAAGTAAAACACATAGCATAGGCTAGCCCAAGAGAAGCAGCAGGGAAGACACAACCATTGGGAAGGCAGCCTCATGCCCACAGTCCTTCCATCGCACTCAGCCATATAAGAACAGGTCTTGGGCAAGAACACTTCCTTACCAAGGCAAAGAGTCCACACAATCTGTGTTGATTTTATCACCTTGTGTAGGAAGATAAATCCTTGTTTCAGGCTCCTTTGTGTCTGCTCAGTGTGTAGTCCTTTGTCCTGCTAAAATGAGTGCCTCAGAGGCCCTCAGACCTGTCCCTAGCATTCAATACTTCAGTCTCCACAGAGGAGGTGTCAGGCCATTTGTCCTGCATTGGCTGCCAGGGGACCCACTGGCCATGGAGACCAAAGCACACTGTTAGAGCTGATCTTGTTCTGCCTCTCCCATACATGAGAAAAAGCATTGCTCCATTCAGTAATTGACTGTGTTGTGTTTTCCTTGGTGACTCTGATACCAAGATGCAGCACGCAGAAGTGTCTGGACTTCTATTCCTGGTGCTGGCATAATGAGAAGCTATTCTGTCCTCCATATAGATGGAGTCTTCTCTGGACATGGGTAACCGGTACCCAGTGTTTGACTTAATAGGTATGGCAAAAGTAATCCCTTCCTATTTTGTCTATTTGATTAACTTTTCTAACTACCCATGTAGTTCTCTAAGTATGGTCCACGAATCATTAGGGGTCCCCAAAATTTTCTGTGGGGTTGACAACGTCAAAACTACTTTCATAATACAAGTTTCCCTCATTATCTGAAAGCAGAGCATTCCTATGAAACCTTCCATCAGGCAAAATGGGGTAAAGTGATTACCATTAATTTATTTTAAAAAAATGTTTTAAGTGTTCCCAGACCCAATAAAACCCCCTTAGGTTATTCTTATACCCTGCAACTCATCTTGCTAATGGATGCATGAAGTAAGTTGAGCGAAAGCACAGATGCTCACAGACACAGTTCAAAGTTATAGTGACTCCACACTGAGATGGTGAGTAGAGTTCCTGGGGAAAGAGCTTGGCAGTGCTGTCCTCCCTATTTGGGGAACATAGCCTCTGTAACTGCCCACTGCAAAACAGATGCTCACAACTATTGCCACTTTACAGAAAAGTGGAAATCCTCTTTCATTCAGTTAGTGAGGAAAGACTATGACATAGGTCTTTCATAAATCCAAGATGGCAGAATGCAAACTTCCAAAAAAACAAGGGACACCTGTAATACCAAGATGCTGTTTGCTTTTGGCTGTGCTGATGTTGTACTGATGGCACAAAATCAAAGGTGGTAAAACCACTGGCACCTTAGTACACCAAAGGCAGTGGCACCAAACTGTACAAGCAATTCTTGTATTCTTCACTGGTTTTAATTCACAGTAAACAGACAGTAAGATGTGTCTTTAACTCTGCAAAATTAGGGACATATAGTCAGACATAGATTAAAAGGAGACAATGTTAATTCATACACTAGAAAATCATTTTCTACTCCCGTACTTTGATTATACCAAATTGTACCAAACTGCCTGAAATTATGCAAACGACAAGAGGTTAATCATACAGTTGCACTAAGATGTGCCAGTGCCATGACTGTTCATGTCTAAAATACAATTTGCAGAATATCACTGAAGATGAGTGAGTAAAAACAGCAACAACAAAAAGAAATGTTCTAAATTTACGAGTGAAATTACTGAGCAGTAATTTAAATGACTTTAAATAAGTCATCATAATGATAAGTCTCCTGAGATGACTTCCATGTTCAACTTCTCAGAAAGCTAAACATTATGAACACTAAAAAATACACTAAAAATGATTGATTCCTTTTCTTGGTGACTGATTCCTATGCACCCCCACCAATCATTTAGTTTCAAGAAAACTTTTTCCATATCAAGCACTCTTACCAGCATTTGAAATTTTAAGTGTCCTCCCTTCCAGTTCTAATCAGTCATGTGTCAACTACAATAGAAACATATAAATCCAAAATGTCTCTTTTGACACTCACAGTGTAACAACTTTGGTCTAAGATACCATGCTACATAGAAGGCTTCTCTCATCATAACATTTTAACAGGTGAACTCATGTCATTTCTTCCTTCTTTTCTGCCTTTTATCAATTCTCTGTTTTGAAACTACTTTGGACACTTAATTATACCAAGGTTTTGAGATTGTATACTATAAACTCATTATAAACCAACAGTAGTAAAGCACTCAGACTAGGTCTTTTATCTTTCCAACCTGATTTTAGCTCAGAGGATATTAGCCACAAGAGAGAAAAGCCCCTTAGCAGGAATTGTCCAGCTTCTTCAAACAATGTGCTTGCTTCATGTGTCTGGGGTACATGAGGACTGCTGTTTTGACCACCTAGAGTAAGAATCTGCACATAGCATTCAGGTTTGGGAGTACTCTACATTGATAATAGAAAAGGCATCTTTCTCAAGTTTGGTTTTGTCTTTTTTTTTTTTTGTCTTGTTTTCTGAATAATCTTCATTCTAAAATTGTTGATGTTTTGTCTGAGTCAAAATGTATTTCTAGTTCAAAACTGTAATGCCACCTTATCTTTTAGAAGAAAATGAAAATGTAGTTCTTGAGGTTTTTCTTTGTGCTCTGGTAAACTGGCAAAGCTTGCACCAAATATTTAACTAAAGTATTTCAACCAGTCACAACTTGAACTTCAAGTCCTTCCCTAGGGAAGAAAAAGGATTGGGCATTATGATTTCCTCTGATAACTGTCAGGATCTCATGAAATTTACTAGAATTTAAATTTGAACTCATTAACAACACAGACCTACAAATAGAAGAAAAAAAAAACAGAGAAAAAAATGTATGATAAGGCATTTTAAAAGACTGGTATTAAATTCTCTTGTTCTCACAGTTTTATTGAGATACAATTAACATACAAAAGGGCTAATGTTAAATGTAGTAGAGACTACAAGGCATAAAATTTAAAAAATGATCTATTGTGTGAGGCGCCTGGGTGGCTCAGTCAGTTAAGCGTCCAACTCTTGATTTCAGCTCAGATCATGATCTCAGAGTCATGAGATTGAGACCCGTTAGGTTCCGCACTCCGTGCAGAGTCTGCTTGAGATTCTCTCCTTCTCCCTCTGCCCTTCCCCTGCTTGCATGCCCTCTCTCACTCTCATAAATAAATAAATAAATAAATAAATAAATAAATAAATTCTTCTAAAAATTATCTATTATGAATGTGAAGGGAATAATGTTGCTAAAATGACATCTTGTCATCTGTGATTCCACCAACACAATGCTACACTTATATACAGGTCTACCTCACAAATTTGCTAGTTGAGGGCTTTTTTAATAGATTTATTTTTTTAGATCACTTTAGGGTTACAGAAAAACTTAACAGAAAGTACACTATCACCATATACAGTAGTCTCTCCTTATCTGCAAAGAATATGTTCCAAGACCAACAGCAGATGCCTGTAACCTCAGATAGTACTGAACTGTGTGTATACTGTTTTTTCCTATACAAACATTCCTATGATAAAATTTAATTCATAAATTAACACAGTAAGAAATTAACAATAATAATACACTGTAATAAAAGCTATATGTATGTGGTCTCTCTCTCAAAATATTTTATTGCACTGGACTCATCCTTCTTCTTGTGATGATTATAGGATGATAAAACATCTATGTGATGAGAGGAAGTGAGATGACTGATGAAGGCATTGTGATGTAGCGCTAGGCTACTAGTGACCTTCTGAAGATACAGCCGAAGGAGGATCATCTGTTTCTGAACCATGGTTGACCATAGGTAACTGAAACTGTAGAAAGTGAAACCATGAATGGGGGTGGGGAGGACTACTGTACTCTCTCCCCCACCCCACCCTGTTTCCCCTATTATTAACATCTTGCATTGGTGTGGTACAGTGTTCACAATTAATGAACCAATATTGATGAATTATTATTAACTAAAGTCCCTGGTTTCCATTAGGCTTCACTCTCAGTGTTGTACATTCTTATAGGTATGAACAAATGTATAATGACATGTATACATCACTATAGTATCATACTATGCTATAACTTCTTTCATATACTAAGATTTCTTTCACTTAGCAATGTGCATGTAATATTCCTCCATGTCTTTTCATAGCTTGATAGTTCATTTCTTTCTATCACTGAATAGTATGCCATTGTATGGATGTACCACAGTTTGTTTATCCATTTACCTACTTAAAAACATAGCCAAAGAAGAACGTAGGCTACTGAAGACTATTGCATACAGTACACACAGTTGTCTATTTCGTAAATTGCTGCAAATAAAAAAAAATTTTAAATATAAAGTGCTTTAAATTCTAGGCAAATTTATAGAATTTTAAAAATTTTACTGAAATGAAATTTAATGAATGAAATGAATTTAATGAAAAATTAAATCACAATATATTATTGAGTCTGTAACACATGGAAATGTAACATATTTGCTAAGGAGGTGGGTAGGAGCAAAGCTGTACTGGGCTAAAGAAATTATTTCAAATGGTAACATGAACCCACAAGGACAAGAAATGAAGAGAACCAGAAATCATAAATAAGAAGGTCAAGGTCAGGGGTGCCTGATTGGCTCAGTTGATAAAGCATTTGACTCTTGATCTTGGGGTTGTAAGTTGAGCCCCACATTGGTAGAGGTAACTTAAAAATAAAATCTTTTTTAAAAAAAGTCAAGGTCAATATAATAAAAGCTATAAATATGTACTTGCTCTCTTTCTGCTTCTTTAAAAGATATAAAGTAATCATTATAACAATGTATTGTTGGGTTTGTCACAACAATATATAAAATATGTATAACAATTATACCACAAAAAAAAGAGGGAGATATGGAATAAAACTAATTTAGAGTGAGGTTTTTAATCTCATTGGAATTACGTTAGCACAAATCTAAAGCTGAGTCTAGTAAATTATGATGTTTATGGTAAGCCCTAGAGCAACCACTAAAAAAATGTTTTTAAAAAGAGTAAAAAAAAAAAAAAAACAACCCTATGAATAAACTTAACCAAGGAGGTGAAAGATTTGTACTCTGAAAACTAAAATACATTGGTGAAAGAAATTAAAGATGACACAAATAAAAAGAAAGGTCTTCTGTTCTCATGGATTATAAGAACCAATATAGTTAAAATGTTCATATGATCCAAAGCAAACTCAATACAATTCCTATCAAAACACCAATAGCATTTTTCACAGAACTAGAACAAATAATACTAACACCTGTGTGGAAACACAAATGATCCCAAATAGCCAGAGCAACCTGAGAACGAACAAAGCTAAAGGTGTCATAATTCCAGAATCTCAAGTTATACTACAAAGCTATGTAATCAAAACAGTATGCTACTATCACAAAAACAGACACATAGATCAATAAAACAAAATAGCCCAGAAATAAACCCAGGCTTATATCATAAGTTAACCTATGGCAGAGGAGGTAAGAATATACAATGGAGAAAAGAAAGTCTCTTTAACAAATGGTGCTGGGGAAACTGGACATGAAAAAGAATGAGACTGGATGACTATCTTACACCCTACACAAAAATAAATTCAAAACGGATTAAAGACCTAAATGTGAGACATGAAGCCATAAAACTCCTAGAAGAAAACATAGGGAGTAATTTCTTTGACATCAGCCACCAAAAAATTTGCTAAATATGTGTCTTTAAGCAACAAAAACAAAAGTAAAAATAAACTATTGAGACTATACAAAAAAAAAACAAAAAACAAAAAAAAACCAACAACTTTTGCACCTCAAAGGAAACCATCAACAAAATGACAAGGCAACCTAGTGAATGGGAGAAGATATTTGCAAATGATATGTCTGGTAAGGAGTTAATACCCATAATATATAAAGAACTCATATAGCTCAACAACAAAACAAAACAAAACAAATAATCTGATTAAAAATGCACAGAATATCTGAATAGATATTTTTCCAAAAAAGAAACACAAATGGCCAATAGACACATGAAAAGATACTCAACATTACTAATCACTAGGAAAATGCAAATCAAAACTGCAATGAGATATCACCTTACACCTGTTAGAATGGCTAGAATCAAAAAGACAAGAAATAGTAAGTGTTGGTAAGGATGTGGAGAAAAAGAAATGTTTGTACACTGCTGGTAAGGATGCATATTGTTGTGGCCACGTAGAAAACATTACAGAGCTTCCTCATAAGCTTAAAAATTACAAATAGAATGATCCAGCAATTCCACTACTGAGTATTTACCCAAAGAAAATTAAAACACTAATTTAAAAAGATATATGCAGGGCACCTGGGTGGTTCGGTCAGTTAAGCATTCAACTCTTGGTTTTGGCTCAGGTCATGATCTCACAGGTGGTGAGATCAAGCCTAGCAACAGGCTGCACATTTAGCAGGATATCTGAGTGATACTTTTTCCCCCTCTCCCTCTCTCTTTCTAAAATAAATACATCTTTAAAAAAAAAAGATACATGCACCCCTACACATTATTTACAATAGCCAAGATATGGAAGCAATATAAGTGTCCATCCATAGATGAATAGAGAAAGAGGTTGTGATATATATATATACATATATAAAATGGAATACCATTCAGCCATATAAAAGGATGAGATCTTGCCATTTGCAACAACATGAATGGACCTAAAGAGTAAAATGCTAAGTGAAATAAGTCAGACAGAGACGAATACTGTATGATTTCATTCATATGCAAATTTAAGAAACAAAACAAATTTTAAAAGAGACAAAGAAAAAAATAGACCCTTAAATACAGAGAAAAACTGGTGGTTGCCAGTTTCGGTGGTTGCCAGTATGTTAATTATACTTCAATTTTTTTTAAAAAAAAGGAGACAAAGTGAACAAATATCATTAAAGTAACTGCTCCATTAGGAAATATTCACCTGATGCAAAATAAAGCAGTAAAAGAGGGACAGAAGAACAAAAAACACATTAGACATATAGGGAAGAAAGTAGCATGGCAGACATAATCCAACTTTATGAATAACATTGAATGCAAATGAATTAATCATTCTAATCAAAAGGCAGAGGTCATTAGACGAGATTAAAAAAGTAAGATACAACTATGTGCTATCTATAGGAGACACTACAACAGTGATCTATCATGCAAGCAGCAACCACAAAAGGGACATTTTGTAATGACAAAACTGTCAATCCAAATGGAAAAGATTTATAAAAATGAATGCACCTAATAAGAGAAGTGAAAGGAGAAACAACTCAACAATAATTGAAGTTTATAAGACCTCACTTCTAATAAGACACCAAAGTGTGATCTGACTAAAACAGAACCCTTCTTTCCCACTTAAAATCTGTTCCTCCTTCAGCCTCTATCTCTGTAAGCAGTAACTGCATCCATCCAATTGCTCAAGCCACACACCTCTAAGTCGCTGTCTCTTGAGCCCCACATCCAAAGAATCACTGAATTCTATAGCTTGCCCTTCCAAAATATATCCAGAACCCAGCCATTTTTTTCCATTTCCACCCTACTTGAAACCAGTACCATCACTCAGGAGGATTACTGAATTACACTCCTAAGTGGCTTCCATCTTTCCTTTTCTGGTGCCCTGCTGTCTATCTCCACACAGCAGCCAAATGAACCCTCCAAAACAAATTAAATCAGGTCATTCCTCAACCCTAAACTTATTTTATACATTTGAAATGAAATCTAAATTCTACTACCTCCCCTTCTGGCTTTTTTCCTATTCTTTAATCACTGCGCTTTCTTCACACTGAACACTTTGTTTATAATGCAATTCTTAAAAATAACAATGTATGTATGTACATATTAAAGGTGAGAAAGAATAGGCTGTACCATAAAATGTGAAAAATTATTTATAAATTATAGTCAAATATAACTTTTATTGCAAAAAAAGTATTTCTTACTTAAGTTTTCATGAATAATTCATGTAGTAAAGTATATAAAAAGCCTATGTAGAAAAACCCTTAGACACAAAGTGGTGATAGTATTTAACCATATACCAAATCTGGGAATAAACCATGCATGTTACCAAAAAAATCATAACAAAAGAAATTTAAAAATACAAAAATCGAAAAAATTTTACATGTAGAAATAGTGTTTACTAATATATGATCCATGCACTTTCACATTCATTGTTTCAGTTAATTCCCATAAAAACCATTTGTGATGAGAACCATTACCCTCATGTTACTGATGTGTAAAATGAGGCACAGAAAGGTTAAATAAATTGCTTGAAGTGGCAGAGTGGTGAAGCCCAGGTCAACTCCCCTTGAATGGTCATGTTCTAAATACAACTCTAAATAGCGCTTCATCATGGTCATATACAATAGCGCAAAACTGAAATGACATACACATCCACCAACAAAGGAAAAAAGAGACGTCACCTAGTTATAAACATGTTTACTGAAACCAGAATTATGTAAAAATAGGTGGGTGTGTTACATGAGAAAGCGAACTATAGCGTTCTACTCATGAGTGCAAGAAAACTTAGTATTTCATATGGAAATTGGCCAAAATAAGCCAATATGTTAATGTTGGTTCAGTTTGAACAATAGAACTCTGGGTGGTTTTGTTTTGTTTTGTTTTGTTTTGCTTTTTGGATTTTCCAGATTTTCGTGAATGCATCAGAACTGTTTTTAAAACAAAACAAAAAACTAAATTTCATGGAACAAAAGTAAAAGTTTTTGTTTAGTAATAAAAAAAAAAAAATCAGCCTTCAGTGTCTTCCCAGCTACGGATTCCGAGTCTAGATCTAAACTAGATAAAACCTTAAGTATTATCTAAAAGGGATCTACATTTTTTTAACTGACATCTGAGAACTCTCCTCGGAGCAGGAGTTTTCTTCAAAGGATTTTATGATACACTTTTTATTCTGTCGGTAGCCTACGCTAAGACGAGCCAGTTAAGAGCCCATCAGGATTGATGACTGTGCAGCTAAGGCGGTCCAAACGTAATAATCTCTTTCCAAGGAAGGAACATAATTCAGAAGCACTTTCAAACTACCCCTGGAGTGTGTATCTTGAACGAAAATAATAATACTTAAAAGGAACCAAAGATGGTAAGAAAAAAAAAAAAAGTCAAGAACATGCGTGTTCCCAAAACCTTGTCTCTGGGGCAGAACACTTTGTGGTATTGTTTGGTAGCGGGGATCCAAGCGCTGTGGGTTTTACGCTCCCTGTCTGCAAAACACAGTCAACGTCCGCATTTTTTAGTTCGGCCTTCGCGGGGGTCAGCAAAGCCTGCTGGGTCCCCTGGGCCCTAAACCGCGGCTCTCGGACCTACTCACAACCAATCGGATCGGCCCCGTAGCTCCGGAAAACCGTCCTGGCTGGAAAGGTACCAAGAGCGGCGAGGCTGACGGGGGCAAAAGAGCGCAGGCTCAGGGCCCAGGGAAACGCCGCAGAGGTTGGGCGGTTTCTCCAGGCGCGACGAAAACGTACTGATCCGAAAAAAACAGCTCTCCCCCTAGAGCCGCGGATACCGGGCGGGAAGTACTGGGGACCGCGGGCCACTACCACCCTCTGGCACGCCCACCCCTTTCGCCAGACGCACGCACGCACGCACGTACGCACGCACGCGCGCTCTTCCCTAGGCGCGCGGACGGAGTGCCCACGGTCGGGAAGCGCGTGCTCGCCGCACCCCCGCCTCTTCAGGGACTTCCGGCCAGTGGGTTCGGCCGCTACGCTCTCCCTCCTGCGCAGGCAGGGTCTAGCTGTGTCTGCACGTTTTCGGTGCGGCCGTCCCCGAACTCTGGGAGGAAAAGCAGAAGAGTGAAAACTTGGACTTAACATTGTCTCTTAATAAACGTTTGCTGACTTATTAAAGTAGTAAGTGATGTTTGCCTTAATTTTAACTCCGCCTTCTCTAAACCCCATTCTTCCAAAACTACAACACAATTTCGGGAGCACTCTTGACAAATCCCTCTTAGTGCGGTAGTAACCTACTAACTGGTAGTAACTACTAACTGGTAGTAACCGTGTAAGAGAAAGCGAATTGGCGAGAAAATTCTAAAGGAAATTTGCCAGCATCATTTTCTGAAGTGTTTTGGTTTTGCTTTTACTATGCTCTTTTTTAAAAATTTGAAGGGTTTGTCCAAATCTAGGTTTGAACCAGTCATAATGTGGCTTCAAACCTGAACAGCTTAGCGTCTATTCTCCCTACCTGTTCTCCCTTACCCACACTGGTACATCATGGTGAGCATTGTCGGATCACTCTGTTACACATTTGAAACTAATTAAACATTGCATGTCAGTTACACTTACATTAAGAAATTTTTTAGTTGGTGAGTGCAATGTGTAAACCTGACGATTCACAAGACCTGAACCCCTGGGGCAAGTAATACATTATAATGTTAATAAAAATAATAAAAAATATATTTTAAGAATCATACAGCAGAGGTGACAAGGCAGATAATACTGTGGTTGAGGAAATTGAGATTTGCCTATGAGCTCTCAGTAATAAGCTACTCAGCAATAAGGAAGACGCTATAGCCTTGGGACCCAGGGAAAACAAGATATCCGGATGCCCATCCAGTGCTCTTTCCATTACTTTTAACTCAAAACATTTGAATATCAAAGAGTTGTGGGGAGGGGGGTGCTCAACAAGTAGATGCTAAACACATGACATTTCTGTGGGAAGCAGCAGGGTAAGAAAGGGGAACGACGGGAATTAGATTTCACTTCATATCCTAGCTTCACACTTGGGAACTAAGTCATCATAAGTTACCTTACCTCCTGGTGACAGTGTGCTAGGCTTCTTTTGCCTTAAGGTATATTCTACTTTATATCCAAGATGAGATCTCTTACAGATTTGCACTTACTACCAAGAATAAATCTGAAATAGGTTTGCACATACATATACTATGTTCATCTATTTTAATTTTAAAATTTATTTTTAAATAATTTTTTGTTATTTTAATAAAATCTGAGCCAATCTGGATACAATATCACATGGCCTTGCCCTCATGGGGGTTGGGGCAGAGAATATAATAAACCATAAATGTAAGACTGAATTCATGCTACTTTTGAAAAGATATATAGGGATAAGAATTTAGAGGCAGAAAACAATTAGAACTCTGAAATCCCAACCTACACACTATTAGTACATAAATAGACATATGGTTGAATATATAAACCATCTTCAACATATTTCTGAAAACTTTTTCCTATGAAAAATGTCTTCCAAGTTATACCTGAGTCTCATTGTTAAGGAGAAAGAAAAATCCTTCCCAAAGAAAGCAATATAATTAAGGACCATATAAAGAAATGCTACAGTTGGGGCACCTGGGTTAAAGCCTCTGCCTTCAGCTCAGGTCATGATCCCAGGGTCATAGGCTCGAGGCCCTCATCGGGCTCTCTGCTCAGGGAGGAGCCTGCTTCCCTTCCTCTCTCTCTCCCTGCCTCTGCCTACTTGTGATCTCTGTCAAATAAATAAATAAATAAAATCTTAAAAAAGAAAAGAAAAGAAATGCTACAGTGGAGGCAGGGAGGAGAGGGAATCCACAAAAATCAGTACTTATCCAAGGATTAGTGTCCCATATTAATAGAGTCCACGAAGGTAAAACGTCTAACATTTTGAACACGTTTAGGTGTAAGCCAATGAGGGACTCATTTTGTACAAACATTTGTAAATCTTCCCTTCTGAAAACCAAGATATATAACAAGCCCAGATATTCTGAGGTCAAATTTCTATGGTGAAATCAAACTCAGTTGATTACAAGAATAAAAGCGATCGTCACCCTGATTTTGGGCTCCAGAGTATAAAGAAAGATATTTTTGAAGAGAAAGAATATAGAAATGAACGTGGTGTTAAAAGCTCTCCAAGAGCTAGTAAATATTTTCTCATAAAATGTTCCATTTAATCGATTACTGTAGAACTCATTATAGAAAAAAATGACATTAAGTGATTTGGATAAAAAATACTACTGAACCAGCAAACCTAACGATTCCCGAATTGCTACCCCCAAATTAAGCAAAAGCTGAAAGGAAATGCAAAAATGTTTCAAATAAATGTATTAATAATAATTCCATATTAAAAGACATTTACATTCTAGATACAATCCTAACCTCCCAGTATTCTCAAAATGTCTTTCTACAAACTTTCCCTTAATTCCATTTGAGATTGGATTATCTAGCCAGTAACAAGGCATTTACTATGCCCCACGCAACCCAGCAGCAAAATCATTTTGTTTGCCCTCGTTTGAGAATTAACTCGTGGGCCCCTCACTGAAACTTGCTCTCGAGCCCGCACACGAAATACTGATATCCGACTCCCTCTCTCCATTATATAGCAAGTTATCAGAACCAAATGTCCGGTGCCAGTACTGACAAGCGGGTAAGCCTAAATCACTCACCCCTAAACCCTTAGCAGGTGCCGCCTATACCTCCTCACGCCCAACCCCCGTCCCGGAAGTTGCGTCATGGCGCTCGTGCGCCATGTCCCCGGATGCACTTCTATATCCGGATTCTTAGAGCGGAATCAGAGCTCCGAGGTTCCCTTCGCGGTTAGCACATGCGCGAGGGCTCTGCTCCCTCTTCCTCCACTTCCACTAGCTTCTACCGTCCGGGAAGCCGCCGCCGCCGCCGCCGCCTAGGAGTCAGGAAGTTCAAGATGGCCGCCGCGGAGACTCTGTCGCTGCGGGAACAGCCAGAGTAAGTAGTCTCCGCGAGCGGTGCGGAAGGCCGGCGCCCGGGAGACTGCCGAGTGGGAAACCGCGGAGAACTGCATGGGCGGGCGGGAAAGTTAAGGCCTAACGGCGAGAGCCAAACTTTGCCTTTCCCCGCGCGATACGTTGTTGGGCGGGAGGCGTGGGGGGCGGACGGCCTTCGAGCTTCGCTCTCCCGGAGGCCGCGGCTGTTGGGTCGAAGGCGGCCGCGGCCTGCCGCGCGTCGTTGCCCTGGGAGGCGTACGCGCGAGCGGCCTCTACAGGTCCCGTGCGCGAGGCGGCTGCCGCGACTGTGCGGTCGCGCCTTAGTATTCCTTCCTCTGGGACCGAGCGGAGCTCCCTGGCTGCAGCACTCAGTGGCATCGGTGTTGGGCACCCGAGGAGCAGTGGCGGGAGAGGGGCAATCCACAAGACTTTGCGAGTCTTAAGACGTCCTGCCGTCGTCCCGCTGCTGGTGTCCTGAAGGACTTGAAAACAGGAAAAAGGGATGCTAGGGCCACCCTCTTTGACCCTCCTAGAGCTATATAATAGTTTGTCGCTAGCGGGATACTTCATGGCCCCTCCCCTGTGCTTTTACTCCAGCATCATTCGTTAATATTTTTTTTTCCTCTTTTGCCTATTGGCAGCTTATTTGCCAACTTCCAAACTTGAGGCAAAGTAAGATCAAGTTCTTGGTTTTGAGGCCTGACATTTTTGGCCTGAGTTTGTAGGGCTTCTTTGGGAGTGCAAGAGGAAGAAGTAGTAGCTATTTCCAAACCCAAGCACTTTATGTCTATAATTAAGCTAACGTAAGAATCGATGTGGCCAAGTGAAAACATAACTTGTATATGCTGCAAAGTCTAATCGTTGCTTAAAAGTAGTAGTTTGTTCTGTTCATGTTGGGAAAACTCAAACAAGAACCGAAAACAGAGTGGATTTTAAAACAATTCATAGAGGGGTCGTTTTGTGCATTAGCATTATCTGATTTCTTTTAATCCATTTTAGGAAAGAGGTAGATACAGACTCCCAGCAACTAGGGGCTGGGAGGAGAAATTTTTACTACCAGGTGCCCCAACATTTCATTGCTATACATTCTGTTCTAGACTCCTCAATCATTTGCTTTACTCAGAGAATTATACTAAGTTTTTCATTAAGGGCTTTTGAAGATTGCTCTGTTATCTTCACAAATTGACTTAGAAGAGAGCAGATGGATTCTAAAGTTTTAATGAAACTTCACCTTTTTGTTTCTCATTGAGTGCACAGTGTGTCACGTTCCAGTATTTATGCCAATACAGTACAGATGTTATGCAGCTGTTTTTTTCTAGCAACCTCTTCAAAGTTCTGTAGTATCATGTCCATTTATTTGATTTCAGGGACCATTCAGATTTTTTTGAGGAGTGCTTGAGTCATATTTTATATGCATATTCAAATTCTAGACTTAATAATTAGCATTTATTTATGCGTCTGCAGTATGAGTGCCCCTGAAATAAATAGTCCTTAATTCCACCTCGCCTCCCCCACAGAACTCTTGGTATAAATGGAGTATTTGGTCTGTAAGTGTCCCATTTAGTTGGAAATGTTTAACAAATAAAATAAATTTTGTATGAAAGCAAGTCCTGTTGTGTGCTCCTTATAGTGAATGCTGGAATATAGTGTCTAAACAGTTCTTTTAGAGGACACCAAGTAGTTTACAATTGTATGAACTCTGTTCGAAGTGGAACATTTGGGAAGAAATAAAAAATTTTAAGTAATTGAAGGCCTTTTACGTTTGTCCATCTCTTTAGCTCAGCCTCTTTGATGGTTTTAAACATTTAAATTTTTATCTGCATTCACTTATTTGCACTTACCGAGTACCAAATACTGTTCAAAGCACTGAACAAATATCCTTATAACGACCCTATGGACGTAGTTGCTGTTTTACAAATGATTAAACTAAAGCACAGAGAAATTAAGTTAACTTGCCCAAGGTCACATTAAGTGACAGATCCAGGATTTAAATCCAGGTAGTCGAATTCTAGAGCCCTGCTCCTAACTATTCTGTTGTCTAGGCATCCACTATACACTGTGGCTCCTTTTTAAAAACAGCCTTTAAGGTTTGAAATCCTTTTTATTGACTTCCAGTGTCCCAGAAAAGGTCCATTTTATTTTGATGTGACAGCTCTAATTCTTTGAAGCTTAATTTTCCACACCCGATTTGGAAAAGGAGGGGTGGAGGAGTTCATTTTAAGACTAGTTCGTTTTTTTGAATCCATTCTTATTTTTACATCTACATTAATTCTGTATTAAAGTAGTTGAAGTTGTCAGAGAAACAGGCTTAATTACTTTCTTTGTAAAGAAGTAATGGCATTCACTTTGCTCACCATTCTGTTTCCAGAGCATAAATTGAATGCCTCCCAAATAAGATGTCATTAAGAGTATTCTTTTTTAAAAATTTGAAATAGGAAATTAAAATGACAGTAGTGGTTCCTAATCAGTCTTTATTTTAAAGTTGTTTCATTGTACCAGATGCTCAGAGACCCTTGAATGAAGGATGAAACTTACACGTTGCATTTAACAATAAATGATAAAACCAGTCTTTTAATATTCGCATATAGTCTGCACTTCAAATCAGCTTCGTTTCCAAATAATGTGATTTGAAGGATATTACTCAATTCTCAGTAAGTACTGTTTTATGACAAACTTGTTATAAACCGTATTGGTTTAAATGTAGACCTGCTAAATGTGTAAATTGCAAAAGTGTTAAATTGCAGAACATAAATGCTAAAATGTAAATTTGCATATATGGGACTTAAATACCTGTGTTTATTACAGATATGAACTATGCAAGAAGACTATTTTGTTATCAGGGTACTTTTCTGTAAAGTTTTAGAAGAAAGTTGTTGATGTTGAACCTAAATTAGCTGCTTTAGCACAAGCTTGTTATGTTTCATATGCCATCAATTCACTGAGTTCACATTTTCCTGATTTATGTAGTCAGACTTCAGCTGGTATTTTCTATGGAATTTGTATTGAGAGAGCAACTTGAGGGTGAAGGTCTACGAACCCTAGCGTAGGAGAACTCTAGAATTATTAAGGTTAAACTAAAGGGCCGTAAGTGCTTTTCGCATCTTTGTCAGTAATGTAATCATTTCTTTAGATAACATTCATTAAGTTACATCAGGAACTAGGGCCACTCATATAAATAACTCTGAAGTGACACTGGACATCACAATTTAGCTTCTAAATTCTCAGAAGCTTTAGGAGCTAGATTTTCTTTTGAAGGAAATTACTTCCTCTCTGGGTAAACTCTTAAGAATTTTGATTTGCAACTCCCTGAACACTTGTAAATTGTAGAAAGCACTAGAAGAGGGTTCAAAGAGTAGATTTTTCTTGGGGAGGGGGGTAATTAAATTTAAATCATTTTGAGGTACTGCATTCACCAGATAGGTGTATGCAGTGGACATATAATTGAGCAAAACCAAAATGTTTCCTGTCAAGAGATCAGTGTAGTATAGGCAGTGTAAGCCGAGCTGTAGTCTAATGAATACAATTTTTATGTGTTATCTATATAAATCATTTCATTGACACAACAAATTACTTACTGAGTACCTGGTTACTATAGGTTCAAAAGTTTACTAGGCCTTAGGGATAGAGTGGTGAACTAAGTAAATTACAATTCTGCTCTCATAGGGCATATGTTACGATATGGAGAGACAAACAAGAATTAGGTGGTGGCAGTTACTTCAGAGGAAAAAAAATAAGAGAAAGGGGATATGTCTCTGGTAGGGTGAGGATAATGATTAAAATGAATTGGTGAGGAAAACTTGACTGAGAAAGTAATTTAAGCAAAGATCTGAGGCTGGGGAAAGGAACCAGTAATGTATGTCTGGGAAAAGCATTCTAGGTGGAGAAATGGCAAGGACCAGTACCAAGGCCCTGAGATAGGTTTTAACTGTTGTTTAAGGGGAGCGATGTGGCTAAAGCATAGTGAGTGTGGGAGGAAAGTAGTAGGATCAGTGTGTTGGGGAGGTTGGGCAGATAGTATGGGGCCTCGTAAACAGTTTTGGTTTTTACTCTGAATGTGATAGGAAGCAATAATCAAGTGTCACACAGAGTGGTGATATGATCTGACATTTTAATAGCATCTTCAATCAAATGGAAGAACTCTTGACTGACTTGTAATACTAGCCTTCTCACTAGCTTGATGTGTGTTTGACCAAAGGCAGGACCCTTAAACTTCCTTGAAACTTAGTCTCCTCTGTCCTGGAGACTTAGACAGTATTTCTGCAGTAATTTGTGTGGTAGCTTTTCGTATATGAACTTACTGCTATAACCTGTGATTTATCAATACTGTTATTTCCCCAGTGTACAATTAAGAAAACTGAGGCATGGAGGAACGACTTGCCTAAGGTTACACTAGTTGTGTCATGTTGGAAACACCATTTGAACAAGGTAGTTTGACTCAATCCATGCTCTTTGGCCATTTTACTGAAAATAATATTCTTGGTGTCAGCCCTGACAGCTCTGCAGTGTCCTAGTAAGTGAATCTATTTATCCAGTAAGAGTAATCTCTTACTTTTGAGGTACTTGGTTTGTGCTAGGCACTATCATGAGCCTTAATAACATCTGTTAACAACCATGCAATCCTGACAGCTTGCTTTGAGTAGATACTGTTTTCTCCATTTTGTAGATGAGGTGCCTGCAGAGCAGAGATACTGAAATTTGCCTGAGGCCACACAGCTAGTACATATTGCAATCAGAATTTGAACCCAGATAGTCTCACTCTGGAGACTGGTTCCTGAAGACACATTAGAGGGTCTTTAGATAGTTTGAGTTTTAGCTTATCGAATAGAATTTTGTACTTTGGGACTGAGATTTTATATACCTGAAAATCATTGTCAGCCTTTAAGCAAGTTCTTCATACTTTTCTCCATATCTTAAATTAGCCTAATTCAGTTTTTCTCACATGTTTCCCCCTACAAGTCGAGTTTTGGGGGGGGAGGGACATACACCATCACTTTCTAGATTGATGGGAGATTTCAGGTGAAGGGATGTGGTTACCTATATGAGGATACAGCCTATATAAGGAACAAAGTTGAAATGACTTTGTATTGGGGCACCTGGGTGGCTTGGTTGGTTAAGCATCTGACTCTTGGTTTCAGCTCAGGTTTTGATCTCAGCGTCTTGGAACGAGCCCCATGGAGGTCCCCATACTCAGCAGGGAGTCTGCTTAAGGATTCTCTTGCTCCCTCCCCCTTTGCGCACTCTCTCTCTCTCAAATATAAACCTTAAAAAATAACTTTTTGTATCTTCTACTTAAATCTGTGATCTCCCCTCTCTCCTCGCCATAATAGAACCATACTGGGTTTTTTTCTCCCCCATGTAAAGATACTACACTTTTCTTTTTTTAAGTCTTTGAGAAAATCTGATGATCCCAGAGAACCTTGCTGTATTTATTCTGTCATCTTCGTTCCCCATTAGAGAGAAGTCAGTCCAAACTAAAACCTATCATCCAGACGATCCAGCTTTCTCTGCAGCTCTCTTCAGTACTCACAGTTCACAGTACCAAAATGGAGATTGGCGGTCTGACAGAAATTAAGGTTCTTGCTATGTGGTGTGTTCTCCACACCACCTCATTGTTACCAACTAAGAACTTTTCAAGCATACCTCTAGTATGTCACCTCCCTTCTCCAAGCCTTCCAAGTTTACTGAAGACTGAGGCCTGGCTGGGGGACCAGACTCCCGTCTGACCCCTGCTGTAATGGCATTGTCCTTACAGAACACTGTCTAGCAGTCTAACCCTGTAGATCTGGGCCTCTGACCGCAGTGAGCCTCTAACTCTATCTCAGCCATTCTAGGAAGAATCTCCTATAATATCTTTTTATCTCCTGGAATTGGTGCATTTGAGATCTTAGCCATTAGACCAGTTTCTTCACAAGTTTGATGCCCTGGCAACACTGATCTGCTATTTATAACTGTACCTTTTGTCACCTTTTTCCCCCCTATCTAAAGTATTCTTTTCCTTTCTTGTTAATTTCTCACTCATTCTCTAGGACATTATTACTCAACCTTTATTTTCTGATCCATGTTCCTTCTCAATAAATATTTCTTCTCTCCTTTCAGAGTCTCTGCTTGGGTTTTTCTGTGATCTCCTTGATCTTTTTCAGAGTGATTTTAAGTGATCAGTGTTCCATAATGCTCTTTTTGTGTCTTTTATCGCTGCATTCTTCCAGTGTTTCATGTGACTTTCTTTTCCACTGGACTGTAATTTCCTTGAGGATGGCTGGTACTAGTCTTACACATCTTTGTTTTCCTGCTGCCTTCCTAAATGCCTGTATTAAGTATAGTAATTTTAAAAAATATTAAAAGAAATTGAATTCCAGGGTGCCTTGGTGGCTCAATCAGTTAAGGGTCTGATTCTTGATTTCGGCTCAGATCTTGATCATAGGGTCATGAAATTGGGGCGCCTGGATGGCTCAGTGGGTTAAGCCTCTGCCTTTGGCTCAGGTCATGATCTCAGGGTCCTGGGATTGAGCCCCGCATCAGGCTCTCTGCTTGGCAGGGAACCTGTTCCCCCTCTCTCTCTGCCTGCCTCTATGTTACTTGTGATATCTCTCTCTCTCTGTCAAATAAATTAATAAAATCTTTTTAAAAAGGCGGGGGGGGGGTCATGAAATTGAGCCCCGGATCTGACTTTGTGCTGGGTGTGGACCTGCTTAAGATTCTTTCTCTCCCCCTCCTCCCTCCCCTCTCCCCTTCCTTCTCTTAAAGAAAAAGAAAAAAAATTGAATACCTTAGTTCTTAACTTCGGCACAAATCATAAATTTACTGGAAGTACAGGAGTACATAACTGGAAGGACTTAGACAAAATAATCCATATCTTCCTCCAAAAATAGTGTGATTGTCAGAATCCAGATGATTTAATATGTGGGATGTGATGTTTTAGTATGGAATGATTTTAAAGGAGAAGGTTAAATAATGCTATTGTATTCTGTGTTTAGCCTGGGATTAATGAACTGCGGGGATTTAGCAAAATAATTTGGAATCATAAACTCAGCATAGTCTAAACATTTAAGCACCTTTGGTGTAATTAATTTTATTAACATTATTTTCGCATGGCAACAATCAATATGAGCATACTTTGGAAAACTAATCTTTCATTTGAAATTTAAAGAGGTTAAATAAATAGCCCATTGAATAAATACTGGTTGAACTGTAAGCTTTGGCTGATATTGAACTATTGTTGACCTGCAGGAGATCCTTTGATGTGATTCAGTCTAATACCACATGGCTGCTCAGTGGCCAGTACAGGCTGAGCTTCGTAACTCCTGGTCAGATCACTCTGAAATTTTAACCCTTGGAAGGTGTGTTACACTCAACATCAGCCACCACTGCACATTGATAGAATGCCTGTTTTGGATATAGCTGAATATTGGTTGTAAAGATTTTAAAAAGAAAATTATACTTCTTAATTTAAAGTGGAGAAAGAGATGGGGGGGTGGCGCATAGCTTTGATTTTAAGTCTGTGTGGGAAATTATGGTTTAAAAACAAGTTACTGAGTGACTGTAAATCAATATTAACATTTTATTATACTGGTTTTGGATTTTCTTTTTATTAAGTGTGATTATTTTAACCTCCCTCATGTATGTAGTCTGTGTATTTGAGTTCAACCATTAAGTTAAATCACTAAGTCAGTTTTTGCCATATATCTTTGCAGTAAAATGTCTGAAGCTGTTCCAAAAATATTTCAGTGACTAACTTCATGTATTACATTGGGATGTATTTTATTATTATTTTGTTGTGACTAAATGCTTGATAAATGATACAATTTTGAAATGTGTTTGATACATTTATAGGATAGAAGATGCTGATAATTCCGAAAAGAGTGTAAATGAAGAAAATGGAGAAGTATCAGAAGACCAATCTCAAAATAAGCACAGTCGTCACAAAAAAAAGAAGCATAAACACAGAAGTAAACATAAGAAACATAAACATTCCTCAGAAGAAGACAAGGATAAAAAACATAAACATAAGCATAAACATAAGAAACACAAAAGAAAAGAAGCTATTGATGCTTCTGACAAAGAAGGTCTGTCTCCAGCAAAAAGAACTAAACTTGATGATTTAGCTTTGCTGGAAGACTTGGAAAAACAGAGAGCCTTGATTAAAGCTGAACTTGATAATGAGTTAATGGAAGGAAAGGTCCAATCTGGGATGGGGCTCATATTACAAGGTTATGAGTCTGGCTCTGAAGAAGAGGGGGAGATACATGAAAAAGCAAGAAATGGAAATAGGTCTAGTACCAGATCTTCAAGTACAAAGGGGAAACTTGAACTAATGGACAATAAAAATAGTACAAAAAAGCGAAGTAAAAGCAGATCCAAAGAACGGACTAGACATAGGAGTGATAAAAAGAAAAGTAAGGGAGGTGTTGAAATAGTTAAAGAGAAGACAACTAGGAGCAAGTCAAAGGAGAGGAAAAAGTCCAAAAGTCCATCCAAGAGAAGTAAGTCTCAAGATCAAGCAAGGAAATCAAAATCTCCTACCCTTAGAAGGCGATCTCAGGAGAAAATTGGGAAGGCCAGATCGCCTGCTGATGACAAAGTTAAAATTGAAGATAAAAGTAGGTCAAAAGACAGGAAAAAATCCCCAATTATAAATGAAAGTAGAAGTCGTGATCGAGGCAAAAAATCCAGATCCCCAGTTGACTTAAGAGGTAAATCCAAAGACAGAAGATCACGGTCCAAAGAGAGAAAATCAAAACGGTCTGACACGGATAAAGAAAAGAAGCCAATTAAATCTCCCTCTAAAGATGCTTCTTCTGGGAAAGAAAATCGGTCACCCAGTAGAAGACCTGGTCGAAGTCCTAAAAGAAGAAGTTTGTCTCCAAAACAACGGGATAAGTCAAGGAGAAGTAGATCTCCACTTGTAAATGATAGAAGATCTAAACAAAGCAAATCACCTTCCCGAACTCTGTCTCCTGGTAGAAGAGCCAAGAGCCGATCCTTGGAAAGAAAACGAAGAGAACCAGAAAGGAGACGACTTTCTTCTCCAAGGTAACTTGTTTACAAAATGTTAATACTTTTTACCAATGCACCAGATTTTAAAAAGGAGAAACTAAAACTGTGGACAATAAAAAATAAGGTAATATAATCAGTCTTACGGTTTTAAGTAGTCTTACGGTAGTCTTACGGTAGTTTTATGGTTGTAAGTAGTCTTACGGTAGTCTTACGGTAGTTTTATGGTTTTAAGTAGATCTTGTCCACTAACTATATTAATATTTGTACTTTTTCAATGAATAGCTTGACTAAAAGATTTAAAGATTTATAAATATAATCAGTTTTTTTTGTCCCAAGTTCTTAATTTAGTATCAGATTTGCGGTCGCTCCTTTAAATCCGAGTAATTTGGCTGATAAATCATGTATACCCATTTATGTAGTCCCCTTTATGGGAAGTGAGGGGAATTTATATAATACTTTTAGCCCATCAGTTTTTTTCCCTCAAATTCTTGTGATTATCCCTCCTCACAAAGTGAAATGACTCTCATATTCAGTTTATAAGTGAGAAAATTTATAGGTTGAGACATTCCATTTACCTCCCATCATAGAACTAATAAGTATTTAAGGCATAAGAAGGATTTTAGCAGAGTGGGTGGAGATTATTTAGACCAGTCTAAACTACTTTAGAAACTGATTTTTTTAGTATCTTTATGTTGAATAATTGGACATGTGAAATTATCAGCCAGGTTTAGCTTAAAAGGAGGTTTGCTTATACTACGTAAAGATAAAAATTCCTGGCCACGTTGTGTGTGAATATAAATACAAGCTGACCTTGAAGTTTAAATAGTTTTCTGAAAAATTTCAAGACCACTGTTTGCACAAAGTGCTGTATCTTAGATACTCTTAATTCTTCTAAGTGGCATTGTAATTAAATGGCCCCCTTCTTCCTTTAGCTTTCTAAATTGAGACAGTTAGTGTTGCTGATTATGTCCTCTAAAGTGTTTCTAAATCTTTGTTTCTTTCAATTTGCTTTCAATTTGAAAAGGAAATTCTGAGCAGTTTATTAAGGACTACAGTTGAATATTTGAAACAGTTTTTTTTTTAATTACAGAAAAGGTACTAATTAAAGAGAAATTTAGATAAGGCAGAAGCCTGTAAAGTCTTTCCCTTTTCATCTCTCCACTACAAGTGATAAGAATATGTCCTTCTAGTTCTTTTTTTATGCACATACAATTATATGAATGTTCTTTCTTACAGAAATGGAGTCCTACATGTTAAAATGTGATCTGCTTTTTTTCCTGAAACTTTTCTGTGACAGTAAAGATCTCTTTTAGCTCTTTATATAGCAGCACCGTATTTCATAGTATATATATACAAAGTTGAGCTTTGAACAACATATTATGGGCACCGGTCCTTTACAGTCAAAAACGGGCAGATAACTTTTGACTTAAGTTAGAGATAAGAAAATCCTAAGGAAGACTAAATACATTTGTAGTACTGTACTGTAAAAACAGTATGCATGTGAGTGGACCTGCTCCATTCAAACCCATATTCAGGGGTCACTTCTAATCATTTCCTTATTGAAACACGAAAATTTTGGTTGGTTCCAGTTTTTCAGGATTATTTGCAAAGATGTCCATTGTTTATGTGTGAAGTTTTTAATAGAATAGATTCATAGAAGTGAAATCGCAAAGTCTAAGGTAATGTACGTTTACATTTTATAAAGTATGGTCACATGTCTTTCCAGGAAAGTTATACAATATATATTTCCTTGAGTAGATGACTGTCCCTTTCTCTAAACCCTCAGTTACATTTTCTTTGTTCTAAGGTTAAGAGTGATTATAAGATGCTGTTACATGTAATATATTAAAAATAAGACTATGTTACAAAAATGTCAAAATTTAGACAAGTTTTATTTGAGTTGTTTGTCTGGAATTAGAATCAGTGGCTTAACAAGGTGAATAACCTTTATAATTTTTCAAATTGTGAGACCAGAGGAAGTAGACCTTTCACTGTAGTGCATACCATAACACCAAAATGTCATTGTGATTTTCTGAATTCAAGTTTTGTTGCAAAACATGTTAATCTCTATGCACTGTCTTCAGGTTAGTGTGCCTTTCTTAAGATGTCTTTTATGTGCAAAACAAATTCATTAATTTAATATATTTTTCTATTAACCTGTATTTGGTCCCTTTAAGAACACGACCTCGAGATGATATCCTCAGTAGACGTGAAAGATCAAAAGATGCCAGCCCGATCAATAGGTGGTCTCCAACCCGAAGAAGAGCAAGTAGATCTCCCATTAGAAGACGGTCTCGTTCCCCACTCAGACGTAGTAGGTCACCCAGGAGGAGAAGCAGGTCCCCTCGGAGGAGGTAGAGATATGTTATGTATATTGACCTTTTTAATTCTTTAAACTCTGTATCCTTCTCATATTAGCTCATTTGGTGGGTTCATATTAGCTCCTGTGGTGGGTTTTCTTAAAGACCATTTTTCTCTGTGAAAAATTGTAGCTGCAGTCCCATATGGTTTCCTTTTTTCCACCTTGTGATATTTCACACACACTGATTTTCCTTTATCTTTTTTTCAAATTTAAATCAGTGGTTCATTAAAAACAATCTTTTGAAAGGGAGACACTTTTTTCCTACTTCTTGAGAAAGATAAATCCTACATGAGCTATGCTTAACAGGTTTGTTTTGTTTTGTTTTAAGCAGGATGGATCATAAGGTAATAAATAAGTAGCCCAGTTTCCAGTCTTTATGTAATTGCGGCTCTCCATTTCTCTATTAACTTGTATTTGGTCCCCTTAGAACATGATCTCAAGATGCTATCCTCAGTAGTTGTGAAAGACTCTTGGGCAAACACTTGTTTAACTCAACAGTAGTAGAAACCATTTTTTGTGAAGCACACGTAGAGAGTTGGTTAATCAAAATGTTGGTTTGTAAAGCAGGAATCATTTTAAAATATATGCATTAAAATTTTTTTAAAGGTATATCTATTTTAGGGAAAGCATGCAAGTTGGGGTGGGGGGCAGAGGTAAAGAATCTCCCGCAGACTCCCCACTGAGCACAGAACCATCCTCAGGCTCCATCTCACAACCCTGAGATCAGGACCTGAGCCAAAACAAAAGTCCACCACTTAACCTTAGCCAGCTGAGCCACTCAGGCAGTCCTGTGTTTAAACATTTTAACTCAGACTTAAGGGGACTTTCATTTGCCAATTTTTTTAACGTTTTCAATTGAACTAATACATTAATGTAGTTTAAAAAGACAGCACACCAAAGGCTTATATTCCAGTTGGTGGATATATCATTGCATTATCTCTGAGTATTTTTGTATACTAGATTTCTTGAAGCAGAAGTGCTTTGTTGGAGGTTGTGTATGTTTAAATTTTTGAAGTTATTGCCATATTTATTGATTTCTTAGTTTGGGCAGTTATGTATGTTTCTTTTCTTTTTTCTTTTTAAGTGGACTCCATGGTCATCATGGAGCCCAGTGTGGGGTTTTAAACTCAAACCCCACCTGAGATTAACACCTGAGCTGATACCGAGTTGGGCACTTAACAGACTGAGCCACCTAGGCACCCCAGCATCTCCTTTTTTTTTAATTCCACCCATCACACTTTCTTTTCTACCTAATTGTATAACATTTTTCTATGTTGCTGTTACGGTCATTGTGCTCTTGTGCGTATTGCTCATTGTTGAGCCAAGTAGTCGGGAAGGAGGCAAGGAAAGACCTTACTCCTAATGCTTCTGACCTTCTGGCTCCAAACTGACTAACGGGCCTGCTTATACAATTACTGTAGAATTTGTTTTCCCTTTACTGTCCTCCGGATAGACCCTTATTTCTGTCTTATTTTGTGATTCCCTTTCCTGTATCCAGCATCATCAGGTTTTACTTCCTTGCTTTGTTAATGCATCTCCAGTAGCTTCCTATGAAAAGGATATTTTGGGGGACCTTTGTTTCTCAGAAGCCCCCCCCTTTTTAAATCCCCATTGCTGATTTGATTTGTCAAGGAGTAGAATTGCAAGTTGAAATAATTTTTTCTTAAGAATTTTGAAATTGTTACTCCACTGATTTCTAGTTTCCAATACTGCTAGTGAGAAGTCCTGTTCTGATGCCTGGGCATTTCTTAAAGGACTTGCTTTTTCTCTCTCCCTCTCTTTATAATAAATGTCCTGTGTTCTTGAATTCCATTATAACGTGCCTTGGTGCATGGCTCTTTTCTTTCCATTAATTTTGTTGGGCACTACATAGGCCCTTTAAAGCCAGAATATTATGGCTGCCTATTCTGGGAAATTTTATTTCTTTGGTTTTGGTTTTGGTTTGCTTTCTTGCCCATTTGCACCGCCCCCCCTTCACTGGACCTTCTGTATTGTTCCATTGATTTCCCCCCCCCACACAGTCCTCTTTCCTGTTTGTCCTTTTGTTCCACTTTCAGTCTAGGAGATTTTCCCATTCACCCTTCTTACCTTTCTTTTGATTTTTTCCCCCTGTGCTCATGTATATTTATTTTTTATTTCTAAGACTTGTTGGCTGTTTAATTTTTTTATGCCATTTTACTCATGTTTTATAGAAGTAACATCTCTTGGATCAAAGGTGATGATAAGTTTATTTTATGGAATTTTTGTTCTTAATAGTTATCTTACCTATGCTTTGTTTCTTCCCATATTTCGTTTGTTCCTTTACCTTTTTCATTTGAGCACTTTACTCATAAACAGCCGAATCTCTTGTTGCCTATTCTCATTTAAAACTTAGCCACTGTGAAAGCTGAATGGAGGCTTTCTTCCATTCTGAGAATGTAGAATTTGTGTATTCCTGGGTATCACTTCAGTGTAACTAAATCTCTTTAGCATATCAGTGACTGTAGCCCTATTCTTTTGGGCTATCAGTTTTCCAGAATTCTCTCATCTGCTGGGGAATATTGACATGGCTGCTAGGAGAGTTGTGGTTCTTCATAATGTAGACTTCCCCTTAATCCTTTAATGTTCAGTACTGTGCCTCCCTGCTACCTTGGGTCAGTTTTTATAACAACCTACACCTCTCTATAAAATAAATTTTAAGTATTATGCCAGAAAGTGAAGGGGAATGTTTGGCATTTTCTGTTGAGTAAGGAATGGGACTGTACAGAGACAAGCTGTTCCTAAGGCTTTCAACCAGTTCTTTTAGTTTTTACCTCACACTGCATCTAACAGAATATGTTGTCTCCAATTCCTGAGGCTTTCTTGGGTTTTGTGGCATGCATTTACTGGTTTCTTACTTATTTGTTTGTTCCTATTGGACTAATATTTAAATTTGATTTGTTACTATTCTATCCAGTTCACACATCAAGATTTTGTTGACATTTCTGTTGTCATAGATCTTCGCATTCTCTTTGCCTGAGGATTTTCTTTTCAGTTGTTCTTTTCATGTTATTTTAGGAAGGTTTCTTCAGAAATGTGACATAGCTCGGTAGTCAGATGTGACATTAACTAGGAGTTTGCCAATTCTTTGTAGACTTAGCAACCTTTTCTCTTTGGAGTTCCATAGCATCTTTCCAACATAAACTTCACCTTTAATGCTTGAGCCATGATAGCAGTTTTTGTTAGACATGAGGCAAGACCTTTATGTACTTACAAAAACGTCTGAAGGCCATATTAATTAGACTTGGAATTTTTGTCACATTTATCTTTTCTATACCTTATTACCAGTGATCTCTTTTTAAATTCGGTTTTATTTAAACATTCACATAAAATCACCCTTCTTGGTGTAAAGTTATATGAGTTTTGACAAACATAATCACCATAATCAAGAACATTTCCATTGCCCCTAAAGTTCTTTTGTGCCCCTTTGCAGTCCAGTAAGAACAATAGCTGTGTTTTAGTTATCTTCAGTTAAGCTGATTACCCCTGATCTTTCTGATATGTTACTTAATTTTAAATTTTTAATTGATCCTTTTTAAAAGATTGCATTTTTAGAGCAGTTTTAGGTTCACAGCAAACTTGAGCTTTTGAAAAGTACAAGTTCCTATATACTACTGCCCCCAACACACCCACACATTCTCTACCTTTAATTGATCTTTAAAATGTGTGTATGTATAATTCCCGCCCTCCCCCCCAAAATAGGGACAGAGGTCGGAGGAGCCGGTCACGCTTGAGAAGGCGGTCTCGATCACGGGGTGGTCGTAGACGTAGGAGCAGAAGCAAAGTAAAGGAAGATAAATTTAAAGGAAGTCTTTCTGAAGGAATGAAAGTTGAACAAGAATCTTCATCGGATGATAAGTAAGAATGGAATTTCCCATAATTTCCTTTTTCCAATTTAGACAAGTACTGTTGGACCTGGAAATCTTTTAATTTCCACCTGGATATTGTAAGTGAATCTTAATTAGGTCCTGAATTTAAAAGTTTATTTATTTATTTTTTTAATTTTATTTATTTATTTGACAGAGAGAGAGAGAGATCACAAGTAGGCAGGCAGGCAGGTGGGGCGGGTGGCAGGGAGGAGCAGACTTCCCGCCGAGCAGAGAGCCCGATGCGGGCCTCAGTCCCAGGACCCTGAGATCATGACCTGAGACGAAGGCAGAGGCTTAACCCACTGAGCTACCCAAGCGCCCTAAAAGTTTATTTTTTTGTGCATATTTTATAGGTAATGTGGCAGAGATCATGGTTTTCTGAATTTAGAGGTTTCAATTTTGGCTGGAGTAAATATGAGCCTTCCCTTTTTCATTTTTACTAGAGACAACAGATCTGTTAGATAGCCCTACCAGTCTTGATACAAGTTTTGCAGTGGTTGGGGATGGAGGGATATAGTAATTTTTAAACTTTTCAGTTTGTGAAAATGGTAACCTATTTTGCAGTTGAGGCTGTCTGTTGTTAGGAATGTCTATTACAGTGTGGAAAATACAGAAACATTTCAGTGTCTAGTGAGAAAATTTTTTAATGTGAATTTAGTTGTCTGGTTGGAACATCTCAAAAAATAAGATAATTTAGAGCAGTGATCCTCAGCTGGGAGTAATTTGCCTTTCTGAGGACATTTCAGCAATATCTAAAGGTATTTCTGGTTGTCATCTTGTGGCTAGAGACCAGAGATACTGTTCAACATCTGCCAGTGCACAGGGTAGCACCCTCTCCCATAACAAAGAATTGTCAAAATGTCAGTAGTGCTAAGGTCATGAAAGCCCAGTCAGAGCTATGTGATATGCAAATTAAGTGAACGGTGTTGAACATAGGTCCTAATACCTTTAGAGTACAGTTTGCTTACTGGTCTCTAGTGAATATTCAGCAGATCATAAAAGAGGCTGTGTGGGGAGGGATTGTAAAGATTTGGAGGTCTTCGGGAGGAAATTGGGACAAGTCAGGGCCAGTGTCTGGAGGTAGAGCCACATTCCCTGTCAGATTGTATGCAAATATTTACATCTGCATTTTTTATAGGAAAAGGATCCATAGCTTTCCAAGGATCTATAGCTTTCTTTGACCCAGAGAATGTACTAGTTTTATGTGTCTCACTCTTGTTCTGTTAGGGGTTAAAACTGAGCCTGGCTAGGTGAAATGACTTTAGTAATACCAAGGTCATGGTAGAGCCAGGGGTCACTTTTTTGAACTTAAGGATCTTTCTTTTGTTCCCTAGTTTGGTGCCATGAAACAAGTGAGGAGAAAAACGAGATATAGAGGGTTAAATTACTTGCCAGGATTCTAAACCAGGCAACTGAGAGAGTTTATAAAGAGGATAAAGAGAGTAAGATGGCTTAAAACTTTTGCTGGAACTTGTGGATGACCTACGTTTTCTAGTTTTTATTTTAATACTGTTTAACAGTTACGATTTCCTAATTAGGGATATTTGGAATTAATTATGTGTATATATGTGTATTTTTTTTTTTAAGTCTTGAAGACTTTGATGTAGAAGAAGAAGATGAAGAAGCCCTAATAGAACAGAGAAGAATACAGAGGCAGGCAATTGTTCAGGTATGTGATATTAGTAAAGTGTTGAGTAATCCTTTTTAAATAATTACTCTCCAAGTAAAAGGGTTTGTACTTTAATGAAGAATCAGTGGTAGTAGCAATTGAGGAAGTCTTAAAAAATGTGTATGTGAAATTCTCTTTATGAGATTTGAAAAGGTAGTTTCTTAAGTTTAAATGGTTGTCCGTTTTTGTTATATATAGGATTAAGATATAAACCTTTTATTAAGACAAAATTTGAAGTTTTTTTTTTTTTTTTAAGAAAACCCTCATAAATGAGTATAGAATAAATTGGAGGAATTTCATGTAGCAAAAAATTATGTACTTGTTCCTTTGTGGGGGGGAGAAAAACCATTTTAATGTCTAAAAAAAATAAATATTGTATACAGATTCTTGTGTAAATGTGATGGCTTAAATGGAACATCTCAAAAATAATTTTAAATGTAGTTTAGAAGTAAGTGATTTAGAAAATGGGGTGGGGAGAGGGTATTGTACATAGGTCTTTGTGTGGTCATTTAATAATAAGATTACCTGCCTTGGAAGATTGTCCATTATGTCTCAGGCATCCTGAGATAGAGCCATGGCCACTAGATCCTTTGTGGATGGCAGTCCCTGTGAAGTGTAACACCTTCTCCTGATAATGGGAAGGTGAGTGATAAAGTTGAGAACACATTCTGGAAAAAGTGAAAAATGTTTAGATGCTATAAGGAAGACAATAGGCAAAAGGAAAGAATAGTTTGTGCCAGCTTACCTGCACATACATAGCAAATCATAAATCAGGCACTGGTAGGTCAGAGCAAAGGAAAACTTGAATCACCAGAGGATGTAGGGCAAAACTGGAATTCCAGGAGAAACTTTTCTGGGGCACTGATGAAATTGTTGTTACTAAACTGATATCCCTAGAGACTTGGTTGAATCTTTTTTTGCTCTTGCCCAGGTCCACAATCCCTTATCTCCAGCCCTTGGGGCCAGATGTGCTTCAGAACTCAGAACTATTTGAATTTTAGAAAGGTAATACGGTGCATCTATGTATATTACTTAGCCCCATCAGTGGGGTCTAGAACAGCACCCCACTATCAAACACATTAGTATTTCTACAGTGAGACATATTATGTTCACTCTGGGGGAGATAAAAAATAAGACTACAAATAGTATCACATCTGTTCAGGTGAGGTTTTATCACCTAATGAATGTGCACCAAACATAGAAGAACTTTTTCAGAACTTTGTGGATTTTGGAAATAAATGTAAGGGATTGTGGATCTGATTCAGTCAAGACATCAATACCTTTAAAAAATTTTTAACATTGACAGTCTTTTCAGTGTAATACTTCTTGGCAGATATGCATCAGATTTTATGAAAATAATATGTTGTATTGTTGTTACAGAAATACAAATATCTTGCTGAAGATAGCAATATGTCTGTGCCATCTGAACCAAGCAGCCCCCAGAGCAGTACCTGTACACGGTCACCTTCTCCAGATGACATTCTGGAAAGGGTAGCTGCTGATGTGAAAGAGTATGAACGGGAAAATGTTGATACATTTGAGGCCTCAGTAAAAGCCAAACATAACCTAATGACCGTTGAACAGAATAATGGTAAGTTAGATTTTTGTTTTGGTATGTTTTTCACTGAATTTTTAGCTCTAAATAATGAAAGAGATTGGGGATGGGTAAAAGTGAAAGGGATTAGAAATTTTGCCCCTGCTAACTCTTAGAGTAACGCAATATTAAATGTGTCCCAGTGAATGTCCTTTATAAATGTTTTCAGTTAGTTTGCATAACCTAAACAGTATTATACTGAACCTCATGTATTCATTACCTTCTGTTTGGGGCACCTGGCTGGTTCAGTCAGTAGAATGTGTGACTCTTGATCTCAGGTTTATGAGTTCAAGCCCAGTGTTGGGCATAGAGCTCACTTTAAATACTTTTTTTTTTTTTTAAGTTTTTTTATTTATTTATTTGACAGACAGAGATTACCGGTAGACAGAGAGAGAGAGAGAGAGAGGAGGAAGCAGGCTCCCTGCTGAGCAGAGAGCCCAATGAGGGGCTCCATCCCAGGACCCTGGGATCATGACCTGAGCCGAAGGCAGAGGCTTAATCCACTGAGCCACCCAGGCGCCCCCATAGAGCTCACTTTAAAAAAAAAAAAAAAGAAAATGTCATTTCCTTCTGTTTTGCTTGCTAGAGTAATTTAAAGCAAATCCCAGCCATGATTTGATTGATTTCATCTGTAAATACTTCATTGTGTAATCTCTTCTAGATAAGGATTTAAAAAAAAAAAAAAAAAAAGTGTTACTTGGGCACCAGGGTGGCTCAGTCTGTTAACTGTCCAGCTCATGATTTTGGCTCAAGTCATGATCTCAGGGTCCTGGGACTGAGCCCCATTTCAGGCTCCATGCTCAGCATGGAGTCTGCTTGAAGCTTCTCTTTCTTCCTCTCTGCCTCCCCCTGCTCGTGCTTTCTAAGTAAACAAAATCTTTAAAAAATAAAAATAAAAAACATTATCTCTGAAGAATTGGTCATTTTTAAGTCTTTCTAATTACAGTTGGTTGGTTTGAATCAAAATCCAAGTAAGATGCACATACCTCTTTTAAGATTTTATTTATTTATTGACAGAGATCACAAGTAGGCAGAGGGTGGGGGTGGGAAAGTAGGCTCCCTGCTTAGCAGAGAGCCCGATAGGGGGCTCGATCGAAGGACCCTGGGATCATGACCTGAGCCAAACGCAGAGGCTTTAACCCACTGAGCCATCCAGGCACCCCAAATGCACATATCTCTTAATCTCTCAGTCTTTAATAGTTATTCTCATCCTTCCCTCCCCCACTTTCCATTTTCTTGTGATGATACTGAGGCCGTGTGTCCTATAAACTTTTTCTTTCCAATCTGATTTTGCCACGTTCTTGTTTCATTTATCTTGTTTCCTCTATCCTCTGTGTTTCTTGAAAACTAAAAGAAGTGTTAGAGACCTGAGTAGATTCAAGTTAATTTTTGGGGGCAAGAATACTGCCTGAGTAATGGTGTGTACTTGCATTGCATCAGGTGGCATATGTGGTGTGTGCTTGTCCTGTTTTGACTGAGATTGAGATTGTGTGTTTAGGTAAAATAATCACATCTGTCCAACATGAAGTTACCCTTCAGCTGTTCACCTGGCAGTTTCAGCAGCCATTGGTGATCATTCCTTAGATCCACTGTTTTTCATGGAGGGTGAGGGCACGTGGGCACACTCCAAAGTGGCGATTCTTTAATTTCCATAATTCTTTTTGAGTTATTAGCTGTAATTCCATAAAAGAAGAGATTTCCATTCTTTGGTTACCCAGGAAATACAGTTTGTACAGGAAAGTTGGGATAAATGCTTGGTTGTTTTCTTTTATTGACTAATACTTACCATAGAATAGAATTGGTACATTAACAACCTCTGGAGATGACCGGTGAGATTGGGGTTGTTTTTGTCAGGTTTTTATTATTTGGTATCATGTACTTAAATTCTCTCTCCAACTGAGATGGGGAGGGAGGGAGCCTTTTTAAGTTGGTTTCCAGTGTCTTTTTGATCCAAACCCTACAGGATATATTGGTTAATATATATATTAATTAATATATTTATTAATGTGTTTCTTTCTAGGACTGGTTAGCAACTAAGGTCAGGTAGTATTTAGGCTTTTGTAATTTATGCACTTTTTTGTGTGTTCCAACTACTGAACTCTGCTGTTGTAATGCAGAAGCGGCTGTGTTCCCAAGAAAACTGTGTGAACACCAAAATTTAAAATTTCATATAATTTTCACATGTCACAAAGTATTCTCTTGTTTTTCCCTAAAAGCCTTTAAAAATGTAAAAATGGGCCATATAAAAACAAGCAGGGGACCAGATTTGCCCCACTCTGTAGTTTGCAAACTACCGTTCTACTACATTGGAAGGTATCACAGGATCACCTTGCACATTATCATGTTCCAGAACAGAAACAGCTATTGCTCTAAGGAACCGTGGTTCCATTTAATAGCAAATGCCATTTAGACTTCGCAAAGCACTTAGGAGTGCTCATTATTGATGGGATTTTTCAGTGGACAAAGCTAGGACATACATAAATTTTTGGAAAGGAGAGGTTCATACTGAAAAATTGCCATTTCAGACTTGAGATTAGAAGGGTTTTAACATTGATTTTTTATTTTTTTATAGTAAAAAATGTGATCCTTAATAACATGATTATTTAGGTTATTTTGAAGCTTTTTTTTTTACATAGTTATCAGTATGATCATCAATATTGAATGTAGTGAATGCAAATTGAAAATTTAATGATTCTTTTCATCCTTGAGGTACATTCTAAGGTGTAAAGTCATTTGAAATACTTCTGTATGCTTATACCACACATTTGATAGATTTAGGTTAATTTTACTTGCTTTTGATTTTTAGTATCTTCTGTTTGATTATTAAAATGTCTTTCACATGTGTGTATATTTTGCCTACACAAGCACACACAGAAATTTGCACACTTAGGGGTATGAAAATATCTTCATTCCTTTTTATAGTTATGTGCTATTCCAGTGTGATGAATGTGCCAAGGTTTATTCAAACTGTGTCTTCTAATGGTGAATGTTTGGGTTGTATCCAGTTGTTGATTATTCATTGGAACATTAACTATAATGGCATTGCGCTCATTTTTTTAATGCTTACCACTGTGTCTTTGAAATGATTTCCTAGAAGTGAGGTTGCTGGGTCAAAAGAGTGTATAATTGTGCTGTGTTTCCTTACTCTGTAAGGCTTGCACAGTTTTTGCCTCCTGCAAGTAATGTCTGAGTACTTGCTTATCAGGGCCTTGTTACCAAGATATTGTCCTACTTTTCAGGTTTTTTAGCCCATCTCAAAAGAGAAAGGGTATTTTGTTGTAATTTTAATTTGCATTTCCCTTACTATAAGTGAGATTGGATGTATGTTCATATACTTAAAGCCATTACATTCCTTTTTTTAAGGAGTTTCTTTTATTTTGCCCAGTTTTTCTCAGGGTTATTGGACTTTTTAGGGGATACATAGAGATCTAGATCTATAGTGGGGTTATTAACCTTTTGAGATTTAAGTTGCAGTTTGGAAATAGAATTTTTTAAAGAGGAACTTTGATTTTAATACATAATCATCATCTAGCTATTAGCGTATTAATTTAAATATTGGAGAAAAACAGTGGAGAAAGTACTATCATTAAGCCTTTCAACTTTCTGAAATGCATCCTTTTAGTAGAAAAATGCATAACTTCATACATCTTAAGTGTTACAAAGTGACTTTAAGTTGTGTATTAATGAAAAACATGTACAAGTTTGAATTGCTAGTGATACTACATTGATGACTTATTTGTGTTTTAATTTGTATCTCTTCTTTTTTCAAATCATTACTGTCAATTTCCATTAAGGTTCATCTCAGAAAAAGCTCTTGGCACCTGATATGTTTACAGAATCTGATGATATGTTTGCTGCCTATTTTGATGTAAGTAATTTTAAATCCTAAAAACATAACTCTTAAACAAAATATATATAGGGGCACCTGGGTGGCTTAGTTGATTAAGCGGCTGCCTTTGGCTCAGGTCAGTGATCCCTGTGTCCTGGAATCAAGCCCCACAGCAGGCTCCTTGCTCAGTGGGGAGCCTGCTTCTCCCCTGCCTGCTGCGTCCCCTGCTTGTGCTTGCTTTCTCCCTCTCTGTGTCAAATCTTTAAGAAAAACGTACATATATATATATATATGTATAAACACGTGCTTACTATACATATATACATATATACGTATATACGTATGTATACATATATGTATACATATACATGTGTTTATCCTTTTTTCTCTTTTTGTACAACATAAACACATACTATACATGCATATATATGTATATATACACACATATATACATATATATACATATATACGTATATGTATACATATATGCATATGTATACATATACGTATACATACATATGTATATATGTATGTATACGTATATATACATATATACGTATGTATATATGTATACATATATGTATATGTATACATGCGTATATATGTATACATATATGTATACATACGTATATGTGTGTGTGTATATATACATATATATGTATGTATAGTAAGTATGTGTTTATGTTGTACAAAAAGAGAAAAAAGGATAAAGCAAATTAATAAATGTTAAC
Source organism: Martes martes (assembly GCF_963455335.1). Classification (NCBI taxonomy): domain Eukaryota; kingdom Metazoa; phylum Chordata; class Mammalia; order Carnivora; family Mustelidae; genus Martes; species Martes martes. Next base: position 126,838,722 of record NC_137893.1, read on the forward strand.
ATTTGGACAGTCTGAGTGAAGGGTATCTGGAAACTCTGTACTAGTGTTGCAACATTTCTCTTAAGTCTAAAATTAGGTCAAGATTTTAAAAACAAGTATGGCAGAGCAGTTCAAGAGCTTCAGGAAAGTTAAACACCAAATGACTTAAACGTGTATTTTTTTGAAACAACTTTTTTTTGGTTTTACAAACTGGGGTTGGGGGGAGGGTTGTGGTGCATAGTTAGCTGAAACAAGGTGATGTAAGTAATTTCCAGGCCTGTATTAGAACAGAGTCTACTTTGGACTTCGATACTGTGGGTGATTGAGAACTTAGGATTTGGATCCTAGTACATTCACTGAAGAGTTGGGAATGTTATTACAAGGAAGTGATTAAGAAATTTTGGTTTCTTAGCTATTTGTGACTTTTCTTGAAAAAAATCTTAAAAACAAAATTTAAAAGTATGAGACCATTTACATTATAAATTCAAGAGAACATGAGAAATAGGGAAGCTTTAGCAAGGGAAAGTGGACGTAAGATAGAGAAATTAAAAAGAGAGTAAGATTAAGCAGTCTGTGTCCAGGACCCTGAAGACGTTGGTCATTGGCTTAAGTAATGTATCTGTACTTTGCAGCAGGAACGTCAAAACGAAGCTTAGGTTAAGAGAAAATGAAATGATTAAGCCAGTGAAAGTATCCGTGCACATCATTTGCTTGGACCTGGAAGGGTCTTCTGGGTATCATGGAAGATGGTGCATCATACTCTTCAGAAGTGCAGATACTCTTAATTTCCCACACGAACTGTTAGTGCAGCATATATGTGAAGAGAAATCAGGGGGTGTTCCATGGACAAGGCAGTAAAAGAAATGTGAAAATTGGTAGGAGAGTTGAATACTGTTAACTGAATGCCCATCTGTAATTTTTGTCCTCCTTTGTCTGTTAATAGCTGTAGAAAACCAGATCTGGTTTTTGAGTTTTTATTTTCATTTATAATCCCCTAGTCATATTCCTAAGAGTTTTTGAAGATAACTTTGTTTATTTTTTTCCTGAACATCATTGTGATGTGAGACTTTGCTAATTGTGTTTCCAGCTACATTGCATTTACGTAGGTGATGGTAAGAGTTGACTTAATTTGGCTAAAATGTTTTTATTAAATTATAGCTGGTTTTCCCCATTTTGGTTTTAAAGGAAGTGCTTTAAATGTCTGCCTGATTAGTAGGTAAATAGCTTTTGTTGCCTCTTTCATTTCAGAGTGCTCGTCTTCGGGCTGCTGGCATTGGAAAGGATTTCAAAGAGAATCCCAACCTCAGGGATAACTGGACAGATGCAGAAGGCTATTACCGTAAGTTCACAGTTCTGATTAATTTTAGGTTTGTTAACAACATTTTTTAGAAGTATGTTGCTTGATGCAGTCACACGTTGAAGAACTCTGAAAGTCACATCACAGTGCCATCACTTAAAATGGATGGCACATCTAATAGCTGCGTGAACCCATGTTGTATTCCAGTAAGCAGCTCAGGAGCTTCATGCATAGAAGTGAGGTAAAGACTTGATGTGCAACCTAAATCTATTCAAAGTTATTTTCAGCCATGAGATAATCCTCCAGGAGGAAGGGGGAACGTCACTTCCTCGTCTTGATCTGAAACCAAGAAAAACGACACACAAGGAACTTGGGATGCCAGTCATGCAGTATTTGTCATTCAGGACTACAGTTGGAAACACTTCAGTGAGCACATTTCTTCCCTACTCAATGTTAAAATCCTCAGCAGTTAATAGGAAGTGGGCATGCAGCTTGAACCACATTATGAAAGAGTGACTGATGGCGGCTCATCTTTGATTCTCTGTGGTGTCTAGGAAACCAGGCACACAGTAGAGATTTGACACTTTTTTTAAGTGACTGCACTGTGTTTCTTTGTGCTTTATTATGTATATCTCATAGTTTTGTTAAGTATCTATTATGGTCAAAATTCCCATTTTTTAATTTACTTTTTTAGGTGTGAACATAGGTGAAGTCCTAGATAAGCGTTACAATGTGTATGGCTACACTGGCCAGGGTGTCTTCAGTAATGTCGTACGAGCCAGGGATAATGCAAGAGCCAACCAAGAAGTGGCTGTAAAAATCATCAGAAACAATGAGCTCATGTAAGTTCAGAAGATCTATGTAATGAAACCTAAAAACACAGGTATTCACAAGTGAACATTTTTAAAAAGTAACACAATCTGTAAAAGTATTGCAGTATGACAGAAGGCTGGTAGTGAATCTGTTGCCTTTTTTTCTTTTGTATAATAGAGGTAATTGCCAAACCCATAGGTTTTAATAAGCACAGTCTGTACCACACACTGAGCTGATGTTAAAGTCAGCTTGCCATCAGCTTTAAAACACTGAAAAGAACTGTTATATTATAGATATATATTAACATCTTCAGCTACCATAGGCTTAGAAAATATTTTTAAAGCCATTTTAAAAATATAGCCTATTTGACAAATGATAACTAAAATTCTAGAGGAAAACCAAATACTAATATTTGGTAAGACATCTGTTCTTAGACTCTTATATAGTGTGGTTCCATTTTTGTTAAAATAGCATTTATATCAAGATGTCTTTGAAATAAAAATAGGTAAGATTGGGGGCACCTGCGTGGCTTAGTCATTTAAGCATCTGGCTCTTGATTTCAGCTCAGGTCATGATCTCAGGGTTGTGAGATCAAGCCCCATGTCTGGCTCCAAGCTGGGTGTGGAACCTGTTTAGGATTCCCCCTCTGCCCCTCCCCTCTCCCTGGAAAGAAAAAAAAAAAAAAAGAAAACGTGCAAGATTGAATACCCTTCAGGCAGGGTGGTTTTATTACTGCAGTATTTCTTTCTGTTAATTATTGTGGAAATAAGCTCCCGGGGAACAGTATTTGACAAGTATAAAGTATTGTGAGTGACATACAAAATTGTCATTCCTCAACAGATTTACTATTAGTACTTAGAAAAGTACGAGCTACTTACCATCTATGATACATCAAACTGGAACTAGTAAATATTATTTAGTTTTCTTCTGTATTCAGTTTTGAACTAATTCTCTTTTTCTTTTCAGGCAAAAAACTGGCTTAAAAGAACTAGAATTCCTGAAAAAACTTAATGATGCTGATCCTGATGACAAATTTCATTGTTTGCGACTCTTCAGACACTTTTATCACAAACAGCATCTCTGTCTCGTATTTGAGCCTCTAAGGTACACTGTCAACCCTGTACATTACTAAAAATTTAGATAAACAGCGTGAGAAATTTCTGTGTGTTTATTTTTACTAGTTAGCTCTGGTTTTGTTGTTTACTTTTGGTTAAGAACTAGCTTTGTGACAATCATTAATGTAGACAGTAATTGACCATATGCTGTGTGTCAGACACTAACCTAATGTAGCCTTCGGCTCACCAAGAGATTCTCTGAAAGTTAAATAATTCAAGGAAGGATCACAATGTAATAAAAAGAAATGGGAGTAGTGAAGTAGAAATATAGTTTTGATCTTCAAAAGTATGGCTTCAGTTTTGGACTTCGAAATGTAAACCCATTCTAAAATCAATCGGAACTTTACCACTGTATGTCTTCCCTTCCATTTATTTTGAAAATTGAGTTTTATTGGAAAATTGTCTTACATACACACAAGTTCATGTGCTTTCATTTCAGTGTAGAATAATTTGTTAAACATCTGAAAGGGCTCATGAACAGATACTTTCATTTTAGTTAATATTTTGGATTTGATTTTACTTTATGCTTGAACATGTTTTTGCCTTTTTTATTTCCATTTTGCATTTTAACCCCTAATTTTGTGGGTTTTTTTTTTCTCTCCTAAAAGTATGAATTTACGAGAGGTGTTAAAAAAATACGGTAAGGATGTTGGTCTTCATATTAAAGCTGTAAGATCCTACAGTCAGCAGTTGTTCTTGGCATTAAAACTCCTTAAAAGATGCAATATCCTACATGCAGATATCAAGCCAGACAATATCCTGGTAAGTTAAACAATCAGGCTGCCTTGTACATCCATATAGGTTACGAGTAATGTGATAACCACTGTATTATTCTAGAAATGATGTCTTAAAAGAATAACTCAGCATATTACCCATTACAAAGGACTTAGCCAGTGTTTACTTTTTTAGAAATCAGTCCGTGAAATTTTTATAGTAAAGTACAAAGAAAGAGGAGATAGGCTATTATCTCAGTTTTATCCTTTAGATTGATGGATTTAGAGTACACACAAATCCCAAGAGGGCCTTAATATAGTAATGATGGGCTTCCTCTGATACCTAAACACAAAAAATGCACATCTTGCTGATTTGAAATAGTGTTCACAGCTCTTTGTTCTCTGATTTGTGGTCTCGCAGGCTTAGAGACATTTAAAGGAATTCTCTCTTAAATAGTTGTTTAGAGTAGTGTTTTTATAGGTGCCCAGGCAGGAAGGGCCCAAAGACAGAAGAGCTCAGTTGTGATTAGGTGTTAAGTTGAAAGGTGTTCCTTTCACATTCTTCACCTCTTAACTAAAGACTTCTAGAGTGGTAATATGCAACTTTCACAGGGTTTGTGTTTTTTAAATTTAGAAATAATACATTTTCATAGGGGAATGATGAATGCACACAGTGCATACATACCGCTTCCTTCCCTGGCCCCATTTCTTTAACCCTGTTCTGAGGTATTCAGAATTGGGGGTATGTTCACAACTTGGGGAATTCCTAGCTTGTCTGCTGATAACATTCTACACTGTTTTGTTTTTTTTTTAAGATTTTTTTTTTTTAATTTGACAGAGATCACAAGTAGGCAGAGAGGCAGGCAGAGAGAGAGGGAGCTACAGGCTCCCCACCAAGCAGAGAGCCTGATGCGGGGCTCAATCCCAGGACCCTGAGATCATGACCCGAGCCGAAGGCAGATATTTAAGCCTCTGAGCCACCCTGGCGCCCCTAAACTTTTTTTTTTTTTTTAAGATTTTATTTATTTAAGACAGAGAGTACAAACGGCGGGGGTGGGGTGGGGGGCAACAGGAGAGGGAGAAGCAGGCTCCACTGAGCAAGGAGCCCAATGCAGGGCTCGATCCCAGGACCCTGAGATCATGACCTGAGCCGAAGGCAGATGCTTAACTGCCTTGAGCCACCCAAGTACCCCGTATTCTACCCTTTTAAAAGATTAGGATCCCATTAAAGTTCATTAAGGACACCTCATCAATAGTTTAGCTCTTATTCAGATTTTTCTTCTTTTTTAATACCTTAAAATATTTCCTTCCAGATGACCACGTTAGTTATGAAATATGCTGTTGTAATGGATTTTATTTGACTTCACAATCTGTTGCACATCTAATATAACTTGGGTGTAGAGGAGCTAAATAATTACAGTGAAATAAATGAATTGTAGACTTCATGTTACAAATGAATTGTAGATTTGTCTAGTCAGCTTCATAGTTAATTTTTACCTCAATTTTATTTCTCTTTTAAATTGTGAACTATATCATCTGTATCAAAGCATGTATACAATATGTAAAATTTAAAGGTAACTATGCAGTGAACATCTGTGTAACCACCATAGAAGTTAAAGAATAAGACATTTGCCAGAATCTTAGGAGCTCTTGTTTTTAAAACTTTGTTTTCCTTAAGTTAATGTTACACTAGTATAGGTTTACACATGGACTTCAGACACTGAATGTTGTCTCCTTCCTGAGAAAGGGGGAAAGTAGACATCAGAAACTAGAGGGAGCTGTTTGTGAATGAAAATCCAAAGCTTTTAGCCCAGAATCAACCCTCAGTGTGGTAAGGAGTACCATGTTCCTCAGGGAGGATAAATGTTGTCTAGCCAAACTGGTGGAGTGCATGTAAGTGTGGATACCCAGCAATTGTTTAAAGGCATTTTAGCCAGCCCAAGAATCCTACTGATAGGTTCTAATCTTAAAATTGTCCCAGGATTTCTCTGGGTTTTAAACTGCATCCTTAAGTTGCTGAATGCAGTTTATACCTTAAAAAGCTTCAAAAGTACTTTTGCATTTGAAGATACTGATTTTCCTGGTCCGCCAGGAGAAGAGAATGGTTATGGATATGGCAGTGAGAAATAATCTTTTCCATTAATAGCTTAATTCCATGGATATCATCTGTAATGGGCCAATCTATAACACTGACCAAACTTTATGATATCCCAATAGAAAGTGCCTAAGGCTATTTATTTAAAGTGTTTTGTTTCTTTGGTGTGGGAACGATAGGCCCAAGTTCAAGTCCCAACTCGGAATTTGTGTGTGTCTCTTTTGAAGGGGGGAAGGGACTCTGGAATATGAATTATCTTCACTTGTTAATCCTGAACATGCTTCTGACTCATGAGTGGCAGCAGCCATGGGAGCAACTCCAGCCTTTCTCAGCAGATGTCACTGTTACTGTGTATGTTGAAGTATTTACAAAGGAAAAAAGAAACAAATAACTAATATAGAGTTCATATTTATCAGTTGTGCCAAATGTATTTAACATTTTCTTGACTAATACCTTCTTTATATTTAAGGGATTTAATATTTTTTTAGACTTGAAGTGATTGCTAAATTTGGGATGGTCTAGCAGCTACGGATGAAGAATGTTTTTATTCTGTTTTTGTCCAGATTTAATCTGAATCATCCTCTGCTTTCATTGCTATCATAATTTTCTGGCAACTGAAAGTTAACTTCAGTCAGTTGAAAGTTAATCTAAGTGATTGCTTATTAATGAATTATCTTCATGTTCCTTTAAATAGCAACTCAACTTTATTCAGGTGTTCTGGGGATTTTTAGAAGATGCTACTACCCCCCTTTTCAAAGTAACATTGGTTAAAATTGAATGTACTTGATATTATCCCATATTTCGTTACTGAAAAAAGTTCTTTTACTAATTATGTTCAAATATTTGATAGCTCTTAATTTTTTATAATTAGGAAATTGAATTATAAGATAATTAGAAAAGGAATTATAAAATGGGTAACTTTGTTTTCAGTATTGGAAGTAACTTCTCAAAGCCAATTATTTTTATCTGATTACTTGCCTTAATTATTTCTGGCATGAATTAAACTTCCATGATAAAATGTTTTGCAGGTTAATGAATCAAAAACTATTTTAAAGCTCTGCGATTTTGGGTCGGCTTCACATGTTGCGGATAATGACATAACACCTTATCTTGTCAGTAGATTTTATCGTGCTCCTGAAATCAGTAAGTTTCTTCAAATGTTTTTTGACCTGGGCCATCATACACAGTGGAAACAGCATATTTAATGTCTAAGTACTGTTTTCCATCGCACTTCAGCAGCTGCACGAGGTCATTGATGAGGAAGGGAACCATAGCAAGTTCATCCTCCTCAGGTGGAATGGTGGTAGTTGTGACAGGAGTCTTGATCATGTCTGGCAAGAGTAGCAAAACAGTTGTGGAAAATCCTCGGCTTTAGAAGACTGCTCTTGATTACTCAAGGTCTGATTATCAAATTTATGGATTGTATGGGACCTTTGTTTTTTGCTCTTCCTGTTGCCTTGGTTGAGGCTGGTTAGCACCTCCACCAAAGGTGAAATGAGAAAAGAAATATACATTTCCTTCTACCCCCCCGCCCTTTCAATTCCTTCCTCATTCCCTCATTTTTTAAGAGTCTGTTAAGAATTAGTGGGGAAAAAACATGAAGCTAATGCCAAAGTGAGGTATTAAGATTGCAGTTATGTAGGCCAAGCTAAAGTAACCCCCTATTAACGAAAATAGTTGATTGTTTCTGTCATTGTGTATTAAACTTCAGTTTTGTTTTCAGTTATAGGTAAAAGCTATGATTATGGTATAGATATGTGGTCTGTAGGTTGTACCTTATATGAACTCTACACTGGAAAAATTTTATTTCCTGGCAAAACCAATAACCATATGTTGAAGCTCGCCATGGATCTCAAAGGAAAGATGCCAAATAAGGTAGGACGTTAACATGAGCTGTTTTTGGTGGTTTTTCAAGGTCTTAGCAATAGTTTACTGTAGACCAGTGGATTGCTGACACTTTACTCATCACTAATGGCTATAAAACCATTTCAGAAAGGCAGGTGTATGGTTACTGTGATTGCTTAGCTCTTTTTCATTTCTGCTATTTAAAAATAGTGGTTCTAATCATCCAAGAGCTATCAAAAGTGATTAAGAGAACTCCATTTTCCTGTTCACCTCTAATGTCTCTTTGCTTTTCTTTACTCTGTTAAACAGGAGGGTAGGGTCCTACAGTTTAGAGTAGAAGTGGAGTTGAGGAAGAGAGATTGATGAGCATAAATTTGTTAAGCACCATACATGTATATATATGACTGTTTCATATCTTTGTTCTTCCCTTGTTCCATTTATTATCCTTTAATGATGGGCAGAGAAGCAGCCTTGGGAGCACACCGTTATTGGTAACAGCACCAAACATGCTTGAGAGGTGGAATGAAAAAAGATGCAGGTCAGGTTAGTTCAGATGTGAAGAAGAGCTCAGTTGTCAGAGAATGACGGGGTGAATATTGGAAAAGGAACTTGATGGCAAACAGTTTATCAAAGATTGAAAGTTATTTGGAAAAGGTACCAAGAAAAACTCACTTAAAATTGACCTCTTTCTAACATAAAACTCACCCTTAATGCTTCAGGTACAATAATTAGTTTCAGAAATGAAGCAGAAACTTCAGGCATTTATAAACCTGTCTCAGGGCCATATCTTAAACTTTGATAATTTTAACTTATTTGCTGAATTTCTGAGCGAGTATGGATTTTGCCCCATATAAGTCAGAAGCCATTATGTTTTTTAGGTACTGTCCAAATTCTCTCATGTTGGACTTGTTTAGAATAAGTTACACAGAAATTAGTTATGTTGGTATTTGTTTTAACAAGGTCTGACCTGTATCATTTCAGGGCTCTTGAAACATAATTTGTAAATCGTCATCGGGTTTCTTAAACTGCCAAGAGAAAAGGCCCCAAATGTGTAATATTTTCCCTAACAACAAATGATTTCATATTTGAGTCTCAGTTTTGAGTAGTGAAAGCATAATGTGGTACTATAATTGGTTTAAGTCATTGCCTGGGAAAATATAATTTCAGGTTATTAAGTAGTTTCAGGCACAGCATTTATATTAGCTTTTTCGAATATGTTAAACCCTCCAGAGCAAGGAATCTAAGAGATTCCTTAAATGAGAAGAGAAATCCAGAGAGACTAAATAAGTCTTATTTGTGACTTGTTAGGTATTAAATTGTTGGTAGGCCAGACTGTTTCGTAATAGTTCGAAACCCAAGTTTTATTTTGCTTTATTGCCAGATGATTCGGAAAGGTGTATTCAAAGACCAACATTTTGATCAAAACCTCAACTTCATGTATATAGAAGTTGATAAAGTAACAGAGAGGGTAAGTCCCTTTTAACTGTGCTATGTTAAATGATTGTCTTTGTAAACAAGCTGAATACTGGGTGGTACTAGGAGCTGTGAATATTTAAAACACTAAAAATAATTTCTTTTTGCTGGTGGCCAATTCCTGAATAAAACACAATAAGGTTATGAGAAAGAGGAAGGGAATTAAAAATGTTTGTCTAGTATAATGAATCTATTTTTATGATAGGTCATATTTAGGCCCTCTTCCTCTGTTCTTGGGAGCATTTTCTTTCTCTGCCCTCCCATCCAGCTTCTGGACTGCTTACCAGAGTGATGTTTTTGAAAACAAATCTGATCATGTTATTCTCGGTGCTTAAAATCCTTATCCTTTTGTTGGGTTCCTCTCTGATGAACTCTGCGGTCTTGAGCAGTTTGCCCATCCCCTCAGGGTCTCTGTAACCTCCCCCATTCCACACTTGGCAGTCGCTGAAGGGCGTGCCCTGTCATGTCTCTCTCTGCCTTTGTTCACATTCCATCCTGACCTTACTTGCCTCCTCTCCTTCCTCATCCCCTAAAAATAACTTATCCAACTTCAAGCCTCAGGAAATACATACTCTATATGAGCCTTTCCAAATCCTCTAGGTTGAAGTAAGGACTTTTCCCCTTTTTTGCCCCATTATATTGTCTGTTCCTAACTTTGTCAGAGCACTTACCAGCACACAGTTCCATGTCTGTCACCACTTCAGGGCAGGGAGAGGAGAGTTGAAATAGGAAGTGCTTACTGGTTACAAATTACTATTATTGCTATTAATCATATAATTATTATTAATTACGTAACAGTGTGGGGATTTTCATAGACTTCCTGTTAGCAGTTTGATCTTTTTACAAACTTATAGTATGTTTTTTTAAAAACCTTCATAGCTAACTTGGGGTTGGTTTTTTCTTTTCTGGTCAGGGGGGGTGTTGGTTTTTTTCCATTCAATTTTTTCAGTTGGTTCTTAAAAAGATATAGAGAATAGGGGCATCTGGGTGGCTCAGTCGTTAAGCATCTGCCTTCGGCTTGGGTCATGACCCAGTGGTCCTTGGATCGAGCCCCATGGGCACCCTGCTCAGCAGGAAGCCTGCTTCTCTCCCTTTCCCACTCCCCCTGCTGTGTTCCCTTTCTCTCGGTCTGTCAAAATAAAGTCTTAAAAGAAAAAAACAACAAAAAGATGTAGAGAACAGAGGAAGCCACATAGAAGTTTTAAATGAATAGATGATATATGTATCATTATCTATATATATGTGTATATGATATATATATATGTACATATATTAAAATTTCTGATAGACCAAAGCAGTCTGATTTAAGATACATATGCTCAGTAACTCTTTAAAAGTAGACATACACATCTTTAAAAATTATTTTTAGGAGAAAGTCACTGTCATGAGCACCATTAATCCAACCAAGGACCTGTTGGCTGACTTGATTGGGTGCCAGCGACTTCCTGAAGACCAACGTAAAAAAGTACACCAGCTAAAGGACTTGTTGGACCAGATCCTAATGTTGGACCCAGCTAAACGAATAAGCATCAACCAGGCCCTACAGCATGCGTTCATCCAGGAAAAAATTTAAACGAGATGAAGAAGCTCCAAGGGTTTGAGTAATTAAATACAAAGACTGAAGAAATTTCACAGCAGTTTATTAATGTATATAAACTTATAAATATTTCTCCAGCAAATTTGAGGAAGCATGATATATTTGAATTAACACCAAGGGTGATATTTCTTTTAGAAATGTTAGTTAATCTGTTTTGTGTCTTATGTGAAATTTTACTGTAGAACTGTTTTAATTGCCAAGACTGCACAAAATTACAGTGCTAATGTACATGGTTGCAGTTCACATAAAAGACAAAAGCATCTGTTATAAAATGAGTAGTAATACTGGGTGGTTGATTTATTTTTAGCAAACTTGGCTTCATATTGGTCTTCAGATAAAATGGCCAGCATAAATGCTGTTTATATTCACGTTTTCCTAGGTGTGTGTGTGCAGGCCACAGCAGCATGCCCTTGGTGTAGTCAGTGCCGAAAGGGGTCTGTTCCTTCTTGAGCCTGCCTGCAGGGATGGTCTCCTCTTTTAAAGCAGGTTGTGTACAACATTCAGTACACTGAAGGTAAGCTAAACCATCAACATCACTGGTGTTTTAAGATGTTATTTTATTGGAACAGTTGACAATGAGGGATATTAGCTTTGTGGCGGAATTCCCTGCATGTGTGATAGCTGATGTTGTGTTATTTTTGGCATTGCAACTGTGGCATAGTTACAGTTTCCTTTCTGTTCATCGCATTTAAAATCGGAAGAGTGTGCGCTTGATGGACACAGCGCCTTCAGTGTACTGTTTCTTACTGACTTTCAGTTTTTTAGACCAACTTGCTATAGACTTTATATACATTTTGTTAGATACAGTTCGTAGTGACGTAGAGACAAGGCATCGTTTTCCTTTACTAATGACACATGTTGAGGCCTAATTCTGAAAGTCCTCATATTTAAAAGTTAGACAACAAAATGAAATTTTTAACTATTTGTATGTCATTTTGAAAGTGTACTGCTTTATGGTAAAAGTGTTTTTCATTTGTTCATTGTTTTCATTATTTGTGATCATGTTGTCTTTCAATACAGGCATAAACCTTCCACTCTTGAACAAAGCAGCTGCTTTTTAAAAGCGGTAATTGCTTCTTTACCTTTTATTTCTTTTGTAAATGAAGCTTTTCTTTAAGAATGTGACTTTAAAGTGTTGTCTATTGCATAAAACAGTTGACACTCACTTATTGTAAAGTGAAGATTGTTCTCCTGCATGTGAAGTGGACCATGCAGATTTCTGTATGTTCTCAGTATGCATCACTAGATAATAAAGTCTTTTGTGAACAAGGCATTTGTAGCCATTTTTAAAAGTTTTTGTCTTCAGTGCTGGTAAGTCAGGTAAACCATAAATAGTTAAAAAGCAACCTTTCATTTCTTCCTTTAAGTCTTTAAAAGATTTTTTTGTTAAAGATTTAAGCTTAGCCACAAGTTGATTGTTTTATTAATAATCAGGATCCTAACTATTTCATCAAAAAAAAATAAAACCCTACAAATATTGTCAGCTTTCAGTGTAGTGAGATAATTCCTGTAGGTTACGGGGTGTAATTCAGGATTTAACTAATGTTTCTGCTATTTTCTCACTTTTCCTTTTGATGGTGCGGAAAGAGAAAAGGAAAACGGGGCACAGGCCACTCACCGCCTTCTCCAAGGGGTCTGATTTGCTGAGACACCAGCTTCACCTTCTTAACAAGGTTATTTCTGACAGCATGTGTAGATAAACATTTAGCAACAATTTAAAACCAAATCATGTAAATCAGCTTGGTTTTGCAACACAAAGGAATTTGTATTTTTAACATGGTAGGAGAGAATTTTCAGAAATGTATGTACATCTTTTCTGTTTGGGTGGTAAAGTTAATGCTTATCTTCCTGAGCATTGTGGAAAATAACCAGATTTTGGGGGTTTAAATAATATTTTTAAATTGTAAATGGGATTTTTTTATTCACCCAGGCACCTAATTACAACAAGCATGCACATTTTGGTGCATTCAAGAATGGAAAATCAGAATAGCAGCATTCTTCTGGTGGGTTTTGCTCCATTTAAAGACATGAACTACAGCCAGGAAGGTGATAGATGATATAATAAGCCAACTTTGAATCTACACCCCGTCTCTTCATGGTTTAGACTTACTAAAAATAAATTAAAGGTGGTTTCCATCTTCAGGTAGAGTGAAGCCTTTTAAATAAGGCCTCACGGTGCAGCTTGTCTAACTTACCAAAATGGGTAGTGATTTTCCCACCATGACTTACTTTATTTTGGTGATAATATGCTGCATATTCAAGTTTTTTGTAGTTATTTTCACTCAAAGTAGTAAACATTTTGATGCTTCTGGTGATTTTCATGGCTTCATTTTATATAATTATTTAATAAGTAAGTTAACTTCCACTAGAAACAGTTCATCTTATGCCTTCAGAACTATTATCTATTCCTTAAAAAACGAAGTTGCTTGTTACTTGTTCTTTGTGTTTTAGGTGCAGTTCAGTGGAAGATGATGACAGCCAGAAGACATGAGCTAAGGTTTCTGTCCTATAAAAGATTTAAAAAAAAAAAAAAAGAAAAAGAAAAAAAGGAATTCTCCATTTAATTTTTGTCTAATTTTTTAGTTTTCAGCATTATGATTTGGGTTTCATTAATGTTTGGCACTTTGAGTAGTAGTGCTATTGTGGTGTTCATCTGTAAAGTGCTTGTTTTATCATACTTCCTGCTTTCCTCCCTCCCTCCCAATAAAAACAGTGGTCAAATGTAGTAATATTATGAAAGGCTCTTGAATGGTGAGAGTCCACATAATACATAGCCATCAAAATTGGTTCCTAGGGGTTATTAGAAAAATAGAAACCAACACAATCACATACATCAAAAAGTAGTTTTTAGCTTTAGGTATCTTATCTCCTTGGCAGATGCAAAAGAATAGAAAGTGGAACTTTAAGAACACTGTTGCCCAACTCCTTTTATACTCTATTCCCTGACTTTCTCTTTTAGTAACTATTTTTGCAAGTACTTCAGTCATGGTCTTAAGATAGATAAAATATTTAGAACCACTGTCGGTTTTTCTTCTTAAGTGAAAGAAGTAGATCTTTGTTCCCAAATTTAGCATTCCTAGGTTTGTCTACTCTAAAGGAATCCTGCAGATGTTCTTTGTATACATATACATGATTTTATTAGAATTAGTAATTTTGCTGAGGCAGAGATTTGGAACTCTGTAAGACCTCTATTAGATGGTGGTCATAATTTAGTGAATTATCTTTAGCCTGCATTCATTTTTCAAAGTAGCTGTATAGTTTTTAAATAAGTTAATCTCTAATAAAGCATTTGGGTTTTTTTAGACTTCACAGCAAAATATCACATGGTTGTCAGACGTCGGGGTTCCTAAGTCTTAGGACATAACCCTTGAAAAGGTCATAGTTCTTTCTGTAGTTAGGGGGTAAGTGAGATCCAGAAAGCAGATATGCTGTAGTCCCCGTTCTCTATGTAGACCTTCTTCTAAAAGGTACATCAGGTGGGAGCATCAAGGTTTTGAAGGAAGGGAGTGTATCTTGTCATAAATTTTAAAGACCTTTCCAGTATTCCTGTTCACCTCTTAGTCCTTATTAGTTGCATCCTTATTATTCCCCAATGTAGAACTCATTCCACTCTACTACTTTCAAAATAAGTTTTTTAAGATACTCTAATTTTTTTTTTCATTATAGTAACCACCTTTTTTTTTTCTCCAAACAAATACTCAGGACATTTCTACAATACAAAAAATGTAATGTTTTATGGTATATGGTAGAGGCAGAGAAATGTAATATTCTCAGATCTGTTTGATATTTGCATTCCTCCTACTATGCTCTACCTGTTCCTTATTATTTTGTAATGCTAGCTGGTTACGTAGAAATAAGGTCTCTGGAATGAAACAGAGGAATCACATATCTTCAAATTTAAGCCAAATAGTTAAAGAATGCCCTTTTAAATGTTGGAGATAGGAAAGAAATGGATACTCAAATAAGTAATTTCCTTTCATTAATTATGATGACATCATTGGAAATTGGGCTTCATAAAAAGTGTTTCTTTCCTTTTCATCTCCTAGTTCAAGCATATATTCAACATGAGTTTTATCATCCTCCTAGATGGGATGTCTTCCTTATGGAAATGTTCACTACAAATTCATTTGTGTTTTTTTACATGTCAATAATGTACACTAAATTGACTTTTAAAATGTTTTCCAGTTATTTGATAGATATCATCATGGCATCTTTAATTTTTTTTTCTCCTTCTATATGTAGGGTAAGGGACTGTTCTTCTGAAGAATCTTTCCGTTTAATGATCAAGATATGGAAGCTGGTCTCTGAAAATAATATGTATCCCAGTTACTGTGGTATCATGTGAATTGTAACTTGCATCTTAGCAGCAATGTTTCCAATTATTGGAAAACTTAATAAAATATGCCTCTTGTTACCATACTGTTTCCTGATTTTTCCTTTGCTGGGGTTTGCTATTTTACGTTAAGTTTTAAGTTAGAACAGCATTTCCTCTCTAAGGTTTCTGATGTGCTATTTCACTGGTGTTCATAGATGTGCTTTGAAAGGTATTCTGTGCCCAAATATGATTGGCAACTGTCAGATTAAATATTTATGTTAAACGTCTCAGAAGATATCTGATATGCATTGTGAACCTCAGTGAAGGAGAAAGGTGTAGAGAGAAGTTTACCAAACCACTTGGCAGAACCTGCTGCATGGAAACAGCCAATTTAGTATCTTCCTTACAAACATCAAAATACTTCTAGCAGCTAAGTGCAGAACACGTGCCAAATAGAAACATCATAAGTAAGGAGGTAACTCCCTTTTCTGTAATTATTTAAATCAGTTGGTTCATTGTGCATGGGGAAGCCTGACAAATATGGACCATATCCTTAGTCTATCCACTCCTCATTTTCTTCTGAGGAAATGTCCTCAGCTTAAAACAAAAACCTGTAAAATACCTAAGAGGGACAATGAGAACACAAAGCAGGACTGGAGGAGGCAGGGCCAGAGTGTCTGGCTGTGTCGGGTACATCCATCTAGCAGGTGCTATCTTCTCTACCTAGTGGTTGAGTCCTGGTTTTTCTAAGAAATGGGCCAGAATGGCAGTGGCTCTAGACAGCCGCCCTGCAAAGGCCCCAGCTGTAGTGTTCTACTTGTGCTGGCAGAGGATGAAGAACTACATATTCTGTCTAAAGCAACTGACAAGGGTCATGAGATCCTGCTTTTTATTAGGGAAGGTAGTATGCAGGGTGGATTTGGTTTGGCAGGGGCTGAGGGTGAGGCAAACTTTGAAGAGATTTTTCTCCCTGTGCTTTCATTGATGAGAAAGAATCTGCCTTGGGTAAGATCCAAAAAGGAGCCAAGACAAGGTGTCAGTACTGGACAGCCAAAGTATGGGGAATTTTTAAGCAAGCCAGAAAGCCAAATTCAACTAAAGTTTCCTGAATAAGAATCACTTCAGTTTATAGGTATCTGTTAGAAGCTGCCAAGTGTTTCTTCAAAAATAGTGGTGGAAGTTGACTTCCAACAGCTTTGAAAAATTGCTAAGTCTTCCAAGTTTGTTGGTAACTACAGTGCTCCCAACCCCCAATGGTAAGTTTTTCTCTTAGCCAAATATTGCCTGTTCTACTCCCATCGTTTTACAAGATGAATTTAGGATGGCTACATCTACTTCCCATGTATGTGCCTTTTCTGGCCTCATATTAGGAACTCCGTTTAAACAAAAAATTCCACTATTTTTACTAATCATATTAAAATAAGTACCTGTGCCTTATAATTGAAAGCAGCATTGCTGCTAATGCATTTTTTACATAGTTAAATTTAAAACAATTTGGGACTAATAGGAAACTGATAAGTGTTTCAGTAAGTAGTTCCTCTTTTAGGCCTAATGGCATCCTAAATAAAGTAGCTTGGTTATGTTTCTAGTAAGATTTGCCCTACCTGTCTCTAAGACAGCAAAGCCTCCCACCCTACGAAAGCAATCCTTCAGTGCAGAAATCTGTTTCTTGGAACTGTGGACACACTGATCTTTCATTACCTCTACCCCTGAAATACTCCTTCCTACCTCCTGTTTCCTGTCTCCCATGTCCACTCCCACTCTTGGTCTTCCTGGAAACGAGGGCTTGTGTCTTCACTCCCCAGCATGTTCCTGATGGTGGACACATGTCTTGTAAGAAGCAGGACGTGAATAATCTGAGTTGTTACTCCAGTGACAGTTAATTTAGTCCTGAGGCGGCCCATTCCATCCAGTCTGCCCTCCTGTGTCATTCATGTCTTTCCTCTGATTTGTTTTTTAATTTGCCAGGCACTTGATTCAATCCTCACATGATTATACGTGCTAAAAGATCTGCTACCTACCTGACACATTAGGAAAGTGAAGAACAGGTTAAGGAACCTGCCTGAGATGCAGATCTGTCACGTGGCAGAGCCTGGCTGTGGAGGAGGCACTCATGACTGCTCTCACAGAACCGTCCTCGAGGCTGGGCTGAGGCCGTTCCCTAACCCAGGGTATCTACATACCAGGCAATGACTGGTTGGGAAAGTGGTGAACAGTACAGGCATGTCCCTCTCCTGAAGCTTTTACAGATAAAAATTACATCATTATGACCCTAAAAGTGAAGGGATAAGATCCAAGCAGGTAAAGAAGGTAAAAATGAGAATGGGTGTGAAGGCTGCCAAATAAGGCTCGGGACTCGTTAGAATTGTAAGAACGAGAGGAAAAGTGGTTGAGAGGGGAAGCTGGGATGGTGTGAAAGCACGAGTCCATTTTTACATGCTGTTCTGGGAAAGGGATGTTCTACCACTTGGGATAATGACACCAACTGTATGGGATTTAGGTAAAATACTGTTCTATGGTAAGTTATCCTGAACAGTTTATTTTTCTATTGTCGTATTGATACAGTTCTAGAAAGTTCTTTGAAATTAATCTAAAAACTAAACCTACTCTCTTTGACCTCTGCTTCTAAGAAAATTCTTTGAACCTTATTCTTTTACTAAAAATAGAATAGGGGAAAGTGAAACCACAGTTGCTTTCTTCAACATGTATTTGAAGTATCTTTTAGTTCATCTCCCCTATCCCAATCTTGAATATTTCACCTTGCTTTTTTTGGGGGGGGGGGTGGGCAGTGCAGCAAAGATGATACACAATATTGACCATGCCTTGGCAGTGGGCTGGGAGCAGGGAGAGATTTTTACTTCTCATTTTCCTTTGGGCAATGCTTCAAGTTTTCATCGTGTTATTTTTAATGTTTACCAAGAACTCATTTGAGGGCAACCCTGTTGGGACCCCTCTCACTCCTGAGAGCTTTTTCTGTCTCAATTAATAAAACTATTTCTTTCCTCACAAAACAAAACAAACTCATTTGAATTCACCAACCATCCACTGAAACCAAAGCACACTTCACCGCCCCCCAAACATCCATTTTACATCAACTTTTTCCTTTAAGACGTTTTTCAAAGTGTGATCCAAGAACCACCTGCATTAAAATCACCTGGGAGGTTTGTTTACAGTGCACGCCCCCCAGCCCCACTCCTGGATTCCACGTCCTTGGGGCTGTGAGAGAACCCCAGACTCAACTTTTTTTGTTTCCCTGATTAGGTGCAGTAAGGTGTGTCAGTCACATAGTCTCCCCTACACCCACACACTTTTCTTTTGAACGAGTTAAGATGCTTTCCCTTCTTGCGTTTCAACTAATGGGGCGGGGCAGTTAAGACTTGCAAGAACAAAGAACTTTGGAAAAAGTTCCATTAACATGACATTTTGGCTGCTCTGTGTACATCAACCTTTTCTCATTTTTCCTTTGACATTCCAAAACTGTTGTTAGGTCTGAGTGGAAGAGGGTTGTTTCATGCCTACAACTATCATTTGGCCCCAAGAGAATGAATCTCGCTTTCATGTATGTGACAGAAGACCTGGGAAAGGAACAATTTTTAAGATACACTGGAGGATCTAGAGGACCTTGCATATTAATTCAACAAAATCACAAGTAGTTTCGCTTTTAATGGCCAAGCAAATACCAAAAGATAGGTCAAGATGATAGACAAAGGAGATTTTTAGAGATAGTAAAGGAGAGAAAAAAAAAAGGTATCAGAGTGGGAAGAACTAAAAAAATAAATTCGCTAAGAGGTAATTTACTCTTAAAACTATAACAGAAAACAAAATACACCAGCAACCAGTCGATTACAGCATTTACTGATGATGGAATTCTACTGGGAAACACAACAAAAGAATAATCTTTTGAATAGTTTACTAAGAGAAACATTCCTTTGAAACACGACATGCAAAAGATTGTCAAGTATGTCAGGATGGAAGCTCTTGGATTTATATATAGACATCTCAGCAGTGCTTTTCACAAGTTCCACTCCACAGCACAGCAAGTTATTCATGTGTGTAATACCTGTATCTCGGCATGATGAACCATATTTTAGCCAAGCTTCTTGGCAATAGATTTGCTCACATTGAGATATAGGAGAGAAAAGTTACTTTTGATCAATGGGTCAACACTTGTCCTTACCTACAAAGGAAGGCGATAAACAGTTTAACTTCTGAATATGGAATGGTTTGTTCAATTCTATGTTTTTCTGATAAGGTTTCTTTTTGGTCCTTGGTGCCTTATTGTCTTCTCTCTGATTTTCGGGAAAAGACAGAGGTATAGGTGAAACTGGTATTGGAGACCTTGGTGGCAGACATCTTGTTGAGACCATTTTAACCAATGATTGAGTTGTTTGGGAACTAGTGGGCTTGGCTGAGAGCTCTTGGCATGGATTTAAAATGGAGCTTTTGAGATTCCTAATGTCATCACAAGTTGCTATCAATTGTTTGGTGGTGGATGAACTTTTTAGAGATGGTGGTCTAGAAGTCCATTTGTATGTGTTGCCAGCATTGCTCCAATTCCATTTTGAAGCATTTTGTTCAAGTTTGCAAGACCCAGAACTGCTTTTTCTTTTTTCGCGACTTTTATCTACACAAGTTGTCTGAAGACTCAAAGAGTCCGAAAGTTTTGGCTGTCTCATTTTGGCGATAGTTTTGGAGGAAAAGGGTCGTTCAGCAGCTGCTGGAGCACAGAAGGTAGTTTGTAGTCTGGGCCTTTCTTTTTGTATAGTCGTGTGTTGTAATCTTTCCATTTCCAGTAAACGGGTTATCAAACGTTCAATAGAGCTTTCTGGAGGTTCCACTGTCGCTTTCCAATTTTCAGATTTTGAGAGGGCTAATTTGTGCAAGTCCAGAGTATTGAAAGGAGAAGGGAGAAAATCAGGATATGGAAATACTTCACTTGGTTCCTCTGTGAAAGATTCCTCAACGTTTTCTATTGTTTCTGGCTTTAAGTTCAGGTCCATCTTTTTAAAATAGCTGAGCAAACTATCATTTGCTTTTTCACTTTCTGATAAATCACTTTCATCTGTTAAGTTTTCTTCTATACTGCTGTTTCCATATTTCAAATTCCAGTTTGGGGTAGATAAAGTTTCACCATTATTGTTTTCCACGGCTGAACATAAATTAATATAAGGCTCATTCCTGTCCTTAAAAAAGTCTCCATCAGCATAGGGCCAGCAGAGGCCCGATGGCACCTGTAGGCCAGGGTAAGAACCAACTTGCTTATCGACTGAAGCAGTAGTCAGTGAGTGGTTCAGTGTGAAGAGCCTCATGGGATTATTGGTTACGGTGAAGCCAGTTTCCACTGCAGACTTCTTGAAATCCCTTTAAAAAATGATTTAAATAGTGACTGGTTTGTGGACTAGAATTAAAATCCTGTTAAAATGATAATCAATCAGCAAAATCATCAAAGACTGGGTAATGTTTAGTTTCTAATGGCCTACGTGTATCTATCTGTAAGAGATATATATTCATTTCCAAATATGCTCAATTATATAAAACTACATACATTTTCTAAAGTATAGATTAGAATATTAACTAGACAA
Organism: Martes martes; assembly: GCF_963455335.1. Taxonomy (NCBI): domain Eukaryota; kingdom Metazoa; phylum Chordata; class Mammalia; order Carnivora; family Mustelidae; genus Martes; species Martes martes. Next base: position 126,859,546 of record NC_137893.1, read on the forward strand.
CCCTCTGTACATGCCCAGGTGACTAGATCATTCTACCCACAAATGGCTAGCTGTTTGTATGAATGCCCACTAGGTTAAAAATGGTAATTATATCTGTTTGCCTATGAATATATTGTACATGCAGGGATGATGTCTGAGAAGGGGGCTCTCCAACTCAAACTGAAATTATAGTGAAACGTTCAGGGACCTAGGATTAGATGAAAGGAAACTCAAAGAATGTAATTAGGTTACTCAATAAAGTCTACTTTAGCCACCGTGGTTTTAAAAAATTGTGTGAACATAAAAGGAAGCAAAACAATGTTTACCAAAAATCATCCCTTCGTAGAAAAAGGAATGAAGGGAGGAAGGAAGGAAGAATGGAAGGGAGGGAGGGAGGGAGGGAGGGAGGAAGGAGGGAACGGAGGGAGAGAGAGAGGAAGAGAGAGAAAGAGAGAGAAAAAGAAACTACACAATTAAAAAATTATCCCGTAGTAATTTTCATTAGATGGTGTTCTTTTATGAGTAATGCTTCTAGGTAGTTTATTAGAATGAAACTGCAAAAGAGAGATGCCATAGAATATTGAGTTTATAGTTCTTTTTTTTAAAGCTTATTAGAAATACCGACATTGGAAGAGCTGAAGCATTAATTGACATATATAGTCTCACTCTCTTCTCGCTTCCTTTAATGCCAGTTTACAATAAAGACAGCAAAGTATTCTTGAGGGATTTTGAAAAACACTTTTATTTCTATAGAAAATAATAAAAAATTATTGATTCAGGTAAATATTAGTTAAACTCACTTGCCTTTGTAAAGCAATAGGAAAGTCACTTAAAATTACAATTGAGAAGAGACAGGATCCATGTTGTTTAGTGAAAAGAGCATGGAATCTGGGGGTGAGGACCTAGGTGTGAAACCCTTTGCCGCCAGAGGCAATGATAGTACCAAACTTGGGGTGGTCTGAGAAGCAAAACAATTACATGAATGTACTTTGCAAAAAGGTTAAACGCTAAATGAAAGGTATTTTATTCTTGATGGCATACTGAGGAGAAACATTTCGGACACGGAATATTTCACTGATACGGGACTTCCAACTCAACAACATACTCAGGCTTCCCCAGGATTAATAACAAATACCTAACAAACACCGGATTCTGTTTAGTTCTCACAGCAACCCCGCAAGATAAGCACTTTTATTTTCTTTCATGGGGAAGGGAACTGAGGCACAGCGTGGCTAAGGTCACACATGCAGTAAGGGGTGGAGGTGGGATTTAAACCTGAGTGGTGGCGCCCCGTGCTGGTAATCCTAGCCACTGCCCTCCACTGACTCAGTTTACGTTCGCTGTGTGTTAGTAGGATAACATTCAATTCTTTTCATTTGACCTCTGACCTTGAAACCCTTGGTCCCAGCAGAGTTCGTTCTAGTCAAAGTAGCCTTTCCTATGCCGCTCACACTGACGTTCCCTTAGGACATGAGCCACTGCGGTCTCTTTAGCACTTCTTGGATTCACGCTTCGAATTTCGGCATGACATTGAGTTTTATCCTGAGCCTCCCGGAAGGAAAGTCCTCCGACTGGGAGACTGCTCTTCAGAAGCAGGGACAAAACTGAGGAACTAATTCTAGTTCTGATCCAGAACTTGGGCTCTCCATTAAACAACACACTGTATGTTAAAGTGACCCGGTGTTCAATAACGGAATCTCCACATGTTAGTGACCTGTGTCTGTGAGACACGCTCCAGCTGGTTCCCACACCCACTAAAGTTTAAGAACCAAAAAATAAGAATTCAAACCCAAGTCAGGTGTGCGAAGCAATATACTGTAGCACACAAGAGCATGAATCTGGTATGACTTTGGGTAAGTTACGTGCCTCATCACCCTGACTCAATGTCCTCACCTGTAAAATAGGGATGCTGACAGCAGTGCCTTACACGATTGTTGCGACAGTTAAATGAATTAATATATACAAGGGACAAAAATCATTCCTGCCCTGTGAACTATTATTTTTCTACTACAGTTCCCCTTCCCTTCGATGAGAAACCCCAACTCTATCCATGGAAGCTCTCATTATAAGGGCACAGGGACCTCTGAATTCTTCATATACACGTGATCTCTGTGGTATATACCAGCTACTTCCTATTTTACAGTGAGTTTCCATAATTTCCCACAAGTGGCACACAATACTTTTTCTTCTGGTTGTTTTTTCTCCTTGTCTATCAGAGGACTAGTTAACTTATTTGTATTTAAATGTATCTCACTAATTTAGGGGTTTATGGAAATAAATATTCTCTCACCTGTTCTCCATGGTACTTCCTTCGTTAAAAGGATAACTCCACAACTGAAATATCCCTTGTTTACTATTCTGATAACAGAACAACATAGACATTTTAGTAACTGCACATGTTGAAAGAAAAATACTTTGAGTATGATGAGTAAATCTCACCTGTGTTCTTTTGTGAGCATGTTCTGACAAATTTAGGTCTAGCACCAGTTGCTCTATTGGAATTTCCAAATGGTTCTATAAAACAGCAGAAGACTTTTAAACACAATATATCTCTATTCCCTGTTATTGTTCTAAGAATGTAGAGTTCTTGTTCTAACCAAGAAATATATAGTAAAGTCATTTTTATACATGCAGATATCACTTGTTTTTACTGACTTCAGCAGGAATTAGCATAATCTGTTACAAATACCAACAGTGTGAACTAATGAGCCTCAAATATCATTAAGATTATCTTTATTTTACTAACCGTTAAGTGTTTTATATTTTGCTCAAAAAAAGTAGATGAAAGATTAATTGCCTCACCACTTCAAAACAAAACATTAATCATTTTAACTGCCTCACCATATCTTAAGAGCTAAGACTACTTTTCTTTTGGCAATGACTACGAAACACTATAGTCACTACAATGTTAATTTCCATTTCTGACATTACTATATTGAAAAAAATATAATAAAATATTAACTTAATGACCAGTTTGCAGCCCTGTGGAACAGAAAAGGCTTTGACTTGTTTGAAGAACTCTCCAGAAATGAAATTGAAATTTTTAAAGAAAGAAATTTTTTTAATGAACATACATATAATTTCAAAATAGTGTTTTGTGAATTATTTAAAGCCAAACATGTATCCTTACCTTGTTAATTTTGCCTGAAAGAATGTATATGGAAAAAATGACAATTAATAGTTACATAAAACTGGTTGTATGAAAAACAAACCCCCTTTAATATGAGTGGTTATTCATATTATAAATATGAATGAACATAAATTTGCAGTATTTATAAATACACACATCTAGGATTTCTTACCACCTGCTGCACTATCCTTTCCAGGTGGGAGATTTTTATTTTCAGGAGCAGGTACTTCTGAATCCAAATTCCAGTGAGACAAGTTCTAAAACAATATTTGTTTTAGGATAAACTTAATGTTAAGAACACTTTAAAAGCTCAAGTACATAATTTTTCATGTCTGTGGCTAAAATATGAGAAAGGCATAAAGTTTTGCGATCCATTCTCCTTTATATAAGGACACTACCAGTATTTTGAGAAGCATGCAGTGTTCTCTTCTCAAATTATTATCAGCTTGACAACACCTATTAGGAGATAGGCTTTTACAATAATTTGTGGTTTTGTTCTCATTTTGTTAAAAATAATGACACAGGTTTTCAAAATTCATTTAAAATTTTTAAAAGTTTAAAAATTTTAAATTTTAAAAATATAATAAAATACCTAGTTCAGTGTGTCCCTGGTACACAATGGCACATTCAGCCAATTTCCTGTATCTGAACACCAGATCTATAAAATCTTTCCATCCACCAAAGAAAATTCTCTGATCTTCAAATTGTACTCAACACTGACCAGCCTGCTACTCATTCTAGATTCCAGACATTGAAACGCACTCAGGAAATATTCAAAAGCAAGCGAAAAAATGAATAGGAAATGGTACTAATATGTACTGAGTATTTATGTTCCAGACATTGTGCTGAATGCTGTGGGGGAAAAATGTGGAGTGTGTGCAGGAGAGGATTATAACAATTTATCCCGGAATAGGGAAAGTGAAGAGGTGAGGAGTTGTTTTTTTTTTTTTTTAAAGTAATTTTTAAAGAGCAAACTCAGTTGTTTTCTATCTCAATGGAGAAAATCCTTTGTAAATTAAACTCAGCAACACACAAATAAAATGTTAGGTATCACCCCCAAACTAAAGCAGGAACAGGGAGAATCAGCTTAAACACAGTATGAGGATGTAATTGGCCCACAAGAAAATTATGTCCTGGGGCACCTTGGTGGCTCAGTCAGTTAGGCTGCTGCCTTTGGCTCAAGTCATGATCCCGGGATCCTGGGATCGAGCCCCACATTGCGCTCCCTGCTCAGTGGGAGCCTGCTTCTCCCTCTCCCTCGGCTTGCTGCTTCCCCTGCTTGTGTTCTCTCTCTGTCAAAAAAATAAATTAAAAAAATCTAAAAAAAAAAAAAAAAAAAGAAAGAAAATTATGTCCTGCTGGGAAGGTAGCTGAACATTGGAAGGTAGGCTGCAGATTATCTTTGGAGATTAATTCCCTGTTCCCCAAGATGACATGTAATTAGGTCTAGTCTCTGTGAGAATCACCTGGGGAGCATTTTAAAAATGATACTTGAGGGGCGCCTGGGTGGCTCAGTTGGTTAAGCATCTGACTCTTGGTTTCAGCTCAGGTCATGATCTCAGGGTCATGGGATCGAACCCCAGTTGGCCTCTGCACACAGTGGGGAGTCTGCTTGAGATTCTCTCACTCTCGCTCTCGCTCTGCCCCTCCCCCCGCTTGCGCTCTCTCTAAATTAAATACATCGATAAAAAATGATACTACTTGATGCGGCGCCTGGGTGGCTCAGTGGGTTAAAGCTTCTGCCTTTGGCTCGGGTCATCATCCCAGGGTCCTGGGATGGAGCCCCACATCAGGCTCTCTGCTCAGCGGGGAGCCTGCTTCCCTCCCCACCCTGACCCTCGCCTGCCTCTCTGCCTACTTGTGATCTCTGTCTGTCAAATAAATAAATAAACTCTTTAAAAAAATAAAAAATAATACTACTTGAAAAAAATTGCTGTAAGGTCTGACTCAGTAGGATGAAGGTTAAGTCTCAATTATTTATATTTTTAAAACCATCCTGACAGATTACTAGACTTCTTTCAGCTCTCTGATCCTGGTTCACTAATGTACAAAATAACATGTGGCAGAAATACCCTTACAGTGACACGGAAAGGGAAGCTTATGAAAACTGCAGATGAGATCATATAATAAGATTAATATAACCCAATCTGACAACTGGTAAGGGAGGCTATCAACTACACACGAGGTCTGCTGGATTGCGAACTCCTTACAGGTTGGGAATTGATAACACTTTCTGACATCCTCCCTGCCTTACCCACATTTCTTACAGAATATGTATGGGAGAATAAAAAAAGGTGAGCACAACCTGAGAAAGCAAGGTAGCATCTTTCAGGAAATCCAGTGCAATAAGAACTGTTTTGAAATTTGGAGAGAAGCTGGTTAATTTTTCCTTTGTTAAAAGAAAGAAAAAAAATCCCATTTGATATTCCAAAAAGTGCCAAGAGGAAAACTCAGGGCAAAATGCTCACAGAGAGAGAAAGCTGCAGGGATGTAGGCAGTCAGATTCAGTGGGAGTGAGGTCTTGACCAGGGGAGGGGTCCAAATGCTCGGGTTAACACCATTAGCCTTACCTCATGGGAGATGTTGGATGCACGCGGGTTGGTACCGCTGTTCTCACCATTTCTTCTCCCCATTTTGCTCCTCTGTTTCCTTAAAATTCTATACAGGTTATGGGACAGGCACATTTATGGGTAAGGTATAACAACGATTGTTTTAAAACCTTGAGCTTTGGTTCCAGTCTAAAGGAGGTCCAACAATGCTTCAAGTGCAGAACAGGACCATGAGGGCACAGGAAGGCTCAGAATATGAAATCAGCCAGAAACAAGGGGCAAGCCAGTCCGAAAAAAAAAAAAAAAAAAGAAGAAAGAAAGAAGAAGAAGAAGAAGAGAAAAGAAAGGCACCGAGAAAAGCACATTTTAAGATCTGATGGAAGATCAGGAAATTAAGGTCTTAGGTGAGAACAGAGACATTATCAGACAAAGATAAAATACAAATTAGAAAGAACATGGTGAATTATCCGGAACTTATAAAGCAGGGCCATGAACTCTGCTTTTAATTATTCAAAACAGGTGCTACGTTTGAAAGCAGGATTAACCTTACAGGCAGGACAGGCCCCCTGTGTGGGTTTCGGGGTCACTAAAGGGCCCACAGGGCCAAGCACTACTCTCCAAGCCCAGCTACCGCGGTATGTAAATCCACTACTGTTTAAGGTAGAAGGATCAGAGAACTACCAGATAATAGGTAGAACGACCACTGGGTTAAGGTAGGACTATCCGGAAAGAATCACAAATTAAAGCCACCACAGTAATCAGTGTATTTGCGAATTGTTTACAACTTATTGTCTCCTAGAGGGAAAGGTATATCCTGAAGAAACAGAAAATACAGTTCAGGTGAGTTTTCAATCAGTAAGTATTGCTCCCCCTGCTCCATGCTAGGCCCTGGGATGCGACAATGAAGTTTGCTGCAGTTTGCTGAACAGGTGTCTCTGCGTGGGGACACCCACCTGTGTGCCACGGAGTAGGACACCGGGCGTCTGGAGGAGGGCCCCGAGGACACGGGGCCTTCGTGATAAGGGGTCAGAAAAGGAGCCTCGGGGCAGGAGGGCAGGGAGGTGCAGGTGGGCGGCCCACAGCCCGCGGGCGAGCAACCCCTCCCGCTCGTACCAACCCCTCCCCCTCGCCCAGGCCGGGCCGCTCGGTCGCGAGCGCGGAGCAGGGGGACAGCAGGTGGGGCTCGCGGGCGCGCCCCGGCCCCGGCCTCTTACCCCACAGCGCCGCAGGCCCACGTGTCGTCCTCGGCGTCGTCTCCGAGGGCGCTGCCGCCCCGAGGCCCGGGCACCTCTGCGTGCGGGGCGAACGGCTTGACGGGCGCCCCGTCGGACTCGGCCTTCCTGCGGCGGGAGGACAGGGAGGGCAGCGGGCGGCGGCCGGCCGGGAGCACAGCCCCCTCGGCGCTGGACGGCCTGCGGGACGCCGGGACCCGGGCCGGGCCCAGCGAGGCCAGCCTCGGCCGGGGCGGCGGCTCCGCGGGCCTCCCCCGCGGCCGGGTCGCCCGGCAACTACCATGGAGCGCGGGCGCCCCCGACGGCTCCGCGTTCCACCGGGGCCACCGGTATTCGGGGGTCACCAGGCCGCCAGGCCCGCGGCACGGGCGGCAGCACCGGGGGAGGGTGCCGAGCCGGAGCCCGGGCCCCTGCGCCCCTCCGCGCCTCCCCAGCGGCGGCCCGGCCCGCTCGGCCATCACGCGTGGAGGGGCCGCCCTCGGGCGGCGCAGGGGCGGAGGTCACGGCCACCGGGGCCTTCCCAGGCCTTCTCGGGCCCTGGCCCTGACCCTGACCTGAGAGCTCTGCGTGGCGCCGCGTGGGTCCCGGGCGCCGGTTCCAACAAAGCCAGCGGCTCGGGGGTGTAGTGCGTTAGACCGAGGTCGCTCTATGTATTTGCACGGATAATGTACGGTTCCATCTGGGCTTATAGTATATGATGTTTAAATAATGAAGATGGAAGAAAGAAGGAAGGTATCCCAGCTGAGAGCGGGGCCTTGGGCCCTTCCCTTGGTCGGTAAGCATGCTTTGCTGCTCACCTCAGCTTCCCCTACTCTGAGAAAGGTGACAATTTGGGCCCACAGAAGACTCTTTTCGGAAAGCACCTTGATAAGGCATTCCTTTTTGTAGCCCAGGGAGATGCAAAGAAATGTCAGTGACGACACTACTTAGCCTCTAATTATCCTGCGGGGAAATCCTTCCTCTTCAGCCCACCTCTTTCAAAACCTCCACTTTTGCCTCCACTTCCCTTGATTTGCCCCTGCTGCATTGTCAGCGTCACGGCTGGCTATTTCCTGCCATGGAATCTTGTTCGGTGTAATTATGTAAATATTTTTAGGAAGTCAAGACCATATTTTCTAATTAATGACATGCATTTTTGTTCTCAGGTACATACGAGGCTATGCAGTGGGAAACACTGCAGTTCAATGCTGGGCTACTTGTATTTCGTGTGTGGTTAGGTAAGGAGTCCTGTGCTTCCCCTGTTTCCAGCTTCTGCTTTCTCTTTCCCTCATGGACAATCAGATTTATCCCCGACTGAGGACTCCATTTCTGTGAGCATTTACCTGAAATGTCCTAACTTTCTTGGGTGTGCACAATTCCTTTTTAGGAAATATGTATAAATAAATAAATATATATATATATATATATATATATATGTGTGTGTGTGTGTGTGTGTGTGTGTGTGTGTGTGTGTATACATACATATATACATATATATATGTATGTGTGTGTGTGTGTGTATATATATATATATGTATGTGTATATATATATATATATTTAGTTAGAAGTTGTTTTTCTCTTTTAAAAATTCACCTTGAACACTTTGCTCCCTTGTCTGGGAGACCACCATTTTGTTGCAAAAGTGTAACGAATCTTGTTTAAAATCTATTCATTCCTAGAATGAATGTGATAGAGCTGCCAGGAATATCTTTCCAAAAGACAAACAGACCCATGGGCAAATTCTACCCCTGCAGAAGTTGCAGCCAGGACTTTCGAATAAATTCTCCATTGTATATGTCCACCTCTATTTTAGATTTTTCTGCAGGACTTGATGCCTGCAGTTGGAATAGCTTTATGGCATCCTGTCCTTCAGACATGTCTATGCTCTGCAGTCGTGTTTTCTTAGCCTTACCTCACCGATACACTTGGAAGCTTTAAGTTTCAGGGTCAGGACTTACTTTCTGGTGCCAGGAAAGGTATAGCCTGGGTCCTCCTTCTGGCGGCTGGAACCCTCCCACCTCATCTGCTTTGATCGGAACACTCTCTTTAGAACGCTTTCTTTAAGAAACTTGGAGATGATCTTTTCCCTTTGGACATTACTGAACACTTTGCCTTCTGGAAGCCAGCTGATCTTGTCACATCCGCTGTGGCAGAGGGGAAGGGGAAGGTGTTCGGGAGACACAACAGCCCTCTTTGGAACAAAAAAAGGAATTGCTGTTTACCTAAAAGTCATGAATAAGAGAACAGCCTAACTAGAAAAACAACCCAGTGTCCTGCAGGTGATATGCTGTGGGATCAATTTAGTTAATAACGCAACTGCTGCTCTACCTGAGCGGCGCGGCTGGCCCTTCCTAGCAACTCACGGTCGCCATAGAAAGGGAGGGGCTGGCTTAGGAGGATTCTCTCTCATCTCTTCTTTGAGAAAATAATTATATGGTACCACTGTGGTTATGGAAATGGAAATGTATCGATCATGGAAGAACGGCACTGGAAATAAGCCAAGATCCAAACAAGATACAAAATAGAAGGGTCTGTTTCATCAGAGCACATTCCTTCTGTAGGCTGAGACCTGGCTGGCTGAGGTTAAGATTACAGAACTAGTTAGCAACACGGGGGTACTGGGGTCCTGAACAGTGTTCTCTCCACTGCAGCACAATTAGAGAAAACTGAAGGAGATGGATTCCTTGGAGAAGTCTTATCCATTGCAAAAGACATGTATCCATCAGATAGTCTACTTAAACATAAAATATCATAATTATGGACTACTTCTGATTTCAGTCATTAAACCAGATAACTAGAAACACTCCATCAGTTGCTATGCAGAGCCATGATTAAGAACATATGGTGGGGATGAAGGGTACAGTATAGGGAATATAGTCAATGGTATTGTAATAGCATTATATAAATATATCTTCATTGATTAATTTATATTAATATATAAATTTATATATAGCATTATATATAATAGCATTATATATGTGTATCAATTACTTTATATTGATGTATCAGTCTATATATAAATACATATATATAAATTTACACGCAGTATAAAGAATCAATTTTAACATATCACTTCCTTGGACTGTAGAATGGCTTAAAACATGGTCTGTTTTTTTCGGTTTATAAATACTTAGAGTAATACACTCAAGTCTGCTTAGAAGAAAGAAGTCTCCATCTATCAAAATATTCTACCCCTCCTCACTTCCACCTGTTCCCTTCTCTTCCCCAAAACACCCGTGACATTATGAGAATCACATTCCATTCAAGCAGTTCTGATTCTATAACATATTTTAAGTATATTTAAAATACACCTATTTGTGCGTGTTTAAAAGTCTTAATTTTTAAGTTTGCAAATGGAAAATGAACCCGAAAGTTAAGAAGTGAAAGTTGATATCTTCTGCTCTGGTATCTTCTGCTCTGCACTAACATATCCTACGATATAATCCTGGAGTTTTTATAGTCTTGGCCAAGGGGTTTTACATTTGGTAAAAAGCTGGCCAACTCTCCCAGCTCTTGCCCTCTGCATGCCTGGCCCCCATGGCTCTCCCCGTATCTGATCACTTTGTGATTCCCAGCCAGTTCATGGGACAGAGCAATGACAGTGAACCTGGCCCCTTGGGTGGAGCATGCTGAGATCAAGTAGTAGCTAGAACCACCCTTAGTATTTGCATGTTTGCCCTAAATCTGGGAGGAGCCCGTGGCACCTTCTGTCTTGCTCTGGCCTGTGCCATCGAGTGTAGGAGCTTAAGATGATTTAGTACTTCTGTCCGGGGTCCACAGTGAAGCGTGGCTTCTGCCAGTCAAGCTAGAATTGAGCATTTGGTTTCTTCTGTTCAGTTTGGAGAAGAGAATAAGCAGCAGGTGGGCTCCTTACCTGTGTTAATCTGGACATTTCCTCAGTTTGGGATGATGGAGCTCGTTCCTCAGTTCTGCTCGGGAACTGTGTTGATGTCAGCGCTCTCCCTCAGGGCCCCATCTATCTATGGAGTCGTAATTAGGCACACCCAGGCGGCTTGGCCCGGGCGGAGCCCCAGCTGGAGAAACGGCACTGGAGGCGTGCACACTGGCCTCCCCTCATCCCTCCGGGAGAGCGTGCTATTTTCCTCAGGTATTGCTCATGTTCAGACAGGAAACCGGAGTTTCTGCCTGAAATCCCTGTAAGACTTGGCAAGGTGTTTTTGACTGGCCGATTTCCTCTGGTTTGAAGATAGGAGGAGCACTCGGGGTTCCAGGCCAAGGTCCAGGCCATTGTGACTCTCAGAACGTTAAGCGATCAGAGACCAGAAAAGGGATTCCATAGCATCTCCTCAGAGATGGAGAAAAGTGTGGAGAAGGAACAACGACAAGGGGTCCCACCTTTTCAATTTTCTGTTTGTTCTTGTCTCCAACTCAGTGGGTCATCATGGGGACAGCCAAGAACCACCACTTCCCACTGAAACTTCCTCTCCTAGACAAACCCAAGACTCCGAAAAACTACGCGCAGCCCGAGGTTCTGCGTCACACCTTCGAGACTCTGTCCAGCCTTCACAGACTGCTGCCTAACCATCTGATGGAGAAACTTTATTCCTACAAGAGTGAAGAGGACAAACAAAACTGTACGTGGGTAGAGGGTGCTGTGAGCTCTTTTAACAAGCATACACCTTACACTGGCACAAACTGCTGCTTCTTTTAGCCACAAGAACTGTTTCGTTATTGTTTTGTTTTGAGAGAGAGAGAGAGAGACAGAGCACGGGGTAGGGCAGAGGAAGAGAGAGAACCCCAAGCACACTCCCCGCAGAGCGCCAAGCCCCACAGGGCACTCGATCTCATGACATTGAGATCATGACCTGAGCTGAAATCAAAAGTTGGACGCTCAACCGACAGCCACCAAGGTGCCCCAAGAACTGACTCTCTACATGGTGGGTGTGGTCCGTCCTGGAGACCCATGGCCCCATGTGTAGCCTGCCCAGCGATGGACTTCACCATTACTGCTTCACATTCCTTTTCTTTCATTGGTCTTTTATGAGCAGGGATAGGTCTGTTACTCTTCTCTCGGCAAAGCTTACCTGTGGAATGATGGAAAGTGGACTAAGTGGGAAATAACCACTAAATTTTAAGGTGTAGATGTGATTTTGAGATGAGTGAGAGAACTTCAAGTTGAAGGTCAGGCTTTTGCTCTCTTTCCTGCTGCTTCTTCCTCCATTTGTACCTCCCCAGAGAGAAGTCGGATATTCCCCCCACCCCACAAGGCCTACAAATGACCTTCCCTTTCTGGAGTTTGGAGTGGCCCACCACTGCTGGAATTCCGTCAGGACAGTTGATAACTGGACTGATTTGCAGAATTGAGTGGAGCTTGGCTCCTGGATTGTTCATGTTTCAAAGAAGGGCAAGGGTAGCTGGTAGCCACTTGTGCCCATGAACTTTAGAAAGTAAAGTAACAGCTGCCACAGTGATTAAGACACAAGTCATGGGTAGGAAGGTTTGATGGCAAATTTGTCCATCTGTATTCTGGTTAGTCCTTGGTCCCTGAAAACGCAGTTTTATGAATTGACCCCAACATCTAGATTACACTAACAATTACATAAAAATAATCAAGGAAAATATAAGGAAGCTACTAGAAGTGATACATGTCATAGATAGGCAATTCATAAGATGAAATGCAAATTATTGATAAGCATGAAAAATGTTCAAACACTCTGGTAATGGAGGAAGTAGAAAATAAATCAAGGTGGTATTTTTTAGGCCATCATAAAGCTCAAATCTTGAAAGATCAGTTGTGATGAGCATGTGGGGAAATTAATACCCTCACAATCATGATTAGCATGCTTATTGATTCAGACTTTTTTTGAAGATAATTTGAAAGTCTTTGTCAAAATTTAAAATGTATGTTACTGGCTTATTACATGAGTTGTACTTGGCAAAGAGTAAGTAGAGAATAATTTTCATTTTTCTCACAACTTCCCCCTTTGGCCCATTTTCTTGCTCTTCGCTCATCACCTTTGGGTGAAATTACAAGCAGACCTTACAGCTTTTCTGGTCATGTTCATTCAGATAACAAAAAGTCCACTCTAGTGTCCAAATTCCAAACACCTCAACCAAATTCCAAACACCTCCCTGCTTCCCACTCCTGTGACGTGATGGGGCTTTTTTTTTTTTTTTTCTTTTTCTCTATCACTCCTTCTCTGCTCCCTGGCTGATATTGGGTCAACAAGGGTGAGGGTAGGAAGAACTGAAAAGATTTCCTTGACTGTGAAATATCAAATTGTCACCAGTCATTCATAACTTCTAGGGATGGTAGCTTTCCAAAGCTGGCTTCTTTTTTCCTGGGCATTTGGTGGGTTCCCTTGCTGGAGATCTCTCATTCACTCAGCCTCCTGCTGACATTTCCCCTCTCCCATCCCACCCCTGCGCCAGCTTCTGTAGGCTGTGCTCCCAACGTATTTCAGTGGAGATTGCCTCGCTGGTTGACAGAAGCCCTCTTGAGAGCCTATTCAAGATGACTCAAAACTAACCCATTTCGAGGGGGGTTGCATATAGCATGTAGAAAACTTGACCCCCTGTCCTTCACACCTTCACCCGGCTGGTGAAAATTCAACCAGCTCCCAACACTGATCTTTTGTCTCTGTGGCAACAGGCAGCTGTGCTCCCAGCCAATTATCTTATACTCTGAAGTGTTAGGGTTGAACTGCATCCCCCAAAATGATATGTTGAAGTCTTAACCCCCCAATATCCCAGGGTGTGAATTTATTTGGCAATAGGGTCTTGAGAGAGGTGCAGATGTAATTAAGATGAGATCAGACAGGAGTGGGGTAGGTTCCTAGTCCAACACGACTCTGCTTGTAAGAGGACAGAGATACAGAGGGAGGAGATGGCCCTATGGCAACAAAGCAAAGACTGGACTGATGCTTCTGCAAGTCAGGATAACACCAGGAATTGCAGCAAATACTAAAACCTAGGAAGAGGCAAGGAAGAATTCTCTCTTAGAGGTTTCAGAGGGAACAGGGCTTGGTTTTGGACTTCTAGCCTCCAGAACTGGGAGAGAATACATTTTTGGTTTTAAGTAACCCAGATTGTGGCACTTCGTTATGGCGGTCCTAGGAAATGAACACATCAGGCATTAGGGGACACAGCCCAGCTCCCCAACTGGTTCTCTTACTTATTTATTTACTTGTTTGCTTATTTATTTATTTTTTTTAAATTTAAAGTTAAGTCACATATAGTGTAAGATTGGTTTTGGGAGTAGAATTTAGTGAATCATCATTTACATGTAACACCTAGTGCTCAACACAAGTGTCTTTAGTGCCCATCCCCCATCTAGCCCACCCCCCCACCTCCCCTTTAGCAACCCTCTTAACTACGGTCTCTTATGTTTTGCCTCCCCCCTCTTTTTTTTTTTTTTTAAGATTTTATTTATTTATTTATTTTATAGAGAGAGATTGAGAATAAGCAAGTGAGTGGAGGGGCAAAGAGGGAGGGACAGGGACAAGCAGACTCAGTGCTGAGTAGGGAGCTTGACACGAGGCTTAATCTGGAGACCCTGAGATCCTGACCTGAGCTAAAATCAAGAGTCCAGTGGTCAACTAGCTGAGCCACCCAGGCACCCCTTCCTCTCTGTTTTTATCTTATTTTTCCTTCCCTTCCCCTATGTTCATCTGTTTTGTTTCTTAAATTCCACATATGCGTGAAATCGTATGATTTTTGTCTTTCTTTGAATGATGTATTTTGTTTAGCATAATATCCTTTAGATCCATCCACATTGTTGCAAATGGCAAGATTTCATTCTTTTTCCATTGTATATGTATGCCACACCTTCTTTATCTACTGTTGGTAGTGCTGCTGTACACATTGGGGTGCAGGTGCCCCTTCAAATCAGCACTTTCGTATCCTTTGATTACCTGTCTAGTAGTGCAATTGCTGACTTGTAGAGTAGTTCTACTTGTAACTTTTTGAGGAACTGCCATACTGTTTTCCAGAGTGGCTGTACCAGTTTGCATTCCCACCAACCTTTTCTCCACAGCCTCGCCAACATTTGTTGTTCCCTGTCTTGTTAACTTTAGCCATTCTAACTGATATAAGGGGGTATCTCGTGGTGCTTTTGATTTCTGTTTCTCTGATGCCAAGTGATGTGGAGCTTTTCTTCATGTATCTGTTGGGCATTTGTGTATCTACTTTGGAGAAATGTCTATTCATGTCTTCTGCCCATTTCTTGACTGGATTTTTGTTTTTTGGGTGCTGATTTTGATGAACTCTTTGTAGATTATGGTTTAGTCCTACATCCAACATACCATTTGCAAGTATCTTCTCCCATTCCATAGGCTGCATTTTGGTTTTATTGATTGTTTCCTTCACTGTGCAAAAGCCTTTTATCTTGATGAAGTCCAAATAGTTCATTTTTGCTTTTATTTCCCTTGCTTCCAGTGATGTGTCTAGTAAAAAGTTGTTATGGCCAAGGTCAAAGAGGTTGTTGCTGCTTTTTCACCTCTAGGATTTTGATGGGTTCCTGTCTCACAGTTAGGCCTTTCATCCATTTTGAATTTATTTTGTGTATGGTGCTAAGAAGGTGGTCCACTTTCATTCTTCTGCGTGTGGCTGTCCAATTTTTCCAACACCATTTGTTGAAGAGACTGTCTTTTCCATTGGATATTCTTTCCTGCTTTGCCAAAGATTAGTTGACTGTAGAGTTGTGGGTTGCAGGTCGTTCTCTTAAAGTACCTTCATCTGCCATGGGGAGGAGAGGAGATACAGTGCACAGCATTACAACAACTCAGCCTATAGACATCCTCACATGCCTTAAAGAATGTTTAGCTTTTTCTTGTTTTTTTTTAAGATTTTTTTTAAAGATTTTATTTATTTATTTGACAGAGAGAGAGATCACAAGTAGGCAGAGAGGCAGGCAGAGAGAGGGGGGGAAGCAGGCTCCCTGCTGAGCAGAGAGTCCGATGCGGGGCTCAATCCCAGGACCCTGAGATCATGACCTGAGCTGAAGGCAGAGGCTTAACCCACTGAGCCACCCAGGCACCCCTTTTTTAAAGATTTTATTTATTTGTCAGAGAGACAGCACAAGCAGGGGGAGCAGCAGGCAGAGGGAGAAGCAGGCTCCTAGCTAAGCAAGGAGCCCAATGTGGGGCTCAATCCTAGGACCTTGGGATCATGATCTGAGCCGAAGGCAAACCTTAACTGACTGAGCCACCCAGGCATCCCATGTTTAGCTTTTTTTTTTTTTTTTTATAAATAGGCATGCTGTATATAGGTAAGAAACTCCCATCTGCCAGATTTTCCTCAGACTGTGTGGCTTTAAGACAAAACTGAAACAACAGAAAAACTCACATTTTGACCACCCATTACATACCCATGCCCTTTGACTTAGCAGTTCCCCTTCTAGTTAGTGTCCAGAGAAATTATTCCACCTGTGCATACAGATGCAGGAAGGAGTGTGTGTGCTGAAGCAGTTTATCATGGTGACAGATTAGAAATAGCTTCACCTCATTCAATAGCAGAACGATTAAAAAATGGATGCATGGGTGGGGGAAGGAGTCAAGATGGCGGAGAAGTAGCAAGCTGAGACGACATCGGGTAGCAGGAGATCAGCTAGACAGCTTATCTAACCATTGTGAACACCTACAAATCCAATGGGAAATCGAAGAGAAGAAGAGCAACAATTCTAGAAACAGAAAATCGACCATTTTCTGAAAGGTAGGACCTGCGGAGAAGTGAATCCAAAGCAACGGGAAGATAGACCTCGGGGGGAGGGGCCGGCTCCCGGCAAGCGGCAGAGCAATGGAGCACAAAATTGGGACATTTAAAAGTCTGCTCCACGGAGGGACATCACTCCAGAGGCTAAACCGGGGGGAAGCCCAGCAGGGTCAGCGTAACCCCAGGTCCCTGGGGTCACAGAAGGACCGGGGGTATCTGAGTGCTGCAGAGCTCGCAGGTATTAGAGCAGGGAAGCCAGCTACAGCGACAAAGCCGAGGAGTGAGCTCTCAGCCCAGGGTTACCTTGTGCCGGTCGCAGGCTGGGTGGGCTCGGAGTGTGGCCGGAGGCCATGGAGATGGAAGTGACCGGGCACATTTCTCCAAGTGCCAGCAACTGACCGCTTTCCTACCGGCGTGACTGCAGGCCAGGGAGGCGGGGCGGTTGGGCGGTTTCTCTGAGGGTGCACTGAGGAGCGGAAGCCCAAGCTCTCGGCTCCTCCGGGCCGAGAGATTGGGAGGCCGCTATCTTCATTCCCGTCCTCCAGAACTCTACAGAAAGTGCTCAGGGAACAAAAGCTCCCGAAAGCAAACCTGAGCGGATTACTTAGCCCGGCCCCTGGCAAGGGCACTGCATTTCCGCCTGTGGCAAAGACACTTGAGAATCACCACAACAGGCCCCTCCCCCAGAAGATCAACAAGAAACCCAGCCAAGATCAACTTCACTCACCAAGAACAGCAGAATTCTAGAGGAGGAGCAAGCAAATCTTATCTGGACAAAATGACAAGTCGAAAAAAATCACCACAAAAAAAAGAACAAGAGGCAGTACCAAAGGCTGGAGAGCTAATCAATACGGACATAGGTAACATGACAGATCTAGAGTTCAGAATGATGATTCTCAAGGTTCTAGCTGGGCTCGAAAATGGCATAGAAGATATTAGAGAAACCCTCTCCGGAGAGATAAAAGCCCTTTCTGGAGAAATAAAAGAACTAAAATCTAACCAAGTTGAAATCAAAAAAGCTATTAATGACGTGCAATCAAAAATGGAAGCTCTTACTGCTAGGATAAATGAGGCAGAAGAAAGAATTAGTGACATAGAAGACCAAATGACAGAGAATAAAGAAGCTGAGCAAAAGAGAGACAAACAAATTCTGGACCACGAGGAGAGAATTCGAGAGATAAGTGACACCATAAGACGACACAACATTAGAATAATTTGGATTCCAGAAGAAGAAGAAAGAGAGAGGGGAGCAGAAGGTATATTGGAGACAATTATTAGAGAGAATTTCCCTAATATGGCAAAGGGAACAAACATCAAAATCCAGGAGATGCTAAGAACACCCCTCAAAATCAATAAAAATAGGTCCACACCTCGTCACCTGATAGTAAAATTTACAAGTCTTAGCAAGAAAGAGAAAATCCTGAAAGCAGCCCGGGAAAAGAAGTCTGTAACATACAAGCGTAAAAACATTAGATTGGCAGCAGACCTATCCACAGAGACCTGCAGGCCAGAAAGAACTGGCATGATATATTCAGAGCACTAAATGAGAAAAACATGCAGCCAAGAATACTATATCCAGCTAGGCTATCATTGAAAATAGAAGGAGAGATAAAGAGCTTCCAGGACAAACAAAAGCTGAAAGAATTTGCAAACACCAAACCAGCTCTACAGGAAATATTGAACGGGGTCCTCTAAGCAAAGAGAGACCCTAAAAATAGTAGATCAGAAAGAAACAGAGACAATATACAGTAACAGTCACCTTACAGGCAATACAATGGCGCTAAATTCATATCTCTCAATAGTTACCCTGAATGTTAATGGGCTAAATGCCCCAATCAAAAGACACAGGGTATCAGAATGGATAAAAAAACAAAACCCGTCAATATGCTGCCTACAAGAAACTCATTTTAGACCTGAAGACACCTCCAGATTTAAAGTGAGGGGCTGGAAAACAATGTACCATGCTAATGGACATCAGAAGAAAGCTGGGGTGGCAATCCTTCTATCAGAACAATTAGATTTTAAGCCAAAGACTATAATAAGAGATGAGGAAGGACACTATATCATACTCAAAGGGTCTGTCCAACAAGAAGACCTAACAATCTTAAATATCTATGCCCCTCACGTGGGAGCAGCCAACTCTATAAACCAATTAATAACAAAATCAAAGAAATACATCGACAGTAATACAATAATAGCAGGGGACTTTAACACTCCCCTCACGGAAATGGACAGATCATCTAAGCAAAAGATCAACAAGGAAATAAAGGCCTTAAATGACACACTGGACCAGATGGACATCACAGATATATTCAGAACATTCCACCCCAAAGCAACAGAATATATGTTCTTCTCTAGTGCACATGGAACATTCTCCAGAATAGACCACATCCTGGGTCATAAATCAGGTCTCAACCAGTATCAAAAGATTGGGATCATTCCCTGCATATTTTCAGACCACAATGCTCTGAAGCTAGAACTCAATCACAAGAGGAAATTTGGAAAGAACGCAAATACATGGAGACTAAAGAGCATCCTTCTAAAAAATGAATGCGTCAACCAGGAAATTAAAGAAGAATTGAAAAAATTCATGGAAACAAATGATAATGAAAACACAACTGTTCAAAATCTGTGGGACACGACAAAGGCAGTCCTGAGAGGAAAATATATAGCGGTACAAGCCTTTCTCAAGAAACAAGAAAGGTCTCAAATACACAACCTAACCCTACACCTAAAGGAGCTGGAGAAAGAACAACAAAGAAAGCCTAAACCCAGCAGGAGAAGAGAAATCATAAAGATCAGAGCAGAAATCAATGAAATAGAAACTAAAAAAAAACAATAGAACAAATCAACAAAACTAGGAGCTGGTTCTTTGAAAGAATTAATAAGATTGAGAAACCCCTGGCCAGACTTATCAAAAAGAAAAGAGAAAGGACGCAAATAAATAAAATCATGAATGAAAGAGGAGAGATCACAACCAACACCAAAGAAATACAAACAATTATAAGAACATACTACGAGCAACTCTACGCCAACAAATTTGACAACCTGTAAGAAATGGGTACATTTCTAGAGACATATAAACTACCACAACTGAACCAGGAAGAAATAGATAACCTGAACAGACCCATAACCAGTAAGAAGATTGAAGCAGTCATCAAAAATCTCCAAACAAACAAAAGTCCAGGACCAGACGGTTTCCCAGGGGAATTCTACCAAACATTTAAAGAAGAATTAATTCCTATTCTCCTGAAACTGTTCCAAAAAATAGAAATGGAAGGCAAACTTCCAAACTCATTCTATGAGGCCAACATCACCTTGATCCCAAAACCAGACAAGGATCCCACCAAAAAAGAGAATTACAGACCCATATCCTTGATGAACACAGATGCGAAAATTCTCACCAAAATACTGGCCAATAGGATCCAACAGTACATTAAAAGGATTATTCACCACGACCAAGTGGGATTTATTCCAGGGCTGCAAGTGTGGTTCAACATCCACAAATCCATCAATGTGATACAATACATTAATAAAAGAAAGAGTAAGAACCATATGATACTCTCAATAGATGCTGAAAAAGCATTTGACAAAGTGCAGCATCCCTTCCTGATTAAAACTCTTCAAAGTATAGGGATAGAAGGCACATACCTCAATATTATCAAAGCCATCTATGAAAAACCCACCACAAATATCATTCTCAATGGAGAAAAACTGAAAGCTTTTCCGCTAAGGTCAGGAACACGGCAGGGATGTCCATTATCACCACTGCTGTTCAATAAAGTACTAGAAGTCCTAGCCTCAGCAATCAGACAACAAAAAGAAATAAAAGGCATCCAAATTGGCAAAGAAGAAGTCAAGCTATCACTCTTTGCAGATGATATGATACTCTATGTGGAAAACCCAAAAGGCTCCACTCCAAAACTGCTAGAACTTATACAGGAATTCAGTAAAGTGTCAGGATATAAAGTCAATGCACAGAAATCAGTCGCATTTCTTTACACTAACAACAAGACAAAAGAAGAGAAATTGAGGAGTCAGTCCCATTTACAATCACACCCCAAAACACAAGATACCTAGGAATAAATCTAACCAAAGAGGCAAAGAATGTATACTCAGAAAACTATAAAGTACTCATGAAAGAAATTGAGGAAGACACAAAGAAATGGAAAAATATTCCATGCTCATGGATTGGAAGAACAAATATTGTGAAAATGTCTATTCTACCTAAAGCAATCTACACATTTAATGCAATCCCTATCAAAATCCCATCCTTTTTTTTTAAAGAAATAGAACAAATAATCCTAAAATTTATATGGAACCAGAAAAGACCTCGAATAGCCAAAGGAATATTGAAAAAGAAAGCCAAGGGCGGTGGCATCACAATTCCAGACTTCAAGCTCTATTACAAAGCTGTCATCATCAAGACAGTTTGGTACTGGCACAAAAACAGACATATAGATCCATGGAACAGAATGGAGAGCCCAGAAATAGACCCTCAACTCTATGGTCAACTAATCTTCAACAAAGCAGGAAAGAATATCCAGTGGAAAAAAGACAGCCTCTTCAACAAATGGTGCTGGGAAAATTGGACAGCCACATGCAAAAAAATGAAATTGGACTATTTCCTTACACCACACATGAAAATAGACTCAAAATGGATGAAGGACCTCAATGTGAGAAAGGAATCCATCAAAATCCTTGAGGAGAATGCAGGCAGCAACCCTTTGACCTCAACCGCAGCAACTTCTTCCTAGGAACATCGCCAAAGGCAACAGAAGCAAGGGCAAAAATGAACTATGGGGATTTCATCAAGATCAAAAGCTTTTGCACAGCAAAGGAAAGAGTTAACAAAACCAAAAGACAACTGACAGAATGGGAGAATATATTTGCAAATGACATATCAGATAAAGGTCTCGTATCCAAAATCTATAAAGAGCTTATCAAACTCATAATCCAGTCAAGAACAAATAATCCAGTCAAGAAATGGGCAGAGGACATGAACAGACATTTCTGCAAAGAAGACATCCAGATGGCCAACAGACACATGAAAAAGTGTTCCACATCACTCGGCATCAGGGAAATACAAATCAAAACCACAGTGAGATACCACCTCACACCAGTCAGAATGGCTAAAATGAACAAGTCAAGAAATGACAGATGCTGGCAAGGATGCGGAGAGAGGGGAACCCTCCTACACTGCTGGTGGGAATGCAAGCTGGTGCAACCACTCTGGAAAACAGTGTGGAGGTTCCTCAAAAAACTGAAAATAGAGCTACCCTATGACCCAGCGATTGCACTACTGGGTATATATCCTAAAGATACAAACGTGGTGCTCCGAAGGGGCACGTGCACCCGAATGTTTATAGCAGCAATGTCCACAATAGCCAAACCATGGAAAGAACCTACATGTCCATCAGCAGATGAATGGATAAAGAAGATGTGTTATATATACACAATGGAATACTATGCAGCCATCAAAAGACATGAAATCTTGCCATTTGCGACGACGTGGATGGAACTAGAGGGTATTATGCTTAGTGAAATAAGTCAATTGGAGAAAGACAACTATCATATGATCTCTTTGATATGAGGAAGTGGAGATGCAATGTGGGGGTGTTGGGGGGAGGTAGGAAAAGGAAAAATGAAAAGATGGGATTGGGAGGGAGACAAACCATAAAAGACTCAATCTCCAAAAACAGACTGAGGGTTGCTGGGGGGAGGGGGGACGGGAGAGGGTTGTGGGGATATGGACATTGGGGAGGGTATGTGCTATGATGAGTGCTGTGAAATGTGTAAACCTAGCAATTCACAGACCTGTACCCCTGGGGATAAAAATACATTATATGTTTATTAAAATAAAAAAATAAACTTTTTCAATATAAAAAAATGGATGCACCCGTATTGAGGAATACTATTTAAAAGGAAGCTGATGTTTAAATATTTACAAAACACACTGTAGAATATTAATAAATAAGCTGCAAAATAAGAAACACTGATTTTATTTATACCAAAAGAAGATTGTATACCTGTACATACAAACGTGTGTACATGCAGAGGGAAGAGTTCTGGAAGGAGTCGTATCACATTCCAGCCCTTGACTACCTCTGGAGTATCACATTCCAGCCCTTGACTACCTCTGGAGAAAGAGGAATGACATTTTCCCTTTAACTATGTATACTACTTTAATTTGTCTGACTTTATTTATTCTGATGGAAATTTATCCTGTACTTTTGCAGTTAAAATGCAATTTTACCATTGAATATGCATTCAGTGTTTATGTGAGGTTGCAGAATCAGGTTTTGACTTCCTCATGATATTTCAATTATAGGTTGATTTCAGTTTTATTCCCTTAGCCTGCCAATGGAGACACTGATAGGTATTGATACACCTTAGCCACTGGGAGTGTTCCTGCCAGGTAAAACCGCCGCTCATGAGCACTGAGATCGCTTTGTTTCAGAGGGGTCAGGCTGCAGGACTCCTCACTGTGGTTGGAAGTCAGTTGAAAGTGAGTGACGTAGCTGAGACGAACGGCGTTCTCAGGCAGAATTGTTTCCTCAGAGTCCTGTGTCCTTGAAGGACCTGGGCCTCAGGCAGAATCCAGTCACTGAGGGGACATTAGCCTCTGAGACCTTGAATTCTTCACTCAAAGGCTGTTTCATTTCCAGAATGCCATTTCCAGTGATTGCCTTGGTCTAAAAGAGATGACCCCATTTCTCACACTTTCATCCGTCAGATCATGAATTCAATAATGGATACCAATAGCTCCCTGCTATGTGACTAAAGCCTCTGTCTAGTTGAAATTTCACCTGGCCTTAAAATGGGTTTTATTTCTTCTCACACCAGCCTCATCTGCACCTGCACCTGCCGGGGAGCTTTGCCTACATTAAACTGTATTTATTACCCAAAGCCATCAGAAGAAAAAAAGAAAAATAAAAAGAGAGAACTAAAAATTTATAGTTAGAAACACAGGGTCTTTTTTTTTTTTTCTGGATTTTAAATAATAGGAAGTTAAATCATACGAAAAACATAAAACGAGGAATGAGGATCCATTATACTATATGCATTTAGATCTACCATGCCCAGATAACTGTCCCCCAAACATCACAAGCCTCTGTGAGCAACCCTCTTCCTCCTCTACCCCACACCCCAGCACAGCAGCGTAAGGAGCTATGCTGGGATCGCTAGTATTGGTTCTATGATGTTTTTTAAAGATGGTCCAAACCAGTGTTTCAATGACTGGCACCAAACCAAAAACTAGAAAGTGGGCAGAAGTTGAAGGCTTTTGTATGTTGTTTTTGATGCTTAAGAAGATGACTCTCTTGGTTAATTCACTGCTCCCCGCCCCCCACCCCACCCCAGATACTTCAGGAGGCTGCTTAACTGGATACAGAGAAGGACGAGGCAGGCGGGAAGAGTGGTTTCCAAAAGAGTCAGTGGGCTGGGGAAGGAGACCAGTGGGGCAGCTCTCGAAGCAGTGTGTGCATGTGTATGTGTGTGTGTGTGCTGTTCAGTCTGGCTGGCCACCGATGGCCACCAAATCCATGACTTTCGTGTGTAGACTGGAGAAGACAATTATGATATGTGAAAGCAACAAATCATTTTAAAGCCTGAAGTTCTAAGTTACCTATTTTTGCTGCCTCTGGTAAACACACACACATACATGCACACGCACAGACACTGGCTTGTGTACTTGGCTCAGGTACTTGTGTACCTGATCTATGCTGATTTGTCTTATGATTACTAATTCTCCCACCCATTCTTCTGTCCATCCATCCGCCCATCTCACATGTATTGCTCTCCACACATTAAAATAAGAAATACAAAACCATCCAAGTAGCTCACAGTCCAAGATACCTAAAATGTCATCTATAAATTGATTTTCAATATTATTATACCTCCAATAATTTTTTTAATTAAGTTTTATTAAAGTGATCTCTACACCCAACACAGGGCTCAAACTTTCGACCCCGAGACCAAGAGTCACGTGCTCTTCTAACTGAGCCACCTCCCTCCAATAATTTCTTGAGGCATCAAATACCTGAATTGTGTTAATTAGTTCAGTTTAATATTAACTTCAGCTTTGAAATTCTGACAACCAATGCGGACCATATGCTCTTCCTATGATTCCAATGCCTGGGAGAGCTTCTGGGTGCCCCACTGAGGGTTCCTGAGCAAATACACTGCTTCTAAGAGCGGTAGGGAGAAGCTGTCTGGGCCAGGCCTGAGACCACTGGGCAGGAGCCCCAGATTCCAGCCCTGTTTTTGACTCACTTGGAAGGATTTTCAGGCCTCTAAGGATCGATCTATTAATCATGACATCATTTAGTTAGATTGCCGAGCTATGGCTCCTTGTTTCAATTCTTGGTTCGTTGGTGTCTGTGCCAATCACCCTGTCCGGTAGAGACCATCAGTGGTTCAGTCTGAGACAAGGGAGGCTGGACGAGTTCTGATCTAATTTCTATTGTAATTAAAATGCAATTTTACCATTGAAAATGCATTCAGTGTTTCCTGAATCCCCGGGGCTCAACTCCTCTTCCTGCATTCCTGATGACAGTGTCTTAGTTTCTCATACACTCAGATGGATTGCAGAGCCACGCACAAAGCAGCCTGAACACTGACTGTTGATCCTCTGATATTACTAGTTGGCAAAGAAGAAGCTTACACTATAGTGTAAGTCGGTTATGTCACTAAAACCTTAGTGTAGTTCTACTGACTCCTTTCCCTTCCCTTCCTTTTGGTAGCAGGGCTATCTTGATGAAGAATGCAGGGTATTGAGTCACATTCTGGCAAAAGCTCTTGGTCCCATGAGAGGAGCATTTGGTTAGGGGCCAAATGAGGTCAACGTGAAGCCATGCATGTGATGTAAATGCAGAGTGTGGTTAACATCTCTGAAGATAGAAATAATTATGCAGTCAATTGTCATTAATTTGAGAATCAGGCACAAATTGCTTAAATAGACTTCAGTATTCGTGGTGGTGCCAGCACATTGGTTTGTATGTTCATTCATTCATTCATTTGCTCTGCAGTCTATTAGATGGACCAGGCTCGGGTCTAAGTGGTGCTCAGTAATGTTTTTGCAGTGAAGGCATGGCAGTTCAATAGTAATTATGAAGCAGCATAAATACTCTTTCTCAAATGAGTGCCATGTTACTCTTCCTATGCAAACATGGAAAGGCATGCTGAATCACAGTAAATGTTTCTTCTATTACTAGGTCAGAATTCTGAATTCTCTGGCTTAGAAAG
Source organism: Martes martes (assembly GCF_963455335.1). Lineage (NCBI taxonomy): Eukaryota > Metazoa > Chordata > Mammalia > Carnivora > Mustelidae > Martes > Martes martes. The sequence continues at coordinate 126,885,334 of NC_137893.1, forward strand.
GATCTTAGCAAGACACCAGTTCCCAAAAGAGATTAATATGACCCCGAAGCCAAGTAGCATGCCCCTGTGGAAAAGAAAATCCATCAACAACTCAAATCGTGGGTGGAAGAAATGCTACTTGTGGAATAAAAACTTGGAGGTACCTCCAATGTCAACCATAGCTGTCAGGTAGGTGTCTAATTTTTGTCTGCTGCCGACATATTTAGAGACATACAGGATGACCACAGACTCTCTTTATGCCTGAGCTAAAAAAATGACTTAATGTGGTCTTTGAGATACATGATAGTCTTGAGAACAATATGGCTGTTAAACCACATAAGCCCCATTTTCACACAGCCAAATGTCTGGAGGAGTCCTCAATCAGAGAAAACTCAGGGACACAGGAGTGGGTGTGTGTGTCCCCCAAGAGCCATTGCATTGCAGGTTGGTGAGCAGAGATCTAGTAGGGCTGGAATGGGATTCTTGGAGAGGGACCCAACAGTGAGCTATGGCCCTTTTATGCTGCATGAGTCAGGAAGCAGCAGCTCATCCCCAGCATGACCAAGAGCCCAGGATCCAATAGCTTTAATAGCTTGGCTTGATCTGTCCTCTGCCGGATTTTACATGGACAGAAATGGGAGCCATTTCAGGGTCTTAAGAAGAGGGGTGACGGGATCTGATCCGAAACCTCCCTGGCCTGTTGGGGAGCGAGGGTGGTAGCAGTCAAAGGGTGGTGAGCATCAGACCAGGTGGTAACAGCGGGGATGTGGAACTGCCTGGATTCTGACACTTGAAGTTATAAGCTTTGGGGGCACCTGGGTGACTGAACCAACGTTCAGCATCTGACTCTTGAGTTTGGCCGGGGTCATAGTCTCGGGGCCCTGGGATCGAGCCCCACGTCTGGCTCTGTGCTGGCTGTGGAGCCTGCTTGGGATTCTCCCTCTCCCTCTCCCTCTGCCTCCCCCTGTTCCTGCACATGCACGCACTCTCTAAAAAGAAAAAAAAAAGAAAAGAAAAGAAAAAAGAAAAAGAAAAAAGCAAGTTATAAGCTTTGGTTCCTTGGCAAATTATCTTTGTTGGTCTGCTTCCTTCCCTAATTATGCCAGACAGATGATGTCTCCATATTTGTTTCTTTAGTATTGCTGTACGTGTTGCTGTACAATACCTAATAAAGGATTTCTAGTTAGTACTTAGTGGGTATTCAAAACATGTTGCCAGGCTGACAGGAGAAATATATAATTTGCTATAAAGACAGAGTTCTCTCTGCTTTGAGGGTGACAGACCCAGGCAGAGACATCCAGCTCATGAATTTGCCTGTAGTAGACATTCCTACTGTGATCATTGTTCTATGGAAATAATTTCCTTGTCTACTTTTTTACCCCAGTATCCTCAGTGGCATAACTTGACAATTTGACTTAAAAATCCACCTTCAAAGAAGGCAAAGATACGTTATAAAAGAATTAGAACAGTGGTATTTTCTCCTTGGACAATACAAGGCACTAAATTTGTATCTAGATTAAGGGTATAAATTATTTTAAGTGATGATTCCTGATGACTTAAGATTATTTAACCATACTTTGGAGGCCTATAAAAGAGAAAAAAGCAATTTAACAATCATGGGAAGTTTATACACCTCAATTTCAGGCCATAATGTCTTGACATGAACTAATATATTTTAATTTACATCCTAGTTTGTTTGGTTTCTGAAAAGATAGCTCGATTGTTAGAACATAAGAATTGACATATTTATTCACCTTTTCTTCTATGAACATTCATTGGCTTTCCTTAAAAAAGTTAGGACTTGTAAAAGCAGGCTTCCTTTACTTGTTCTTCACATTAGGGGAAAATAATTAAGTATTTTGTTGGCTGTTGGTTTTTGCAGGTTACTTTTATCAGTTTGAAGAAGTTCGTGATTGTGGCTGGTTTTTATCATAATGGATACAAATGCTTTCTCTCTATCCATCAAGTTGATAGTATTTATCTTTACTATTAATATGGTGAACTGTATTGTTTTTAAAAATATTATTATCACGGTAGAATGTATACAACATAGAATTTCCTATTTTCCCCATTTTTAAAATGTGTACAGTTCAGTGGCATTAAGTACATGCACATTGTTGTGTAAACCATCATCATTGTCCATTTCCAGAAATTTTTCATCTTCCCAGACTGAAACTCTGTCCCCACTGAACACTCACTCCCTATTCTCTCATCCCTCCAGCATCTGGCAAACATTATTTTACTTTTTATCTCTATGGATTTGCCTAATCTAGACCCCTCAAGTAAGTAAAACCATACAGCATTTGTCCTTTTGTGTCTGGCTTATTTCATTTGCATGTTTTCAAGGTTCATCCATATTGTAGCCTATGTCAGAAGTTCCTTCCTTCTAAAGGCTGAATATTCCATTGTCTGTATATAACACATTGTTTTATCCAAACAAAAATGCCCACCATTTACTGAAAATGTCATCCTTTCCCTGTTGAATGGTCTTGGCACCCTTGTCAAATCATTTGATCATCAAAAACAACATTTGAAAAGAAATAAAAAATAAAAAATAAAAACATTTGATCACAAAGATTTATTCTGATTCTCTATTCTAGTGCATTGTTTATATGTCTGTCCTTATGCCATGCCACACATTGTGTGTGTGTGTGTGTGTGTATATATATACATATATAATTATGTTATAATTTGTCTGATATTAGTATAACCATCCCTATTCTCCTTTGCTTACTATTTGCAAGGAATATTTTTATCATCCTTTCATTTCTAAACCATGCATGTCTCTAAATCTAAAGTGAGACTCTTAGGGCACCTGGGTGGCTCAATGGGTTAAGCCTCCGCTTCAGCTCAGGTCATGGTCTCTTCTCCCCCCAACCCCTGCTGCCTGCCTCTTTGCCTACTTGTGATCGCTGTGTCAAATAAAATCTTTTAAAAAATTTAAAAAAATAAATAAAGTGAGACTCTTATATGCAGTATGTTAACTGAATCCTGACTGGTTTTATTATCCATTCTATCACTCTATGGTTTTTGGAGAGTTCAATCCATTTACATTTGAAGTAATTATTTATAGGGAAGCACTTACTTTTGCCATGTTGTTTTCTGTATGTTTTACATAGTTCCCTCATTCTCTGCATTACTGCTTCCCCTTATGTTTAGTTAATTTCTTATACTGACACATTTTGATTCTCTTTTCATTTCTGGGTATCTTCTATGGGTATTTGTGTGTGGGGGGGCTACCATGGGCATTACATAATAACATCCTAAAATTATAACAATCTGTATTACAGATTATTAACTGTATCTTATATGTAGTTGTAACAATCTGTAACAATGTATCTTTAATTGTTACCAACTGAACTCAACTGCTGCTCCACCCCTCCACTTATATTTGTTACATATTACTTTTATACGTTGCATATCCATTGACATAAATATAGTACATCTTAAGCATTTGTCTTCTAAATCCTATAGAAAAAGTAGATTTGCAAACCAAAATTATAAAAATACTATTTTTATATTTGTGCATGTATTTACCTTCACTGGAGAACTTTATATATTTATGTGGCTTTGAGTTACTATCCTTTCATTTCAACTTGGACGTCATTTAGTATTTCTGGTGGGGGCAGATTTAGTGGTAATGAACATCCCCAGTTTTCGTGCAGGAATGTCTTAAATTTCTTCCTTATCTTTGAAGATGTACAGTTTGCCAGATGTAGGTTATCTCACCATTTTAAATATGTCATCCTAACTGCCTTCTGAACCGTAAGGTTTCTGGTGAGAAATCTAATAATCTTACTGGAGATCACTTTATGTGATGAGTTACTTTTCTCTTGCTGCTTTCAAGATCCACTCTTTGTCTTGGACAGATCTGATTATAACATGTCTCACTGTAGGTCTCTTTGTGTGGATCTACTTGAAGTTCATTGTACTTCTTGGATTAGTATATTCACATCTTTCCTCAAATTTAGCCATTCTTTTTTTCAAATAACCAACTTGTCCCTTTCTCTCCTCCTCGCCCACCTCACTCCTTCTCTGCCTAGGACTCCCATTGTGTGTACATTGGTTGGCTTGGTGGAGTCTGTCCCGTAAGCCTTTTAGACTCTATCCACTTTTCTTCATTCTTTCTTCTTTTAGCTCCTCGAACTTGATCATTTCAAACGACTTCTCTTTAAGTTTGCTGATTTTTCTTCTATTTGTTTGAGTTTGATGTTGAACCCCCTGGAAATTATAATTTCCAGCCCAGGATTTGTTTGGTTTAAAAAAACAATAATGTGGGCGCCTGGGTGGCTCAGTGGGTTAAAAGCCTCTGCCTTCGGCTCAGGTCATGATCCCAGGGTTCTGGGATCGAGCCCCGCATCGGGCTCTCTGCTCACTGGAGAGCCTGCTTCCTCCTCTCTCTCTGCCTGCCTCTCTGCCTACTTGTGATCTCTGTCTGTCAAATAAATAAATAAAATCTTTAAAAAAAAAAAACAATAATGTGCACCTCCTTTGTTGATACTTGTGTTTTCTTCACGTGCTGCTTTCCTGATGTCCTTTAGTTCTTTGTCCACGTTTGCCTTTAGCTCTTTTGAGGTATTCGACATTTGTTTTGAAGTCCTTATCTAGTAAATCTGATCACGTTTTTGGGGGGGGTATTTCCAGAATTTTTCCTCCTTCGAGTGGGTTTTGTTTCTTTGCACACCTAATAATCCTTTGTTGAAAATTGGGCATTTTTGCAAAAACAAGTTCCTCTTTCACTGATGGGTAGACCTTCTCTCATGAGTGGGCCTGTGATTAGCCCTGGACTTCTCAGGTATTTTCTGGGCATGCTTCCTATCTAGGCCTGTATGTTTGTTTGTTTTGGTTTTGTTTGTTTTTAATTTTTCCGCAGCTGCTTTCAATGTCTAGAGTCTTCACTTCTTGTCAGGGCCTTAAGTGCTCTATATGATTCCTTTTCTGTGATCTCCCTCCCCGCATTGGAGGGTCTGAAGTCAGCTTGTACCTTTCATGTTTCATTGTGTGCCACTGCTTCTCGTGGTTTCTTGACTCACATCCAGACTACACCAACCTTTTCCTCCTGAACTGTGAGTCAGGCAAGACATCATCAGTCCCTCAGGCAGCCCACACACAGCCCAGAAGGTTGCAAACAAAGTTCACTCTGTTACTTCCATCCCAAGGCAGGGAGCCAGGAATTAGGTGCATTTCTTCCAACCACACCGTGCAGGGTAAGCGGGTGGGGCAAGGGCAAGTAAGACCACCACACAGTGTCCTACAATTTTCAGTGTATATTTTCTTTGTTGGACATTCACTGGTTTGCTGTAGATTTTGGCTTCTGTAGTTTATTTGATGTTTTTGTAGAGAAATGAGGGTATTTAGAGAGTAAAATATCTCATGCCAGTTTGGCAGCCACTGGAATTACGCACTCGTCCTTCTCAGTAGATATGGCACTAATCGAAACAGGAAGTTACAAGGATGGTTAAGGGAGTCTGCAGATATGCCTTTCATAATATGCCACATTGGACAAGAATGAAGACTATGTCATACATAATTATATAATCGCTGATCCAGGTCACTGCTTTTATTTCCAGTGAAATAGCCCCATCTTCCCTTCTTGCCTTTTTATTAAATTATGGGGAAAAACATGGAACTAAGATTGTCACTTCTTTTTTGTGTGTGTTTCTATTCTAATGCTACTACTGCTCCATTTGCTCCCTTGTTAGGTGGTTGAAGAAGAACATGCAACCCACGGAAGACCTTCGGTCAGTGATCCAGAGGCTGCTGGTGTTTGGGCCAATTACGTCCGTCACCCTCTGTGGTCGGCAAAGCGCTATTGTGGTGTTCAAAGACATGACTTCAGCTTGCAATGCTGTGAATGCTTTTCAAAGCAGGACCCCAGGCACCATGTTTCAGTGCTCCTGGCAACACAGATTCATGTCGAAAGATGTAAGACTCCCTATGACCCAAATCTTACGTGAATTCTTAGAGCTTGTGGTACGTAACTGGTTTCTCATCAGGGCTCTAGTGAACTATGATAATCATAAATGATATGTTAGCGCTGAGAAAAGGCACAGTTTATTAGTTCAAGTACTGAAAATCAGAAATGACAGCACACCCCTTCCTTTGAGATGCATAACACTGCTGTAACAGGTATCACAGCTTGGCTTTTTGGGAGAAGAAGTTCATGATGGCATTCATGCATTCGCTTGACAGCCATCTTTCCTGGAGGATGCTGCTTTCTTTGGCGTTAATAGCGTGCAGCTTTTCTTTCTCCTGACTTCTGATCATCTGTTTTGAAATACGCATGGCCTGAAAACACAAAACCAACAGTAAGGTTAAGGGGCATTCTAGAGGGAGTGGGGTTTATTCTAGAGTGCTGAATTTTGTTTCTCCATGGTTCACGGAATCCTGTCCCGCCTTCAGATGTATGTGTAACATAGGACAGTGCTTCTCAAACTGTAATGTGTGTGCGAACCGTCTTGGTAGACATGGGAGAAGATCTGGGATCACACATTTCTAAAAAGCCTCAGAGAGCCACTAAAGCTTCTGATTCCAGAACCACATTTTCAGCAGAATGAATTTAAGAGCAGTCAGTCATGAGTTATCACATATAAAAACCAAAGTGCTACACAGGAAGAATCTCCTAAAAGTCAACCTGATCTGGCTTTGCAACGATTCAAGAATAAAAGTGCTTGGCAAATACTGCCAGTTACTGTCCCTCTGCTTTCATACATATCATTGCACTAAAATGCCTCCTTGAGAAGTTTTTTTTAAAAAATCAGCATTTCTAACATTATTATGGTTATTTCTAATCTCAAATTTAGATATGCTTAAAGCCAACCAAGGTATATCTTGTTTTTTAAAATGCTTATTCACTTAAGGCAAATAAACTATCTCCATGGTTTCTACTAGGAGAAAAAACAAAAAAACAAAAGACAACACTAACATTCTGGGGGAGCTTTGAATATGCTTTCAGCCTGGTCCAAACTTCTTTCTGAAAGGTGCTATCAGGAAACACTTCAGTAACAAGTCCTTGAGCACAGGCTTCTCCAGCAGTTAACTTTTTCCCAAAAATGAGCATCTCTGCTGCCTGAAACGAAAGCAAGATTAAGACATTAACTTAATGAAACACAGGTCAGTTAACCTCAGAACTAACCTCTGAACTATCCACTTTGAGGAGACAGAGGGCAGTTCCTTTATAGTCTTTTGAGGCTGCCAGTATTTCTTGTTAAGGGGGAAACTGAAGACCTCAATAGGCAATGCTTGACAAACTGTCTTGACAAAACAGGCTCTCCGGAAGGTTTGCAAGTAATTTTGCTTCTGTATGTGTCTGTGCTGAGAAGGCAAGAGCAGGGAGCCCAGGGCAGAAAGGACCTGAAGTAGATGCTGATCCTTTAACCCTTGACAAACAGGCTCTCTGGAAGGTTTGCAAGTAATTTTGCTTCTGTATGTGTCTGTGCTGAGAAGGCAAGAACAGGGAGCCCAGGGCAGAAAGGACCTGAAGTAGATGCTGATCCTTTAACCCACACAGCTAGAATTTTCCATTTTATACACTATAAACAATTATAAGAGAAAAAAGAACTTAAAAAAAAAAAAAAAAAGGAAAATCCAGGTCACAGTGAATGCCAACCAAACTTGAGACACCCAAACTTTCAAACTTCCCTTCCTTGGAATCTCTACACAGTGGTCCAGCTCTGACACTTTTCTTTACCTGCAGAGGTACTACTAATTAGTTCACCTGACCAAAGAAAAGGGAAGAAGGACTAATACTCAGTTTCTAACAAAACAGAGGTCACCATGCGGATATCCTCTGTATTTCCAGTAGTGTTTTCGGAAAAATATTATTTCATAGTCAAATGCCCTAAGCCTTGGAGTTGGCTCTGCCCAACTTTTCAAAGTTAAAATCTGTCATAAAGATTCAGGACATTCAATGGAATAATGAGCTTTAAAAAACTATATATTTGCAGTGAAAACCTGGCAGTCAATGAAAACAGGCTCCATTCCAACCCCACCCCATTCAGAGCTCCAAGAATTGGCTAAGCCTTCCCTATCCTTGGCTCTTTGCTGCTGGGTCTCATCATGCACAGAGTCTGGCACCTGGGCTTCCAGAGACACGGGGACAGACCTGCACAGCCACGGAACCCTTCTGGGAGCCTGAACACATAGCTAAACCTATTGACATGGAGGCTGCTATGACTGGGAGCAGCTCTAGAAGGCGTAAACCCCCATGAGGACGGCTTCCAGGGGACGCTGCTCATCTACACAGATATTAAGTGTGACCCCAAGCTGGCACAGCCCTGGTCTTCTAACGACTGATGCCACACAGCAATGGAGGACGAGGCACCGGGCACCCAGTGGCAAAAGCAGATCCTAATCCTGGGAGTCAGGGAGAGTTTCTAATTTTCCCTCATATCAGACATTTCCCATAGCCTAGCTCTTCTATATTTGCAACTTTTAGAGTTGAGGAGCAAATAACTCACTTTTCTTCTGTCTATATTATCAAGGGAAAGAAAAGAGTATAGAATTACTTTTTGAACAGAGGTTACCTTTTTTTTTTTTTTTTAAGATTTATTTATTTATTTGAGAGAGAGAGAGTGTAAGTGGGAGTGGGGCAGAGGGAGAGAGAGAATCCTCAAGCAGATGCCCGCTGAGTGCGGAGCCTGACACGGTACTCGATCCCAGGACCCTGAGATCATGACCTGAGCCGAAATCAAGAGTCAGATGCTTAACCAACTGAACCACCCAGGTGCCCTCAGAGGTTACTTATCACAACTTATTTTGAAGCTTTCCAAGAGTTACCTTGGCTGGGCCCATTATCTTCGGAAAAGTGTAAGAGGAACAACCTTCTGGAGTTTGGCCAAGGTGACTAAAAGGAGTGTGAAATGTTGCCTATTTGGAGAAAAAAGAAAAGAAAGACAATTATTTTTTGTATGTGATTTTTAAAAATCACTATTTGTATATATCCTCACAATACTAAATTGAGGAAGTTTTGTTTTGTTTTGTTTAAATTAGGATTGCTGTGGTATTATCGAACACAAAGTTCACTCTTAGATATGCAGCTTGGTGAGTTTTAAGGAAGGTACATGGTGACGTAGCCACCACCGTGTCAAGATGTAGAATTATCTCCATCACCCCAAAGGGCCTCTTGTGTCCTCTGGAGTCAATCCATTCCTGACACCCTCAAACCACCACTGCATCTGTTTTCTGTCCCTTGTTTTGCCTTCTCTAGAATGTAATATAAATGGAATCATGCATTCTGTAGCCGTTGGTCTTTAGCATAAGACTTGTTGAGAGTCACCACGCTACTGTACTGGTGGCTCATTCCTTGTCATTTCTGAGTAGAATTCCATCGTATGGACACCGCAGTTCCTGTATCCACGCACCAGTTGAAGCCACTGGTGTTACTTCTAGTATTTTGGCTATGATGAATAAGACTGTTAATGAAAACTTGTACACAGGTCTCTGCATGAACGTGTTTTCAGTTCTCTTGGGTAAATACGTAGGGGTAGAACTGCTGGGATGTGTGGTAAACTGAGGTCTAAGACCAACAAAAGAATTTCCAGCATGGTGTATGATGTACCACTCCCCCCAGCAGTGAATGATTCCAGTTGCCCCACATGCTTGCTAACCCTTGTTATTGTCAGTTGTCTTCACCTGATCTGTCCTGGTAGGTGTGTAATAGTGGCTTGTGGGTTTAAACTACATTTCTGTAATGACTAATGATGGTGAGCATCTTTTCATGTGCTTATTAGCTCTTTTTATATCTTCTTTGGTGAAGTAACCCTTATAATACTTTGCCCACTATTTTTAAGTTAGCAAGTTATCTTTCTATTAGCGACTTGTGGTTCTTTACATATTCTGATTGTAATAGGGTCTTAATAGGGTCTTTTCCCTATGTTTTAAGGAGCCATTTATACTTTATTTTTTGTGAGCTATGTATCCCTCTTCATTGCCCATTTTTACATCAAGTTGTTGATGTATCACTTTATAAAATGTATTTTTAAAAATATATTAGAGAGATTAGCCTTGATAATATCACCTGGAAAACTGTTTCCTCAGTCTGTCATCTGTCTTGATTTTACCTCAGAGAGGTTTTACTGAGTTGCTTTAAACACAAGAATCTATTTAATTGCTTTAAATACGAGAATCTATTTCAATACTGGTTATTTAGACCATAGAGTCATCTTTAGTTTTTGTTTTTGTTTTAAAGTAGACTGCAAGCCCAGCATGGAGCCCAGTGCAGGGCCTGAACTCGTAACCCTGAGATTAAGACCTAAGCTGAGATCAAGAGTTGGATAATTAGCTGACTGAGCTACCTAGGCACCCCTTGTTGTTGTTTTTTTTTTTTTTAAGATTTATTCACCTATTTGGGGGGGGGGTGCGGAGGAGTAGAGGGAGAGAGACTCTCAAGCAGACTCCCTGTGAGCGCAGAGCCTGACCAGGGATGGATCTCATGACCCCGAGATCATAACCTAAGCTGAAACCAAGAGTCAGAAGCTCAACCGACTGCACCACTTAGATGCCTCCCACCCCTTTTTTTTTTTGATTTAAGAAATATTTTTGTGTATTTCTTGATGAATGAGAAGTCCTTATGAAAGGAAATTAATTTGTAATTGACAATATGTATGCAGAACATTTCGACTTCACATCCCATAATCAGATATGGCACTCTTTCTTAATGAATATTGTTAGAAGACATAAATATATAATATACGCAGCATATAAGTAAAAATGAAAATATCAAATAAAAAGTTACTAATGTCACTTATCATTCCCTCCCCCCAAAAGCAAGCTTATTCAAGAAGATGTACTGAGAAGTCACAGCCTAAGGAGTATAAGAGGAAAGTGAAAGAATATGTCAACCGTAGCTAAAGGGCCACAAACAGGTATGTACAAAACTGACAGTAAGCAGCATTTAACTTCTTTTCAAAAATAGAGCAGTAAATGTAATTAAGGGTCGGGCTCTGGCATCTGACTGCTTAGTGACTCTAGAAGCTTCTTAGCCTCTTCGTGCCACGGTAGACTCCTTTGTAAAATGGAGACGAAGCACCTATCTCATAGGGTGCTGTGTGCGTAAGTGAGTATGCATCATGTGCATCAACAGAGGGTCCAGGACGTGGTGGGCACTCAAATACTATTTTTATGATTTCTACCCTTTTATTACCAACAAAGAAGCTAATGGGCATTGTTAACTCTTGCCTCTTGCCCATAATAAAGAATAATCTGGTTGTAAGAGTGTTAAAACCACATTTAATATGGTATTTGTTTAAGAAGCCAATAATGGTAAATCCTATAAAATGCATTCCTCTCTACAGGTTCTTTCTTCTGTGTCTCTGATTTTAAATTGAACCTTCTTTTAATTCAATTGGTCAGCAGTGGTCACTATTTGTCAAATATTTTACTCTGGGCCAAATGTTTCAGCACTGAAAGTATCTACATACGTTTTCTTTCTATTTCAGTTCCATTCTGTATCATAGGACCGAAGTCCTAGAAATCTTGAAAAGATGATGGATTGTGATAGTCATTTTAAATTCTGAGGGGGAATCTGGAGAATATTCAAATAGGTTGATGTATCTGCCTTCTAAATACTGAAGAATGAGATCCTTAAGTTCAGGTCAGGACCTCCTGACCCCACCCCTGGACAAGACCAGGTGATCAGTCAGTCCTCTAACATACATGATGTGACCACAGTCTATTGATTTCTGCCTTTCAGCAAAAGCTTCTACCTATGAAGTTTAGGCAGCCTGGCACCTAGAATCTCACTTGTTATTTTCATGGGACAATTATTAAAAACAATTAGGCCTGACAAGATGCCCAATCCAATCAAACTGAAACCAGTAAAAAAAAAAAAAGATGAACTCAAGAGATAAAGATCTTAAAATATGGTCATGTCTATCAGAGAAAACACCTTCAGACAAAACTAGGCATCTCTTCACTGGTAAAAACCAAATGTTTCCCATAAGGTTATAGAGCAGGAAACTGTACCACTGCATAAGCAAAAAGTACTCTAAGAATCGATAACCCTAAAAGTGGTTATTAGTTCTACAGTAAAAGTTCTAAGATACATGGTCATCACATCTTTGTTTATAATGACAGAATTGGAGAGAGCCTAGGGTTCAGCAGTCAGGGACTGATTATGTCTAAGTGGTAAGATAAGAAGTGATTTTTAACTTAGCCCTTTGTGCTTTTCCAGATTTTTCAAAATTTTATCTTCTACTATGATACACGTTAATACTATAGTAAGAACAGAAATTAAAATCAATGCAATTCAATGGTGAACACAACACTAAACAGTTTAGGTAAGTAACTTGAGCTTTCATTTATTTATCTACAAAGAAGGGAGTGAGGGTAGATAGTCCTTTAAAACCCCTTCCTATTCAAAAATTCTAATATTCTAAAATTCTAAACTCTAGAATTTGTTTACAAGGAAAAAGATATCAAATTATCCACTTGCAGAACATGCAAAAATACTGTCTCCCCCCATCCCACCAATAGCCAGCTTTCAAGATCTCCTATTTTAAATTAATTGGAAAATCAAAAGTTGAGAAACTGTTACATAATCTGATTAGAATACAGAACCAAAATAGTTGGAACAGTGTTCACAACAATTCTGGTGTTTAGGAAAACCAATGTTAATAATGAAGGATAAATAAAACAATTCAAATTAAACTAAGAGTAATTCTTTGGGAAAAAGCAAAATTTAGTCCATTCTACTATAAATCGTACAATACATTTACTAACAGCCAACAATAAAAGAGAATTCAGAGGACCTCTTTTTTACTCCATGACTTTCTATGTTGCTGGGAGCTCGCTTACCCTGTCGGTCGCGTACACAAGATCAAATAGCCCGAGAACGGTGACGGAGATTCCCACAGCTGGACCATTGACCACGGCAACCAGAGGCTTAGGAAAATCTATGAAAGAGCCTACAAAATCCCTACAGAAATGGAAATACAAAAGCATAGTTAAATGAGCTGGAGGGGATTATGCTAAGTGATATAAGTCAAGCAACGAAAGACAATTATCATATGGTTTCACTCATATGTGGAACATAAGGAATAGAGTAGAGGACTATATGCTGGCTAGTTGAACACAGTAATAATAATAAACAATGTCCCAACGCAGCATGACTGAAGTACAGTAAGGAAGACAGCATGAGTCTGAAATGAACTCTGGCCAGCCTGGACACCCATCTAGATGGCATTTGATGGAAACTCATAGACTGAGTCCTCTATGCTTGACCTTGGTTCAACCTCAGCCAGTTCAGGGCTGTAGGTCAGCTGCAGACTTGGAGATTGGGATGGCTGGCTGAGCGTATGTTGCAATATTATAGCTCATGGGAATCAGGAACCCAGTAGGGATACATGAGTTAAGAAGAGAGAGGCCTTCATGCCCTCCGTGCTCAGAGTATTTCACATGTCCCATTACCAGCAATCATGGAAATCATGCATTTTTCTAGCTGGATGAGAATTTGCTAAATCTCTCTGCTTCAGTATGAGAGAACTTTTTTTTACAACTGTCATTAACTTTTATGCTTTCTAAGTGAACCTCACATAGAGCAGCAGGATGAATGGGAAACAGCAGTTAAAGTGATAGAATAAGTGCCCACAAACCGATAGAGGCGGTCTGGAGAAGTGCCCTTGTCCAAGTCGCATTAATGACACTGACACAAAGAAGCATTTATCTTACTTCTGCTGGACTAAATGCCACTTTGATGAATATGAACAAGTCCACTGGGATCAGAAAAATGTCACTCTTACCTCAGTAAAATGGCACCATTTTTAGCTTTCGCCTCTATTCCATCAGGAGGAATATTAGTGAAATTAGTCAGGTCATTTCCACTAGAGTAATAATCTCCATTTCCTGTAAATGAAATCAACAGATTCACCATTCATTCATTCTGTAATTACTGAGTATCTGCCATGTGCCAGGCTCTATAGCAAGCACTGCAAATACACTTGTGAACCAGCCATGGCTCTTGCCCTAATTTACAGACAGGTGAGTAAGCTGGACATTGATCTAGATACATACAAACAAATGTAGATAATACAACTCTGATACAAAGGAGAAGTACTCAATGATAATATGAGAGTTTCTAACAGAGGATCTGTTTTAACCTGAAGGTTTAAGGAGGGATGTTTCTAAAGAAGGAAAAACTGAACTGAGATCTGAAGGACAGGCAAGGTTAGCTAGAAGAAGAAGGGTAGGAAGAATTCATGCAGAGGGAACAGCATGGGCAAAGGTCCTGTGAAAAGGGCTAATTCTGGCCACTGTGCCAGAGCGGAAAAAGCCAGAGGGGAAGTTGGTGTAGGAGGAGGACAGGCAGTATGGACCATTCGGGGCTTTGCTGATCCATTAAGAATTTTTGACTTTTATTCTAAAAGCCACTGAACGTGTTTTGTGTTAAAGCATAATTTACAGACAAGAACACCAATTTTAAACATGCAGTTCAATGATTTTTGATGACGGCAAATACCTGCGCGATCATCATCTGAAACAAGATGTAAGACCTTTCTACCATCCCAGAAAGTTCCCTTAAGCTCCTTTCCAGCCATCCCACCCCACCCTGCCCTGACACAACCACTTTCTGACTTCAATCACCATAGAATACTTTTGCCTATTTTAGAAATTTTATAAGAGGAATTCTATATGTACTCTTGTGTCTGTGTTCTCTTTGCTGAACTGTGTCTTAAAGATTCACCTATGTTCTCGAATCAGTTCTCCATTCCTTTATATTGCTGGGTAGTAGTCCACTGTATGTCCAGTCAACACTTTGTTCATCCATCTGTTGGTGGACATGAGTTGCTTTTGGCTCCTGTGAACTAGATTACAAATCATTCAGTGGATACCTGCTCAATTTAGCTGAACTAATTGCTTAGGAGTGGACTGATATGTCACTGAGCTCGTAGAGGTTTTACTCCATAAAAGGCTGCCAGTTTTCTGAAGCAATCTCATCTTAGAAATGTGGAGAGGTCCCAGCTGCTCTGAATTATCACCAACATTTCATGTTTGTCTATCTTTTAGATTTTAGTCATTCTACTGGGTGAAATATCTGATTTTAATTTCCATTTCTCTGAAGGCTAATGATATTGAGCACCTTTTCATGTATTTATTGGCAATCTGTGTTATCTTCTTTTATGTGGTGTCCAAGTCCTTTATCTCATTTTTAAATCTGGTTGTTAACTGTTAATTTCTAACGAGTTCTTTATATATTCTGGGTAATAATCCTTAATCCAATTTATGTAGAGCAAATAGTCCCCTACCCCAGCCTGTAGTACCTGTATATTCATTTTCTTACTATTGTCTTTGATAAGCAGATATTTTAAATTCTGATGAAGCCCAAGTTGTAGTTTCTTTTATGGCTAATGCTTTTATGTCCAAGAAATCTCTGCCTACCTCAGGGTCACAAAGAGATTGTTTTCTTCTAGAAGCTTTATGTTTCTGGGTTTTATGCTTACATAACTTTTAAATTAGATTTTGTATAGGGTGTAAGATGGGGTTGAAGTTCATATTCCCCCATATGGGTATTTAGTTGCTCTGGCATCATTTGTCAAAAGATTTTTCTCTTTCCACTGAATTGTCTTGGTACCACTGAAGTTTTAACTGGGGGAGGAATAAGATTTTTATTTGGAAAAAGATTCTATTGGATATGTGAGTCTGGACAAGGCAAGGGAGAGAGGAGGACAAAAGGGAATCATAAAGATGAGATAGGGACTGTTTCAGTTCAGACAAGAATCCATGGTAGCTTGGACTAGTGCAGAGGACAGAGGGCAATGGGGTACTGATGAAAGGAAATGGGATTAGATTGGACGTAGGAGGTGAGAGAGGGACAAGGTCAATCATGAATGTTAGGATTCTGGTCTATGTAACAGGGCAAATGTGGAGTCACCCACTGTGATTTGGAACACTGAGAAAGCTCCAGAGAGAAAGACGTGGGGGGTGACACCTATGAAGAAATGCCAGGTGGATATACTGGACGGGAGCCCTAGGGAGTGTCTTGAACCAAGAGATACCAAGGGGGGAAGCACCAGCATATGGACTTTTGTTGGAGAGAGGGCGTGGATGCAGGGTCCAGGGAGAGCAAGAAGTGAGAAGAGAACAGTGCCTAGAGCTAAGCTTTCAGGAACCCTCCCTTCTGATGACCACACAGAGGAGGAACCTGCAAAGGAGATCGGAGATAGCAGATTGGAGGGCAGACCTAGGGAAGCCTAGGGAAGACAGAGGTTTAAGAAGGGGCAGAAGACAGATGAAGGCTGAAAAATGTCCCTGGATTTAATGATACAAAGGTCAGAGGAATCTAAGCAAAAGGTAGAGACCACACTAGAATGGGCTCAAGGGCAAGTTTCAAAAGAAAAATTCAGAAGACATATTTGTTTTGTAGTAGGGCTTCAGTTATATCTGGGGAACTGAGAAACAAAGAGCTATATTTGTTATCGGCAGTATTTTACGTAATAAATTTGTTCTTTAGTCTTTTTCTTACATTACTATCAGGAGCAAATGGTGTCATAAATAATATTTTCAATAATTTTATGAGTAATAAAGCTTCTTTTCCAAACACATTGTTATATGTATCATATATATATATCTCCAATATGTGTGTGTGTATATATATGTATCTCCAATATATATATATATATATCCAATGTATATATAAAAAATTAACAGCTGAACTTTTCTGTGGACTCAAAACAGAAGTGACGGACGAGACAAAGAAAAAGAAAAATGCCTGGGAGAATTCGGGAAGAAAGAAAATCACAACCACTAAAGAATGATGGCATTAGAGGCCGTAAAAAGGACAGGCATCGCTAAAGATGCAATCAGAGTACAGGATTGAGAATAGTGAGCAAAACAACAGAAGACAAGAGTTAAGAATTCAGAGACAATAAAAGATAAGAGTCCCAGCAGACCAGACATTTCTTCTATAACTAGAATTTCTTTCAAAAAGAACAGATCAACTGAAACAAAAACATTCAGAGATACTATCAAAGAATCCTTTAAAAAAAGGCCTTACTAATGAGTTTTAACAGGATACATATGTTCTATGAAAAAGTGATAAAGAATGGGAAAGTACCCCCCTGGTCTTCTAGGGGGAATGAAAAGATCTTATAAAAACAAAATTAATGGTAGCCTCAAACTTCTCCAGGGCAACATTCTATGCGAGAAGATAATGGAACACTACTTAACAGAGCATATACTCAGAAGAGAGGTCTGGGCAGCACTGGGAAATGCGTGCTCCCTTCCTCGCCTCTCATAGGGGCAACCAAGAGACACTGCCCAAGGGGAGTCAGACGAGCTAGAGATATTGATGGGTACCATGCAACGCTGTAACAGCAATTACTAAAAGCAGGAAAAAACCCTTTCAAACCATGAGAAGTAAAGCACACACCAAGTCCAAACCAGATCACGAAGTAAAAAATAACAGTCAAAGGAAACGTAAGTAATAAGTATATGTAAGATGCAGAACTAAAAAGTAACAGATCTGTCATATACATAAATCAAAACAGGTAAAGGGGCCTTTACCAAAAAAAAAAAAAAAAAAAAATTAAATTCAGACTGGATCAAAGAGGGAAAAAATCTAACAATGTGTTCTATGAGACGCAGACTGTAAAAAGTAATTCAGAAAGACAGAAAGCTAAAAGGATGGGTAAAGGTTTGCCAGGCAAGTGCAAATAGTATCAAGGCAGGTGTTAAGGCATTAATATTTGACAAGGTTGATACCAAGGCAGAAAGCCTTAAGTGAGACAAAAGATGACCGTTTTATAATAAAGGATAAATATTCACAAGTCTTTTAGTGTCAATAAGATAAAAACTTGTTTTAAAGCAATTTTTTTGACATGAAGGAGAAAGTGAAAGAAACATAATAGCAATAAATGCCTTCACTTTTTTTAGTCTAAGATTAATCAGAAGACAAAACCAGAAATGGGAGAATCTAACATAAATTAGAAAGGTCAGTCTAACTGATAGATTTTTAACTCTGTATCTTCAAAGAGTGAACTTATTTTTGAATAGTTCCTGGATGATATAAAAAGTTGGCCATTTTCCAGTTCTTTATCTTCAAGGTAGAGAGCTCAATATGGAGCTATATACACAAAGTTTAATAAATTTTTTTAAAGGATTTTATTTATTTATTTGACAGACAGAGATCACAAGTAGGCAGAGAGGCAGGCAGAGAGAGAGGGGGAAGCAGGCTCCCTGCTGAGCAGAGACCCTGATGCGGGGCTCGATCCCAGGACCCTGAGATCATGACCTGAGCAGAAGGCAGAGGCTTTAACCCACTGAGCCACCCAGGCGCCCCAAGCTTAATAGATTTTTAAAAAGTAAATCTAGTGGGGCACCTGGGTGGCTCAGTCAGTTAAGCGTCCAACTCTTGATTTCAGCTCAGGTCTCAGGGTCATGAGATCGAGCCCTGTGTCAAGCTCTGTACTGTGTATGGAACCTGTTTAAGATTCGGTCTTTCCCTCCTCCCCTGCCTACCCCTCCATTCCAAAAGAAATAAATAAATAGTAAATCTCGTAAAACTGATCATCTGATTATAATTAAGTGAAACCAGGAATCAATAACAGAAATGGAAAACCAAAAACCAACCAACAAAATAAACAACAACAAAAAAGCCTTTCTGGAACTCTAAGAAATTAACATAATTATGTAATGCTTGGATCAAAGAGGAAATAGAAACCAAAAGTGGAGAATATATAGAAAATAACTATAATAAAAGCACTATTTATCAAAACTTAAGTTTCCAGTGTTCTCACCTATAAAATAAGTAATCATAGGACCTAACTTCATTGGGTTTGTTGCAAAAATGCTTAGAAGAAATTAAAAACTAAAAACAAACAAACCAACTTTAAAAAGAATAGAGTATCTCGGGGTGCCTGGGTGGCTCAGTGGGTTAAGCCTCTGCCTTCGGCTCAGGTCATGATCTCAGGGTCCTGGGATGGAGCCCGGCATCAGGCTCTCTGCTCGGCAGGAAGCCTGCTTCCCCCTCTCTCTCTCTGCCTGCCTCTCTGCCTACATGTGATCTCTTTCCCTGTGTCAAATAAATAAATAAAATCTTTTTTTTTTTTTAAGATTTTATTTATTTATTTGACAGACAGAGATCACAAGTAGGCAGAGAGGCAGGCAGAGAGAGAAGAGGAAGCAGGCTCCCTGCCGAACAGAGAGCCTGATGCCAGGCTCGATCCCAGGACCCTGGGATCATGACCTGAGCCGAAGGCAGAGGCTTTAACCCGCTGAGCCACCCAGGCACCCCAATAAATAAAATCTTAAAAAAAAAAAAATCTCAGTACTGGAAAAGACCTCAGAGCTATTTGCTCAATTTCCTATCTGGTTGGAAATCCTCCAAAGTAAATTTAATTATTAAGAAAATGCCTTACCTGTTAAAACAGTTATGGTAGAGTCATCCTTGCTTGCGGCTTCAAGTGCAAGTATGATTTCTTGATACATCTATGTGAAAGGGGGAGACAAGAAAAAGAAAGGAACTCTGAAAATGACAGCGATTGTGTGGGATTCACTAAAAGTCAGGCTGTAAGCCTGTCCTCTGCAAAGCGCCAACTGTGATGCTGGTTGTACTTACGTAACTAAAAAGGCGGCCCAATACAGTTGAAAGGATTTTCAATCCTTTTACAATTACTTGGTGTGTGTTACGTACCATGTGCTCTTGTGGACACTGGGGGATATATCTACCTTTCCCCAAAAGTGAACAAATAAGACCTAGTCCTTGAGCTTTTGGAATTAATAGAGATGGGGAGCTCTAAACTGGGTGGAAAGTACATCATGGCAGACAGCTTGGAGGAAGCACTGATGTCTAGCATGGGTGGGATGGGAGGCAGCCAGGGGAAGATTTCCATGAAGCAGTTTGTCAGCTGGGACCTCAAAAAAGAGCATGTGTGTCCCAGGCAGTCTGGAAAATGTTAAAGGCTGGGATTTCAAGACATGTAATGGTAGCCAAAGACAACAGGTCCAATATTTTAAATTAGCAACGTCTGTGAAAATCTTGGAGGTGCTGTTGTTACAGTTTTTAATGCACTGGTGTCATTTCTACCTCAGATAAGACATCGGTGTGGGAGAGAATGATGAAGAGGGTTGGTATTTATGGATATACAGACACTGAAAAAAAAATATGGACTTGACATAATAGACAAGTAAAGATGAAGTTGTATTCACTGAGGGAGGAAATGAGGAAATAACTCCATTATTATTATTATGGTTATGATGACACAGCATGACTGGGTAACTGGCCAGAGCTGGGATTATGACATGGATATATTAGGGTTTTAATTTAGGTTTTCCAGCTTATTAGTTATGGGAATTTGAGCACATTCCTACTTATTTTATTGTTAAATAGTATTAGAAGTAGGCTCCTTGGGGCGCCTGGGTGGCTCAGGGGGTTAAAGCCTCTGCCTTCAGCTCAGGTCATGATCCCAGGGTCCTGGGATCGAGTCCCACATTGGGCTCTCTGCTCAAGAGGGAGCCTGCTTCCCCCCTCTCTGCCTGCCTCTCTGCCTACTTGTGATCTCTCCCTCTGTCAAATAAAGAAATAAAATCTTAAAAAAAAAAAAAAAAAAAAGAAGAAGTAGGCTCCTTGTGGGAATTAAAGAAATCTCTGTGTGGAAAGTGCTGACACACACTAGGCACTCTGCAAAGAGCAGCTGCTATTATTACCACCACCATCATCACTATCATCACCATCACCACCATCATCACTATCATCACCATCATCATCACCATCACCACCACCATGATCATGACCATCACCATTATCACCACCACCATCATTCACCATCATCACTATCATCACCACCATCACCATCATCATCACCACCATCACTACCATCATCCCCATCATCCCCATTATTCACCATCAACATCACCATCAATACCATCATCATTATCACCATCAACACCATCATCACCACCATCATCGCCATCATCATCATGATCACACAGAAATGAGGCAATGGCAATGAAGTTTTGAGGATCAAATGTTTTACCAAGTCAATGGCACATATCCAACTTCAAGGAATTCTTATTTAACGCTATTTTAAGTGAGCAGGCTCTTTCTGCTACAATATAGACGACAAACCCAAAGAAAAGGCTTATAGCCACATAAATTTTACTTGCAGTTCAGCACCAAGCATCCAATTAATTCCCTACATATTTTTCAAGGGGAAGGGGTAGAAGTGGTTATTTTTATTATCATTGTAGTTTGATGAAAGACTCAAAGATCAAAGGAGCTCTTGTGAGCAGCTCATCTGAAGCAGAGTTGGGTTATGCTATATTTAAAATGAAGGTCTTCTTTCCTTTCTCCCTCTGCTTGTATAAATAAAGGCCCATGCAACTTGAACAGCAGTCACTCTCAAGTCTAAATGAAAGGAGCAAAGTCTGGGGACAGTCTGTGTCAACCTTAGAGAACCCCTACACCTACTCTATCAATGTATGTTTCATTTCTATTAATTTAATTTATTTGTGCTTCTATCATTAGGAGAGTTGCAGTGCTTTTTTGGACACACAGAACCTACTCAAAGCCAACAAATTCTAAATAACAAATGCCCAACTCGGTTGTATGAAGAAGTAGCCACCATTACTACTCTTCCTACACAAATCGAACAAGAGATCACAAAAATAGCAATGATGCTGAAACATTCTAGTTGTTGAGTGAAACAGACAGAGGGAGGAAAGAAAAGCAGGACAAACTCCCAGGGCAAGTCATGTTACCTGTTCGGTCAATGCATTCTTTTTGGCAGGCCGGTTCAATATGATCTTTGTTATGCCGTCTTCAGAGGTCATCACCACTGTTTCGTATCCAGCCTGTTTCCTGTCTGCTTCAGGCTTCGCTTGGCTAGAGGAGTCAGATGAAGAACTCAAACCAGACACCAAATCCACATAGTTCTGCCTAGCAGTTTCCTGAGGAAAAGATGACAAATAACCTAACTCCACGGTCAGTAAGTAAACACTGTGAGAAACTTACCATGCTAAGAAACAGCACCTTGCAATGAAGAAAGAAGAGAAGTCTGATTCAACAGAATCCAAACAGATCTTGCAGGTTCTACCTACAATGGTTTAATAATGAGAAGAACCCAAGTTCCTTCAGGAATATAGCAAGTAAAATAAAAGCAAAGTAGCAAGTAAATGTACCTTGGGCAGACTGCCAAGAGCATTCCATGCCTCCCATTTGGCCTTATTGATCAAGTCAAACACACCTGGTTTAGGTGTATTACAAGGTCCTTCAGTGGCCTGGGAAAAGGAGAGGGGCAATTATCAGTTACGTGTCCATGCAAATTAGAGTGTCAGATATTTAAGATTTAAAATGTACAACTAGCATAAATGCGCCTTCCCCTCTCAAACACTTTTAGAAGATACATAAATTCATCTTAACTTTCCCCTTGCACTGTCTTTGATGCTGCTGCTAAAAATACACAACAGAAAAAAGACCAGAGAGACAAAATGTGCCATCAGCTATTGGTCCCTAAAATAAGTTATAAATGCCTGAATATGAAAACAAAGTCAGACAAGGGTTTTGGCAAAGTACTCTTTAAAAACTCCTAATAGTTTGTTAGGAGTTTAAAAACTCCTAATAGTTACATAAAAATGTATCAAAGATCCCATTTTTCACACACAGTCAAAATATTCAAGCAAACTATTTTCAAACGTAACCAGCCAACAAACATTTGGAACAAACCTACCACATATTCTGAAAACCCACTCAAAGGCACAAAAAAATTCCACGAATTCAGTGGTGGATTTCTGCCAACTGAACAGAGTTGAACCTGGGGTAGCAGGGATGGGAGAGTGTGAGAGCCACTGGCCCTATAGAAACTTAAATGAAGGCTATGCAAAGAGGAACCACAGAAAACAACTAAATTTTACTTGTTTGAGAATAGGTGGACTGAATGTTTTGAGATGAATATCCCATGCGCTTACGTAGCCACCTGTAAAAACTTTAAATTCCACCATTAGCTGAAAGAGGAAAGAAGAAAGAGGCTTTGAGAAACAAAGGCAGTGGAGGAGGCATAGATTTTCCAAAGACAAAGAGGCAAGGGTCACCCTGCAAGAGGGAGCTATCTGGAGAGCCAGAGGCAACATGGTATGCAAGCACCCCTCCCCGCACTCAGTCTGGAGTCAGGAAACAGTACTTCCCCCAGAACAGATGTGTGGTAACACACAGGGAGTACTGCCCACCAGGGAAGCTCACTTAAGCTGTGTTCAGAGTTTTCATTTGAGGCTCCACGGCCTAGGCATGACTGAATATGTAGCCAGGAGCCCTCACTCTAAATCACAGTGTTAGACTCAGGCTGACAGAGACACTCATTAGCAGGCCTGACCTTTCCCCGCTTAGGGATTACTTCCCAGAATTTAAGAGCAAAGTCCTGGCCTCTTTCTGAGCAAAGTCAAATTCTTCAGTACACATATCCGTAGGACTCTAAGAGAGGCTCATTCCAATCATGGGAAGAAGAACACAGATCACACACAGGAGCCCAAAACCAGCTGACTTCCCAAGGTTGTCCTTAGACATCACAACTTAAAAATTTTAGTTTGAAATTTTTGTCATACAAATTTTCAAACATATAGAAGAGTAGAATATTATAACGAATTCCAAATACTCAACCTAACTCAATAACCATCAATTTCTGGCCTTACTTGCTTTGTCCATCCTTCCTTCCTTCTTCCTTTTCTTTCTTTTCCTTTCCTTTCCTTTCTTTCTTTCCTTCCTTCCTTCTTTTTCCTTTTTTCTTTCTTTCTCTCATTTTAATGACTCTCAAAGTGCCATTCTATTTCAGCCCTACATAGTTAGTGTGCATTCCTCAAGAACACCAACATTTTCTTATATAACCATGCTGCCTTTAACAATAACTCCTAGGTATCACCTAATACTCAGTCCACAAATTTCCCCAGTGGTCTCAAAACAGTTTTTCAGTTGATTTTTTTCTAGTCAGAAGCCAAATAAGGTCTACACTTTCAGTGGTTATCTCTTTTAAATCTCTCTGACTCCACAGTGATCCTGGTGGGTTCCTTTTTGCTGTAACAGTACTGCAAAGACGAGTATAGAAAAACTCCCATGTAGACACTCTTCAGAGGAAAGGAAGCAATACAAACCTTCATAATATGAAAGCTGCATTTCAGTAAAACACACGGCAGATCTATCTGAATAGCCGTCGGCTCAAAATGTCTCTAGGTTATGTCAGACATTAGGCATTTACCTGCTTATAGAGTGCATAGAGTTTGAGCTTCACTTCATTTCCTGGGTCCTCCTTCAACAGTTTCACCTGATTCATCGCATTCTCAAAATCCTTCTGACTGGCTCCCATTGCTGTTTTGCTCACGTGCAGCTGAAGTGCTGGGACCTTCAGGGAGCTGCAGACAGGCAGACTGATTTCTAATGGCTGCCGATCCGTACATACCAAAATGCACTGTTTCTCCTGAAATATGTTCCCTGTACCTGACCCTATACAACAAGATGGCTGCAAACAGTTAGTGGTGTAAGGGCCACGGTTAGTGGTATAAGGGCCACAGGCAGGCGGTCCCAAGATGGGCCCCTTGGGCATGAGCAATATTTTGAGTTAAAAGCAAGCAAAGCCCAGCAGAAGCAGGAAAAGCTCTCTGATTCCCCACCTACTGCCCAAGTTTACATTGAAAAGAAGAGCCTGTACCAGGAAGAGACCCATGAACAGAGATTCCTCTTTACCTAAGAAACTTATCTGTGTAATGGGACAGTCTTTGTTTTCTCAAGATCTCCTCTCACCTTCCTGCTAATGGTCTTCCTCTGTTTTGTATCCTCAGACTCCTAACCCTTCTCCTTAACTCAGAATATAAGCTTCAAAATATAAGTCATGTAAGCCTCACGCAGCCCATCTTTGGAATTTCATGTCTATGTGGATTCCATGTGGGTATGAAACTAAATTTGATTTTCTCCCATTAATCTGTCTCTGTCAATTTGATTCCTAATCCAGCTAGAAGGACCTTAAAGGGAAGAATAAATTTCTTCCTTCCCAACAGTGGTTTTCAAAATGATCCCTAAAAAAAGAGATACAGAAGCTAACTGTAGCAATCTTAAAATAAAGGAAAAGGAAGCTACAATCCAGCACAGCAATTAGAGCAATTCTAATTAGATACTGATAAAAGCCAGGAGATTGTGAATGGCCATGTAAGTTCTGCCACAGGCAAGAAAGTAAATGAAAGGCACTGTAAGATGGAAGTGAGCAGGAGACTGAGACTGAAGAGGGCAAGTGCACAGAATTTGGTCTTTTGTGTCCTAACGGCCTGAAATCCTATCTGCCCTTGTCGCTCCTTAGATTACGGACCCATCACCCTCACTGATTAACAAAGTATAAACTATTAACAGGTCAATTCTTTCTGTTCAGCAAAATGTGTGTCCCAACCTACAGGTGGAAGTGATATTGGAAAGATGCTGGGGTTCAGAGCTGACGGCCGAGAAAGAATTCTTGAGACGTCTTTGGTGCAAAAAAGGTGATTTTATTAAAGCACAGGGACAGGACCAGTGGGCAGAAAGAGCTGCACCAGGGTCATGAGGAGTGGCCCATCACACACTTTCAAGTTGGAAAGGGGTTAGGGATAACCTAAGTCTCCAGCGAATTTTGGAAGCAAGGTTTCCAGGACCTCAAAGGGACCAACTATTGTTAGGAAAAGGTCCTTTA
Organism: Martes martes; assembly: GCF_963455335.1. Classification (NCBI taxonomy): domain Eukaryota; kingdom Metazoa; phylum Chordata; class Mammalia; order Carnivora; family Mustelidae; genus Martes; species Martes martes. The sequence continues at coordinate 126,910,944 of NC_137893.1, forward strand.
TTACTGTCTAATGAGACCTTAGTCATGAGACCCTTCAGATGTGTATCTGTGGGTCATAAGCTTGGGGGATGATTGTCAAGATGTATCTTGAGGGGTAGAGATAAAGGACATTTCCAAAGGAATTTTTATATGTTAATGTGGACTTACAGGAGCCTGGGGGCTGGGCTAAGATAGCAAAGTATTAACACTAAGGCAACTGAGTTCCCAGAGGAATATCACTTTGCCTGTTTCAAGGACTCGAAAATGGGTTGTTAAGTAGTAAGGAAATTTAATTTTTCTTTTGCTTTTGTTTCCCACATCAGAAGGAGGAGAGACTGGGTTAAGATACAAGAAGGGTTCAAAAAGACGGAGAGCTGTTGTTGGCATTCCAGACAAAGAGCCACTTCTTAGTAGGTGGGGGACCTATCTAGGGGAAATCTAACTGCTGTGGAAGCTAGTCTATCAGCTGTGCTGATAAGACGTAACTACTCACCCTGAGAAGGTTAACCAGAGAGCTAGGAGCAGAGCAGAAACAGTGAGCACAACCGGGCAGAGTGTTTAGTAGGCAGAGGAAGAGAAAATTTCGGTGCACAGTATTGACGCCACAAGTAAAAAATTGATGTTCTCAATGAAGACCCTGGCATATAAAGTTAAAGTCAGTGGGATCCAGGATGATTAAAACAATACAGTTTTAATAATGCCCACACCCAATGTATTACTTCCTCTGCAATAATATGACTTTCAGAGCATAAAGAACCCCTAGGTTCAAACTCTGAAATACTAGTAATTCAGCAAGTTAGTAATTTTGCAATTTCTAATTACTAACTGAAATTAGTAATTCAGTAAAGTCTTCAATAATTTTTACATTAAATAACTGAATTAGTTTCTTTCCAAAAAAGGGAAAAACTGCATCCTACCTAATGTATGTTAAGCTCCAAATAGAAAACGAAAGAACAAAATGTCTATCACAAAGCCTAAATGTGCGAGCTCTCACAAAATACGCACAAACTCATTTGAAAGTAAAGTGAGCTTTAAAAAATTACAAAGCACTACCGTTTAATATATAAAATCGAGAAAATCATTTATAATCCCACCACCTCAATTTTTACATAGTTTGTGTCCCCCGCGGGTTAACACTAGAGAAGTGTTCCCCAGGAAGCAGTCTGACCCCACACGGAGGAGAAAGGCCTGCGTTTCTACAGCATTCAGCAGAAAAGCCAAGCGTGCTGAGATGTTCTACCCCGTTTTAGCGAATTAGGTTGGCAACCTAGCAGCAGCCAGGGGGGCAGCGCGTGGGCAGAGGGCTGTGTGGCACGCACAACCCGCCGGGCGTGTGGCCCGAGGGGAGGGCCGAGCGCGAACGCCTGGGGAGAAGAGTGGCAGCTCAGGCCTCCCCGCGCGTCCACCGGGACCATCTCGGGCCCAGCCGAAGAGGAGGGCGCGCGTTTAAGGACACCTGCCATCACTCCCTCCCTGGAAAACCATAAAAGCATAGCCCTGCGGCTACCCGGACAAGATAAGAGACAGGGCAGCTCCCGCGCGCGGCGACCGCCTCTGCGCGCCGGATCCCACGGGCGACCCTGGATCCCTGGCCCAGCACTTACCTCCCGACCGCTCTCCGACACCAGCACCGAAGCAGTCGACCGGTTAGCCCCGCCATGGCTACCCCGAAAGGTGGGGCTTAGGCGGAATTCTGGGGTGGTATCTAGAACCTGGATGGTCCAGAGGCAAAGGGGGGGGAGTGGAGAGGGACCCGATAGGTCAGGATAGGGGGCGGGGCGGGGAGGGGGCGGTTCCAGGGACAGGGGTGACGCCAGGACCCGGAGAGGGTGGAATAGGGAGGGGGAGGGGAAGAGGAAGGGGAAGGAGGAGCAGGAGACGGAGCGGGTCGCGCCGCGGGGATTAAGACGGGCTGTGTGGACGCGCGCCCCCTGCGGGGCGGGAACCGGAAAAACAGAGCTTGGAGGCGCGGGCAGTCGGAGCTCCTCGGGTGCGTCCGGAAGAGCGAAGGTGTGTCATGGGGACACGGGAACTGCCAGCTCTGGGGCGGTCGATTCCCTACGCACCTCGACGTCCCCTCAGCCCCCAGCCACCAGGAAGGGGCTGTGCGTTAAGGGGGGAAAACAGTAAGGGTGTGTTTAAAACACACACACACACACACACACACACACACACACACACGCACACACCCCACCTAATTTACCGCTGCCGAAGATGAAAGGTTTATAGAGCCGGTAGGGGATCAGAAATGGTCTGCGGAATAGTTTTAAACCCGTCTTTTCATGTCAGTAACTGTGGATATTTTCGAGTTCGGACAAAGCATTCAAGAAAGTATTTTCTTTGGGAAAGAGTCCTTAACAGTTGGAAGGGTCTTTGGCTGTCACCTCCCCCAGTTCAAGAACAATAAAAATCACTGCTTTAAACTGGGCTGAAAAGAAAACCACAGGTGCAAAATAGAGTCACTTATGTTAGGCCGCAGGGTTAGCAAACTAAGACTTAATACCTGAACAAATTTCGGTTTCATATCCATCCACCCCACCCATGTAAACCTTTAACAAGTCAACAGGAAATTTATGGATAAACCCCTTCTGTTCTCTTAGAAGGGTGACCTTGCCAAAAACCAATGCGTTCTTTGCTAATAATTTCCCCCTCCTGCTTCTGCCTTTAAAAACATTTCCTTTTCTGCAACCCAACAGAGCTCTTTTCTATATGTTAGATGGCTTGCTATCTGATTCATGGGTCATTTAATAAAGTCAGTTAGCTCTTCAAATTTACTCAGTTTAAATTTTTGTGATCTACAGTGCTCAGGGTGCAATATCCAAGTAGGCCTGGGGCCAGTCAGATTTTGAAACTGACACTGGATTACTTATGGGCCAGGCTAACTGTAATTCTTTCTATAATCCTGTAGGGAAAATGGTGTTGCCCCATTTTGTTATTGTGGAAACAGAGGTCAAGAAAGATGAATTAGGTGGCTTGCACAAAGACCAGAGACTTGGAAGTGGTCAGAACCCTGTTACAACGCAGAGCTCAGAGCTGAAGTCCTTAGTAATTTTATTATTTCATGCTGATGGCCTATTACTATTTGTGCCTCATCAGGCAGATCTGGGTAATAGTGCAGGTGGGGGCAATACGGAAGGCCAGGGTAGAACAATTTGGAATTATTCTAAAACTTCAGGTAGTACAAGGTAGTGACTGGTAGGCTGAGCTGTCTCTCAAAGACCTGCGTCCTGTCCTGGGCTGAATTAGGTGACCCTCAAAGGTGATGGAAATACACTAGTCAGAAATTGCAGAAATACTGGGCAATTCTCTGGACTCCAGAAGATGAAACACCTCTCAAAGAAATATTAATATTTTTAAGAAGTCCCTTAATGCTGAGCATATTTGGGTTGGGAAACATTTCATAATACAGGTGAACTCTTCTCATGCTTATGTCTACTATATTTCACACAGAAAAGTGGAGTTGGGAAATTAGCTATCTTTGCCAAAGTGTAACTTAAGCAAAGTAGAAGGAATATTTGTCTAAGATTCACTTAACTCATTAATTAGGGAACCAACAGTTCAAATTTCAAAAAACCAACAGTTCAAATTTCAAAAAAAATTTGAAAAGCTGGTTTATATAGTCTGTATGAGAAAAGAATGCTGAAATAGATTGCAAGGTTATATACAAAATTTGTTAATGTCTATAGAGCAATAAAACCATAAACTCTAGGGTGATTTTTTTTTCTATTGGACAAATTATTGGCATCTCTGCTGGTTGTATTTACTAAAGACCATTAAATGCCAGTGAATGAGTGAGGGGAGATGATTGAGGAGGCAGACTTTCCTGACAGAGAGTTCATCTTGGCACCTTTGGTCTATTAAGTTGTTACCAGAAGTTCTGTCCATGTCATCTAAACATGATGACGATGGCCCTGTGGGTAAAGAGAACAGTTCTCAGCTAAATGGAACCTTTGGTTAGATGCCCCATCTGAGCGTGAAGATCACTGTATACACACTAAGTTGTCTGGATTTTGTGTTGCGAACAGGAGCAAGCCATTGAAGTTATAACTGGTATGTGTGTTTATCTAGTTCTTAGTACAATCATATATTCCCACTCTAGGCTCAGGGTGTAATGTTTCTAGATAGGAGTAAGAAATGCAGAAACCCAGTCAAGACCTCATCCAAAGTTCTAATTTCCACTGTGTTATATGATCAGGTTCTCCTAGTGCTTATGAAGAAGGCCTTGGAAGGGGAATATCCTATCTGATCAGATCTGATTTTAGAACATTGATTGCAGGGGAGGGAGTCTGCCTGGAAGGCAATTTGGTGCTGTTCTGTGTACAGAGAACCCCAGCTCCCCTGGAGGTCGCAGGTGCCCAGGAGGACACCTATGTTCTTCTACAGTGAAGTTTAAGAGCCAGGATGTCCATTGCCCAGTGTTGTGCTCAGTGGTGGGGCATTTTTATCTTAAACATGTTTGTTTTTTTTGAGATCACAGAGTGCAATCTACTGTTCGTGAATCTTCTGTCAGTCATAATTATTATTTTTATTTCTGATTTTGAGGACATCAGGTACTATGATGACATACAACACGGCTGTCACATTCAGTCATGAGAAATGATTTTTGGTACCATCATCCCATTAACTGCACGTTAGGGACCTGGAAACATCCCAGAATCCCTCTGTCCCACTGACACCTCACCTCTCCAGTTGCCAAGCCCCAGTGACTGTGACTTCAATATTTCTTCATTTCTTTCCTTTCACCTCTATCTGTGTCTTATCTCGGGTCCTCACGTGTTTGAATTGCCATTATTTGGATTATCATTGCTAAAGTTACCATCACAGCCACTTACCAGTTTTGCTGACTTCAGCACCACATCGGCAGCCCATTGCCAATCTGCACCCTCTCTGGTCTCCCTAAATGAGAAACCTGACACTACACTCGTAATTCTCCCCAACCTCCCCTCATGATTGCGTATCTTGGGGTGGGTCACCTTGGTCTTCTGAAAAAATTCAGACTTCTTTGCCTGATCTAAAGGCCCTCAAGATTTGGACCTTGCCTCCCAGTCTAGTTTATCTCCCACCGACCCCACACTTGAAACTTCCATGGCAGATGAACTTGGAATGCCCTGTTTCTCTGAACCTTCATATCACCATCCTATCCAGGAAGTTGCCTCTGACCCTCTTCTTGTGAGCGCCTATAACGCCCCTACTTCTCTTTCTCATAGCACCTGTGTGTCTGGTTAGTAATTTGTCTCATTAGTCACCCAGTGGCTCACACGAAGAAGAATTCCACATACATGAAACCCCAGATCCTGTTTTCTGACATGCTGCTTGATACAACATAGTCTGTAAATTGTGTGTTGAATGATGGATGAGTTATTGAAAATGTCTCTCTAGGCCATGGTTTTCCACCTTTGATAATAAGTTGTGAGTTAAATTTCAGTGTTTTTATTAAGTTGTCAGAAGGAATTAATATCAATGCTTTTGTGCTTTGAACTATTTCAGTGAGTGGTAGCTCAAGGAGAAGAAATTTGACTATTGCCAGGTTCCTGCATTAAAACAAACTAGAAAATATGGGATCAAGGAAACTATGGTATGATTTAAATCTCTAAATTTCTGTTGGGGGGGAGGCACAGAAATACATTTTCTTCAATTAGTCATTAAAGATCATTAGTCCACGTTCTGTGCTCCATATCATAACTATTTCTTGCTTGAGTTCTGTGACATTGCTTGCGATCCATTAAACCTCTATTATGTTTTCTTTACCAAATTAATCCTCCTTTTTTCTGTGTAGGCTTTGTATCATCCTCTTATATAGTCTTCTATGTTATTAAAACATATGATACAAATGATGTTAAAAATAGTATTCTGGGGGGCACCTGGGTGGCTCAGTGGGTTAAAGCCTCTGCCTTCGGCTCAGGTCATGGTCTCAGGGTCCTGGGATCGAGCCCCGCATCGGGCTCTCTGCTCAGCGGGGAGCCTGCTTCCTCCTCTCTCTCTCTGCCTGCCTCTCTGACTACTTGTGATCTGTCTGTCAAATAAATAAAAATCTTTAAAAAAAATAGCATTCTGGGATCTTCAATGCTTTTGTGCATTATTTGTCTTTTTCAATTATTACAATTTAGAGAAGAAAGACATTTCAGAAGTAAACATTTGACTTACTATAACACCTCTGCCCAAGTTCCCTATGCCTGAATAATTTGTTCATTCACCCACATCTATTTTATCCACATCGTATGTGTGCATGTTGCACAAACATTAAACCAGTCTTGTGCTGATTACCTTTCAACCCCTTTTCTCACGCAAAGAAATCTCCCTCAGGAATTCTGCTCTGAGAATGTTTGGGACTGATAGATATTAGCGTGTAGGAAATGGCTGTTTCCAGAGTAACTCCCAGCTTTTCTTGTGCACACCAAAGTTTAACTTACAACCTGTGAAGATGCATAGAAAAGAGCAAGAACAATGGCTATAATGAAAAAATGAACCAAGGGGAGTCACAAAAAGAATCATCAGCGATGTCTTCAGCACAATGTTAAATAATTTATGTTGATTCCAGGGCTCAGAAAGAGGTCAGAGAAAGGCATCCCTGGTTGGGGAAAAGGGTGACATCCTTATAGACTAGCAGATGTTGATCTGGCCTCTCTATTCTGTGTAATAAAGGAGGAAATTAAAAGTTCTATCCATAAACCACCAAATTGAGGCTTTAAGAAAACACAGTCAATCCTTATTATTCTCAGACTCTCTACTTGAGAATTCACTTGCTAAAATTTATTTGTAACCTCAAAATCAATACTCCTGGGCCTTTCAAGTTATTCACAGATATGTGCAGAACCTCAAAATATTGGAGTTGCCCTACATGCATGTTCCCAGCTGAGGGGGAATAAGGTGATGCTCTGCCTTTTCTTCCAGCTCTCATACTCTAAACAAGTGTCTATAAACAAGTGTCCTTTTCATGGTCTATTTAGTGTCATGTTTTCCACATTTGTGTGTGTGTGTGTGTGTGTGTGTGTGTTTATTATTGGTGGTGGTGATGTTGATTTGCCATTTAAAATGGCCTCCAAGTGTAGTGTGTTGAAGGGCTGTCTAGCATATCTAAGTGCAAGAAGGCTGTGATATGTCTTTTGGGGAAATTGGTGCTAGATAAGCTTCATTGAAACATGAGTAATAGTGCTGCTGACTTGAATTCCATCTTGAAGAAATTTTCAGTGTATATTACATAAGTTGTCTTGAGGGCACCTGGGTGGTTCAGTGGATTAAAGCCTCTCTCTTTGGCTCAGGTCATGATCCCAGAGTCCTGAGATCGAGCCCCACATTGGGCTCTCTGCTCCGCAGGGAGCCTGCTTCCTCCTCTCTCTCTCTGCCTGCCTCTCTGCCTACTTGTGATCTCTGCCTGTCAAATAAATAAACAAAATCTTAAAAAAAAAAAAAAAGAGTTCTTATCTTTAAAAAAAAAAAGTTGTCTTTAAGCAGAAACATGCATAAAACAAGGTTATATATTGATTAGTTAATGAAAATGTCATGACCAGAGGCTCACAGGAATCTAACTGTATTTTCCCTTGGAGCAATGTGGCTCACTATTCACTAATTCATTGTTTGCAGTAAATTTAGAAATGCTCACTTCCACAAATAATGAGAGTTGACAGTATATGCAGCTGTGTTAGCTTGGGCTTCTAGGAGCAGATCTCCAGAAAGGAGTGAATTTGAAAATGATCCCAGGAAACGTTGGTATGGGCTTAGGGAAGTGAGACAGAAAAGCAAAAGCAACCAATAAAGGGTGAGTTAATAAAGCAAATGACTTCTGTGGGCAGCTGAAACTCAACCCAGGCACTCTGAGAGCCAATGAAGAACACATACCATGGAGTTTAATTCCATTATGGTCCAAGTTCATGCTTTGTATGAATTCAATTCTTCTAAATTCATTTTAAATAAATTTGTCTTAAGGCCCCACATATGGTCTATCTTGGTGAATGTTTCACATGTCTTAGAAAAAAGTGTGTATTCTATTGTTTTCTGGTAGATATTCTTTAAAGGACACTGATTTTCTGTCTACTTGTTCTGTAGATTACTAAGAAAGGAATGTTGATATAACAAAGTATATTTGTGAACTTGTCTATTTGTCCACTTAGTCCTATCAGTTTTTGCTTCATGTTTTGTTGTTAGTTGCATACAAATTGATGACTGTATGTCTCCTTGATGATTTGACCATCCTTATGTATTGTCCCTTTTTGTCCCTGATAAGTAATTTGATATTAGTATAGACAATACAGCTTTCTTTTGATTGCTGTCTCTGTGGCTTATTTTCATCCTTTTAGTATATGTATATCATCATAGTTAAAGTAGGTTTCTTGTAAGTAGAACATAGTTGTTGGTGTTTTTTTGGGGGGGGGAATATGGTTGTTTTTTTATTTAAGTCCAATCTGACAATCTTTTTTTAATGGTGTTTTAAAAATCATTTATAATTAATATGATAACTAATACGGTTGACCCTACCATTTTGTTATTTTTCTATTTGACTCCTGTGTTTATCATTCTTCTGTCACCTCTTCCTGTCTTCCTTTGAATATTTTTTGGTATTCCATTTGAATTTATTTGCTAGTTTTTTTGGCTATATCTGTTTGTGTTTTTTTTTCCAGTGGTTGCTGTACAGATTAAAATATACATGACTATGTTTTCAGTCTACTTAGAGATCATATTTTATAGCTTTGGGTAAAATATAGGACTTATAACCATATGGGTCACTTTGTCTGCCCCCCTTTATCTTATGGCTGTTAGATGTATCACATTTACACCTTCCCAGACAAGGCTAATTTTTTGCTTTCAAACTTTATACATACTTTAGGGAACTTAAAAAAGAAAAATATCACTTTTTAAAGACATTTATCACTTCTATTGTTTTTCTTTTATTCCTGAAGTTCCAAGTTTCCCTCTGGGAACATTTCCCTTCAGCCTTAATTCCTTTAGCAATTTCTCTGATAGCAGATATATTGGCAATGAATTCTCTGTTTTTCTTCATCAAGAATAACCTTATGTTACTTTCGTTCCTGGAGGGCATTTTCACGGATTATAGAATTTTGAGTTGATATTTCTTCTGGCACTTTCAGAATATTGCTCCACTGCCTTTATAATTTCTGATGAGGAATCCTTAGTATTCTCTAGAGTGAGTGTAGTGTTAGAATTGTTGTTCCTCTTTATGTAATGCATCATTTTGTTATGACTGCTTTCAAGACTTTTCTTTATCTTTGTTTTTCAGCGTGGCTTTGATGTGTATAAGCATGTTGTTCTTTGAGTTTATTTTGTTTGGGGCTAACTAAATTTTTTGAATTTATAAATTTATATCTTTATCAAAGTTGAGGAGTTTTTAGTCATTGTTTCTTCAGATACTTTGTCTGTCATGATGTCTCTCTCTTCTTAACGACTCCAGTGATACCGATATTATCCCATAGGTCCCTGTGGCTGCTTATTTTTTAATCCTTTTTTTGGTCTGTTCTTCAGATTAGATCATCTCTCTCTTTTTTTTTTTAAAGATTTATTTATTTATTTTAGAGAGAGAGAGAGAGAGAGATGGCACACACAAGTGGGGGCAGGAGCAGAGAGAGAAAATCTTCAGGCAGACTCATTACTGAGCATGGGGCCCAATTTGGGGCTTGATCCCACAACCCATGAGATCATGACTTTAGCCAAAACCAAGAGTCAGACATTGAACCAACTGAGCCACCCAGGTATCCCTGGATCATTTCTGTTGATCTATTTTCAAATTTTCTGATTCTTCTCTCTGTCATTTCCATTGTTATTGAGCCTACTAGTAAGTTTTTTTTTACTTTCAGACATTCTATTTTTTTCCTTTTTTCGCCAAGATTTATTTATTTATTTGAGAGAGAGTGCATGAGTGGGCGGTGGGGGAGAGAGAGAAGGAAGGTAGACTCCCTGATGAGTGCAGAACCCCATGCAGGGCTCTATCTCAGGACCCTGAGCCAAAACCAAGAGTTGGACTCTCAACTGACTGAGCCACCCAGGTGCCCCAGACATTCTATTTTTTCATCCTCAAATTTCTTTTTGGCTCGTTTGACTAGTTTCTCTTTCTCTACTGACAACACCTATCTTTATTTTCATTTTAGAAGTGTTCACATTTACCTCATGGAGGAATGTTATAGTGACTGCTTTAAATGATTGATTCCTGTTGGTTTTATTCCACACTGCCTTATGGGTTTGGTCTCTTGCATTTGACCTCTTGGATTTTCTCTCTGACATCTTGCCACTCCTGCTTGTCTGCTGGGCAACTCCACCCTCATGGCTCAGTCCTGCATCCGGCAGTCCTGCATTTGATGGTGCCACATCAAAGGTATGTTTTGAGCCCTCAGCTAGACTATTAGATCTTTGATGATTAGATTAGGACAGTTAATTCTTCCCTTAAGAGTGTCTTCAACCATGCTGGACAATTTGACTTAAATTAAAGTGAGGGGATTCATTGATAGAAAATCCAGGTCCAAGCCAGCCAGTGTAATACTTCATTACAATGTGATTATTATCTTGACTAACTCTCTTCATTCCAAGTATCTGTGGAATTTCATGCACCAGAAATGTAGTGCGCATTCCACACTTCTCAACATTTTCAGCCCAATTATAATTGCAGGCAACCCTCATAAATCTAATTCTATATTTTACAGAGACTTCGTAGGTACCCAGGCCAGATGGAATTCATGTCTTAGAGTATCGCTGTCAATCATAGCAAGTTCAAACCAAGCATCCGTTAACATAACCTGCCATTCTTCTGTCATGCTCACCTGCTTCATTAAGATATTGGCAGCATTTAGCAAGGCTGAAAAGTTGACTGATTCATTCATTCATTCACTCATTCTTCAAGCCTTCCTTTAGCAGACATTTATTGTGTGTCTGGCAGTAGCAGAGGATGCCTTTGGAGTGTGTTTGAGGCTTTCATGTTGAGTCCTGGGTACCTGTGGGGTGACAAGTTTGTTGAGAAGAAGCTAGGTAATGGTGGATCTCTACTCTCTCTGCTGATACAGAGAAGGGAGAGTGAGTCTGCAGCAGAACAAATCCAGGAAGTCCCACACCAGGGAGGAAGAATGTCAGGGGCCCATCTGCTATAACAACAATAACAACATCAAGAAGAGTTCAATAACTCTGAAGTTCAACAATGTTAATAAGCCACAATGTACCACAGGTATTATCTGAAATTACCTTAGGGGTAGGTACAATTATTCTTGTTATTTTACAGATAAAGAATTTGAAGCACAGAGAATCTAACTAGCTTACCCCCAATCTGAGTCTGTAAGCAGCTTTCTGATCCGGAAGCTTGAACTTTGATCCATGGTGCTCACTCCCACAGTGATCAGAGAACCAAAAAAATGATTATTGTGAAAACATACAGAGTTTCTGCTGAGCAATACTTTTCTAAGAAGCCAGAAAATACAAATATTATGTAAAAAGATCAAATACCTTATTATTTATTCCAATGAATTTAATCTATGTTAAATTGAATTTAAATAAATGAATTGATATGAATGGAAAGAGATTACAGATTAGAGGGGTGTGAGGAAAACTCTTGGGAAAATACATTTAAGGGTCTAAGACCATCTGACACTAATCTGCACAGATTTTTATTTTCTTAAAGGAGACATGAAATTAATGGATTGTAATTGTTATTGATTGTTTTTTAAGTTATGGTGAAATATATAACATAAAATTTATCTTAACCATTTTAGGTGTACAGTTCAATATTGTTAAGTACATTTACATAATTATGTATCCAATCTCCAAAACCCTTTTCATCCAGCAAAACTGAAACCCTATACCCATTAAGAATAACTTCCCATTTCTTCCTCCTGCCCTGGCAACCACTCTTCTACTTTTCATCTCTAACTTTGACTACTCTAGGGACCTCATATAGTGGAATCATATAGTGCTTGTCTTTTTGCAAAAGGATTAATTCACTCAGCATAATGTCTTCAAGGCTCACCCATGTTGTAGCCTGTGTCAGAGCTTCCTTCCTTTTTTAGGCTGAGTAACAGTCCATCGTGTATGTACACCACATTTTGGTTATTCATTCCTCTGTTGATGGACACCTGGGTTGCTTCCACCTTTTGGCTATTGTGAATAATGTTATTATGAACACCGGTGTACTCTGCATTAAATCCTTTTGGGTATATTCCCAGTTGTTGATTATTTTTAACCAAGGATCTGTAAATATTTTGTGACTCTCTTTCCTATAAGTTCTATGTTGTAGTAAGTGAGGAGAATAGGTAATTTCTGTGAATTTTCTGGGAAAAAAAAGCTCTTGGTTTATAAAGTGTATGAGTCAGCTTTCCATTTCCTACAGAAAAATAAGACTAGAAAACAACTATACTTTGTTGAACCAATTGAGTTAAGAGAGGTTTGGTCAAACCAACCGAGTTAGGATAATGGTCACCACCAGCCCATAAGTTATGTCCCAGAGCAAGTCAAAAGACTATGAGTAACTCCCTGCTTTGGAGGATGTCCCAACAGAGTAAAGACATTCAGCTGGAAAACATGGGGCTCCCATGGTCACCAACCTTCAGTTAAATGAGGAGCACCATCCAGACAACTGAAGGAGCAGTTCAGACAATATCTGAATTTTTCCCAGCACTGCATCTTTTGGGCAATGAGGGGACCATAAAAACCCTTTGGGCCAGTCCCTGACCACGGATATCCTGTGATTTCCATCTCTTTTTCAATGAAAAAAAAAAAAAAAGTTTGGTCTGAGAGGAGAGATGACCTGCTTGTTTTACAGATGTGAGGAGACTTGAAGAATCTTGTTTTTCTTCTCTTAAGAAGATGATCAAGGTCAATATTAATCCACATGGCACACTTTTATTTGAAATAGAAAGGGTCAATCAGGTGGACCTATGCAGCCCCATAAACACGTGGTGTAGGCAGCCTCTGGCTTGCGAAATTGAAACCCATATTTGTCTCTTTGCTCTGGCACTAACCGTTCTTGCACAACCATGCTTATTCCAATCTCATTCTCGTGGCCCCATTTTCCAGTTACACCATGAAACTGAGTAAATATTTTTTTTTTAAAGATTTCATTTATTTATTTGACAGAGAGAGAGAGATCACAAGTAGGCAGAAAGGCAGTCAGAGAGAGAGAGAGGAGGAAGCAGGTTCCTTGCTGAGCAGAGAGCCCGATGCGGGGCTTGATCCCAGGACCCTGAGATCATGACCTGAGCTGAAGGCAGAGGCTTAACCCACTGAGCCACCCAGGTGCCCCGAAACTGAGTAAATATTTGTTTACCCAGTGTGTTTTTTGGCTCAGTAAGCAGTTAGGATTTGAACAGGCAGACTCAGAAGAGTTGGAGGTGGGAGTAGCTCCCTGTGGGCGTGGCCACGGAAGGCCTTCAGAATGAGGAAAGAATGTGGATACTTAGGAACTGGGAAAAATGGTCTATCTTCAGAAGACTTTTATCTCCTTTCATGTTGGAGTCAGAGCCTACACTACATGGCAAATGCAGGCTTTTAGATCGGTAGTATGCACTGTTGTAAGATATACAACAATCTTCTTTAATACAAACAATCTTCTTTAAAAACTCCATAAAGGTAGAGACTTCTAAAGTTAAGCATCTTTCAGGGAATTCTATTATGTGATATATTCAAAGGAATAAGGACTCACTCAGTAAAAGGGTATATTTTTAAAGAAATAGTAACTAAGATAGCTGTTTTCTATTGCTGGTGCTGGGTATTTAATGGCAATAAATTGCTTCTTAACTCAAAGTAATGACAGATAAAGGCCACAAATCTTTTTAATTGTAGCTTTTTAATTCGTTTAATTTTGGATTTCAAGGAAATAATTTCTTATTTTGTACTCACCTTTATGAATTTTCAGAAGCCAGGATCAACTTGTCTCTGGCTACTATACTTTTTTGATTTCATATTAAATACTTTTCTTAAAAAAGGATTTTATTTATTTATTTGACAAAGAGAGACACAGCGAGAGAGGGAACACAAGCAGAGGCAGAGGGAGAAGCAGGCTTCCGCCAAGCAGGAAGCCAGATGCGGGACTCAATCCTAGGACCCTGGGATCATGACCTGAGCCGAAGGCAGATGCTTAATGACTGAACCACCCAGGCACCCCCTATTAAATACTTAAAAAAAAAAAGATTTTATTTATTCATTTGATTTAGAGAGCGAGAGAGCATGAGCAGGGGCGAGCAGCAGGCAGAGGGAGAGGGAGAAGCAGGCTCCCCACTGAACAGTGAACCCAATGTGGAGCTTGATTCAGGAACCTTGGGATCGTGACCTGAGCAGATGTTTAACCGGCTGAGCCACCCAGGTGTCCCAAATTCATATTAATTTCTAATTGCTGATCTCAAGCATGTTTAAAAACATATATTCTGGATATATTCCAGATATTCTGGATATTTTAATTCCTTTTTATTCAAGATTTCCACAGAAATAGGTTAACTTTTTTTTTGATAAATCACAGATATTGAAAATTGGAGTTTATTCCTTTATGCCTTCAAGAGATGCTTATTGAAGAATTATCATGTACCAGGCCTGTCCTAGGCACCATGGAGATGGTGGTAAACCAGATAGAGTCTTACTTTCATGGAGTTCATATTCTAGTGGAGGGAAGCAAATGATAACAGGCAAAAAAATAAAATAATTTTGGGTATTGTATAGGAAATAAAACAGGGTGCTGATTTTATTTTTTTAAATAATCTCTAGGCCCAACACGGAGCACAAACTCACAACCCCGAGATCAAGAGTCACATGTTTAACTGACTGACCTAGCCAGGTGCCTCAAACAAGGTACTGATTTTTAAAGGTGCTAGGAAGGAGTTTGCCCAAAAAGACTTCTCAGAGGAGGTCAGGTTTGAGTTTAAACCTGGGCAAGAAGCTACACATGTGAATATCTGAGGAAGAATGTTCCAAGCAGAGGAAACAAGTGACAAGGCCCTGAGGCAGGAAGATACTTGAGAAATTCAAGGAACAGAGGAAAGACTCATGTGGTGTGAATCTGGCAAGTGATGGAGAACAGACAAAGTTAAGAAGGAAGAGCAGGAAATGCCCAGAGCATTTAGGACCTTGTGGGTTATGTTCAGAGTTTGGATTTTATCCTAAAATTCAAGAGAAGTCATTGGAAAACCTTTTAAGTAGGAAGATGTTTTATAAAGACCAGTCCAGCTGTAGTGTTGGAAAAGGGATTGAGGAGGGAAAGAGTAATTAGGGGGTCAATGTTGTAGTTTGGATAAGAGAAAAACCTGAACCAAATGGGGCAGAAAAGGTGAAGAGAAGTAGTTCCATCTGACATGTATTCTGGAAGGAGAGCCTGAGGGCCTTAAGATGAATGGATGGATACGGGAGACGAAGGAAAGAGAAGAATTGTGGGTAAATTCTAGACATTTGGCTTGCTGTGGTGGTACAAGTCAGATAACACTACAGCCTAGGACAGGAAGAGTTGAGTGCTGTGGGAATGAAGAGTGTTTTGTCTCACATAATGGCCTTTTTTTTTCTTTTTAAGATTTCATTTATTTATTTGACAGATAGACAGTGAGAGAGGGAACACAAGTAGGGGGAGGGGCAGAAGGAAGGGGAGAAGCAGGCTCCCTACTGAGCCAGAAGCTGACCCTGGGATCATGACCTGGGCCCAAGGCAGACGCTTAATGACTGAGCCACCCAGGTGTTTTAAGATACTGTAGTAATTATATAAAAATATAATGTGATGCAACTGTTATAAAAACGCATATCAGACTTCCAAATGGAGGTGTTAGGTTGCAATTAATAATTCGATTCAGCCACTGTTCTTGAGCACCCATTTGTGGATGGGTAAGAGAGACCAAAGAGAATAACACAGTACATCTACCCTCAGCAGCTTCCCATCTGCTGTGAGATCAGACAACTAGGTAAGTCCACTTGGAGAGTTAACTTGGTAGTCATAGATTTAACTACTAGCAAATAGCCCTGAAAGCCCCGTGTCTTGGAGGCATGGGCCAGAGAGGTAATGTCTCCTTTCCAGAGCTGCCGTGAAGACACAGAGCTGTGGCTGACTTTGGTCTCAGGGGCTGCAGGACTGGGCTGTGGCAGGGAGTCCCTCACATTGGCTTTGCCAGGGAACCAGCTGCTTCAGACCTCACCTGTATCTCAGCAGTGTTTCTGGTTTTAAGGTTCCTTCTGAGCTCAGGTGGGTTTCTATCTAAGGTCCAGGCAGTTATTTGTGCTATCATTGTGGTGCAGTCAAGGAAAAAGTGGGAAAGAGAGAATCTCCTCGGAACTGAGGAGAGGTTCTGATAAGCTCCAGGAGCAGATCAGAGTTAAACAGACTTTCACAGGTGGAGATGGGTAAGGTGCAGGTGTGCTGGAGGTCAAGGGGTAACCAAACTTCCAGCTGAGGGAGGGTAGGGTGTAATCCAGGATGGTATGTATGGTCTTTGTTGAATTAGAAGAAAACATTATTACTGCAAATATAATCTGAGGGCAAAACTGTTAGCCTTTGAATCAGCTCTTTGCAAAATATTAAAGTGGCTTTTAAAATTATCATCGTATCAGAGAAGTTGTGTGGAGGGAATGGGTGAGATCAACCTAATCAAGATGGAAGTCTTCAGGAAGGACGTGGGCAGTCTGTCACTTAACCTGTGGAGTGCAATGCCTACAGTTTTTGGAAAACCCAGATACAACTAACATTTGTTTTCAAATCTCCTGGTTAGCTTGCTTAAGGACAGATGACTTAAGCGGACTACTATTTTCTAACTAATTATTGTAGCTGGAGAGCATAAAGCATGAGTCACCTTGTCCACTGCAGTTGTCCTCTGTCCCGTCACCCCCTCTCCTGTAAATCTTGTCTTTGAAGACCTTTTTTGGCCAGACTACAGACTGTGTTTCCCTCTTACGAATAAATGGCATGCAGATAAACCACGTCTCTAAATTTTTCCTTGGCACCTGTCAGGCCCCTTGGGTTGCAGCAGACTGGAATCCAGTGCATTTTGGTGTCGACATGCAGACATTCTGGTCTGCTGAGGGGTAGTGTGGTGGCAAAAATAGCCTGAATCCTTCCTTCGGATATTCTAGAAAGCACCCCAAACAAGAGTTTTAGATATTTTCTCTAGGAAAAAAGGTAGCATTTGATCAATTTTTTAAAATCATAAAGTTTCCTGTTTCTTCACTTATTTAATGAGTGAGAACACCCTGATTTACTTCATGTTTTACAAGAATCACTCTGGTATGGATGGGTTGGAGAGAGAGAAAGTACAAGGCGGAGAGCCAATGTGGCCATCATTTGGTGTTTATGGAGATGGTGGCACCTGGCTAGTAGAATAGTGGAGGGGAGCAAAGAGAGCAGATTTAGGGGTATATTTTGGGGGTAAAATGTTCCTGATGGACTATTGGGAGAAGTCAAGAAAGGGGAAGAGTTAGGGCTGGTTTCAAGTTTTTCTGGGCTGAGGAAGACAAAGGGCTGGGTCGGGAGCATTCTGAGAGAATGGAGAACATGTTTGGTGGATTATATATCAAAAGTTTAATTTTGAATGTAGTAAGTATAAAGGGATTGTAGGAAATACAAATTGGTATATTAAGTAGGGAGTTGGAAAAATAGGGTTGGAGTTCAAAATCAGATTTGACTTAGAGCTGTTTTCTGATTGTTTCTGGTATTTAGGAAAGACATCAATATTTATGCATAATGACCCCTGTTTATATATATATATATATATATATATATATAAAATATTTTATAAATATATAAATATATATATTTTATATATATATATTTTAAGAGTTTATTTATTTATTTAGAGAGAGAAAGAGAGAGCACAAGTTAGGGGAGGGGAAAAGGGAGAGGGAGAGAGGAGAGGATCTCAAGCAGACTCCACACTGAGTACAGAGCTAGATGCAGGACTTGATCTCAGAACCAGAGGTCATGACCTGAGCTGAAATCCAGAGTCAGACACATAACCAGTTGAGCCACCTGGGTGGCTTGTTTAATTTTTGTCAATTTGAAGCATCAAAAATTATGTTACGAAACTATTTCAGTGAGAAAAACACCAGAGCAGAAAGTTTCTGACATGCAATATCATTTTTCTTCTGGTAGCCATCTCTATGAAATTCATACTTGAAAATTGTATTCCCTAATGATAAATCACACGTCCTTACCCATAAAAACTCAAATAGAAAAGTCCAATTTGTCTTGTATCCAGATATCTTTTTGATATTTAACAGATATTTAATAGTTCTTACTCTTCTGTTGCTGAAAAATTCTATCCTAAAGCCATTAGGCTGGTAGGGCAAGGTCAATGTCTATGTAATGGGGAGGGATAGGTTTTTGCAGTTATATTGTTTTTATGTTCGGGAATGTCCTTGTTTATAAGAAATATTTGCCAGCGTATTCAGAGGTGAGGATTGTTATAACTGCGACTATTCTCAAATGCCTTAGGAAAAAAGTTTTTTGCATAGTGCTTGCTGCCTTTTCGTAAGTTTGATATTATTTCAGAATTTAAAAAAGAAATGAATATTTTTCAAATGATTTTCAAATGATTCACTTAAACTTTCTAGTTTACAAATTAAAACGTTTTCTGATGCAATAAAAAACAGAAATAGCATTCGAATTAGCGTAAACAAAAGGAAAATGTGTTAGAAGGATTTAAGATTGCTTCCTGGAATCCAAGAACAGGAGGGAGTCTCAGGTATGCATGGGAACTGGGGACTGATGGTGATCAGAATACCCTGTCTTCACTTCTGTCAGTGTGTCTTCTTGGTTCTTCTCTCTGCAGACCATTCTTTCCTGCTTCTCAGTCAAGTATGGCTACCACCTACTTCAGGGTTTCACATACCACAGTTTAGGTATTCAGAGAAAGACAAAGGCAAGGTCCAGTCCAAACATTAGGGGAAGGAGTTTGCTTAGCCCAGCTCAGCGTAAGGGTTTCCCTCCATCAGTCAGCTGTTGCCAGATGGTGGAGTCCCATTGTACTAACCTGGGCATTCTTTAAATGACCACAGGGACAAGATGGTAAGGCACAGGGTCAGTTTCCAGAAAAGGGGAGAAGCTTCCAAAAATGAAGAGAACTCTACAGAGTTCTAAAATAAACCTTTAGTTTATTTTATATTGTATATTTATATACAATATTTATTTATATTCAATAGAAATATAAAGATATTTATGTATCTTTTCATATACTTATATTTAATATATTATTATATATAAATACATTAATATCTTATATATTAGATAGGTATCTAATATATGATATTTAATATATATTAAATATAAAGATAAAAATATGAAAATATAAATATATAAATTTAAAATATAAATATATTATATAAAATATAAATACAAAGTTCTAAAATAAACTTTTAGCTTATTTTATATTGTATATTTATATACAATATATACAATTATTGTATTTATAAAATAAAAATTATGTTATAATTATATTTTATATATAAATTACATTTTATATATGTCTGTGAACAATAATTATATTGTCCACAGATCATGACATATTTTCTTTTCCCTCCTACTAATATAATTCTTATTTCTGTTTCATCTTCCTTTTTTTATCTGCTGTCATTTCCAAATATTATAAAACGGTAATGCTTGTAGAGGCTGTACTTGAGGGTTTTATGTATGAAGTTGACTTTTGGTTTAGGAGAGGGAATCTTTCTCACATTAATGAATTATCATTCCGAGTCTAGTTCTGAAGAGTTTTCGACAGAAATGGATGACGGATTTTATTGAAGATATTCTTGGTATTAATGAAAGAATTCTTTTTTTTCCTAAGGCCTTGTATAGAACTAATATATTCTTAATATTCAACTGTTCTTGAATTTATAGGTCAAACCAGGGGTTGGCAAACTGCTGCTACTGGCCCACTCCAGTGGGCCTGTGTTTGTAGTGTCCTGGAGCTAAGCATGATTTTTTACATTTTTAAAGGGTTTTTTAAGGAAAGAAGGAAGGAGAGGAAAGAAAAGAAAAAAAAGAAAAGAAAAGTAAAGAAGGAAGGAAGGATGGAAGGAAGGGGAAAAGGAAAGGAAAGAAAAGCAAAGAAACAAAAATATGTGAGAGAAAACTTACATTTTTATTCACATTTTCCCCCTCATTTTAGCTTTTTCTTTATTTTCCTGTTACAACACAAATAACTAGGACATACTTAGATTTTTTGGTCAGTTCTACAAACGTTCTGCTTTCTCATTCATTAACTGCAACTTTGGCCTTTGGGTGTTTTGTTTTGTTTTTTTCTTTTACTTTTCTCGAAGATCCTCTTGGTGTTTTCCTTTTGTTTTTCTTGGCTTTTTGAGTTTTTATTTATTTTCTTCCTTTTAAACTAATTGAAAGTAATTAAGTGTAAGACTTCCCTTTTGAGTACAGTTTTGATCATATTCCATATGTTTTGAATATAGTTTGTAAATAGTAATTTTAAATTCCTTTTTGTCCCAAGAGGGGAGTTCTTCAAGAGAGACTGTGGAATCTGAAAAACAACCTGAGGGTTTTGAAGGGGCGGGGAGGGGGGGGTGGGAGGTTGGGGGAACCAGGTGGTGGGTATTAGGGAGGGCACCGATTGCGTGGAGCACTGGGTGTGGTGCGAAAACAATGAATACTGTTACGCTGAAAATAAATAAAAAATTTAAAAAAAAAGAGGGGAGTTCTTTTAACCTCCATGTGGTTGTTTTCCTGTGTGTGTGTGTGTTTGTGTGTGCTTAAGCATGGCCTGTCTCTTTTCCTTTGTTCTCTCTTCCCTCCCTGCCTTCCTCCTGTCCTTCTCTTTTATATGCACACTATATTTTGTTTTTTGTCTTTTCATCTTGCATGCTGGTTTCAACAAAAATGTTTATTTTTCTTTGTTAAATTTATACTTAAACATGCATCTCTTGATTTATTAAAATCAACAATAAAACCACACTTTAAAGTCATCTCCATGCATAGAAACACATTTATCACGCTTTTATTTCTCTAATCCTTTCTTTCTCAACTTCTAGTCTTTTAAAACATATTCAGCGCCTGCAAATGCAGGTTTCTCTTTCTGTCTGTATGTATAGTTTTTTTAAAAGGCACTTTTGGGGGGTTGAAATACACCCTAATTACAGGAAAGTACAACCTGTCCAATATTTATTACTAATTACTAATTTTTCATTATTAAAATATTTTTTAAGAATAGTTGTGTGTTTTGTGGTCAATTTACTTTCCTTTCTATGATGACTATTTTAACTTAATGTGACATTTTAAATTAGTTTTAATGCTCAGTGCAATTATTTTTATATTATGCCAGTAATTCTCAATCTATGTAGAGTAACGGAATGAAGACCTAGTAAAATCGTTGACTTTGATACATCTTCCAAAGATAATGTATGCATTCACATGTACAGTCGGCCTACCCTTTTCATGGGATTTAAGGGTACCATTCAGCACAGTGAGGAATAGGGACTTTGGTCTCTTTTGTTTATTGAGTCCCTATTTTTCATTTTTCTCATAGTCTGTTGGAGTATAACTAAAGCCATGTAAAACTACACTCGCACTGAAATTCAGGGTCTTGGATCCCCTTTGTGATAAGTTAGCACAGAAAAAGAAGTTTGAGGATTTAGCTGGAACTTTTATCCATCTTTTTTTTTTTTTTTTGCTTGAATTAGGGAGAAAATTTCGAATGCTTCATTTCTTATTCGTGTGTGTGTGTGTGTCTGTGTGTGTAAATAAATATCTATATAACCTCCTTTGTGAAATTGTTCTTATTAGATAAATTCTGGTTAACAGTGTACTTTCAGTAAATAACTTTGCAGCATAGGCTAGGACAGATCGCTGATACTCCCGCTGATTTTAGTTGAGAAGAAAAAAGCCTATACGTTCAGAGAGAGATGCTCAGTGAACCAGAAAAGTGGTAAAAAAGAAAGGTACACAATGCAGGCAACGGAAAGTGGCGATTATGGTTTTTTCCTCTTGAAGGGGTGTGTGTGCAAATTATAATAAGTAGGGAGATTAATTTAGGGAGAAAAAAATTTAATGTTCTGAAGAATGAGTGAGGCTGAATGAGGTAAATTTTTAACTGAAATATGACTGACTTTAATATTATGGTTGAGCAGAACATGGGGAAAATGAGAAGGCTGAAAATGGAGACAGGATTTATAAATGTAACAGCAAGAGTGGGGATAAGCGGATGTCAATTATAAGGAGCACAAAGGCTAGTATTTCATGTGAAATTGATGATTTTCATGAGCCAGTTGCATGGGCTGGGCTTGTTGTTAAAGTTGTCCAGACTTTCACCTCTTCCTTCCTCTCCCCGCCACCTTCCCTTTCCTGTTAGTGAATCTTTAAATTTGGCCACCAGAGTATCCCCAATGGGTATTAATGGCTTATGTTTAGTAAGGCTTTTATTTTATCTTTTTAAGGACTTTATTTATTTGACAGGGAGAGAGAGAGCACAAGCAGGGGGAGCAGCAGAGGGAGAGGGAGAAGCAGGCTCCCCGCCCAGCAAGGAGCCAGAAGCGGAACTCCATCCCAGGACCCTGGGATCATGACCTGAACCAAAGGCAGACACTTAACTGACTAAACCACCCAGGTGCCCCACTGAACAAGGTTTTTAAATAGAAAACATGTAATAGGAAATATCTAATAAATCTAATAAAAGAACTGATAATGTTGTGAGATTAAGACATTTTATATTGCTGTAGTTCTATTATGTATGGCTTAATAACATAGGCTATTAGTCAATGTACGGCAATATAGAAAGTTAGCTAATCAGCACAGACCCTCAAAATCATTGACTAGCTAAATTATTGAGGCTTCACCCTGAAATTTTAATATATGTAAAAACTGTATTCAAGTTGAACCCTCATAAAAGATATAAATGAGAGCAAACCATACGTGGTTGGCCTCTCATTGGAAGTTGCTAGCTTGCCGGTGTCAATCTCGCAGCAAGAATCCCACCACAGGAATCTATTCCACAAAATATTCATGAGAAATGTAATATACTGATCATTTCTTTGGAGTGGTAGATGAGGTTCGCCTTAACATTATAAAGTGGGCAAATAATATAAATCCTCAGAACTTTTTAAATTCTAACTTTTATTCAAGTTTTACACTCCTACGATTTATTTATTTTTTAAAAGATTTTATTTATTTATTTGACAGAGAAATCACAAGTAGGCAGAGAGGCAGGCAGAGAGAGAGAAGGGGAAGCAGGCTCCCTGCGGAGCAGAGAGCCTGATGCAGGGCTCAATCCCAGGACCCTGAGATCATGACCTGAGCCGAAGGCAATGGCTTAACCCACTGAGCCACCCAGGCACCCCACATTCATATGATTTAAAGAGCCCACTGAAATTATAAGATTTGTGAAGGCAAAGAGGAATCTTCAACACATCTCCCCTGCCATGTCAGGTACTTCAACTCTTTTAACTGATTTTGGTATGCCTTCCATATTTCTAAATAGTATACTTACTTTTGTTTTTTAATTTTTGAGTTTTAGATGTTTGCCTATTGACTTCCCACTCTTGAAGATGAAGATTTATCTTACTTCCTCCCCCCTGCCTTCCCCTCCATCCAACTTATCTTGTCCCTTCATCCTGATATAGTCATACTGTAATTCTAATTAGATTAATATAATTATTCTGACTCTTTATGCTATTATGAGCCAGACTATGTAGTAACTGTGATTACTTTTCTGTCCTGGACAGTTTTTTGTTTTTCCTAGAGATTATGAGGTTCTGGTTGTTTATTTGATAAGCTTTCCATTTTTTTATTACTAACTCAACCCTAAATTCTTCACCATTTGTCTAAATCTCCTCTCGATACATTCATGTGCATGAAGTAGTTTATCATTTTTTTCTTCCAAAAGAAGTGTCTCAAACTTTTTACCTGCTTTAGACCTGACCTGTTGCCTTCTGTTGATTCCAGATGTCATCCAAATTCTTCTTCACCATTGCGGTAGATACTCCCTTTGTCTCTGTCTAGTGTTGGAAATCTTGTTTCCTATGTTACGCATCATTATCTTTCTTGATTTATTTACTTGTTTTTGTAAAGCATATCATCCAGTGGTTTTCGGAACACTGTATAGAGAAAGTAAATTTTGAGATAGTATATATCTCAATTATCTTCTGGCTACCAGTGTTACTATTAAGAAAGCAAGGATATTCTGATAACTGACCTTTTCATATGG
Source organism: Martes martes (assembly GCF_963455335.1). Classification (NCBI taxonomy): domain Eukaryota; kingdom Metazoa; phylum Chordata; class Mammalia; order Carnivora; family Mustelidae; genus Martes; species Martes martes. Next base: position 126,935,012 of record NC_137893.1, read on the forward strand.
TACCTGTTTATTTGTCTTGATTACCTCTCTGAAAGCCTGTTAAGTCTCCTCTCTATGCCCAGTGTTCTGAAACTTCGCAATGAATCATCACTCTTATGCTGGGTAAATCTTTATCATTATGTTGGGCCTCCATAAAGGTCTATCCTTTATGGAATAGATCAATTCCATGCATAATGCAACATGCATAATAGAACATGCGTGATGCAACCTATCCCAAAAGAAGTCGTGAATGTCTTCTACCAGCTGTATATAACATATAAAAGAAAGTTTCCTTAAACTCAAGCACTCAAAGGAAAATGAGAACAGCAGCTTGTGTGTATGTTGGCACCATTTAACATTTGCAAAATTGACTCCCAAGAAGTCATTATGGTACTGCAATGGTTCTCAAATTTTGCTATGCATTGGAATCGCCTTGGGATCTTCAAAATGTACTGATGCCTTGCTCCCACACTCCAACATCCTTATTTAATTGCTACGATGCGAAATCTGGGCATTGGGATCATTTAAAACTCCCTAGGTGATTCTACAGCAAAGTTTGGAAGCCTATAAAGAGAACGGCTAATTGGGAATCCTGGATTGTGGTCTACATAGTTGTATGGGCAAACATCGCTAACTCAAGGTAGAGTTGAGGGAGGGTGATGAAATATAAGTGCTTCAGAAGAATGTGGAAGATCAGACTTGAAACCTGACAAGTGATGCCATGAAAGTGAACCTCACTGCTAGGCCAAACAAATATTTTAGTAATTTTTTTTTCTTTTTGACATGTAATTTTGTGTTACTATGAATATGTATTAGGTAGTGATTCTGCAAATAATGGCCTTCTATGATATCTTGCTGAAATCTTGCAGAATACTTCTAAAACCTCAGCAACTATTGGTGACTTCAGAGTTCTCAGGCATCGACCAGGTATAATATATGATGTGGACAAAATTAGTGTTCTCTGTATCACTTTGCATAGTTTGCAGTGGAGACAAGGACCAGATGACTCCTGGGAGCAGAGCTATTGCTGATCCCTGTGGCACTGAGAAAACTTTCCAGTCGGGAAAGTATTATTGAAGAAGACCTTTTCCCAAGTTCCGGTCTACAAAATGCTGTGATCAGCCAAGACTGGGCAGTTTCCTTTTTCAAAATGTTTATTTCTTTTACTTAAAATATTTATATTTTTTATGAAGGTAATGCACAAAATTGAGAAAGTCAACAGTACGGCAAAGCCCAGACTAGCTGTCCCCTGATAATATCTCTCATCATACCTGAGGCTAGTGTTTAAAGGCACTGCTTTTAATTCCTTGAGCCATTAATTAATTTCTTTCTCGATAATACTCTTATTTTTAGATTTCTTGATATCTGCATTTAGTAATTAGGAGTTGATTTTGTATTGCAGAAAATGAAGATTTTTACCCTTTTCTCTCCTCTCCCTTCATTTGCTTTTCTCTTTTCTCCGTTCTCCCAATGGAGTTTTACTGCATTTTTGGTTCAACAGTCAGTCATTGTAATTATATAAAAATTGTTCACAGTTGAACCACCCTACATACTATAATGATATTTCTGCATCTTTTTGACATGGGAACAATTTGGTAGGGAAAGAAAGGCCCCCCCACTTTGCACCACAGCAAACAGGGATGCTTTTTGTGATTGGTCTAAATGTGGGTTTGGGTGAGAAAAGAATCTCTTGAGAGGAAAAAAAAAAACCTTTCCATTCCACAGTGAGTAACCTCCTTTCAGGAATACTCTTCATGCATTTTTAACATTATTTTAGTTGCTCCCCAGTGTTTAATAAAATATTGAATATTGATGATGGCTGCTTTCCCGGCTACTCTGGGGGAATATACTGATTGAAAAAAGGTACAAGTTATTCATTACAGCTATATTTAAAAAATGGGAATAAAAGTATATTATTTAGTTTCCACATATTTGAGGATTTTTTTTTTTTTCAGAGATCTTTCTGTTGTTGATGTTTAACTGTGGTCAAAGAATGTACTTCGTATGACCTAAATCCTTCAGAGTGTGTTGAGACTTGTTTTATGGCTCAGAATGTGGACTCTCTGGCAAATGTTATATGCACACTTGAAAAAACAAATGTGTATTTTACAATTGTTGAATGAAGTGTTCTATAAATGAATTCAGTTATGTTGATTTGGCTGATAGTATTGTTCGGGTCTTCCCTGGCCTTACTGATTTTCGGTTTATTTGTTCTAGCACTTACTGGGAGAAGGATATTGACATCTCTCGCCATTGCTGCGAATTTTTCTACTTATCTTTGTAGTTCTATCAGCTGCTGCTCACATGCATAAATTTCAGGATTCTTATATTCTCTTAATCATTACCTTGATCCCTTTATTATTACACAATGATGCTCTTTATCTCCTACAATATTCATTGCTCTGAAATCTACCTCGTCTGTTGTTAATATAGGGACTCCAGTTTTCTTTTGATTAGTGTTAGCATGATATATCTTTTTTCTGTCCTTTTACTCCTAACTTATTTGTGTCTCTTAGTGAGTTCCTTGAAAGCAGAATACAGGTGGACATTAATCATCGTTAATCCAATCTCTCCCATTTAAAGTGATTATTGATATGTGTGGGCATAAATATCTCACCTAGCTATTTTTTTTTCCATCTGTTATTATCTATGTACCTTCTTCTTTTTTTTTCTCCTTTTTGGAGTTATGACTATATTTTATCTCACCTTTTATTACATTGTCCCTTTTATTGGCTTATTGGCTTTTATCAGCTATAACTTCTCTGTTGTGTTATTTTAGTGCCTGCTTTAGAGTTGATAGTATACATCTTTAGCTTTTATCATTCTCTACACTCATTTGATATTGAACCACATCACATATAACATCAGAAACCCACAACTGTAGGGGCGCCTGGGTAGCTCAGTCAGTTAAAGTGTCCAACTCTTGTTTTTGACTCAGATAATGATCTCAGGGTCCTGGGATCAAGCCCCACACTGGGCTCCCCAATAAGCAGGGAGTCTGCTTGTCTCCCTCTTTCTGCCCCTCACCCCACTCTCTCTCTCTTTAAAATACATAAATAGTGGGGAGTCAAGATGGCGGAGAAGTAGCAGGCTGAGACGACATCGGGTAGCAGGAGATCAGCTAGACAGCTTATCTAACCATTGTGAACACCTACAAATCCAACGGGAAATCGAAGAGAAGAAGAGCAACAACTCTAGAAACAGAAAATCGATCACTTTCTGAAAGGTAGGACCTGCGGAGAAGTGAATCCAAAGCGACGGGAAGATAGACCCCGGGGGGAGGGGCCGGCTCCCGGCAAGCGGCGGAGCAATGGAGCACAAAATCGGGACTTTTAAAAGCCGGCTCCACTGGGAGACATCGCTCCAGAGGCTAAACCGGGGGAAACCCAGGCAGGGTCAGCATAACCCCAGGTCCCGTGGGGTCACAGAAGGACCGGAGGTGTCTGAGTGCCACAGAGCTCGCAGATATTAGAGCGGGGAAGCTGGATACAGCGACAAAGCCGAGGAGTGAGCTCTCAGCCCGGGGTTACCTTGTGCCGGTCGCAGGCTGGGTGGGCTCGGAGCGCGGCTGGAGGCCACGAGACAGAAGTGACCGGGCGCTTTTCTCCAGGTTCCAGCAATTGACTGCTTTCCTCAAGGCGCGACCGCAGGCCAGGGAGGCGGGGCGGTGGGCGCTTTTCTCTGAGGGCGCACTGAGGAGCGGGACCCCAAGCTCTCTGCTCCTCCGGACCGAGAGATTGGGAGGCCGCCATCTTCATTCCCGTCCTCCGGAACTCTACGGAAAGTGCTCAGGGAACAAAAGCTCCTGAAAGCAAACCCAAGCGGATTACTTAGCCCGGCCCGGGCAAGGGCAGTGCAATTCCGCCTGCGGCAAAGACACTTGAGAATCACCACAACAGACCCCTCCCCCAGAAGATCAACAAGAAACCCAGCCAAAACCAACTTTACTCACCAAGAACAGCGGAATTCCACAGCAAGAGAAAGCAAATCTTATCTGGACAAAATGACAAGGCAGAAAAACTCACCTCAAAAAAAAGAACAAGAGGCAGTACCGAAGGCTGGAGAGCTAATCAATACGGACATTGGTAACATGACAGATCTAGAGTTCAGAATGATGATTCTCAAGGTTCTAGCCGGGCTCGAAAAAGGCATAGAAGATATTAGAGAAACCCTCTCTGGAGAGATAAAAGTCCATGCGGGATAAATAAAAGAACTAAAATCTAACCAAGTTGAAATCAAAAAAGCTATTAATGACGTGCAATCAAAAATGGAAGCTCTCACTGCTAGGATAAATGAGGCAGAAGAAAGAATTAGTGACATAGAAGACCAAATGACAGAGAATAAAGAAGCTGAGCAAAAGAGAGACAAACAAATTCTGGACCACGAGGAGAGAATTTGAGAGATAAGTGACACCATAAGACGACACAACATTAGAATAATTTGGATTCCAGAAGAAGAAGAAAGAGAGAGGGGAGCAGAAGGTATATTGGAGACAATTATTGGAGAGAATTTCCCTAATATGGCAAAGGGAACAAACATCAAAATCCAGGAGATGCTAAGAACACCCCTCAAAATCAATAAAAATAGGTCCACACCTCGTCACCTGATAGTAAAATTTACAAGTCTTAGTGACAAAGAGAAAATCCTGAAAACAGCCCGGGAAAAGAAGTCTGTAACATATAAGAGTAAAAACATTAGATTGGCAGTGGACCTATCCACAGAGACCTGGCAGGCCAGAGAGAACTGGCATGATATATTCAGAGTACTAAACGAGAAAAACATGCAGCCAAGAATACTATATCTGGCTAGGCTATCATTGAAAATAGAAGGAGAGATAAAGAGCTTCCAGGACAAACAAAAGCTGAAAGAATTTGCAAACACCAAACCAGCTCTACAGGAAATATTGAAAGGGGTCCTCTAAGCAAAGAGAGACCCTAAAAATAGTAGATCAGAAAGAAACAGAGACAATATACAGTAACAGTCACCTTATAGGCAATACAATGGCACTAAATTCATATCTCTCAATAGTTACCCTGAATGTTAACAGGCTAAATGCCCCAATCAAAAGACACAGGGTATCAGAATGGATAAAAAAACAAAACCCATCAATATGCTGCCGACAAGAAACTCATTTTAGACCCGAAGACACCTCCAGATTTAAAGTGAGGGGGTGGAAAACAATGTACCATGCTAATGGACATCAGAAGAAAGCTGGGGTAGCAATCCTTATATCAGATCAATTAGATTTTAGGCCAAAGACTATAATAAGAGATGAGGAAGGACACTATATCATACTCAAAGGGTCTGTCCAACAAGAAGACCTAACAATCTTAAATATCTATGCCCCTCACGTAGGAGCAGCCAACTATATAAACCAATTAATAACAAAATCAAAGAAATACATCGACAGTAATACAATAATAGCGGGGGACTTTAACACTCCCCTCACGGAAATGGACAGATCATCTAAGCAAAAGATCAACAAGGAAGTAAAGGCCTTAAATGACACACTGGACCAGATGGACATCACAGATATATTCAGAACATTCCATCCCAAAGCAACAAAATATACATTCTTCTCTAGTGCACATGGAACATTCTCCAGAATAGACCACATCCTGGGTCATAAATCAGGTCTCAACTGGTATCAAAAGATTGAGATCATTCCCTGCATATTTTCAGACCACAATGCTCTGAAGCTAGAACTCAATCACAAGAGGAAATTTGGAAAGAACGCAAATACATGGAGACTAAACAGCATCCTTCTAAAAAATGAATGCGTCAACCAGGAAATTAAAGAAGAATTGAAAAAAAATCATGGAAACAAGTGATAATGAAAACACAATGGTTCAAAATCTGTGGGACACGACAAAGGCAGTCCTGAGAGGAAAATATACAGCGGTGCAAGCCTTTCTCAAGAAATAAGAAAGGTCTCAAATACACAACCTAACCCTACACCTAAAGGAGCTGGAGAGAGAACAACAAAGAAAGCTTAAACCCAGCAGGAGAAGAGAAATCATAAAGATCAGAGCAGAAATCAATGAAATAGAAACTAAAAAAACAATAGAAAAATCAACAAAACTAGGAGCTGGTTCTTTGAAAGAATTAATAAGATTGAGAAACCCCTGGCCAGACTTATCAAAAAGAAAAGAGAAAGGACGCAAATAAATAAAATCATGAATGAAAGAGGAGAGATCACAACCAACACCAAAGAAATACAAACAATTATAAGAACATACTACGAGCAACTCTATGCCAACAAATTTGACAATCTGGAAGAAATGGATACATTTCTAGAGACATATAAACTACCACAACTGAACCAGGAAGAAATAGATAACCTGAACAGACCCATAACCAGTAAGGAGATTGAAATGGTCATCAAAAATTTCCAAACAAACAAAAGTCCAGGACCAGACAGCTTCCCAGGGGAATTCTACCAAACATTTAAAGAAGAATTAATTCCTATTCTCCTGAAACTGTTCCAAAAAATAGAAATGGAAGGCAAACTTCCAAACTCATTCTATGAGGCCAGCATCACCTTGATCCCAAAACCAGACAAGGATCCCACCAAAAAAGAGAATTACAGACCCATATCCTTGATGAACACAGATGCGAAAATTCTCACCAAAATACTGGCCAATAGGATCCAACAGTACATTAAAAGGATTATTCACCACGACCAAGTGGGATTTATTCCAGGCCTGCAAGTGTGGTTCAACATCCACAAATCCATCAATGTGATACAATACATTAATAAAAGAAAGAGTAAGAACCATATGATACTCTCAATAGATGAAGAAAAAGCATTTGACAAAGTGCAGCATCCCTTTCTGATTAAAACTCTTCAAAGTATAGGGATAGAAGGCACATACCTCAATATTATCAAAGCCATCTATGAAAAACCCACCACAAATATCATTCTCAATGGAGAAAAACTGAAAGCTTTTCCGCTAAGGTCAAGAACACGGCAGGGATGTCCGTTATCACCACTGCTGTTCAACAAAGTACTAGAAGTCCTAGCCTCAGCAATCAGACAACAAAAAGAAATTAAAGGCATCCAAATTGGCAAAGAAGAAGTCAAGCTATCACTGTTTGCAGATGATATGATACTCTATGTGGAAAACCCAAAAGGCTCCACTCCAAAACTGCTAGAACTTATACAGGAATTCAGTAAAGTGTCAGGATATAAAGTCAATGCACAGAAATCAGTCGCATTTCTTTACACTAACAACAAGACAAAAGAAAGAGAAATTGAGGAGTCAGTCCCATTTATAATCACACCCCAAAACACAAGATACCTAGGAATAAATCTAACCAAAGAGGCAAAGAATGTATACTCAGAAAACTATAAAGTACTCATGAAAGAAATTGAGGAAGACACAAAGAAATGGAAAAATATTCCATGCTCATGGATTGGAAGAACAAATATTGTGAAAATGTCTATTCTACCTAAAGTAATCTACACATTTAATGCAATCCCTATCAAAATCCCATCCATTTTTTTCACAGAAATAGAACAAATAATCCTAAAATTTATATGGAACCAGAAAAGACCTCGAATAGCCAAAGGAATATTGAAAAAGAAAGCCAAGGGCGGTGGCATCACAATTCCAGACTTCAAGCTCTATTACAAAGCTGTCATCATCAAGACAGTATGTTACTGGCACAAAAACAGACATATAGATCCATGGAACAGAATAGAGAGCCCAGAAATAGACCCTCAACTCTATGGTCAACTAATCTTCGACAAAGCAGGAAAGAATATCCAATGGAAAAAAGACAGCCTCTTCAACAAATGGTGCTGGGAAAATTGGACAGCCACATGCAGAAAAGTGAAATTGGACTCTTTCCTTATACCACACACGAAAATAGACTCAAAATGGATGAAGGACCTCAATGTGAGAAAGGAATCTATCAAAACCCTTGAGGAGAATGCAGGCAGCAACCTCTTTGACCTCAACTGCAGCAACTTCTTCCTAGGAATATCGCCAAAGGCAACAGAAGCAAGGGCAAAAATGAACTATTGGGATTTCATCAAGATAAAAAGCTTTTGAACAGCAATGGAAGCAGTTAACAAAACCAAAAGACAACTGACAGAATGGGAAAAGATATTTGCAAACGACATATCAGATAAAGGGCTAGTATCCAAAATCTATAAAGAGCTTATCAAACTCAATACCCAAAGAACAAATAATCCAGTCAAGAAATGGGTAGAGGACATGAACAGACATTTCTGCAAAGAAGACATCCAGATGGCCAACAGACACATGAAAAAATGCTCCACATCACTCAGCATCAGGGAAATACAAATCAAAACCACAATGAGATATCACCTCACACCAGTCAGAATGGCTAAAATGAACAAGTCAAGAAATGACAGATGCTGGCGACGATGCAGAGAGAGGGGAACCCTCCTACACTGCTGGTGAGAATGCAAGCTGGTGCAACCACTCTGGAAAACAGTGTGGAGGTTCCTCAAAAAACTGAAAATAGAGCTACCCTATGACCCAGCGATTGCACTACTGTGTATATATCCTAAAGATACAAACGTGGTGCTCCGAAGGGGCATGTGCACCCGAATGTTTATAGCAGCAATGTCCACAATAGCCAAACTGTGGAAAGAGCCTACATGTCCATCAGCAGATGAATGGATAAAGACGATGTGGTATATATACATAATGGAATACTATGCAGCCATCAAAAGACATGAAATCTTGCCATTTGCGACGACGTAGATGGAACTAGAGGGTATCATGCTTAGTGAAATAAGTCAATTGGAGAAAGACAACTATCATATGATCTCTTTGATATGAGGAAGTGGAGATGCAATGTGGGGGTGTTGGGGGGAGGTAGGAAAAGGAAAAATGAAAAGATGGGATTGGGAGGGAGACAAACCATAAAAGACTCAATCTCCAAAAACAGACTGAGGGTTGCTGGGGGGAGGGGGGACGGGAGAGGGTGGTGGGGAAATGGACATTGGGGAGGGTATGTGCTATGATGAGTGCTGTGAAATGTGTAAACCTGGTGATTCACAGACCTGTACCCCTGGGGATAAAAATACATTATATGTTTATTAAAATAAAAAAAATAAAATAAAATACATAAATGAATGAATGAATGAATGAATGAATGAATGAATATTTTTTTTAAAAGGGCAGTGTCTGGGTGGCTCAGATAGGTAAGCATCTGCCTTTAACTCAAGTCATGATCCCAAGGTCCTGGGATAGAGCCCCATATTGGGCTCCCTGCTGCAGGGAGCCTGCTTCTCCCTCTCCTTCTGCCTGCTGCTCCCCCTGCTTGTGTGTGCTCTCTCTCTCTCTCTCTCTGTTAAATAAATAAAATCTCAAAAAAAAAAAAAAGAACCTTGCAACTGTATCCTTCCATTTCTCTTCCCCTTTCTGACTTTTGTGCTAATGTTGTTCTCTCTTTTATTTCTACATGTGTTACAAACTCAACAATACATTGTTATTGTTAATTACCCCTTAAAGAGATACAAATAATAGGAAGAGAGTCGTGATATTTACTTATATACTTACCATTTCTGGTGCTTTAGTTCCTCTGTGTAGCCCCAGGTGTCCCTGTGGTATCAAGCTGCTCCTTGCTGAAAGACTTCCTTTAACACTTCTTGTAGTGCAGATCTGCTGGCAATGTATTCTCAGCTTTTGTATGTTTGAAAAGTCTTCATTTCACTTGAATTTTTAAATTTTAGATTTACAGAGGTTGTAAAAATAGTAGAGAGAGCTCCTTTACACCCCTTACAGTTTCCCCTGATGTTCCTATCTAACATTGTCATGGTATGCTTGGCAAACAAAGGAACCAACGTCCATGCCTTACTAATAACTAAACTTGAGATTTTATCCAGATTTTATTTTTTTTCCCCACTAACAGTTTTTTCCTATTCCAGGACCCCATCCTGGATACTATGTAGAACTTAGTCCTCGTGTATCCTTAGTCATTCCTGGTCAGTGACAGTTTGAAATTGCCTGATTTTTTTTTTTTTCCCCTTCATGACAAGACCAAGAATACCACAGCGGAAGTGCCCTTCTTAACACCATATCAGGGGTACATTCTACTGTCATGAATTCTCACTGGGGATGTTAATGTTGGTTACTATCGAATTAGTCCTTATTGCCAGGTTTCAGGACTGTAAAGTTATTATTTTTCACTTTTCATACTATATCCTTTGAAGCAAGTCTCTAAGTCCAGCCCACACTCAAGAAAGCAGAACATTATCTTGGCACCTGGGTGGCTCAGTAATTCAAGCATGTCTGCCCTTGGCTCAGGTCATGATCTCAGGGTCATAGGATCAAGCCCGGTGTCAGATTTCCTGCTCAGTAGGGAGTCTGTTTCTCCCTCTCCCTCTGCACATACCCCACCCCCCAGCTCGTGTGCTTGCTCTCTCTCTCTCTCTCTCTCAAATAAATAAATAAAATCTGAAAGGAAAAAAGAAAGAAAGAAAATAGGAGGTTGTGGTCCATATCCTGGAGAAGGAGTATCTACTTAAATTGCTTGGAATTCTTCAGTAAGGAATATTTGTCTATTCTCCCCAACTTAAAAATTTATGCATTATTTATTCATATCAGTGTGTAGGCTGAAAGCAGCCTCCCAAAGATGTCCACATCCTAACCTCTAAATCCTGTAACTAGGTTACCTTATATGGCAAAAGGGATTTTGCAGATGTGACTTGGGGACCTTGAAATGAAAGATTATCCCGGATTATCTGGGTGGGCCCAATGTCATCATAAGCATCCCTTTAAGAGAGAGGCAGAAGGGTTAGAGTCAGAAAAAGAGATGATGAAAGCTATGACTAGAGTAGTACAGACAGCTTCTAGAAGCTGACAAAGGCAAGGACTTTCCCCTATTCTCCAGAGGGAACACAGCACTACCAACACCTTGATTTAAGCCCAGTGAGAGTGGTTTTAAAGACTACCAACATGGGGTGCCTGGGTGGCTCAGTGGGTTAAAGCCTCTGCCTTAGGTCATGCTCCCAGGGTCCTGGGGTTGAGCCCTGCATGGGGCTCTCTGCTCAGCAGGGAGCCTGCTTCCCTTCCTCTCTCTCTCTGCCTACGTGTGATATCTTTCTGTCAAATAAATAAATAAAATATTTAAAAAAAAAGACTACCAACATCCAGAACTTTAAGATCATGAATTTCTGTCATTTTAACAGCTAAATATATGATAATTGTTAAAACGCCAGTGGGAAAGAGACACAATTAGTATGGACTTGTGTATACTTATTTTATATTTCAGGTCACTATTTTTGAAAAATATTTTTGTTGGGTAAAGAATTATAGAGGGGGTGGGGTGCCTGGGTGGCTCAGTGGGTTAAGCCTCTGCCTTTGGCTCAGGTCATGATCTCAGGGTCCTGGAATTGAGTCCCGCATCAGGCTCCCTGCTGAGCGGAGAGCCTGCTTCCTCCTCTCCCTCTGCTGCTCCCACTGCTTGTGCTCTCTCTCCTTCTCTGACTCCATCAAATAAATAAATTATTTTTTAAAAAAAGGAATTATAGAGGTGCACGTGGGTGGCTCAGTTGTTTGAGCCTCTGACTCTTGATTTCAGCTCAGGTCACGATCTTAGGGTCGCGAGATTGAGTCCTAAGTTGGGCTCCGTATTGGGCATGGAGGCTGCTTAGAATTCTCTCTCCTTCTGTCTCCCTCTCCCCCACTCCCTTGCTTGGGTGCACTTTCTCTCTCTCTAAAAAAAAAGAAAAGAAAAGAAAAGAAAAAAGTTATGGATTGGTAGCATTTTTTTCTTTCAGCAGCCTAAAGGTATCATTTCACTCTCTTCTAGCTTACATTGTTTCTGGAGAGAAGTCTGCCAACATCCTCCTCTTTGTTCTTCTGTATACAATGTGTCTTTCTTTCCAGCTACTTTTAACATATTGACCTTAGTATTAGGCAATCTGACTACGATGTACTGTGGTATAATTTTCTTCATATTTCTTATGCTCAAGTTTATTGAGCTTCTTGGATATATGGATTTATAGTTTTCAACATATGTTTTTTTAAACCTTCAAGTATTTGAATTTTTTTCCCTGTGACCCTCTCTTTTCTCCTTTGGAGACCACAATTTCATATACTTTAATCTCCTGAAGTTGTCCCATAACCCACTGGTACCTTGTAGAGTTTCTTCTGGCTCTTTCCTCGCTATGTGTTTTATTTTTGTTAGTTTATATTATTTTTTCCTTCAATTTCACTTATCTTTTCTTCTACAGTATCTAAATTGCTGTTAGTTCCACCCAGTGAATCTTTCATCTCAGACATGTATTTTTATCTGTAGAAGTTTGATTTGGGTCTTACCATGTTCAGTCTTTTCTCTAGTCCCATGAGCATATGGAATACAGTAATAATTACTGTTTTAGTATCTTTGTTACTAAATTCATTGTATGTGTCTTTTCTGGATCATTTTGGGTGGGTTGCTTTTCTTCTTCATAATGAGTTATGTTTTCTTGCTTCTTTGCATGCCTGGTAATTATTAATTGGTTGCTAGACATTGTGAATTTTATCTTTATGGGTGCTAGATATTTTTATATTCCATAAATATTCTAGTTTTATTCTCAAATATGGTTAAATTATCAAAGAAATAGTTTGCTTCTTTTGGGTGTTGTTTCCAGGCTTTGTTGGGGTTGATCAGAAAAGGGTTTAGTCTAGCATTGATTTTCCCCATTATTAAGGCAAAACCCTTCTGAGTATCATACCTATTTTCTGTGAATTATAATGTTCTCCACTCTGACTAGTGGGAGCACACAGTGTTCCTGACCGTGTTGCACACTGTTCCTGACCCAGTGTATCACTGGTGATTGTTTCTTCTCACACTTTTGGGTAGTTTACTCCTTGCTCTTGGGTAATTTTCTCATGATCATGTCCCTGGGGAGGACCATCTTCATGTCTCTGGAGTTGTCTCATTGTTCAGCTCTCTCCTTTAATACTCAGTTCTGTGAACTTTAGCTGTTTTGACCTCCCTGGATTCACCTGCCTGTCTCCTTAACTCAGCGAGATCAGTGGTCTTCCTTTCTGTGCCATAGTCCGGAATATTTCTCCAGGCAGTAAGTTGAAGGTAACTGTAGGCATCACTTTATTTGTTTCTCTTCTCTCTGGGATGACTAGCTTGTGCTATTGAAAACCGTTGTCTGAAAACCATCGTTGCATGTATTTTGTTCATTTTTTCTAGTCACTTCAGATGAAAGAGTAAATCTGGTCTCCTTTACTCCATCTTGCCTGAAAGTAGAAGACTTCTAAATCTTCCCACAAATCATTTTTTAATTGGATGACTGAACTGTAATTTATTTAAGAGACCTTTGTTGTTTATTTGTAATTACTAAATAATATTTTATTGTATTGATGTGCTATCACCAGTCATTTAATAAGGAAACTATTATTTAACATTTGGGGTGAGATTTAGTTTTCATTTTTATAAACAACCACATATTTGTGACTTGCATAGTTTGTTTCCCTACACTATATTTCTAGGTATGGAAGACTGACTGTATGGTAAGGGCCAGAAGGCTGATTTGCCCCAAATGCCCCTAATAATTGTTATCTTGAGAGTATATAGATCCTGTCTTCTGCCTGTCATTTCCCACAAGCAAGTTTTGCAGAAATGTTCAGCTTTCCAGGTCAGAGGTTCTAGAGGTGGCCAACCTGGGCCATCTCCTTAGTAGAGCAGGAGGTCAAAGCTTTGATCTCTTTGGAATGTGGCCACCCAAGGAAGGGCAAAGCTACAGATAGCTGCTGTGCTAGTTGCTATACTATACAAACTTACTGCATGCATATTCCAGCAGTGGGTGCTTTGTCTAGTCTGTTGCTCCTGGACTCCCTATATATAAGTTCCCCCAACAAGCCCATGTCTTGATTTCTGGCTTTGGGTTGTTTCTTGGGTCTTGCTGGGTCATCACCCTCCGTTGGCTTAGAGTCAGCTTGGACATGGCTACACACTGGGTCACTGGTTGACATCTCGGTCAGTCATCATGTGCTGTCAGGTTGGGCTCCAGAGACTTGGAGCTGACTTACATGTTGCTCGCATGTAACTTTTGGATGTCAAGTCTTCCTCAAAATCATCTATTCTCTTGATTCTTCTATGTCATCTTTGGTACATATTTGGATGAAAATATGTGATCTGGGTTCTGAAGAGAAAATAATGTGTCTAGCTCTTAACGTCTCAGTAGGTGCTATAGACTGATGGTGTCCTCTCCAAATTCATGTTTCACATATTTTCACATAATAATTCATATAATCCCTAATGTGTTGGTATTTGAAGGTGGGGCCTATAAGATGTGATAGTTCATGAGAGTAGCATCTTCATGAGTGGGATTAGTATCCTTATGGAAGAGACTCCAGAGAGCTCCTTTAGTCTTTTCTCACTCCCATGTGAGGGCACAGGGAGAAGATGGCTACCTACGAATCAGCAAGAAGCTTCTCACTAGACACTGAATCTGCCAGCACCTTGATCTTAGATGTCCCAGCCTACAGGGCTGTGAGAAATAAATGTTGAAGTCTCCCACTCTAAGGTATTTTTGTTACAGCAGACTGTGTGGATTAAGGCAGTAGGCTTTCAGATTAGAAACACAGACAAAGATAGGCAAATTAAACAACAGAGAAAGGAAGCTTCACTTGGTATCTCTGTGATCAATGTCAGTACATGAATACACCAGAGCATGAAATTCCAGAAAGAACATCTGACCTCAGAGTGACTACAGGTAAATCAAGTTCTGCAACACAAAAAGGAGCCCATCACCTCTTTCTCCTCCTGAGACAGAGATCAAGGGCCGTGGGGCAAACAGAAGCTCTCTGCAGTCTTCCTACTGGAACAGTGATTCCTTAGAATGCCAAAAAATGCTCGGCTCTGGCTTGGAGCTACTATTTTTCTTTAAAAAACAATTCAACAACTTATTCCTGAGAGTTTACTCTGTGCGTGCACTAGAGTAGACCTGCAAATTCCATGGTCAGTAAAGTAGACATATTGCCCACCCTGATGAGTTTATGATCTATAAGGGTGAGCCAGGTATTACTTTAATATAATAATGGAATGCTCACTACTCCTTGACTTTTCTTTTCCTTCATCACCTAGTTGGTTATATGTATAGATATACATATCTATAATATGTGTTTCTACGCATGTGTATCCATGTTTGTGTGTGTGTGTGTGTATTCCTGGAACTGAAAATTTATGATTATTGCTTTTTGCTCTTGGAAATGTAGGAATAGTGTCTATTAGGTACCAAATATCTTCCTTCCCCTTTTTCCTTCTGATCTTCCTCCTCTCCCTCTTTTTTCTTTTCTTGTATTTCCTTTTTCTCTCCTCCTCCTGCCCTGGGGAACTGGTGGATAAGAAGAGGACCAAGATGGCACCCACTGATGACTGGAACAGCATTCCCTTCCTCAGCACTGACATCAAGGGGATTTTGGTTACATACAGGCATCAATTGTCTCCCCACAGGGCTCAGTTCATTGTTAAGTGTTACCTCTTCTCTGCCTCAGCCTGGCCCCCAAGGGCCATTATAGTAGGGTCCCACTCTGCTTCTGCAGGATTACTTCTTCCATGTCTGACCAGTACCAATATGAATGTTAGAAAGCTTTTTTAGACTTTTTTTTTTTTTTTAAAGCAACCATTTATTAGGACCAGTACAAGAGTATGAAAAGAGGAGGATGAAAGTAGGGAGAGAATGAGGCCTGAATTAGATGTTCACTGTGGAAACACATTAATGCCTACATTGAAAATATACATTTAAAGGGTAAACACACACACACACACACACACACACAATTTATCCTTAAAAAAAAAAAAACAAACACATGTTTGGCAGAAATAAAACTGAGAAACACAACCCAAACTCCCCCACAAACCAAAAATCTCCTTTTTCAAAACCTGTAGACACCTGAGGCTCTGGTGTTGGCTTTGGGAGAGTGGAAAAAGGGTGTTACTGACCTTCTTTTGGGGTTTAGGTGGCAGTACTATGCCCTGTAACAGAGATACCATGTGTAAAGTTTACAGCGCTCAACACTGAACTGGTGACAAAACAGCAGATTGCCTTTTAGGCAGTCCCAAGTGCTACTGCTCACCGCCAGCCCAAGGACTCTCATCTAGTGAAGATAGTAGAGAATTCAATTTTCCAGAGTCAAAATCTGCCTCCTTACCAATTTTAGTCATTGGTTCGATTTTGACTCATATGGCAAGTGGTCCTCCTAGGATTTGATGATGGCTTCTTTTGTCTAAAACTTTCTTTTCCAGTCACTTCCTCAACTGGGAGTTTCTGAGTATCATCACATTTGGGCTGCTCTCAAGTTTTGCCTCTGCAATCAGACAGAAGGCTTAAGCCCTTAGCTCTGTCGCTTACCATGTTGATTAAATGGGTCTCTAAATTTGTAAGATGGCATTCAGGATAATGTAATGTAAAGTAAGGCAATGGAAGATAATGGCATAAGTGCTTAACAGGGTGCCTAGTGCATGGCAAATAATAATCATTACAAGGGCTATTTTTAGCTATCTTTGTCAATGTCCCTACCCATGACACTCCAGATGTGGTCCTACAGCTCAAAATAAAGATGAACTATTAGCTCCACTACCTTGTTCCCTGTAGGGTGCTTCTATTAATGGAGTCTACATGGGTGTGCTCTAAGAAGAGTCACGTTTCTTAATTTAAATATCAACTTAAATTCAACCTAAGTTCCATTCAAAGCTCCCATCCTGTCTAATGCAAAATTTCAACACTACTTCCATCTCCAGGGTCACAAGCTTATGCGATAGTGAGGAGATGGGAGGTGGATCCTTTGATCCACAGGGTAACATGGTTTCTGATGGCAGCTGTATTGATCAAGCCTACATGATGTTCAAGGTCCTTGGTAGTTATTGCAGAGGTAGGACTACCTTTCAGTGCCTTGGAGGTCTGCCATCTTTCCACAGAGGCTGCCAGGGAATATGGTCTGGCTGTCCCCTTGGATCCAAAGTCCCTTGTATCCACTTAGCCTGGGAGAAAATATCTATTGCCTGCTTCCAGCCACCCTCAAACTTTCTCTTCAATACATTCTCTCTTCATCAACCCATGAAATGACTATTGCAAAGTCCTTGAACTTTTACAGAGAACTTTGACTTTAAGCCACAAACTTAAATCTGATGTAAGAGAGGCAAAGCCAGTCTCTCTGCTTGACATGGGGGAGTGGGAGCAGGTTCATGTGGAGAAAACCAACAGCCCAGGACCACAGTGCAATGTTGGCAGTAAAATCATACAATAAAATCATGTAAGCTCTTTCTTACTCTTATTTTGGACTTTTTTTTAAAATTTAGGACTTTTATATATTTTTTAATTCCTATTTTTTATGAAGGTGAAATTTGCAAAATACATTAAGCATTTTATTTTTTAAAAAGAATTTAGGGATACCTGGGTTGCTCAGTCTGTTAAGCATCTGCCTTCAGAACCCAGGACTCTGGGATCATGTCCTGAGCTAGGCTCCTTGCTCAGCAGGGAGCCTGTGTCTCCCTCTCCCTTTGCTGCTCCCACTGCTCATGCTCTCTCTCTCTCTCTCTTTCTGTCTCTGAGAAATAAATAAATAAAATCTTTTAAAAATTTTTTAAAAATTAAGTTTTTATTTATTTATTTAGTAAGCTCTATACCCAATGTGGTGCTCAAAATCACAACCCTGAGGTCAAGAGTCACATGCTCTTCCAACTGAGACAGGCACTCCCTAAAATTAACCATTTTAAAGAGTACAGCATTTAGAGCATTCACAGTGTTGTGTAACTGAAACCACTATTTAGTTCTGAAATATTTCATCACCTTGGAAGAAAACACCATTACACCGCTACCAATCTGCTTTTGATCTCTATGGATTTACATATTCTGAGTATTTCTTACAAATGTGGACATACATTATATGGTCTTTTGTGAGTGACTTCCTTCACTTAGCATATGTTTTCAAGGTTCATCCACATTGCAGCAGGTATCAATATTTCCTTCCTTTTAAGGCCAAATAACATTCCATTATGTGTATATATCACAGTTTGTTTATCCACTCACCTGATAGACATTTGAGTTGTTTCTACCTTTTGGTTATTATGAATAGTGCTTCTATGTACATTCATGTACAAGTATTTGTTTGAGAATTAGTCCCTATTTTTAGTTCACATGGGGGCATTATATTCGTCTTGATTATTTCCCATACTGTAGATTTGGCTCAACTATTTTGCTCAGGAGTTCCAATCCTGTGTGCATACGATATGGGAAACTTTTTTAAAAAATACTTGCAGTGAGGCATCTGAGCAGCTTAGTGAGTTAAGCAATCCAATTCTTGATTCCAGCTCGGGTCATGATCTCACAATTGTGACATTGAGCCCCAGGTCAGACTCTGTGCTGGGCATGGGGCCTGTTTTAGATTCTCTCTTTCCTTCTGTCCCCTCCTCCACTTGCATGCACTTGTGCTTTCTCTCTTTCTCCAAAATAAATAAACACAATCTTTTTAAAAAAAATACGTGCTGACTGGGGCGCCTGGGTGGCTCAGTGGGTTAAGCCTCTGCCTTCAGCTCAGGTCATGATCCCAGGGTCCTGGGATCGGGCCCCACATCGGGCTCTCTGCTCGGCAGGGATCCTGCTTCCCCCTCTGTCTCTGCCTGCCTCTCTGCCTACTTGTGATCTCTGTCTGTCAAATAAATAAATAAAATCTTTAAAAAAAAATACTGCTGAGAATCCTCACCAGGACAATTGTCAAAATCTCCCCAAGTGACTCTACTGTGCATCCAGGGTGAAAAAGTACTGGCCCCCTGCCCAGAGTTCTCAGAATTTACCATGCATCAGAGGCACTCGGATGTCTTGTTAAACACAGATTGCTGAGTTTCTGTCTCAGTTCACTGGACATGGCCAGTGCACATTTGTATTTCCAGTAAGTTACCAGGTGATGCTGAAGCATGGGGGCCACACTTTGAAAACCACTGACCTTTCACCCATAAGAATGGAGATGGGGATATTAGAATCACCAGGGAAGGTTTATCAAATCATATACCCATTTCCTTATGTTGTGCTCTGGTTGGAAGAGGTAGCATCTGTATTTTAGAAAACTTCCCAGTTCATTTTACTGACAGTCCTCTTCTCCCACTTACCATTGAGAACCACTGTTTTAGTTTCCATGACTTTCTGGATACAGCTTCTGCTACTCAAACTGTTACCTACCTCTACAGGCCTTCATTCTTGTATTCACATAGTATCTCACAGCTAAAATGCTTTTCTCAGCATCCAAACCCACAAGGAAGAAGTCAAACTTTCACTATTTGCAGAAGACATGATAGTCTATGGAAACCGGAAAGACTCCACCAAAAAATTGCTAGAACTCATACATGAATTCAGCAAAGTCACAGGATATAAAATCAATGTGCAGAAATCTGTTGCATTTCTATATACCAATTAACAAAGCAGCAGAAAAAGAAATCAAGGAATCAATCCCATTTGAATTTATTCCTATACTTAGGAATAAATCTAACAAAAGAAGTAAAATATCTGTACTCTGAAAACTATACAACACTTGTGAAAGAAATTGAAAGACCACACAAAGAAATGAAAAAGCATTCCATGCTCATGGATTGGAAGAACAAGCATTGTTAAAGTGTATATACTATCCAAAGCAATCTACACAGTAATGTAATCCCTTATCAAAATACCATGAGCATTTTTTTCACAGCTAGAACAAACAATCCTAAAATTTGTATGGAACCACAGAAGACCCCGAATAGCCAAAGCAATCATGGAAAAGAAGAACAAAACTGGAGGTAACACGATTCCAGATTTTGAGCACAAAAACCAACACATAATCCAATGGAACAGAATAGAGAATCCAGAAATGGACCCTCAAAGCTACAGTCAATTAATCTTCAACAAAGCAGGAGAGAATATTGAATGGAAAAAAGGCTCTTCAACAAATGTTGGGAAAATTGGACAGCCACATGCAGAACAGTGAAACCAGACCACTTTGTTACACAAAAATAATTTCAAAATGGATGAAAGACCTAAATGCAAGAAAGGAACCCATCAAAATCCTAGAGGAGAACACAAGTAGCAACCTCCTTGACCTTGGCCATAGCAACTTCTTATCAGACACATCACCAGAGGCAAGGGAAACAAAAGCAAAAATGAACTATTGGGACTTCATCAAGTTAAAAAACTTCTTCACAGTGAAGGAAACAATCAGCAAAACTAAAAGACAGCCTATTGAATGGGAGAAGATATTTGAAAATGAAAAATATGATAAAGCATTGGTATTCAAAGTCTATAAAGAACTCACCAAACTCAACACCGCCCAGAAAGCAAATAATCCAGTTAAGAAATGGGCAGAAGACATGAACAGACACTTCCAAGGAAGCTATGCAGATGGCTAATACACACATGAAGAGATACTCAACATCACTTGGCATCAGGGAAATACAAATCAAAAACACAATGAGGTACCACCTCACACCTGTCAGAATGGCTGATTAACAACACAAGGATCAACAGGTGTTGGCAAGGATGTGGAGAAAGGGAAACCTTCTTGCCCTACTGGTGGGAATGCAAACTGGTGCAGCCACTCTGAAGAACAGTTTGGAGTTTCCTCAAAAAGTTAAAAATAGAACTGCCCTATGGTACAGCAATTGCACTACTAAGTATTTACCCAAAGGATACAAAAATACAGATTTGAAGGCTACATGCACCCCGATGTTTATAGCAGCATTATTTGCAACAGCCAAATTATGGAAGATTAGAGTCCAAATGTCCATCCACTGATGAATGGATGAAGAAGAGGTTGTGCATATACAGTGGAATATTACTCGGCCATCAAAAAGAATGAAATATTGCCATTTTCAATGATGTGGATGGAACTAGAGTGTATTATACTAAGTGAAATAAGTCAGGCAGAGAAAGACAAATACCATGTGATCTCGTCCATATGTGGAATTTAAGAAAGAAAACCAATGAACATGTGGGAAGAGGGAAAGGAAAAAAAGAGAGAGCGAAACAAGTCATAAGAGACTTTTTTTTAAAAAAAGACTTTATTTATTTATTTGACACAGAGAGAGAGAGAGGTCACAAGTAGGCAGAGCAGCAGGCAGAGAGAGAGGGGGAAGCAGGGTCCCTGTTGAGCAGAGAGCCTGATGCAGGACTCGATCCCAAGACCCTGAGATCACGACCTGAGCCAAAGGCAGCAGCTTAACCCACTGAGCCACACAGGTGCCCTAAGTCATAAGAGACTCTTAACGACAGAGAACAAACTGAAGGTTGATGGGAGGATGTGGATGGGGGAAGGGCTGGATGGGTGATGGGGATTAAGAAGGATGCTTGTTGTGATGAGCACTGGGTGTTGTATGTAATTGATGAATCACTGAATTCTACTCCAGAAACCAATATAGCATTGATGTTAAATAAAAAAATTTAAATTAAAAAAAATGGAAGAAAATAAAACCATGGAAAGTAGCACTGCAGTTAAGGAGGAACTACTGTATTACCGGATTTATTTAAGAATATATTCCATTATAAACACAATCACAATCTCAGTCTCAGATGAAACAAACAAACAAACAAACAAAAAAGTAAAGTGCCTCTCTCCTTCCACTGCCAAAGCCCCAGCCCCATCTTTCACGAACTAAACCCTTATGTTTTCTCTGATGTGGGCTCTGATTTTTTTTCTGATCTCTTTTTAAAAAAATATTCAATTTTTTTTTTAGGGGAGGTGAGGGGCAGAAGGAAAGGGAGAAAAAGAATCTTAAGCAGGCTCCATGCCTAGTGCAGAGCCTGGTGCGAGGCTCGATCTCAGGACCCTGAGATCATGACCTGAGCCGAAATCAAGAGTCAGATGCTTAACCAACTGAGCCACCCAGGTGCCCCAGTCTCTGATCTTTTTAATCTATCTTCTGAATTCTCGTTGTATCTACAAAGTTGTGAGGCACTAGAGTATAAACATAGTGCTTAATGATGTACTGTTTGTTTTATTAAGATTTTATTTATTTATTTGAGAGAGAGAGAAAATGAGTGGGGGAGAGGGGCACAGGGAGAGAGATAATGTCAAGCATATTCGCTGCTGAGCTCAGAGCCCAACACAGGGCTCTATCCCACAACCCTGAGATCATGACCTGAAACTAAGAGTTGGTCACTTAAATGACTGAGCCCCCCAGGCGACCCTGATGTACAGTTTTTAATTATTCATGGATTGTTTCATCCAAGTTACCAGTAGTCAAGTTTGTATTTCTTTCATATTTTCCTTGGTGCCTTTTGTTGTGCTGTGTTGACTAGGACCTCAATAAAAAGAATCATAAAATGTTAGAGTGTTTTTCTGGGAGAGCATTTGCCCCAGCCAACCTGTTGTACAGACAAAGATTGCAGAAGCAAGGATCTTGAACTCTACCCAAGGGACAGTTTGCAGCACAGGGGATGAGTAGGCAGTGACTTTGTGGTGTAGGCTATCATACTTGATTTGCTCTCCTACACACAAAGAGTTCTCATTTCTAATTAGAAAATGAAACAACTTAGAATTATTATTTGCCTTGCAAAGCATACAATATCTCCTCAGGTACAATTAAGAGAAAATCTCTGTTTTTTTCCAGAAGCAAACTGGATACAGACTAGGGTCAGGTGTCATAATACAAAAAGCCTTGAACTTGTTCTGACTTGTGTTTTCATCCACTCAGTGAGCCTGTTGTTCTTGTTTATAGTTTTACATTCTGCATAATTAATGATGCTTACAAGGGATGCCATGATCAAGGATCAACAAACTATGGTGCCTGGGTCAAATCTGGCTCCCACCGTTTTTGTAAAGAAAATTTTATTGGGGCACAGTAGCACCCCTTTGTTTTCCTATCCTCTGTGATGGCTTTCACTCTGTAACGGTAGAGTTGAGAGGTTACAGTGGAGACTGTGTATCAGCCTGCTAGGGCTGCTGTAACAAATACCACTGACTGAGTTGCTTAACGGAAGAAATGTATTTCCTCAGAGTCCGGGAGGCTGAAAGTCCAAGATCAAGATGTCAGTAGGGCTGGTTCACACTGAGACCTCTCTCCTTGGCTTGCACATGGCTATCTTCTTCTTGTGTCTTTATGTGGCTGCCCCTGGGTTTTTGTGTGCCTGCGTCATAGTCAGAATGGATTCAGATCCATCTGGATGATCTCCTTTTAACTTAATCGCCTCTTTTAAGACACTATCTCCAAATACAGTCACATTCTCAGGGATTCAGGACTTCAGTATGTGAATTTGGTGGTGGCAAGGGCCAGGGGTGGAATTTAACCCATAATAAACCAAAAGGCCACCAAGCCTAAAATATCTACTATCTTATCCTTTATGGGAAAAGCATGTTGACCTCTGTTATATACTGTACTTTCTCCTGTGAAAACACAACTCCAGAAATGAACCACTGAAGTTTTCCTCTTCCCTCCATGAGCAGCTCTGGCCCTGGTTGGAAGTCTCATTGCAAGAGTGTCCTGAACCATGCTGTCCCTCCTGAGCAGAACTTTTAGTGGGTCCATTCCCTTTAGAGACCACAGCCACAACCATTCCATAATTCACTAAAACTTGTAAGCCTCTTTTGAGGCTGTGTTTATCAAAGAAGCAAACTTTTTATCACTTTGTGATGGCTACTCAGTATGTTAGGGGATCAGAGAAAACAAGACCACCTCTTCCTATGGAGGTAGAGGCAGGCTGGCCCACTTACTGGCCAAGTGTCTTGCTTCATAACTCCTGCTATTCAAACGGGGCCCCAGAGAAACTACCCATGGTTCCATATCATGTAGCCCTTGGGCAATCCTTCAGGAAATTCAAAATGCAGATGGTAAACAAAGAAATGACAAGGGTCCACTTGATTGTTACCATTTGGAGAAGTAATTCAACTAGGCCATGGTCAATGTATATCCACGAGACTCAGCCATGGCATTTTAAGGAGAACTTTAAGAATCTGGGAAAAGCTCTTAGAATTTTCTATTACGTCTGGAGACTGAGGTATGTCTACTAAAGTAGGCTTCCAACTGGTATTTCCAAAAATGGGCTCAGCAAATAACTTCACCTGGAATGGGATTGCTCCCAGACCGTATGTCCCCGGCATAATTAGAAATTCATAGGTGGGGTAGAGATACTATCTGTTCAAACCTTCTTTTTTTACTGAAGAGGAAAATAAAAATAAAATAAACCCAACAAGCGAAGAATCGGTTGAAGGTTAAATTAAGTCATGCCATAACTCTGGGCTGGCACCCTCCCCTCCTTACTGTTCTGTCTCCTAGTAAATAGTTTCTATCCTGCTGTCCCCTTTTCCTCAGGGAAAAGTACCCATTGCAGGAATTTGGAAACATTACCAGAATGGCAGTGGTGTGGTGGGTTTTGATAAAAGATGGTGAGCTTTGTGTCGGTTGCAGACATAAAGATTTCCCTCCTGAATGTAGGTGGCAGCCTGAGGCACTGATGTCACAGTGTGATGGAACAGACCCAAGAGAAGCCTTTTGTTTTGTCAGGTCTACCATGAGAGACTACAGACTCTGAAAAACAACCTGAGGGTTTTGAAGGGGCTGGGGGTGGGAGGTTGGGGGAACCAGGTGGTGGGTATTAGGGAGGGCACGGATTGCATGGAGCACTGGGTGTGGTGAAAAAACAATGAATACTGTTATGCTGAAAATAAAAAAATAAAAAAAAAAAAGTGTAAACTTTGCAGGTAGAAAGTTTGCTCAAGGAGATCACGGCCGCCCCAGAGAATTAACACCAATCTCTCCTATGGTTGCTAAGCTGAGCTGCAGAAATCTGGGGCCACCTCACTGAACTGAGTGCTGGACACAAAGAAATAGGCCTGCAGATAACTTTCACCAGGAAAAGTTATGAGCCCCGGGTGGACATTCATGTGGTCATTCCCTGAAGCACTGAGCTCCTACTGTATGCAAAGTCCTGGGGATATCATGGGGAGAACAGCCAGACCTGGTCTCAGCCCTTTGTAGCTTTCAGGAAAGGAAAGGAGGCAGACACTGATAAAATCCACAAATAAAAGTCAGTGGACAGAATTCACAGAAGTCCCTCTGCTGCCACCTACTGACAATAGTGGGTAAAACTACACATTTGTACGGCGTCTCCTCCTGGGAGCACAAAGGTTTGAACCGTGGTTATCTCACCAAAATGAAGGATGCATTCCCTCCTGGTGCTGTGTTTTGACTAAAACTAAAAAAGGTTTTTTTTTTTTTTTTAAATTTCAAAAAGTCTTACACATGTTTAAAAAAACCTGCACCGGGAGGAATTAATCCTCATTTTCAAGAACCTAAAAGTTTTGCTAGCAATTCAGAGACTAGACAGAAGATGTATTTAACAGCAGTCTCTAAACATGCTTCTGTATTTATCTGAAGATATGTGCCTCTGGCTCTTCAGCACTTAAATTCCCTTATGCTCCTGAGTATAGTCAGTCACCTGAAGGCTACGGGTTGTCAAAATTTGGTGCCCAGTTGGAGATCTATGGCTTTTCCTTCTGTAGCTTCTCCTTTGGTGGTTCCTGCAAGGTTTAAAAAGTAGTTGAAATTCTAATGTCTGGATGATGTTTTCTCTTACGAAGAAAAATAAAAGAAACTGGACATGAGATTCTGATCCCCTGGGGGACAGGTCGTGTTTCATTACTACTTGCGTCCCTTGTTCCAACACCAGCTAGGTCACAATAGGTGCTCAACAAATGTTTATAAATGTGGAAGGGGCAAGAGGCTGATGCATTCATTGGTCCCTTAGAGATGGCCTCTGTTGGACTGAAACTTTTTGCTGTGGTCCCTTCCTGCCACTCTCATATGAAACCTAGCGTGGTTGGAAGCCCCAATTCTCAGAGGCGAGTTGAGATGCTCACTGATGTTAGGAAAAGGTCATGGAAAGCCTGAGGGGGGGGATCGCTGCTGTCACCCATCCGCTTCCCACCTTTCCTTCTGCTCCACAAACTGGCAGCTTCCAGAAACCAGCTGGGATTTAGGATATTAGGCACTGACTGTCAGTCCTGGGGGCAGTGTCCGGACAACATGGCTGAAGAAAAGCCTAGTGTTTTAGTCAGGATTCTCTGGAGAAACAGAACTAACAGGGTGTGTGTGTGAGAAAGAGAAAGACAAAAGAGAAAGAAAGAAATAGAAAGAGAGAGACAGGGAGGGACGGGGATTTTGAGGAATGGGCTCATGTGATTGTGGAGGCTGCAGGGTGGACCAGAAGGTGGATGCCTAGGGAAGAGTTGTGGTCCAAATACAGAGGTGGTCTGTGGGAAGAATTCCTTTGGAAGAGTTCTATTAAGACCTTCAACTGATTGGATGAGGCCCACCCACATTACAAAGAGTAATCTGCTTTACCTCAAAGTCTAATGATTTACATGTTAATCTCACTCAAAAAACTCATTCACAGGGTCACCTGACTGGCTCAGTCAGTTAAGTGTCTGCCTCTTGGTTTCGGCTCAGATTGTGATCTCATGGGTTGTGGGATTGAGACCCTTGTCAGGTTCCACACTCAGCAGGTATTCTGCTTGAAGATTCTCCCCCGCTCTCCCTCTGCTCACTTTCTCTCTCTCTCTCTCTCAAATACATAAATAAATCCTTAATTTGTTTTTTTAAACCTCATTCACAGAAACATCCAGAATAGTATTTGACCCAATATCTGGGCACCATGGCCCAGCCGAGGTGACATAAAATTAACGGATACAGTTAGAAACATCAAGCAGATGTATTTAGTGACCACCAGTGAGATATCAGTGAGGCAGTTGTGTGCCTCCAGCGAGAAGGTAGCAAGCTGCTGACGAAAAACATGTACCACTCCTGAGTCCAGGACAGTCCTCAAAAGGCTTTCCCCTCACCTCTGCTTTCTACTATTCACAACGCATTTCATATTTTCAAAGACATTTTCAGAGTCCATTGCCCAGGATGAGTTTGGCATCACCATTTTCTGAAAATGGGTGACTAGAGGGATTTGTGTATCTCTGAAGATGCAATAAATTATCCTCTGGGTCTGGGACTGGGACCAGCAAGGGACAGGTGTTTCCAGATTTCCTGCTTTTGACATACCCCCAGTGCTGCTCTGGTGTTAGAGCATATGGCAGTCATGGGAATGACTGGGGTTCGTTTCACAGCCTGGCTTTCTATCAAGTTATGTTTTCATCAATTTGTTGTTTGTTGCAGCCGTCTACAATCTTCCTTCCATTATGGGGTGTTCAGTAATGTGATATATATTCCTGTGTGAAAATAAATAGACTTATTTAATGGAAACTAGCGAAAGTGAATTATGGAGGAAAAAAAAATTTTTTTTTGTAACTTCATGTCTTAGTGTGAAAATTGAAGACCTCTGGAGAGTTGAGAATATAAACTTTAGGGATCACAAGAAAATAACATCAGGAGTATATTGAAAATCGTTTCTGATCTTTCTTCCATTTAGGTCTGGCCTTTGGCCAAATCATAATAGTAAATGAGGACACTTGCTGTAGTCCTCTTACTATATCCTTAAGTAATAGTTCGTTACCTCAGTGTGCTGCTGTATTCCTTCGTTAGCTTATCTCTACCAGGTGGCGGGTCCTTAAAGATAGGGGTTGTGTTAAGTGCTATACTCCTAACACCTGCACGCTACAGGTGGTCAGTAAATGTTTGATGAGTGAATGAAGGAACAATGTTGCCGTTCTTGCTGTTGTTCATTCAGACTTGGGGTAGATTTGTGGTTCTAAGACCCCGGTAAGACTCCTAAGAACCTCAGACTCAACATGTCCCAAACTGCCCCCATGCTTTTTTGTCCTCCTCCGAAGCTACTTCTCAGCTTTTGCACCCTGGTCACTATGCACTGAGTCATCAAGACTGAAGTCCTGTCATTCTCAATTCCCTGGCCCCGTTTCCCATGTCCAGTTGTCAGGTTCTAGGAGTCCATCCCAACAGTCGTTCCTGCTTCCCCCTGCTCTTTTTCACTGCCCTCCCGCTTTGCTCCTTCCCACCCTTCACCACGACCCTGTAGTAGCTTCCGAACAGGTCTGCCTCCTTCCAGGTGCCCTTCTCTCCAGTCAGTTCCATCTCTACCAGGCCTCTTTTGAAAGTGCAAACCCATCATGTCCCTTCCCTGCCTCAAGTCTGCCAGTGGTTGTCCAGGCTGGTGGGAGAAAGCCCAGACTGTACCTTGGCCCAGGAAGTTCTCTGCAGCTGGTACCCACACAGTCCTCTTACTTGGTCTTGACAAGTGCCTTTGGCTCCAATAACAGAAGCCATTGCATCTCCATGAAATTGCCAGGATCTCCCTTTCTCCTCGCTTAGCTAGTTTCTGCCATACTTATCGTCCTTTCCTGTTTTATGATCAACATTTCTTCCTCCTGATTCTTTAGGGGACATTTTCTCTCCACCAGAAGGTGCAAGATGGTGGATCTTCCAGTTACAGGTTTTAGCGTCCCCTGGCAAAGGACAAGGTGTGGGCCTTAGGCTGGGCCCCTGGATCCTCATCTCAGGACTGGGGAATATGACCGGAGGAAGGACAAGAAATGCCAGGAGCTCTTTCACCCAGCTCTGGCAGATGGCCAGCAGTCCCTTGCTGGCTGCACCCTCAGATCCCTTGGTCTGCTCTGACTCCTGCCTTTCCTGAGTCTGTCTTCATTAGGGTCTTTCTACTATCATCTCATTTTCCTGAGTTGGCCAGAGTTGAATTCTGTGCTTGTGACCAAAAAACCCAAATCAACACCTTCTTGTTTTCTATATTACAGTTCCTGGGCGCTTCCAGATCCCCTAACCTGACCAGAAGTACTCCATCCTCTGCTCCCAAGGACCCTGACTGGTCTCGGCAGGCTGTGAATGACTTTGATACCTCGCAAGGTCTTTGTCCCATAAGGGGCACATGCTAAGGGCTGCTTGTGTGCCTTCATTAAAAAGAAACAAGAAAGAATCAGACAGCACAATGTCATAGAAATCAAGGAAATGAATATTTATTTTTTCATCATTTTAAATAAAAACCTTAAAATATATGTGCATTCTCTGCTTTAAACAACATAAACTGAGCACAGTCTAGCCCTTTTCTGATGACTCTGTGAATGCCCTTGGTTGCTGTGATGTTGCCTCAGGATCTTCTGAAGGGTTTTATCTTCTGCACCAGTGGTCCAAGGGCTTCTTTATAGCTGGTGGGTCTGCAGCCTCTCTCCCGTCACCTCTGTATTGGCCCTTATTTTTCAATGTTTCTTTGTTTCTATCAACAATCTTTTATAAAAAGCATGTTATGTGCCAGGCCCTGGGTTGGGTATTAGAAATGCAAAGAGATATGGCCACCATTGTATTCCCAAGGAGAGTGCAATCTTGGGTAGAGGGCCGGGCAATTGACCAGAAACACAATATAGGGGTAAGGGTATGTGCTGGGTGTTGGGAAATGCATAGGCAGGACACCAGGCAGGACTCGTGGTCAGAGAAGTTTTCTCGAGGTGAGCCTTGAGGGAAAATGGGAGACATCCAGGTGAAGCATTTTCTGAGCTTGCATGGGACATCCGTGTTAGAGGACACCTAACCCTTTCCCTTCCTCTGGAACGGCTGCCACTCTACTCCATCTCTGTGGTTCTCCTGGGAGCTGCCATACTCATGGAGTGCTCTACCCTATCTCCCCCTCCCTCTAGTTAATTGGTATGATGGTTGAGCTATGTGGAGCCTCACGTCCCTTTGACTACGATTGATTGCTCAGTTGGACACTGACTCAGGAAGCCTTTGAGAGTCCTCCCCTGGAGTGCTTTGAATTGTCACTAAAACACGGAGTCTTTGTGGAGCTAAGAGCAGCAAGATGGGGGAGGCAGGAGCGGCCTGCGTGTTCCTCGCCCTGTGGACAGAGCCATCTGGCAGTGAGGGAGAAGGAAGGCCACTGAAGGAAGGCACTGGAAGAGATGAAGAGTCCTGGAGACATCCAGACTCTGACTCCAATTATTCCTGAGGCTCAAACACATGCCTGCTTAGGGCTTGCTGGCTGGATCCCATGGATCCCTGGATCCCAAGACGCATTCTAGTAACTTCCAAAAAATTCTCAGTTATTTAATAAATGATTCATGATAAATAACTAAATTCCTAAGAAAGAGCTTACTAAAAAAAGTACTGGCAATTTCAGTGTCCTAATCTGTGGGGCCCTCTGTGTCCACGAGTCAGTAAGAACTGTAAGACACGCCCTCTACGTAGAAAACTGGCGGCATGGTTTCATGTGCATGCTGGGTATTGTACTCCAACAGTGCTTGAGGTTTCTAAGCAGATGGTTTTATAAATCTGATTTATGAGAGCCATGTTGGAGCCTTTAGTCACATCCAGTCTAGATTACTTAAAGGCCATCAAAGGAGGGACTGTCTGATGCTCAGGTCAGAAACCCATGCCTTCCATAGAGGTGCAAACCCCCCTTTCCTCCCCTCCCTCTTCTTGACTCTCGTTACCTCAGCTCTCAGATTGCTTTTAGCCTTAGATGATCACGTCCTCTGGATTAGAGGTGTCTGCTATTAACTCTGTCCTTGACATCAGCCTATTTCCTTAGGGCATGGCCTTTGATGGTGTACTTCCTGTTTTCTGGTTGGTTGGTTTGTTCATTTTAGCTTATGGCCATCTCTGAGTCTGTTCTTAGTATTGGCTTTTTATGTCCACACTAAAGACTTAAAGGGAGTTTTGAACCAGAAAGGGGCCCAGTCTCGGCACTGTCTGCTCAGAGGCCAGCCACATGCTCATTGGCCAGAAGATGCATAATAATTTAAGGCAGTCCTTGAAGTTGAGGAAGAACAGAGCACAGGGGATTATAAAGAAACCTCTGAGAAGTGAAAAGCAAAAACAGTAACAAGGAGAAACATCTGGGGTCTACAAGCAGAGGGTGGGAAGAATATCCGGGGGAATGAGGCTAGCAACTGGGGCCAAACCTTCGTGGGACTGTTATCCAAGTCCTTGATTGTTCCCAGACCTGCATGGGTCAGACAATTAGACCTCTATTAGTCCTTATTTTGAGACTTTTCCAGGCATCTGTAGAGGAGCACTTACTCCCAAATTCAGGAGCTCAGCCCTGAGTCTTAGCTGTCAACAAGAAAGTTTGACAAAGACATTGACTCCAATCTTTGTAGATGGGAACAAAGATCAGTCTGATTTTTCAATATCAATATCGATCCTGTTTGTCCTTGAACTTTGCTCTCCCACTCCAAACCTCCCTGAGGCACTTAGAGGGTCAGGAAAACAGCAGGTCTTGTGAGATAGGTACATCTCAAAGCGGCAGGTTGAACAGGTTTTCAATGGTCACATTCACCTAGACGGAAACACAGCCACTGTGGATGTGCGTTTGGGCTCTCGTCCTAATATAGAAAGAGTTTTCTTGACGCTTGGAAAGGTGTTCCAGAAAGGCACCTTAGTGGAGAAAGTGAGGAATGACAGAGACGGACCCCACAACGTGCCCTCCGTCTTCCTTAACACCTTCGGGCTGTGGGTGCTCCCACCTGACCAGTACCCTGCCAACTTCATTCTCTTCCTGCTGTAGGACATTGGCGTTAGATAACATTGTTCAAGTAAAATGCTGAGTGATGAGCAAGGACCTGCCATGAAAGAAGTCAAGAGAACAGGTTCTAAAAGTCTCCTCGGAGGCTCAGAGAGGATGGCCAGAGCAGTGCGAGCTGCCCTCCCCCAGGGGCTCACGCCCGCCCCCCTGTGTCACGTGACATGGGCCTCCATGCAGCTCAGACCTCAGGAAGCCCGCTAGTTGCTCCTTTGTCAAGTCTGGCTCTGTGGCTCCCACCGACCGATGGCTTCTCAGTTCGGAGGAAGAGAGGCAGCATGCGAAGCAGGCCATGAGAAAATCTGCAACTCTATTTCCCACGCAAGCAAAGGCGGATTTCAAAATTATTATTTAAATTATACACAGGTATTTAAGGAAAGACTAAGACTTGCCAGGTGAAGCAAGCAGCCAACTTCTCAGTAATTGCCTTGATTCCTCCTTCCCACTGTTGCACCAGCTCTAAAACTCCCCATCTTCCTGGATTTTAAATTCTTAATCTTTCATGTTCTGAGCGGGAAGGATTACAGAGAGGAGCCTGTTTCAATGTATTGAATTAGCCCATGGGCTGAGAAGGGGGCAGCCCTCTCTTTCGACTACAATATTGCTAGATACAGGATCAGACACCAGAGGGTTGGGCATTCTTGTTATACCTTCGGTGTACTGAGGTCTGCTGCTCCCTACTAGGAAAGTTAAAGTTTGACTATAACCACTGTATTTACAGGACTTTTTTCTTTTTTTAATTTAAATGAAATGAGGTTGAGGAGAATATGATTTCATTGACCATGTTTGTCAGTTACAGATGCATTGCGCATCTTTTGTGCTTCTTGATTTGTACATATCCCAGTCTCTGTATTTATCTGCAGACGAAGAAAAACAAACTCCTGCTCTCTTTTATTGAAGGGTCCCCAGGACTCCGTGTTTGCTCCTGAGCTCTGCTCTGAGTATGTGCCTCCTTTGCTTGTACTCTGTATTAAAAAAAAGAAAAATAAGAAAGGAGCACCTGGGTAGCTCAGTGGGTTAATTGTCTGACTTCAGCTCAGGTCATGATCTCAGGGTCCTGGGATCCAGCCCTGAGTTGAGTGGAGTTGTGTTCTGCACTCAGTGGGGAGCCTGCTTCTCCCTCTCTCAAATAAATTTTTAAAAAGCATAAGAAAAAGAACCCTTTATTGTTGAGCATGTTGGCATTGTCCCCTCTATTTTAATTATTTTTCTGTAACATTTTCTCTTTTTGCAAACTTTTGTTTAAAAATGACTTTATTAAAAGGTGTTTGTTTTTTTTTTTAAGATTTTTTTAATTCATTTGACAGACAGAGATCACAAGTAAGCAGAGAGGCAGGCAGAGAGAGAGGAAGGGAAGCAGGCTCCCTGCTGAGCAGAGAGCCCGATGCGGGGCTCGATCCCAGGATCCTGAGACCATGACCTGAGCCGAAGGCAGAGGCCCAACCCACAGAGCCACCCAGGTGCCCCTATAAAAAGGTTTTTAAAACACCCTCCCCCAGATAAATTATATACAGATTTATCTCTTGTGATGTTGAGATTGTAAAGGAATGGAGGGTAAAGGGGGGGGTAGTGATATGGGGATTAGATATCTGGCAATGGGGAACCCTCATCAGGAGTCACTTCTCCAGGACAAGAGCCTGAGAGAGCAATAGTGGGAACGTAGCATCCCCAAATCCTTGGACTCACAGCCAGTGGCATCTCCAGGCTTTGGGGACAACTGTGCAGGGAAGATGAAGAGACACCAACCAAAATCTGTTCATGACTCCACAGCTCTGGCCCCCCGCCCTGGGGTAAAGCCCCCGGGCCCGGATCTTTGGGGCCCCATCAATAATTCGTGAGCCTCAATCTACAACTCAGCACATTGGCTTTTGGTGAATCAGCCCTTCAGCGAATTTAGTCATTTGGTGAATTAGTTTTTGAAGAATTGATTTTTGGAGAAATGAACGAGAACCCTCCAGGGCCTGTCTCACAGTCCGGTAGACACAGTTAGGTCAGAAAGTTTAAATAGCTCAACTTCTAGGTTGAGTTGGAGCTTAAAAGGGATAGGTTTTTTGCAGGTGGGGCGGGATTTCCCCGAGGCCCCTGTGCCCTCCACGCCAGAACTGTGTGCCGCAGGAGAAGAGAAGTGTGTCTGGGAAATGACACCAAGTGAAGGGGCTGGGAACCAGAAGAAAGGAAAGGACTGCTTTGGACTGCTATTGTGGGTGGGAGGGATCAGACAGAACATTCCGTGTCTTTACCGCTGGGCAGGCTGTGTGGGTGTAGCTTGCTCATTTCCATGCGCCAGCTGTCCTCCGCTTGCCAAGACCATCATTACCCCAGACAATCTGGCTGTCCAAACCTCCCCAAGGGACGAGGCTCCTTTGGGTCAGGCAGGCCTGTCAGGTGTCCCAGGCTCTGAGATGCTGCCTGCGTTCATCAGCTGCCTGTGCTCAGCTTCAGCATCCTGTGTACTCATGCACCCTCCAGGGCTGTACCAGGGCCATTCGATTTGCCCTGGGGTTTGTGCTGTCCTTTCTTTGCAAAGGTATGCTTTTCACTGCTGAGATGCCTACCTTTTCCTACTCACTCCTCTTCCCATTAAACGAAGCTCAGAGACTTCCAAGTTAAACCTTGTCGCCTTTACACAGCCAGCCCTTGAGTTGGCTTGGGGCATCTCAGCCTCCACACCCTGCCTCCCCCACACCTGGGGGCAAAGATGGCTTCCTCCTTTCCTTTCCTTTCTCTTCTGTAAAATGATGGGGGTGGTTTTAAATATCTTTATATTCTTTCTCTTTGTGTTTTTAAACACCTTTATTGGAGTAAAATGGACTGTGAACGGTATTACCTTGAGTGAAGTATGGGGAGACCAGATGCAAATGAAGAGAAAGACATTGCCACAATCAAGAGAGTGAACACATCCGTCCCCTGCAAAGGTTTTCTTGTGACCTTTGGGGGTCTTTTCTCCCCAGGCAACCATTGATCCTTTTGTCACTATAGTTAAATTTGCATTTTCTAGAATATTACAAATTTGGAGTCATATAGTGTGTACCTTCTCTTATCTGATGTCTTTTACTCAGCAACATGATTTTGAGATTCAGCCATATTTTTTTGCATGTGTCAATAAAAAGTTTGGTCCTTTTTATTGGTGGGTATCATTTGTTGTATGAATGTTCCACTCACCTGTTGATGAACATTTGGGTTATTTTCAGTTTGGGCTGTTATTACAGATAAAGCTTCTAGGGACATTCAACCACATCTGTGCACATACATTTGTAATGTGTGTGTACTCTTGTTTCTTTTGGACAAATATGTAGGAGTGGAATGGCTGAATCGTATGGTACGTGAACGTCTGGCGTTCTAAGAGAAAGCTGGTTTCCAAAGTGGCTGTACCTTTGCATGTTCTCACCCACCGTGTTCCAGTGGCACCATGTGGTATCCCAGCCCATGGTATGGTCAGTCTTTCAAATTTTATTCATTCTAGTGGGAGTGTGGTAGTATCTTATTGTAGTTCTAATATGCATTTATCCAGTGACTTTTGGGGACAAACATCTATTTGCTGTCAGCATATCTCCGCTGGTAACCTGTGTGTTCCGATCTCTTGGGTATTATTTTTTAAACCAGTCTCTTTGAATTCTTACTGTGGAGTTGTAAGGGTTCTTTATGTAATCTAGATACGAGTCTTTGGCTGCCTGTAAGTTTTGCATGTCTTCTCGCAGTTTGTGTCTTACCTTTTATTTTCATATTCCTTTTCTTTCGAAAGGCAAAATGAACATTTTGAGAATGTAAATTTAATCTGCTTTTTCTTCTTAAATGTTGTGCTTTTTGTATTGTATTTAAGAAATCTTTCCAAAACAGAAGTCAGTAAGAATTTCTTTTCTGCTTTTCCTGGAAAAGTGATTAGTTTCAACTCCTACATTTAGGTCTCTGTCCATTTCCGTTAACTTTATATGTGATGTTGAGTAAGGGTTCAGGCTGATCCTCTTGCATATGGATACCTAATTGTTCTAGGACCCTTTGCTCAAAAGGTTATGCTTTCCCCATTGAGTCGTCTTAGTACTGTTGTCAAAAATCAATGACCATATCCATGTGGGTCTGTTTCTGGGCTCTTCAGTTCCAGTCATCACTTTGTCTACGTTCCCACTAAAGCTGCAGGGTCTTGTTCATCCCAGACTTGCAATAAGTCTTGAAATCACGTAGAGTTAGGCCTTTGACTTGGTTTTTCCTTTTTGGGGTTGTTGTTCTGGACATTCTGTATCATATTCCTTCGGCCTGTGCCCCGCCTCCATCTTCCTGCGGACAGATTGCCTCTGTTCTCCTGCCCCCCAGAGGGCCTTAGGGGAGTTCTCCTTGGTATAGAGTAGAGCCTGTGGTCGAGAGGAGGACAAAAGCAGCCTGTCCTTTGCTCAGGGGGAAATTGTGACCAAAGTTGGGCTGCTGTGGGGTGAAGGAGCCAATTTCCAAATGGACAGTTGGAGTCAGATTCTGACCAGCTCTCAAGGCCTGAAGAGTTCAGACATAGGAGAAACATTTATTTGGAGAATGATGGTGAATCACAGGGGGAAAAGATGGGATAAGTCCCATGCCTTTTCTTCTAAATTCTTTGGCAGCAGCATGCCAGGATTTGTATAAAGAGAAAGGTTATTG
This sequence comes from Martes martes, assembly GCF_963455335.1. Classification (NCBI taxonomy): domain Eukaryota; kingdom Metazoa; phylum Chordata; class Mammalia; order Carnivora; family Mustelidae; genus Martes; species Martes martes. The sequence goes on from NC_137893.1 coordinate 126,971,049, forward strand.
GCAGGTTATGAAAGAGAGAGTGGGATGAGGTTGGTCTCTCAGCTGGCGAAGATCTTACCTGTATATGGTGTTTCTGTTTCAAGGATTGCAAAATGCCTTACAAATGTCAAAGTGCCAGACAGTCATTAATTCTTCTAGCACCCCCAAGAAATGAAGAATGCAGTTGAATAGTTGAGATGAATGCAAATGATCTCCCACCTACGGTCACCTGTTCCCAAACTGAACGATGAATGATGGAGGAATTCCTTCCTGTGTGCCAGTGGGATACTGATGGGGTATCGAGAGCTCCTACCCAAGGAACACCCAGGAGTCACATTATTCTGAATACTAGTCATCCAAGAGGCTCTTGCTAACAACTGGACAGCTATTTCTCTGACAAACTTCCTCCTCTTTTGGGTAAGAAATCCTGTACTCTTGCTAAGTAATCCTACTCAGAAATAGGTGCTCTTTTTTCTATGAAATCTTAATATTTTATGTACACGTAGGCACATATGTATAAATTTACACATTTACAAACTGTTCTTCGGGAGACAGGAAGAGTAAATGAATCGTTTTCTTTATAGAAACCGTAGAATTTTAGGACACGTAGGGGAGTTTGAAATGATCTCATTGTTTTTGTTTTATGGGTGAGGCCATTGACACACAGAAAGCTGAGTGATGTCTGCAGCCCATAGAAGGAGCAGAGTCCAGCTCGCTGGACTCCCAGTTCAGTGCTCTTTCATTGGGGTACAATGGACACAGCACGAACACAGAACATGTGTCCTAACTCCCCAAGTCCACGGCAGACATGGACAGTCAATGCCGGTATGATTCCCACACTTGAACCTCACCATCTTCTTCCACCAGAGGTCCAGGCCAGGACAGTTGACACAAGAGAAGCGATTAAGGCGAGCACGGACTTCAGAGTCAGGCAGACTGAGAGTGAATCCTGGGCCATTTCACACATTGTTGGGAGCTCAGAAAAAACTAGTTAATCTTTCTGAGCCTCAGTTTCCTCTTTTATAAAATGCGGAGGGGGCACCTGGGTGGCTCCGTCGGTTAAGCATCTGTCTTCAGCTCAGGTCATGATCTCAGGGCCCCGGAATGGAGCCCTGCATCAGGCTTCCTGCTCAGTGGGGAGTCTGCTTCTTCCTCTCCCCTGCCCCTCCCCCCTTGCGCTCTCTCACGCTCTTTCGCAAATAAATAAAATCTTTGAAAATAATAATAAATTTTAAAATAGTAGTATAAGTAGTAAATAAAAGCAGTAAATTTCTCCTTTTGGGTTTTATATATACCCAAATTTGTCTGCAAATAATGATAATTTTATTTCTTCCTTTTCAACCTTACACCCTCTACCCCCACCTTCTTGCCCTATTGCAAGACCTTCTTGCAAGGAAGACCCCCCAATGCAATGCTGAGCAAAAGGGATAAAAGCAGACCAAATGTCCATAGCATCAGGTTGAGAAACCCTGATCCCTCCCCACCCTTTGCAAATACGGGACCAGGTTCATGATGCGTCTAAAACCTGGGGGCTCAGATTTGGCTGCATCTTCTTATCTCACCAAATTTGCCATCCTCGAAGCCAACGTTATTTACAGAACACCGACAGCCTGCTATCATTTCCATCATATGTTGAAGCAAGGTCCAGCTTGGATGTCTGTCTAACTGCAGGGCGCAGTGAGCGGGGGAGTCTATCTAACTGCAGGGCGCAGTGAGCGGGGGAGTCTAGAATCCAGGACTGGGTCCTGTCTTTGCCGTCTGGCTATCCTGGAGGGCAGAAGGGGTGAGGCCCTGGAAGGGAAGACAGAATTCAAGGGCGTGGAGACAGAGAAGTATCCCAAAGGCCTCCCAGGGCATAGAGGGACCTTCCAGGTGGACGGGACAGGGCAGGGGGGAGCCCAGGGCGGAGGGTGCTATGCACAAGTCTGAGGACCCCACAGAGGGCAAGCTGGCGCTGCGGATATCTCCCGGCTAGCCACGGCTACGCCGAGTGCGCCCCTTAGCGGCAGGCAGCGCACTAACAGGCACCTTTCAGCTCTCCTCTATTTGCTCCTCGTGATGAATCTATCATATAGCTATTATTATTATCGTCTCTATTCCCGACGAGAAAACTGGGCCCAGAAAAGCAAAAGAACACGCTGGAAGCCGCAGAGCGCGTCTGTAGAAAGAGGAGCTGAGATTAAATAAAACCTGGAGGTTTTCTCTCCCAAGCCTGGGCTTGGGAGCTGCGTCCTGCAGGACCTCTGAACAGATGGGGACCCCAGGCTGCAGGAGGTTGGCCCCGGCCGCCGGGCAGGTCTCCCAGCAGACACTAGACAGCTTCCGGGATTGGGTTAGGACGGTAGGACCGACTGTGGCGGCCGCAACGTGGACTCGATGTTGATACTGTGCTCTCAGACCACTTGGGGTGAGGATTGTCTCAGGGTGTGGAGGATCCTTGTTACTGTTAGGGGAACGAAAATGGGGTAACACGGAGAAAGGAGAGAGGACTGGAGCAGGAAGTGACAGTTTACACATTCCTTGTAGGGAGGTCCTGTGTTCGGAATGTGACTTGAGAGTTGGGGCAGCTCCTGGTCCCTGTCAGGTGCAGCACCCTTGGCCCCCCACCTGCTTTATAGAAGATGCTGCCCTCTGATAGTGACACCGATGACCGGTGACGCTTCCAGCTGAAACTGACGCACACCTCTGTGACCTTAATTTTATTTTTTTCAGTGTTCCCAGATTCATTGTTTATGCACCACACCCAGTGCTCCATGCAGTACGCGCCCTCCTTAATACCCACCACCAGGCTCACCCCATCCCCCATCCTCCTCCCCTCCAAATCTCTCAGTTTGTTTCTCAGAGTCTACAGTTTCTCAGGCTTTGTCTCCCCCTCCAATTTATTCACTTTTTCTTTCCTTCTCCTAATGTGCTGAGGGGAGTACTATTAGCTTTTTATTTGGTTATTTATTAATGAAATAATGTTGTAAGCCACAAGATTGGCTTGTCCTGAGTTTAGCAAATCAATCTGATTCATACTGATGAATTTTGGGGAAAAAGAATGCTCCGTAGCGGACATGTGGGAGATGAAGTTCAGGGACTATCACGGGCGATAGTGAGGTTCTGGAGCATAAAGACTATCCTTGTGTGGAAAGACCCCCAGGGTGGGACCTCTAGGGCGACTGCTATTCTTCTGACTTAGTAATACCTTAACATTTTAAATTAGGAAATACTCCGAACATCTCCCAAATTATAAAAATAATGTAACGAGATTTTCCGTACCCTCCACTGTTGTTAAATGTAAGCTGAGATTTTGCCATATTTGCTTAGATCTTTTTAAGAAGCATTAAAACATGCCTGAGCAGCTGTCTCCGGCCTTGGGGTCTCCCCGGCCACCTGTTTCCCGAGGTCACCAACATTCCATCACGTGGTTTGGCTCTTTGGTATCCATAAACAATTACACTGTTCTTCGTTTGTTTAAAAACTTTACATAGATAGTATCATGATATAATCTCAGTATTCTTTGCAAATTCCCTTCCCATCCTGCTGAATAGTATGCTTTTCGAGATTCAACCATGTTCATATGCATGTACTTACCTCAGCCATTTTGACCGCTGAACAGTATTTTCTATGTAATGTAACATAGTTTATATATATATATATATATATTCCTCTTACTCAGAAACATTTAGATCCTTCCTTCTTCCCTCCCACCCTCCCTTTCTTTCTCCTTTCCTCTTTCTAGTTGCTATTACACACAGCAGCAGACATCCTTTTGGATGTGTCCTGGGTTCTGTGTCGGAGGTTTTTTCTAGGGTACATCCTTAGAAATGGAATTGCTCAATTGTAGAGTGTACACATCCTTCCTTCACTACTGCAAAATTGCTTTCTCCCTCCCACCAGCAACGTATGGAAGTTCCTGCTCCTCTACATCCTTGCTAATACGTGGGGTTACTAGACAGAAATTTGCAACCATCTGATGTGTATGACACATTATCTTATTGGTTTCATTTACATTTCCCTGAGTTTTATCAAGATTGAATATTTTTTCATATGATTATTGGACAGTGGTTTCCCTCTCTGCAAATTCTGTTTATAACTTTTGTTCATTTATCAACTGGACTGTCTTTCCCTTGTCAGTTGAAAGGATAACTTTCTATATTGTAGATATTCATCTTTTATCATATTTTTTCACTACAAATAATTTATTTTAATATGTAGATTGGTTTTTCCTGTTGTTTGTGGTTCTTTTGTGATACAGATGTTTTAATTTTTGAGAAAGTCAAATACACATATATTCTTAATTTGTGATTTTCACATCTTAACAAATCTTTCCATATCTGCATGTCACAAAGACATTTGCCCATGATCTTTTACATATTTTTTTCTTTTTTTAACATCTAGGTCTTTAATCCATCTGGACTTTATTTTTGCGTAGAGTGTGAGATAGGGAACTAACTTTATCTGTGCCATATGGATAGTCATTAGTCCCAACATCATTTATTGAATAGTCCATTTTTCCTTCACTCACATGTATGGTTACCTCTTTCAACTACCAAATGTAACACATATGTTTGGGACTTTTTACAGAACCACAGAAGCTTGAAAGTGCTGGGGAATTGACATCTTGGGGAAGCAGTTCACAATCAAAGTCCAAAAGGACTTGGCTTATCCCAGGTCCCTCCCTCACTCTTCAGGTGAGATAATCCCGAGACATGTTTAGACCTTTTCCTGGAGTTTCCCCAAGGAAATAGTTCCACAGTCCACTGCTGTGGCTGACTTAGCTCTCTTAGCTCCCCCTGCCACCCCGTAGGGACTGCCTCTCTCCCTATCTCACTGTCCCATGTCTCCCAAACAGATAGTGTACACCAAATTCCTGTCTCAGAGTTTGCTTCTATAGGAACTAACCTGACATGTGTAGACAAAACTCCAGGCTCTCTGTTTTTTCCCATCTATCTATTTATCTGTCATTGTCCCACTCATGTTCTTAAGGCTGTTAAACTCACCTCCATGTCATACAGCAGGTGGGCATCCTGTTATCCTCTTGTGTACACTCATCTGTTGGCCTTGGCATTCTGCATTGATTCTGGTTCTCCTGGCCCTTGTTCTGTGATTTACCTCACTTGATTCCTTACTCTATTAATTCAGCACACTGCCATTTCTCTGCTGTGACTTTAGACTTGTTTCACTTAAAAAAATCTGGACTTTCCTTCAAGCGATGGCCTTTGATTTACGTGGATATCCTACAGTCTTTCATGAAAAATAAAACAAAACTAGAGAAGGAGAAGGGTGAAGATAATTGATAGTAATCAACATGGTGTCCGTTGGGGTTCTTCTTGGGTATTTTATTGTATCTGGAAGAAAAAGTTACTGTTTTATTGTGCAAGAACGAGTAGAATCATGCACTGATTTAACATTTTACTTTGTTAATCTTAGGATTTTTTATTATTCTATAAAAATGGCTTTGAAAGGTTATTTGTACCTTTTGCCTTCCATTCCTGTACTTCACGGAAGACCTAGAACTTTCTCATCTGTCTCAACATTCTCCAAATCAGAGCACTTAGGAACAATGTGGGGGACCCAGAGGAAGGCTTTGTCTAATCATATGTGGTTTCCTTGGAGGAACTTGGAAATCGATTTCAGAATGCAGTGTATCTCCTTTATAACCATATTTTGTGGTTTGAACATAATTCTTGTTATGCAATGGGTGTAGTCATTTTCAACAAACACTTTAGTTGTCTGCTTAAGGCCTTGAATTTGTTTTTTTTTTTTAAAGCAAACTGTTATAATTATTATATGTAAATATCTGGATCCTGCAGACACTACCTCAACAACCATATTTTAAAAATATAAAGTCCAAGGTGAGCAAATCCAGGAAAAGAGCTCTCACATAGACTTCTTAATGCTTTTTATTTCTGCAGGGGGATATCACTACAAAAAGGTGGTAAAATCTAAAAAAAAAAAAAAAGGAAATTCCATACAATGATAGGAAACAAATTACTAGTATCAGGGAAGGGGCTTAGTACAGTGTAAGTGAGAAGAATTAAGGGTCAAGAAGAGCACCAGAAAAATGCTAATCCCTTAAGAACATCAACTCTGCCCAGTTTCCGTTTTCAGTTGTTTTTTTTCCTCCCCTTTCTGGCCACTAATATGTAATCCTTCTCAGCCATAAGTAGAGCTTAGTTAAGTGACAGAAACTACCAAAGTATGAGCCCTGAATCCACATCGTCTGGTAAATCTGACAGAATTCGTCTTAGGCTCTTCTGTTAACCGTGGCCATGTTGTCGATCCATAATAAACATTATTCTTATGACACAGCCATGGGAGTTTTACTAATTTTATGTATATGTTTCCAAAGTTAGCTTCAGACAGTTTCTTCTTTTCCTTTTTTTATAAATTTTGCTGGAGTTACCATTCCATTTAGTCTGTGTTCCCAAAGTTGTTTCCAGATTTTCAGATAAATGACTTTCATTTACTTCTGCTTTGAGGCTCTTTGTACAGTGTTTGAAGTGTTATTTACAGCAAAGCAGCAAACTGGCCAGCATCCTCCTCTTTTGCTGATTCACCCCTAGTTTCCTCTGTGGGGAGCTGGTGGCAACCGGACTAGACTTCTGTGCTCATGGGCACAGTGGCCAGTGCCAGAGGGGTGCAGACATGGCCCGGATGGGAGGTGAGGGGGCTGTCCTAGGTCCCTTTCCTTAGTCCTGCTGCTTTGTTACCCTTTGATCAGTAAGGGCCCCTGCTTTCAATCATGTGATATGCTTATTTCCAAAGCCCCATGGACTCCAGAAAACTGTAATTAAGGAGCAAGAGATTCCTTTGCAGATATTTGAAAGAAGGTGGCAGAGACCCATGAGCTAAGTACTTTTTAGACCCCATTTATCTGCACATTTTCCTCTTTAAATTTATGTTCCTTGCCTGTGAGGGCTTCTTTTCTGGATGACTAAGGGCAATTTCACTAAGTGTTTGAAGCAGGTGGTTTGGATCCACCTAAGGATTTCTGCATGCCTTTGATCAGTCCCATGGTGCCCCCCTGCCCTGGGCACCTGCCCCACCTGATTCAGTCAGGCCCCCTGCCCCCTGGGGTTCCACAAGGCCACAGGAACAATCACTATCAAATGCAAAGCTCATTCCTTTCTTGCTGTCTTTTCCCTGAGGACAAGAAAGAAACTTCTCTGTGCTCCCATACGACCTTGTTCCTGCCTCTATTATTAGCACTCACCACACTGTGTTGTAATTACTTAGGTGTCTCCAATTTCCCTCAGCCACATGGGCACACTCAAGAATAATTGTGGCACCAAGCTCTGCGGAGCTGCCCCTTCTCTAAACCCTGTCTTATCCTTTCCTCGACTCTGGGTTCTGATTGTGTTGCACCTCTGCAGGCTTCAAAATGTTCTTGCTGTACCATCACTGGCTTTCTGCTTCTCTTTCTCCTCACCAGCCCCAAGTGACAGTTCTCCCACCCTCAGTGCATATCCAGTGCCAGGGCCGATGAAAGACCTCAACAGATTTAACAGATGAAGTAAAAGAGCTCTGGTATTACCTTTGCTATCCTCCCTTCTTCTTCTTCTTTTTTTTTTTTTTTTGTTACAGTTATGACCACTGTGATAATCGGGTGGAGGGCAGAATTTCACTCCAAATTAATCAGTGTAATTCTTCCAGGAAAATCTCAGGTAGTCACAACTTTTGTCAAGAACAGTTCCCTCAAAGTAATCTATTCTTTTATTGATGCAGCCTGTAATGAATTCCTACAGGATGAATTTGGGGAGACATTTCAGTAACATCACCCAAGGTCACTCCCGGGAATGTCCCTTCATGCCAATCTCAAGGCTGTGGACTTGAAGATCCTCATGAATGTGTTATACAAAAAGGTTCATGACCATGAAACAAGTATCTTAGAGGAGGGCTTCCCCTAACCCATGTTGGTAAGTGCCCATCTCTAGAAGATTCAACTTTCTTCATCCATAAAACACAGACGCAGGAGATAGGAGAGGGATACTCAACCGCTCTTTGGACTTACTGGATCCCAGTGATGGATGAGCTAGCCTCAGATGGGCAAGCTAAGAGCCCAAGAGCTTATTGTATCCAAATCTCTATGCAGGTGCACTTTAGCATCACCATGGAAACATCTCAACCATCAAGTGACAAGATGGAATAGAGAGATGGGATAGAATAAACTAAGACAGAGTTTCTACTGGAATTGACGGATAGAAGAGGCAGTGGAAGGAGGCAGAAAGAGGAGGGGATCAAAGAGAGGCAGAGTTAATTGTATTAAAATCCAGTATCAGGACCTAGGGTTTGAGTGTTACACATTTTGAACCTACCCATGATGCCCCATAAACTGAAATGATTTCTAAACTTTAGCCTCTTGACTTGCTCTAGTACTCAGGTCTCAACTGGTACATGGGACTCAGAGAGATCTAACTGATTGGGTTCCTGCTGGCCCTACATCTCAGCTTGCTGGGCAGACCACCGTTATACTGCCGGAAAGGGAACAACTATTGCAGAACAGCATAACCCCCCCCCCCCCCCGTGTTAGAGTGGAGCCTATGAATCCCCATTTCACTTAAAGGCCAGTATGTTTTCCTCCTAGGACTACTCACTCCAAATGAGAGCATCTCATTTGCCCCTTGTTTGAGAGTGAATTCTAACTAGTGCTCAAAATCTGCAGCATTGGCTCCCGCCAGCAGATAGAGAAAATGCCCCAGTAGCTGAGTGGTCTCACAACCACCACCATCTTTGGTTTTAAGACTATCTCCATGCCCAGATCTCGAGTTCCTGGGAAGGAGGTCCCCAATATTATTTATCTTCCATTCCTCATTAATTTCACATTGCATGTGTATAGTTATAGTGTGTACACATTCAAAAACCTAAATGAAAGCATTTAAAGATTAAGACAGGTATGGGGTGCCTAGGTGACTCAGTCAGTTGGGCATTTGCCTTTAGTTCGGGTCATGGTTTTGGGGGTCCTGGTGTTGGACTCCCTGCTCAGAGAGGAGTCTGCTTTTTTCCTCTCTGTCAGCCCCTCCCCCAGCTCATTCTCCCTCTCTCCTCTCACATAAATAGCATTAATAAAAAAAAAAATTAAGACAGCTATTACAATATTTCTACCAGTCACTCTTCCTATTAGTAATGAATTTGAAACCCATCTTCAGTGCTGTATATTAAACGTTGGGTCCTTCGGAATGGTCAGTACATTCAAGGTGGACTGGGGGGCTCTGTTTGCATGACCTCTGTCCCTGCTGTCATAGCCTCCTTTTCAATGTACCTACATTCCTCGATTTTCCGAGATTCTCCTTGCATCTTTGAAGACTACTAGCTGGCTATTAGGCAGTTGCTTTTTTTTCTCATAAAGATGAATAACCTTCTATAGAATCACTGTGACACCTTGTGGGCATGGCCAGGGATTACATCCCAGCCTTCAGTTCTAAATCCTAGCCCCCACTCTTCCTGCCTGAGGCAGGCCATTGCTCACTCTTCTCCACCAAAAGCCTCACTGTCCCCTTCCACTTCTCACCACATCATTCTCTGAAGAGCAAGCATTCTAGAATAGGAGTATGGGAAATTGATATTGTTAAAAACAAGACTACAGGCCCAAAATGAAATCACTTATGCTAAGCTTCATGTCACCAAACCGAGACCTAATACTGAATGACAATTTCGTTCTCTCCCTGGAATGGAATCTTGAATCAGTCAATCAGGAATGATCTAGTGAAGTAATCTGTCTGACAGACCCACTTTTGCTAGAATAATCTTGTCTCTCTCCTTTATGCCTACAAAAATCTTTCATTTTGTACAGCTCCTCAGAGCTCCTTTCTATCTGCCCAATAGGATGTTGCTCAGCTGGGGAATCATCAAGTAAAGTCAATAAGATCTTTAAAGTTTATTCAGTTGAATTTTGTTTTTTAAGAGTATTCTTGATTCTGCATGACAAGGTGACTGTTAATTTGCTTCTGTCTTGAGTTGAGCTTTCAGAAAATTCTCTGCCCTGTGGACCCACCCCAACATGAAGAACACTGTCTTCCCACTGGAGTTGGAGCCCACTCTTTGACAGCTCTCTCTCTACTCCTGTGGTGACTTTATTACATCAGGAGACAATGGGCTTTTATGGTTCTCCTTCAGCAGATACACTTTTCTCCCCCAGAGATAGATTTCCATGGAAACCAAACCCAGAAGGAACATTCTGGAGAGGCAAGGTGTGGCGAAAACCACAAGAAAGGTGAGGGGAGAAGGCGTTTATCTCAGGATTACATTGTAAATGTGAGCAAAAATATAGTCAGGGGCAGTAGAAAAGCATGTTACATTTTAAAATAGTTTTCATTGTTTCTATATAATGGGAGTGGAAGACCCTAGAAAAATCAGAAGGCTAGATATGGAGCACCTATTTTGTGCAAGGCATGATGCCAAGGTCTGGGAAGTGGCAGGTGTCAATGTGATCCTGCCCTTTGGGAGTTTGTGGTTTCTATGCACGCAGATAATCACACCAAACAATAGCACATTAGAGTGCCAGAAGAAAGGGACCCACGCAAGAGGCAGGTATGACTCCCACTTTCAGCCAAGGTCAGTCTCTCAAAATAAGCAGTGAGAAGAACAAAGCCATGCCAGGGTGAACCTAAGGGGTTCTGCAGCCCGGTTTCTCAACCCCGATCAAAGGAGGAGTTTTAAAATGTAGGGGAGAGTAAGGCATGATTTTCCAGTACTGGTGATGGTCCAAGAGAAAGGCAGAGTTCAGTGACATGTGGGAGAGGACAGTGATTCACAATGTTGGCTACATATGTGAATCTCCTGGGGATTTTTAGAAAAATACTGATGCCAGGAGATTCTGTGGAAATTGGTTTGAGGAGGAGGCAAGAGCCAGTCCATTGGGATTTAAAAAATTTCTCCAAATGATTCTAACATACAGCCGAGCTGTAGACCCCCTGGAAGATCCTGTTCCTAACACTGTCTCCTCTAGATACTGCTGTGTGTGTGTGTGTGTGCACGCACACACACACACACACACACACACACAGGCTTGGTCTTGCTCTTGTGATTTTCAGTTTTGCAGAAAATGGATTAAATATTAAATGGGATGGGACAGAGATTTCAGAATACCCAAAGTTAGCAGGCACACAATTACCTGCTTCCTATACTAATGAAGGGGGGAGTGGCCTGGAGGTGGACTGTTGCAAAGAAATAGAAGGACTCACAGTGAGTAGCTCCTCTCATATGTGCCTCTGACCCTTGACATACTTTCCTTCAGCCAGCTGTGATCCTGATTCTGTGCCAGTGGTAGTGAAGTGATTGATGTATCTGTGCCAAGGGTTGGGACGATGTACCATGTTTTTCAGGGTCAGTTATGATACAGCACATGTCCCTGATGTGCCCTGTCCCTGTGGCTGTCTTCTCTGTGCGTGCTGTTTATACCCATGATTTTCCTTCCAAATCTCTTTAAAAAATGGAGTTTGTGACAACAAGGAGAAGTCATTTTATTTTCTGCTAATAGTCAACTATTGCCCAGACAGGAATATTGTGTTTATTTCACATCTGCCACAATACATAACACAGTACTGGTTTCCCTTTATTTGAATGACAGTTTGTTATAATTGGTGAGGAATTACTTATTTGATGTGATATTAGGAATGTTAAGAAAATCCTGCTTTCCCCTTACAATCAAAATAACTCTTCTGGAAGAGCAGCCTGGTGGTAGGCAGAATGGAATGGACCAGAAAGTTGTTGCAATAAGACTGTAGTGGGCTGGGGAGGTGAAGTGGGGTGGGATGGCATTAATTAGGAGAACCTACACTGGGGAAGTAGCAGGAGAAATAGACAGATGTTGGTTGTTGGTTCAGAAGACATTCTGAAGGCAGACTTTATAGGATAGGGCACTTTTTTGAAAGGAAAGAGAAGGAAAAGCCTGGATGACCACAAGATCTCAAACTCATGTGAAAGAAAGCATTGGTGACCATGACTATAGATTCCAGGGAGGCAGGAGGAGATGACGGTTGGGAGCTGACTCATTTGGTTTCCTAGATATTGGCCTTGGAGGACCAGGGTGTTCTTGTGGGAATGTTCAACAAGCAGTTGGAGCTGAAGAGAATGTTTAGAACCAGAGACACAGATTTGCTACCTTAGATTGTTAGTAAAGTCATGGGAGCATTAGAAATCGGCACAGCAGAATGCCAAAAAAGGGGAAAGAAAATAATGCCAGAACATGATCCAACATTTATGGTATCTGCGTTCATCTTTTTTTTTTTTTTTTAAAGATTTTACTTATTTATTTGACAGAGATCATAAGTAGGCAGAGAGGCAGGCAGAGAGAGAGGGGGGAAGCAGGCTCCCTGCTGAGCAGAGAACCCGATGCAGGGCTCGATCCCAGGACCCTGAGATCATGACCAGAGCTGAAGGCAGAGGCTTTAACCCACTGAGCCACCCAGGCACCCCCAACATTTATGGTATCTGAACAGGAAAATATCCCAGTGAAGATCCAGGCACAGAGTGAGAATGGGAACCAGAGCATGACCTAAGTCAGGGGAAGAGAGCTTCTCAGGCTGTGGGTGGTCAATCCTGTGAGATGCCACTGTGAGGTCATATAGGATATCAGCAGCCTTGAGGAGAACCACCCTTGTTTCACTTGGTCTCCACATGGCCCACACTTTCCTTCATTTCCTTTGGGTTCTAGACCACTTTTTTCTGGTTTTCATTTAGATCTTTGCTCACTCCTTTTCTATCCCTTCTTCCTTTCCTTCTTCCACTCTTGCCCTAAGGTATTGATTCTCTTGCCAGCTTTTCTTGGCCTACCCTCTTCTTTCTCAAGCCTCACACTCTCTTCTATATGGCGGTAGCCATTGTAACCACCATCCAGGGCAAGGAATGCGACCTTGGCAGACCAGTTCCAAACCTCTCACTATAAGTAACCACTCTCTTACCTTGACCACTTACTTACTTTTCTTTATAATTTTATCACCCACATACTATCACTTTACATTATAGTTTAGTTCTGCCTGTTTGCTTTATTTCAAAATGGGCTGTCTTAATTCCTAGGTGTCCCCTTAGGTGACATTTTGTTCTTCACTGGGAGGCATATAATGTCTAATGTCTGTGCTGTTAGCAGCTACCAGTAATCAATGCCTGGGCCCTTTGCTTCTTTAGATACTGCAAAATGAGGACGGTCCTATTCATCATTTCTTCTTTATTTATTAGCTGGAATACTTTTCAAAAGAGGAACTTTCCCTCATTTACAATTTGATTACCCAGTGGAAGAGTTTTCAAAGGGAAGGCAAAATGATATCTTGAAATCTTCCTTTTATTTACTGGCTTACAAAATAGCCAATTCCGTAGCATCCTCCAAAGGCAACTGATTAGGGAAAGGGCATTTTTGTAGGGGGTTGATGGTTACACTTTATAAACCCAGGGAACAAATAGTATTTGGTGATAATCACTGATGACAGTGGTTATCTTTATCGATGGTCACATTGTTCTACCTTTGGTCAGTAGGAGTCTTTTCAAGTTGGTTCCTGCATTCTTTGACAACCCCTAATAGTCTCTGGTAACTCTTTTGCTGTTCGACATGATTTTCCAGGCTTGTCTTGTACATTTGCTGCACCATGCCTGAAATCAGCCATTTCTCTAAGACCACAACCTGGAAACCATTGCTACTGGTTCGGTTATCATCTCAGGACTTTTCAATGGACAGAACTAGGGTATTTAAAGATTTTTAAAAAACACCTCATGAGTTTAGGATGTTACTTCTTTTTCAAATTCGACAGTCTAGGATGATTAATCTTTTCTATTTTACATTTATATCCATTTGTTCCCAAACTAAGTATCCTGGTTCTCAAGGACACACTGATAATAGAATTAGATATCACAAAGTCATTAACTAGCTTTCCCCAAACATCTTCAGAATAACAATCCCGACACTTGACCAGTACAATTATTAAAGACGATCAAAATTAAACATTTTTTGACATAAGCTTGCCTCATTTTCCATAGTTGTACTATAATCTACACTGTCAGAGCTCAAAGCTCTTTTATACTTTTGCTCTCATATGTTTCATTTAAATATATTGTACATTTAAACTGTACATTTAAGGGCGCCTGGCTGGCTCAGTTGGTAGAGCATGCAACTCTTAATCTTGGAGTTGTAAATTTGAGCCCCACATTGGGTATTATGATTGCTCAAAAATAAAATCTTCTTTAAATAAATAAACAAACTGTACATTTAAATATATGTTTATTGTACATTTAAACATATATCCAGTACTCACTGTACATTTACATATATATTTAATGCTCAGTGTCAGCATTTAAGCTGATGTCTCTCAAACACATTTTGGTTGATTAAAGCTCTTTCTTTAGTAAATTCTAAAGAAGGACTCCTGAGAACAACATTCTCTTAGTTCTCACATGCTGGTGACAATTTGTCTGTTGCCTTTATACTGGAAAATAAGTTTTGCTTGGATGTAAAGTCCTTGGTTCACATTTCCTTCCTTTGGGTACCTTAAATATGTTATTCCATTTTCTTCCTGGAAAAAAAGTATTGCCATCCAAAAGTCTGGTAGTAAACACGTTTTCTTTCCCTTTTATGTAACTTATTTTTATCTGGATAACTAACATTTTCCCCCTTCTTCTTTAATGTCTAATAATTTTGCTAGAATATATCTTGATATTGATGAATCTCAGTCCGTCTTCCCAGTCATGTGAAGTGTCCTATCAATATGTAGGTAGATTAAAAGCTCTTTTTATTTCAGAAAAGTTTCCCTGATTTATAGTTTTTAGGATTCTGTTTTCTCACCTTAATTTTCTTTTGCAGAGACTCCTATTATTTATTTATTGCATTTTCTCTGCCTGTTTTCTACATTAGTCACCGAATCCCATTTATCTTTCTCTTCATTTTTTTATTTTAATTTTTAATGTTCTATTTCCCTATCTGTTGTGCTTCTGTACTCTTGTGTTCCTTCTAATTTAGCTTCTACTTCCAAAATGATTTTTCTATATTTCTAATTCTTGGATAGTTTTATCCTTTTCTGAGATTGCTAATTCAGATATATATTTTCCTTTTGTACATTTTGCCATTTTTGATGTCTTTTTGCTCATTTTGAAATGTTCAGTTATATTGTTCTGCTTTTCTTTCTGAGGGATGTTATTCTGCTTCTTTATCTCTTTCACCTCAATCATTTTTATTGATTGTATTAATGTGAAATTAGTTTAACTGAACTTTTAGAGCAAGCTGTGTTCCAGAGAGCTCTCCTGACTTCAGAGACCTCCCTCTTCTACTGATTTACATTGTATTAAAAACTATGGAAATTTGCTTCCTTATATTTCCTGGTTCCTTTCCCCTCCCCCACACTTCTCCGCACTTTCTTCTTTCTCTGTGTCCGTTGTCCTTGCCTGCTCCATATGGATTCTGTTTTCAGTGTGGGACACTTGGAGGGGAGTTTGGCTATTTTGTTTGGAGGGGAGTTCATAGACCATTTCTGCCCCTGCACACCTTCCTCGAGACCCCTCCAACTCATATGATATTGGGTTGCGCAAACCCCTTCCAGTTTCATCTGCTGTTCTCTGCTTTGTTCTGCTGAGCTTTTCTAAGTGGCCACTGGTAGTAATTTTGGAGTTACTGGGTCCAACAGATGCCCTGTTGCTTCACTCAGCTTTCTTTGGTACAGATGCTAATGCCACGTAGACCTTGTAGCTGCCAATGTTTGTTTGCACCTGCTTGGATTTTGAAATCTGTGGAACATCTTGTCCACCTAGTTATACTGTAGATATTGTCAATGGGCCTTTGTTTTTGCCGTCCTCACTTTCTTTCGTTACTTTTATGGAGGAGTTTGAGGAAATTAAAAGTCTGCTACCACCACTGCTATCTTTCCCATCCTCATTTCTTAAATGATAATTTTCCTGAGACTTTTTTCTGTTTGGATTTATTACTTTGGATTTTTTACTTACATTTTTGGGTGAGTGTTTTTCTATGTCATTTGGAAATCTTTGAAAACATGACTTTTTTTAAATGAGAGTGTGGTGTTCCATTATATAGATGCACCACAATTTATATATATTCTAGTTGGCATTTAAGTTTTTTTCAGCCATTCTGTTATTATAAATAGCTCTGTGATAATGATGATTGTATATAAAGCAATTATTTTCCTTTAGGATTAGTTTCTGAGAGTGATATTATTGAACCAAGTGATACTATATGTTTAGCTCTTTTGATACATGTCAGTACATTTTTCTCTAAGAATTGCACACCAATTTACTATCCTATCAGTGCATAAAATTCAAAATTTCTTCATGCTACTGTTAAAAAAAGTCTTTGCCAATCTGATAGACCACAAAGGCATTTCACTATTGTTTTAATTAGAATTTTTTAGATCGATAGGATGGCTCAATATGTTATCATATATATAATAGCCATATGTATTTCTTTTTTTATAACCTACCTGCACGTGATTGTAACGGCTGGGAAGAGCCTATTCTGCCCAGGTGTCCACACGTTACAATGCTTGAAGGACTTTTTCAGTTGCAATCTCTATGTCATCATCAAAATGATTTGTTGAAACAATATGAATGAGTACATACACACACACACATATATGTATGTGTATATGAGAGTACATATATACATGCCTACATAGATGAGTGTATATATATGTATATATATACATATATATACACACACACACATCTCTCCAGTAGAATTTTAATATGAGTGTTTAACAATTCTTTTTCTATAACAATAGTATTTAAAATATTGTTAAATAACCAATGGTTATCAATGGAGAACAGCAGGTCTCCTTCACACCTGCTGATAATAATAACAGCCAATATTTATCCTACACTTGGTAAGCACTTTACAGTGTCCTATTTAAGCAGCTTCATGAAGTAGGCATTTGTTTCTGTGTTTTGCATGACTACGTGAGTCTTAGATGTCCTAGGCACATTAGCCGAGGTCACATAGCTATTGGGTTAGAAAATTGGAACTGAAGCTCATGTCAAAGCTGGTTTTAAAGTCCACCATCTGAACATGATGCTCTGGGACTTTTCCTCACTCAGTGGTTTGTAACCCTGCTGCACATTAAGATCACTGGAGAACTTTAAAAAGTACTGATGCCAAATCATATAATGCAGACAAATTGCTTCAGAATCTCTGGGGGTGGTGCCCAATCATTTGTATGTTATAAAGCCTTCTTAAGTAATTGTAATATGAAGCCAGGGTTGAGAGCCACTGCTAGTAATTATTAACCAGTGTGGCTAAGGGAATAGTCTTAATTTGTCAAGTTCGAATTCTCAATGTTCCATGCTATTCATATCCCATCTTTGTGTTGGAACAAATCCCTTTCTCTCAACTCAATTCAGTGTTCTTATTACTTTTCTCTCTCTGTCTCTCTCTCTCTCTTTTCCCTCCACACGTTATCTCTCCATCTCTCTCTCTCTCTCTCTCACACACACACACACACACACACACACACACACACACACTCACAGAGGCCCAGACATGCTCTAGTTCAGAAACCCTATTCATACAAGTGGTAGTAGGGATGCTGGACCCAAATTGGAGTGTATTCTCAGGATACTAAGGTCAAACAGAGGTAGAACATTGCTCGTTAAAAGACTGCAATGGATTAAGCCAAGAAAAATTATTTGAAAGGCAAATCTTAGGAGAGGCTAAATCAAAAGTTTGGCAGAGAGTTTTCCATCCAAAGAAGTAAGTCAGAAAGAGAAAATCTGGGGATGAGGCATCTGGGGAAGGAGATCAGATGGTCTGAAAGAAGGATTTTTATAGAGCATCAGTGATACTGGATATGAGAAAAGGGCAGCTATCAATGCAGAGGTCACAAAATGTTGGCTCATAGATGTGCTTTGTTAGCCTTTCATGGACATTTCAAAAAAAAAATGGAGTCAAAGTTAAAACTAGGAGATTGCCCATACAAATTGAGATTCCAGCTTAAAAACACTCTGAAGACTTGGCAACATGAGGTCATTGTTCTCACAGGGCAGCAATCCACAGCTCTGGGAAATGGCTGCCCACCTTCAGTGGAATAGGGAGTGTACTTACCCACAGCCCCCACAAGGCCCATGACACTTACACAGGCAATGTGACTACCAGTACCGATGTGTTAGATTTGTGACATTGGATTTAAAATTCCAAACCAGCCAGGACATGAAGTGGTCACTGAACATTAACTTTCATTTGTTGATTTTTATGATAGCCTTAGCTTCCTTCCAAATATCTGTACGAGATATTATGGCTGCCTGTTTAATGGGTTAATGGGACTAACTGCAGAGTGCTATGACTCCTTATCTCTTCTGATTCCCTGAAGTGCTGCGTTCTGCCCTGGTGTGTTCTCTCCTGCTTGTGATCTCCTTGCGTACCTGGCATTCAGTGTCCAGAGCCCCTTTCTGCCCAAGTCAGAGCAAGGGATGGATCCCCCATGTACTTCATTGTGGATCTTCCTGTGTAACTGTCCCCTCACTTCTGTAGCAACAGACAATGAGTGAAGCATGCCCAGGTCCCCAGGGCTATCCCAGCATCTGTTTGACTTTTCATAATACTTTTCCCGTAAATTTTGATAGGTACATTCCCACAGAAAGTCAAATGAACTTTTAACTATTCCTTTCAAGAATAAGCTTTTTTCCCCCCTTCCTTCCCCTTCCCTCCCCTTCCCCTACCTTCCTTTCCCTTTCCTTTTCTGAGTTGGCCTAACCTCTTTTCCGGAAGGTCTGTTTCTGTATTTTTTTTTTTTTAAGGATATAATAATCAAGTTCTTTAAATCTGGCTTTCCAGCTTAGGGAAATGTCTGAATATTCTGAACTTTGTACTCTTTCTGGCAGGATCTTTCCTCCCTAAAGACATCAGTAATAGCAAAAGAAAAAAAATCAGATATTTTCATAAAGAGTGTTTCCTCTGGGGAGAGCAAGTGCCTTGGAATCTCTGCTTATTGCAAAAATAAATAGGCAATCAAACAAACACACCAATAAAAACATAAATCCCAGTGAAACTTGTTGCCATTAATAGGTTGAAAAGGCTAAATTCTTACAACCATGTAGTTCAAGTTTGTTCTATTCATTCTTTTTTTTTTTTTTTTTTTTTTTTTTTTTTTTTTAAAGATTTTATTTGTTTTATTTGCCAGAGAGAGAAAGATCACAAGCAGGCAGAGAGGCAGGCAGAGAGAGAGGGGAAGCAGGCTCCCCGCTGAGCAGAGAGCCAGATGCGGGGCTTGATCCCAGGGCCCTGGGATCATGACCTGAGCCGAAGGCAGCGGCTTTAACCCACTGAGCCACCCAGGTGCCCCTGTTCTATTCATTCTATTATGCATTTTAAGTGTTGAGGAAAAAATATGCCAACTTGGATACAAATAAAAGGATGACCATGTGTCTTTGTTGTCATACTCAAGTATTGTTTAGGGGAGTTGTACCTTTGTTTTGCTTACTGTTTAGTATTGGTTAGGGCTCAAATTCTGTGAAATCAGATGTTAACCTATAGACTTAGAAGGTGGAAGTGATTAGAGATGCACATGATTTTTCTCCTTTAGAAAAGGTAGTGACAAACATTATGGTTTTATTGCCCTAATAATCAGCTTTATAACTTAATCTTCTCACAGAATTATTTCCTTCAATACCTGTATTTGCTTAGTATCTCCAATTCTCTTTGAACCAGCTTTATTTATCATTCTGCTAGTTCCTTCATTAATGAGTTAATTTTTGAAGCATGTTCATTTTCTACTTGTATGGGAGTCATATTTCTTTTTTTTCTTTTTAGTTTTTTTTCTTTAACATAATGTATTATTAGCCCCGGGGTACAGGTCTGTGAATCACCAGGTTTACACACTTCACAGCACTCACCATAGCACACACCCTCCCCAATGTCCATAACCCAACCACCCTCTCCATACACCCTCCCCCCTCAAGCAACCCTCACTTTGTTTTGTGAAATTAAGAGTCTCTTATGGGCGGGGTGGGAGGGTGGGGGAACCAGGTGGTGGGTATTAGGGAGGGCACAGATTGCATGGAGCACTGGGTGTGGTGAAAAAACAATGAATACTGTTACGCTGAAAATAAAGAAAAAATTTAATTTAAAAAAAAAAGAAAAAAAAAAGAGTCTCTTATGGTTTGTCTCCCTCCCAATCCCATCTTGTTTCATTTTTTCCTTAACTACCCCCCAAACCCTCCACGTTGCCTCTCAACTTCCTCATATCAGGGAAATCGTATGATAATTGTCTTTCTCTGACTGACTTATTCTGCTCAGCATAATACCCTCTAGTTCCATCCATTTCATTGCAAATGGCAAGATTTCATTTCTTTTGATGGCAGCATAGTATTCCATTGTATTATCTATATACCACATCTTCTTTATCCATTCATCAGTTGGTGGACATCTAGGTTCTTTCCATAGTTGGGCTATTGTAGACATTGCTGCTATAAACATTCAGGTGCACATGCTCCTTCGGATCACTACATTTGTATCTTTAGGGTAAATACCCAGTAGTGTGATTGCTGGGTAGTAGGGTAGCTCTATTTCCAACTTTTTGAGGAACCTCCATGCTGTTTTCCAGAGTGGCTGCACCAGCTTGCATTCCCACCAAAAGTGTAGGAGGGTTCCCCTTTCTTCGCATCCTCTCCAATACCTGTCGTTTCCTGACTTGTTAATATTAGCAATTCTGACTGGTGTGAGGTGATAACTCATTGCGGTTTTGATTTGTATTTCCCTGATGCCAAGTGATGTTGAACACTTTTTCATGTGTCTGTTGGCCATCTGGATGTCTTCTTTGCAGAAATGTCTATTATGTCCTCTGCCCACTTCTTGATTGGATTATTTGTTCTTTGGGTGTTGAGTTTGATAAGTTCTTTATAGATTTTAGATACTAGCCCTTTATCTGATATGTCATTTGCAAATATCTTCTTCCATTCTTTCAGTTGTCTTTTGGTTTTGTTGACTGTTTCCTTTTCTGTGCAAAAGATTTTGATCTTGATGAAGTCCTAATTGTTCATTTTTGCCCTTGTTTCCCTTGCCTTTGCAATGTTCCTAGGAAGAAGTTGCTATGGCTGAGGTCAAAGAGGTTGCTGCCTGTGTTCTCCTCAAGGATTTTGATGGATTCCTTTCTCACATTGAGGTCTTTCAACCATTCGGAGTTTATTTTTGTGTGTGGTGTAAGGAAATGGTCCAGTTTCATCTTTCTGCATGTGGCTGTCCAATTTTTCCAGCACCATTTGTTGAAGAGACTGTCTTTTTCCCACTGGACATTCTTTCCTGCTTTGTCAAAGATTAGTTGACCATAGAGTCGAGGGTCTATTTCTGGGCCCTCTATTCTGTTCCACTGATTTATGAGTCTGTTTTTGTGCCACTACCATACTGTCTTGCTGATGACAGCTTTGTAATAGAGCTTGAAGTCTGCAACTGTGATGCCACCAACTTTGGCTTTCTTTTTCTAAATTCCTCTGACTATTCAGGGTCTTTTCTCATTCCACACAAATTTTAGGATTATTTGTTCCATTTCTTTGAAAAAAAATTGATGATATTTTGATAGGGATTGCACTAAATGTGTAGATTGCTTTAGGTGGTGTAGACATTTTCACAATATTTGTTCTTCTAATCCATGAGCAAGGAATGCTTTTCCATTTCTTTGTGTCTTCCTCAATTTCTTTCATGAGTACTTTATAGTTTTGTGAGTACAGATTCTTTGCCTCTTTGGTTAGGTTTATTCCTAGGTATCTTATGGTTTTTGGGTGCAATTATAAATGGGATTGACTCCTTAATTTCTCTTTCTTTTGTCTTGTGTTGGTGTATAGAAATGCAACTGATTTCTGTGCATTGATTTTATATCCTGACACTACTGAATTCTAGCTCCATTTACATTAGATTACATTATAGAATCTACACAATTTATAGAATTCTACTGAATTCTGTACAAGTTCTAGCAGTTTTGGAGTGGAGTCTTTTGGGTTTTCCACATAAAGTATCATATAATCTGCAAAGAGTGAGAGTTTGACTTTTTCTTTGCTGATTCGGATGCCTTTAATTTCTTTTGTTGTCTGATTGCTGAGGCTAGGACTTCTAGTACTATGTTGAATAGCAGTGGTGATAGTGGACATCCCTGCCATGTTCCTGATCTTAGTGGAAAAGTTCTCAGTTTTTCCCCATTGAGAATGATATTTGCTGTGAGTTTTTCATAGATGGCTTTGATGATATTGAGGAATGTACCCTCTATCCCTACACTTTGAAGAGTTTTGATCAAGAAAGGATGCTGTATTTTGTCAAATGCTTTTTCAGCATCTATTGAGAGTATCATATGGTTCTTGTTCTTTCTTTTATTAATGTATTGTATCACACTGATTGATTTGGGAAGTTGAACCAACCTTGCAGGCCAGGAATAAATCCCACTTGGTCGTGGTGAATAATCCTTTTAATGTACTGTTGGATCCCATTGGCTAGTATGTTGGTGAGAATTTTCATATCTGTGTTCATCAAGGATATTGTTCTGTAATTCTCTTTTTTGATGAGGCCTTTGTCTGGTTTTGGGATCAAGGTAATGCTGGCCTCATAAAATGAGTTTGGAAGTTTTCCTTCCATTTCTCTTTTTTGGAAAGTTTCAGGAGAATAGGTATTAATTCTTCTTTAAATGTTTGGTAGAAATCCCCTGGGAAGCTGCCTGGCCCTGGGCTCTTGTTTGTTGGGAGGTTTGTGTTTTGTTTTTTTTTTTTAAGATTTATTTATTTATTTGACAGAGATTGCAAGTAGGCAGAGAGGCAAGCAGAGAGAGAGAAGAGGAAGCACACTCCCTGTCAAGCAGAGAGCCCGATGTGGGATGCGATCCCAGGACTGAGATCATGACCTGAGTCGAAGGCAGAGGTTTAACCCACTGAGCCACCCAGGCACCCTGTTGGGAGATTTTTGATGACTGCTTCAATCTCCTTACTGGTTATGGGTCTGTTGAGGTTTTCTATTTCTTCCTGTTTCAGTTGTGGTAGTTTATATGTCTCTAGGAATGCATTCATTGCTTCCATATTGTCAAATTTGCTGGCATATAGTTGCTCATAATATGTTCTTATAATTGTCTGGATTTCTTTGATGTTGGTTGTGCTCTCCTCTATCATTCACGATTTTATTTATTTTGGGCCCTTTCTCTTTTCTTTTTTATAAGCCTGGCCAGGGTTTATCAATCTTATTAATTCTTTCAAAGAACCAGCTCCTAGTTTTGTTGATTTGCTCTACTGTTCTTTTGGTTTCTATTTCATTGATTTCTGCTCTGATCTTGATTATTTCTCTTCTCCTGCTGGGTTTAGGCTTTCTTTGCTGTTCTTTCTCCAGCTCCTTTAGGTGTAGGGTTAGGTTGTGTGCTTGAGACCTTCTTTTTTCTTGAGAAAGGCTTGTATGGCTATATACTTTCCTCTCAGGACCGCCTTTGCTGTGTCCCACAGATTTTGAACAGTTGTGTTTTCATTATCATTTGTTTCCATGATTTTTTTCAATTCTTCTTTAATTTCCTGGTTGACCCACTCATTCTTTAGTAGGATGCTCTTTATCCTCCATGTATTTGAGTTCTTTCCAACTTTTCTCTTGTGATTGAGTTCTAGCTTCAGAGCATTGTGATCTGAAAATATGCCAGGATTGATCCCAATCTTTTGGTACTGGTTGAGACCTGATTTATGACCCAGGATGTGGTCTATTCTGGAGAATGTTCCATGTGCACTAGAGAAGAATGTATATTCTGTTGCTTTGGGATGGAATGTTCTGAATATATCTGTGATGTCCATCTGGTCCAGTGTGTCATTTAAGGCCTTTATTTCCTTGTTGATCTTTTGCTTGGATGATCTGTCCATTTCAGTGAGGGGGATGTTAAAGTCCCCTACTATTACTGTATTATTGTCGATGTGTTTCTTTGATTTTGTTATTAATTGGTTTATGTAGTTGGCTGCTCCCATATTAGGGGCATAGATATTTGAAATTGTTAGTTCTCCTTGTTGGACAGACCCTTTGAGTATGATATAGTGTCCTTCCTCATCTCTAATTATAGTCTTTGGCTTAAAATCTAATTGATCTGATATAAGGATTGCCACCCCTGCTTTCTTTTGATGCCCATTAGCATGGTAAATTGTTTTCCACCCCCTCACTTTAAATCTAGAGGTGTCTTCGGGTCTAAAATGAGTTTCTTATAGGCAGCATATTGATGGTTTTTTTTTTTTAATCCATTCTGATACCCTGTGTCTTTCGATTGGGGCATTTAGCCCATTTACATTCAGGATAACTATTGAGGGATATGAATTTAGTGCCATTGTATTGCCTGTAAGGTGACTGTTACTGTATATTGTCTCTGTTCCTTTCTGGTCTACTACTTTTAGGCTCTCTCTTTCCCTAGAGAGATATTTCCTGCAGAGCTGGTTTGATGTTCAGAAACTCTTTTAGTTTTTGTTTGTCCTGGAAGCTTTTTATCTCTCCTTCTATTTTCTGTGATAGCCTAGCTGGATATAGTATTCCTGGCTGCATGTTTTTCTCATTTAGTGCTCTGCATATATCATGCCAGTTCTTTCTGGCCTGCCAGGTCTCTGTGGATAAGTCTGCTGCCAATCTAATATTTCTACCATTGTATGTTACATATTTGTCCCAAGCTGATTTCAGGATTTTCTCTTTGTCACTAAGACTAGTAAGTTTTACTATTAGATGACGGGGTGTGGACCTATTCTTATTGATTTTGAGGGGGGGTTCTCTGTGACTCCTGGATTTTGGTGTTTGTTCCCTTTGCCATATTAGGGAAATTCTCTATTATAATTTGCTCCAATATACATTCTGTCTCCCTCTCTTTCTTCTTCTTCTGGAATCCCAATTATTCTAATAATGTTTCATCTTATGGTATCACTTATCTCTCGAATTCTCCCCATGTAGACCAGTAGTTGTTTGTCTCTCTTTTGCTCAGCTTCTTTATTCTCTGTCATTTGGTCTTCTATGTCACTAATTCTCTCTTCTGCCATATTTATCCTAGCAGTAAGAGCCTCCATTCTTGATTGCACCTCATTAATAGCTTTTTAATTTCAGCTTGGTTAGATTTTAGTTCTTTTATTTCTCCAGAAAGGGATTTTATTTCTCCAGACAGCATTTCTCTAATATCTTCCACACCTTTTTCGAGCCCAGCTAGCACCTTGAGAATTGTCATTCTGAACTCTAGATCTGACATATTACCAATGTCTGTATTGATTAGGTCCCTAGCCATTGGTACTGCCTCTTGTTCTTTTTTTGTGGTGAGTTTTTCCACCTTGTCATTTTACCCAGATAAGAATATATGAATGAGAGAATAAAATACAAAAAGGGTGGCAAAGACCCCAAAAAAATGTATGCTAACCAATTCAGAAGAGACCCCAAACCAGGGAGAGATATATATATTAGATTGGTGAATAGAACGGAACCACCCACTTGATTTTTGTTGTATTTTGGTCTCTTAGAAGAAACTACCTTTCAAAATTTTTAAGAAAGAAAAATGTATATATATATATATATATATATATATATATACACACACACACACACACACACACACACACAAATAAGTGTAAACACAATGAAGGAATGGAATATAAGTGTAAAGATGAAAATTTTTTTAAAAATCTAAAAAAGGAATTGATAAGATAAGTTGGTTGGAAAAAGAAGGAAGAAAAAAAAAGACAGAAAGAGAGTAGAGAATGTACTCAGGCTGGAGACTAGAACAAAGCCCTGTGCTCGATCTAGGGTATATTTTGATCTATGAGAAGAAATTGTATCCCAAAAATTTTAGGAAAAAAAACCCCTATATCTATACAAAATATTAGTTAAATAAAATGAAGGATAAAATATGACTATAATAATGAAGTTTTAAAAAGATTTTTTTTAAGGAAAGTATTGTTAAGATAAACTAGTTTAAAAACATTAAAAGAGGAAAGAGGAAAAGTTAAAAAAAATAGAATAAAAAAATTAAAAACATTGAATTTAACTTTGCAAGACTAAAGGATCATGGGGAGAAAGCAATGAATTCCATGCATTGCTTTCCCCTAGCTCTGGATTTTCCACTCTTCTCCTTGATCGGTGAGCTTGGTCTTGGCTGGATGTTCTTGCTGATCTTCTGGGAGAGGCGCCCGTTGTAGTGATTCTCAAATATTTGTCCTAGGCGGGATTGCACCACCCTTGCCAGGGGTCAGGCTAAGAAATCTGCTTGAGTTTGCTCTTGGGAGTTTTTGTTCCCTAAACACTTTCTGTAGAGTCCTGGAGGACAGGAATGAAAATGGCAGCCTCCCAATCTCCAGCCTGGAGGAGCCAAGAGCTCAGGGCCCCACTCCTCAGTGTACCCTCAGAGAAAAAGGGTCAATCAGTCCCATCTCCCTGGTCTCCAGCCATGCTCCGGGCTCACCTGGCCTGTGAGAGATCATTTCTGTCTCTGGTGCACAGCCTCATTTGGAGTCTCCAAATCCAGCAGATTCCTGCCTTCAGAGGAGGAAAGTGAGTCTCCCTGGATCTGCCACTTGTGGGGTCGCTGCTTAAATAGCAGTGTCCCAACTGTGCCATGGATCACAGTTTAAGGTCACCCCAAACTGAGAACTCACTCCTCAGCTCTCTCTCTGTAGTTGGCTTCCCTGCTCTGATACCTGGCAACTCTGCATACTCAGACATCCCTGATCTTTCTGTGACCCTGTGTGTCCTGAGACCACACTGACCCTGTGAGGGTTCCACCCCCACTTAACCTCTAGAGCAATGTCCATCAGTGGAGCAGACTTCTAAAAGTTCTGATTTTGTACTCCACTGCTCCGCTGCTTGCTGGGATCCGGCCCCTCCCCCTGCGGTCTATTTTCTTGTGGCTTTGGATTCACTTCTCCGCACCTTTCAGAAAGCTTCTGAAAGTTCTACCTCTCAGAAACTTGTCGTTCCTAGAATTGTTCCTAGAATTGCTGCTCTTCTCTTTGATCTCCTAGAATTGCTGCTCTTCTTCTCTTTGATCTGCTGTTGAGTTTGTAGGTGTTTGGAATGGTGTGATAACTATCTAGCTGAACTCCTGTGACCTGATGTCATTTCAGTCCACTTCTCCTCTGCTATCTTGCCCTTCCTCCCATTTCTAGGTTTTAATCATGTTTCTAAACTTAAAAAAAAATGTTACATTGACACTAGCCTTATAACAGAAAAAAATTTTAGAGGGTCCCAACCTCCTGTTCACATATGGAACTTCTTTCCCTCATTGCTTTGGGCTGCATCAGGCAAAACTTTGAACATGCTTTTGTGGTTAATATAGAAGATGAATACTTTGTTGAGGGAGAGAGATCTAAGCAACTAGCTTCAGCTGAGGGGAAGAAAAACCAGATGAGCTTACCCACTGATAATGCAAATGCCATTTAATGATGGCTCTGCTCATCACAGACATGACCTCCATTACTGCCATGGGGAACACAGGTTCACATCTGCTGGGAGAAGGGGGATATTTGCTACATTTCTCTTTTGGCACAGGAGTCTTTCTGAGCCTCTCTTTATTCACTCTATTCTACTTCCGCACACCATTGGATCTGAGAGGAGGAGGCTCAGAAGACCATCTGGCCTATGCCACTAGAGCATATTAGCAAGGCTCTCTAATAAATACATTTCTGAAATATTGGGGATAAATTCAATGTAACTAAAAATTTACTTCAAATGACCTGAAATGTTTGCTTTATTGCAGAGAGAATGAGTCATTTAATAATTGTAAATAAATCACTATATAACTCTACTTTAAAATGGTATTAGGCCCTCTTTAAATATCATTGAATATATTACTTAAGAAAAAATATATCATCTCTTCCAAATATGGGAATAAGTTTGGAAAGTGAAACAGTAATGAATTACCTATGACATAATATAATAAAAAAAAAAGTGCAAATGTTTTGCAAACCAGGTCATGTTATATCTTCACACAAATGTTACTTATTATCAATATAGTAATAAAGTATATAACCTGAATGTCCTCAATTCTACAAATAACTAAGGGGTCACCATTTTTTGGATATATAAATAAAATAACCTGAGTCCATATCCCTTATCTGGCGCTAATAAACCCAGATATTTCTGAGAATTCCTGGAGAGTGTGGGTCAACTGCAAACCCCAGTTATTGGCTTCTTCTACACTGCTTGTGGCTCTTGGGTTGGTTTTCTTCCTGGTCTCCTCCTCATACCTCTTTATTGCCTTCTTTCTTTCTGTGGTCCAACTGACTCACCAACATGATCATAGCCCCCCCTTTATTTCCCAAGAAAATACTAAAATAAATCTGACTAAAGGTTTGCTGAAGCCATTGGAGGAGAATGGAGAGGAATTAAGATACAAAATTGGAAACAACTCGAAATACTTTCTCTTTAGGTGCTGTGTCCCACCATATTTATGGAGTCTACTTTCCCTACCCAGGGTCATTTCTATTATCTTTTTTTGTCCCTTTTCCATAGAGAACTGAAAATCATTTAAAATTAGTTCATAGTCCACCTCACAGAAACTAGCCTTTTATATTACTAAAACCAGAACTTTAATTCACTTTTATTGCATCTTCGCATTGTAGCCAATACCTTAGGTCTTACCTTTCCTAAGCAACAACCCTCTAAAGATTTATTCCCTTAAACAAAAGTCTGCTCTCCCTTTGAGAGCACCCTTCACCCTCCTCCAAAGAATGTGGAAGTTCTTCTAGCCATTTTTTCCTCCCATCTGTACTAAGAAGGTCACCTGAATGCAGAAGATACATTGCCAAGGGTAAGAAGAATTCAAGACAAGTTTCAGAATATTGATGGTACTTCCTAGATAATTTGATTTTTCTATATTAATCATGTGTCTAATAACTTTGCTGAATTCAGCCATTATTCTAAGTTTGTAGATTGTTTTGAATATTTTATTTATATAAACATTTTCAAATGAGAGTTTTACATTTTTTTAATGGAAACTTTATACCTTTAATTTATTTTTCTGGCCACATTACAGAGACTAACCACTAATGCAAAATTGACAGAAGTGAAAATTGTAGACATCCTTGTCTGCTTCAGCCTGAAAGTTAGGGGGAAGTGTTTGATATTCTGACTTTATGTATATTGTTAGTGGGAGGTTTTTGGATTGGCCCTTTATCATATTAAGGAAGTATCCTTCTAGTTCTAGTCCACTGAGGGTTTTTAAAATTATGAATCACTATGGAATTTTTAAAAATACTTTTTCTGAATCTACAGAGTTAATTGTATATTTATCCTTTATTCTGTTAATGTGGTGAATTGCATAGATTGGTTTTGAATGCATCAACCTTGGATTCCTGGGATAAACCACACTTGCTGGATTTGATTTATTTTTGTTTTGTTTTGAATTTTTTGTCTTAGCCTGACAGAAACAAATCACCATATAATTTTACTTCCTTGTAATATCTTTGACAGATTATGGTCCTAGGGCCTCATAAAAAAGTTGGAAATTGTTGCTTCACCCCCTGGTTCTCTATAGGGTTTGTGTAAGAGGGGTATGATTTCTTCCTTAAATGTGTGGAAGAATTTACCAGTGATGCCACCTGGGACTAGAGTTTTCTCTGTGGAAGCTTTTAAACTATGGATTAAATTACTTTGACAAATACAGGATTAAATTACTTTGACAAATTACTTTGACTTCAGTTTGCGTTATATGTGTGTGTGTGTGTGTGTGTGTGTGTGTATGTGTGACTGTTTCGGTAAGTTGTGCTTTTCAAGGAATCTGTCCATTTCATCCAAGTGGTCAAATGTTTTGGCATAAAATTATTCATAATATCCTTTTATTACCTTTTTAGTATATATTGAATCTTGATATTCACAGTTATCTTTTCTTCCTCTGTCTTTTTCTCTCTTTTTTCTTGATAAGTTTTGCTAGGGGGCATCATTTTTATTAAGTCTTTCTGAAGAACTTATTTTTGACTCTTGGGTTTTCTCTCTTGTTCATGTGTTTTCTATTTCATGGTCTCCTGCTCTTATCTTTATTCTTTCCTCCCTTTATTTTATTTGTGTTTATTTTCCAGTGTCCTTCTAGTACCTTATATGGATACTTGGATTATTGATTTTTCAACCTTTCTTCTTTTCTAGTATAAGCTGTGGCAGACATGGAGATTGCCAATTGGATAACCCTTCAAAAAGAACCTGCCCAATTGCTCCAAGTATAGTCATCTGCCAGCTTCCAGCTGTTAGCTCCCTCAGGGTCTACTCTGGTCTTTAAGTCAACATCATACATTCTTGGAGAAACTTTCCATCCAATGTCTGAGCAAATCAGTGGTAACTGACTGCATGCTTTTCTTAGGGTAGCTCCCAACCAGAGACTGAAATAGATGGTGGGAAAAGGGCTCTTCTAAAGGGTAGTCTTTGCTCTGATACTCCTTTTGAAGCACAGAGGCTTGGGGTCAAATGGCCATTGTGATGTGATACAGGATAAATTCCTAAGGAAGTTATGGGGATGTTAGTAAAACATGGCATTCTTAGGGACAAAATAGCCAGTACCCAACAAGAGTATATATATTATGATATCTTGTCATCTTGGGTTATTTTCTAATGACCTTAAAAAAAAACTTGATTTCTAGTTTAACTCCATATTTTGTGTGGTTTCAATCCTTTGAATGCTGTTGAGACTTGCTTTATGGCCTAGAACGCAGTCCATTCAGAGCAGTGTTCTGTGCACTCTTGAAAAGAATCCACAGTTTATAGTTGTTGGATTTTGTGTACACAAGTCAATGTGATCAACTTGGTTAATCATAGTGTTTAAATTTACTATATTCTTGCTGATATTTTTACTTGTTTGGTCTATCAGGCACTGAGAGTGTTAAAACCCCTAATCATTCTACCCAAACAACTGCATATTGATGTTTATAGCAGCTTTATTAAAAATTTCCAAAACTTTGAAGTAATCAAGATGTCCTTCAGTAGGTGAATGAATAAATAAATTGTGGTACATCTAGATAATGGAATATTATTCAGTGCTAAAAAGAAATGAGCTATCGAGCTATAAAAAGACATGAAGGAAACAAATATATATTACTAAGTGAAAGAAGCCAGTCTGAAAAGGGTATATACTGTATAAATCCAAATATATGACATTTGGGGGAAAGGCAAAATAATGAAGACAGTAAAAAACCATGGAGGAGTGGTTTCTAGGAGTTAGAGAGGAGAGAGGGATGAATCAGCAGAGCCCAGAGCATTTTAGGGACAGTGAAACTATACTGTATGACACTATAATGGTGGATACATGCCATTATACATTTGTCCATACCTGCAGAACCAAGAGTGAATCCTTGGTTAGGTTAATTATGGATTTGGGGGGATAATGATGCATTAATTAATTAAGGTTTATTGATTGTGACAAATGTATCACTCTGGGGGGGCATGTGTTATGAATGTGTGGGACAAGGGGGTTTATTGGAAATCTCTGTATCTTCCCTTCAATTTTGTTATGAAAATAAAATTGCTCTAAGAAATACATACATTAAAAAAAGTCAAGGGAGGGATAGTTGACTGGGAAGGACTTTTAGAGGAGCTTCTATGTTACAAATAATGTTCTTTTTTTGAACTGGGTGTGTTTATTGCGTGTTAAATCCATTAAATTGTGTACTCATGAAAGCAATTCCCAGTTATGACTGGAAAAGAAAATCTATTTCTCTTTTTAGCTCTGTTATTTGCTTCTTATATTTTGAAACTAACTGTTAGATGTATACCAATTTGTGATTTCTATGTTGTCCTATTGGATTTACCCTTTTATCATTATGAAGTGTCCCTCTTTATCTAGTAATACTTGTTGCCCTAAATACTACTTTTTCTAATATTAGCATGACCTCTCCAGCTATCTTTGGTTAATGTTTCCATGGAATATATTTTTTATCCTTTTATTTCCAACTTTGTAAATAGCATGTAATTGCATCTTGTTTGTATAATTCATTTACAGTTTAAGTACACTGTGATCATTAAATTTGGGCTCTCTGATATACCAGTTCTTTAAAATCCACTTAAGTCCAACATGTGATAAATTTTCATAAGTGCTTAATGTGTGTTTGAATGTTACATGCTATCCATTTAAAACAATGGACATTATTTAGTGTGCTGTTCTAATATTCTATATCTTTTCTGATTTTGTTTGTTTCCTTAATTTACCAAGTACTGACAAAAAAGTAAAATTTCCTGGGGCGCCTGGGTGGCTCAGCGGGTTAAAGCCTCTGCCTTCAGCTCAGGTCATGGTCCCAGGGTCCTGGGATCGAGCCCCGCATCGGGCTCTCTGCTCAGTGGGGAGCCTGCTTCCTCCTCTCTCTCTGCCGGCCTCTCTTCCTACTTGTGATCTCTCTCTCTCTCTCTGTCAAATAAATAAATAAAATTAAAAAAAAGAAAAGAAAAAAAAAGTAAAATTTCCTACTATTAATGTGGACTTGTCAGTTTCTCTTTGTAGATCTGTCAATTTCTACATCATATACTTTAAGGCTGGCTGTGTTAGTAACTGCATACAAATTTAGAATTGTAGTTAATTGAGATGTTTTATCATTCTTAAGTGACATTCTTTATTGCTAGTGATGTCTTTTGTCTTAAAGTCTGTATTTTGTGATATTGGTATAACTACTCAGATTTTTTGTTAGTGTTTTTTTGACTTATTGGTTTTTGTATTTGACTTTCAAGTATTTGTATTTTTACATCATTTACCTTTCTTTCAATGATGTAGTGACCTTGAAATGCATTCACCCTAATCACCTCCATTCCAACTTATACACTACAGTTTTCCAGTATTTTACTTGTAGCTTATTTTCCAACTTCTTATAATTATTGCTTGACAAAGTCAATGTTTGAATTTACCTACATGCTCACCAGAATCTTTGTTCACCATTCCTTTCTGGATCTCATACCTTCTATCTGTGATCACCCTTATTCTACCTGAAGTACAACCTTTAGAATTTAATTTACTGAGAATTTGGCAACAAACCTTTAATTTTTATTTGTTACAATAGTTTGTTCTCCCTCTCTGAAAGTTAATATTCTGGTTATAGAATTCTATACTGACAATTATTTTTTCTTTCAGCTTATTGAAGATATTCCATTATCTTCTTATTTCCATTGTTGCTACGAGAGGTTAGCAATCAATCTAATTGTCATTTATTTGTTGATGATGTCCTTGACTTCCTGGTAAGATCTCTTTCTATCAGTGTTCTGAAATTGCACTATCATAAGTCAGATATTGATTTGGGGTATATTTTTTTGGCTTCTACCTGTGCATTAGTGTATTTCAATAATTTTGGAAAAGTCTCAGGTTTTGTCTGTAGAACATTTTCTACTCCCCTATTGTCTTATTCTTAAACTCTGAATAGATAGGAGATAAGACCTTTAATTGTTTTTATGTTCATTAACCTCTGTCTCAAGATACAGATTTTAGATATCTTGATAACACCTTGCTTTCTTGTCAAATCTTTGATGCCTTTAAAAATATTTTTTAGAACTACATCAGACAATGGTATAATTTTTGCTTCAACCATCAGACATAATTTAGAAAACTCAAGAGGAAGAGAGCCTCTTGTATTTATCCATATTTTGTCTTATTATGATCTTTTTTTTGCATCCTGGTATTCCAAGTTTCCTTCTTTTTTTTTTTTTAAGATTTTATTTATTTATTTGACATACAGAGATCACAAGTAGGCAGAGAGGCTGGCAGAGAGAGGGAGGAGGAAGCAGGCTCCCTGCCGAGCAGAGAGCCCGATGCGGGGGTTTGATCCCAGGACCCTGGGATCATGACCTGAGCTGAAGGCAGAGGCTTTAACCCACCGAGCCACCCAGGTGCCCCTCAAATTTCCCTCTTTTATAATTTCCTTTCTGTTTACAAAACCTCTTTTAGCCATTCTTTAGGGTAGGTGTGCTGGTGACAAATTTGCTTTGTTTCCCTTCTGAGGATGTCTTGATTTTCCCTTTATTCTTAAAGGACATTTTCCCTAGGCATAGGATTCTGAGTTCACAGGTTTTACTTTTTCTTTCAGATCCTGAAAAATATTTTGGCTAAATCCTTCTGGGTTCCATATTTTCTTTATGCCCTCAACTTCTACAGCCATATTTCTAGTCCCAGCCTCTCCCCTGAGCTTTGATCTCTTATTTCCTGCTGTCACTGGACATTCTCACTTGAATGCTCCACAAACATCTTAAACATATATTCTTATTATTGCACCTCATCTATACCCTCAAAACTGTTTCTCTTCTCTTGGGAAAAATACTTTTGTGGGGAAGATTTATCTTTCTAACCAATTCCGTGTTGTTGACAAGAGATTATCCCCATGTTTTTTAAGCCAGAATTTTTACTCTTTTTTCATTGGGAGGATTTGTCCATAAAATTAACTTACTCTTTAAGAGCATTAGAATGTGCCTCATTTTCTTGTGTTTTGTTATTTTTTACTGTGCACTGTTCATTTTTACTAGAAATTTATCTTTGGAGATTCTTTGAGTCCTGGGTTGAAGTTGAAGACTTACATTTTTTTCCCAGTCAGTCATCTTGGAGCAATACCAACCAATAAGCACCTCAAGTTAACTCTTCCCTTTGAGGTTTTTCAGACTACATAGGTGATAGGAACACAAATCCATGTGAAGTTCAATTTGTGGTTATGAATTCCCAAGGGATTCCTTTACTTTTGTTCCTTCTAGCTCTAGGACTGAGAGTCAGTTTCCCTGCTGTGTCCTTCTGCACAGTGGGACTTCATTGTGGATCCAGTTTTTTAATGAGAATCTCAATTTCAGTTCCTATCTGGGGTGTGCTCCAGACTTTTATCTTCTGTCCCCTGTACTGGTGCAATCATTAAACTTCAAGCTCAAGGATTTTAGGTTTTGCCAAAATTTTCCAGGAAGGATGCTGCCTTTGGCACTTTGAGTTCCTAGTTTCACTTCACTTTGGAGATTGGCATGTACTTTACACAAGCTTAATGTTCAAAAAAGACTTTAAAAGATTTCTTATCCAGTATACGAGTTATTTTATTTGGGTGAGTTATTCAGGGTATCCAATCTGCCATACTGCTGGAAAAAGAGTTTTCTCATAATATATGATTTTCTGTTACAAACTCTTATCATTTTAGCATATATCTCTTAGCTGAATATGTCACAGCCATAAATATTTAGTGATTAAACTCTTTTTGGTCATTACTAGGGGACTTTTTTCTGAATAGTTAAATTTTCTACTTTCAATTTACTGTCAGCTTTCTTTCTTCCTCTTAACCCTATAATATAAAACCTACAATTGAAAAATGACCCTCTAAAAAGCTGTGCAGTCAGCCTGATATGATTAGATGTCATGACAGTGATGTAGCTTAATTTTTTTTTTCTGCATAATCATCTTGAGTTCTTTGCCTCTGGGTTGAGAACTTGGAGGTCAGAGGTGATTTATTTTCTTATTTACACATAAAGTGAAGGAGAAAAACATTCTACACTTAGCTGGAAATATTCATGAGAAATATAGTCTCTCAAAAATCAAGTGGGGGAGTGGGGATTAGAAATGAGTCTGGAATGGCTTTAGAAAGGTTATTTTAGCCAATTTAACAGAATTCAAGGAAATATGTTCAAGTGGAAGAAGGCTGTCTTTCTTCAGACCTACTGAGCATTATTCTGGGAAGGTTCAGGAAGATATACATATACTCAAATACACACATGTACACACACACTTGCATACTTACACAGACATACACAGTACAAACACGCACATGTAATTTCGTAGTTATGAAAGGGGGGAATTCTGACAAGTGAATCTCTGGATTTTGTTTTTTACTTTATCATTTTGTCCTAATTCTCAAAGTAACATGTGTTTATTAGAAAAGCACTCAAAAGTCCAGAAAAATAACCCATAATGTTATTTCTTAGTAAAAACAATGGCAACATTTTGGTGCATTTCTTTTTCTGCATTTATTAACTATAAATATGCAATTACACTTGATTCTGCTTTTCTCTTCCACTGAACAATTTATAGTAGGTACATCCCCACATTTCTAAATAGTGTTTTCATCATAGTAAAATATACTTTCATGTGGGTTCACAATTTCCTCTCATTAGACATTGAAGTTGTTACAATTTCTTCAGTAATTAAATGAGTCTCTATTGGTACACCTCCGTGTGTCCTCTGTCTTGGTCCTAGAAAAATAATTAAGGGTTGCTCTCAGTTTCAAGTGTCAGTGAAATCCCTGAGAGGTTCAAGTTCAGCTGTTGGTCTATTATTACCCCAACATTCTCCATGGGGGTTTCCCACTTTTATCCCTTACCCTCATCCTGGCCACAGTAAGCTTTTCAAAGTATTTCTCTCAACCACATGTGGTATGTGTTCCCCTTGAGGGAGTTTTGTAAATTAAAAAAAAAAAAAATTCTCCATCTCATTATATTTCAAGTGCTATTTTAGCCCCCTGTTGAATAATGTGATACATTAGTGCATGGGCACCATTTGATGACTTGTGAAAGTCCTAAATTATTCTAGATCTATCCTGTAGATGAGCATTTGAAATATGGCTAGTTAAAACTGAGCTATTCTGTAAGTATAAAATACACAATGAATTTCAAAGGCATAGTATGATAAAAAGAACACAAATTATTTTTTTGATAATACTATTAACGTTGATTGCATGTTAAAATGATAATATTTCAGATATGTTGAATTTAATGAAATATTTTATTAAAATTAATTTACTTATTTGTGTGCATTTTTAATGTAGCTACTAGAAAATTTAAAATGACATATGTGGCTTGTGGTTGTGGCTGGTATTGTATTTCTGTTTGAAAGGCCAATTTAGAGCCAAGAGTTGGGGCCTGGGGCACCATACTAACATTCTCTGTCTGGAAAGTACCTCATCCCCCTGCTCTCTGCTCAAGCCCCCAGAATCCTGGGTAAGGGGAAAAAGAGTCAGTGGACCTCTTCCTGACTCACTCTCTCACAACATTCAACCTCACCACCAACCATGTAGAAACAGAGGGTTAGGTATTTGGTTATGCCATTTTATTAATTGTAAGGCTCATTCTGCATGAAGTTGGTTGAATGACAGATACTCCCAAGTGGAATAGATGTAGCAGTAAAGTGCTCACCAAATGCTCTGTGTCTTTGGGCTTTGGCTGCAGCTTTGAGTCATTTTCTTCTTCACCACCTGACTTCAATCACTCCTTTTGCAAAAGCCACAAAGCTCCCTTGTGCCTGCTTTCAGGGATTCAGAGCTGGGACTCCACACATTTTTTTGCCATTTCAGCTGCCAGGCGATAAAAAATGGTGCATAGCAGACAGAGCTCCCTGCTCTGAGCAGCTTAAAGGAGGAGGCTGAAGCTGGCACATTTGGATTCAGGAGAAGCCTGAGATAACTGAGCCAGTTCCTTTAGATCCAGCAGTTTCCTAGGCCTGCCAAGACACTTCAGCCTCCCAGACAGCTCAAGGACTTAGACAGGAAAAGTTGAGTTAATGAGTGATGGTCGACACACAGTTCCAAACCTTACAGCAGCAATGTGTCTGTGCTCAGGCCTGCATCGGGCGATGGCCCAGCGACAGCACAGAACTCTTTGGCTGGGAGCCATCCCTGGCTGTGGCTTCATGTGGCTCCTGGTTTTTGCACTGTTAGGGCTGTGACTTCAAGGGCAGCTGAGGTTACTAGTTATCCTAACCCATTTATAAAGCTGGTCAAGCTCCCATCCAACCAAATGTCCTTCCTCCTTTCAATTATTTTTGTTGGGGACCTCTGTTTGCACACAGAGTCATATTTCTTGCCACGTTTGTTTAGTTTCCTTTTCCTCTGGCCTCTTTCCTTCAGGCTGGTAGAGGCAGTCTTTCTTGTGGCTTGATGCCAGTTGGGTTTCTTCCAGGTATGGCTGGAAGGGGCCTGGCAGATTCCCCTCTGAAGTGGGAACTTTCAGGCTGCTTAATTCCTAGGAACTGAAGTCTGGGAGAAGAGACAGACGTTGGGTATTCCCCACTCATGCAAATAACAAATATGTGGGTACCCTCCTCTGTGGGCCAAGCTCCAGGCTGGCCTCTGAGAACTCAGAAGAATCAGGTGTAAATCCACACTTGTAGACTCTTATAACCCATGAAAAATGATGAGTGCCACTAATGAGCTACACATGGGGGAAATGGGGATTCAGTTGGGCCAGCAGATAGCTTTGAGCAAACAGGAATGGAAGAAGGAATTGTGAGTATTTTGTGAAGGAGAAATATGAGCCGGGATTGAAGGATGGGTGTAACTTGGCTCTATCTATACCAGTGTTTCTCAACTTCAACACTACTGACATTTTGGATCAGGTAACTCTCCATATTTTCTAGAATATTCTCTCTTCTAATTCTCAGGGGTCTGTCCTGTACATTGTAAGATTTTTTAGCAGCACTGCAGGCTTCTACTCATGAGGTACTAATAGGTCCCCAACCTGTTACAACAAACAAAAAAATATCTCCAGACATTGCCAAATGTCCCCTACAGGAAAAAAAAAAGTCACCTGGTTGAGAACCACAGCTATAAAAGAATAGGCAAAAGAATATTCCAGAGAGAGTAAAAAAAAAAAAAAAAAAAGTGAGCAAAGGCGAAGCCTGGGACAGACAGCAGGTCAATAAGTTTGCCTGGAATGAAGGGTATGTAAAGAGAATTCTCAAAACAGTGGAAAAGTAGAATGGAAGATCCACAGTGTGTGTGTATGTGTGTGTGTGTGCGCGCGCGCGTGTGTATC
Organism: Martes martes; assembly: GCF_963455335.1. Lineage (NCBI taxonomy): Eukaryota > Metazoa > Chordata > Mammalia > Carnivora > Mustelidae > Martes > Martes martes. Next base: position 127,009,618 of record NC_137893.1, read on the forward strand.
TATTTTGTTCCATGGTGGACCCCAAACATCTAGAATAGAGTCTGGCACATCCTTGAAACTCAACAGTGTTTATAGAGGGGAAGAGTCTAGGATCACTTAATAGAAAGTTGAGCACTGGCCTGGGAAGTATTGGTTTCTTCTGTGAGTAACATGGAGACATTTGAATGTTTTGGAGTAAGAGAAAGAGGTGACCTATTCTAGATATCGAGAATCAGACAGTCATATGTCAGGAAGATTGAAGAACATGACCCCAAGAAATAGCCAAAAGGCTGTTGCAGGAGTCCAGACGAGATAATAGGAGTTTGGATACAGATAGCATGTGGAGGGAGATGAGGAGAAGCCATCCCTGACAGATTGGGAAATGGGAATGAGGTGGAGAAAGAATGGCAATGCATAAAAGTAGGAAACACAGAATAAAGAGGGAATGTGGGAAATAATTTAATTATTTGCCTTTAAAGAAGTATCATCACTAATCCTTCTCAAATTCTTCCTAAAAGTTGAAGAGAAGGGAATACTTCCAAAATCATTTTATGAGGGCAGCATTATTAAATACTGAAGCCAGACAAAGCCACATAGGAAAAGAAAATTACAGACCAATATTCTTTGTGTGCATACATGAAAAATCTTGAAAAAATATCAACAAAATTAAATAGCACATTAAAAGTACCATACACCAGGGACACCTGGGTGGCTCAGTGGGTTAAAGCCTCTGCCTTCAGCTCAGGTCATGATCCCAGGGTCCTGGGATCGAGCCCCACATCAGGCTCTCTGCTCCGTGGAGAGCCTGCTTTCTCCTCTCTCTCTGCCTGCCTCTCTACCTACTTGTGATCTCTGTCTGTCAAATAAATAAATAAAATCTTTAAAAAAAAAAAGTACCATACACCATAATCAATTAGATTTTATCCAGGGATGCAATGATGGTTCAAAATATACAAATCAATAAATGTGATAGATAATCATATAAACACAATGAAGGATAAAAAAAATCATATGATCATTTCAATAGAGACAAGAAAAAGCATTTGATAAAAATTCAACACCTTTTCATCATAAAAGTTCTCAACAATTTGCTGTAGAAGGAATATACACAATAAACTCCATATATGACAAACCCACAATCAATATCCTATATTCAATTGTGTAGAGCTAAAAGCTTTTCCTCTAAGATCAAGAACATGGCAAGAATGTCCACTTTTGTTATTTATATTCAGTACTGTACTAGAAGTCCTAGTGAGAGCAACTAGGTAAGAAAAAGAAATGCAGGAATACCTCAGAAATATTGTGGATTTGGTTCCAGACCATCACAATAAAGTGAATATTGCAATAAGCAAGTCAAACGAACTTTTTGCTTTCCCAGTGCAAATAAAAGTTACATACTTTATTGTAGTCTATTTAGTGTATAATATTATTGTGTCTAAAAAACCCATGTATATTCCTTAATTTAAAATACTTTATTGAGTATTCATCCTTTCTGATGGAGGCATAATACTCCATAGAGTATATGGAAGGATGAATACCCAACTTTTGTAGCAACATGGACAGGACAGGAAGAGATTATGCTGAGTGAAATAAGTCAAGCAGAGAGAGTCAATTATCATATGGTTTCACTTATTTGTGGAGCATAACAAATAACATGGAGGACATGGGGAGATGGAGAGGAGAAGGGAGTTGAGGGAAATTGGAAGGGGAGGAGAACCATGAGAGACTATGGACACTGAAAAACAACCTGAGGGTTTTGAAGGGGTGGGGGGTGGGAGGTTGGGGGAACCAGGTGGTGGGTATTGGGGAGGGCACATATTGCATGGAGCACTGGGTATGGTGCAAAAACAATGAATACTGTTACACTGAAAAGAAATTTTAAAAAAAGATTAAAACATTTTCATAAAAAAAGATATGAAGTAAATATTAAATGATTAATTATAATTAGTAGACAAAATAGGTCCATTACATGTTTAAAAACATTACAGTCATGTTTTGTTATATTTGCAAAACCCATGTATTTTAAAAAATATATCAATTACCACCTAAATAAATAAATAAAATAAAATACTTATTGATAAAAAAATTACTTATCTCTCTCTGAGCTTTCAGGGAGTCATAATCTTTTTGGTGGTAGAGGGTCTTGCCTCCATGTTGATGAGTACTGACTGATCAGGTTGGTGGTTGCTGGAAGCTGGGTGGTTGTGGCAATTTTTTAAAATAAGACAACAATGAAGTTTGCTACATCCAACTGATTCTTCCTTTCATGATTGATTTTATTATAGCGTGCAACATTGTTTGATAGCATTTTACCCACAGTACAACATCTTTCAGAATTGGAGTTAAGCCTCTCAAAGCCTGCCACTGTTTTATCAACTAAGTTTGTGCAATATTCTAAATCCTTTGTTGTCGTTTCAACAATCTTCATAGCATCTTCACCAGTAGTAGTCTATCTCAAGAAACCACTATCTTTACTCATCCATTAGAAGCAATTCCTCACACATTCAAATTTTATCATGAGATGGCAGCAGTTCAGTCACATCTTCAGGATCCACTTCTGATTCTAGTTCTCTTGCCATTTCTACCACATCTGCAGTTCTTTCCTCCAGGGAAATAGTGAGCTCCTCAAAGTCATCCATGAGGGTTGGAATCAACTTCTTCCATATTCCCATTAACCTTGATATTTGTATATGTGCTGCCGAAGCAAGCACTAACCTTGATATTTTGACCTCTTCCCCTGAATCACAAATGTTCTTAAGGTCATCAAGAATGGCAAATTCTTTCCAGGAGGTTTGCAATTTACTTTATCCAGATCCATCAAAGGAATCACTGTATATGGCAGCCATAGCTTTATGAAATGTATTTCTTAAATAATAAGACTTGAAAGTCAAAACTATTCCTTGATCTGTGGGCTTCAGAATGGATGTTATGTTAGGAGGCATTAAAAAAAAAATCAATCTCATTGTTCATTTCCATCAGAGTTCTTGCATGACCAGGTGCATTGTCAATAAGTAGGAATACTTTGAAAGGATTTTCTTTTCCTGAGCAGTAGATCTCAACAGTGGGCTTAAAATATTCAGTAAACCGGGGGAGACAAGATGGCGGGGAAGTAGGAGGAGGCGCCTTTTCAACCTGCACCCTAAAGTGAGCTGATTACCTACCAAAGAACTCCGATCACCTATGAAATCAGCCTGAGATCAGAATTATACACGTCTGGATCTCTACGGGGGCCAGAAGACGCCAGTGGGCAGGTAAAGTGGAGTGGGAACGTCGGACTGATATCGGAAGATAAACAAAAGGGGGAGGGAGCCACCAGAGGCGACCGACTGGAAAATAATACCCCAATACGAGAGTGCCCGGCATCTGGGGACCAGCATTAACTTGGAGTCTTGTTGAAAGCACTCAAAAGAGCAAAGACTCGCGCGGGGAAATTGTGGGAATCGGGGCGGATAGGGATAGGGGCTTAAGTCCCCAGACCCAGGGCAGCATCCCCTGGCGCTGAGCCGGAGAGTGCGGCGGAGAAACCTGGTCTTTGTCCCGGAGCCGCCAGTGCGCCCGAGAACGGGTGGAGTCCGGCTCCCGTGAGGGGCTGGGGCCACGCCAGACGGCAGAACGCGCACCTTCCTGGAGATGCGCGCGTGCCTCAACCTCCCCTGAGAGAGGTGCACGAACGCCCAGCCTGGTGTTCTGGGACCCACGCGGTGATAGACCCACGCGGCGATAGAGCCGATAGAGCTGGAGGCGCCGCGCCCCAAACCATCCCCTGGGAGAGGTGCGCGCAAGCCCTGAGCTCTCAGCCCCAGCCAGCGGGAAAATCTCAGTGTGCGATTGCTGCTTGGAACGTCTCTGGCGGTCTGGAGCTGCCCAGACAGCCACAGCTGCCTTGGTTTTGCGTACAAGCAGGAGATCCTGCGTCCCCAGGGACCGTGACTCAGAACCTGCTCTGCCAGCGGCCCAGTGGCTGCAGCACCTGCAGGGGAGCAGACTGAGGCTTCTCTCTGAGAGGGAGGTTGGGGTGCAGTTTTCTTTCCTCTAAACCTCCAAAAACCATCAAAAGCTGTCAAGGCGAGAGAAAAGAAGTGAACAAACATAAAAACCTCCAGAGAACAAAAACCTGAAAAAAACGTTTTTCTCAGAGCCCACCCCCTTGAGGGGGTCGAGAGGACTTAACTCAGGGAACATCATTGACTGAAAACCCACGTGGCAGCCCCCTCCCCCAGAAAACAAATCAGGAAAAAAAAAAAAAAAAAAGACTACAAGAGAACCACCACCACTACTTCATAGATACAACTTTTATTTTTAATTCTTTCCCACTATTCTGGTTCATTTTTTTTCTTTTTTTATATAGATAATTTTTTAATAACCTATTTACCATCACAGTGAGATGTCCAGTACATCAAATTCCATGATAAACTTCTAACCTGAATTTTTTGATACATACACATGTGTTTTTCTTTTGCTTTTCTATTTTCTTAATTTTTAAAAAAATTTTTAATTTAGTTTAGTCCAGTTTATTCCTTTTTTATTTTTATTTTCTAATATTCATATAGAGTTAAACTTCAAGGTAACCCCCTTTCTCCAAGCAATGCTACCCCTATAGGTGAACCAATTTTTAATCCCCCTTTTTCTTAGGAAAGTTGAGTCCTTTAACAAAGATATCAAGATACATCCAGGAAGAATCAAAATAACCTTCCTCGCCCACACCGAGAATCTATAACCATGCTCCCATCTTTTTCTTCTGCCAGTGTCTCTGTGTATTTATGTTTGTCTGGATAGTATATAAATCTTATACTTGGGGTTCTTCTTGACGAGGCTCCTCCTTTTTTTTGCTTATATATATATTTTTTTTCTCTCGTCATATACTTTTATCAGTCTTTTTGTTTGTCTGTTTTTGTTTGTATACGTCATAAACCTTACCCTGGCGCCCATTTGGGCTGAACCTTCACTTTTATCTTCCCTTTTTTTCCTGTCTCTCTCTCTCCCTCTTTTTTCTTTTTCTTTTCTTTTTTCTCTCATTTGGGTGGGGAATCCTGAGTGCTCAGAAGCGTTCCAGGGTGCACCTTGACTGCACCACGGTCAATACATCCAGCTACATCTGTCCAGTCATCTCTCACCAAAATGACTAGGAGGAGGAATCCCCAACAGAAGAAAAATACAGAGGATGGGCCTTCTGCAACAGAGCTAACGGCTATCAACATAGACAATATGTCAGAAAGAGAATTCAGGCTAACAATTATCCAGGCAATAGCTAGGTTGGAGAAAGCCATGGATGACCAAACAGAATTGATTAGGGCAGAATTGAAAGCGACCAGAGAGGAGGTTCATAATGTTAGGGCAGAGCTGAAGGCCACCAGGGATGAGGTTCACAACGCTCTCAATGAGTTCCAATCTAATCTAAATTCTCTAAAAGCTAGGGTAACTGAGACAGAAGATAGAATTAGTGATCTGGAGGACAAACAAATAGAGAGAAAGGATCAGGAGGAAGCCTGGAACAAACAGCTTAGAAGCCACGAAAACAGAATCAGGGAAATAAATGATGCCATGAAACGTTCCAACGTCAGAATTATTGGAATCCCTGAAGGGGAGGAGAAAGAAAGAAGTCTAGAAGATATAGTGGAACAAATTTTTCATGAAAATTTTCCCAATCTTGCGAATGGAACAAGTGTTCATGTACTAGAAGTAGAAAGGTCCCCCCCCAAGATTATAAATTCAAAAAAAACATCCAGGCACCTCATAGTAAAATTGAGGAATCATAATTGTAGATACAATCTCTTGAAAGCTGCTAGGACAAAGAACCTCCTTACATACAGAGGAAAGCCCATCAGAATAACGTCAGACCTGTCCACAGAGACCTGGCAAGCCAGAAAGGGCTGGCAAGATATATTCAGGGCACTAAATGAGAAGAACATGCAGCCAAGAATACTTTATCCAGCAAGACTGACATTCAAAATGGATGGAGAGATAATGAGTTTCCAAGACCGGCAAGGCTTGAAAGACTATGCAACCACCAAGCCGACACTGCAGGAAATATTAAGGGGGGTTCTATAAAAGAGGAAAAATCCTAAGAATAGCATTGAACAGAAATATAGAGACAATCGACAGAAAGAAAGACTTCAAAGATAACACAATGTCAATAAAAACGTATCTCTCAATAATCACTCTGAATGTGAATGGCCTAAATGCACCCATAAAACGACACAGGGTTGCAGATTGGATAAAACGACAGGACCCATCCATATGTTGTCTACAAGAGACCCATTTTGAACCTAAAGATACACCCAGACTGAAAGTGAAGGGATGGAGAAGCATCTTTCACGCCAATGGGCCTCAAAAGAAGGCCGGGGTAGCGATTCTCATATCAGATAAATTAGATTTTAAACTAAAGACAGTAGTCAGGGATACAGAAGGACACTAAATCATTCTTAAAGGGACTATCCACCAAGATGATCTAACAATTGTAAATATCTATGCCCCCAATATGGGAGCAGCCAATTACATAAGAAAACTATTAATCAAGATAAAGAGTCATATTGATATGAATACATTAATAGTAGGAGATCTTAACACGCCTCTCTCAGAAATAGACAGATCATCGAAGCAGAAAATCAATAAAGAAATAAGAGCATTGAATGACACATTGGACCAGATGGACCTCATAGATATATACAGAACATTCCACCCTAAAACAACAGAATACTCATTCTTCTCAAGTGCACATGGAACCTTCTCCAGAATAGACCACATACTGGGTCACAAATCAGGGCTCAACCGATACCAAAAGACTGAGATGATTCCCTGCATATTCTCAGATCACAATGCTTTGAAACTGGAGCTCAATCACAAGGAAAAGTTCAGAAGGAACTCAAATACCTGGAAGCTAAAGACCACCTTGCTTAAGAATGCTTGGATCAACCAGGAGATCAAAGAAGAACTTAAACAATTTATGGAAACCAATGAGAACGAAGACACTTCACTCCAAAACCTATGGGATACAGCAAAGGCGGTCCTAAGGGGGAAATTCATAGCCATCCAAGCCTCCCTCAAAAAAATTGAAAAATCCAGAATACACCAGCTGTCTCTACACCTTAAAGAACTGGAGAATCAACAACAAATCAAACCAACTCCACACGTAAGAAGGGAAATAATCAAGATTAGAGCAGAGATCAACGAGGTAGAAACCAGAGATACAGTAGAACGTATCAACGAAACTAGAAGCTGGTTTTTTGAAAGAATCAATAAGATCGATAAACCATTGGCCACACTAATCCAAAAGAAAAGAGAGAAAGCCCAAATTAATAAAAGTATGAATGAAAAGGGAGAGATCACAACTAACACCAAGGAAGTAGAAACAATCATCAGAAGCTATTATCAACAGTTATATGCCAATAAGCTAAGCAACCTAGATGAAATGGATGCATTCCTGGAAAACTATAAACTCCCAAAATTGAACCAGGAAGAAATTGACAACCTGAATAGACCGATATCTAGTAAGGAGATTGAAGCAGTGATCAAAAACCTCCCAAAAAACAAGAGCCCAGGACCTGACGGATTCCCTGGGGAATTCTATCAAACTTTCAAAGAAGAAATAATACCTATTCTCCTGAAGCTGTTTCAAAAAATTGAAGCAGAAGGAAAACTTCCAGACTCTTTTTATGAAGCCAGCATCACCCTGATCCCCAAACCAGGCAAAGACCCTACCAAAAAGGAGAATTTCAGACCGATATCACTGATGAATATGGATGCTAAGATTCTCAACAAGATCCTAGCAAACAGGATCCAACAGCACATTAAAAAGATTATCCACCATGACCAGGTAGGATTCATCCCTGGGTTACAAGGATGGTTCAACATTCGCAAATCAATCAATGTGAGAGAACAAATCAATAAGAGAAGAGAGAAGAACCACATGATCCTCTCCATTGATGCAGAAAAAGCTTTTGACAAAATCCAGCATCCGTTCCTGATTAAAACGCTTCAAAGTATAGGGATAGAGGGAACATTCCTGAACTTCATCAAATCTATCTATGAAAAACCCACAGCAAATATCATCCTCAATGGGAAAAAGCTTGCAGCCTTCCCATTGAGATCAGGAACACGACAAGGATGCCCACTCTCACCACTCTTGTTCAACATAGTATTAGAAGTCCTAGCAACAGCAATCAGACAACAAAGAGAAATAAAAGGTATCCAAATTGGCAAGGAAGAAGTCAAACTCTCTCTCTTCGCAGATGACATGATTCTTTATATGGAAAACCCGAAAGACTCCACCTCCAAACTACTAGAACTCATACAGCAATTCAGTAATGTAGCAGGATACAAAGTCAATGTCCAGAAATCAGTGGCTTTCTTATACACTAACAATGAAAATACAGAAAGGCAAATTAGAGAATCGATTCCATTTACTATAGCACCAAAAACCATAAGATACCTCGGAATAAACCTAACCAAAGAGGTTAAAGATCTGTACTCGAGGAACTACAGAACACTCCTAAAAGAAATTGAAGAAGACACAAAAAGATGGAAGACTATTCCATGCTCTTGGATGGGAAGAATAAACATCGTTAAAATGTCTATACTGCCCAGAGCAATCTATACTTTTAATGCCATTCCAATCAAAATTCCACCAGTATTTTTCAAAGAGCTGGAGCAAATAATACTAAAATTTGTATGGAATCAGAAGAGACCCCGAATTGCTAAGGAAATGTTGAAAAACAAAAATAAAACTGGTGGCATCACGTTACCTGATTTCAAGCTTTACTACAAAGCTGTGATCACCAAGACAGCATGGTACTGGCATAAAAACAGACACATGGACCAGTGGAACAGAGTAGAGAGCCCAGATATGGACCCTCAACTCTATGGTCAAATAATCTTTGACAAAACAGGAAAAAATATCCAGTGGAAAAAAGACAGTCTCTTCAATAAATGGTGCTGGGAAAACTGGACAGCTATATGTAGAAGAATGAAACTTGACCATTCTCTTACACCGTACACAAAGATAAACTCGAAATGGATAAAAGACCTCAACGTGAGACAGGAATCCATCAGAATCCTCGAGGAGAACATAGGGAGTAACCTCTTTGATATCAGCCATAGCAACTTCTTTCAAGATATGTCTCCAAAGGCGAAGGAAATAAAGGCAAAGATGAACTTCTGGGACTTCATCAAGATAAAAAGCTTCTGCACAGCAAAAGAAACAGTCATCAAAACAAAGAGGCAACCCACGGAATGGGAGAAGATATTTGCAAATGACAGTACAGATAAAAGGTTGATATCCAGGATCTATAAAGAACTCCTCAAACTCAACACACACAAAACAGATAATCATATCAAAAAATGGGCAGAAGATATGAACAGACACTTCTCCAATGAAGACATACAAATGGCTACCAGACACATGAAAAAATGTTCATCATCACTAGCCATCAGGGAGATTCAAATCAAAACCACATTGAGATACCACCTTACACCAGTTAGAATGGCCAAAATTAGCAAGACAGGAAACAACGTGTGTTGGAGAGGATGTGGAGAAAGGGGAACCCTCTTACACTGTTGGTGGGAATGCAAACTGGTGCAGCCACTTTGGAGAACAGTGTGGAGATTCCTCAGGAAATTAAAAATAGATCTTCCCTATGACCCTGCAATTGCACTGCTGGGTATTTACCCCAAAGATACAGATGTAGTGAAAAGAAGGGCTATCTGTACCCCAATGTTTATAGCAGCAATGGCCACGGTCGCCAAACTGTGGAAAGAACCAAGATGCCCTTCAACGGATGAATGGATAAGGAAGATGTGGTCCATATACACTATGGAGTATTATGCCTCCATCAGAAAGGACGAATACCCAACTTTTGTAGCAACATGGACAGGACTGGAAGAGATTATGTTGAGTGAAATAAGTCAAACAGAGAAAGTCAAGTATCATATGGTTTCACTTATTGGTGGAGCATAACAAATAATATAGAGGACAAGTGTAGATGGAGAGGAGAAGGGAGTTGAGGGAAATTGGAAGGGGAGGTGAACCATGAGAGACTATGGACTCTGAAAAACAACCTGAGGGTTTTGAAGGGGCGGGGTGGGAGGGTGGGGGAACCAGGTGGTGGGTATTAGGGAGGGCACAGATTGCATGGAGCACTGGGTGTGGTGAAAAAACAATGAATACTGTTACGCTGAAAATAAATAAAAAATTAAAAAAAAATATTCAGTAAACCATGTTGTAAATAGATGTGCTGTCATCCAGGCTTTGTTTTTCCATTTATAGAGCATAGGCAAAGTAGACTTAGTGTAATTCTTAAGAGCCATAGAATTTTTGGAACAGTAAGTGAGTATTGGCTTCAACTTCAAGCCACCAGCTGCATTAGCCCCTAATGAGAGAGTCAGCCTATCCTTTAAAGCTTTGAATGCAGGCATTGACTATTCCTCTCTATCTATGAAAGTCCTAGAAGGCATCTTCCTCCAATAGAAGGCTGTTTCATCTCCATTGAAAATTTATTGTTTGATGTAACCACCTTTATTAATTATCTTAGCTAGATCTTCTCCATAATTTGCTAAAGTTTCTACATCAGCACTTGCTACTTCTCCTTGCACTTTGATGTCATGGAGATGGCTTCTTGCCTTAAATTTCGTGAACCAACCTCTACTAGCTTCACACTTTCCTTCTGCAGCTTCTTCTCCTTTCTCAGCCTGCACAGAATTGAAGAGTTAGGGACTTGGTCACGATTAGGCTTTGGCTTAAGGGAATGTTGTGGTTGGTTTGATCTTCTATCCAGACCGCTAAACCTTTCCCCATATCAGCAATAAAGCTGTTTCCTTTTCTTATCATTCATGTATTCATTGGAGAAGAAATTTTAATTTCCTTCAAGAACTTTTCCTTTGCATTCATGACTTGGCTAACTCTTTAGCACAAGAGGCCTAACTTTTGGCCTCTTTTGGCTTTCAACATACATTCCTCACTCAGCTTAATAATTTCTAGCTTTTGATTTATGGTGAGAGACATGTGACCCTTCCCTTCACTTAAACACTTAAGGGCCATTGCAGGGTTATTAATTGTCCTAATTTCAATATTGTTGTGTTTCAGGGATTAGCAAGACCTGAAGAGGGTGAGGTCTGATACCACACCACAGGTCAGTGGATTATCAGAACACACAAAACCTTTATGGATTAAGTTTGAATTTTTCTAATTGTTGTGTTCCCCAAATCATTACAAATAGTAGGGGCACCTGAGTGGCTCAGTGGGTTAAGCCTCTGCCTGCCTTCAGCTCAGGTCATGATCTCAGGGCCCTGGCATCAAAGCCCACATCGGGCTCTCTGCTCAGCAGGGAGTCTGTTTCCCCCTCTCTCTGCCTGCCTCTCTGCTTACTTGTGATCTCTCTCTCTCTGTCAAATAAATAAATAAAATATTTAAAAAGATAAAAAAGATTAAAAAATTACAGTGTAATATCAAAGATCACTGATCATAGATCATCATAACAAATATAATAATCATGAGAAAAGTCTGAAATACTGTGAGAGTTACCAAAATGTGACATAGAGACAGGAAGTGTGCAAATGCTATAGAAAATGATGCCAGTAGATTTGCTGGATGCAGGGTTACCACAAACCTTAATTTGTTTAAAAAAAAAAAGAAAGGCATTATCTATGAAGTGCAAGAAAGTAAAGTGAAAGAAAGTATGCCTGTAAAAAGCACCTGAATAAGAAAGGCAGAAGGAAAACTTTCTCTGTGGATGACATGATCTTATACATAAGCATATGACAACCATAGACAACAAACAAAACAAAACTCCAGCCAGTTAGAATCAATAAACAAATTCACGAAAGTTGCAGGACATAAAGTTAACATACAAAAATAATTTACATTTCTATACATTATCAAGGAAGTATCTGAAAAATTAAGATATTTACATTTACAATAGCATCAAAAACAATAAAATACTTAGAAATAAGTTTAACCAAAACCCATAAGATATTGATGAAAGAAATGGAAGAAAAAACAAATAAATGAAAAGATAACTTGTGTCTTGGTTTAGAAGAGTTAATAGTGTTAAATATCCTTATTACCCAGTACACATTCAACACAAATTTCCAAAAGGCATCAAAAGTCCAAATGTATTTTCCACAGAAATAGAAAAAACAATCCTAAAATTCATATGGAACAACAGAACATTTTGAATAGCCAAAACAATTTTGAGGAAGAAGAGCAAAGCTGATTTCAAACTATATTACAAAGACTCACCAATCAAAACAGTATGGAGCTGATATAAAAAAACAGGTATGTATATAAATGGTACAAAATAGGTAGCCCAGAAAAAAAAATCCACACATACATGATCAACTAATCTTTGACAAGGGTACCAAGAACACAGAATGGGGTAAGGATTGTCTCCTGAATAAATGGTGTTGGGACAACTGCAAAGAACTGACACTGGACCCCTATCTTATACCACTCATAAAAATTCTCTTGAAATGGATTAAAGACTTAATGGATTAAAGACTGGCATTGGTCTTCACAATGATTTTTTTAGACATGACACCAAAAGCACAGCCAACAACAGCAAAAATAAATAAATGAGACTATATCAAATAAAAAAGCTACTGCACAGCAAATAAAACTAACAAAAAAGGAAAAGGCAACCTATGGAATAAGAAAATATTGGCAAGCCATATATCTAATAAGGGATTAATATCCAAAATATGGAAAGAACTTATACAACTGACAAAGAAAACTCCAAATAACCCAATGAAAAAAAAATTGGCAGAGGATCTGAATAGACATTTCTCCAAAGGTGATGTACAAATGGCCAATAGGTACATAAAAAGGTACTCCATATCACTAATCATCAGCGAAATGCAAATCAAAGCTACCATGAGATATTACCTCACATCTGTTAGGATGGCTATTATCAAAAAGACAAAAAATAAGTGTTGATGAAGATATGGAGGAAAGAGAGCCCTTGTACACTGTTGGGGAGAATATAAACTGGTATAGCCACTCTAGAAAATAATATGGAATTTCCCCCCAAAATTAAAAGTAGAACTACCATGTGATCTAGCAATCTGACTTCTGGATATATATCTAAAGGAAATAACATCAATATTTGAAGAGCTATCTGTATTCTGTGTTCATTGCAGCATTACTCTTTGTAGCCAAGATAATGGAAACAACTTAACTGTCTATCACTGGATGAATGGATAAAGATAATGTGGTGTATATATACACAATGGGATTTTATTCAGCCATAAAAAGAGGAAATCCTGCAATATCCAATAACACAGATAAGCCTTGAGGACATTATGCTAAATGAAATAGGCCAGACACAGAAAGACAAGTAGGTATGGTATCACTTATATGTAGAATCAAAAAAAAAATTTGAACTGGCAAGTGTGGAGCTATAAAGAAAAAGGACCAAGTCAGACTCTCTCATGGTGGGGACATCTATGGTAGGTGCAGAGGTTGTCCATCGTTCTCCATCCTCATCTACTTCCACAGTAATAGATCCCACATTTATAGTTAAGTACAGGATTATTTATTATTATATTATTTATTGTTATAAAGATTGTAATGGTTTCACTTACTTGTGGAGCATAAGGAATAACATGGAGGACATTAGGAGAAGGAAAGGAAAAGTGAATTGGGGTAAATGGTGGGGGAGACGAACCATGAGAGACTGTGGACTCTGAGAAACAAACAGGGTTTTGTGGGAGAGGGAGAGGGGGGTGGGTGAGACTGGTGGTGGATATTAAGAAGGGCACGTATGCGTGGAGCACTGGATGTTGTGCATAAACAGTGAATCTTGGAACACTGAAAAAATAAAGTTAAATTAAAAAATAAAGACTGTATATTCCAGCTTCCCTTGTCATTAGGTGTTGCCATGAGACTAAGTTTTGCCCAAGGGATTTAAGAATATTGTCATGTAATTGCTCTCAGGAACGTGTTTTAAAAGACATCTGGCATGTCTCTACTATTTTCTTATTTTTTGTCCCATGTTCTACCTTGCTTCCTAGAATTCCGATGTGAAAGACTGGATGGAGTTATAGCAGCATCCTTGGATCACAAGAATGAGTCCTACACGTTAAGGATGGAACAGTAGAAGCTGGTATGGGGCCAGGGCTCTAGATGAATTTGTGGATCCCCAGACTCTGACATGAGGGACAGATGAACTTCTATCTTGTTTTATCCATCGTTATTATAGGTATCTGTTTTTTGCAGCCTAACTTAATCCCAACTGACCCAATAAAAGGAACAGCAGACAGGGAAGAACTTGCCAGAGAGTCTGAACAAGCGTAATTCAGCGTCATGGAAACGAACGAAGTCAGAATTTCAGAGCAGTGACTGACTCTAAGGAGGAGGATGAAGCCCAAAGATAAAGATACTGTATTTGACAGCCTAAAGGTCACTGGTAATTTAAAGTAAACACTGTCCAGGGTTAACTGCAAACCACACCATATGAAAAGCCTCTTCCCAGCATCTGCAAACACTCAGGACCTGCCAGCTGACCTACATCTTGGGAGCTGGAGGATGCCTATGTATTAGAAGAGAAAAAAAATATTTGCAGACTCACCTTATCTGCATAGACTACATCAGCCTTCAGGGAATTGGTTAGAGACCATAGTCACTGTGAGAAAAGGTTGTCAAGATAATTAAAGGGGTGTTTCCAGCAGTGAAGTTGGAGAATAAATGGACAACAGTCTTCCCAATGGCACCCCCTTGTCGTTTGACTAATGCTCTCTGCTCCTTCAGATCTCAGCCTAGAGTCACTTCCTCAGACACACAGTCCTTGGACCCCCTGTTGAAGCCTCTTACAGCTCCCTAAACTTGTCCTCCATATCTCCCCTTGTTTATCATCTGCCTTCCTCAATGGCATATTAGTCCCATGAGGCCTTGGACCCCATCTGGTTCATTCATTGCTGTGTCTTTAGGGCCTAGATGAGTATCTGGCAAAGAACAGCAGCTCAGTTTAGTGCATGAAGTTTCTCCTTGCAGGACTTCGTGTTTCCTTGTGCATATTTGTTCCTTCGTGTTTGTTCCTTGCACATGAGGAAAGACTTTTTGAAATCACTTCCTCTCTTGACTTCTCATTGTTTTCATCTTGAGAACTGATGAAGAGAGAGGGGGAAAGTGGAATTCCTAGTTAATGTCGAGCTACGGTAGGGGAGGATGGCATCTTACTTAATTTCCCATTCCCTCACCGAAGGCACCAGGGAGCCAATTAGTATCCTAAGACTATGTGGTACCCAAGGGTCCCTCAGAAGCTGTAAGAGTGAAGGAGGCTCCAGAGGATCCCCCCTCCCCCAGAGCACCTTCTAGGGTGAAGGCATTCTAAAAAGTACTCTAGATCAGTGCCTATTAGAACATTACTTCAGCTACAGAGGAAAAATTGCATTCCAGTTCCTCCCATTCTGGCCTCCCTTTGAGCCGCATCTCCTCATCCCCTCTGCCCTCAGTGAGAGCCATTACTTTTTCCCCAACACATCTTGGGTGCCTCCAGTTCTGTTCCTTGGCTCAGGTGGTTTCCCCTCCTGAATGTCTTTTCTCTCCCCATCCCTGGCCCCCAAATGTTACTTGTTCTCAAGACTCATATTAAATGCCAACCTCTCTGGGGAACCTGCCCTGGTCACCCAGTTGAGGCACACATCTTTGTCCCCTGAACTCCAACAACTCCTACTGCTTGATGTTCCTTTGAAAATTGGCACATTCTGTCTTGTGCTGTTAGCCTGATTTTCAGATGGGTACTCAGCTTCCTGAAAGGGTACTAACTTGAATCTGCAGAGCCCTCGAGTGTAGCCGTGCACAAAGTAGATATCAGTAAATAGCTATTGGTTGATGATCACAATGTCCTGTTCCGTAGCTGTGCTCTCTGTTTGCTGATGTGGAAAAGAAAACACACACACACATACACACACACACACACACACACAACAATAGCAACCCTTGCCTGTCCCTGCTTCCGTGGCTTCTCATCTTGGACTGTCGGGCATACTACAAGTTGTGGGAACCTTAATTTATTTTCCTACCCACCCCAAGAAAAAACCCCACAACCTGCTGCAGCTAGTAACTCATAAACTATAGTAGATGATTATAAGTAAGATGTATGTAATTGTTTACCAGCCAGCTTTAAATAAACACATAAATTTCAGTGTCTCTTCTTATTGGATTTTCTGACATGTTGGAATTGATCTGGGATCTCATTGAAATGTAAACTACAAACTAGCCTCTGAGGCTCTTAAATCAGAGGTGGGAATAGAGATAACAGAATGGTTAGCACCTTTGAGAAGGCCATCTATTCGGTAGAATGGCTAGCTGGTTATATTTTGTCAGCCAAAAGAATGACAGCTTCGTCTGCACCAGGCTGCAGAGGTTGCCTCTAAGCTGTTCCTCCTTCGTCTCCTCTCCAAAGGAGAGGTTTTGGCTGAGAACAGTGGGCATAGGCCATGGTCAGAACAGTAACCCCTTCTTGGAACATAGCTAAGATTCTCATTATCAAATGCTCCTTTTGCAACCATTCCTCACAGTGACTGGACTAGACAGGATCCTCCAGAGAAACAGAACACATAGAGGAGGTTGATGATAGGATTTGGTTCACATGGTTGTGGAGGCAGAGAAGTCCCACCATCTGCTGTTTGCAAGCTGGACAGCTAGGAAAGCCCATGGCATAACTCAGTCCAAGTCCAAAGTCCTGAGAACTGATGGTGTGACTCCCAGTCCCAGGGCAAACATCTGAGAACCAGGGGACTGCTGCCGTAAGTCCTGATGCCCAAAGGCCCAGAAGCTCTAATGTCCACAGGTAGGAGAAGGTGGACATCCCATCTCAAGAAGAGGGAGTGAACTCATCCTTCTTTTGCCTTTCCGTTCCATTGGGTCTGCCAATGGATTAGAAGATGCCCGCCCACACTGCTGAGGGCGGATCTCTTTACTCAGTCTGCTAAATTAAATGCTTCCCGAAACACCCTCACAGACACATCCAAAAATACTGTTTTATCAGCTATCTGGGCATCCCTTAGCTCGCCAAGTTGATACATAAAATTAACCATCACAGTGACAGTCCCAATATCCCATTTTAATTGCATTAAAAGGCTCATTTTAAGCAACTTGACTAAGTCAGAAACACGGTCTCTTATGTAGAGCCCGGCTTATTCAGAGATTAGAGAAACACGCATTTAGTGATGGCAGAGGAAAAACAGGCAAAGGGGACTCTAAGGTAGGTCTTGGGACACACCTTACAATGCTGTCAGTATACTACCTTGTGCTAGCCATGATGGTTGAGGTAGTGTCCTGAAAGGCAGCCCTCTTCTCTCTGGCTTGCAAGCTTGAACTTTGGCGGAGCTATGCCTCCTCCATGTTTTAAGCTGTTAGGTTTGTTTTAAGGGTTATAATGGATTATGGATGGATAGTCTCACACTGTTATTGAAAGCTTTCGAGCTGAAGCAAGCTGAATCTGAAATTACTGGTGATTCCTAAGGGACAAATATTAGAACCAGTCTAAGTGACGACTTCACAGAACAAATGACCAAGATTAAAAGAAGGGGAGGGGTGCCTGGGTGGCTCAGTGGGTTGAGCCTCTGCCTTCAACTCAGGTCATGATCTCAGGGTCCTGGGATCGAGCCCCACGTCAGGCTCTCTGCTCGGCGGGGAGGCTGCTTCCCCCTCTCTGTCTCTGCCTGACTCTCTGTCTACTTGTGATCTCCCTCTCTCTGCCAAATAAATAGATAAAATATTTAAAAAAATAGAAGAAGAGGAAATGACTCCCTTCTGACAAGAAGAATGACCTGACACAGAAATCACTGCATTTCCTGATAGCACATATCTAAACAGACAGTGGAATCATGTTTCACTTTTTTAATCTGCACATAGAATAAAAAAAATGTTTCAAAAACACTTGGCTGTCAAAAAGATGATGGGGAATCCTTAGGAGGGAACGCAGGGCCCTTTATTCAGGAAAAACTCAGGAGGCTTTGCTTGTTAAAAAAAAAAAAAAAAGGTTCTAAGACTGACAGAAAGCTGTTCATAAGGGTTTTTGCCACAGAAAGTCACGAATAGATCTAATAAGTAGAAAAATTTGACATGATTTGGATAGTTGTATCCTCCTCAAATCAACAAGAGATAAATAAAGCCATGATTGATGGTGGTTAGCGGTTTTCTTTTTTTTTTTTCTTTTTAAGTCATACAAGGTGATGTTTTTCATTAAGGTGTGCAACATGATGATTTATACATATACGTTATGAAATAATTATCACAATCAAGTTAATTAACACATCCATCACTTTACATAGTTACTGTTTTTGGGTGGTGAGAACACTTAAGATCTACTCCCTTAGCAAATGTCAAGAATATGGTACAGTATCGTTGACTGCAGTCACCATGTTTTACATTATTAGACCCCAGAAGTTTTCATCTTACAGCTGAAAGTTTATACCCTTTGACCAACATCTCTCCAGTTCCTCCAACCCCTAGCCCTTGCCAACCAGCATTCTACTCTGTTTTTGTGAGCTTATCTCTTTTCTTTTGGATTCCACATGTAAGTGATGCCATACAGTATTTTTCTGTGTCTGGCTTATTTTACTTACAGAGTTAAGGAAGAAAGTCAAGTCTTTCAAGGGATGATAGGTTAGATTAAAATGTAAGGCTTTCCTGCTCGCCTAGGTGTTGGGGTGGGGTTGAGAAACCAGGTACCTGCCCTAACATTTCTAAGTTAACACTTAAAATATTTCACCTTAAATTTAGGCAGTATCAAGGAATGTCATTTCTAGTATATTGCATTTACATTTGAAAATAAAATGGTTACATTTATGACTTAAATGTGTCCCATCTCAATGCCATACTTCCTTAATAGCCACCAGCATAGCTGTTCTCTAACAAAGGGTTTTTCAACATTCCTTTTCCTACTTTTCATATTTTTATCCCACTCTCCCTAAAGAATTTTATCCCGTTGTAGATTCTTGTGCTTGAAAGTCTTTTATTGTTGACCCTATCATAGTTACCCATAACAGAAGTATTTACATAAACAGAAATAAGATGTTAAAATATTTCCTCTGAACATCAAGCAGGGAACGTTCACCCTTTTTCTTGGATTACACCTAGTGCACCACTGGTTAGGCCACATGCAACCCCACATCTTTCTTTGGTTACAAAGAAAGGAGATGGAAAGAAGGGCTAGTGGGATCGGAGCCCTCCATTCTGAGGAGACTCATTTTAGAAAGGAGTGCTGTGGTAGGTGGGTTACGTGGATCGGTCCTACTTTTCCACTGCCCCATAATAACATCAAGCAGCTACAAGCTCACCGTGGCTCCCTGGTGGGTGGAGTGTGCTTTCCACTCATGGCCTTGAGCATGGTTCAGTGACTTGCTTCTGTGGACAGATTTGAGCAGAGGCTTGAAAAGGGCTTGTGCAGTTTGGTTTGGGTTCTAGTGCTTTTGCCATTGCTATGAGAAGGCTATGCTCTGGGTAATTGCTGCTTTTCACTGGGCTCCATATAAGATGTGGAACTAAGCTGGCCCAGGCAGCACCCATTGTAAAACGAAAATGTGGGCCATCAGGATTCAATCTCTCTCTCTCCTTGCTCACCAACTCAATCCATGGTGGATGGGCAACACCCAAACATGCAGGGATGTACTTAGTACTTGGATTGGGAGTGAACAAGAAGTCCCTGCCCATTGCACACCAAATATGCCATTACTCTACCAGTCTAAACAGCCACTACCTTGCCCTACCTCAAGACACTCCAGAGCACGTGCCTGAATGGCCTTCCTTGGGCTCATGTCCAGAACCCCATGGGGACAGAGAGCAACAGTGGTCACTGGGCATGAACAAAGACCTGATGGCTGAGTACCTATCTTGGAGGGACTGGAGATGTGAGAAACACCATGTGTGAATAGAGGTTTGATGTCCCTGGTGCATGTTTCACATGGTCATGTTTCATCAGACTTTACTCACAAAACATGAATGTCTTAGGTCCATCTCAGAGTATTAAAGCCCAAGTGCAAGGTCCTTCTGAGTGTAGGGCTCTATCAAATTTCACTAATCACCCAAACTGGAGCCAGCCGGGGCGTGACAAACTGCAGACCTGTGGCCGAAATCAAGGCATCCCACCTGACCCACACTTGCCGTGAGTATGAATGATTGCTGTTTTAAGTCACTGTGTATTGGGTGGGGGGCAGTTTCTGCAGCATTATTGTGTTATGTTATGTTCTCAGGGAAGTTCAGGTTCTAAAGTATGACTCGCTAAAACCTCTCATGCCTATTTGCCTCTTGGCAAGTCTCTGCATGCTTGCATGGATGTCAGTAGTCCATTTTGAAGTCTGCTGGCCTAGAGATCAAAGTTAAGGTGGAGTGGGAGGGAATGTGTGAGGCATCTAAAAGTGGATAGGGTTGTGGTCAGCAAGAGGGATCCTGCAGTTGGTGAAGTCAGGGGAAGAGCAAGTCTGGGGATGGCCATGCTGGAGGATAGAGGCTGTGACCTGGAGGGGGTGGAAGTGGTACAGAGCTGTTGGCTCCAATGTGGTCCCAGTGGATTCCATGTCACCCACCAAAAGCAATGTCACTGAGTGATGATATACAGGGGTTGTAGTCAGACAGGCCACCTGCCTCTGCTAGTCCCATGAACTTCCCTGTGTGACAGTGGGCATGCCCTTATCTCCTGAGGGCTTTCATTCCCTTATCTGTACCTATGCTCCAGTGTCTTTCTGAGAATTCCACACACAATCCATGAAAAGGCTTCAGCACAATACCCAGCACTTTGTAAGAACTCAGTAAATAGGGCACCTGGGTGACTCAGTTATTAAGCATCTGCCTTCGGCTTGGGTCATGATCTCAGGGTTCTGGGATTGAGCCCTGCATTAGGCTCTCTGCTCAGCAGGAAGCCTGCTTCTCCCTCTCCCATTCCCCCGCTTGTATTCCCTCTCTCTCTGTCAAATAAATAAATAAAATCTCTTAAAAAAAAAAAAAAGAACTCAGTAAATATTGGCTGTTTATTATTATGCAAGCTGATGGGAGTTAGGTAACATGATCCTCCCTGTGGTTGTTTCCTGTGGTTGTCACAACAAATGACCAGGAAGTGGGTGGCTTGAGACAGGAGAAATGTGGTCTTGCACAGTTCTGGAGGCTGGAGTTCCACAGTTAAGGTGTCTTCAGGGCTGTACTTCCTCCAGGTGCTCTAAGGGAGATTCTAATCCTTGCCTCTTCCTCCCTGTGGTGGCTGCAGCATTTCTTCCTTCACTTGGGGCCCCATTGCTCTAACCTCTGCCTCCTTGGTTACATTCACTCCTCCTTTTCCATCTCTCTGTGGTCTTCTAATAATGACCCTTGTCATTAGATTACAGGCCCACCAGGATAACCCAGGATGATCTCCTCTCATGATCCTTGGCTTCATGACTTCTGCAAAGACCCTTCTCCCTAATAAGGTCACATTCATGGGTTCCAGAGATTAAGACGTGGACTTATCACTATGCAACCCATGGCAATGCCCATGTCTCTAATGAATGTACTGGAAGCACCAACTGGCAAGAAAAGGCGGAAAGAGGCAGAGGCAGGTGACATGGGCCTAGAAGAGGAAGGATTTCATAGTAATTAATGAAAAACAGTGAGGGAGTGGAGAGGTTGGCTCTACTTCCCAGCAATACAAGGTATAGATAAGCGACAACTTTAGAATAAGACTTCAATGGAGGCACCGCTCCTAAGAAATGTTAGGCTTCAGCAGGGTCAGAAGGAAGGGGTGTGTAACCTAAAGTGTAACCCCAAAATATTGTAGATTCCTGATGGGACACAATGTATCACAAATTCAGAAGATGGACTAGTGCAGGGGAGTGGAAGATATTCAGGCAAACTGAGCGAGAAAATGCCACAGAACTTGTGTTAAGGCTGGGAGTCTGGAAAGATGTCAAGACCAAAGCTGGTAAGCCAACAGCAGGTATCCCCCACCATCTTTTGCAGAGCCCCCCTCTCACTTTCCACTCACCTCACCCCTTGGGCCCCTCACCTTGAGCTCCCCAGACCAAATCTGTTCTTACAAAGATTTGTGTTATTTTAAGTCCCCATAAGCTGTGGGGTTGGTCTGCTCTGGTGTCTGGAGAATGAGTGGCTGAACTTCTACTGATTTTAGGTTTTCATCAGGAATATCACTATGCAACCTTACAGTAAGAGGATGGTTTTCTTTTCATAAGTGACACCATATCTGTATCAATGTGGTTAAATACATCTCACTCAGCTCTTCTGCCCTTTATCTCATAGGAAGCATTGTACTAATGAAAGGTTTCAGATCATCTCTGAAGGGAATGATTGGGTTCACAGATCATTGTGCTCCTGGTTGTGATAAGTTATCCCATACAATTTGCATATGTACAGGCCACCTAGGAATACTCTGCCTCTTCCCTTTTTTTGGCTTGATATTTGGAGAGAAGGGAACAATTAAATTATACTAGAAAGGGAGATCTGCGGAGCCTGTGCTTGGTTCGAAGTTCTGAAGAGAAATTATGAAGTATAGATAGGTCAAGAAAGTGGAGAGATTTGGTGAAAGAAAAGCAGTGAATAAAATTAATTTTTAACTTTTGGGGGTTTGAGGATACTGTTGACTTCTTTGAGGATCTGATGAAAACTGTGGATTCTTTCCTTAGACTCACATAAGCATAGACATATAAAATCCCGCATGGAGCCTTGCAAAGTACTCAGTCACCCCAAAGCCCACTCAGCACCTTGTAGGGATGATCCCAGGGGGCCAGTTAAGGCCTTCTGGAGCCTAATAGGCTCAGAGAGTGATAGAAACACTAGCTCTACTGGAACTGATGGTTGAAATGGGAGAAGAGAAGAAGAGGTTGGAAAGCTAGGTTGAGAGGCTCAACAGGCAAGATTCAGGGAACATAACTGCATTCTGGAGTTGGGATGTTAGATATTTGGGGCAGGATGTACACCAAAGATCAGGGATCCCAGGTGGTAGGCCAGTCACCTTCTTGCCTTTAATGGCCTCATCTGTAATATGGGAATGTTCTCAGGGTCAGCATGAGAACAAAATGAGATAACATAGTGAAGGTGTTTTGTAAGCCTTTTAGGTTACAGAACATCAAATAGAGGTTCAGGAAGATTAACCAGGTGGTGACCTATTAGATATATGCCCTCAAAGTCCTCAACTAGGGAGTCAGAAACATGTAATGTGGCTTCAGATTAGTAGTCAGGGCAAGGGAATGAGAACATTTATAGACATATTATAAAGTAAGCCAGGTGGAATGAACTGAACCTTTTTCAAACAAGGGGTAATATGCCAGAGAGATTATTACTTTTTAGTGTGAATGGAAAGGTCTTGAGTGAGATCAGGAGGAAGATAAGAAATGTTAATCCTGAAAGCCCCTGAATTTTTCCAGAGGTCCTTCTTCCAAAACCAGATGGTATATGAATTAGATTTTCTGTGAATTATAGAATATTAAATTTTATAACCAGACTAAATTGATGTCTTATGCCTGGAACCAATGCACTATTGAATCTATTGGGAATAGCTTAGATTATCTTAACTATTGATTCATGGAAAAGGTTTTGGCAAAAGGTCTCAGACAAGGAATTAAGCCAGAAACAGCATTTGTCACACCAGATGGGTTGACTCACCCTTTGGACTGAAAAATTCACCTGTCTTTTTGTGAATACTGCCTATTGGTCTATTAAATGGAGCAGAGACATTTGTTATATCATGTATCAGTAGAAAAGTCTTGATTAGCCAATGTATATTAGCTTCTGGGATGCTTCAGTTTGGTGCTAAATGTTATCTATAAAGCTGGTCTTTCAGAGAAACTTAATAAAAACCCATTTGGACATCCAAAGATCAGCTATTTGGGAAAAAGGATGGGAAATTGGCCCATGGCCACTTTGGGTGAAAGAAGTTATATTAGAGGTTGAGAATCGACTACATGCAAGAGACAAGTGAGGTCATTTACTCTACAGCATAGTAAAATAAGAGATTGTCCCTGGTTTGGGGGCCACAGTGAGACCTTAGTATCTTAAAAAGTTATTTGGATTCAAAGTTGTGAAGATTACTCTTCCTTCAACTTTCCCCTGGCGGTCTTACGCTCATCATTTAAAGTTTGACCAAAATGTCACCTGCCCGAGTAGCTCCCTTACCTTCCCCACCCCTGTTCTGCCCCCTGGACATGGGGTCAAATTACCCTATTCCTTACTTCCTTGTTTCTGTACTGGGTTACTTGTTTCCGGTCTTCCTCCTTCCCACGAAGGAACTTGTCTGTCTTGCTCACTGCAGTATTTTCAGCCCCTATTTGTCAAATCAATGAATTTGTGGAGCTTTTAAAACCTTGAAACAAACCCTGATTTGTTTACCATTTCTTAGAGTTTCTTTTATATTACTTATTCTGACTAGTCTTTCAGAGTCTACACCTATAAGATAGCTCCCTGTTTCTGTTGTTGCTATTCTAAATTCAGAATTTCCTTACATGTGGACCACTGCAATGATCCCTGAAACATTCTGCCTGCCTCTGGTCTCTCCATTTACTCCAGGGCATTCTGTAACCCCGTGCTGGATCAATTTTCAATTTCTCATTCAAAAAAACAAATCATCAGTCAAACTTTCAAGAACCCTCAAATCTGTCTCTGTTTCCCATCTTCTTTTTATCCCCTTTGACTCAGTTAAGTCAAAGTACTCCTCCCTTTCCACACACAGCCCGCATTTTCCCATCTCCAAATCTCTGCTCAACCGATTCTCCTCACTTTCCCAAATGTCAGCCAACTTTAAGACCCAGCTCAAATATTCCGTCCTCCAAGGAGTTTCCCCAGATTTCACTAAACTAAAAGTAACCCCTGCTTCTTTCAACTTTTCTAACACTGTACTTGTTCCTCTCTTAAAGTATGCAACACTTTGTATAAATGTCTAGTCTCCTCCACTAGACGGCGAAGTAGCTGGGGGTGGGACTACATTTTATCTTCAGCGCACTGAAGCAAAGAGCCTCCCACATAGGAGACACTCAACCAAAGTCGCAGAACGCAGGACCATGTCTGCTTTCTTGTTTGGGTTCAGTTTTATTTTAAGCACAGGAAAATGCAAAACATCCTGGAATATATTACTCACGATTATTGCCAAGGGAAAGAAATCTGTCTCCTATTTGAAGAACTGCCTGGCGATAGATTGTGGCAATCACACAGAACTCTGCAATTTGCAACGGGCTCCACTTCATTTGATCCCACAAGCTGGTGCGGTAAGTCGGTGTGTTACAGGTGTCTCCGGTTCAGAGCTAAGGAACCTGAGACTTGCGCAGGAGAAATCACCTGCGGTGCAATACCTAGTACATGGTGAGGCTGGTACTCAGGTCTCGTGATTTCTCGCCTTTGTCCACTGCCCTCCTCCAGCCCTCCTCACGAGGTGAGTGAAGACTCTGATAAATTCTTATTGCATTTTAGAGAGACGCTCCAGACACTCCAGTATTTCCAGATGAGCATTCATTCTGGGAGAGAAAGATGGAAGGCAAATGAGCTAAGCTTTCAATTCTAGACCTTGAAATAAAGAACAATTTAACAGGTGGTAGAGTTTGAATAGATAGTGATTGAGAGTTTTTATTGCTATTTTATTTTTTTTAAAGATTTATCTGTATGGTGACTAACATAGCATAATAAAAAAATTATTTTAAAAAGATTTATTTATTTATTTTAGAGAGAGAAGGCATGAGCAAGAGGGGCAGAGGGAGAGAGAGAATCCCAAGCAGACTCCCTGCTGAGTGTGAAGTCCCACGTGGGGTTCGATCTCACGACTTTGAGATCATGAACTGAGCCGGAACCAGAAGTCAGAGACTTAACCGAGCATCACCCAGGGGTCTCGAAACATTTTATATATTAAATGGAAAGGACA
Source organism: Martes martes (assembly GCF_963455335.1). Taxonomy (NCBI): domain Eukaryota; kingdom Metazoa; phylum Chordata; class Mammalia; order Carnivora; family Mustelidae; genus Martes; species Martes martes. The sequence continues at coordinate 127,035,420 of NC_137893.1, forward strand.
TGTACCTGTGAACTATAGGCTGGTCAGTGTAGGCATCTTTGTGCCTGAGTCTTATGTCTGCTAGAATATTGAAGGCAGCAAGAGCTAAGAGAACGGGTTCAGGCATCAGACCTACAGAAGCGGGGGCTCAAGCCCCAGCCTCGCTACTTCTGGCTGGCTTTGAGAAAATGACTCTCTGAGCCTACCTTCCCTTATCTGTAAAAGAAACAGTCGTCACAACCACATCTCAGTGCTGTCATCCTGTTCAGTTCTCCCTAGACTCTGAGAAGTAGTTATTTTATTTGTTTATTATTTTCCACTCCTTTCTCCTAGAGAAGGAAATGGGTCAGAGAGATTAAACACCAGAGCAAGAGATTGCCAAGAAGATGAACCCACTCACTCATGATCCCACGTGCCCGCTTCCAACTGCAGAACCCGGGTGGGAAGACCCATCCCAGCAGGGTTCATGTGAAGGTTAGATGAGAACATGTGTTTGAAGTGTCAAGATGATGTTAATTAGATCCCTTCTCGTTTTTTCAAAACAAATGTTTGTGAACAAATATCCGCAGGTATCTGTATTTCTTTAAATCATGTTTGAATTATAAGCCCTTTGTTTAATGATAACGATTAGTCAGTCAAGTTCATGTTTATACTCCGTTCTGTTTTGCTTTTTCTCCATTCCCGGGGAAAGCTCCCCATCATAACCTGAGGCAGAGCCAAGCCCCGCCCTCCACCCGGCGGCAGCGCGTGCACTGGCTGGGAAAGGCGCAGTGAGGAAGCAGGGAGAGCCTTTGAAGTCCTGCTCTTGCAGAAACAAACCTATAAATGATGGCATATAGCATAAGCACAGTAATGAATTGCCTTAAAACTGGTATCTGCTTCACTTTGGTGTTTTTTTTTTTTTTTTAATAGCAGCATTTTTCTTTTTCTTTTCTTCTTTTTTTTAAAGATTTAATTCTAATTTCAGTTAGTTAGCTTCAGGAATACAATAGAGTGATTCAACACTTCCATACACAGGCCGCATGTTAATGTTTAATGTGGAGTTACAGATGTTGATCAAGGGGGAAAAAAAAAAAACCTGGGAAGAAAATATTGTACAAGAATTGTTGTTGAGTCTAGAAAGGCTCCAACTCTTTTTCGCATTAACATTTTCATCAGACTTTCTTACCGTCCCTACTGATGAGCCTAGCATCCATGGACTAGAGAACATTCTAGAAGGGAGAGGAATGTCGGGACCTGGAAGAGGGCATAATGACAAGCTGGACAAGACTCACCCCTGATTCTGAACCTTTGGTCCAACTTACCAGCTGTGTGATCTTTAGCCGATGCCCGAACACTCTTGCAACGCTGTGGCAGAGGTGGCCTACGGTTCCTCAAATCATTTCCTTTTCTCTGGCCACACAGGGGAAACAAGCAGTGGCCCCGGGATGGATTCGGGCCAATGGGATGTACCTAGTACCTCCAAGGCTGCTAAAATTCTTCTGTTTTGTCACCTGGAATTTCTCCCTCAAATAATTATTTTTTCCAATAAGAAAAATATGACATACTCATTGTGGAAAATTTGAAAAGAAAATTTAGGGTGGAAATATCTGTCTGCTAAAATGATCACTATTAATATCATGGAATATTTCTTAAGTATATTTTTACCAGAGTTGAGAATGTAATGCCCATTCGATTCTGTATCCAGAGTATTTTGTGCTTGCCATGATCATAAGCATTTCCCTATGTTGCTAAACATTAATTATTAGACATTACTTTCCAGAGTTCCAAAATATTCCATTGGAGTTAAACAGGAGTTCCCATCCTAGGTATACACCCAAGAGAACTGGAACTAAGAACCTACACAATAACTTGTAACAAGTTAAGTTAGAATTAAATGTTCATGGGGCATCTGGGTGGCTCAGTCAGTTAAGCATCTGACTCTTGATTTCAGCCCAGGTCATAATCTCAGGGAGGTGAGATTGAGCTCCTGTTTAACTCCATGTTTACGTTATTAAAGAACTGCTAAACTGTTTTCCAGAAGGGAAACACATTTTTCATGTTCTCCAGCAATATATAAGGGTTCTGATGTCTCCACATTTTCCCCCAACACTTGCTCTTTGTCCATCTATCTTACTATAGGCCATGCTAGCAGTTGTGAAGGGAGATCTCATTCAGGTTTGGTTTGCATTTTGTAAATGATTAGTGATCATAAACATTTCTTCACATTCTTATTGGCATTTGTACATCTTCTTTAAATAAATGTGTATACAAATCCTTTGCCCATTTTTAAATCTGTTTATCTTTTTGTTGAAGAGTTGTAAGAGGTTTTTTTTTTAATATATTCTGGATATAGATTCTTATCATATATAAGATTTGCAAATACATACTTTTCATTTTGTGGGTTGTCTTTTCATTTTCTTGGTGGTGTTCTTTAAAACACGAATGTTTTTATTTTTGATGAAGTTTGATTTATCTGTTGTTTTTTTCGTTGTACTTTGGTGTCATGTCTAACTCAAGGTCACAAAGATTTACTCCTCTTTTCTTCTAAGAGTTTCATAGTTTTAGCAGTTGCATTTAAGTATTTGATTCATATTACTTTTGTATATGGCACAAGGTACAGATCCAAATTCATCTGTCTTTCTTTCTTTCTTTCTTTCTTTTTCTTCTTCTTCTCCTTCTTCTTCTTCTTTCCTTCCTTCCTTCCTGCATGTGGATATGCAGTTATCCAACACCATTTGTTGAAAAAACTATTCTTTTCCTAGTGGATTGTCTTGGCACCCTTGTTGAAAATCAATTATCTATAAATAGATGAATTTATTTTTGGATTCTCAATATATGTTTATCCTTATACCAGTACCACTCTGTCTTATGATTCGGGTAGGTTTATCATAGGTTTTGAAATTGGGAAGCCTGTGTTTTCCAACTTTGATTTTTTTTTTTCAAAATTGTTTTAGCTACTTTGGGTCCCTTACATTTCTATATGAATTAGGGCCAATTTGTCAATTTATGTAGAAAAGGCAGTTGAGATTTTGACAGGGATTGTGTTGACTTTGTAAACCAATCTGGGGAATATTGCCATTTTAACATTATTTAGTCTTCTCCAGTGTTATTCTTTAAAAACAAAACAAACCACAAACATCAACAGTTACTTAACTCACATAACCACAATTATTGTTTTTCTGCCATGTGGATAGCTCCTTTTTCCTCCAATTTCTTTTAAAAATGGAACGCTGTGCCTTGTAAGTAAATTATTTTCTTTTACCAGACAAACTCAATGGTGTGTATTTCTATATTAGACCGTAATGATTCTTTTTAGTGAATTATTGGGAGTAAATACTGTATGAATTTCACTAAAAGGTAGAAATGTCAAGGCAAAAAACAGACATTCAAATGATTGACCAATTTGCCACAAAAGAATAGGTGAATAGGTGGGTGTGTGATGAAAAGGAAAGGTTGGGGGTTCGCAGATGATGACGCCCGTCCAGAGTATTAGCAAGAGCTGATTTTGAATCAACCAGCTCTCCATTCCTCTCCTTTGCACACCATTCTGCTGTCCAGGTTTTGAAAAGTGTTTAATTTCTCCAAAAGTGGTGCGATCCAGGTATTCAGGTGACTTCATGGGCTCGTGTCTTTAAGGTAGGTCACATATGCTTTTTTTTTTAAATTTTTTATTTCTTTTCAGCGTAACAGTATTCATTCTTTTTGCACCACACCCAGTGCTCAATGCAATCCGTGCCCTCCCTAATACCCACCACCTGGCTCCCCCAACCTCCCACCCCCCGCCCCTTCAAAACCCTCAGGTTGTTTTTCAGAGTCCATAGTCTCTCATGGTTCACCTCCCCTTCCAATTTCCCTCAACTCCCTTCTCCTCTCCATCTCCCCATGTCCTCCATGTTATTTGTTATGCTCCACAAATAAGTGAAACCATATGATAATTGACTCTCTCTGCTTGACTTATTTCACTCAGCATAATCTCTTCCAGTCCTGTCCATGTTGCTACAAAAGTTGGGTATTCGTCCTTTCTGATGGAGGCATAATACTCCATAGTGTATATGGACCACATCTTCCTTATCCATTCATCCGTTGAAGGGCATCTTGGTTCTTTCCACAGTTGGTGACCGTGGCCATTGCTGCTATAAACATTGGGGTACAGATGGCCCTTCTTTTCACTACATCTGTATCTTTGGGGTAAATACCAGTAGTGCAATTGCAGGGTCATAGGGAAGCTCTATTTTTAATTTCTTGAGGAATCTCCACACTGTTGTCCAAAGTAGCTGCACCAACTTGTATTCCCACCAACAGTGTAAGAGGGCTCCCCTTTCTCCACATCCTCTCCAACACAACGTTGTTTCCTGTCTTGCTAATTTTGGCCATTCTAACTGGTGTAAGGTGGTATCTCAATGTGGTTTTAATTTAAATCTCCCTGATGGCTAGTGATGATGAACATTTTTTCATGTATCTGATAGCCATTTGTATGTCTTCATTGGAGAAGTGTCTGTTCATATCTTCTGCCCATTTTTTTTATATGATTGTCTGTTTTGTGTGTGTTGAGTTTGAGGAGTTCTTTATAGATCCTGGATATCAACCTTTTGTCTGTAACATCATTTGCAAATATCTTCTCCCATTCTGTGGGTTGCCTCTTTGTTTTGTTGGCTGTTTCCTTTGCTGTGCAGAAGCTTTTGATCTTGATGTAGTCCCAAAAGTTCATTTTCACTTTTGTTTCCTTTGTCTTTGGAGACATATCTTGAAAGAAGTTGCTGTGGCTGATATCAAAGAGGTTACTGCCTATGTTCTCCTCTAGGATTCTGATGGATTCCTGTCTCACGTTGAGGTCTTTTATCCATTTCGAGTTTATCTTTGTGTACGGTGTAAGAGAATGGTCGAGTTTCATTCTTCTACATATAGCTGTCCAGTTTTCCCAGCACCATTTATTGAAGAGACTGTCTTTTTTCCACTGTATATTTTTTCCTGTTTTGTCAAAGATTATTTGACCATAGAGTTGAGAGTCCATATCTGGGCTCTCTACTCTGTTCCACTGGTCTATGTGTCTGTTTTTATGCCAGTACCATGCTGTCTTGGTGATCACAGCTTTGTAGTAAAGCTTGAAATCAGGTAACGTGATGCTGCCAGTTTTATTTTTGTTTTTCAACATTTCCTTAGTGATTCGGGGTCTCTTCTGATTCCATACAAATTTTAGGATTATTTGCTCCAGCTCTTTGAAAAATACCGGTGGAATTTTGATTGGAATGGCATTAAAAGTATAGATTGCTCTAGGCAGTATAGACATTTTGACAATGTTTATTCTTCCGATCCAAGAGCATGGAATGGTCTTCCATCTTTTTGCGTCTTCTTCAATTTCTTTTATGAGTGTTCTGTAGTTCTTCGATACAGATCCTTTACCTCTTTGGTTAGGTTTATTCCCAGGTATCTTATGGTTCTTGATGCTGTAGTAAATGGAATTGATTCTCTAATTTCCCTTTCTGTATTTTCATTGTTAGTGTATAAGGAAGGCACTGATTTCTGTACATTGACTTTGTATCCTGCCACGTTACCGAATTGCTGTATGAGTTCTAGTAGTTTGGGAGTGGAGTCTTTTGGGTTTTCCATATAAAGAATCATGTCATCTCTGAAGAGAGAGAGTTTGACTTCTTCCTTGCCAATTTGGATACCTTTTATTTCTCTTTGTTGTCTGATTGCTGTTGCTAGGACTTCTAATACTATGTTGAACAAGAGTGGTGAGAGTGGGCATCCTTGTCGTGTTCCTGATCTCAACGGGAAGGCTGCAAGCTTTTTCCCATTGAGGATGATATTTGCTGTGGGTCTTTCATAGATAGATTTTATGAAGTTCAGGAATGTTCCCTCTATCCCTATACTTTGAAGCGTTTTAAAAAGATTTTATTTTTAAGTAATCTCTACACCCCACCTGAGCCTCGAACCCACAACCCCGAGACCAAGAGTCCCACACTCCACTGATGGAGCCAGCCAGGAGCCCCGAATTCACACTTACTATTAATGACAAATTATAGTTAGTTGCCTGAGCCCCCCAGGTCTGGCTGCCAAAAATGAACCCCTCCACAGTGTCTGAAACTTGTCACTATGAGTCCCGAGAGGGTGCCTCACAAGCGCAGAGACAGTCTGTCATCCACGACTACCTGTCATATCTGTCCCCTGTTGCATCTCTGCACTTGGTCCCCACCCCCACCCTGCCTTTTGTCTCCAGGAGACACTCATGATTGCATTGCCAAAACCATGCAAGAGTGCTATTTGAAGATTCATTTAAATCTCCCTAGAGGGGCAGAGATTGGGCACCAGAGCAATACCATTTCTGTATAGACAAAGAGAATGGTCTTCTCTACCCTAAATGTAGCAAGCAACTCTGCCCAGTCCTGAGTCTGAGTCATTCTTGAAAAATCCAAAAAAAAAACCCTTCATGCCCTTTTATCCCTAACCATACTACAGTTGTACTGAGATACCTACAGGGGGAAAAGGCAGCATCTCATCTACATCATTTTCTATCTCTTGCTTCCATCTCACCTCAGCCTTCTCCTTCCTCCTGGTGGCCAAAAAGAAGCTGAATGAGTATAAGAAAATGAGGGCAGGGGGCCAACTTACTAACTCAGTGAGATGTCTGCTCTCTGGGACAAACGTGACTTTCTTTTGGTTGAAAATGATGCCTACCCCCAAGAAGACTTATGAGGATTAACTGAAGTAATAATGTAAAGAAAAATATATGAAAGTAATGAAAAATGAAGTAATGCAAAAAAAAAAAAAGTCCCTGGAACAAACAAGACATTTTCTCTTGGGTTTTAATTTTTTTCCCCTTTTTAATAGAGGTGGGGAAGGGGCAGAGAGAGAGGGAGAATCTCATGCAGATTCCCTGCCGAGCCCAGATCCTGACTCAGGGCTCAATCTCACAACCCTGAGATCATGACCTGAGCCAAAAATCAAGTGTTGGATGCTTAACCAACTGAGCCACCGAGGCACCCTCTCCTGGGTTTTAAAATATCAAAAGTGAATCTTGAACACTGTATCAAGGACTAATTATGTATTATACAGTGGTTAACTGAACAGAATTTTAAAAAATTAAAATAAATAAAAATAGAATATCGAAAGTGACAAGATTCCTTTTCTGGTTAAAGGCACCTTTTCCAAATATTTCTCACTGCCCCTAGGGAAATTTCCCCAGGGCCTTTGAGTCCAGAAAAGACTGCTGAGTTGGCCCCCCTCCTTCCTATGGACTTACATGTCTCCACCCTTTCCAGAGCACAGTTCAAATTTAGAATTTCTTCCTTCTCTGCTCACTTGCCAGGCACTTGGGGATGACGGACTGCCTGTCTGTGGTTTGGCCCGCTGCTGCCAGAACACAGGGGCATGGTGCCTCTTCTGAGATTTTTGCCCAGGGCAGGAAGGGACGGAGGGTGTCCCAGCCCACCCTCCTGCCCACAAGGCCAGGGCATTTCGGTACACTCACTGCCCTTGGCTTTGACAAAAATAGAAGCTTGTTTCATCCACCCTGTGCAAGGTCTTTTCCGTGACTCCTCCTCCCAGAAATCCCCACTGGCTTTTAGGAAGCTGGTCCTCCTCCTCTACCCGCTGGGCCCTGCCCCTGCCACTTTCCAGAACCGCTTCCAAGGGGAGCACTGGTCAGCCACTGCATTCCTTTCCTTTTGCCCCAATTTCAGCACAGGTGCTGCATCCAGGCACCCTGACAAAGCTGTCCTTTCTCCAATGTGGCCAGACGCGGCTCTGCGTAATTGTGCTCTGCCATCCACCTGCTCCCCCGCGGCTGTCCCCGACCCCACAGCAGGTGCGGCCCATTGTAAAACCTCCCAGGCCTAGTGAGGAATCAGAAATGCCAAACTGGGTTACATAAGTGGGTTAGGCAGGTGGCGGGCGAGGTGCATTCTATAAGGAAGTTGTGAGTCAGGAGCCTGGCAACGTGAATTCTCAGTTCTCAGTTTGGTTTCATTTCAACAAGCAGTTACTGAATGTCTGGTGTGTTCGCAGAAGTGTGAGAGATGATTCTAGATGTTGGAATACAGAAGTAGAAGGAGGGCTCTGTGAACCAGGCCCTGAGGACACAAATACAAGACACAGGCTCCAACTCAGATAGTCCCCAGTCCACGGGGGAATCAGACACAGGAAGCATTATATACACTACATGGTGACCGGATGGTAACGACAATGCATGCAAGGTACAGAAGGAAAAGGGAGTGATTCTTTCCGGAGAGTCTTCAGGGAGTCAGAGGCGATATTTAAGCTGGGTTTTGAAAAATGAATACAAGTTGGCCAGGTGCATAAGAGCATAGAAGAACATCCTGTTAGAGGAAACAGGGTCTTTGAACTCCTGGAGGGTAAACTAGAGGGGGATGTGCACCAGGAAGGAACCCAAGGGGGACTTGGTGTCCCCTGTAATCTCTCTCATTTGTAATAAGCAACCTGGGCAAAAATGGTGAACGTGGTCTGTGGACTCCACTTCAAGACAAGTCCGTATCCGTATCCTCCCCTTTCAATTGTGTATATTAACTTGAGTTGCCCCTGGGGGGTGTGGGGCCTGAGGGACAGAGAAAGTGAGAAGCAGTTCCAGATGACTGGGACAGACAAAAGAATAGATAAGACCGTAGAAGGTGTCAGATGCCACGTGAAAGGGTTTACATCTCATCCTGAGGGTTGGAGCTTGCAAACTGGTGGCCATGTGCTAATTTTTTTTTTTTTTTTTAATCCTAAGGACCTGTTTTGTTTAGCTCTTACAAAGTGTTACAAGTCAGTACCTTCCTGACATTCCTTGGAAGAATTGGATCCGACATCCCTGGATTCGTGGTCTTGCAGGAGCTGGCCCGTGTCATAGCTGCCTTCTCTAAACCAGGCGGGGGGCTCTCTGTTTGCCCCAGTCCTTTCCATTTCCTCAGGCTTCCATGCAACCTTCTGGGTTCTGTGAGCATTTCAGTATGCCACCTGGAGGCAATGGAGAGCCACTAGTTTTAAGTAGATGAGTCCAATGGTGGGATTTTGATTGATAAGATTAGTGGGTGACTGGATTTGAGAGGAGAGCCCTGGAAGCAGGAAGACCTGCCAGTCAGCATTAGGGAGGAGGGGACGGATTCAAGTAAGGAACCGTGCCCCTCATGGGCCCAGGTGCAGATGTACACACACACTCTCTAAATATGGTAAAAAGCTCCTACTTTCTCAATACTTTGGGGTTCTTGGATTTCTTACAATTTCTTTACCCTTTATAGATTTATGTTCAATTTAAAGATGATTTCTTATGATGGAGGAGGGAAGTACAAATGTTTTTTCTGGGGCTCGCTGCTCCTCTCTGTCCCCTCCTCTCCCCTCAGATGTGGAGCTGGGTTGTGGCCAAAAGAGAACATCAAATCCTGGATCATTGATTTTTCTGACCTCAGAGGGCCCTTTGCAGAATGAAGCCTCATACTTTTCAAGCTTCTCCAGTGTTTATTCCCCAGAGAAATGTGCCCTATTTTTCCCATATCCAGCAAACACCTATTAATTAACTGGAAGGGGAAAAAGAAGAGAATTGTAGGGGAAGTATGGTGGCGTAGTAAAAGGGTAGGTCCTCTCCCTGACCCCAGAGCAGTATGTAATCCACTTCAAATCTCTTTCCAAATTACAACAATGGCTTGTAGAGGAGGGGAAGAAGAGAAACCATAAATTCCATTCTTACCTCCAACATCTGCTCCCTCTCCATTGTTGTGTGACCCTCCTAGAGTGGCTCTGGTCTCCATTTCTGCAGCAGGATGAAAGAAAGATTGTGCAAAGCCAGTCAAGTGCCAAGCAATTGAAAAACAAATGGTATTATTCATCTGGAAATTGATCTAGCCAGCCTTTGTCTCGGCTGCTAGAGCTAATTTCATTCACAGGTGTCATGTCATTTACTGATTTAACCATCTCTTTCTGTGCCATTTCTCAGCATTGCTCTAAATAAAATAACATTCCTGTGTTTGTGTCTTGATTACACATGTCACTGGAGACAGAAATGAAGGTTTAAAATTTCCTGCTAGGTGTTCGTTCTTCCTGGCTTGGATCAGGCATGGTTGCTGGCTATTGGGTTGCATGCACCGGCTGTGGTGTGGTGAGTGGGAGGCAGGGACTAGAACAGAGGCTCCCTTGTTCACTCAACAAACATTCTGTCCTAGGGGGGTTCTCAAGGAAGCAGAGACTGAGTCAAGGACTTGAAAGCAAGTCCTTTACTGGAGAACCAAAGAAAATGCCAGCTGTGAGGTTAGGAAATAAGACAGAGAAAGAAGACAGCCAATCAAGGGTGCAATGTTGGGTCAGCTAGGAAACTTTGGGATCTGGTGTAGAACACATGCCTCGGAGTTATCCCACCCAAGGGTTGAGGGGACTGGGATATTTGTATACCAACTCCCATTAATCATTGATTGAGGGCTGCTCCCAGGAAGCATGAATTCCCTAGAACTTTGGCCCTGCTTCTGGAGTAGCCAAAGCAGGCTTTGGTGGCCAAAGAAAGTGCTCAGCCAAAGGAGTGCAAATACTGGCAGTTGGAATTGGGACCATCCTGGGCTAAAATGATAAGGACAAGAGGCTATAGGTGGTGCAATGAGAGCATCTGCTCCATATTGTTTGAAGACCTTCTGTGTGTCAGGCACAATCATATAAAGGTTACTGAGATGGATTTTGTCTCTGTCTTCACAGAGGGTACAGCTTAGTGGAGGAGACAAACAAGTAACCAGTCAGTACCCAAAAGATGGGACATTTTGTGATGGTAGAAAAGAGAAGTGTGTCAGGGAAGGCCTCCTGGAGAAGGTGTCATCTAAGCTAGTCGAGGATTAGAACTAGAAATAGTCTCATTTGGGAGGATTAGCATGTGCAAAGGTCCTAAGGAGAGTGAGTTTGTGGCAAGCTTTGAGAAACCACAGAAATTTGGTGTGGACTGAGTTCAAGGTGATGATTCTAGAGGGGGAGCACATGATGGAAAACTTGGAAAATTGTTTGGACAGTTCCAAGAGCCAGTTTCTTTCTAAGACCAAATCTACTTCCAATGACTACTTCAAGTCCTCAAGTGGTTATCCCTAGAATCTTCTTCTCTATTTTAATCTTGCATGCAACCATTTATTTTATGCATATTCTAACAGAATAGAATCTTTTAAACACTTTAAATAGAAAACCTAACAAAGGTTTGTTTGATCTTGTTACAGATTAAATTAACATATAATTGGCAAATTATTCCTATTCTTAGATTCAATGGCTGGTTCAAGTAGTATTTCTAAAGAACTCTGGCCCTTAAGAGACTTAAACTATGTAATGGAGTGTGGCATATTGTATTTCTGAAAGATGGTCACAATGATATCTTCTAACCCACACTCTTTATAATATGATTTGAAACTCCTCCCAATGAGTGATGGGCCCCCTGTTTCTTCCTCTTGAATTTGAATGGGCTTCTGACTACTTTGGCAGTGATACTGTGTGACTTTTGAGGCTAGTTCTTAAAAGGGAAGCTCCACCTTGGTTTTCAAGGGATAATTGTCTTGGAGCCCAGAGCCCCCATGTAAGAGGTCAGAGGCCTCCATACTGTGAGGTCACAGGAAGAGGTTGGGTTTGGTAATTCTGGCCCATAGTCCCAGTTGCAGTTCCACTTGAGGCTCAGCTGCCAGATACATGAGTGAAGACACCTCCAGATGACTCCTGCCTCCAAGCATGAGTCACTCCCAGGCTTTGAACTCTCCTAGAAAGAAAAGCTTCATGCCTTGCTTAGAGGACATCAGAATATACTCAGTATGATATGAGGCAGTGGGACAACCTTTCCTCTATTTCAAAGGGGGAACCCAGGGCAGGATGTGGGCACCGGGAGGAAGCCTCACCATGGAATACAAATAGAAGACAAAGAGGAGCCAAGGAGAAACCAGGCCACTGGTGACATCATTTGATTTGCTACATAAACCCTTGCTGGGAACTAGTCTTAGCTCTAGACTTCTCAGAGTCCTTGATTATATGAACTAGTTTTAATTGGATTTTCTGTGGCTTGCAACAAAAGGAGTCCTAACTGATAGCCAGGGATAGGATTTGTTATCTGTCAAGGAGATAAAGCATTTCAGGCAAAGAGAAGGGGAAACATTTTCCAAGTGTGTATCATGGTGGGGCAGTGTAAGAAGGGAGAAAATTTATCAAGCCAAAATCATGCTTTTGCTGTAATGTTTCCAGAAGTTATGTTTTTTTCCCCCTTTACTTGGTGGATAATGTGTATAAGCCCCCTGCATGATAGGCACTGTGTTGTGTGTTGGGGATAAGACATCAAATAAGAGAGTGGTGGTTTCTGCCTTTGAGGAAGTTGCGTTCCAGCTGGAAATACAGACATTATGATGGTTAGAAATAGGATGGTCAGATTGTAGGAGGAATGGAAGATGCCCTAGAAGGTGTAATGGAACCTCACCTAGGTTGAGAGGAGTGGTGAAGACAGGGTTCCCTGAGAAAGTGACATTCAAGCAGGGCCTAAAAGATGAGTAAAGATTTAGTTAGTCAGGGGTTGGAGGAATATTGGAGGTAGAAAGAATAGCGTATATTTGGCTGTAGGACTTTTAAAGGCTTTGAAAGTATAAATGTACATTGTGAACCCCAAGAGGGGCTGAGGTATGCAACATCCCACAGGCTTGTCGACATGGGGCCATGATTTATTTGAAGAGCGTCTCATAAGACTTAGAAAACAGGTGTGGTTTCAGGAATGAACAGAAGTGTTCTGGGGGCAGAGAGAACATAGTCCTGATTCAGGTAAAAACCTATATATGAGAATAGAGGGGATGAAAGATGGATAGATAGGAAGATAAGTGATAGATGATAGATAGATGATAGATAGATAGATAGATGATAGACAAATGAGATGGATGGGTGGATGAATGGATGGATGGATGGTTGGATGGTAGACAGGTGGAGAAAGAAATATTAGATAGGGCCCAGAGGGGTAAACATAGACAAGACTTTGAATGTCAGGGTACATAATGTGTTGGTGTTTGAGTGTTGAGTCATGGTTGAGGTTGTATGTGAGATGTCTGGGAGCAGAAAGGAGGGTTGCAGTGATCCAGGCATGAAGCAATGAAATTCTAATGAGACAGTTAGGGTTAGGTGGAGAGAAAGGGATAAATTTAAGAGACACTATAGCAGAGGATCAGGTAATTAACAATAGCTATCATGTGAAAAGAAGGGCAAGAGGAAGCAAAGTTTAGAGACTGGCTTTGGGAGGAAGAAGATCTCTAGAAAGAAATGGAAAACATATTTCTCTCTAGCAATTAATAGTTTACTGTGAAATGGCAGAAAATATCTCAAGTCATCAGGTTCCTAAGCATTTGCCAGATCATTGGCAGTGTTAGTAAACCCAGGAGAGCAGGGAGAGAAGACAGGAGTTATGGTAAATAGAAGCTTGGAGATTTCCAGTGGGTTTTGATCATCTGTGTCATCTATTACCCTGGCCCCTGAGAGCTGCCTCTATTTTTGTTCACAATGGTCCGCCTGAGTGACATCGTCTACCTCAAACCTGTGCAGCCCCATTTCAGTAAGAGGAAAGAGTGATAGAAATTTCCTTTCAGGTCAGGATGTTAGAACAGATAAAAAAGAGAAGATATTTAAGAGAAAAATAACCCAGCAGTACACCATTCATCAATTTCTCCCTCTCTCTCCCACTTTCATCTTGCCTGACCTAATACCCTGAAACATCCATGATAAGAAATGTGGGCACAGATAGCTTTCTGTGGAACTGGATCCTCAGAAAGCACAACCGTGATTAATATAGCCCGCACACAGGTGATGTTTTTATTCCTTAACTATCACTCCTTCCTCTGGGGAATCTGTACACTTTTCTCTGTCAGAGTCAGGATCTGCTGTGCGGACTCCCTGGAGATCACGGCCAGATGGACAGTGCTGTCTGTTGAGGACTCTGAAAGAGTCTTCCAGATACCCATGACCCCGAATCCTTCTGCCATTCCCTAATAATTACATCTGAGGTTGATTGCCACCTTTGACACAAACATTTCTTTGGGTCACCCGTTGACCTCCTCTATAAGGAGCTGTCGATGAATCACTGTCACCTGGAATCCTGACTCATGGCTCAGAAACGTCCAATAGGGCCTTGCCAGCGTGGGAATGAGCTTTCACATTCCATCTGACTCAGGGAAAGTCTCCCCCGTATCTCTTCTCACCAGACCCAGTGCTTGATGCTGGGCCAGACTGGTGAAAGGGACAGACATGGGACAATTAACACAGAAATGAAACAGCCTGTGACCAGGCCTACAGAGGCTGGGACTAGGGGCTGGAGACACAGGAAGGGGCTTAAGGCAGGTGTTACAAGGAAGTGACACTTGACCTTGCACAGTGAGTAGGATTTTGGTGGGTGCAGAAAGATAGCTAAGCAGACAGACAAGCATGAATCTCTGACCTTATTGGAGGGAAAAATAATGAGAGGAGGCCCAGTCTCTGACATCAGGGAGCAGAGGGAGCGGTGTGGCCTAAACACGAGGCTTTGTAAATGTCATGCTCATGCCTTTATGAATAACAATACAATAACAGCAGAATTCAAAGGAGTGTTTACTATGTGCCAGGCACACTGCTCTGTGCTGTACCTGAATTTTATTTCAATTCTGTATGGCCTACGGAGGCACTGAATGGTATTACTTTCCTTTTACGGGCAAGGAGGTCGGAGAATTTCCGTAAGGTATCTGAGGTCGCACAGCCGGCAGCCCTCATCCCCTGCTCCGCCTGTCCTACAGCCCAGGCCCCACCCGCTCTGGCTTGCAGGCTGGGAGGAGGGTTGTATGCTAGAGTCTCCAAACCTGGGAGCACCTGGGTGGCTCAGTTGGTTACGTGTCTGACTCTTGATTTCCACTTAGGTCATGCTCTCAGGGTTGGAAGATGGGGCCCCATGTGGGGCTCCAAACTCAGCAAGGAGTCTGCTTTATATTCTCTCTCTTTCTCTCCCTGTGCCCCTCCCTCCACCCCTCTCTCTAAAACAAAAAATAAATAAATCTCAAAAAAAAAAAAAAAAAAAGAGTCTCCAAACCTGGCTGAACTCTTAAAATACACAGATTCTCTGACTGTTCCCCGAAATGTGATTCAGTGGGTCTCAGGGAGAGGCCAATGCTCTGTACTTTTAGAGACTTTGCTGGGTGATTCTGATGGGAAACAACACAGTACCTATGAACCTTGCAGGGAGGCTTCTGTCCAAACCTACCTCAGGAGATTTGCTGCCTTTTCAGTCCCCATCTCAGTGGGAAGGATGTTTGGCACAACTTAAAAGGCGGGTCTTCTATACCCTGCCCTGCTGCCACCAGCTGTCTGATTTTGGACCAGTCACATGGCCTTTGGGGTTTTCATTCTTTGTATGTCAGAGTCAGGGGTGGACCAGAGGACTCCTGATACTACCTCAGGCTTCATCATTCAACAATTCTGTGGAGCAATGACAGAGCCCTGTTATTAGGATATGACAAATCAGTAACTAGAGATCAGCGATCTGTATTAATTTTCTAGGGTTCCTATAATAAAATATCATAGACCGAGTGGCTTCAACAACAAAAATTATACTGTCACGCAGTTCTAGAGGATGGAAGTATGAAAATCCAGGAGTCAGCAGACTGTGAGGGAGAATCTGTTCTGCACTTCTCCTCTGGCTTCTGGTTGTTTTCTGGCCATCTTTGGAGTTCCTTGGTTTGTAGAAGCATCACTCCTCTGCATCAGTCTTTATATGATGTTCTTCTTCGTGTGTGTGTGTGTGCGTGTGTGTCCAATTTCCCCCCTTTCATCAGGGTACCAGTCATAGTGGAGTAGGACCCACCCTAACCCAGTATGACCTCATCTTAACTAATTGTATTGGCAATGACCCTATTTCCAAATAAAGTCCTATTCTGGGGTGCTGGGAGTTAAGAATGCAATATGTGAATTTTTAGAGGACCCAGTTCAAAACACAACAAAGTCCAAGTGAAAAACACCACTGAAAAAAACCACCACAGTCACTTGATACTGAGTAGATTTCTACATCAGTCAGGGAGATTTGTTGCAAACAACATAACCCACTCATGCTGATTTATGCTGGGAAGGACTTTATTAAACGATGCTTGCTAACTCCAGAGGAGCTGCTGGGTCAGGAAGGACACCCACGTTACACCGGGGTCCTGCCGTAGTGTCCACTGCTAGGCACAGATGCACAGCTCCCAGGGCATCACTTGCTGCTGGATGCAGGATCCGGGCCCCTGCCGCGCATCACAGCCAGAGAATGAGCGACATGCAGGGCCCGCTGCTTTGCATGGCTTCCTTCATAGCAGAATCTCACACAAGTATGTCTTACACTCTCTTAGTGGGATACTTTGGCAAAACTATATTGAAATGGAAAATGTACATACCCCCCCTTTTTTTTTTAAAGATTTTATTTATTTATTTGAGAGAGAGGCAATGAGAGAGAGCATGAGCGAGGAGAAGGTCAGAGGGAGAAGCAGACTCCCCATGGAGCTGGGAGCCCGATGCGGGACTCGATCCCAGGACTCCAGGATCATGACCTGAGTCGAAGGCAGTCGTCCAACCAACTGAGCCACCCAGGTGTCCCTGGAAAATGTACATACCCTTTGACACAGCAATTCCTCTCCTGTGAATTTTGTCAGTGCCCGGAGATATATTTATGAATATGCTTGGAGTGTTGCTTATATAAACCCAAACACCTCAATATCCATCAGTGGTAGATGCCTAAATAAACCGTGATAAAAGTATGCCCAGGAGTGAGGCTACATTAAGTGTAATGATATAAATCCGTGGTTCCGAGCTCCGTCAGACCCCTTGACCCCTTCTTATAATAAATGTTTATAATGCTCCCTTTACTCTCCTGAAATAAAATTCATAGATAATATAACCTACACACATGCTTCTTTAAAAATCAATATAATGACACAATGAATCACACACGTAAGTTTAAAAGATCAATATATTGCCCTCACTGTAACAGAAAAGAGAAATGGAAGGAGGGGAACTGACAATGAAATGTTTCAAACTATAAATGTACAGACAGGCGCACACTTGGAGACACACGGAAGTCAAGGTCGACCCCGTGTGCAGAATCACCATGAACCTCCCAGGCACAAATGTAAACCCTACAGCTGTGCACTGGGAGTTCAGGTCTCATTAGTTGCTTTGCTATTGATGATGGGATTAACCAAAAACAGATAAAGCAAGGTACAACCCTCCCTAGATATCTCTACCTTTCTGGAATAGGTAATGCATGTCAAAACCCTGCAAAGATTATTTGTGTCTAAATTAAAATGAACCTTGGATCTTAGCTCAGATTATTCTAAACAGGTTTTTCAACTTCCCGAATGTCTTGGGAGATATTTCAAAATTATGAGAGTTCCTTCTTCATGTGAAGGACTGACTTACATGGTATAGAATGCCAAACGTCTATAGGCTCCCACCCACTAAATTCCAAGAACCTCCCCAAATTAACAACCCCCACAAATTTCCAACACACTTCTGCTGTAGGGGAGAACGCCGGCTTTGAAAACCAATTACCACGATCTGTGTTTATTGACAAGGAAAAAAGTCTACGATATGTATTTTTATTACAATGTATCGTTAAGTAATAATGTTGGTGTCAGGATCAGTGTCTATAACATGATTCCATTTTTGAAGAAGGAAAACCATAAAGAAAGAAAGCTGATGAAAGAAAAATGTGTGTGTGCCCATGTACACCCACAGAGGAACAAATCTGAATATATATAAACAAAACTTAACCGTAGTTATCACTGGTGATGAGATTACAGGTAATTTTCATGTTCTAATGTTTTTTTTTTCTGGTATGACTGATTTTTTTTATAATGATATATTACCTTTATAGTCAGAAAAATAAAACTACTTCCCTTTGGCAAACAAATCAAGGAAGAAGACTGGTCTCTTGACTTCAATGCTGTTGATATTTGGAGCTGGATAATTCTTTGCTATCCTGTGTGCCATGGGATGTTCAGAAACATGCCTGTCCTTGACCTATTAGCCGCTCATAGCACACCTCACCCTCACCCCCAGATGCGAACACGAATATGTCCAGACATGCCAACCGTCAGCCTGTGTTGAGAATCACTGTTGAGGAGGAATCCAAGCTCAGACTCTGGAACCCCCCTGCCTCGCTTCTAATCTGCCGCACCATTCGTAATCTGGGCAAGTCATGGGATAAGCCTGCCTCAGTTTCCTCATCTGTGGCGTAGAGAGGATGGTCCATTATAGGGTCGCTTGGGAATTAAATCACATTTGAATGATTTGCATAGTTCCTGGAATATAGTAAAATGCACAAAAATGTAAGCTTTGATTATGAAAAGAAATGGTCTTCTAGTTATGGGGGGAATTATAAATACACCAGGTATAAGGAAGGAGTTGAACCCCACACACCACTGTCCTTAAGAAACTGGACTCTTCCCACTGGGTCCTGGAAGTCCCTCTCTGGGCTGCTTCTTTCCTGGGACCTGAAAAAATTCTGAGAATGTCCCAAACCTTTTCTGATGCCCCAGCTACCAGAACAGTCTCATTCTGTAATTAAAATATTTAGCCTAAGGACACCTGGTTAAGCGTCTGCCTTCAGCTCAGGTCATGATCCCAGGGTTCCGGGATGGAGCCCCGTGTTGTGCTCCCTGCTCAGTGGGGAGTCTGCTTCTCCCTCTGCCCCTCCACTGCCCTTGTGCTCCCTTTCTCTCTCTCCTTCTCTCACGTGTGCACCAGCGAGTGCGCTCAAATAAGGAACATCTTTTTTTTTTTTTAAGCGTTTAGTCTTATGTGTAAAACTCCAAACTTAATTCAAAGGTGATATTCCCCCCTCCTGAGCTGCATGGGGGAGGGAAAAAGGGGGCTTCTCTCTTATTCCGTTCCCCACAAGGCGACACCTGGGACCCCTGCAGTTTCTGCTTATGTGAGGAGGGACAAAGCCTTCTGTGACTGGCCCCGCATGATCGGCTTTGAAGTCCTCTGGGCTTGGCCGATGCTCGAAGCAGTGCTTTTTGAGGGGGTTGCCTTGTTGCTCAGGGACACGCTGCCGCAGATTCCAGGACGTGGGGGCCGCCTTCCCTCTTGCCGCTGTGGAAGCTCCTTCAGCACCAGGACGTGCCCCCCTCTGGGAGCTGCCCCGCGACGGCAGGCCACGTCCAGTCAGCTCTAACCTAATCCCCAAGAAGGAAGACCAGGGGCCTCGCTTTCTGTGGTGGGTGAATTGCATCCTCTGCTCAGGGCCTTGCGGGCAGTATGGGAACGGTGCGAGCTGGACCTCTGCACCCTAACCTTAGGGGAGCCCCTGAAGCTGGGCCACTTGGCTTCATGTGACCAGGAGCAGCCCCTCCTTAGGCTGTGGAGCACGTGGAGAGGGGTGAGGGGTGAGGGGATCTGCAAGACTCCATCACTTCCTCCCAGAGGATTTGCCGGCTCTTGGCTGCCCTCACCTTGTAGGGGACCGCTCATGCTGGGGGACCCCCATGGGTGCTGCGCAGCCAGACTCCCAGCATTCAGGGCGTGAGGGACGCGGTCTTGGAGGCCTCAGCTGAAGCACAGAGAAAGGTTCCTCTGAGCGTCGTGATGGCCTCGCTTCCTGGTTCACCTGGATCACAGAGGGCTTCTCTGTGTCCTGAGGGGTCCCTGCCACGTTGTCTGAGTCCTCTGAACCAGGCAGCAGCATTCACAGGAGGCGGGCCCCAGCCAACAGCTAGGCTCTTCCGGAAGTCTGCGTTTCACGAGTGACAGGCTCCTTAACTGAGCAGGAGGGATTTCTCTAGAAACGAGGCGGCCCGGGGAACCATGCCAAACGCCGCCAGTAATGACTCCCCGGCTACGAGGCTCCTTGGGAAGTCACATTCAATCCTCAAGTCCACACCTTCAATGCGAGCTGGGGCCAGCGTCAGACTCTGAAACGTACAAAATGACCAGCACCGTCAGGGGATGAATCAGATCCTGCGGGGCGTGGAAGAGCCACCTCAGCTCCCAGAACGGCTTAGCCGATGGCCAGGAAACATCTCCAGAGCAGAGCGGTCTGCGTTGTTGTCAGCGAAGGCATTTAAATGTTCTCAAGCATGAAAGTGATTTATAAATGTGGTGGAGGGAAACTTGCGAACAACTGGGGCTTCTAACGGGCCCCTGGGGTCAAGTTAGAGCAGACGTTCTCCAGCGGCATCTCCAGACCAGCCGTGTCAGCATGGCATCATCTGGGAACTTGTTAGAGATGCAAATTTGAGGGCATCACCCCAGACCTACCCTGGACACTCTGGGGATGGGACCAAACAACCCCTGTTTTAGTAAGTCCTCTAGGTGACTGTGAGGCCACTAGAGTCTCAGAAGCACACATCAGGGATGCTTGGGAGGGTTTTGAAGCGCATGCTGGGCTTTGCCTGGGATCCGGAATCCCCAAGATGGAAATCTGAGCTTGGTCCTCAAGTGGGGTTCAGCAAGTGGTGTGAGTAGTGGGAGAGTGAGAAGCTGTGTTTAATTCACCATGACCAACTTCCCGTGGAGTGCTCATGAGCCCAGAGAAGGAAAGGAGTATGTGATAGAACAGCAACAACAGTAATAACAAGAAGAAACAGAAAAAGTCCTTCTACCTGAACCCAAACAATCTAACAGGGGTGTCTTTGGGAATCACTGGGAAGCAGAAGTGGAGTGGTGAGAGCAGCAGCAGAGCGGTGAGCCAGATCTGAGCCTGGGTGGTACAGCCCCTCTGGGGACTCCTGTCATTCATCAACTATTAATCAGACACTGCTTATGGGTCACTTCTTGTGTGCTCAGCCTGGGAAATTGGGCTATAGGATCAGCATTTGCGATTAGAAGCAAATGTACCACATAAGGTAAAAAGAGAGGCAGTTTGTAGACAGAGCACTAGCTCAGACCTAGAAAATATCTGTGGGGCACAGGGAGTTCTCAGAGCATACCCCTCTGCTAGCATTTGGGGCAGAAACCTCACTTCCCATCACCGTTGTATGCCTTCTAATCTCCTCTCAGAGAAGACTTTTTTTGAACTTGACCGTGGGATGCTAAAATTAAACAAAAGATTGAATGTCTTGATTCAGGCATCTCTATTGGGATTATAGCCGTCATTTCTTTCTCCACGGGGGAAAAATAATTAGCCTCCTCGTAACATTCCTATTTGTGCTGAGATTATGACAGCTCTAGAAACAAGAGGACATCTCAATGTGTAACCTCCTATTTCCTCTGCATTGTAATTTCCAGATCACTCCAAATCTCCGCTTAACCATCACCATCATCAATTAAAATAAAAAATTGTCGGGAGTTTAATAAGGCCTTCAAAATCCATTTAGCTTAAATAATGCATTACTGGAGGACTAACCTTCAACCACCGATGCTGGCTCCCGAAGACTGAATGGCCCCAGGGTAAATGCATTTCATTTAAGCAGCGTTTCATTTGTGATAGGATTATCATAAGTAGATGGGGGAATTCCCTGAAATGAGGCTTATTTCAAATACAGTCAATCCATTTTCAATTTTTGTGCAAAAATAAAGGTGCTTCTCAGATAAACTAAGTCCTCTTTGAGGGTTGGTCTCCCGTACTTTTGGTTGGCAATTATTTCCGAGGTCTTGGATGTATTTCAGACTTGAGCCCTTGACAAATGAGGCAGTTTTCCCAACATTCACAACTGCATTGTAGGAGAAATCCCGAGATCCTTCGGCCTACAAGACAAAGAAATTCACAAAGATAACTTCTTTCTTGGTTGCACTGTACCCTCCCAGGACAGGCACCCATGCTGTTTCTCTTCATGGGTACCTGTCCTTTTCTTCACAGTGCGAGGTCTGGCCATGACACTCAGCAAGAGTCCTGAGATAAGAAGACCCAGGTTTGAGTGCTGTTTCTGCCACCTACCCTATAACGGTCGGCAACATCACAGTATCTAAATGATGCTACACTTGAAAATAAAAAGTCCCTTTTATGTGTATACTATTATATAATGTATAGAATAAGAAATCCTTTCTCATTATATTTGAGGCTTGCATTCAAGGCCATTCAAGTACCAATTAAAGATTACAGAAGGAACAATTTTCTATTCTTCCTAAACTCTAGATGTCTACCTTAAGCTGACTTCAAAAAGATGAAATGTAGGAGAGGAGTGGGAGATTGGGCCCTGAGGGTGATTAATACAGAACCTCGCATGTCAGGAAGGACAACACTCACCCTCTTAGTGGGATCTAGCTTAATCCCCTTTAGAAGAGTATGGACCAAAAAAAAAAAAAAAAAAAAGAGTATGGACAGAGTTCTGGGACACTATGGACTCTGAAAAACAATCTGAGGGTTATGAAGGGGCGAGGGGTGGGAGGTTGGGGGAGCCCGGTGGTGGGTATTACAGAGGGCACATATTACATGGAGCCCTGGGTGTGGTGCATAAACAATGAATTCTGTTACACTGAAAAGAAATTAAATTTAAAAAATGGGAAAAAAAAAAAAGAATGGGCTCTGAAGTGAGTCCTGGTTGAGAAGGAATTACAAGAATAGTGACCTAAGCTCCACTGGGGCAATTGCAATGTCCTGCCAGAATACGTCCTCGTCTAGTTGGATTCCTCACCTGAGTGATGGACTCTTACACTCTCATGTCCTGGGATTTTGGCAAACCAGAGCAGACCACCAAGTTTGTACGGATACTGGAACCAGGTTATGTAGGATACTGTGCAGAAAACGGCCTAGGGAAGAGAAGACATCCCTGACACATCACAAAGGAACTCACTCAATAGCACTCAATAAATAATTGTTGAAAGTAG
Organism: Martes martes; assembly: GCF_963455335.1. NCBI lineage: Eukaryota > Metazoa > Chordata > Mammalia > Carnivora > Mustelidae > Martes > Martes martes. Next base: position 127,058,112 of record NC_137893.1, read on the forward strand.
GTGAAAGACGTAGGGAGAGAAGTCACATCTGCCTCCAGCTGGATGCTGTATTGCTACCCCTGCCAGGAGCCCAGGCCAAGCCTGGCCCAGCTGGTCATCACAGTTCCACACGGGGATACTTACAGCTCCAAAGGGGCACACCCACCACTGCCTGTCAGCATTTTTGAAGCTTTGGGGCATCCAAAGCCCCCTTGGGAGTTATAACTATTATGAGCAAGCTGCCAGGAAGAACCGTTGTTAACCACGGCTCAGTGGAAGTGGGGGTTTTCTCAGTTCTATGCTTCAGTGGTAGGGAAACTGAGCAGTGAACACTCATTTGTGTTTCTTGACTCCTGCCTTTCCTTACAGAGAGCTCCGAGCTGGTTCATTGCACTCCCCTCTGTCTTGGAATATTTTGCCTTAATTGTGTTAGTCATCTGATCTGTTCATTTTTAACGTCAATTTTGAGGCTCATGTGATATCGCTGGTCCCGTGTCTGAGGAGATTCAGATCCCATCCGAGTGTGTGGCGGAGGGCCTCCCGAGGACAACGACCCGAAAGGAGAAGGTATGAGAGGACATCCAAGAATAAACCCCTACGGAAGTTTACTGCGACTGATGGCTTCTCTCATGTCTCCTCACAAAAACGTGCCCCAGTCCGTGTATCGTGCGGGCCATTATGGCCCTGGGAGATGGTTGAAACCAGAAGGCAAGGTGAAGTGGGAGAGTTTGTTTTTTTCTTGTTAAAGCCTTGTTCAGAACTCTGCTTTAGAATAAGGCGGCAGACAAGCTTGTCCAAATGGCTGCCATGATACCAGTGAAGGTCCTCAACATGTCATCGACTTCTGTTGTTTGCTTTTATGTCACTCCAGCATCTTCATAGGTGCTTTTTAACACTAAAATAAAATCTTAGAAACTTGAGGTCCCATAATGGGAAACATGGGGCAAAAGGATGCAATGTGGTATCTGGGGTATTTTGTTTGGGTGGGTCTAGAGAGGAAAATGGGGTGCCAGGGAAGGTATTAACGGATGTGAGAATAACCATGGTGGCCTCGTACCAATTCCACAGCCTTAGCTCAAGTGCCCTCCCTCCCACCCCCAATAGCATTGACTTCCAATGGTTTAGCTGGGAGGGGCAAGGGCAGGCTTTAGCTATCATGATCCAGACTGGGGTTCATCCATTTGCAGAAAGAATGGTGAGAAATGCTTGGTTTGGAGGTTGCACTGAGCTGTTCAGACATTGTCCTTACAGAGTAGCCTCTGTTCACATTTCCACAAATGGGCTGTCTGGTTTCCAGGAGGACTTTCAACCACTTGTAATCTCCTCTCAACTGAAATAAACCCATCTGCCTTGCTGCGTTCTCCGCCCCCATGCAGGCACTGGTTTGCTGTACCAACTGCACTGGTGATGAAGGGTGGGAGGGAGGATAGCAGTGACCTTTATAGGGTGCCTGTTGTCCTTTCTAGAGTTATGAATAGCTCCGTTCCCAGAGGGGAGACTTCTTAAGTTCATCCTTTACAGTTAAACCTTGGTTAAGATGAGAAAAGTTATTCTGAGCAATAACTATTTCCTTCGCCCTGAGCCCCCACAATGAAAAAGTGATACTTCCTACTTAGGACTTCATGTTCAGTAAACATAACTCTCAGTTCTAGAAAAAAAAACATAAATTGCTTTCTAAAGTGCAATGGGATTTTTGCTGCCTGCATTGATCGTACAGTCTTTCAGTCCTGGGTGGTTTTCGTTGACCTCCATGAGGATCGCACACCCCCAAGGACATGACAGGGCCTGAACTTTTAAAACATTAGTGACATTCCAGGCAGGCTGTGAAATTTTGCAGTAAATCTGAAACAACATTTTCAACTAAATGACAAGGTAGGTGCTATTTGAATACAGAGGGAAACCTTTACCTAAAGGCTTTTTTGTCCATGGCCGGACGGCACTCAGTAGAGTTTCAGGTTCCTTCTAAGTGAGTTGCCATCTGCCACTGTGTGCTCCTCACCCCACCTAGAGTGTCCTGGGCTTACAAAAGGCTGGGCATATTTTCAATTTCCCTGATCGCCTCTAGCTGGAGACTTACTGCAATCCCAGCCTTTGATGTTGTAGTGAATTCCAGTGATCAAAGCATTAATAATCCAGGATTTAAGAATGGTGTGAACAAGAGGTAGCAACATTGCAGTTCTGTAGGAAATATTCTTTTACTATTATCACTAGTAGGCCTCACTGAAAGATCTGGGTCTGAAGGTGATCACAGAGGAAGGTCCTGGTCAGAGAGTCCAGTCTCCTCACTGTTCACTGGCTGGACAATTCCAGGAACATGCGTAATCTTCCCCATTTATGAAACAAGACGACCAACCTAGATCTGCGGTTCTCAAAGCAGAGAGTTTCTAAGAATCATCTGGGCAACATGTTAAAAACAAAGGCCTCTAAGGAAACTCCCAGAAATTCTGATTTTTAAAAAAAAACTGCCCATGGATGTTGATGCTGATGGTCTATGGACCACAAATGGGAAAATGCTGGACTAGAGAGAAACTTTCTGACCCCCAGAGTCTCTGAGGGACCGCAGCTGTGTACTAAGTTTGATTCTCTCTGGTTAACTTTGGTGTTCCATTTATTTTCATCTATACAAACTATTTTTTAATTATCAGGGAATTTACAATCTATCACAATTTTATTTGGAAACATTTAAGGGAGTAATAGTTCTAAGATGAGTTTCTTTGGGCAAAGAGCTAAGGATACTAAGGAGACAGATGAGGAATTGCCTGTATAGCAGTTATTCTACAGAAAATATTCTAGCAAAGGATTTCATATAGTTATCATCTTCTTTGTGCATATTTTTTTCTTCCTCATTTTCCTTCTCTCCTGCCTCCCACAGTAGACCCTACGATTTATTTTTAGGCTCCCTTGATTACATATGGTGAAGGGGATAAGGAAATTCTGCTGCCAAATGTAAAAGCAAGACTTGATCTCAAACTTGATCTGGTTGATGTACATATCCAATGTCATTACAAAACCCCCTTTCTTGGGCTTTTGGAGATTTTTATTAGAACAGGAGGAGCCATCAGCAGTTTTCATCTTGCCCAGACAACATCAAATCTTGGATCTAAGAACTTGAGAAAAACAAAATCATCTGCTCATTAGGAAAAAAATTAAGGTTCCAGCTTAATCACAATAAACCCAGAATTCCCAGCTAAGACATTTTTGGATTTTTGCATCTGCTGGTTCAAGTACTTCAACAGCAATTGTCCTCCTAGAGATTGTACACATCCTCCTATCTGTCATTCATTCAACAAATGTTCATCGAGGTGCCCTAGAAACATGGTGTGGACTTAAAACATGGACCCCGCCCCCATGAATGCCAAGTGCTACAAACAGAGGAATGATGGATTCTGTTCTGGGAGGTCAGGGGAAGCCTTCCTGAGGAAGTGACAACGAACTGAGATTTGAAGACCAGTAGGAAAGAACGAAATGAAGAAAGGATGGAAGGGTATCCTTGGTGGAGGGAACAGCATGCACAAAGCCATGTGACAGGGAGGACCCACTGGGTACAAGCTACTGAAAAATAGCTTTCATGGGGAAATAGCAAATCATATCTACCTTGGACAAAGGAAGAGGCAAAATCATGACCTGTCTGCCTCACATAAGGATCTCAGAGATGTCTTCTAACCATGCTCCCTGATACATGGTCTAACATGATACTTGTTATTGAGTTTTACGATAGGAAATTTAAAGTATATGTTGTTTTATTTAGAAATTCTATTACATTTTATTAAATTTTCCTTGGACTTACACTTCCAAATAATAAACCAAATGCTGCTTAGTTTAATTTTCAAGTTGATGAAGCTTCCTTTCCTGTTGCTAATTTAAGTCACTTAAAGTGAATTTTGATTAATCTGGGATAGGAATTTTTGTCTTTCTTAATTGAAAACATTTTGAACCAATAGAATACTGCAATAAATTATGCAAGAAAGAGCAAGTCTAGCACTAAGGAAATCTTTTTTTCGTTTCCTTTTTTAAAAAAATCCCAGTTTTCAAAGGATTAATTTCTCCAAGCCCTTACAACAATCTTACTGAAAAGAGTTATTAAACTCTCTACATGTATCTCTTGGCTACAAATGACTTATTTCTGCTAATTAAAAACAAAAGTCTCTGTGTCGATGTGCATAATTCTAATAATGATTATATTCTCTCTTTACACAGGGGCTAATTTACCACTTCCATGGATTTCCATCTTCCTTAAACTGCTCAACATCCTATAACTCGTGGACGGTGGGGGAGATGATCTCCAGGACTGCTAAAAGAACTTTATTTTTAATTCATTTTAAACCATAAAAGTGTACACAGTGAATCAGAGCTGACCTGTCAGTTGTCTTGAAAGGAGAGATAGAGCTTAAGGGGTTAGCTCAAGAAAAACTGTCTTATGTCGTTCAGGAGAATGAAATGGTTCTTGCTATGGTTGGCGGGCTGGCTCTGGAATGCTCTAGCTCCTGACCAGTACTCCAGACTTTCTGCATCTCTCTTATACACACAAGTCACAGTGTCCTGCTGGCTGTCCCCAGAACACATACGAAGCTGATTCTTGCCTCAGGATCTTTGCACTTGCCTGGGATTCTCTTCCTCCTGATGGTCTTGTGGCTGGCTCCCTCACTCTCCCTTCAGATCTCTGCTCCAATGCACTTCCTCAAAGAGGCCTTCTTGGACCAAACTCTCAAAAAAAAAAAAAAAAGCATTTATCACTTTTCATCTTCTCTGCTCATTTTTTTCTATAACACTTACCACCGGCTGACACATTTTACATATGTACATACATGTATACATATATATGTGTTTGTATGTGTGTACGTTCACAACAAAATTAAGTGTAAACTGCAGAGATTTCTTCTAACTCCCCTGCCTCCACACATGCACAGCCTCCCCCATTATCAGCATCCCCCACCAGAGTGCTACATTTGTTAGAATCAATGAGCCAACCCTGACACAAAATCATCACCCAAAGCCCATACTCTACATTAGGGTTGGCTCTTGGTGGTGTATATTCTATAGGTTTGGATAAATGCATAATGATGCATATTCATGATAATGGTATCACACAGTGTACTTTCACTGCCCCAAGACTCCTCCACCTACTCATCCCTCCCTCCTCCACCCCCTGCCAAACACAGATCTTTCCACTCCCTGTATAGTTTTGTCTTTTCCAGGATGTCACGGAATTGAAATCACACAGTATATCTTCAGATTGGCCTCTTTCACTTAGTAATGTGCATCTCAGTTCCCTTCAACTCTTTTCATAGCTTGATAGCTTATTTCTTTTTAGCATTAGATAGTCTATTGTCTGGATGGATCACCTTTATTTATCCACTCACCTACTGAAGGACATCTGAGTTGTCTTCAAGTTTGGGGACATATATCTTGCTATTTTTTTGCCTGTCTTTCCCCACCCCTGCCCCAGCATTCTAAGGACAGAGACTGTGCCTATTTGCTCACTCTTATATCCCAATGCCTAGAACTCTGACTGCGCGTGATGGGTGCTCAATAAATATTTTGTCAAGTAAAAAATAGATAAATGAGAGTCAGAACATAGGAAAAGGTCAAATGAATGTGCATTAGAAATAACTGTGAAGTTCTGTCCAGAAGGAGGTCTTCCTGTTCAGAGGACCCAAACTGTCCAGTGTCTGACAGGAACAGGCCCCAAAGAGGCCACTTCATTTAATGACTGGGTATGCAGACTGTGGCCAAAGACAGAGAATGCAGGAGAGAAGACACACACACACACACACACACACACACACACACATACACACACACACAGGAATATTACTCAGACATCAAAAAGAATGAAATCTTTCCATTTGCAATGACATGGATGGAACTAGAGGGAATTATGTTAGCAATTTAGGTCAGTCAGAGAAAAACAAGTATCGTAAGATTTCACTCGTATGTGGGGATTTAAGAAAGAAAACAGATGAACATGGGGGAAGCAGAAAAAAAAAGAGAGGGATGCAATCCATAAGAGACTCTTAACTATAGGGGCACCCAGGTGGCTCAGTAGGTTAAGTGTCCAACTCTGATTTTGGCTCAGGTCATGATCTCAGGGCCTCAGACTTTTCCCTGAGCTTAAACCTACTTAAGATATTCTCTCTCTCTCTCTCTCTCCTCCCCCTCCCTCTCTCTCTAAAAAAAGAGAGAGAAAGAGAGAGAGAGACTCAACTAGAGAACAAACTAAGTATTGATGGAAGGACATGGGTGGGGGATGGGCTAGATAGGAAATGGGTATTAAGGAGGGCACCTGTTGTGATGAACACTGAGTGTTTTATGTTAAGTGATGAATGGCTGGATTCTACTCCTGAAACTAATTTTACCACCTATATTAACTAACTAGAATTTAAATAAAAACATGAAATTTAAAAAAAAATGAAGGATCTATGTCTAGAATAGCTAGGACCTTGAGTCAACAAGTAAAGGACAGCAATCACAAGGGGGAAAAAGGTCAAAAGACATGAACAGCAATTTACATAAAAGAAATCCCACAAGGCTAGCAAGTGTATAACTTGTTTAAAACCTTTACTAATCAGGAAAAGGCAAGTAAATCTACAGTGAGGGGTAAATTTACAAGATTGGACTTAACAGTATTCCACGTGGGATGATGGAACCTTGAGGTTAATGAATCCTCATCAAGTACTGGTAGCATCTCTGATGTATTTATAGCACAGGCAATCAATTCTCCCTCCAAACACACCCACCAAGTGGGTACTATTATTACTCTATCTTATAGGCAGGCAGGATGGGGCTCATATACATTCTGCAAGAACATTTTGTTCCATTTACTTAAGCAATCTCTACACCCAATGTGGGACTTGAAAGCACCACCCCAAGGTCTGATTCTGTCATTTTGCTCTGTCAACTGAGCCAGGTAGGCCCCCCACATCCTGCAAGAATATAACTGAATAAAAAGGAACACATTAAGAACATAATGGTGGTTGCTACTGGGATAAGAAAGGAATGGGATGGAGAAGGGAGGGACAGAGAATGAGGGAAATGAGGCCCTGGTGTGAACGACAGACCTCACCTGGCCCTGAACTAGGGTGTGCTAAGCTCAGCTTGAAGGCTCAAAAAAGAGAAAGGGAGGGGAAAGAAGGGAGGGAGGGAGGTGACAGAGGAAAGGAAGAAAAAGTCTCAGACTCTAGAACCTGGTTGCCTGGTTTGAATCCAGGATCTGCTACTTGTAAGCTGGATTACCTAGAATAAGTTAATTAACTTCTCTGTGCCTCAATATGCTTGTCCTCAAAGGTATACAATACTGGGGTCTATTTGTGTGCTACACAAAGCTCACAGAACAGCATCTTGGCCTAAGTTGGCACTCCATAATTGTTGACTGTTCATCCTACGGAGTGGAATAAGGATGCTCATCTGGCTGGTAGGAGAATGGGCAAGACACTGCCAAGCGCAGGTGGCAAGTCCCAGAAGCAGGGGACCAGCAGAGCTTCCAGGAACCATAAAAAAAGTTCAGGGGGAGGAATGGTGCCCTGTATTTTTTTTTTAACAATATTCATTACACCGTGTGGTGTTTTTATCATCCCATTATATTACCAGGAAGTTCAGCATCAGAGTTGAGGCAGAAACTGAATGTTGTACTCCAAAGCTGGTGCCCTTGACTAGTGTTTCCAAGTTCCTGACAGTAATTTTCAGGATTTTGGAATTCCAGAAATCGTGTTATGCTCAAAATAATTCCAACATTCTTTGTACTCTTTATTCATTTTTATGAATATCTAAAAAATTGTTTTGTAAATTTTAAAAGTTAGGTTTTGTTGTATCTACAAAGAGCAGTAACCTATAGATCAGTGCTGTCTAATATGTGAGACACGTGTATTTTGAATATTCTCATAGCCATGTTAAAAAAGTAAAGAAGAAACAGGTGAAATTAATTTTAATGATGTATTTTATTAAACCAATATATCCAAAGTTATTATATCAATATATAATCAATACAAAATTATTAATGAGATATTTTGCTTCTTTTTATTCATATTTGTTCTATGGAGTCCAGCTCATCTCAGTTTGTACAAGCCACATTTCAAAGATATAATGGACATGAATGGCCAGCAGTTACTATATAAGCACAGCTACAGAGAACATTCAAATATTGGAAAATGCCAGCAAATATTGGGAATAGTACATGAGTCATGTAACACTTGGGTCTCCCAGCATGGTTAGGAGCATTATACAGAATCACTTTTGAAATTGCTAGTTGAACTAATTTTGCTTCTAAAATGTGTTATTCTTTAGGATACCACTTAGAGATTTGTAAAGCATACAATGCACACAAACTCATCAGCATTTTATTTATAAGAGTTACTCACCACGAGCAGCAGACAAGTCATGAACACACCCACAACTCAACAGCTACCAGCTATTCTGATTGATGAGATCATGACCAATCTGCATTCCTGTCCCAGTTCCTGGAAATGTCAACCTTAACCTTTGCCTCCCAACGTCAGCTCTTGCTTGATGTCATTGAATCACTTAGAACAAGCAACATCTCTAAGTAGATTGTTAAGCTTTAATTATTGCAGGAGAACTATATTTTTTCCATTTCACCAATTTATTGAATGATTTTTCTTAAAGTTCATTAAAACATTTACATTTCCTCAGGCACCTGGGTGGCTCAGTCAGTTAAGTGTCTGCCTTCGCCTTGGGTCATGATCCCAGGGTCCTGGGATCGCCCCGCATCAGGCTTCCTGTTCTGTGAGGAGCGCTGCTTCTCCCTCTCCCTCTGCCTGCTGCTCTGCCTGCTTGTATTCTCTCTCTGTCAAATAAATAAATAAAATATTTAAAAAAAACATTTAAATTTCCTAAGAAATGCCTGGAAGAAATTTCTGCATGGAATCACCATCCCTAACCTGGAAGCTTAGCTATTATAATGGCCATGACAAAGATGACCCAGTACCTTTGGATGGCTATGTGGAGTGGACCAGAATTTGAAGAAGACTACAAGTGACTTCATCTTCTCTCTTTGACATGATTAAAGATTTTCCTTTCTATCAAAAGTACAATATTTTTGTGTTAATCATTTAAATGCTTGAACACTCGGTGATAATGTAATCGGAAGAGAGTGGGAAGACTGTTCTATGAACAAAGGTTGACTCCTGGGAGCTTAAATCAATAAGTAATCTTAATGTCATTATCGTGACCTTGTTGCATAGCAACAAAGGCGCTAAGCTGGGAACAAACATTGTGTGGTTTTCACCCATACCTCTCTCCTAGGACCATATATTCTTGAACAATATTATGCCTTAACTACGGAATCTATTTGCATCAAGGACATTTGCTGTACACCTAAAACGCAAATTTATTTGTCTTAAGATGAAAAGTAAGAAGTAACAAAATACCATTAAGAAAATTTGTTTCAAAATAAAATATTTCACATGAATAGACTATCAGTTAGATACTTTAAAAAAAGTAAATGACTGCAATAAAAGATCCCTAATAAGATTTTTATCCAATGAGATCATGAACTAGGGGGTTAGTAGAAATTCATTGGGAAACATAAAAAATTATAACTTCAATTCAAAATATGTAAACAAGTTCTCAATAATCTTTTGACATAAGGCCAAGATCTTTTATGTATGGTCTCCTGACTAGAGTTCCTCATTATCTTTCTTGAATAAATCCTTTCACAATTATTTCAGCATATTTAAGTGCAGCCAGAATTTAAAACACTTTCAAAACAACCTGAATGCAGAAATCTTCTAGATACAGAAGGTTAGATTTCCTTTACTTTTCTATGATTGTCCTGGACCACACCTAATTTTTAACATTTATTTTTTAAATTATTGCACGCTAAAGTTGACCTCTTGTTTTTGGTGTACAGTTCTGCAAGTTTTAAAATGTGTATAGATTCATGGAACCACAACTATAATCAGGGTACAGAATAATTCCAACATCCAAGAAAATTCCTGCATGGGATACTTTTATCGTGACTCCTTCCCCTAACCTATAACCCCTGGCAACCATTAATCTGATCTCTATCACTATAGTTTTGTCTCTTCAAGAATGTTATGTATCATAGACTATATCAACTTTTGAGCCCTGCTGCTTTCACTCACCATAATGTTTTTGAGATTCACCCAAGCTGTTGCTTATATTAACAGTTCACACATTTTATTGCCAGGTAATATTCCATTGTACAGATGTACCACAGTCTGTTCATTCACTTGATGAAGGGCATGTGGCTTATTTCCAGTTTTTGCTATTGTGATTAGAGCTGCTACAAACACTTGTGTTTAGGTTTTCATATGAACATAAGTTTTCATTTCTCGAGAGTAAATACCTAGGAGTGGGGTTGCTGGGCCAGAGTAAATATATATCTAACTTTATCAGAAATTGCCAAACCATTTCATGACTGTATTCCCACCAGTAATATATTAGAGTTCTGGATGCTCTGATTTAAACCAGCATTTGATATTTTCAGTATTTTTAACTTCAGCTATTCTTAGAGGAGCTTAATTGTACCTTGTCATGGTCTAAATTTAATGACATTGCACATCTTTTCATGTGTTCATTTATGACCTTATAGCATCTATGATGAAGTGTCTGTTCATGTCTTTTGCCTATTTTTAAATTGCATCTTTACTTTCTAATTGTTGAATTTTTTTTTTTAGATTTTTTTTTATTTATTTGACAGAGAGAAATAAAAGCTAGGCAGAGAGGCAGACAGAGAGAGGGGGAAGCAGGCTCCTGCCGAGCAGAGAGCCCGATGCGGGGCTCGATCCCAGGACCCTGAGATCATGACCCGAGCTGAAGGCAGAGGCCTGAACCACTGAGCCACCCAGGTGCCCCTCTAATTGTTGAATTTTAAGAGTTCTTTACATATTCTGAATAAAGTTCTTTTCAATGTGTGATTTGCAAGAATTTTCTCCCTGTTTGTTGCTTATGTTTTCATTCTTTTAACAATGTTTTGTGCAAAGTGAGTGTTTTTAATTTTGCAAAAGTCCAATTTATCAATATTTTGTTGTATGGATCATACTTTTGGTGCCATGTTCCTTTGCCTAACCTCAGGTCACAAAGATTTTCTCCTGTGTTTTCTTCTATAAGTTTTGTAGTTTTACATTGTACTCTTGGATCTCTGATCCATTTGAGTTACTTTGTATGAGATATGTACAGGTCAAAATTAATATTTTTGTATATGGATGTCCAATTGTTCCAATGATTTGTTAAAAAACTATCCTTCCACAATTGAACTACTTTTGTAACTTTGTCAGTTATCAGTTGGCCATATTTGTGTGGGTCTGTTTCTAGACTCTGTTATGTTCCATGATCTATCCTTTCACCAAATTACACTGTCTTGATTAGTAGTAATGTGATTCATCCAACTTTTTTTTTTTTTCAAAATTGTTTCAGCTATCTTAGTTTCTTTGTCTTCCCATATCAAGTTTAGAATCAGAAATTTGTCTATGTTTGATACAACTGGAATTTTTATTGGGATTGCACTAGCTCTATAGATCTATAAGGAAAACTGACATTTTTACTATGTTGAGTCCTCCAATCAATGGATATGATAAGTCTCTCTTTTTATTTACATTTTCTTTTCTTTCTTTCCTTAGTGTTTTGTAGTTTTCAATTTACAGATCCTATACATGTTTTGTTGGATTTATACTTACACTAACCATTTTCTGTGAGCTATTAAAAATGCTATTAAAAACAAATTTCAGTTTGGAATTACAGATTGCTGGTGTTTTATTGAAATAATTGATTTTTGCCCACACCTATTTCTAAACAAAAATATCCTAACCAACTTGCCTTTATAGAGTATTTCCAAAGCATTCTTTATATTCATGGAAATAACCACTCTTTTCACACTAAGGTTTCAATAGTTTGTATAGCATATAAGTAAGTTGGGTAATTATAATATATCTAGGCAGCATAAACCAGCTTGGAAACAAACTCAGCCAATTCTTGGTAAGCATACACATGGACTGATGAGGGCAGAAGCATGCCCATGTATCTAGCAGTCTGCTAGCAGCAAGAATTCAGCCTGTCCGTGGAAGAATAGAGTAAATGGAAAGTCAATTAATCATAGTGTTATTGATCCTAATGACATCTAAGAGAGCTTCTACTGAAAGAGACTAGAAGGAGACAAGAAGTTCAAGTTTCTGGAATTGCATTTAAATATACAACTGATCAAGGGGAGGAGTCAAGATGCCAGAGGAGTAGCAGGCTGAGATGACATCGGGTAGTAGGAATTCAGCTAGATAGTTATCAAACCATTCTGAACACCAACAAACCCAACAGGAGACCAAAGAGAAGAAGAGTAGCAATTCTAGAAACAGAAAATTGACCACTTTCTGAAAGGTAGGACCTGCGGAGAAGTGAATCTGAAGCAATGAGAAGATAGACCGCGGGGGAGGGGCTGGCTCCTGGCAAGCGGTGGAGCAACGGAGCACAAAATCAGAACTTTTAGAAGTCTGCTCCACAGAAGGTCATCACTCCAGAGGCTAAGCAGGGGTGGAGCCCTCGCGGGGACAGCGTGGTGTCAGGTCCCGCAGGGTCAAAGAAAGATCGGGAGTGTCTGAGTGTAGCCGAGCTTGCAGGTATTAGAGAGGGGAAGCTGGCTACAGAGACAGAGCAGAGAAGTGAGCTCTCAGCTAGGGGTTACCTTAAACTGTGATCTGTGGCACAGTTGGACCACTGTTCTTTGAGCAGGGACCCCACAAGTAGCAGATCTGGGGAGACCCCCCCTGGAAGAGTAGCACGTATCTGTTGGTTTGGAGACTCCAAATGAGGCTGTGTGCCAGAGACAGAAATGCTTGGTCACAGTCTGGGTGAACTCGGAGTGCCGCCCAAGACCAGGGAGACAGGAGTGATTGAGCACTTTTCTCCGAGGGTGCACTGAGGAGTGGGGCCCTGAGCTCTTGGCTCCTCCAGGCCAGAGATTGGGAGGTGGCCATTTTCATTCCCATCCTCCAGAGCTCTACGGAAAGTGTTCAGGGAACAAAAGCTCCCAAGAACGAACTGGAGCAGATTACTTAGCCCAGCCCCTGGCAAGGGTAGCACAATTCTGCCTCGGGCAAAGACACTTGAGAATCACTACAACAGGTCCCTCCCCCAGAAGATCAGCAAGAAATCCAGCCAAGATGAAGCTCACTGATCAAGGAGAACATTGGAATTCCAGAGGAGGGGAAAGCAAAGCACGAATTCATGGCTTTTTCCCTGTTATTCTTTAGTCTTGCAAAGTTAATTAAATTTTTTAATTAATTTTTTCTTATTCTATTTTTTTTAACTTTTACTCTTTCCTCTTTTAACATTTTCAAACTAGTTTATCTTAAGAACACCTTTCTTTTAAAAAAATCTTTTTGAACCTTTATTATTATAGTCATATTTTATCCTTCATTGTATCTAACATTATCTTTTGTATACACATAGGGTTTTTTTCTTCTAAAAAATTTTGGGTTACAACTTCTTCTAATAGATCAAAATATACCCTAAATCTAGCACAGGGTTTGTTCTAGTCTCCAGCCTGAGCAAATTCTCCCCACTTTCTTTTTCTTTCTTTTCTCAACCAACTTACTTATCAATGCCACTTTTTGAATTTTTAAAAAATTTTCATCTTTACATTCATATTCCATCCCCTCATCATGTTTACCCTTATTTTTGTTTTTGTGTATATATAAATATATTTTCTTTCTTTCTTTCTTTAAAATTTTGGGAGGTAGTTTCTTCTAAGAGACCAAAATACTCCCAAAATCAAGTGGATGGCTGTATTCTATTCACCAGTCTAATATATGTATTTTCTTTTTTTTAAAATTTTTTTTGAACTTCTTTTTACCCCCCTTTCTTCTTCCCACAATTTGGGGTCTCTTCTGATTTGGTTAATGCACATTTTTCTGGGATCTTTGCCACCCTTTTAGTATTTTATTCTCTCATTCATATATTCTTATCTGGGTAAAATAACAAGGTGGAAAAACTCACCACAAAAAAAACAAGAGGCAGTACTGAAGGCCAGGGACCAAATCAATATGGATGTTGGTAATATGACAGTTGTAGAGTTCAGAATCATGATTCTCAAGATGCTAGCTGGGCTCAAAAAAGGCATGGAAGATATTAGAGAAACACTGTCTGGAGAAATAAAAGCCCTTTCTGGAGAAATAAAAGAACTAAAATCTAACCAAGCCAAAATAAAAAAAACATTATTAATGAGGTGCAATAAAAAATGAAGGCTCTTACTGCTAGGATAAATGAGGAAGAAAAGAGAATTAGTAATATAGAAGACAAAATGATGGAGAATAAAGAAGCTGAGCAAAAGAGAGACAAACAACTACTGGGCCACGAGGCAAGAATTCGAGAGATAATTGATACCATAAGATGAAACAATATTAGAATAATTGGGATTCCAGAAGAAGAAGAAAGGGGGGGGGCAGAAGATATATTGGAGTGAATTTTTTAGAGAATTTCCCTAATATGGCAAAGGGAACAAGCAACAAAATCCAGGAGTCGCAGAGAATCCCCCTCAAAATCAATAAGAATAGGTCCACACCCCATCATCTAGTAGTAAAACTTACAAGTTTTAGTGACAAAAAGAAAATCCTGAAAGAAGCCTGGGACAAGAAGTTGTAACATACAATGGTAGAAATTAGATTGGCAGCAGACTTATCCACAGAGACCTGGCAGGTCAGAAAGAACTGGCATGATATATGTAGAGCACTAAATGAGAAAAACATGCAGATCCTGCTAGGTTATCATTGAAAATAGAAGGCGAGATAAAAAGCTTCCAGGACAAACAAAAACTAAAAGAGTTTGTAAATACCAAACCAGCTCTACATGAAATATTGAAAGGGGTCCTCTAAGCAAAGAGAGAGCCTAAAAGTAGTAGACCAGAAAGGAACAGAGACAATATACAGTAACAGTCACCTTACAGGCAATACAATGGCACTAAATTCATATCCCTCAATAGTTACCCTGAATGTAAATGGGATAAATGCCCCAATCAAAAGACACAGGGTATCAGAATGAATGAAAAAACAAAACCCATCAATATGCTGCCTATAAGAAACTCATTTTAGACCCGAAGACACCTCCAGATTTAAAGTGAGGGGGTGGAAAACAATGTACCATGCTAATGGACATCAAAAGAAAGCTGGGGTGACAATCCTTAATATCAGATCAATTAGATTTTAAGCCAAAGACTATAATAAGAGATGAGGAAGGACACTATACCATACTTAAAGGGTGTGTCCAACAAGAAGATCTAACAATTTTAAATATCTATGCCCCTAACATGAGAGTAGCCAACTACATAAACCAATTAATAACAAAAACAAAGAAACAGATCGGCAATAATACAATAATAGCAGGGGACTTTAACACCCCCCCTTACTGAAATGGACAGATCATCCAAGCAAAAGATCAACAAGGAAATAAAGGCCTTAAATGATACACTGGACCAGATGGACATCACAGATCTATTCAGAACATTCCATCCCGAAGCAACAGAATACACATTCTCCTCTAGTGCACATGGAACATTCTCCACAACAGATCACATCCTGGGTCACAAATCAGGTCTCAGCTGGTACCAAAAGATTGGGATCATCTCCTGCATATTTTCAGACCACAATGCTCTGAAACCAGAAATCAATCACAGGAGGAAATTTGGAAAGAACCCAAA
The DNA here is from genome assembly GCF_963455335.1 of Martes martes. Classification (NCBI taxonomy): domain Eukaryota; kingdom Metazoa; phylum Chordata; class Mammalia; order Carnivora; family Mustelidae; genus Martes; species Martes martes. The sequence continues at coordinate 127,073,749 of NC_137893.1, forward strand.
TACATCAGGCTAAAGAGCATCTTCCTAAATAATGAATGGGTCAACAAGGAAATTAAAGAAGAATTGAAAAAATTCATGGAAACAAATTATAATGAAAACACAACAGTTCAAAATCTGTGAGACACAGCAAAGGCAGTCCTGAGAGGAAAATATATAGTGATACAACCTTTCTCAAGAAACAAGAAAGGTCTCAAGTACACAACGTAACCCTACACCTAAAGGAGCTGGAGAAAGAACAGCAAAGAAAGCCTAAACCCAGCAGGAGAAGAGAAATAATCAAGATCAGAGCAGAAATCAATGAAATAGAAACCCCCCCCCAAAACCCAAAAAACAAAAAAGCAGTAGAACAAATCAATGAAACTAGGAGCTGGTTCTTTGAAAGAATTAATAAGATTGAAAACCCCTGGCCAGACTTATCAAAAAGAAAAGAGAAAGAACTCAAATAAATAAAATCATGAATGAAAGAGGAGAGATCACAACCAACACCAAAGAAATACAAACAATTAGAAGAACATATTATGAGCAACTATATGCCAGCAAATTTGACAATCTGGAAGAAATGGATGCATTCCTAGAGATGTATAAACTACCACACCTGAACTAGGATGAAATAGAAAACCTACACAGACCCACAACCAGTAAGGAGATTGAAGCAGTCATCAAAAATCTCCCAATAAACAAAAGCCCAGGGCCAGATGGCTTCACGGAGGAATTCTACCAAGCATTTAAAGAAGAATTAATGTATTCTTCTGAAACTGTTCCAAAAAAATAGAAATGGAAGGAAAACTTCCAAACTCATTTTATGACCAGCATTACCTTGATCCCAAAACCAGACAAAGACCCCATCAAAAAAGAGAATTACAGACCAATATCCTTGATGAACACAGATGCAAAAATTCTCACCAAAATACTAGCTAATAGATCCAACAGTACATTAAAAGAATTATTCACCACGACCAAAAAGGATTTATTCTAGGGCTGCAAGTTTGGTTCAACATAGGCAAATTAATCAATGTGATATAATACATTAATAAAAGAAAGAACAAGAACCAGTATGATACTCTCAATAGATGCTGAAAAAGCATTTGACAAAGTGCACATCCTTTCTTGATCAAACTCTTCAAAGTGTAGGGATAGAGGGTACATACCTCAATATCATCAAAGCCATCTATGAAAAACCCACAGTGAATATCATTCTCAATGGAAAAAAAACTGAGAGCTTTTCCGCTAAGGTCAGGAACACAGCAGGGATGGCCACTATCACCACTGCTATTCAACATAGTACTAGAAGTCCTAGCCTCAGCAATCAGACAACAAAAAGAAATTAAAGGCATCCAAATCAGCAAAGAAGAAGTCAAACTATCACTCTGTGCAGATGATATGATATTATATGTGGAAAACCCAAAAGACTCCACTCCAAAACTGCTAGAACTTGTACAGGAATTCAGTAAAGTGTCAGGATATAAAATCAATGCACAGAAATCAGTTGCATTTCTATACAGCAACAGCAAGACAGAAGAAAGAGAAATTAAAGAGTCAATCCCATTTACAATTGCACCCAAAACCATAAGATACCTAGGAATAAACCTAACCAAAGAGGCAAAGAATCTGTACTCAGAAAACCATAAAGTACTCATGAAAGAAATTGAGGAAGACACAAAGAAATGGAAAAATGTTCTATCTCATGGATTGGAAGAACAAATATTGCGAAAATGTCTACACTACCTAAAGCCATCTACACATTTAATGCAATGCCTATCAAAATACCATCAATTTTTTCCCAAAGAAATGGAACAAGTAATCCTAAAATTTATATGGAACCAAAAACGACCTCAAATAGTCAGAGGAATGTTGAAAAAGAAAGTCAAAGTTGGTGTCATCACAATTCCAGACTTCAAGCTCTATTACAAAGCTGTCATCATCAAGACAGTATGGTAGTGGCACCAGAACAGACACATAGATCAGTGGAACAGAATAGAGAACCCAGAAATAGACCCTCAACTCTACAGTCAACTAATCTTTGACAAAGCAGGAAAGAATGTTCAGTGGAAAAAAGACAGTCTTTTCAACAAATGGTGTTAGGAAAATTGGACAGCCACATGCAGAAAAATGAAACTGGACCATTTCCTTACACCACACACAAAAATAGACTCAAAATGGATAAAAGACCTCAATGTGAGAAAGGAGTCCATCAAAATCATTGAGGAGAACACAGGCAGCAACCTCTTTGACCTCAGCCACAGCAACTTCTTCCTAGGAACATCGCCAAAGACAAGGGAAGCAAGGACAAAAATGAACTATTGGGACTTCATCAAGATCAAAAGCTTTTGCACAGCAAAGGAAACAGTCAACAAAACCAAAAGACAACTGACAGAATGGGAGAAGATTTTGCAAACGACATATCCGATAAAGGGCTAGTACTCAAAATCTATAAAGAACTTATCAAACTCAACACCCAAAGAACAAATAATCCAATCAAGATTATGGGCAGAGAACATGAACAGACATTTCTGCAAAGAAGATATCCAGATGGCCAACAAACACATGAAAAAGTGCTCCACATCACTTGGCATCAGGGAAATACAAATCAAAACCACAATGAGTTACCACCTCACACCAGTCAGAATGGCTAAAATTAACAAGTCAAGAAACGACAAATGTTGGAGAGGATGCGAAGAAAGGGGAACCCTCCTACACTTTTGGTGGGAGTGCAAGCTGGTGCCTCCACTCCGGAAAATAGCATGAAGGTTCCTCAAAAAGTTGAAAATAGAGCTACCCTACTACCCAGCAATCACACTACTGGGTGTTTACCCTAAAGATACAAATGTAGTGATCCGAAGGAGCACGTGCACCTGAATGTTTATAGCAGCAATGTCCACTATAGCCCAGCTATGGAAGGAAACTAGATGTCCATCAACAGATGAATGGATAAAGAAAAAGTGGTATATATATACAATGGAATACTATGCAGCCATCAGAAGAAATGAAATCTTACCATTTGCGATGATGTGGATGGAACTAGAGGGTATTATGCTGAGCAAAATAAGTCAATCAGAGAAAGACAATTATCATATGATCTCCCTGATATGAGGAAGTTGAGAGCCAATGTGAGGGTTTGGGGGTAGGTAAGGAAAAAATGAAATAAAGTGTTATCAGGAAGAAGACAAACTATAAGAGACTCTTAATGCACAAAACAAACAGGGTTGCCGGGGGAGGGAGAGGGAGAGGGAGGTTGGGTTATGGACATTGGGGAAGGTATGTGCTATGGTGAGTGTTGTGAAGTGTGTAAACCTGGCGATTCACAGACCTGTACCCTTGGGGCTAATAATACATTATATGTTAATAAAAAATAAAAAATTTAAAAAAATAAATAAAGCAAACAAAGTATACAACTGATCATACATCTTGAGAACATAAAGAATATATTTTATACTCACCACAATATTTCCACTGAAGGAGCATGAGAAAGGAAAAGAGCTATAACAACAGGTTTTTGAAGAATATTTCATAATAGTGGAAGAAACCTTAATTACAATAGTATATAAAAAAAGATAGAAAACATTATATGCAATAAGATCTGAAATGTGTTAAAAAAGTATATTTATTTGTAGGAAAAGAGGAAAAATACATCAAAATATTAGTAATAATTATTTATGGCTGTTGGAATTATGGTTGGCTTTTATTCTATTATTTTACTCTTTTTTTATACTAGTTTTACAATGACCTTGTGTTATTTTTGCATTTAGAAGAAAGATTATTTTTTTACAGAGGAATTTTTTACCTACATTATTTGCCTCATTTGAATGTCTGACAAGAATACCCCCATTGTTATCTGGGATTATAATAAAAACCATTACAAGGTTTTGGCATTTTCTACCAATTTCCTATGTCTTTTAAGGAATCAGGAATACTGCAGAAGTTTCTGCCATTTGGCAAATTACATTAATGATTATGACAATCATAATTATAAAGCTTTTACAAAGTTACTTTTAATAGCTACTAATTTAATTCAATAATATCAATAATGGCTCTTTATGGATATTAATACTTATTTAATATTTATTTCACGACTACAAAGATTTTAAGGACTGACAGGTAGAGGTCGGGCCCGATTTTGTGTTTGTCCCCTTCACCATCATGCTACTCTTCATTTTAGCTGAAAGCGTAAAACCCATTGTGGAGCGTCAAGCTGGAAACCATTAAAAACAGGTACCTCACACTTTCTCCCCATTTCCTTATATGGGCAGAGCTGGAGGCTGGTTGTCAGAGTTACACAGGAAATTCCCAGGTCAACTGCAGGGACACTTAAGAAGAAGCTTCAAAACCCGTTACAGTTTCTAAGGCAACTTCCTCTCCTAGTTAGTGACTCTTTCCGATGTCAGTGTCCTTAGAGCAGTGGTTCTTAACTTTTCTTGCATCACAATGTTTCCAGTCATCTGGCTCAGACATTCAGATTTCCCTAAATTCTTTCATCACCAAACCCATCACCCATCCACCAACTCTATTTCAGACAAGACTTTCATATATCTGTCTTCTCCTCCTGGTCATGGTCTTAGCTGAGGCCACCATTTTCTCTGACCTTCCCCATGCCCTCAGCCTTCAAGCTGGTCTTCCTGACTCCAGTCTCCTTATCCTCCACTACCCACATCCATGAGCAGGAGTCATTTTCCTGAACGCAAATCCACATCCCTACTCACTTGAAGATCATTCTTTGCAGTGTCCCTCCCTTTAAATTCTGTGGCTGAGGGGAGTGTGGTGGTGGTCCAGCTACCTGCAATAGCACAGCCAGGCAGAGAGGGTCAGGGAGAGAGCACAGGCTCACACACTGATAAATGAGCATATTTCTCTATTCCTCCCTTTAGAGCAATGTGAGTTTGCTAGGGCTGTGTTTCAAAGAGAAGGACCATTTTCATGGAGTCATTATGTGTCTCTCCAGGGATGGCTTTCCCTGTGACACATCTATTGATCCACTCAGAAGCAGGGCTCAGGCCCAGGGAAGTGAACCACAGTGGTGTGTGGCTGCATCTGTGAATGTGCCCGGGAGCCCCATGTGTGGTAAACATAACTGGAATTTGGAGGAGAAGTTCTGGGCAGTCTGACACATGACAAGAGAAGGACAGAGGAAAGTCCATGCTTTAACAACGGTTTGCAAACTTCAGTGCACATCAGACTCTCCTGGGGAGCTTCAAGAAATCCCCAAGCCCAGGCCACCCGATGCCGTTAAATCAAAATCTCTGAGGTTGGACCAGGCACCTGCCTTCTTTCTCATCCCCCAGGTGATGGATTATACAGCAACTATGACGGGTTTGGGTTTGCCAGAAAAGTTTCTAGATGGAGGGTATTGACCCCTTTACCTTACTGGTAGAATTGATGGGGCACTGTCCACCCACATTTCTCCTAGAGCTTTTTGGTAATTGTTTTTAAAAGGCTTTCTTTGGGGGCACCTGTGTGGCTCAGTGGCTTAAGCCTCTGCCTTCGGTATGGGTCATGATCTCGGGGTCCTGGGATCGAGCCCCGCGTCGGGCTCTCTGCTCAGTGGGGAGCCTGCTTCTCCCTTTCTCTCTGCCTGCCTCTCTGCCTGCTTGTGATCTCTCTCTCTGTCCAATAAATAAATGGGTAAAATCTTTAAAAAAAAAAAAAAGGCTTTCTTTGATCCTCTCCCCATTCAGCAACAGCATTTTCATCCATTTTGTTTTTGACACCCATCACATTTTTTAAAAGATCATCTAGTCCTAAGTGAGATATTCTAAAACAGTTTCAGCTTGCTGTCGCTAGTCAACTGGCTGAGGAGGGAGAGGGAGCAAGCTGCCAGCCCTGGGTTCTTATTCAAGAGAACAGAAGGGTTGGGTTAGCCCACCTTCAAGGTCCCTTCCTTTCTAGCCCAGGGGACCCTCCCCCCAGGTTCCTGCGGCTGTTCTGAGCTCTCTCTGCTCACTGTGTCTGGCTGATCTCTAGTTCCCTCACCTTAGTGCCCTACTTCCTCTTACCCATCTGCTGGGCTCCGAGGGAGACTGAAGGATGCAAACTCAGGATGACCAGCAGCTCATTCCTTTAGTTGGGAGAGGCTGCGTGTGGATGCAACAGCTCAGGACCAGGGGTCAGTCAGGGTGGCAGGTGGTGGCTGTGACCAGCTTCCTCCCTGTGACGTCACTGCCAGAGCTGCTGGAGGCTAGAAGGCAGAGTGATGGGCCTCCGATTCAGCCAATGTCTGCTTGCATTTGAGAACACAGAATGGCAGGAAACATCACACACAAGAAGCACTTTAATCACATTAGCCTGAGAACCTATCCATCGGGGTTCAAAGTCACATCTGTGAATACACCATGGCCAGGCAGCCTGGCTGCCCATGAGAATCCAGAATTTTTATTTTTTTAAAATTTTTAAAAGATTTTAAATCTTTAAAAAGGGGGGAGGGTTAGAAAGAGAAGCAAGCTCCCTCCTCAGCCAGGATCCCAACGCAGGACTCCATCCCAAGAACATGAGATTGTGACCTGAGCCGAAGGTGGATGCTTCACCAACTGAGACACCCAGGTGCCCAAGAACCCAGAGTTTTTATGTCGGAAGACCAGTCTCTGCAGCTCACCTTCCTGGAAGTAAAACTCACATAGTCCCATATACATACACCACCCCCCCCACACACATGCACACATACATGCACACACATGCACACACATGCATAGTAAAACCAAGTGATCTCAATTCATTTTGGTTAGCCTGAAGATAAGGTCTTGCAAATACAAAATGGTTAGATGTCTAGGCCAACACTAATGCAGGAAATGGCATGTTGGTTAGGACAGGGAAGTGACTCTACACTAATCATATTTTCTGGTGAGGAAATACTTCTCTTTTTTTTCTGTATAAAAGGCAGCGCTTATTCACATTTTTAACAATTATGTTTAGGCTTACATTTAATGAATTGTCTTTCTGAACACAATGACATGGAAGTCAGCACTGTCCGGGGGAGTCTGGAACATACAGCATCTTTGAGCCCCCTGACAACACTGTGGGGTTTTGTTGTGTCTTGTTGGAATGATTCATGCACTAGGGGGTAGATAGATGGAAGTGAGGACCATGTCCTTTGGAGAAGAGGAGGCCCACCATTAGAAGAGGGGCTGTTGGACAAGGCTTCATTTTAGAGCTGTTTGCAGGCAGGTGACTGTGTCCAGGTGGCACCTTGCTAGGTCTGGCAGAATAAGCCCCTAGGAAAAGTGAAGTGGGGAGGCCACATGGCTGGCCTGGTGGTGCCTTCTCCCCCCGTGGGATACATGGGCACCGGGAAGCCTCCTTCAGCATCTTAATGATATGTAACTGTTTCATGAGGATTGAGAGGGCAGTTTGCCCATGGGAGATGCTAAAAATATGCTGTGGGAAGAAAGAAGAGAGGAAGAAAAAGAGGAAGGGATGAAAAGAAGGAGAAAAAGGGATAATTCAAAGTACTCGAAATAAAAAGTTTGCTCAGTTCAAAGAAAAGTGAAATATAATGCCTACTGTAAATAGCAACCGTGTCAAAAACACTCCTCGGCTCTTCCTTACTAATCACCCTGAGTGAGTTATTTTATACTTCTAAACCTCAGTTTCCCCATCTGTAAAATGAGCCTTCCTTCACAGGAATTGAGTGAGGATGGACCAATAAAGAAAAGCTTTATGTCATTTCGTAGCTTGATATATGCCAGGTCATCTAGTTTGTACAACAATCCTGTGAGGTCAGTTCCATCCCCATTTAATGGAGGAGAAGACTGAGGCAAGCTCATTCAGCTAAGCCAATAAGAAGCCGAGCTAGGATTTGAACCCATGGGCATCTGGCTTCCTGGTCTGTGTTGGGTTCTTTGTCGTTCTGTTTTGCAATGGCTCCTTTTTTGATGAGGGCATGGCAAGATATTAATTCTCACAATTTTTAAGATTTCAAACCACATTTTAAAAAAGTTTGGTTGGCTAAATTTGGGCTTTGTGCAATTTGGGAATTATCAGTGGATTTGATGTATCTAGGCTCTGCTCATTATTAATGGACATAATGAAGACATGACCCCAAACTATAAAAATTAAATACATTAGTATTTTCAAAGTTCAAAATTTGCATTAGTAAAACAAGGCAACATAAGTTTGGCTGCAAAATGGCAACTTTCCAAGAACAAATACTTTCTTCGGTGAGTACAATTGGCCTTTTGGGTCACTTAACTCTAGCTCTTCAAGGAAGAACAACTATATAAAATTGACCTTATGTTGTGATGTTGAACAGCTGGGCTACAGCACATTTTAAACCAATGTTTAAAAATAACCCCATACAGTGAGAACTGATGAACTCCTAAGGGGAAACAAACCTTGGGGAGTGTCTGGTTTCCTCTGGCCTTGGAATAGACAGGCAGACCTCATCAGCCCTGGCTGGTTCTCTAGAATTAAGACATTATCACAAGCAGGAGTGGTTCACTGAAAATGTTGTGGCAATCACAGATTCTCCCAGGTGCCTGCCCTAGAATTATTTTCTTACACTGAGGATTTTCCAACTGGGCATAGACTTGTTCGGAAATACGATCCTGTCACTTCTCAGATATTTTTAGACTGTGGACCTAGTGGCAGGTCTTTTGATAGTCTTACAGTGATCGTGTTGATATAAGACCTCTAAGTTTTAGGATGTTAAGTGCAGACCTGGAATTTACTTGAAACACAGATCGGGGAATCGCTCTTCATATCTGGCATCTGCTAAATCAAGTTAGCATGGATTCTGATGAGAATAATCGGAAATAATGTGGTTAACCATTCTCAGAAGAGCGTTTGTTGATGAGACGCACTGCTCAACGTCTCTGATCACACAGAGATTCATTGCTCTTACTCTCTCTTCCCCTCTCACTGACCCACACACTCACTCACAAGTTCAGACCATCACGGTCTTTTGCCATTTGCTTGCTGTTACCATTCAACCCCTAATGAAACAATTGATTAGGTAAAATTTCTCCGGAATCAGTGTTGAGCTGAGAATTGACTTAAACATGAATCATGATAATGTGTCTTACTGTTTACGTAGCAATGAAGATTATCAAGATGAATGGAGAGGAACCAGCTACCCTCCGCATTCATCACAGAATCGTTCGGCTCTGTTATTTCTCATGCTGAGAGATTTATTGATAATTATTGCAACCAATGTCTTGAAGGGAGCGAACCTTTTAGGAATGGAGGTGCTTCTATACCAGAGGGAACTAGGATCTGTCATGAAATCTGATACAGAATTATGTGGAAGAAATGCAAAGACTCAAGCATTTACAAAACTAGTAATCAGTATGTGTTGATTATCTCAACCAGAGTGTACATTTTCTTTCTACCACACATTTCCAGGGTGGTTTACACTATATTTTCACGTTTCACATTGGGGAAAAGTGTGTCGGGGGTAGTGGGGGCAGGGATTAGCATATCTTAACAAAGTATGTTCAGGCTTGTTTTGTTTTGTTTTTTTAACTTAATAAGCCTAGAGCATGCACACATAGCACTCATTATACTTCCTGCTTTCAAAATAGTTTCCATTCTGATTTCTCTAATTAGTCCAAAGATTTGAAAAACTCAACATTAAAACTTGGAGTTTAGAAGAGTTAAAAAAAAAAAAACCATCAATATCAAATCAATGAGTAGATAATGGGGATGCATTTGCTAATGAACCTGAGGACTTGACGGTCCTCTACGGTTATTCATCAGATGTCTGGCTCAGAATCAAGACACAGACTGCTCCAGCTCCAGAATCATTTCAGCAGCAGACCTGCAGAGACCGAGTTAGTATTTTTGGCCTATTCTGTAAATGTTCAATTAATAGAAGTCTATTAAAGGTCTATTATTTGGCACTAATGGCCAAGCTGGGAATTTGGTATATAATTTCTGCAGGCCACAACGGATGATTTGTGATAAGAGGTTGTTGTGTTGAAGGAGAAAGGGCAGAATGAAACGTTCCAGAACAATTAGGAGGATAAGTTACTTGAGTAAGTCTTCCACCAGAGCAATTTATCGATTGCCAAAAGGTGGAAGGTGTGTATGCTTTGCACACAATTAACTAAACTGGACACTGAGGAACAAACACAGAGGTTGAGCCAATGTTTACATACTTCAGGGCTGAAGGGCTGGATGCTCACCTTCTTCTGAAGCAGGAAGCAGGCCTGCTTGGGGAAGTGACCAAGTTGAGTGTTCACTCTCAAAGCCTATTCGAGAACTTTTTGGAAAGCCAGTGAGTGGATCCACTTCATCTGAGAACCCTCTCCTACACAGGAGATCGCAAAGACCCACTTGAGTTGTCATTTTCCCATCATCTGATCATTCCATAGTGCTTTGTCTACATATAGAAACTTCCAGAATAATTCGCTACTTACTGCCTGCATAACTGTAAAAAGCCCTTGCTGTCATCACAAGTACTGGTCTGAGCATCAGGAGAACAGAATTCTAGTCTCATGTCTGCCACGAATTCACTGTGACACTGGGCAACCCACTGACTGTCCTTGTCCTACTTTCTTTAATTATAAAACGAGGAGGCTGGATTAGACAAGCAGTAAATTCTGTTTTTGCTCTGAGCTTTCAGCATTCCTGCATTGTCATCTAAAGTACTCATGAACTAACCCAAACTTGGCTTTCCAGCATTATCTTGTATCCCCTGCTCTGCCACACCAGCCTGCTTATGTTGCCCAGAGCATATTACAAACCTCTCTGTCCCTGCACCTTTATTTCTACCGCTCTATGAACCTGGGTGGCCTTCTCTTCTTTTCGTTCCTTCTCTGAACTCTGCCACTGGGGCAGTACTTGTGGACCCAATCCCACCTCAATTTCCAGCAGGGCTACCATTGGCTGCTTCATATATTTATAATCCAAATCCAGGTTTCATTTTTTTAAAAAGTTAAGGCAAAAAATTAGTTTGAAATTCACCGAGTGCCATGATCACGGATGAGCATAGACTGCTGTTTCATTCTCTGGAATTCTACCCAATAAGCCAGAGATAGTTTATTGTTCTCAGAATCTAGTGCAAAAATTGTGAGCCACCTTTGGGAAGACGGAAATAAAGTGGTCTCAAGTGCGGTGGAAATCCTAGAGTGGGACCAGCACTTGGTATTGGAGAATGGGTTGTCCCCTCTTTTTTATCCAACATTACTCATGTTTTCATGGGAAAATGAGCATAGGAAAAACAGCAGCAGCACCTTAGAGCCAGTTAAAGATGAGAGGATAAAATTAGGGAAAATTAGGGAAGTCCCAGAGCCTGTTTGAGGTAAGGGATGAATGAGTAACAACAGATGGAAGGACCAGGAGGCTCCTGAACATTCTTCTGTCCTCCCTACTGGTTGTGATTCCTGGACTATTCATTGCATTATATGGGACAGATCTTGGAAGACAGAAGTGTGCAAGGGACAGTTTTACCCATGGCAAATAAGGGAAGGTGTTGTTAAACCCATCCTATAAAACCTGAAGTTCTTTCCAAACCCTTACACCTACCAAACATTCATAAATTTAGGAAAAAGCATTAAAAACCAGGGCCTTGACTTTGTTGTTGTTGCTGTCGTTAAATCAGCTTTATTAAGATACAATTTAATACATAAAATAAAATTTACTGAAGTTTTGACAGATGGGAACATTTGTGGAACCACCGATACAATTAAGAAATAGAACAATTTCATCATCTTATTAGTGACCTTTTACAGAATGCCCCTCCTTTGCCCCCCACTCTGCCCTCTCTCCCCTGCCCCTAGCCCAAAGTTAGATCTGCTCTTTATCATTTTAATTTTGTCTTTTCTAAAATTCTATAACTTTATATAAATAGAACCATGCAGTATGTAGTCTTCTGGGCCTATTCCTCTCCAAGCATAATGCTTTTGGGCTTCCTCCATATCATTGAGTGTATCCATAAGTTGTCAATTTTTATTGCTCTTATATTAACATTATATGTTAATACAACAAAATTAGCTTAGCCATTTACCAGTTTACAGACTTTGGAGTTATTTACAAGTTTGGGCTATTACAAAGCTGTTGTAAGCACTTGTGCACAGTGTTTTCCTTTTTCTTGAGTAAATATTTAGGAGCCGGAGCACCAGATCATATGGAAAATAAAGGGTTAACCTTACAAAAACAATTGTGCAACTGCTTTCTAAGGTGACTGTACCATTTTTCAGTCTCAGCAGTAATATTTGAGAGTCCTAGGTGCTCTGTATCCTAGTCAATACTTGGTATGGTCAGGTTCTTTTTAAAACTTTAGACATTCAAATAGTATGTCTTAGTATCTCCATGGTTTTAATCTGCATTTCTCTAATGACTAATGGTCTATTGTTGCACATCTTTCTTGTGTTTTTGTCATTGTATATTTCGTTTGGTGAAGTGACTGTTCAAACATTTTCCCTCTTTTTTCATTGCATTTGTCTTCTTATTACTGAGTTGCAAGAATTCTTCATATATTCTGAATACTATACTTTATGATGTATATGTTCTCACAGTTCTTTTATTTTCTTAACAGTGTCTTCCAAAAATTCAAAGTTTTCTGACTTTGATGAAATCCATTTTTTTTCTTTTATTTTTGTGCCTTTTTTATTGTTGGGGGGGGTGTTCATATCTCAGGATTCACTTCCTAATTCAAGATTGCAAAGATTTTCCTCTGGAAATTTTATAGTTTTAGCTTTTACATTTAGGTATATGATTCACTTTGAGTTACTTTTCTACATGGTAAGTTAAGTGTTGAGGTCCATATTTTTCCATATGGATATCCAGTTATTCCAGAACCATTTGTTGTAAAGACCATCCTTTCCCTATTGAATTGCCTATTGAAACACTGAAATATTGAAGTGTGCATAGTCTATTTTTGGACTCTATTCTGTGCCATTGATCCATACATTATCCTTACACAATTGCTGTATTGTCTTGATTATTATAGCTTTCTAGTGGCCTTTTAAAAAAAAAAGATTTTATTTATTTATTTGACAGAGAGAGAGAGAGAGAGAGAGAGCGAGCGCACAAGCAGGGGGAGCAGCAAGAGAGAGGGAGAAGCAGGGAGCCTGATGTGGAGCTTGATCCAAGGACCCTGGGATCATGACCTGAGTTGAAATCAGAAGCTTAAATGACTGAGCCACCCAGGCACCTCTGTAGTAGTCTTTTAGTCTTAAAATTAGGCAGTGTTCTTTCTTTGTTCTTTTTCATAATTGTTTATTCTAGGTTTTTATTTTTCATATATATTTTAGAAACAGATTACTAGTTTATATATATACACAAACTAATAAATATACTAATATATACTATATATAACATATATACTAATATATATGTATATATACTAATGTACATATATGTAAATATACACCAATGTATATATACATTAACTTATATATACATATATATGTTCTTATATAATTTATATATACATATATATTTAGACACAGATTACTAATTTCTACTAAAAACTTTGTTGGACTTTTGATTGGAATTGTATTCAAGCATATATTCATTTGAGTAGAACTGATATCATAATGACATTGAAGTTGTCTTATGGGTGAACATGGTGTATCTCTCCATTTAAATTATATCTTTAATTTCTCTTAGCAACATTTTACAGTTTTCAATGTCCAAGTTTTTAACATCCTTTTTCAGATTTATCCCTGAATATTTCATGCTTTTGGGTGCTAACTGAACTGCTGTCTTAAAATTTAAATTTCTAATTTATTGTTGCTAGAAGATAGAAATGCAGGCAAGTAGCCATAAAGACCTTACTTTCAATGTTTGAAGTGACTGAAGGAATGAACTGCATAAGGTCTGAAGCATGCATTCTCAATTGGGGTGACTATTGCCTCCAAGGGGGCAGAAAAATCTTACCCTTTGAATGCTTAAAGCATAGATATACATATGCATATGCCAGTACAAAAAGTTACCAGCATAATTGTGGAATTAAAATTTTATGGAGATGGAGAAATTATGAAAAAAAATATATTTTAAAAAGCCTCCTTAGGGAGACAATAATGAAAAAAGTGGTTGAGAAACCCTGCTTTAGAATGTTGTTCATAGTTCCTAGGATGTATGATACTAAAAATATACAAGTATTGTGCTGAGTATTTTGGTACCTAATCTGTCCCAATTGCTTATGTATTGATCAGATTCTAGCATGAGAAATTAGTCTTAGTGACTTGAAACTCAAGACTATGATTTCAAGAAAGTTTAATTGATACCAATTATAAACAAATTTAAAATGTTAAACAGCAAGAATTTTGTGTTAGTGAATGCTGTATTTTGTTAAATTCCTTTAAAGAGTGTTGGTCTGTGTTCTGGCTAGCCATTGAGTTATTTGCAGATCAAGCTGATTCTTTAGAGTCTTGCTTTTCAGGTTTATTGGGGTCGATAAAGCAGTCTTTACTCTATGGTCTACTTAGCCTCATCACTGAGGTGCAGCCCTTCTAAGAACTGAATCTAGTGCCCCCTGTATTGAGGTCTCTCAATTGGTAGGATTGTAAACTTTTCCAAATCCCATAAGAACCCAGAAATTATTCAGTCTATTGCTTTTCAGTGTTTACTTCCCTAGTGTGGTGGAATTTCCACTCATATACACTCAGATCACTATTTAGTGAAAAACTCCATGGGACTCCTCTATCCTCTGAGCTCTTGCTCTATGTATCTCTGCCTCTTCTACAGTCATCTGTCTAGCCATTCTGAGCTGCCCATACCTCTCCAAACTCTGATCTCTATCTCCACTCAGCTAGACTACCCAGCTTTTTAGGGTTCCTCTTCCCTGCCTTCTAGCCTAGAAACTGCCTCCAGGCCATAAGCTGGTATAATTGTTAAGTTTCACTTCACTTGTTTCCCTTCTCTCTAGGATCACAGTCTTGGGCTGTTTATTGTCCAATGTCTGAAAACACTCATTTAATATATTTTGTTTTCTAGTTTTCTAATTATTTAGGAGGAAAAATTATGTAGGAGGAAAATCACAGCTTTGACAGAATCATGGAAATATGAGTTCAGAGCAAAAAATAATGAGGTATTTAGAGAACACAAATACCATAAAGTAACACAAATTACAAAGTAACAACAAATTATAGCAGACAAATATGAATTAATAGACCAAGCAGAGCAAAACAATTTAAATAAGTTTATACATATCTTCAAGTAGCTAAGAAATGATATTTAAAGCATGAGGTTGGGATAGTGAGAAACAATTATAGTTACTGGGTTTGAAAAAATAAGTATTTAACCACTTTTGTAAGTATTGCAGACCAGATATCCTAGAGACCACCCATCCCAAGCATCTTGATAAATTTTTAAGTGTTTTATTTATTTTTTTTAAAGATTTTATTTATTTATTTGACAGAGCGAGATCACAAGTAGGCAGAGAGGCAGGCAGAGAGAGGGGGGGAAGCACGCTCCCACTGAGCAGAGAGCCCGATGCGGGGCTCGATCCCAGGACCCTGGGATCATGACCCGAGCCGAAAGCAGAGGCTCTAACCCACTGAGCCACCCATTTAGGCGCTCCTAAATTTTTAAGTGTTTTAAAGTATAATTCTAGATCCCGAAGCAAGTAAGTCTAGCCTATATACCCTCCTCTTTAAAAAAATGGAGAATTGAAACAAATGTAGTCAGTGAGGGTGGAAATGAAGGCTACTTTCATTAAGATGTAAACTCCATGAGGCAGGGATTTCTGATTGTTTTATTTCTGATGGAGCACAAGCCAGAGAACAAAGTCTGGAACAGAAGAAGTGTTGAGTACATGCATGTTGAACGGCTGATGAGTGAATGAATGAATGGTCTAGGGCAAGTGGTGATCCCAAGAACCTAGAAATTTGAGTGTTAGCTGGTCATTCAGAAGTAGGGGACTAGATCTGGGGGACACTGAAGATGTTGGAGGTTCACTGAACCTCTTTCTATGAAGCTAGGGTTCTCAAAGTGGCTGTACATTTAACGAAGGGATTTGCTTTTGGAAAAAAAAAAATTCATTTGCCCAAGAGGAAGGAATTACCCAAGATCAGGAAATTCATTTGTCTCCAGCATGATGCTAGAAGAAAAAAATCCAGTAATAATCTCCTAAGAATTTCCAATCACTAGCTTTTCCTCACTAGAATCTGGTGTTGAATTTATACTTCCTGAGTAGTTAAAAAAACATCACTTTATAATTAAATTAAGATAGTTCCAAGTGTAGCAACCTTGCATACCCAGCAGAATCAAACACAAATTACTTGGTGGAAACCATCCCAGATTCAAGCCCTTCAGGTCTCCTACAGATTAAATTCAACCAAATAAGAGCTCAAATTAAAAAATATATAGATCTCCAAAATCATAAAATTGCAAACTTCCCTAAATTAAAGTCAGAGGAAACAACCCAAAATAGATTTAGACACCAAAGATTTCAGACACTGGCATTATCTGAAACAAAGTATAAAACAACTATGAATAATATCTTTAAAAATAAAATATTGGATCAAAAATGAACAGGAAAAAATAGACTATTAAATACAGTCAGATTTGAGATAGAAGCAAATAGAGCTTCTAAATCTGAAGGGAAAGAACATCAAATTTAACATTTTATATGCAGTTAAATAATTCTTTAAATATAAGGATGAAATAAAGATATTCTCAACCATACAAGTCTTCATAATTTTTAACATACAATAAAAGTATTCTGTAAAGTACCCCAGCAAAGAAAAGAAATAAATCCAAAAGGAAGCAATGAGGTATAGGAAGAAAGGATAAGTAAATAACTTGGAAAATTCTTATTGTTTTGGATATATTTGTTTAAATAAAATGTATTATTAAAATGAATTTCACCTAATGTGTTTTTTTGTTTTCATTTTTAATGGGACTACTAGAAAATGCAATAGGGCAAGAACAAAAAGAGATGTAGGCTCAAAGGTTTAAAAGGGAAGAGACAAAACTCTCACTATTTCCAGATGATCTTTATGTAAATCTACCAGATTCAACAGAAAAACTATTAGCATATTTAGAAAGTTTGGCAAGGTAGCTGAATACAGGATCAATTTATACATACACTTATACTAGAATTAACCATCTACAAAATTTACTAGAACATGAGATACATTTTAGAACAGCAATAATAGAAGGAAAATATCTAAGAATTAACCTAGTGAAGAAGGTGAAAAAAATTCATGAAAAAATATTTCAAGCCTTATTAAATGACATGACATAAGACCTGAATACATGGAGACCACAGATTACATTGATTTTGATGTACAAGGTAGTGGTGATGAGAAGTAGTTTAATTCTGGACATATTTTGATGGTGGAGCCAACAAAATTTCCTGATGAATTGGATTTGAAGCTTGAAAGAAAAAAAAAGAGTTAAGAAAAGACCTAAGATTTTTGTTCTGAACAGCAGAATGAATGTAATTGTCCTTTAGTGGGAAGATTTTGTTTGGAATAAAAGGTTAGAAGTTTGTTCATGAACATGTAAAGTTTGAGATGTCTTTTGGACATCCAAGAGAAGATATTGAAGATGCAATGGAATATATGAGTCTGGAATTCAGGAAAAAGGTACAAACTGGAGATAAGTGATCAAGGGATCCATCAATGAGTAAGTGGTATTAGCCTTGAGACTGGTGCAGCTCACAGTGGGAGTGAGTATAGATAGAAAATGGTCCACAGATTGAACCTCCAACATGGGTAGAGAGCAGGGAGGAAAATAGGTGGAAAGCAGCATCAAGTGAAAATGTTTCCTGGAGGAGGGTGAGGTCAACCATTTTAAATGATAAGTTGAGTAAAAGAAGGACTGAAAGTTGGTTATTGGGTTTAGGAATATGGGAGTCATTGGTGACTTGAAAGGAAGCAATTTATATGAGCAAATTCTATCAGCTCTACTTTCAAAGTGTATTTGGTTGGGGCAAAATCATGATTGGAGTAGGCTTAAAGGAAAGGGAAATGAAAGAAATTGGAAAAAGTGGATATAGACAGCACTTTGGAGGAGTTTTGCTGTAAAAGAAGAAAAGTGAGGATGTAGATTTAAAAGAGAAAAAATGATATGCTTGTAGTTTAATGAGTTAGATCTAGCAGGGAGGGCAAAACTGATGATGAAGGAGAGAGAGGCGGGTATTATGTAGATGAAGGAGCTAGAATCGAGGGTTCAGTTGAAGGAGTTCACTTTGATAGGAGTATGAATAATTCATTATAGACCTTCTATTTCTTTTTTTTTTTTTAAGATTTATTTATTTATTTATTCATTTGACAGAGAGAGAGAGAGAGCGTGCACGCGCACAGGCAGAGGGAAAGGGAGAAGCAGGTTCCCAGCCAAGTAGAAAGCCAGAGATGGGACTTGATCCCAGGACCCTGGGATCATGACCTTAGCTGAAGGCAGATGCTTAACTGACTGAGCTACCCAGGTGCACCTATTTCTTTCATTATTCAAACACTCAGAGTTATCATTGACTCTTCATCTTCTCTTCTCCCATCCCATATTTAGTCCACTAACAAATTTTATCAGTTCTGTTTCCAAAGTGTATTAGAATCTGACCACTTCTTAATATATCCATTACTTCCATCTGGGACTAAAAACCGTCATTCTCTCTTATCTGCTCATCTGAATTGTCACTTTACTTTCCCTCCTAGATTCCATTCCTGCTGCCACCTCCCATTCTCTACACAGAATCCAAATAGCTTAAATACATAAACTAGATCATATCACTCTGCTGCTCAAAACATTTCAATAAAAAGTCTGAGGATGGATACTACCCAACTTTAAGACTTATTATGAAACTACAGTAATTAATTACTACAGTAGTCAAGATAGTGTGATATTGGTGCAAGAATAGACAAGTAGATCAATGAAACAAAATGGAGAGCACAGTAATAGACTCATATAAGTATAATCAACTTATCTTTGGCAAAGGAACAAAGGCAGCACAATGGAGCAAAGATAGTCTTTTCCACAGATAGTGCTAGAACAACTGGACATCCACATGTAAAAAAAAATAAATCTAGACACAGATTATAGCCCTTACAAAATTAACGTGCAGCTTACAACAGTTAACTCAAAATAGATCATAAGACCCTAAGTGTAAAATGCAAAACTATAAAACTCCAAAAGATAAAATAGGAGAAAACCTAGCTTACCTTGGATATGGTGATGACTTTTAGAGACATCAAAGACATGATCCATGAAAGAAATAATTGATAAGCTGAACTTCTGAACTTCATTAAAATTAAAAACCTTTGCTCTGCAAAACGTACATGTCTTTTTTTTCTTTAGATTTTATTTATTTTTTTGAGAATGAGAGAGCACAAGGAGAGCGAGAAGCAGGTTCCCTGCTGAGCAAGGAGCCTGATGTGGGACTCGATCCCAGGACCCTGAGATCATGACCTGAGCTGAAGGCAGAAGTTTAACCAACTGAGCCACCCAGGCGTCCTGACACATCTTTTCACATGATATTAAGAGAATGAGAAGACAAGCCACAGACAGAGAAAATATTGTAAAGGACACATCTGATAAAGGACTATTTTCCAAAATATACAAACAACCCTTAAACCTCAACAATAAGAACACAAACAACCTGCTTTTAAAAAATGGGCCAAGAACCAAACACCTCAACAAAGAAGATTCACAGGTGACAAATAAGCATATGAAAAGATGCTCTGTATCATATGTCTTCAGGAAAATGCAAATTAAAACAATGAAATACCACTACACTCCTCATAGAATGGCTAAAATCCAAACACTGACAATACCAAATGCTGGTGAATATGGAGTAACAGGAATTCTCATTCATTACTGATGGGAATGCAAAATAGTTCAGTCACTTTGGAAGACCGTCTAGTGGTTTCTTACAAAAGAAAATATACTCTTTCTCCACATCCTCACCAGCACCCAAATGTTTATAGCAACAATGTCCACAATAGCCAAACTATGGAAAGAACCTAGATGTCCACCAACTGATGAATGGATAAAGAAGATGTGGTATGTATGTGTGTGTGTGTGTATGTATGTATATATATATATATATATATAAATATATATATATAATGGAATACTATGCAGCCATCAAAAGAAATGAAATCTTGCCATTTGTGATGACATGGATGGAATTAGAGGGTATTATGCTGAGCGAAATAAGTCAATCAGAGAAAGACAACTATCATATGATCTCCCTGATATGAGGAAGTGGAGAGGCAACGTAGGGGGTGTGGGGGGTAGGAAAAGAATAAATGAAACAAGATGGGATCGGGAGGGAGACAAACAATAAGAGACCCTTAATCTCACAAAATAAACTGAGGGTAGCCAGGGGAAGGAGGGTAGGGAGAGGGTGGCTGTGTTATGGACATTGGGGAGGGTATGTGCTATGGTGAGTGCTGTGACGTGTGTATACCTGGCGATTCACAGACCTGCACCCCTGGGGCTAATAATACATTATATGTTAATAAAATAAATAAATAAATAAATAAATTTTAAAAAGAAAATATACTCTTATTATACGATCTAGCAATCATGCTCTTTGGTATTTACCCAAAAGAATTGAAAACTTATGTCTATACGAATGCCTGCGCAAGGGTGTTTATAGCAGCTTTATTCATAATTGTCAAACCTTGGAAGCAAACAAGATGTCTTTCAGTAGGTGAATGGATAAATAAACTTGGTACATTTAGAAAAACCTATATACTGTATGATTCAAACTTTATGACATTCTGGAAAGGGCAAAACTATAGAGACAGTAAAAAGAACAATGGTTGTTAAGAGTTAGAGGGGAGTGAGAAATGAATAGGCAGAACACAGATGAGTTTTAGGGCAGTGAAACTATTCTGTATGATACTAAAGTGGAAAATACACATTATTATACGTTTGTTCAAACCCATTGAATGCACAATGGCGAGAGTAAACCCCAATGTAAACTATGGACTTTGAATGATAACGATGCATCAGTGTGGGTTCATTCATTTTAACAAATGTACCACTTTGGTGGAGGATGTTGATAAGAGACTGTGCATGGGTGAATGCAGGGGGACTATGAAAACACTGTATTTTCTGTTCAGTTTGCTGTGAATCTTAAACTACTCTAAAACATAAAGTCCATAAAGAACAAACCATCTAATGGATTCCTAGCATTCTTAAAATCAAGCCCAATGTCCTTATCTTGGCCATTAGTGTCCTATCTGATGTGGACCTTGACCTAATTTCTTATCCTTCACCCCTTCATTCCCTGATTTCCAATCATTCTAACCTTTTAACTTTTCAAGGAGCATTTTCCTCAACTTCGGGCCAGATAAAGCCATGGCTCACTTCTTTCAGCAATCTGCTCAAATGTCAAGTCTTGGAGACACATTTCCTGACACATTACCCTATTTAAATAGTATCCCCTGTTAAATCTCATTCTGTTTATCTTGCTTTATTTTTCCTTAGAGCTTTTACCTCTGACTATAAGCATTTATATATATCTGCATGTATTATATATGTATATGCATAAATATAAATACATAAAATATATATACACATTTATATCCATATATATGTCTTGGTCAATATTCTTACTAGTTTATAAGTTCACACAAGAGTTTTCTTCACCACTATACCACCATTTGTTAAATGATCAAATGAATGAGTGAGTAGATAAATAAATGACTAAACATAGCAATGTGGATAGATCTTATAAATACTGTGTTAAGTGACAAATTAAGAAACATAATGAAAACTGCAGCCCAATAATATTTATGTAAATTATAAACATAAGCTTCAATGAAATTTAATGGGGGAAAAGGAAGTATTTTAAACAGTCTAGAACAATTATATGAAGATAAAAATGAATTTCAGCCCTCACCTCATACTACACATAAAAATTAACTAGAAGGAGATCAGATTTAAACACAAAAGCTTAAAATATAAATCTTGTAGAAGAAAATATGGAAGAATATCTTCATGAACTTAAGTGAATAAAGACAAAATTTCTTACACAAAAAAAGCAGCAACCATAAAATAAAACAAAAAATCCCAATAGATTTTATTAAAATAAAAAACTCTATTTATGTGAATACAGACAAAATTTCTTACACAAAAAAAGCAGCAACCATAAAATAAAACAAAAAATCCCAATAGAATAGATTTTATCAAAATAAAAAACTCTATTTATCAGAAGACACCATTAAGAAAATGAAAGTGAAGCTATATGCTAGTAGAAAATATTTACAGCATTTAAATCTAAAATATGTACAGAACTTCTAAAAATAAACAATAAAAATGTAAACAACCTGAATTTTTAAATGGACAAAGGATCTAGACTCCTTATAAAAGAAGACATACAGATGGCCAATAAGCACATGAAAAAGTATCCAATACTGTAAATCATCAGGAAAATGCCAATCAAAACCACAAGGCATATTCTTACACCCACTAGGATAAAATGCTCATACATCACTGGTGGCAATGTCTGATGGCACCAGCAACTTGGAAAGCTGTTTTCCAGATTCTCATGAAGTTAAAAATATACTTTCCCAATGGCAGAGCAAGTTTACTCCTGGGTATTTACCCAAAGAAAATGAAAACACGTGTGTACACAAAGACTTGTGTACAAATGTTCATAACAGTTTTATTCGTAACAGTCAAAAATTGGAACCAATCCAAATGTGCATCAGCTGATGAATGGATAAAGTATATGCACTCATAGAATGGAATCTCTCTCAGTAACACAAAGGAGTGAATTAGATGGATGGCTCTTAAAAACAGTATGATGCATGAAGGGACCCAGGCATGAAAGATTGTATATACTGCATGCATCTGCTTCAAGTCTGCAAAACTAATGTGGGTTATAGAAATGTCTGCAGTGGTTGCTTCTGGAGGGTTGGAATTGACCAGAAAGAAGCATAAAGGAACTTACTGAGGAGATGAAAATGTTCTATAGCTTGCCTGGGGTGGTGGTTATTTGTCAGGAATACATCAAACTGTATTTAATCAGTGTATTTAATGTAAGAAAATAATACCTACAAAATTGCCTACATATATGATGATCTGGAATAATCCCAGGGATTATTTCAGGGATTGTTACTTAACTAAGAACATCTTTTTAAGCTCCTTAGAATAGGTCCTTTCTGGGATGGGGGCAACATGAGGAGCATATAAAATTATCATTTTATATTATTACAAAATTATTTTATGTTACTACAAAATTATTTTTATTTTATTTTATTATTTTTTTTATTATTAACATATAATGTATTATTTGCCTCAGTGGTACGGGTCTGTGAATCATCAGGCTTACACACTTCATAGCACTCACCATAGCACATACCCTCCCCAATGTCCATAACCCAGCCACCCTATCCCTATGTTCCCACCCCCCAGCAACCCTCAGTTTGTTTCATGAGATTAAGAGTCTCTTATGGTTTGTCTCCTTCTCAATCCCATTTTGTTTCACTTTTTCCTTCTCTACCCCCCACAACCCCATCTTGCCTCTCAAATTCCTCATATCAGAGATATCATATGATAATTGTCTTTCTCTGATTGACTTATTTTGCTTAGCAGAATAACCTCTAGTTCCATCCACGTTGTAGTAAATAGAAAGATTTCATTTCTTTTGATGGATGCATAGTATTCCATTGTATATATATACCACATCTTCTTTATCCATTCATCTGTTGATGGAGATCTGGGCTCTTTCCATAGTTTGGCTATTGTGGACTTAATACAACATTATTACAAAAATAACAAAATAAAATGAAAACTCAGGGACTGATGAAGTATGCTGTGAAACGAGGAGAGTGTTGATTCCTGAAATGTGCACCTGGGATGATACAGGAAGTCAGGGAGGCAGGAAGCCAGGAAAAGGAAGAAGATAGGCAGAGGGAGAAGGTAAGGAATGTGGAAGAGATGTGAAGAGAGTGAAGGTGATTGAGAGGTAATAGAAAAGGGAGAGGGTAAGAATGAACTGCATACTCTCTGCATATTCTGCATACTTGTATGGCCTGTTCTTTCTCTTTATTTGTTCTCTCCCCTCTAGCAGATCATAAGCCTTGGGAGGGAGGGATCTCTGTAAGTTCTCGCACCAGGCAGGGCCCAGACGCATTGAATGGTTTACTGGTTAACAGGCAACAAGAGGTCATAGCAAGCACTAGATGTGCATTTTGTAGCACAGACAATCCTTTTATTGGGATTCAAGAGAAGAAAACACTGGTAGGATTTTTGGGGGAGACACTGTGAAAGGCAGGGGCGTTTGTAATTTCATGAACCAGGGCTCCCACAGGCCCCCAGGTGACCCTGTCATTATCAGGAGGGGCCTCCACAAGCCTCAGTCTGACTCACTACCAGGAAGTGGGTATTGCACAGGTGTGGATTTTAAATACTTCCAGGGTGCCCACTTCTCTGCAGGGCTCCTGGGCCCTCACCTTCCTTGCTCCTGTGTGTGTCTGCTGCTCCCTGCTTTGGGCAGTCAGTTGTCTCTTTTTTATTTATTTATTTATTTATTTATTTGACAGAGAGAGAGATCACAAGTAGGCGGAGAGGTAGGCAGAAAGAGAGGGAGAAGCAGGCTCCCCGCCGAGCAGAGAGCCTGACATGGGGCTCGATCCCAGGACCCTGAAATCATGACCTGAGCTGAAGGCAGAGGCTTTAACCCACTGAGCCACCCAGGTGCCCCAGTCAGTTGTCTCTTAATGATGGTAGCTCCATGCTCCTGCTCTGGGCCCTTCTGTTCAGTTCAGCTCAGCAGTCATTTAGTAAGATCCTTCCTCATGCCAACCCTAGGCCAGGTCAAAGTGGGGAACTATGATGACTGAGTCATGATTTTGCCTTCAAGGGGCTTGGTGTCTCGAGAGAAAGATAAATGAAGAGAATTCCAGAATGAGGCAGCAAATGCTAAAACAACCACTGACACCCAGAATTGGGCACTGGGCCCACCTGTGATTCCAGGGAAGATGTCTCAGATGTCCCAGGCCTGTAGGGGTCAGCCATCCTTCCAGCAGCCCCATGTCCCGGCTGTCTACACTGCACATTCATCATGGACTTTAATGTTGGGGGAGAGCATTACCCCCAAGACACTCTAGCCCTCACATCAAGCAGACCTCACATGAGCTACCATGAGCTACAAGAACCAGGAAAGCAAGGCTCAAGTCTCGCTTACTTCTTATTCTCTTGGTAACTTGTGGCAATTGACTTAGCAGCCCTCAGCATCAATCTCCCAGTCTCTAAAATTGGGGCAGTAACACTGCCCTCAGAAGATGGTCTTGGGGGAATTAAGAGGGTCATTTAAAAAAAAATTACAGGGGCGCCTGGGTGGCTCAGTGGATTAAAGCCTCTGCCTTCGGCTCGGGTCATGATCTCAGGGTCCTGGGATCGAGCCCCGCATCGGGCTCTCTGCTCAGCGGGGAGCCTGTTTCTCCCCCTCCCCTCTCTCTGCCTGCCTCTCTGTCTACTTGTGATCTCTATCAAATAAATAAATAAAATCTTTTTAAAAAAATTACAATCTGGGACACCTGGGTTGCTCAGTCTGTTAAGCCACTGCCTTCGGCTCAGGCCATGATCCCAGAGTCCTGGGATCGAGTCCCACATCGGGCTCCTTGCCTTGCAGGGAGCCTGCTTCTCTCTCCGCCTCTGCCTGCCACTCAGCCTGCTTATGTGTGCTCGCTCTCTCTCTCTGACAAATAAATAAATAAAATCTTAAAAAAAAATTTACAATCAGTTGATTTTATTATTATTTTTTTAAATTCCAGTAGAGTTAACACACAGTGTTATATTAGTTTCAGGTGTACAATATAGTGATTCGACAATTCTATTCATTACTCAGAGCTCATCATAAATGTACAAGGCGGTCATGTTTTTACCACTCGTAGCCCCAAGGGTGGCACATGGTGTGTAGTTAACACCATCTTCCCATTTTACTCTTTTTCCATGGGTGAAACAAGTTTTCAAACTGGGCTTCACAGAAACATTCAGTAACAGTTGTACCTGTTACTCATGTACTTGCTCATTGGCAATCAGAGGGGATTTAGAAGGGGAAGCAGGTTTCCATATCTTTTTGAAAGTAGTATTGGCATCTTTTAGGCCACAGTGGAGACATTATTTGTGGATCCGGTTTCTCTTTTTATTCCATAAATTATATTCTTATTAGAGGAGGAAGAGGAAGAGGGAGAAGAAGAAGGGGAGGAGGAAGGAGGAGGAGGAGGAGGAGAGAAAGAAGAGGAAGAAGGAGGAGGTGCAGCAGGAAGAGGAGGGGAAGAAGGAGGGAAAGGGAGGGATAGAGAGACAGAGATATGTCTCCCAAACTTCTATCTTCGCTACTTATTACCTTAAAACTTGTATCAACCCGGGGCGCCTGGGTGGCTCAGTGGATTAAGCCGCTGCCTTCGGCTCAGGTCATGGTCTCAGGGTCCTGGGATCGAGCCCAGCGTCGGGCTCTCTGCTCAGCGGGGAGCCTGCTTCCCCTTCTCTCTCTGCCTGCCTCTCTGCCTACTTGTGATCTCTCTGTCTGTCAAATAAATAAATAAAATTAAAAAAAAAAAATTTAAAACTTGTATCAACCCCACCTTACCATATCTCAATTAAAACACTTTCTAAAACCTGGTTCTATGATTACAAAGTATGACAACACACTAGGCATCCCAGCTCTAGATTATTCATACAAAATCAATTCACTTAAAGTAGTTTATCTAAGGACCGTTTCCATAAAGACCAATTAGTCAAATATCCCAACTTTATAAAATACACGTTCCTTTCAACTACTAACTAAGCTTATAGTAACTCATTACAGATGCCCTGCCAGGGACAGAGAGAGCCATCAAGAGAGTCAGGCCTCCTGGGGTTTGGGGCCCTACAACTCTCCTTCCTCCTCAGTCTCCCCGCTCTGCTCTTCTGTCTCCTTCCCTGTCTGTCTGCATAACCAATTATCTCCAAATGTGACAGTTTAAAATAACAATAACCATGTATTATCTCCCAGGGTTCCTGTGGGTCAGGATTCAGGGTGGATTAGCTGGGTGATTCAGACTTGGGGTCTCCTACAAGGTTGCAGTCAAGATCTCCTGCCATCTGAGGTCTGGACGGGAACATCCACCCCCAGATGGCCAGCTGTAGCATTAAGTGCTGGACGAATAGCTTGTTTTATTATAAGTGCGTGACATGAGGTTTGGTTGCTGAGGCATCCGCTTCAAAGACAACCATCTCCAATAAACACACCGCCAACAACACAACTAGATAAAGAGCCACCCCACCCCACCCATGAGGTTCCCTTTTTTAGTGACCCTGTTTTTACCCTCTGGAACTTTAATTCCTGCTCTTAGGTTTTCATTTCAACCATAAAAAGTGAACACTTTGAGACCCTAGGCACCCCACTCTCTATACCAGTAAAGGCAGAACCCCAGGTCCGTGCTCACTCTCTCTGCACTCATGACCTTGCTGTGCAGGCCCTGGGTGTACCATGTACCCTCCAGGATCTGTGAATAATAAACTTTATTTTTGCAAAGTTCCCTGGTGGCTGTTGCTGAGGTTTCGATTGTTAGAACTGTAGTAAGAACCACAGGACAGGCCCAGCTACAACATTGGCCTAGGTTAGGAAACTGTCTGTGGGAGCTTTTACAGGTAAGTGTCCTAGGCATTTCTAGCTCAGAGCATCTCGATCAGCAGGCTGGGATCCAAACCCACATTCAGACATTCACAGCTGTTGGTGGGCAGCCTCAGTCCCCTCTCTGGCCATGTGCACCTCTCAGGACACCTCAAATATCCCGCAACATGGCATCTGGCTATCCTAGAACTAGTGATCCAAGGACAGAGTGTGGTGGAAACTTCAGGCTCATTTCTACAACATGCTGTTGGTACACAGCTCATTCCAACCCAATGTGGAGAGGACTGGAAGCTGGAGGCTGGTTCTCATGTTCCCTGCTCCCTCCTGTTCTCAGCCTTAGACTTGCTCTGCTCCCTCTGCCCCTCAGTCTTCCCTCCTCTCTGCTTCTCAGACTCTCCCTTTGTCTCTCCTCCAGCCTCTCCTTTCTCTGGGATCAACAGCCTGGCAGTGTCTAGCACTCATTCTCTCCAACCCCCTGCCCTCCTCCCCCAAGCCCAAGGACCCCTCCCCACTCTGACCTTTCCCCAGCTACAGCAGCAGGGGTCTGAGGAAGCAAAGTGACATTCTTTGAACTAAGAACAAGTCAACCATAACCAGTTAGAAATCCCCAAATCTACTGAATACAGTCCAAATCTATCATTATTAGAAATTTTATAAAAAGCCAAAACTATTGGACCTCAGCAGCAGGACTTCTTCCTAGAAACATTGCCAAAGGCAAGAGAAACAAGGGCAAAAATGAACTATTAGGACTTCATCAAGATCAAAAGCTTTTGAACAGCAAAGGAAACAGTCAACAAAACCAAAAGACAACTGACAGAACGGGAGAAGATATTTGCAAACGACATATCAGATAAAGGGCTAGTATCCAAAATCTATAAAGAACTTATCAAACTCAACACCCAACAAACAAATAATCCAATCAAGGAATGGGCAGAGGACATGAACAGACATTTCTGCAAAGAAGACATCCAGATGGCCAAGAGACACATGAAAAAGTGCTCCACATCACTCGGCATCAGGGAAATACAAATCAAAACCACAATGAGATACCACCTCACACCAGTAAGAATGGTTAAAATTAACAAGTCAGGAAATGTCAGATGCTGGCAAGGATGCAGAGAAAGGGGAACCCTCCTACACTGTTGGTGGGAATGCAAGCTAGTGCAGCCACTCTGGAAAACAGCATGGAGGTTCCTCAAAAAGTTGAAAATAGAGCTACCCTACGACCCAGCAATTGCACTACTGGGTATTTACCTTAAAGATACAAATGTAGTGATCCGAAGGAGCACGTGCACCTGAATGTTTATAGTAGCAATGTCCACAATAGCCAAACTATGGAAAAAACCTAGATGTCCACCAACTGATGGATGGATAAAGAATACTATGCAGCCATCAAAAGAAATGAAATCTTGCCATTTGTGACGACGTGGATGGAACTAGAGGGTATTATGTTCAGTGAAATAAGTCAATCAGAGAAAGACAACTATCATATGATCTCCCTGATATGAGGAAGTTGAGAGGCAAAGTGGGGGGTTTGGGGAGTAGGGAAAGAATAAATGAAACAAGATGGGATTGGGAGGGAGACACACTGTTAGAGGCTCTTAATCTCACAAAACAAACTGAGGGTTTCCAGGGGAAGGGGGGTAGGGAGAGGGTGGTTGTGTTATTGACATTGGGAGAGTATGTGCTATGGTGAGTGCTGTGACGTGTGTAAACCTGGCGATTCACAGACCTGTACCCCTAGGGCTAATAATACATTATATGTTAATAAAAAAATAAAAAAAATTTTTTTAAAAGCAAGAACTTTTGGGGGGTGTAAATCAGTAAATTCAAAAGAATTGGGGAGGGGCACCTGGATGGCTCAGTGGGTTAAAGCCTCTGCCTTCGGCTCAGGTCATGATCCCAGGGTCCTGGGATCGAGCCCCGCATCGGGCTCTCTGCCCAGCAGAGAGCCTACTTCCTTTCCTCTCTCTCTGTCTGCCTCTCTGCCTACTTGTGATCTCTGTCTGTCAAATAAATAAATAAAATCTTAAAAAAAAAAAAAGAATTGGGGAAAGTGTCCTTAAA
The DNA here is from genome assembly GCF_963455335.1 of Martes martes. NCBI lineage: Eukaryota > Metazoa > Chordata > Mammalia > Carnivora > Mustelidae > Martes > Martes martes. The sequence goes on from NC_137893.1 coordinate 127,103,270, forward strand.
ATGCTATGATTTTGGCAAAACAGAAAATGGCTTTTCAAAGGATTAGCAAGGAATGAGTAAACCCTGAAAGCATGAATAAATCAGTAAAACCTTTCCCATGCAAAGCACTGAAATTTTGGTCATAGACATTAGAGCACTAAGTTAAAATTCCCTGATTATCTTCAGAAAGACTGTTTCTTTCTCTCTCTCTCTTTTTTTTATTTGATAGAGAGAGAGATACAGCAAGAGAGGGAACACAAGCAGTGGGAGTGGGAGAGGGAAAAGCAGGCTCCCCACAGAGCAAGAAGCCCAATGCGGGGTTCGATCCCAGAACCCTGGGATCATGACCTGAGCTGAAGGCAGACACTTAAGGACTGAGCCACCCAGGCACCCCAGAAAGAGTGTTTCTTAAAACAAGTTCATTGTAAGCAGGTACATGGGGCCATGGTCATCCCAAGGAAGCATCCTTTTATGAATGGGCTTTCAGAGATCTGGCCTGCCGCAGTTCTCCCCTTTTTGGCTGTGAGATCTGTGTCAGCTTCCAGATGTCCTTCTGGTGTAGCACCTTGAACACACCATCAGCCAGGGACTTCAGCTTCTGACCCTCCAACAAAGCCCCCTGGCACCTCAGATACACTGCCACCTGTCCCTGCAGACCTCAGCCACAAGATAAAGCATCCCGAGCTCATGGGCTGCACTGAGACTCTCAAAGCAGCTCAGTTCTTACAACTCCTCATTACATAAGCATTACCATCCTTCACACACACAGCACAGACTCTGGGTGGATTGTCACACAAGGTCCCATAAGAAGTGGACGAGAGAATATTCAAGATCCAATCGGGCCATCTGGAAGCTCCCTCCACTTCTGACCATAAGTGGGAGCATCTCCTCCTTCAGTGCCTTCAGTCACCATCCCGCATTCATTCCAGTCATGGGATTCTGGATCCTGGAGCTCCGAGGCACAGGTGGTGTGACACACGACGAGAACTCCAGGTTGGCTTGGCTTGGGTGGGTTGGCCTTTGAGGGGAGACCTTTTCCCTAACACCTTGGGAACTGTGACTGGTAGTCCCCAGGCCCGTCACCTGCCCACCAGAAGTGGTTACTAAGGGTGCTGTGGACCTTAGGGGCCAGCCACGTGCCTAGCTGCAAGCAGCATGTTCTTCCCACCTGTTCAAGAGGGTTCTCACCAGGGCAGCAGAGCCCCGGACTTCCCACAGTGCCTTTCTCTTCGGACGTGGCAAATGGGCATTTCTGACTAATCACAGCAGCTGCTCTCTGCAGAGGAAAGAGAGTGAATCACTCTAAAGGAATTCTCAAGCCTCCAGAGAGGAAAAAAAAGGAAAAAAATAATTTTCATTCTCCTTGCCCCACCCTCTCTGTTTCACTCCTCTCTTCCTCTCTTCACCTTCTTTAGACCTTTCTCCCTCTGTCTCTCTGACTTTCCCTCTTGCTCTCGCTCTGGGCACCTCTGTTTCTTTCTCTGTTTCTCTTGCATTTCTGTGTCTCTCATTTACATTTTCTTTTGAGATCAGGGACAAACTGGGTCCCCAAGGCGCGGCCTCTCATCGGGGACTGGGGACAGGCCATAGCTGAGGAAGGGGAGGTGTCACAGAGGTGACAGCAAACTGTTCAGTGTGCTGCTTAGGAAGTCACACCTGTCTCACCCACCTTCTTCACCATGGCTTGGCTGACCCCTGGGGACAAAGGTTGTCTGGGGTGCAGAGAGAGGAGTGTGAGGTTGAGGCTGACAGGCTGGAGGAACCAACCTGCTGGGGTTCCTGTTTTGCAGGAAACCACAAGAGCAGGCTCTGTGTTCTCAGCAGACTCAGCTGCTCTGTGGAACGTGACAAGGCTTCATTGACGTCACTGCAGGCCCTCAGGGATGGCCGTGCTCATTTGTAGGTGGCAACCCAGGGACTGCACTGTCTTTACTGAGTTGAGACATGGGCAGAGGAAACCCAGGCCATCCCCATGGGTATACCTCAGGCAGCCCTCACCCCCAGATGGGGCTCTATGTCAGTGAGGTCCTAGGAGTGCATTCCTTCTGTGCTCCTTTTGTCCATGGGTCTAAGAGAGGTGTCAAGGCAGCAACAGGCAGTGAAAGGGGCATCTGCTGAGTGTCCTTTGAAAATACCAAGTATACCATAGGAGTGAATAAGGGCAGTTAGATGAGACACCTAGGCCTCAATGAGAAATCATGAACACCTGCTTTTTATTAAAAATATATCATTTAAATGCATTTTTCCTATTCATGAAGCTTTATTTTTCCCTCAAGTGCAACTGTCTGCTCTATAATACCCTGACAGTGTATTTTCAGGCACAGTAAATATTTTGAATAAGGCAGTCATCAAATTTCCACTTTGGAGGTTATTTCTAGACTCTGTCTCATGCTTCCATGAAGATGGCTCATTTCTTCCTGAAGGGGCTCTTGCTCTTTTTCATTCCTCTCCTTCTTTTCTTTTCTTTTTTTTTTTTTTAAAGGAAGAATGACTAGCTAGCTCATTATACCCATTTCTGCAAAGCTGGGAAGGGTCTCCTCCCTTTCCATTTTAAGTGATGTATTTCATGGCAATGGTTGAAGCTGGTTGGAAGGAGATGGGAAGCTGTAAGAAACCACAGCAGGAGAGTACGTGATCTGTAGAAGAGAAAATGTAATTGACGGAACTCTACTTTCACACTCAGTGACCTGCATCCATCTTGGGGCCAGCACTATCCCAGGGCAGAACCGTGGAGCTGTAATTTCTATCTTTGGGATCTTGCTGCCTCGTCCTCTCCAATTTTGGAATCGCTTGCTTTACTTTTCCTGAAGGGATATTGACTATCTACTGTTTACATGTTGCTAGGGCTCTAGAAGAAGTCTTAAAGGGGTCTTCTTGTTGTGTTGAGTGACAAAGGGTCTGTCCTAAGGTCTGTTCTTTGTTACAGCTATTTCACATGTGAATCAGGACTACTGTGCAGAAGAAGAGGAAGAGGACTGCATGGTTCTCTTCACTGCTGGGTCGCATGGACATGTGAGATAGCCCTCTGTGTTCTTGGATGGAGGAGACCCATGCATCAGCCCAGGCATTGGAATTGAACTTGATGGTACTTTCAGATAAGCCTGTCGATATGAGAAAGTTAATTTAATTTAACTAGACTCTACATCAATGCCATCGAGGCAGTAACAGATATGCCATGAGGAGGCAGCACTGCAGGTGAAAGATGCATCACACACACACACACGCTCTGGAGCTGTGTAGCAAAGGTGAAGCTCATACACGTTGAAGATACAAGGCACAATTTAGCAGGTGCCATAAGAAAAGCTCAGAGGCTACGGGAGTTCAATGAAAGACAGACGACAAAAAGAAAGATTTAAGCAGGAGGTGGTTTTTGCCTTGAGGGCTACAGAGCATTTCAGTGGGCACAGGAACCAGGTTATGGATGATCTGGCCTGGTAGACTAAAGAATTTGGCTCTGTCTCCTAGGTTAAGAGAAGGAATGCCACATGCACTGCTCATCTGCCACCACTCATCTCACTCCCATACATACTCCTGCCACACAATAATGCCAGGAATTGAATGTGGCCCTTCCTTCTGGCCTGAGTATGGCCTCAGAATCCATGTGCTTCTCAGCATACAAACATGAAAATACCCAGTGTCTTGTGGCAGCCACGGAGGTGCCCATTTGGGTCTGCCTTCAAGGGAAACTTTTGCAAGGAGCACAGTTGACTGACACCCTCCATCAGCTACACCTTTGGATCCTTCATGGTGTCCACACCTGGTCAGACTGTTCCCGGCCAATGAGGAGGCATAGCAGGGCTACTGGAACTGGGCATCTCCTCAGGGATGCCTTTTTATGGGCAGCTTTGGCTCAAGGAATCCCCATCACTCTGGCCAGGACTCACTGAGCACTACTCTGAGGACTGAGGCTCTCCGCACTCAACTCTTGCTCCCTCCCCTGTGCAGCTGTTAGACCTGCATTGTTTGAAGGCCTCCCCTTACTCAGGCTCCCACTCCCACAATCTTCTTAGGCACTACTCCTTCAAAATTCTTACACCTTTTTTTTTTTTTAAAGATTTTATTTATTTATTTGGCAGAGAGAGGGAGAAAGAGAGTGAGCGAGCACAAGCGGGGGCAACAGCAGGCAGAGGGAGCGGGAGCGGGAGCGGGAGCTCGATGTGGGGCTCCATGCCAGGACCCTGGGATCATGACTTAAGTGAAGGCAAACGCTTAACAGTCTGAGCCACCCAGGCACCCCAGATCTCTTACACCTTTAACCCCACCTTGGTGTTTGCTTCTGGGAGGACCCAAACTGACACAAGACCACTCTCGATTGATTGAGCTGCATTTAAGTCAAAACCTTTTTGCCATTTCTGCTCTTGAGAATGGGAATCCATCGACAATTTGGAGACAGGGGAATGACCTGACTGGAGCTATCTAGTGCGTGCAAATGTATTCCACTAGTCAGGGAGACCAGGTCGGGGCCTGTGGCAGTAGTTCAGGTGGGAGAGGCCTGGACTAGGACAGTAGAGTGGGAATCAGAAGGGGGGTACAAGTGACGCTGCCACATTTATGTACCTGAATTGACTGCTCTTATCACCTGTGTCCCTCCTACCCGTGTGGAGAAAAATGATACATAGTGGCACTTAGAGGAAAGAGCACTGATGTAGAATTCAGGAAGCCTGGGCTCAGCTCCATCACTACTAACTAGGCACCCAGGAAATGACTGCGATTCTGAGCTCAGCTTGTGTCACCTGTGAATGGACACTGTGGGTGGGACAACCTGATCTTGAAATGCCACTCCTGTCTCACATGCTCCCCTTCCTCTTTAACCTTGTGGTAAAAAATACATATAGCATGACGTTTGCCATCTTACCCATTTCTTTCTTTCTTCTTTTAAACGATTTTATTTATTTATTGAGAGTGAAAGCGTGCGCGTGAGCAGGGGGGTGCAGAGGAAAGAGAGAAGCAGACTTCCCCCTGAGCAGGGCCTGACATGGGGCTCAATCCCAGAACCCTGGGATCATGACCAGGCATATGTTTAACCAACTAAGCCACCCGGGCACCCTCCATCGTACCCATTTTTAAATGTACAGTTCAAGGGTGTTAAGTACATTCATGTGTGCAACCATCTGTCTCCGGAAGGATTTTCTTCTTGAAAAATGAAGCTCTATACCCATAAAACATGAACTCTGCATCCTCTCCCCAATTTCTCCTGCCAGACCCTGGAAACCGCTACTCTCTGTCTCTATGAATTTCACTACTCTAGATACCTAGCATGAGTAGAATCATACAGTGTTTGTCCTTTTGTGACTGGCTTATTTCATGTGGAATGACGTCTTCAAAATTCATCCATCTTGTAGCATGTGTCAGACTTTCCTTTCTTTTTAAGGCTGAATAATGTTCCATTGTAAGTCTGAACCGCATTTTGTTTATCTATTCATCCATTAATGGACACTGGATTGCTTCCACCTTTTGGCCATTGTGAGTAATGCTACTGTGAACACAGGTGTGCAAATACCTGTTTGAGTCCCTGCTTTCAATTCTTTTCCTTGTGTACTGTGATATTGTGATTTATAACAAGAAATATATATTTATTTGGTCTTCATCCGAGTTCTTGGCACAAAGTTCATCCTAAAGACATTGGAATTTTCTAAGTGACAAGAGAGAAAAAGGTGTCTTTTGTTATGTTAACGAGGTGACTTTTGGAATGCCTCTAGGTAACAGAAAGAGGAGAGCTGGTTGCCAAGGGAACCAGCTGCGTTAGAGAGTTGGAGCTTTCAGTCCCCTCACACCCCTGCCTCTGGAGTGGGGAGAAGGGCTGGAAGTTGAGTTCAATCACCAATGGCCAACAATTTAATCAATAATTTCCATGTGATAAAGCCTGCATAAAACCCCAAAAGGATAGGGTTCCAAGAGCTTCCAGATTAGTGATCACTTGGAGATTGGAGGAGAGTGACACACTTAGAACATCACGGAAGCTCTGAGCTCTTTATCCATACCCTGCCCTGTGCATCTCTTCCATCTGGCAATTCCTGAGTTAAAACCCATTGTAATAAACCAGTAATCAACTAAATAAAATGCTCCTCTGAGTTCTGTGAGCTGCTCTAGCAAATTAATTGAACCCAAAGAAGGGGGTCATGGGAACCTTCAATTTATAGCCCTTAGATGAGAAGCACAGTGACAACCTGGACCCATGATTGGTGTCTGAAGTAGGGGCAGAAGGCAGTCTTGTAGGACTGAGACCTTAACTTGTGGGATCTGATCCTATCTCCAGGTGGACAGTGTCAAAAGTGAGTTAATTGCTTGGTGATATTAAAAAAAAAAAATGGTGTGGGAAACAAAGGCAGAAGAAAAATTACTAAATTTCCTTACTACCTAGAGCCTACTGAAAAGTCCTTGAAACAGTACTTGAGACAGTGATATTCCTCGAGGAACTCAGCTACCTTGATGTTGATACTTTGCTAAGGGCAAAAGGCGATCCTAACCTGACTCCACCCCTCCAATCCTGTATGTCTACTTTAAGGTATAAAAATTCCTTTGGGAACTTCCTTTATCTCTAAACCTTCTGAGATGCGAGATGCGTTTTGGAAATCATCCCCCAAGCATTTGGCCAACCGATATACATCTGAAGGGTCTCATGACAAAGGTTTTATTAGACGGTAATAAATGACTTTTCCCAACAATAGCTAGCGCCCTCAAGGTCCAGGAAACCTTGAAAGTATATAATGGGCCATTCCTCACGACCCCAGGGCAGCTCTTTCTGCCCTTGGTCTTGTCCCAGTGCTTTAATGAAACCACCTTTTTGCACCAAAGATGTCTCAGGAATTCTTTTCTGGCCATCGGCTTCGAACCCGAACGTCATCTTTCCCTAACATCATCAAAAAGATAAATCATAGTTAGAGTCAAAATCCTAATACCCAGATGTAGAAATGCTGGAGCACATTTTAAAGCAGTATATTCCCAAACTTTCCAACAGGGTACCCATAACAGCCATTATGAGTGAATTCATACACCAGTCGCTACCGAGAATCGGCCAACAGATCACAGTCTTTTAAAAATTCACATAAATGTTGGCATTCTGCACCACATTGTATCCTTGTTTGCTTTAATATAAAAGTGATGTTTTCAGTTACACCCTAGCTGAAGGAAAATGTTACTCTCCAGAGCACAGGGAAGTCCTGTTCCAAGGCGTGCCCGCTTGCCCCGTGGTTTCCTCAGGCTCCACATGACGGCGGCATCCAGTTTGATGAGCACACAGAACTTGATTGTCTTTAAGACCCCTTCTAGCTCTCACATTCTATGAATGATGTAAAACAGCACCCTCCCAGGGGAGTCTTCATATTAAACAAAGACGAAGTTAGAGAAGGACTCATGTTATTAGCCAAGGGAATGAGTCACTAGAGATGGGAGCTTCAGGCGTTCACGTGTCTGGGATGGAGACTGGAAATGGAGAGAGGAACATTTCTAGAGCTGAAACGTCAGAGGCTCAGCCCCTGGTGGGTCTGCACAAGAGGAGCCTTATATTAGGAGAGGCTGAGTCCTCTCTGGGCTTGTTTCCCAGCTTCCAAAGCTCTGAGGGGTTCTAGAAGATTATCTGGGCTATGACTCATCCATATGTTACCACAATAGAGAAGTAGTTAACCCTGTTACATGGATGCCATGGGGAATTACTGAAGAATCTCTCAGTGGATTCTAAGTTGGATTTCAAGTTTTCTGAATTGATGGATTCTCCTCTGGGGGTGTTTATGGGCTGAGTGGGACGTGTGTGACCAAGGAGCGGTCATAGATCAGCAGAGTCTCTCTGTGGCTCAGTAGCAGCCAGACTGGGAGAAGACCCTGAGAAGATACCGTAACAATGCATGCAGGCGTCCCTAGGTCTTATCCAAGGAAACAGGAGCAAGGAGCTGTTGGAAACACTTCCAAATCAATTTAACCCATACTGTAGCTGCCACTTTCCATTGATTTTGAACCTATGGCCAGAGCTGACAATGAACTGCTTTGCATTTCCCTGCTTTTGATTTCCCCTGACAGCCTGTGGTAGATGTGCAAACAAGTGGGGGACAGGAGGAGGGAGGAAAGCAAGGGAAAAAGTGAAGGGAGAGCCAGGAAAGGCTTAGGAAATCTCCCAAGTGAGTAAATAGTCCTTGAATGAGTGAGCGGTCACCTTGACATGAAGTCTGTTGAGGGAGAGGAATGGAACTGAAAATCAAAATGAACATAAATTATTAATTAATTAATATTAATTCCATATTTCATTATTTTCACATCCTCGGGGTGTGAGGAAGGCCTACACTCTCATGATATTGGCACACAAGTAGACTCATGCTCAGGAGAGCCCTCCCAGATTCCCTTTCAGGAATGAAGGATCTGTTCCCCCAGCTGCTGGAAGTGTCACCAGCAGACAGTCTTCAGCTGCCAGCTCTCTTCTGGAAATAACATGCTGAAGAGAGCTGCTTTGCCCAAGGTCATGGCCCCTTCCCAAGGCTGGCTGCATACCCAACACGATACAGGACGAAACTTGCAAGAGGCAGAGAGAGGGAAGACAGATCAGAAGTGGCCTTTGGTTACTGACAGGCAACTCTTGCAGTGGCTGTGAGGTGGGTGGTATGAGCCACAGACCTTCCAGGGATAGGACTGAGGGTGCGGCATGGGTAGCAGCAGGAGAGGCCACCAAGACAAAGGCTGATAGTCTGCAGAAGAACATCCCCAGGGAAGCCAGGGCAGGGCAGTGGACCACGGACGCCATGTCCCCCTAGTGCCACAAGAACAGGTGAGACCTGGAACATGTGACGCCAGGGAGGGTCAGGAGCAGGGACACCCCGAAGTAACTAAGATGATTCCAAATTGGCAAAGAAACCTTGAACTGACAGAAAAATGACTTAATTGCCTAAGAAGTCACTGATTTATTTTTGCATACCTGTGGCTCTGAACTTCATACCTGCTATATGGTGTTTGCAGTTTGGATGATGCCTTAACTGCTTTCCGTTGCTAGAGAGCAAGTGTATGAGGGCATGCTTGCTAAATTGGGGTCCAAGGCTGACAGAGGCTGGCTTGCAGAGGCCCTGCTTCCTCCTGGGGTGGAAGTCAAGTCATGTTCGCTGCTGGGAATCTGACGCAGCTCTGTAAGCAACCCAACAGAATTCTATTTGCAAGGCTGCGGCTGCCACACAGAGGTCCTGTTCAAATGTCTCTCCAGGAGAACCTTCTGCAGAGAGTATAGCTGACTGACAGCCTCCAACTGATGCACCTTCAGGTCCATCATGGTTGTCACAACAGGCCTCACTTCCCCCGGCTGCCCAGGGAAGTACTAGAGCCAGGTCATTCCCTCCCTCTAGAGGAGTCCCCATTTGGGCAGCTCTGGCTCAGCTGGAACTCACAGAACTGCTCTGAGGTCTGAGGCTCCTCCAGTGCTCCTTCCCTCACTCCCCTCACAGGTGTCAGGCTTGTATATGCTGGATGAAGGCCTCCGCTGTCTATTCCTTCTCCCTCCCCTCCATCACAAGTGTTTCCTCCAAATAATCTTTTGCATGTTTTAATCTGGGCTTGGCACCTGCTTCTCAGAGGACCTTAACTGACATGAAGGAGAAGGAAGAAATTCTCTGGAAATAGCTATATAAGGAAATAAGAAATGACTTGACTATTTTGATCCAGGAACAAGACCTTGCTAGAGAGGAGTAGGGATTCCGAGGGTAGCATGTCATATCTTATTTGAATCCATCCCTGGGCAATTTCCCTGGACTCCTGTCTGGGTTCTGAGGTCAGAGAATATGACACAAAATCTTTCATTAAACTTGTGGCACCTTGGGGGGCCCTCTACCAGAGTGTAACCTGGTGGGACAGAGGGGTCATTCTCCTCAACACTGACCATGAACCCAGCTTAGATCCCTAAGATCTCTAGATGTTCCCAGTGGAGATCCAGCCCCCTCGTCTGTGGCCGCCATGCTGGGGCGACGACCATGCCGCAGGAGGTATAAATCAATGGAACACTAGTTTTTTTTTGATGTTTTATTTCTCTAACTATGTCCCTCCAGCTTCAAAACTTCGTGATTTTATTCAGTAGAGGCCTTGCCACTCTGACCTGACTGCAAAGTCCTCAATATCAGGAATTATGTGGGTGCTTTACTCTAGACCTATATTTCGTTTAACTCACATAGCCCCATGCCCATGGACGTTATAGAAGTACTGTTTAGTGATGGTTATGTTTCCAATTGCTCTTCTTCCTAATAATGAGGGCTGCCAAACACAATCAACACATTCAGAGATTTAGCTAGAAACTGTTTCTTCAAAAGACTAATTTACTGAGTCACAATTACACATCAGACACTGTGGCAGTGATAGGGACAGGCTGGGTGTGGGAATAATGACACAGATGAGTAAGAACCGATGCCTGCCACGAGCTCGGAGCCTGATGGGAAGACAGACAGGAATCAATAGGTCTGATACAATCAGATAGTGCTGGGACCAGAGTACGTTGACGGCACAGGGAGGGGAATGACTAATTTGTCTTGAAATGCTCAGGAAGGATTCGGAGAGAAGCAGTAATTGAACTGGATCTTAAAGGCTGAGTAGGTGTTTGCCAGCTGTCTCCGTCCATTCGGGTTGCTATAATAAAATACCACAAACTGGGTGGCTTAAACAGCAGACATTTATTTCGGGAGGCTGGGAAGTCCCAGATCGAGGTACCAGCTGATTCCTTTCTTGATGAGGCCTCTTTTCCTGGTTTGCAGATAGCTGTTTTCTTGCCGTGTGCTCCTGGGGCCTCTCCTCAGGGCCTGCAGGTAGAGGGGAGCCAGATTTCTCTGTCCTCTACTTCTTATAAGACCCCTGGACCCTCAAGACCTCATAGAACCCTAATCATCTCCCAAAGGCTCCACCTTCAAATACCATCACACTGGGGATTAGGGCTTCAACGTATGAATTTTTTGTGCAGGGAAAGACAAATATTCAGCCCATAACACTAGCTGACAACAAGGTGTGAGGGGAAGATACCCAAGAAAAGGAGAGAAAGATTCTACAAAGGCAGTGATTCTTTCCCAGAATGTGCTGGAGCACAGAGGCTTAGGGGAAGGTGGCCAGTCATGGATAACAAAGCAGCTCAGCCCCAAATTTTTAAGGCCCTTGAACACTGTCCTAAGGGATCTTGACTTCCTTGGAGGTAACAGAGACCCCTCTAGTGTTCTGTCATATTTTGTGTCTTAATTATAGAAGCACCACTGCTTTATTAAATACAGAAATCTCAATTATTGGCTTTTTGCATACCTTACCCATACTCACTCAGAGACTCCAAGTTATAGAGATCGCCAATCACCCTCTGATTTTTGACTTAGAGATGAAATCACCAGTTTGTTCCTCTTAAATAATATATATTATGCGGAATAGCTTTTTTTTCTGAGAATAAAGGTGATGTTGTTGGTTTTTTTCCTTCTTTCTGAGGTTACAAAGAGCCTGTTATTTAAACCGTGTGTGTTTTCTTAGTTTCCCGGGCTACACATCTAGGTATAAGGACAGTTTCCCAAGAATCGAAACGAAACACTATTTCCTTTGCTCTGCTTCCCCTTACCCAGGGCAGGGTGGGAACCCAGGACCCTCAGATTATTCCCCAGCAGCTTGCAAGTCCCTGGAGGGGATCTGCACATTCTCGGAGCCTCCTCAGCCCCTGTGTGGGGTCCCTGCTCGAAATGACTGGATGAGATGCCCTGCTTCGCTTCAGGAACATTCAGCTCTGCCACAGACTGCACGCTGCGCACCATGGAAACCTTATAGGGAGCTTCGGAGGACTGATTGGCAATTGGTGCTCCCAGTCCTAGAAAGGGATCTGGCCAGGGACAGGAAAAGGGTTGCCGGCAGTGGGGGCAGTGTATGACCCCCAGGGTTTGGGTCCGCATCACCAGGCCGAGTGTGAGCCAATGTGGGGGGGAAAGCAGACAGATTGATTCGGGATTGAGGTGGGTGGGGTGAGCCCCGCTGTACCGGGAGGACAGGCTTTGCAGTGAGGCACTGAGAGGACCCATCCCAAGCCTCAGGTGTGAGAGGAGAGGGAGAGGGTGCAAGACTGGAGTGGAAGAACTGGTTTGGTGAGAAGGAGGAGTGGGGGCGTGGGGGAGGGTCACGGGGCTGGGGGGTTTAATGCCTCGGTGTTTAGATGCCCCGCATCAGAGTGGAGAATCCCACAGAGGAAGTAATGAGGTTTTCAGATGAGAAGTCAGCAGGTCTGCGCGCAACTTTTTATCCCCTGAAAGTGTTTGCTCTTGGAGGTGTGCTCTAAAAAAATGACCACCAGCCTCTTAAGGCTGCGTCTGAGCCCTGGCTTGTCTGAGACCACCGAATTCATATGGCCAAGCCAACATTTCATCTGCAATGCTGTTACTGAAAAGCAAAGCCTCTTCCTGATGTGCGAACCAGGGCTTTCTCTGGATGGGCTCCCAGCTCTGCAGAGACACTGCCACCTGGGGCCAGCTGGCCACAGGGCAGCACACAGCAGCGGGGGATGGCCTCCCTGGCCTCTTGGGATTGGCAGGGCTGGGACAAGGCCACCTGTAGGGACCAGCCTTGGTTATCCCAGGGCAGTGCCCGAAGGCCGGGACAGGCCCGTGGGAGGGCAAGTGAGTGGTCCAATGAATGCTGAGTCATCTTGGATGCCCTGAGAGGCCGCCCTGAAAGCGTGCTCTGTGGCTGGGAGAGGGTGAGTCAGGGCGTCTCCCCTGGCAGAAGTGCTGGGCTGTGGCTGTGTGCTCCACAGTCCTGTGCCTCAGCCACGAGGGTCACTGACTTGTACCCTGGAGGTGAGCAAAGAGCCGGCCAGATGGCTGCTTCTCCTGGCTCAGGACCGGCTGGGGGTTGGGGCGCAGGAGGAACACGCTCCAGATTCAATCTTACCCTCAGCTCTTCTGTGCCCTTTCTCTTTATTTCCTCATCTCCCTGTCTCCCCTTAACATGGTTTAGCAGCTCGTCAGGCTTGAATCGTCATGGGCTCTTGTAGCTGCACGATAAAGTTTCAGCCCTGTGCCTGGCCTTTAGGGGCCTACACGGTGGGGCCCGACCACAAAAGCATCACGTACTGGGACAGCCCTGGTCTAAGGATTTAGTCTGTTCCCAGGGCGATCCTCCAATGCTGTTCTGGGGAGCCCTCTCCTGCAACCGCCTCACACAGTGTCCCCTCTTCTCCTTCTGCTTCCTAAGTTCCTGAGCTTTCCCAGATCTCTCCAGTCTGCAAAAGTAAAGAGCAAAGAATAGGGACTTAGAGACTTACAGATCTAAACTTCATGTCCAGAGTTATCTTGCTATGTAACTAGTCACGGTTCTTCTGCAGCCGTCCTTCTATGATTCCAGCTGTATGCTCTTGTATAAGACACACACCTCTTTGACCTTGTTGCTTCTTCTGCGACATCAGTCTCAGGCTCACCGGAGAAAAAGGATGATATCTTGAGTGCCAAGAATGCATCCTCTTGGTCCCACCCCCTTCTGCCCAAACCCTCTCTCGTTTTATCACTCCCTTGGCACGGAGTGTATCTGGACAATTATAATACATTACCATAATTATAACATTTATTGTTTTATTGTCCTTGTGTTCTGGCTCCCACTGAATTGGTCATACATTTTTCATTCATTCTTTGTCAATTTTTTTGAAAGATTTTATTTATTTATATGACACAGAGAGAGAGATCACAAGTAGGCAGAGAGGCAGGCAGAGAGAGAGGGGAAAGCAGGCTCCCCACTGAACAGAGAGCCCGATGCAGGCTTCGATCCTGGGACCCTAAGATCATGACCTGAGCTGAAGGCAGAGGCCTAACCCACTGAGCCACCCAGGCACCCATTCTTTGTCAATTTTTGTTGGAGGGTCTACTATGTTCCTCTTTTTGTGCTAGGCACTAGGGATTCAAAGAGAAAAAACACTGTTCCTAACAGGAAACCTTGTCTTTGACTTCATTTTGTTTGTAAAGCTACCACAAATAGTTTTTAGGGACAGGCAGAGTAAAAATGAAATATTTCTCCACCTAGTGATATGCTAATAGGTGCCAAATAAACATTTGTTGAGTCCTTAGCTTTGGAGTTTTAGATGAAAAGTGTGAAATGCCTTCATGATATCCTTATTGTTTTATTTCCAAGCTTAATATATACCAGGTGCGACCAAATAGGAAAATCTGGACCTTCAAAACAGAAATGCTAGGAAATGATGGCTCAAGGTCTGGAAGGATTTGCCCCAGGCTTCCTGTAAAAGCCATCAGCCTCATATGGCTCTGTGTGCGTGTGTGTGTGTGTGTGTGTGTGTGTGTGTGCCCGTCCCCTGTGTGCTACAAGAGAAGCATAGGTTGCAGACAGTACTCCAGCCCCTTCAAAGTGAAAAATCCATCAGAAGATAATTGACTACAGTCTAGAGAGTCTAATGTAAGTCGATGGGGAAATAAGATTCCGTTTACAAAGATTTGAGTTACAAGCCAATTGTAAGGCACAAACCCCTCACCCAAAGTCAGGTTACCTCCTATTCCCCGGCCTCGTTCCAGTGGAGCCTTACATTGCATGAAATTCGAACTGGTTCTGTGACAAGTATAAGAACTCTTTGACCCACTATTTCTGAATCACCGCTGGACAATAATACATGGCCAGCACTTTAACGTGTCCAGCTTCTCTCTGTGCAAGAGCTCCAGCAGTTCCAACCATGCCCTTCTCCCCTTGTCCCTCAGGCTCCACATGTGTCCAGCTCCCTGGACAGAGACCCGTGTTGATCTTTTCTCTGTAGATTCTTATGGAGCTTCACAGAAGCACAAGAACCCCATTAATAAGCCGCACTGCATCACCAGCCTTACTGAATACCCCACTGTCCGGTGGGCAGACTTTATGGGCCTGGAGTCATGGATCTATCCGGGGTCTCCCTGTTGCTCCTCCCTCCCTATCAAATTCTTGGGTCTGGGGTTATGGCCCTTTGGGGATTATCTGCCCCTGCAGGCTGGGCGAACTGTCCGTGAGTGACATGAGCTTATGACCCTTTTGTCTACAATCCACAGCCACCCGGATAATTCCCTGCGATCCTTCGTTCTGTTGTTTCACCAGATGCCGTGTGTCACCTACAGCTGTCCTTGTAACGACAGCGGTAATTAAACTTTGCATTTCTGCAGAAGCTGTACAACCTACAAGGGGCTTTCACGTGCATTGTCCCCTTCAGGCTCCCACGTGACCCTGGTGTTTCTCTGTCTGTAGACCTTCGGTGGCCCCTGTTGCTTGCAGGATGGAGTCCAGGCTCCTTACCAGGGGTGGCATTCAAGGCTTTCCTGGCCATGGCTGTCGTGAGCCCCCTTGAGTGCCTGCCCATCTCACCAACCACTCCCTACCCCAGTACACCCAACCGCTGGCAGCTCGCAGCCACACATCCCCCTCTCCTCCCCGGCAGCTTGGCTTTTGCTGGCGCTCTGGCCTCACGATCTCCTCCACTTTGCTTTGACCTTCCCTTCCCGCCCCAGCCTCTGGCAGCCCCCGCCCATGCTAGGGCCCCGTCTCAGAGCTCAGCGTATTCAGCGCCTGAGGGGTGAGGAGGGTGCGTGGTTTCTTTATTGTGATAAAACACGTGTAATAAACAGTTGGCCATTTTGGTCCCATTTAAGTGCACAGTTCGGGCATATCAGGGAATTACATTGTTGTCATTGCGGCATCACTGCCTGTTTCTACAACATTTTTGTCATCCCACACGGAAACTGTACCCATTTGCATTAGTCTTCTAAAGCAGCCGTAGCAAAATACCCCAGGCTTACCCAACAGGTATCTATTTTCCCCCAGTTCCGGAGGCTGAAGTCCAAGATCCAAGGGTTATCGGGATTGGTGTCTGGGGAGGACTCTCTCCTCGTTTGTAGATGGCTCCCTTCTCACTGTGTCCTCACATGCCCTGTTCTGTGTTCACGTGTGTGGGGGAGAGGAGGGCAAGGGACAAGGCGGGAGAGAGCGAGCAGGGGTGGGAGGGGAGAGCAAGCTCTGGGGTCTCTTCCTCTTTTTTTGTTCCTTCCTCTTCTTAAAAGGATACCAGTCTTGTCAGATTAGGGCCTACCCTATGGCCTCATTCAAGCTCAGTAATCCCCCTAAAAGCCGCACTGCTGAAAGAGTCTCACTGGGGATAAAAACTCGGGAAGAGGAGACATAATTCAGTCCCTAACACCATTCAAGAATAACTCCCCCTCAAAAATATCACCATTCGGCTTTCTGCACTATCAATCTGACAACTTCCATATAGGAGGAATCATACAGGGTCTGTCCTTTTGTGACTGGTTTATTCAAAGAGTATCATGTCCTCAAGGTACATCCATGTTATGGCACATGTCAGAATTTCCTTTCTTTTTAAGGTCAAATAATACTCCATTGTATGTATGTAACCATATTTTGTTTACCCATTCATCTGCCAATGAAACTCTTATGTTTTACAGGCTCTGTGTTTGTCTCTGTCCTGAGGTTGGAAACCTGGCCAGATACTTCTCTGCAACCACGTGTCAGACACCGTTGTTGTCTCAATAAATGTTGAATGAATGAGTCAATCAACGGGCATACTGATCCTCACCATACCCTCCAAGTTAGGCAGGCTCCTCTGTTACTACTTTCATTTTATAGATGAAGAACCCAGATGGGGAAAGGTAAAGGGACCTTCAAATCAAATCAAATTTGATTGCCTTTCTCATCTTACTGGTCATTATACTCAATAGAAATCATCCTGTTTTGTCCAGACCTCGTGCCCTGTTTTAGACCTCAATCACAGAGCTTCATTATTACCAGGGTACCTAACTACCAGGCAGAGAAATCGTGTAGCTTTTAGATGAGGCAGAGGCAATGCCAGTGATCTTCTGGGCCTGCAGATGAGCAAGCAGTCAGAGCCCGGACTCCATTATGGTACAAGGCCCTAAATCAGTGGTTCTCAACCAAGGACACTTTTGCTCCCCAGGGGACATTTGTCAATGTCTAGAGACGTTATTGATTGCCATAACTGTGGGGCACATACCACTGGCACTTAGTAGGTAGAAGCTAGGGATGCTGCTAACTTCCTACAATGTGCAGGCCACCCCCCTTACAAAGAATTATCTAGCCCAAATGTCAATAATGCATAGATCGAAAAACCTTGTCCCAAAAGGAGTCATCAGAAACTAAGTAGTATCAGCATCGGGGAAACAAACAGACGGGCCTGGAGGCCTCTTGGAGAGAAGCGGATAGCAGACTTCTGAGGAGCCGTACCAGGCTGCCGATATCCAAAGGCCCCTAGCAAGTCCTGAATGACTTACTAACAGAGTAAACCTAATGGTTTGGTGAGTCCTGGAGCCCTGGGGATTTTGGGAGATAAGAGTGGCAAAATGGGTAAGTACCTCCTCCAGGTTCTTGTGATATTCTGCCTGGGTTGCCTTCAGGGATGAAACATAAAAATGATATACATAAACTATGCCAGAAGATAGACATGGGAGTGCAAAATAATGCTGAATGGGAAAAAAAAAGCAGGATGTAAAATGCCATGTGTGCGCTAGTACATCTATGTTCAAATATATATTAATGTACATAGGGAAAGATAAAGTTTGTAATAATAGAGTCCATATTCAGTTGGGATCTTTGTAAAATTTTTACTTTAAAAATTTATTATATAAATACACACTTAGAATTTCAAAAATCTAGAGTGTAGCCCTTCTTTCAGATGAATAGGTGCCATTCATTGGGCTCTTACAGTTACCCAGGCACTGTGCTGGGCACTTTGTAGACATAATCACATTAAACCCTAAATAACCAATAAGGCAGGCAGTAGTGTGCCTATTTTTCAGATGAGAAACCTGAAATTTGGTAATTATGTGACTGATCAGGGTCACAAAATAGCAAACGTTGGGCTGGGATGTTCACCAACTTCCCCGTGCTGATTTCAGGGTTTGTGGAATATGCCATGCTACCTGTGGGATTTGGTGGTCTAACACTATGGCCAGTTTTATCAACAGGTAATATGGAGTTCCCAGTATGCTTCACTAACTCCTGTTTGCAATTTGATAGCCATGAAACTTGTTGGTATTATCTCTAGACGTCTGTGGTCATGAACCTGTAGATTTTAACTTTCATGGGATATGATGGTTTGTCTTTAACTCATTGATATTACGAAATGTATTGGGTATCAATCATTTCACAAAACCAAAAGGAATTATAAATCTCCACAAAACAGAAGTAGATGAAGATGTCCTTCCAAAACGTGATCTAGTCTTAACTGTAAATCATTCAAATTGTCTATTGCCATACTGTAAAAATAGTTTAAAATTTGTCAGAGAATAAGATTTTATTTCTGTCCTCATTTTTCTTTTTTCTTTTTTAAAGATTTTATTTATTTATTTGAAAGAGAGAGAGAGCACAAGTAGAGGGAGGGGCAGAGGGAGAGAGAGAAGCAGACTCCCTGATGAGCAGGGGGCCTCAATCCCAGGACTCCAGGATCATGACCTGAGCGGAAGGCAGATACTTAACTGACTGAGCCAACCAAGGACTCCCTTTCCTCATTTTTCATTGATGACCTAATATTTCAGGTTTTTGAAATGTAAACAACACAGTGTTATTATTTTATGGGACTCTGATCATAAAGTTAGGGCTCAAAGGTTATGTGTTTGCTGTGACAGGGTGTGGGACCAGGCAATGTATCTTCCTGTGAGCTTACTGAACACAAAGAGATTCCATTTGCTCTGTGGGTTATTGTCTTGGGTTAGGGTGCCCTGGAGCAGAGCCTGAGGCAGGGATTTGGTGCACAGTATTTAGCATGGGAGTGTTCTCTAGGAAGAACTATAATGAAGCGAGGGAAGTGGACTAGGGAAGGACAAGGGAGCAGGGATGTGACTCCCTTCCACAGTGCGGAGCTCTGGAACATAAACATCACCCCAGGTTTGTCTTCCACTTAGGCAAAGGAACCAGCCTTTTATACTTTCCCCTGACAACCAGTCATTAGTGTGGGCTGACCACCCCCTGCAGATGGGGGTGTAATCTCCCCAGCAAGAGGCCACCCCTGAACCCAGAGCAATTAGCAGCCAAACTCCCTGGGTGAGGGGTGGGAAAATGTGAGTACACTGAACCAAGGAAGAGGATAATCATGAGAGTACCAAGGATATCTATCAAAATTCTTTTTTTTCCCCTAAGATCAAGTTTTTCCAAAGAACACTGTTATAAAAGATTAATCTATAAAGCAAGAATTAAACACACAGGCAAGTACACTTAGATAGCTTCTTACTAGGTTTCACTGTTATAATTCCTGTTTTTACCTTATTCCTGTTCATAGATCTTAATGAAAATATACTTTTGTCACTTATTTCAACATGAAACCCAAATTCATATATAAGACCCAGGTCTTCAAGTATCTGGAGACCTCATTCGATTTTAATAACTGCTGCTTTGAACTTCCTTAGCCAGAGGAACTAGATTGGCCTGGTCTGGCTCCTTCTACCGGGTGGTGTTCAGGACCCTTGCCACTCAACCCAGACTCTTGTTTTCTTGGCATAGAAAGAAAGCAAGCGTTGGGGACAGCACCTCTTCCTTAGCCCCATGCTCTAGTTTTCTGCCAAATATAGTAAAAGAAAGAGCTTAATCCCATCAGGCTTCCCTAGCCAGCAGTGAGAGTCCCCCAGCTGTCTTCATCAATCCAAAGAAGCTTCCCCAACACCCAAACATCTCTTCATGTTTACCTCTAATATTCCATTCAGTAGAGAAAATCATCCATCCTTCCTGGCCTCTTGCCTCTCACCAAACTAGTAAGACTCTGGTAAGAGCCAAAATTTACCTATGACGATCCCCATAGCAACAGTTTCTTTCCTGACACTAGTGCTTTCAGTTAACTACTGTTACAAAAATCTCAGTTTGTACCAGAACATTACTTTTTAAAACACATTTAAATAGAATTTGACAAGGGTTTTATATAGAGCGATAAAGCAGTTTTACCTCAGTGCTTCATAAATATCTAGATGTGGTTTATGATTATGGTCCTTAATTTACTCCATAATCATCATCATCAACCTAACGATATGATGAATGACACAGAGGTCGGTGTGAAGATTTATATATTTAAGATGTAAAAACGTTTAGAGAAAATGATACCATGTGAAGAATCTTCACGGATGAAGATTTGAGGAGTGAAGTGGAGTATCAAGACCTGAATGATAAGTTTGTAGTGGGTTTCTCTATTTCCCACTTGTGCCACCACATGAAAATGCTGCTGCCATATTTTTATCTACCAATAAAAGTGACAGAGCACTTTTCGTCAAGTAGTGAGTTTCCATCATCTGTTCCTGCTTTGGGGCCATCTGCAAATTCCATTTGGACACCATCACTATCTATCACATCACATCGTAGCTTAAAAATGTACCAATCAGAGACAGCTTGTGGCTGAACTACTGGCAATGACAGAGATTGACCAGGCTGGCCAGCACAGGGATACTTCTATGTTCTCAGACACTCATTTTGTGGGGCACTTCACTCATGTGCACCACCTGTAGTTACTGCTGCCAAGTCTGCCCCAGAAGAAGCCATGAAATGAAGAGTGGCCAAGAGGTTGGTTTCATGGTTAGTAAGCAAGGATATGAGCTAATGTGTATCCACTATATAAAGGATGGTCCTCTAAATCCTCGAATCCTTTTCATATGCATGTGGGAATCAATAATAAAATTCATACAGATGGACAGTGAATGTAGTTTAGGGGAAAGCAAGAGGCATTTTATAAGGTCAAGAGCCTGCCAGCCAAGGACACTGGATTCCTGTTGGAGCTCTAATCAGTTTCTCTCCAAAACCAATATTCTCACTTACCTGATAGTTGCATCTAACCAAATAGAAGGGTAATTCTCCTGTTGGGGTCCTGAAAGCTCAACCACATGCTCTGTCTGGCATCCAGGGAAGGAAGAGCCTCCCTCTGGTTAGGAATCCTTTTGGGGGGCACTGGGTAATAGCAGGGAGAGGTCCTTCCCTCTAGTGCTTGAGAAATGAGGATATGAATGAAATCAAGGATCCTGGGCTGGGAGATCTCCATAGCAACACATTCCTGCTCTAACCCTTCTTGGTCCAAAACTTCCAAACCACAGATCTGTGAGGTGGGAGGATGTGCTTATTACAAAAAGATACTCTTGCCTCTTCTCTTTTTTCAAATCCTACCACCTACCCCACCAAGCCCAGATGTATAAGCATGCCCCAGGTGTCCACATGCACACATATACCCATAGATCTTAAAGGAGAAACTCCTTCCAGGCTTCTGACTCTCAGGTCAGGTATCTTTATCCCAAAAGACCTCATGTGATGAGGAAAGAGCATTAACAGAGTCATTATTTGTAAACACAGTAGCTATTTCAAAAGCAAAACAGGGAAGTAATTTCTTCCCATAATGATGGCTCTGGATATATTGGAGGAGGACAGTCCATCTCTGTGTTTGCCCTATCCCTAGTTGCATGGGCAGTAAACCCTGGAAACCTACAAAGACAAGCCAAACAACACTTGCTAAACTTCTGGAAGGTGCTGGTAGCAGGGTGGTCTTGAACCATATTGTGAAGATATAAAACCAGCAGTGTCTATGGAGTGGGGGAGTCCAGTCAAGCAAAGGAACAAACCTGGGCAAAAATGGGGAGAAGAGTGCAGCTGGCAATTCCACAAGTCACCAGCAGATAGAGGAATGTCTAGATTGCTCGGTTTCAGACTTAGCATGAATCAGAATCATCTGGAAGACTGAATCCTAGCATCACTTGCGGACTTGCTAGAGTCCCAAATCTTGACACCAGCAAGTAACCTCATCTGGTGGAGCCTCCTAGACTGATAGTTGACTTTTACACAAGTAGACTGCTCTATGAGCACATCTTATTCCCTAAGCACTCTGGAATATATAGTGAGTGTTGATGCTTCTACTCTGCTAAGGAGGAAACTGACCCACAGTAGGTCATTGGCTCACCTAAGGTCACCCAGCACATTAGCAGGAGTTTCAGAATTGAACCCAAAGCTCCTGAGTCATGACCCAGTGACAAACCTCATTTCACCATGTGGCTCTTTGTGGCTATAAAAAGATCCATCTCTGGCGAGAGCCTCCTCCAACATTTGTTGAGATAAGCCAAGTACAGGGCACTGTGCATGTGCCTTAACTGGGCAGTGAGCCACCAGCCGCCTGGCAGGAAGTGTGACTGTCCAGAAGAGAAAAAAGGAGGGAATGCCTCAAGGAGGAGGTGTAAAAGGAAGCCTTGTCCTTGGGTAGCTGAAGGTCAGATCAAGACATGACACAGCAATTCTATGGAGAAAATCTCTTCTTTGATTGCACAACTGTTTATAACATTTGCCAGTTTTCTTGATGTAAGTATGAGGTCACTGGACACAGAATTGAGAAGACAAGTGCACAATCAGCTCCAGCCCGCCACTGCCCCAACCTCACCTCCCACTCCCCATCTTTAGGCAAGGAACATCAATTTGTACTAATGGTGAATTTTCCATCCAGAGCTAATCATGTGTGATGCCCATCCCAAAGAAGTAAGGATTCTAATGCCATGGTAGATGAAGTGGCGTGAGTATTATCTTTGTTAAGTTATCCCTGGAAATAAATACAGCCTTACCATTACAACATCTGCTCCACAGTTTAAAGATCAAGGGCATGACACTGGCTGGGTTTTAATCATTGCTTTGTTACTTACTAGGTCTGTAAACTTAGGCATTTACTTAAATTCTCTGTGCCTTAATTTCCCTCATCTAATAGGAATAATAATAATATAGATCTCATAGGTGGTTATGATTCTTAAACTGTTTAGAAGATATAAAGCACTTAAAATAGTGGCTGGTACAAGTAAGCCCCCAATAAATGTCACATATCATTACTATATGTTGATGGATGAAAACTACTTCTGTAAACACATGGGGAAGGTGAGGGAAGTTGCACTTAGATCATTCTCACATATAGTGAGGATCAGGAAAACACATAGAGAATGATAGATCCTCATTTCTGAAAAAGGGTGTTGAAGACTTTGAGTCCAAGCTCCCATCCAATGAGGAAATCCCTTCTGCTACACCAATTTCTTTTTTTTTAAATTCAATTAGCCAACATATAGTACATCATTAGTTTTTGATATAATGCTCAATGATTCATTAGTTGCTACACCAATTTCTGCTGGAACATCTCCAGTAATAGGATATCCTTCTCAAGGCTACTTCTTCTACTGTTAGCCTATGTGTTAGCCTCCCCAGTTCTGAATCAAAAACAACCTCCACGTGCCCTCCTTAATACCCTGTGATGAGCACTAGGTGTTTTATGTAACTAATGAATCGTGGAACACTACATCAAAAACTAATGATAGAAAACATGAACATGATAGAAACATGATAAAAAAAATAAAAATTAATTAATTAATTAAAGAAAGTAACCTCTAGGAATGCACAGTTCACTGCTGCTAGTTGGTCCTGCTGGAACCACATGGAAAAGTTTGATCCCTTGGCTCCCTAAGGAGAAATAAGTTCAAATTCCTGGATTACCAACAGCAGTAACACTCCATTAACCAGTTCTAAATGCAAGATACACTAGTTCACAGAGTTGAGTGACTGAAAGCTAGCTCTCTGAGGATCTCAATACTCAAAACCACTGGACAGCTCCTCAGGCCCCCTGGGTCAGGTACAATTAGATTCCTATTCTGGGTGACTCATTCTCTTCACCATTGGGAATTGCCCAGAGAAGGCTAAAGTGGCCAGGTCAGCTTAAATGTCACCCTTTGGTTCAGGGAACAGAGGGCAAAGGAAACAGTCAACAAAACCAAAAGACAACCGATAGAATGGGAGAAGATATTTACAGATGACATATCAGATAAAGGGCTAGTATCTAAAATCTATAAAGAACTTATCAAACTCAACATCCAAAGAACAAATAATCTAATCAAGAAATGGATAAAAGACATGAACAGACATTTCTGCAAAGAAGACATCCATATGGCC
The DNA here is from genome assembly GCF_963455335.1 of Martes martes. Taxonomy (NCBI): domain Eukaryota; kingdom Metazoa; phylum Chordata; class Mammalia; order Carnivora; family Mustelidae; genus Martes; species Martes martes. The sequence continues at coordinate 127,127,138 of NC_137893.1, forward strand.
AACAGACACATGAAAAAGTGCTCAATAGCACTCAGCATCAGGGAAATACAAATCAAAACCACAGTGAGATGTCACCTTACACCAATAAGAATGGCTTAAATTAACCAGTCAGGAAATGACAGGTTTTGGCGAGGATGCGGAGAAAGGGGAACCCTCCTACATTGTTGGTGTGAATGCAAGCTGGAAAACTATATGGAGGTTCCTCAAAAAGTTGAAAATAGAGCTACCTTACAACCCAGCAATCACACTACTGGGTATTTACCCTAAAGATCCAAATATAGTGATCTGAAGGGGCATGTGCACCTGAATATTTATAGCAGCAATGTCCACAATAGCCAAACTATGGAAAGAATGGAAAGAACCTAGATGTCCATCAACAGCTGAATGGATAAAGAAGATGTGATACACACACACACAAACACACACACTCACATACATATACATACAATGGAATACTATGCAGCCATCAAAAACCCTGAAATCTTGCCATTTGCAGTGATGTGGTTGGAACTAGAGGGTATTATTCTAAGTGAAATAAGTCAATCAGAGAAAGACAACTATATGATCTCTCTGATATGAGGAATTAAAGAGGCAGGGCAGGGGATTATTGGGGGGAGAGAGGGAAAAATGAAATAAGATGGGACTGGGGAGGGAGACAAACCATAGGAGACTCTTAATCTTAGGAAACAAACTGAGGGTTGCTGAAGGGGAAGGGGGTGAGAAGGATAGGGTGGCTGGGTGATGGACATTGGGGAGGGTATGTGCTATGGTGAGTGCTGTGAATTGTGTAAGACTGATGATTCACAGACCTGTATCCCTGAAACAAATAATACATTATATGTTAACTTTTAAAAAAGAGTCTAATAGGGACTGTACTCAGTGAAAATGAAGTAGATATCAAAAAACAAAAACAAAAACTTTAACCATAATAGTAAAGCGGTGGAAGGGTAATGTCTTTTAAAATGACCCTTCAAATATTTGAGGATACAACCCTGACCAGTGTAAGGTATTTCTTCCACAGGCTGAATACTTTAAATATCTTCTGTAGAGAATAGTAGAGAGCTTTCACGATGAGTCTGGCTCAGGCACTAAACTGGGTTTAATTCCTTGGATCCCCCACTTATGATCAGTGTGACTTGAGACTAGTCATTAGCTTCTGAGGTCAGTGTCCTCAACTGTAAAGTGGGGATTAAAATAGCACAGATCTCAAAGAGTTGTTGGGAAAATGAAATGAGTGCACTTCAGCAGAGTTTGTGCCCAGGAAGCACTCACAAATCATTAGTTTGTGACGACAACTCTACTTTGGCACAATTGTGCTTTTGCTAACATAGTAGAGAGAATTTCTTTTTAAAAAGCAACATCAGGGGTGCCTGGGTGGCTCAGTGGGTTAAAGCCTCTGCCTTCGGCTCAGGTCATGATCCCAGGGTCCTGGGATTGAGCCTCGCATGGGCCTCTCTGCTCAGCGGGGAGCCTGCTTCCTCCTCTCTCTCTCTGCCTGCTTCTCTGCCTACTCGTGATCTCTGTCTGTGAAATAAATAAATAAAATCTTTTAAAAAAATAAAAAATAAAAAGCAACATCATATGGAACTAGAGGGTATTATGCTAAGTGAAATAAGTCAATCAGAGAAAGACAATTATCATGTGATTTCTCTGATATAAGGAATTTGAAAGGCAGGGGTGGGGCTCATGGGGGGGAAGAGGAAAAAAATGAAACAAGACGGGACAGGGGAGGAAGACAAACCATAAGAGATTCTTAATCTTGGGAAACAAAGGATTGCTAGAGGGGGGGAGAGAGATGGGGTGCCTGGGTGATGGACACTGGGGAGGGTATGTTCTATGGTGAGTGCTGTGAATAAAATTTTTTTTAAAAAGCAACACCATAAGTTACTACTAAACATTATTTAATTAGATTATGTAGACATAGTGATAATATGGAGTGATTTGAAAAGAATACAAATGCCTAGACAGAGTCTGGCAATTTATTATGTTTTAATTGCTACTGAATTTTTAAAAATATAACTCTCCTTTTTTCTCCAAATTAAATAGTAAACAGTTTCTACTCATTCTGAAATTTTCAGAATTACTATAGCAATACTCTTTCCCTTCCTGATCCTCCATACCCCCACTTCCCCGGTCATAAAAAGCCCCAAAGTTATTTCATCTGGGTTATTGGGTCAATATATATTTAAATCATTACAAAATATGAAAAAAAGCTTAAAAACCAAACAGATGGCCATCTCAGCAATAGAAGGATTCAATAGAAGGATCCTGCAGCAAAATACACCAAGTACCAGTATGCTGTAGTCTTAAGTGAACAAGACAGACCCTGAGATTCTGTCCTCACAGAGTTTACATTCTGTTCATACTTATGCAGTACCTCTGCCCTGTACTTAACTACATGATCCTACAAATACATGTACATGTATATTTTACCCTGCTCCTCTTAAGTTCTTCCAGATGCTTTACCTCCTTCATTTCTATTTCTGATGCCTGTAGTATACAAGGTGTTCAGTAATATTTTGGGTTAACAAATAAATGCACGAGCGATAGAAGGAATGGATGAACCCATGGATTTATTATATGCCTTGCCTCCAACATGCAATGTCAGATTTTCTAAAACAAAATTTCCCTCTGTGGATGAACCATTAAAGGTGGTGCTGGAGTACTGAGAAATCCACTCCTGACTGTCTTTCCTTCTAAAGGAGGCAGCGAACGGAGGAACATTGGGCTCCAGGATGACAGCTTGCGTGAATAGCCAACTATGGGGTCTTTCTCTAGTGAGAATAGGCTGCCAGGGGACACCATTGATAGCAACATGACCTGTGGACACAATTGGGCTCAACGTCTCCTTCCAGGAAACCAGGAGTCAATCCCTCCTCCTCAAACACTTGAGCTTGAGAAATGCAACATTTATCTGGCTTTTCTTCCTCACCCTCTTTGGGGAAATGAATCTTGACGATGGTTTTGACGAGCCCCATCACTGCACTTTCGGAGATTTTCCTTCAGTGAACTCTTCTCTAGGCTAAAGAGCAAATCCAAAGTATGGCAATAACTAGGAGAATAATTGAGAGAATTGAGGAATTGTTCACTCATATACCTCGGGCAAAAAAAAAAAAAAAAATCCCTTCCGCATGACAGGTCTAGAAGAAGTGAAGCAAGAGGAATTTGAATGTTGCCTGCAGTGTCTATTCAGTCCAGTTCTGCGAACATTTGTTACACGCCCACTGAGTCCCCAGCACCAGATTCGAGGCCATGGGCTCACAGAAATGGGAGTTTATAGCTGCAGGGTCTGATTTGGGTGTGCTTCTGTTCACTTGGATGTAGAAACCCAACCCCCACCCTGAATTCTCCTTCAGCCACCTGCTCATCCCACTTCTACTGGATGCTAAGCTGTCACTTAGATGGAGCGTCATCAAATAGTGTCTGCCACCAACTTAATTTAACACCCTCCCAACTTCCCTGCAGATTTTATTTTGGCTGTGTTCAGGGAATACACTGCAGATGGCTCGTGGTGAGTGATTCTGTTTTATACCAGCTGCTGTGGAGGCTGAACCAGGCCCCGTTTCCATGCACTCTGACCAGGCTCCTGTCCTCTTTAGACCACCTGAGGTGATGCCCTAGTGAGAGCCTGCCTGTCGGGGTCAACTGTGTGTTTGTCCCCAGGCCTGCCTGGCTCAGTGGGGGCACCAGCCCTGACAGCAGCTGCAGGTGCCCAGCCAATTACAGGGACAAGCTGAGGGCTCCCCCAGGTGCTGTCATGCCTTGAATTCACTGGCAGCTCTTCTCTTTGTTCTGCTGGATTCAGTCCTTGGTCACCCCTGGTCATCCTCCACCTTTTCCCTTGCTGACCTCATTCATGCTCACAACTTCAATTACTACAACCTGATAATCCTTTACAGGTTTCTGTGCAGCCTCTCTTCTGCTTCCAGTCAAGGGTTCCGCCACCCGAGATGGCCACCTGCACCAACAACTGAAGTACCTCATAGTCATGGCAGTCCCGTAAGCTTGCCTCTCTTCCTAAACACCCAGAGCTCGAGTACCTGAGATGGCATGAGTGTCCCCCCAATTCTTGCTTCCCTGAGGCTGCCTACTAGCCATGAGGTTGCCTCATCCTGCTGGAGCCCCTTAACCTCCTTAGTTCTCCTTCATTTTAGTCACTTCTGTCTTCAAGCTCTTTTCCATGGAGAAGACTGTGATCCCTTTCCAAAATTCTGCCAGGAAAGATTTTTTAGACACATTTAATCATGAGATTGCGCCCCCCCCTTAGAACCCCACAATGACCCATCACCTGGAATGATGATGAGAGCGACAGTCAGCCCTCAGTCAGCATTCGGAGGGCACCTTTGAAGTACTGTGTGGGCAGTAACTCATCCAAACCTCACAACAACCTGTGAAGAGAGGACTGTTATCACGTCCATTTTAAAGATAAATAAACTGAGGCCTAGAGCAGTCCCTTAGTCCCTACTTTTTAGTAGGGGAGCCAGAATTCAAACTGCTATCCATGTTCTTAATCCCTGGGCTACACAGTCTCTCAAGCTTTTATTATTTCCTTAGCAGAAGGGCCCCTTCTACTCTCAAACAAAACCTCACATGGACTCCTATAGCCTAGTAGACAGCCAACATCAGAAAAACTTCGTTGATTCAATGGGGAGGGGACATAGGCTCTGAAGCCAGGCCCATTCAGTTTCTCGCTCCCCCTTCATGGCCCTGGAGCTCCTCCTGGGGACCCCAGAGCTCTGTGAGGGCCTATTTGTAAACACTGGCCTGGGGACTGAAGTTTGGCTTAGCTGATAATATGGTTCAAAAGTAGATTGCAGGCCTGGGGTCCCAGAGATGTGGTCTGCAAAAGGTCAAATACCTGTGAAGGGGAGCAAATGTCCTCAAAGCCAGGGTGTAAGACTAAAAGCTCTTCGTGGGTGAGAACCACTCATCCCCATCAGCCAGAAGCTCCATGAGGATCAGCAAAGGACCTCATAAGCTAGGGGAAAGTCATTGCTCACCTCTCACCCAATCACAGCTTGCTATCCCCAGGGCTCAAGCCAGCGGACCTCCAGCAACAGACTAGGAGGGTGTCTTGTGAAGGTAGCGGGACATGCCCACTGAGTGTCCCATGACAGGGTACCTCTAGGTGCCCAGCACCAAGCTTGTCCAACTTACCAGGAACCCCACAAGCCCAAGAGAAGGAGGAGTGGCAAAGTGGGAACTAGAGATCCCCACACCTGTTGCCAGAATGAGGGGCACTGAATCAACCCAGTGAAGAACTCCAATCAGGAAGCACGAACCTAACTCTACCAAATTTGCTTCCCTCCATAGGAGATTCTTTATCCCAAACCTGCTTCAGTATGGATGACCACCCACTGGCCACCATTCATTCCCTTAGAGTAACCCCCATCAAGGCTTCTATTTCTGGGTGGTCTGCTGTATGACCCAAGAGTTCTTTTCTTTGAGGGGACAACCCCAGTGCCCACCACTGAGGCAGGATCCAGACCATCTGCCCTTGTCTTCCCTCATCCCCAATCCACACCACAGCATGTGAAAGCCACTTAAACTGATGTGCTCAAGCTGGTCCAAGAGCAGTGGCCCCTGTGGTACCACCTCTCTGAGGGGGTAGTGCCTTTGACCTTTTAAGAGGAGCAGCTGCTGAGACAGTCCTTTTGCCCTTACCCTGCCAAACTGAAGCTCCCAGTGGGAAGGCATCCACCATGTCCCATGTCTCCATGTCTCCTGTGAATCAGACATTCTCTCTGATTGCCAGTAAAGCCAAAATAATGAGGTCCATTGGCTGAGTGTGAGCCATTCTTTACTGGAGACAAGAAACCATTTCGGTGAAAACTAGATGGAATAATTAACTCAGCCTTTCATAAACATCCAGAGAACATTTTCATTTTGTATAACCCCCCCCCTTTTTTTGGCTTCTAAGAAAATTCATAGCACACTTTTCACCAAGGACTGTTACAACTGTAAAATGTTATTGCTTTAGTGTAAACACCCAATATTCCATCTAGATCCCAGCAGGGAAAAATCATTTTTAAGGTATACTCAATCTAATTAAATGCCTTCCTGGTCATCTGTCTGCTGTGTCTATTATCCTAAAATTAGCCATTTATAAGAATGTGTATCCAGGTACCCAAAGTACTGGGTGTCAAGCTCCTGGCTGCTGAGCCAAAGGTCTTAAAGAGGTATAGGCTGTCATAGGAAATACTTGAGGAAAATCCATGAGATTTACATCAGGGGGAAGACTGAGGCAGGGAGAAGTGAGTGTGAACACAAGGGGTGCGTGTCTCATCCTGGAGGATGGGCACGTGTGGTAGGGAAGAAGGAGGCTCCAAGAGACCTGGGAAGGAAATCTGGGAACTGATGCCCTCCTTCCCCCACCCTTCTCTGAAAGTCAGCATGAGCAGATTGTTCTGTTTTTATACCAAGTTATTCATTACGCAGAAGCCTGAGTACCCAACTGGCTGGAATTCCAACAGGAGGATCATCTGTTTATCTTGGAGCCGTGCTGTCTGCCACCCTCATCACTACAGCGTCTGAGGTAAGGGAACAACCCTGGAAGCGTGTTCACCTGACAACTGGGAGTCTCCTGGGATGGGTGGTGATTGGCCTAGTGTTTCTAGAATGTCTCGCTGAGAAGGCAGGCTGAGAAATGAAAACATATATGTGAATGGTTTGTGAAGGCTTATCCCGCCCATATCTGCTGCTCGAGACTTTTAAGTCAACACAAAAGGGTCCAGTGAAGGGGGTGCAGAGACAAAAGATAATTGCAGCCAGGTGTACACTAGAGAAGTTACCCCCATATTTTGATTTGCACAGACTTCAGAAGTTTTCATGGGTGCTGTTCCATTTGGTGCTAGTGGTGCTAATACCATTACACAGATGTGGAAACTGAGGCTCAGAGACTTGTACACACTGAGACCACTGAGCCTTAAATCCAGGGTTTTTTGTTCTTTGTTTTTTGCGGTTTTTTTTTTTTTGCTTGGTTTTTGTTTTTTTGACTCCAAACCCAGATTTTAACAAACCTGGACAGTCTTCAGACAGCAAAGAGAAAGCTCTCAGTGACTGAACACCTACCTTGTGTCTGCCACCTCATTTTTCCCATGAAATCCTCTCCCAGTCCGGTGTATGAGCTTGCCTAGTTCATTGAAGAGGAAGCCAGCTTTGCATTAAACAATCTGACCTACTAGAAAGGGTTAGGAGTTGGGGTTAAAAACTCAGTCTGCTTGTCTCCCAACCCAGTTTTCTCTCCTCTGCTAATCTAGTCTTCTTATGCTAGATACGAGAAAACAAAGCCCTGAGGAGTTAAGTGACTTGTGGGATCACACAGCCAGCTAGAGGAAGAGCTGAGCCTGGAATCTGACCCCCTACGCCATAAGGACCCGGAGCCATGTTGTTACCTAATTGTTGCTGCCCTGAAATCAAACAAGATCATAATGAGGTACCCGGCTAGTTCTTTTAAAGCAGCTCTAACGTTTAGCAGCGCTAAGTGATGAAAGAAACCTGGGACTTCAAAATGCCCAAAAGAATGGTATCAAAGCCTGCAGCCAGGGGTAGATCCGGGTCAGTTCTATATATAGATGTAATTGTTCACCAGCATTTTCAACTAGTTTGTCTGAGCAGCCTTATAAATTCTTTCAAGTCCTGTTTCTCCACGGGGGCCATGCACTGTGCTGGGATAGCTGTGGTTGCTGGATCGTTAACCCCATTGAGTATCTCATTGTCTGAAGGTCGCCCAGCTGTGACTATTCAAACAAGCAAAGGTATAATAACCTAATGGAAGCTACCTGAATTGTCAGCATACAGTCCAAGTGGTGACCAGAGAGAGTTGCCCTGGACCACTGAGGCACAGAGCCCAGGAGAGCTGCGGAAAAGGAAAGAGATGCACAGACTATTCTCAGATTCTCACTTGCAGTCCTTATAGCAGTGACAAAAGGAGACACAGACGGGGGAGGGAGTTGCGACAGATGGTCTCTATCCAGGGAGTAACAGAAGAGAATGCTGACGTCAAGAAAAACGGGGGCTGTGACCCTAGTGATGACTCTATTTCCTGTTCCAGGCTACTTGGCAGGGATTCTGGTAGGAGGAACACTTATTCATTGTCAAGATTTACTGGACTCCTCTCCTCACAATTATGTGAGCATCTGCAAAGATGGGAGGCTCTTACAAGAAGAAAAGGTTATTTTGCAAGGACACTGGTTGGGGTTCAGATGCTTTGTGAGTGAAGATCTGGCAGCAACCCTTTGCTGTTGAATATTTTTATAAGAGCTAATTAGTACCCTGGAATTGGAGGAGGGATGGGAAGAAAGTGGATCTCTGACCCTCTTGAGGGTCAAGGATTGAAAAGAAGGTCTGAGCACTGGGCCATATTGTAGTGAGGACCACAGAGCCCAAGGGAGCTCAGTTATTCATTGGGAAACCACTCAGCACCACTGTGAATGGTTGTGTAGGTTGTACACTGAACAAGCCTAGTGGGCAAAGGGGGTTTAATCTCTTTTTGGATTTGTGCAATGCATAACATGCAAATTGTAGATGATGACCCTGGGAGTCTTATAAAGTTCCAAAGCACAAAGATCAGAAGAAGATTGATTTTAGTCGTAGTATATTGCTTATACTGGAATCCCCCCTAACCCAGCCTCCCTGATGTACCTGGAGGAAGATGGTTTCAGGGTTATTTGAGCATACAAAATTGTAAAAACATACACTTCCAGTTTAAGACACAGGCAATTTTTTTATGGAATACACGGTTATCCAGAGCCAGGGTAAATTAATAAAGATTTGCCTTGAGGCCAGTGGGAGCAGATAGCTAAGCAGAAACCACTGCTTTATGGAACAGCAAGAACTTGGCCATCCAGCCCTGGTACAGCTGAGAGCAACAGTGCGGTCAGCAGGTTTCACAGGTCGTCATGGTGGTGTTGGCAAGAGCCACCAGTTCTGTCAGCTCCAACAGCTGCAAGGTGGGGGCAGACCTGGGTCCCTGGCTCTGCCCCGGCAGTGGCAGTCCCCAGCGAATTCCCATTCAATGGGAGTGACATCTCCAAGGACAGTCAGAGAGCCAGTGGCTATGGTGGGTTGCATTACAGGAGCCCAACAGAGTTCTCACTTGGCCACCCATGAGTGCCAATCAGAATTATTTCAGGAATCCATGGAAGTAATTCTGGGAAGTAATTTGGGAGGGGTGAGGATTTGTGGGAGACAGACAGGAGTTCTGGAGAGATGAGGTACAGGGATCTATGCAACAGGACTTCACTGATACCTAAAGGCTGCCACACCCCAAGGCACACTGGCTACACAGATAGAGAAACTAAGTTGCTTCATCCTGTAACCCTAGGACTCCTGAGGGTGAGCACAGAGGAAAGGTGCTAGACCAAGGTACAAAGCAGCACATACTTCCCAAAGGACAGAGTAAAGTCAATGAGAGGACAAGCAGCTGGGCCAGGGAGCCAGCAGGATTGAAGGTACCAGACATCAGGTGAAGTGGGAGGTGATACTCTGAGTCTTATTACCCAGAGTATCTTGACACAGAGTTGGGTTTGCTGCTAAGAAGAGGACCTTAGGGTTTCCTGAAGCTACTTCCTCAATGACTGTAGCCAGAATCAGGAAGAGAATAAAACCTACCCAGCCTTGCTGACACGATCGTTATTGCACCAAGCATGCTGGCGGTTTCCAGGGTTCTCCAGAAAGTCCAAGGAGGGGTATCTAAATTAATCAGAATGATGGACAGCCTTCTATGAGAGGAAACAAAAATGTGGCCTCTTCTGTTCAGAACGATAGGGCTAAGAGGGAAGATCATAAAATTGTATCAGATTCATCCAAAGAAAAGAAAGGGCAGTACTGCCTCAGTGCTACAAGAAGAAAACCTATGGAATAACTCTAAGAGGCAGTACCCCAAAAGTTAGGAAGGGCTGGGGTTCCGTTTCCACAGGTTAGTGTCCCTGTCATTAAGGACAGGCATGCTTTCTCAGGAACTTCCATGGTGACCCTGCTGTCAACACACATTCTTTGAATGGAGTGTTGAATGCACCTCACACACTTCAGTGTTTTGTTTTGCTTTAATGTGATTTGGGGAGTAAAGGGCATTTGGAAGGATGCTGGGGACAGAATAAGGTGGGATGTTTGCTGTGGACTCCATACTCATCAAACTCTTAAAGCCCCATGTGAGATTAAAAAAATAGTAAACAGTACCCAGAAAGCATCGACCTTTTGCGGTCTTAGGAGCCCCTGGGGATGGTGCATCTGAACCGAGGAAGGATGACGAGGAAGACCAAACTGTGGCTTGTCATATTTAGGGGTCATAAACACTTCTGGTGCCATTTGCAATGGAGAAAACGTCTTATGCAGTTAAAAAAAATATTGGACTACCAGCATTATCCGTTTACTGGCTGGACATTTTAATTGGTGATTGACCAGGCTCCACGTTGTTACATCTTTTCTTTTGTTGTCTCAGATAATTGGCTCCCAACCCGCAAGACAAAAATCATTGGCAGGGCTTCAAATCCCTTTGCACAGCACACCTCACCTGTGGATTTGGTAAATATTTCTCACATATTATATACACTGTTATTTTTCATGTTGGTATTAATGGGATTGATAAAATGCAAATCTAATAGCTTTACTAAAAGTTATTGACCCTTTTTTGCCATGTATATCCTCAATCAATGGGTGCTAAGCAAATACAAGTGCTATTATGAATATATGCCTTTCAAGCTATCATTTTAAACCAATATTAATTATTGCTTTTCTTTAAGTATAAAAATAACGAATTCTTATCTGCCATTTATTGAGGAGTTATTAGGTGTCTGGCCATATGTGAAACCGCACACAAGAAGTATCTCATTTAATCTTCATGACAACTTCACAAGGTAGGAATTATCATAACCCCCACTTTACAGATAAAGGAACTTGAGGCTTGAAGAGTTTCAGTAACTTACTGATGGTCCCACAGGTAATGAGAGGCAGAGCTGCACCTTGAGACCAGACCAACCTATACTTTAATTACCACACTCTACTACTTCATGTGCTCTATTCAAAAATTTAGAAGACTGTAAAGTATAAGGAAACACTACTCCCATATCCCTTCTATTCAGACATCGGGTGGCAACATTTAAATTTTTGCCCATCCAGTCATTTTTTTTCCATGTCTCCCCACTCCCCATGGAAGTGGTTTTATACAGCACATTTCGTTTTGTGCTTTCATAAGGGATCTTTCTCTATCAAATTTTTTCTATGACATCACACATGTGGGACACCTGGCTGATTCATTCCATTAAGCCTCCAACTGTGGATTTCTGCTCTGGTCACAATCTCGGGGTTGTGAGCTGGAGCCTCATATGGGCCTGAGCTGAGGACAGAGCCTGATTAAGATTCTCTCTCTCTCCCGCTGTCTCTGTTTGCCCCACCCCCCTCAAAAAAATCATGCATTGCCCATTGTATGGTTGAATTACGTTTTGTTTGACCACTTCCCTATTGTTGAAAATTTATATGGTTTCTAAAGTTTATTATTTAATAATATGTGGTAGAGAGCAAAACCTGTCCACACAGTATTTGCCTATTGTCAAGACTCGGAATCTGTTTCTCCAATCCTCAAATCTGTTTTGGCCATGCGACTTGATTTGGCCAATGGAAGATTAAGAGGTGCACACAGGCTGACTTGAGGTGTGCTTGCACACTGGGGATAACTCTCTTGTTGTTCTCAGAACCCAATAGTTGTCATCCTTCCAGATAGTCCCCACCTCTACCCCTGGCCCCAGGCAACCACTGATCTACTTTTTCTATCATTATAGGTTATAATTGTCTAGGCTTTTTACTATAGAAAAGACCTTCCCCATACCAAAGATGACATAAATATTCACCTGTGTTTTCTTCTATTCATTTTTACATTTAACCTCTGGTTCATCTGAGACTTATGATGAAGCATCTGTCATTATTTCCCAAGAATCTATCAATATTCAATATTAATCTTTTTCCACCAATTTAAAATGCGAATTTTATCTCTCTCTCAATCTCTCTCTCTCTCTCTCTCTCACACACACACACACACATTCTTGAATCAGTGTCTATTATCCTTTTTGAATTCAAATTATTACAGACTTTTGATAACAGCAATGGTCTTCTAGTTCTTCTGGATAATGGATAGTATAAGTACTCCCTCTTCCTAATCACTGCTTGTTATGCTTTTCAATTTTTTCTTGTCAGTTCTTATCCATTCTTCTTCCCAATGAAGTTGATTTGATTTGATTTGACTTGATTTGATTTGATTTTTTAATTTTTTACTTGGGAAGTAAGGATTCATTAAGAACATCATGGTCCAGGGCTTTCCCCCGCCCCATATATCTTAAAATTTTCTTTTATCCCCTCAAAAAAAAAATCCCTATCACTTAAAACTAGATCTTCAAATCACATGCCTAACATTTTTAGCTAACTAGTCTTCAGTGCTTATCCTAGAGAACAACCTTCAGTGGATCTTTGAATAATGGGACAGGACAGTGTTCGGCCATTGATGTGAGGAGTGTAGGTAGGTGGTCACACCGCCAGTTGTGAAGTGTGGACAGTGTGAGGTCTACCGTCCTGCACTATCAGAAGTTGTTGTATTTTCAGCGCTACTGGGTTGCATGTTCTCTGACAGGTTGTGTGCATGCTCAAGAAACAAATCTTTCAGTACACTTAATTCCTTAGTCAGCAATCTAAATTTTGCTTCCAGCCGTTCGTTCCCTCCTTTGAGCTGATTTCCTCTCTACGGCATATACTCTGCCTTCTGCTTGCTTTTCAACCAGTTTTGTTTTTTTTTTTCACAGCCATGTTGTTCCTCCTCCTATGTGGAGGATGCTCATCACTGTTGTGATTCATGGGCAAACTCTTTTGGCTTTGCTTGCTTGGAGGCACAGCTTCGTCCTCACCCCCAGGGCCAGCAGGCACCAGCTGGTATAAGCTGTAAGCTGCTGGCATGAGCCTGAGTATGAATAACACGTCTTCTCCAAGTATTGTTCCGCTGTGCTCTCTTGCTCATTTGGACGCTCTCCCTCGCTGACACAGGACAGGTAGAAATGAGAGCGAGGTGACCCAATGGTTTCCACACTAAGCTGCCCAGAAATCTTCACATGTACCTGCATCTCCAGCCCACCCAACTCCAGGCAGCCTCCACTAGGAGTGATCCATGAGTCAACGAGGAAGAGTTGTGGTTCCCCAGGGAAATTTAGAATCAGTTTATCAGGTTCTAAAAAAATGCCTGGGAATCATGAGCTTTAATTATTAGTTACATTTTTAGTGTGATTTACATTTTTGTTTCTGCAAGTTTTGTTTGTCCAGTAGGTTGTATGCTTCCTAAGGACAATAGTCATCTCGGAATCTAGATAATTTTATTCACACAAAGTTCAAAACCAGGCAAATTTACTTTTACAGAGGTAGAATTAAGATCATGGTTCCATTTTGGAGGTGGGTATTGATGGGAAGGGCACGTGGAGAACTTCTTTGGGTATTGTAATGTGAATTCGGATCCTAATTTAGATTACATAGGAATGTTCATTTTGTGAAAATTCATTGAGCTCTGAGTTTAAGATTTGTGTACTCTTCTGTAATAATTATAGCTCAGTCAAAAATTAATCTAAAATTGGGTTGCAGAGCAACATGGGATGTGTGTGTGTGTGCAGGTATATATATGTGCCTGTTGAATACATATATATATATATATATATATATATATATATATATATATGCCTCCAGAAATGTGAAAGAAAAAATTCCTTTCATTTTAAGCCAGGTAAATAGATACATAAATAAATAGGTAAATATGTAGCCAAACTCCATTCCTCCACAAAGTAATGATGAGAATCCCACCAGTGTAACAATGTTTCATAGTTAGTTTCACTCAATTCCCATATCAATATTTTTTAAAGCTCACTTAGTTTCTTATATGTATAAATCTGTCACCAAAAATTTTCTAATAAAAAATTTATCTAAATTTCAATAAAAGAGTCTCACTCCATCTACTAGAACAGAATAAGAGGGCACTCCAAGCTCTGTGATTGGTCCACGCAGATAGACCTATAAACTGGCAGCAAGGTCCCTACATCGGTGTCTGGGAGGCCCCTGGGGGTCCCTGGAGGAACAGCTTCACCTGCACAAAGGACACAGGCATAGATGGTGCCTGTTGAACAGAGACCTTACCAGTCATTGTTTTTCTCCTACCCATGGCATAGGGTTGGCCGGATGCCAGGGGCTGACGTTAGCAGCAGTCTGCAGGGACCATGTCCAAAATGCACTGAAGATCCGCGAGACCACAGTCCAAGCTCTTCCTCTGATCTCATCAGCGCAATTCTTTAGAGCACTCGTCATTGTTTGCAAGGAGTTTAAAGGGAAAGCACATGTAGCTATGCTAGTCAAACAACCCATGAACCATCCATCTACTCACTTATTCATTCAACAAACATTTGTTGAGTATCTATATGTCCAAGGCACTCTGCTTGGTTTTCTACAATAGAAATAAGCTCTAGGTTCCATGAAGATCATCTTATTTTTTGGAGATCTCAAAGGTTTGCCTTTTAGGGAAAACATAGAATATGGATAGCCCCTGGAAGGAACTGGTAAGACATGGACAAATGGTAGATTTCTGTGTTTCCCACTGATGTTCTAGTTCCTTCCCTAACCAGTGCCTTGTTTCTGCTTTCAGAAGGTTCATTCCAGGATGGGAAGTAAGCAAGAGGAGCAGAGAGCAGAGGAAGCTTAATTTCAGCCTTCATTTGGATTAGTGGACCTGTCCTCTTACTTAGGATAATAGACAGCCTTGAGATTAGCTACACATAAGTCACTTCTCCAAACCAGCTCTCTTCTGGGTAAGGAGCTGTAGCTGTCACAATTAGTTGCTTGTTCAACATCTGTTTCCTTCACTCACCTGTCTTCCTTCTGAGCAGAATCCTGATTTTGTAGAAGATATCTATCCTCATTGATGCATGTTTCAGGGGAGGCCCCAGGTACAACTTGAGCCCTAGTTCAGAGGGGACATCCTGAAAAGGCTAAGCCAGGGGCAGCTTTCTCCAATACCCTTTCCCTCAATGGCTGGTTTAGGCTGGGCTGGTTAGGCTGGTTAGTCTGACACCAGAGGGAACTCCGCTCTGGGAAATTTGCTCTCTCATACAGAAATTATAGACCTGCAGTGCCTGGGCTGCTACAGCCCTTCCTGCCACCAGCCTGGGGATGAAGCCAACTTTGGGGATGGCTGGACAGACAGAACCTGGTCCATTTTGACATTGTGGAGACACTAAATTAACGAGCTCTGAAGATGTACTCTGAGCCCCTTGTAGTGGGAGAGAATATATTTCCATATTATTTAAGTCTATTTGAGACAAGGTTTTCCCACCAGTTATACAGACTAAGGAATCATGATTGATTTAGAAACTCCACCATCAAGATTAGAAATCCCCTATTTAATTGTTTAGTGAAATGGAATCAGGGCAGAAGTGAAACTGAGGTCCCACAAAGTCTGCTTTGGGCCATTGGCCCACTAATTAACCTGTTCGCATTTAGGGTCAATAGAGAAGTGTCAGGCACATTGGATGCTAACATATCTATTTAGAAAGGGGCCACAACACACACACTAAAGGGCCTGGATTTGACAGGTCATTGTTGGAACTACTTCCTGTTCAGGAACCTTTTTCTGCTCAAGAAACAACTTTCTCAACTTGTGTCCCCTCCTCTAAAGTCTTTGAAAGGAAATTGAGATGAATCTCAGCAGCCGTTAGAGCTTGGACACGAGCCACAGGGCATCTTGGGGAAGCATTATCAATTTCCCCAACTGCAGCCCGAGGAATGGCTCCATGGGATTCTTCTCAGCCCCATCCTTGAACAAGCCTGGGGGCCTGCAACCAGCTTTAACAACCTCCACAGACGATCATGAAATGGGTGATCCCGGGACTTACTTTGGGAAGCTCTGATCTAAGACACCAAGTCTGCTGTTTCTCCAGACGTAGCCTAGGGTAAAGGAAGAGTGAACACTGAAATCAGGGCTCTGTGATGCTTAGCTCCTGACCCAGCCTAACTCAATCTATTTCTTCATGTGTCAAATAGGACTGACAATGCTGGGTCAGTCCACTGACTGTCCCTAGAATGAAATACTGAAACTCCACATTCACACTTGATCTCACCACTTTGCTCATGGTTGCATTGATTCTGTAGGCCCTTCAGGACCAGGCTCCATCCCCTCACCCACAGGCCACACTGTGCCAGTGTCTAATCCCTCAGGTGGGCCCAGGTCTTCTGCAATAAATCCATCCAGCTTTTCCCTTCCTACACACGTTCTGTTTGCTGTACACCTGGTCAACCTGGGCCTGCTTCTTAGTAAAGCAGCCCTAGGTTTCTAAACATGTTCCCCAGAAGTAGTTCATAATGATGAGAATTAGGAAAAGGGACTCTCCTAGTACACCAGCTTCTTCTCTCCTTTGTAGGAAAGAAGGAGGGGAGGAAGGGAATTGGGATCAACCAACCTCCAGCTGACTCCCAGGCAAGTCTTCCTCCAAAACACACTTACTGAGCACTTACTATGCACCAGATGCTGGCCAATGGCTCCAGTTTGCCCTGGATTTCCCTTTCTCGCCTCCCTTCCTGAGATCGTTTCTTCACCACCCTCCAGGTGCCAGGCGGTGACCTTCTGGTGCCTCCTGGTTTGGGGCCTTGCCCCATCCTGTTCCCTGAGGGACCTGGCCATTTGGGAATGCTCAGGGCTAGTGGGACAAACCACACTTCTTAGCCACTACACACTGGTGTTTCATAAGCACCTGTGTCCTGCTCCAAGCAGTTGAAGACAGAACTCATTTGAAGCCTGAAAATGCCTCAGCCTTTAATGCATTCATTAGAGCTGAGTCAAGGTTATTTCTACTTTCATGTCCCTGTCAATCATTTGTGTTTCATCCTGGTCCCACAAGTAGATTTAGGGACAGCACCATGGGTTGCACAAACTGCTACTACTCACCTGCCATGGGAGACCCCTGCGGGCTTGTTCCCTTTCCTCCAGCCCTCAATGAAGGGAGAAAAACCCTTTCTATCTTGGTGATAATTAACATAGACAAGAATGATGATGTCGGCCTTCAGCCCTTCTCTAGGTCACCTCCATTCTCAGCCTGTCCTGATCAGGGTGACCCTGTCCTTAAGTCTCATGTCTACTTTATGAGGCAGGAGTTGGTATGCCCATTGCACAGAGGATATTTGGCAAATAAAGGCAGAGAGCTGTAATCAGGACTTCAACTCAAGTCTGACTCTTGCAATGACCATGTTAGTCACTGTCTATTGATCTTTGGCCTTATCACTTGACTCAGGGCCTTATACAGACATGATTCCCAAAAAATGTGGATCCAGTGGAATGGGTGATCTTGGAGTGTTGAAGGAAAGCAAATCGGCCATCTGAAGAAATTAAGAATCTGGTATCCCTTTCTGAAGGGCAGATATACACTTTAAATTTTTTTTAAATATTTTATTTATTTATTTGACAGAGATCACAAGTAGGCAGACAGGCAGGCAGAGAGAGAGATGGGGAAGCAGGCTCCCTGCTGAGCAGAGAGCCTGATGCGGGGCTTGATCTCAGGGTCCTGGGATCATGACCTGAGCCAAAGGCAGAGGCTTAACCCACCGAGGCACCCAGGCGCCCCCAGATTTACACTTCAAAAAGGTGAAGATGTTGTCCGTTGTCCCCCTCTGCCCGTCTTCCCTGCCCCAGTGGGCACTAGGGGAGGAGTGCTAGTTCTTCACCCTCACGGGAGCCACATGTCTCACTTCACCCCCATGGGGCCCCGGTGAGAGGTTATCTAGGCTATCTCGCCTCTCTGGGTTCTCATATAGGTCTCACGCTCTCACCTGGGGAGGATATGAGCCGCAAGTGTGGTGGCACAGGTGTCCCTTACGCCCCAGTATGGGCTGCAGGTAGAGAGGGTGGTGAGCGGGCTCCCTCGGGGCTGGCCTCCATGTAGCCACACCCACAGCCTCTTCCTGGAGTGCGGCTCCTTCCAAAGGTGCTTACCAAAAGTCACCGCCTATCTTTAGCCGCTGTGACTTCAGCAGGGGACACCTGCCAACTGTGTCTTCCTGCCGTCCCAACCCTGCTTCTATATGTCATCTTACGGCTGGAAGCCCAGAGCCCTCCCCGACCGTCTGCTTAGGATTTCCTCCTCCATCAAAGTCAGAAACGAACCAACGGGCTTGGGCCAAGCGCACAGGGTGTGAGGGAGGAAAGGCCAACGCCGGGTTTCCCTGAGGACTCTGGCAGGTGCCTTTCAGCACCTTCCAACCTACACATTGCTGAGAGCTCTTCCCTTCTATTTCTTCAGAGCTGCTCAGCAGGGTGAAGGGCTCATCCTTCCCTTCATTCAGTCATTCATTCGCTCATCAGCTAGGCGTTCATTCATTCTCTGCCAGTTCCAGGAGCCTCCATTCCCTTTCCCACAAACATTTAGATCAGGCTCTTGGTTCCAGAATTTCCGCTGAGTCACCACTGTGAGCCAGCAGGGAGGGTGTTTAGTTCTCTAAATCGACTTCCCTGAGTTTGGCATCCCACTTTGGCCATTTGACCTTGACCCGATTGATTTCACACGAGCCCACTGGAATTAGGCAGGAAACAGAAGGCTCCGAGGGGGAAGGTGGCTTCGCTTCAGAAGAGCTGCCCAGGGTGTGTGGCTGGAGCAGGTCTGCCTCTGAATGTGAGCCTTTGTCCTCTCCTGGCATGGCTCGGGGCAGGACCGAGAGTGCATGCCTGGTCCCGTGGCCCCGCAAAGGCAGGAGGCTAACAGGTTACCGGGACTTTTGGCTGGAAGCAGGAGTCGCTGGTGTGTGGCCGTCAGGCTTGGCTCCCACCCCTGCTGCTCACTCACTCAGAATTCTCTTCTGGATTTGAAGATCTGTGAGAAAAGGAGAAAACACATAATTCTGTTCTTCTGTTTCCTCTTAGGGTAAACATTCTTTTTCTTGGGTTCTTTTCTGGGAACAAAACAAAATGGAAAGGAAAGAAAGCCAAAAGCAGCAACACCCAGGGCTAAATTGTAGGCCTGAAAAAAAAAAACAAACAGGGAAGTCTGTGCAGCTATCTCTGTGATGGCTGTGTGATGTTGAGCAAGTTATTTAACTTCTCTGGGCCTTACATGGCTCAGAAGATTCATCAGTGCTGTGGTAAGGAATAGCTGCGCACGCATGTGTGTGTGTGTGTGTGTGTGTGTGTGTGTGTGTGTGTTCCTTGGTTTATATATTCCTTATATTTCTGAGCCTGCTTACACTAATAACATAAAGAGCCCTAAAGGTAGTCAGTAATTGTGTCCCACCGTGCTGTGGGCAGTGCTCTGGGATTGTATTCAAGGAGCCAAGGTTGCTATTAATTTCTGTTTTCCCAGAAAGTTCATGGGAAACACAGAGTTCTATTGTTAGGCGAACCTTCTCTTTTTCCAGTGGGGCAAATTCTCCAGGCACGCGCCCAGCATAAGGCATCAAGTCCCTGGCTTTGCCCGTGGAGATACCAGCACCCTTTGGGATAGCTTCCCGAGTTGTTTTTCTCTCTCTGTTCCCCAGCAAGAGGAGAGAAGAGGTAGCTGGGTTTGGTTAATCAGCAATCAACAAAAATGAGGCAAATAAGAGATTCTTCAAAAAAAAAAAATTACTCCATTTTCCAGGAAGAAACATGATTTGAAACTTGCCGTTCACCTATGAGCTTTCCATCTTAATTCAAGTACCACGAATGTGAAAAAGCCAAGGCAGGTGTAGGCAGGAGAAGACAAACGGGGAAGGCTCAAACATTAGAATATGCAGATCAGAGAGCAGTAAGTAAGACTCACTCCTGAATGCCAGCAAGCAGGACAACGGTATGGTAAACGCGTATCTTGCCAAGAAGCACAACGTGTCTTGTGTCTTACGGATATTATTTCATTCCTCACAGATCAGCATGTTCTCCGTTGAGGGTGGGGACGGCGAGGCCAGCACTTGACATCCACCTGGGAGTTTCTCGAACCTCACACGCTAGTCAACCGTTTCCTCACCCTTTTGCAGAGATTTTGGTGCGCTCCTATTTGAGAAGCGCTGTGCCTTTTAGGGACATTCTCCCAAAGATAACCCATGCTACTTTCATACTATTAATGGATCAGAGTATAGAAAAATGAAATTCTGCCACTTCCCACCAATCAAACTCTTCCCAGCCCAGACCCCAGCCTGGTGATAGAGCCTTGGCACCAACCCACAGGCTCACTGGTCTTTATGAATTTCATCCTTTTCATTTAATTAAAAGAAATCATTTAAACATACAAGGAACATTAAGTTATTGGTAGCCATGGGAGACCAGGAGGTCATGGATAATTGATATCCGCTGATAATCCTCAAACCTCAGTTGGATCAGTGATTTCAACTCCCCGTCCAAATAATCTTTTATTGGAGCTGCTAATAATGTCGCTACTTTGGCTGGTTTGCGCCCTATCTCTTATCCTTGCCTCAGTCCATCTCCCAGTAGAAGCGCTAAGTATTGAAAAGACCCATGGGCAGACGGCCAGTGAAGGAAGTAGTTGCAATATCCCACAGAACAGAATAATTGAGTTGCTATATACGTGTGTCCCATTTCAAGTACAACTAATACCAAAAAAAATCCAAATTTTAAAACCTACAAATAAGTGCATGATGAGTACTACAAACGTGTGTGTATTACAAACAGATGTTTGCTTCATAGACAGACTCACCATGAGATTCCTGGGACCAATGGTTATTAATTTCTGAAGGATCTTGGACTCTTCTGAGAAATTAAAGAAAGCTACGGGCCCTTTCCCCAGAAAATTGCATTCACACATATATGCACAAAATTTCACTTACAGGGTTGGGGGTTTCACAAAATTTCTCAACGGCTTATAGATACAATGAGAAATGTTAGGCTTAGGGTGATGAATAAATCTTCTTTCTTCAATGCTTACAACCTATAAGAAAGAATAGCATACCATGTAAGACTGACTGAGTGGAAGGTTATAATAAAAGACCTATAGTGCACCAGTAAAAATGTATATATAATCTAATAACATATATTTTATCAGGTAGGATGGACAGGTATTAACCAAACCCATCCATCTTAAAGACTATGTTCTAATAACCTTATAAAAATTATTTCAGGACACCTGGGTGGCTCAGTCAGTTAAGCATCTGCCTTAGGCTCAGGTCATGATCCTTGGGTCCTGGGATCAAGCCCTGTGCCAGGCTCCCTGCTCAGAGGAGAGCCTGCTTCTCCCTCTCCTCTCCGATCGTGCTCTGTCACTGTCTCTCTCTAAAATAAATAAATAAAATCTTCTTTAAAAAGTACTTCAAAAATATATACCTGTTATAAATACCTGAAATCTATTGGGAACTTCTGCATAGCAACATAAGAGGGCAGTGTAAAGATCATTTATTTCCGACAAGAACAGGGTTGTCAAAAACGACATCACAGAAAAGGTGACATTTAAATGGAGCCCTGAGTGTGACTTGAAAAGAATTTTAATAGGTGAGAAGACACAACATTAATGTGTTAGGAATTGTGACCAACAGAAGATAAACCAGCAATAAATATTCTGTCTGTCTGGAACTGGAAGTCATTGGCATTTATCAAAATTTAGAAGCACAGCAGACCCATAGGTGATAGGTCTATTTGAAAGCTGTTTTCTCCCGCTTTCCCTCATACTCTCTTAATTTCACCTGCAGAAATGTGTTCCTTCCTCAAAAGGGGTCTTTGCAAACTCCATCTGAAATGTTTGTTGGCCCTCCAGGCCTTGCAGTGATGGTCTCCCCCTATAGCAGGAGATGGAAGTAAAAACCAAGTCAACATAAGTGTAGATGTATGAACTGCCAAAACCTGACCCCAGCCCCGGGAAAGAAGGCTGAGATGTACCAAAAGCAATTGCAGTTTCAGAGGGACGTGATTCCTGGGTCAGGAGCGTCAAAGATGGAGATAATGTCACTTTGCAAAAGCAGGAACTAGACAGGCTCAGCCTTCATAGTGTTTTGCACAGAATAGCCCTTGTGAAAATTATTTCTTGAATAAGTGAAAATTATAGCTGTAAGGAATTCCCAAAGTTAAACTCTTTACCCTTCACTTAACAATGAGAACTGGAATTACTTGATCATCTGTTTTTGTTTTTATCGAAATTCTGTTATGAATATTTAGACCAGGTGTTTTTAAAAATTAGATCTGTTTTAAATTAGAACTGTTTCTGTCTCAAACAAAATCTAATATAAGACTTCTATAAAAAGGGGAAGCAGCTCTGGTTACAGCAGAGTAGCTCAGCAGGAGGGGGAAAGGGAAGCAGGACCCACCACTCAGCCCTCCCCCAACATGGGAGCCATGGACCAACAGCAGCATCGCCTGGGGGCTGATGAGACGTGCAGCATCGCAGGCTTCAACCCAGACCTACTGAGTCAGAATCTGCATTTTTATAAGATCCCATGTGATTCAAATGCACGTAAAGGTTTGCAAAGCTCTGTTCTAAGGAAACGTCAGACTTGTGTTGTACAATGTTTATCGGTGGAAAAGATAGACCAGAGGTTGAGGTCATTTTCATTTTGACATGGAAATAAATTACAGGTCTCAGTACTGTCTCTGGAAATTTATGAAGCACAGAGGAACCCCATGAGAGATGATCCCTTGCCTGAGATGGGGGTAGGTAAGTCACTCTGAATACCCTCAGGCCCGGCTGACTTTGCAGGAGTCACCAGGAGTCACAGTACCTTGCCTCTGGTGCTTAAGTTCTGTTACTGGGCCTCTTCATTGGTGGCCCCATCCTCTTCATTGAAATCACTGAGCCCACTTCAGAACCAGCAATCTACCACTTCCCCCAAGCCACAATGGGCAACCATGATGGTACCTTTAAAGATGCTGGCATCCTTGTCGCTGATGTGTTTCTCTGGGTCATCCTGGGGAAACAGTTAGAAGGCAGATGAGCAAGTTAATAAATCTGCTCCAATATTCCTATCTCCTTGTGTTTGTATGCTTCTTTTAAATATAGCTAAGAATTTCTGGCATCTTCACTTAATTTCTACCTACACTTTTGTCAATTAAACGAGCAAGCAGAATCATCATCATCCCCAGCTATTCAAGAATCTAAAATCTCAAATAGGTGTACCCAGATTGATCAATTTTAGCCTAAAATGTTTGCAGAGGAACTGTGATCCTGAGGTCTCTAAAGTTAAAATAGTCCAAGGCACCCCACCAAGATCCAACTTGATTCACATTACCAACCAACCAAACAAAAACCCCCAACTAACCAACCCAACAAAGAAACAAGCCAATGAAACCTCTTGGCCTGACAGTGAGAGGCCATCTGATGGATATTGAGGGCTTGCATCACTATTACGGAGTCATGGCCTCTTACCCATTTCCAGGGACAGTTCAGAGACACAAAACAAGGAATGTCCTACCCTTGAAGAAAGATGTTGCAACAGTGCCATGAGTGCACAGTATTCATCTTTCCTTTGGCCATCCTGAAAAGGGGCCTCTCGCCATTATGAAGTTAACTATCCTGTCATTGAATTTTGGTTCTAGGCTAATGTGGATGCCTAGGGGCCAGGAATACCCCTGTGGTTTGCCAGATAGACAGGGACATATGAAGTTTATCTGATAAAATGTTTTGGATCAAGTATGTCCTACTGAGTTCTTTAATGCATTCTTGAAGTCATCTGTGGCTATTGCCCTAGGGCCTGGGCTGTGTATTTGAAATAAACATTGTGTCTCTGACCTGAGCACTCAGGGTTATAACAGCAGGAAGACCCAAGTGGAAGCCTATGAAACTATCCCTCCTCCAACTAATATAATTAAAAGGAAGATATCATCCAAGAGGAAGTTTCAAAGATTAGCGCTTGGAAGATGCAAGAGCGAGGATTCCTATCACACCCCTTTTCAAATCACTGTTGGTCTGCGTAGAAGAGAGATATATTCCTTGGAGAACAAGAGTGGGCCATTGTAAAATCAATCAAATGCAGATTCTAATTGCTATCCTGGATATAGACTATTTATTGGAGCAAATCAATTTAACTGTGAGAACCTGGTATATAGCTCTTATTGATCCAGAAAACACTTCTTCCTTTTACTATAAACAGAGAATACCAAAACCATTTTTATTTCACCTAGCAGAGATAACAATACACTTTCACTGCCTTACTCAAGACTATATCCCTTCTATGCCTCTGTGTCATGTTCAATCTGTAGAGCACTTCACCACTGATCCACTACATTGATTATAAATGCTGATAAGACAGCAGGAAATAGCAGGTGCCTAGATACCTTGATATGATATATGTGTATTGGAAAGTGGGAGATAAGCTCCATAAAAATATTAGAGTAGGGTGTTTTAATCAAGTTTCTGATGTATGGTATAGCATTCTGGAACATGATAAGATATCCCCTTTGAAATATGAGATGCAAGTTCTGTGCTTTGCATCCCACCATTAATAAAGAGGTACAAAGTTTTGTATCTTTCTTTTATGAAGATAACCTTCCCAAATATAGTTGTACTAATCCAACTCAGGTATTGGGTAACCACAAGGTTGCCCGTTTCAAGTGGGGAAGAAAAATTTTTTCCAGCTGGTTAATGCCACAGTACAAGCAACTTTGTCACTTGGGACTTATGATATAGTATCTCAGAATGTCTGCAATAGAACACTGCTGCATCGAGCCTGTAACAAGACCTGGTGGAGGAAAGTATCACAGATGCCTTGGGTTTAGAATAAATTCACATCTGTCCTTTTGAGAAACAGCTTTTGGCTTCCTGTTAGTACTTTTTAGAGTCTGAATGCGCATAAAAGTTCAGTTGCACATCAACTTGCTTTGACTTATGAATCCACTGGTTAGTCATGTCCAAAACTACTTTGCCATCAGTAGCAGTGAAAAATCCAAATTGGACCTGAGCTAGTCCTGAACATATAAGTGTTTTGTATTCACAAATGGCATTTTATCCCATGGTATCTGGTCCCGCAGTATCCTTGCCCCTCTTTCAACCTACACCTATGGCCTCATGTGATATAACATAGGACCAGATGACTGAGAAGGAAAATTCAACCTTAGTCTGCAGCTAATTCTGCATGATGTGTAGATTCTGGTCAGAGGAGGACCACTATAGTATTATATCCCCAGTTAGAGATGGCCCTGAAGCACGGTAGGGAAGAGAAGTTGTCTCAAAGACAGAATGTTGAGTGGTGCATTTGATTTCCACTTTGCCTGAAAGAAAAGGTGGCTGGATATACAGATCCACACTAGTTTGTAAGCAGTACCTGAATGCTTAGCCAGATGATCAAGGACATGGAAAGCGCAAAATAAGAGAAATACTGACAAAGGATTTGGGGGACAAATACTTGTGGATGGAACTCTCAGAAGGGTCCCAGAGCATGGAGAATCTTGTCTCATGTTGATATTCACCAAAAGACCCATTCTGTGGGTCCCATTCAGCCTTTCTGTAGTGATCCATTCCTGGGAGGAACAGCCAGTCACCTGGCAACAGGTTGATAATATTAGACCCCTTTCATGATGGAGGAAGTAATATTTCTTCCTCATGAAAATAGATACTTTCAAAATATGAACTTGCTTTTCCAACCCTACTTTTCTTCTTCCAAAGACATCATCAGGGGGGCTTATTGAATTATGTTTCATCTGGCATTCCACTCAACTTTGCTTCTGACCAAGAAATTTCAGTTCACACCTAAAGAAGAGAAATGAATTCCCAAGGAATTCACTGGTCTCATTCTGTTGCTCAACACCCAGAAGTAGCCAGGCTTAAAGAATGTAGAATGTAGACTCACAGCATCAGGTGAGAGACAACACTCTGTGAGTTGCATTGCTGCCCCAAGGGAGGTAGGAGGTGTCTTGAACCATTGATCAATAGAACCAGAATCCTGTAAGTGGGAGAGCAAACCTCACTACTACTACTCTTAAAGACCATTTGCAAAGGAATCATATAAATCCACCAGATCTCAGACCCTCACACATAAAGTTTTCCATCAATCTGCAGGTAAAGAATCCCAATAAACTGATAGAAGGCAAAAAAAAAAAAAGTTAATGGGCAGTAGAGGAATTTATACATACCTACCATGGTCTTCTGGTCCATTGCAAAGATGCATGTTGTAGTAACTACTCATGTAGGTTTTACTTGTTTCTCTGATAGGTATGAATTCACCAACTATATACATACTAACTAACTTTCCTTTTGCCTTCACTCTTTCCTCTGTTATTATACATAGAGTACATTGTCCGTTGTTAACTGTATATTTTGATATTTGGGTTTTGTGAAATTAAAATAGATTTGGAATTAAATCAGAGAAGGAGAGAACATCACCACATGTCAAAGGTTGTCAGGAGAGGAGTCGGGGTCTCTCATTTTGAGGAAAGGATGAGCGCGCTTCTACATGCATAGTCACATTATGTGAGGGAAGCGTGTTACTACTTGTGTTGGTAAGAAGTTCACCATAGCAGGGATGGTGTACATAGATGTTGAGTTGCCCAAAAGAGAAGGACTGCAATGGGTACCAGAAACCAGCTTTCTCGGCCCCCATTCAGGTTTCCCGAAGGTGTGCCAACCCAAGCTGCAAAGGTTAGAGAGATAAAAGCTGCGTTTCCCATTATTGCATTGCCACTAGGATTTGCCAATTTGATGTATTCAGGCCAGACTTGAATTGGAAACTGAGAAGAGTAGAAAGAGAGGCAGGTGTGAAGCATCCATCTTGGATACAGATCTTGGCAGGTCTTGTTACCAGCAACCTGTTTGAGCAGCTCCCTTCAGTTTTCCTGGTTGCTGCAGGAGCCAACATACTGACCTTTCACCTTCTGCTGCCCCAGTGGCAAAACTCCCCCTCACAGCAGAAGCTACAAACACGAGTTTGGGGGCCAAGAGTTGTTGGGACTTCCATGTAGAGCCCTAACAGCTGTGCAAACATCTAAGTACTGGTACCAAATCCACTTCGGCTTAAGCTAGCTAGAGGATTCCTCTCTCTACCATGAGCTCTGGCTGATACTCTGGGAGGGGGTCAGTGTTGACAATAGAAGCTCCAGAAACATAAAAACTGATTTCTATTCATTGAGACAGCATAGACTATTTATGGACACTTATGAGAACTAAAAAGAATATACCAATTGTAGAAGCCTATTATGTAAAGGACATTTTTCAAAAGGCTTTGGAAAATACATTGGTCTAGTGAGTCATTATGACCCTTCACCTCTGAAAACAATTGTATGTTAGGGCTCAAAACACACACTGTATTTGTATTCAACAATGTGAGAGCACTACAGATATAAATGGGCCCTCATGGCTAAGAGGCAGCATGCCCAGTGGTTTGTGTGTTAGCACAGGTGGCCTGGGTTCAAATAGTGTGTCTACTGCTTGCCATCTATGGGAGGTTAAGCAAGTTTGCTTACCCTCTCTGGGCTTTATTTTCTTCTTCTGTATATTGGGGATAATTATAGTATCTGCAACACAGGGGTGCTGTGAAGGTCAACTGAGTTACTGCATGTAAAGTGCTTGGAGCAGTGTCTGGGGACTAGTAAATAGTCCACATATGTTTGCTGCTGCTGCTGCTGTTGTTATTATTACTACTCTTACTATTATTATACATCAACATGTTGGTTTCTGGACTTAACCCTGGTAAACTTGGACTTAAACCCTGGACTTAACTTTCTGGTAAAAGGAAAATGCAGAAAATATGAGAACAGAAAGAAAAAGATATACTACACTTTGTCAGAGATAGTATAATACTTTCAGGTGTCAAGTGCCCCCTAGACATGATTATTTTATTTTATTTTATTTTATTTTATTTTATTTTATTTGACACAGAGAGAGAGAGAGATCACAAGTAGGCAGAGCAGCAGGCAAAGAGAGGGGAAAGCAGGCTCCCTGCTGAGCAGAGAAGCCCCATGCAGGGCTCGATCCCAGGACCCTGAGATCATGACGGAGCCGAAGGCAGAAGCTTAACCCACTGAGCCACCCAGGTTCCCCTGGACATGATTCTTTATAGGATTGCCTGATATTGGGTTGTCAGCCCTCAAGGCTGCAGTGCCTAAGGGAATCCTGCTTTGTGGAGAATTTGTTATTTCCATGACACGCTGCTGCAACCAGGAAGGTCTCTGCCTGGAATCAGCATACCTGTGGGTGAGGCCTGTCTCTCCCAATGCCAACTACTCACTGTGAGTGTCACACACTGGACTTCAGTTCTAGTCTCTATTCAGTGAATCCATTATGTGGATTCCACCCCTAGGATGTCATCAGGCTCTGTGTAATTGTGGGTGTGAATATCTTCTCTGAGACTTCAAAGGACATGTGAGAATAAGGGGCATCCCTGACGCTTATGGCCATTGATCAGTGTTGGCCTATGCACTGTCTAATAGAATGGCCATCAGCTTTATGTGGCTATTGAGTACTTGCAGTGTGGGTGGCATGACGGAGGGACTGGTTTTTACATTTTATCTACTTTTAATTGGTTTAGATTTAGGTGGCCACATGTGGCTCATAACAGAGCATTGGACCACAGAGCTCTAGATTGTTAGCTCCAAAAAGTCAGGAAATGTGTCTGTCTTATTCCCCACTATGGCCAGGGTGCTCAGGTCCCTGATCATGGCCCCCCAAAATAATGTGTCAAGTAAATTAATGTTCAAATGACAAAACATCTGCCTGCCATCATTTCCTATACGTGAGAAGTTGAGGATTCTGTTTCTGTCAGTATTGTCCAGAATGAGGATAACTCCTCAGGACAATGTAGCACAGATGGGAAAAGAAAGAAAGGCAGATGTTATGTCTACTCCAATGGATGCTATCTCCTCGGATCTGCAAAGGAGAACTCACAAAGGTCATTGCAAGGTCACATGTAGAACCTGGCAAGTCAACTCTGGAGAATGACTTTGTAGAGCGTAATGTCAGTGCTCTGTCTGATCTCACTGGATCCATTTTGGAGGGCAACCCCACCCCACTTGAGTGTACTATTGCTTCAATAGCCAACACCAATAGGTCTTGGCAGGACTGACCTCAGATATCTTTGTTCCACCCTATAGCCCACAGAGAGATAGAAGTACCTAAGAACCACCAGTCACTTCTCACCATTGAATGAAGGCTACACAAGCATGAAGACTCAGCTCCCTTACTGTAGGTTGGGAGACTGTGAGATGTAACCTACATTCCAGGGTTCCCTGCAGGATTGGGCTGAAGCTACACTGAGTAGACTTTGCCTGAAAGTGCATCCTTTATGGCTTCCTCCCCTTCCTGGTTTTGCTGCCTCTACTCCCTTACTGCTTTCCCTGGGAATCCTTCCTTGAAAATGGGTTGCATACAAATCCATCTCCAAATATCTACTCAGGGGAATCTAACATAAGAAAACACTTTGCTAAACAAAGTAAAAAAAAAAAAAGCTAGGTGATTAATAAGATTACCAATTTGCTAAAAGTAGTATCTCGAGGTATAGCATTCACCACTGGCAAGTACTCTCAGGAAACCAAGCTGAAGTTTAAATGTCACTGGATGAGTCAGAACAGAGTATGGGAGGATTTCCATTTACACCAGGTACTCTGGTAGCTCACCAGTCATCATGAGAGAAATATTATCCTGGGATATTGGTCTGAAATTATCCTTTTTGATGGGGTCTTTGCCTGGGTTTGGGGATCAGGGTAATGCTGGCTTCATAGAAAGAGTCTGAAAGTTTCCCTCTGTTTCTATTTTTTGAAACAGCTTCAGGAGAATAGGTATTATTTCTTCTTTTAATGTTTAGTAGAATTTCCCAGGGAATCCATCAAGTCCTGGTCTCCTGTTTTTTGGGAGGTTTTTGATCACTGCTTCAATCTTATTACTGGTTATTGGTCTATTCAGGTTGTCAGTTTCTTCCTGTTTCAGTCTTGGGAGTTTATATGTTTCCAGGAATACATTCATTTTTTCTACGTTGCTTAACTTACTGGCACATAGCTGTTGATAATAATTTCTGGTGATTTTTTCTATTTCCTTGATGTTGGTTATGATATTTCATTCATCATTTTATTAATTTGGGTCCTCCCTCTTTTCTTTTGGATTAGTTTGGCCAGGGGTTTATCAATCTTTTTTTTTTTTTTCCAATTTTTTATTTATTTTCAGCGTAACAGTATTCATTGTTTTTTCACCACACCCAGTGCTCCATGCAATCTGTGCCCTCCCTAATACCCACCACCTGGTTCCCCCACCCTCCCACCCCGCCCCTTCAAAACCCTCAGGTTGTTTTTCAGAGTCCATAGTCTCTCATGGTTCACCTCCCCTTCCAATTTCCCTCAACTCCCTTCTCCTCTCCATCTACCCTTGTCCTCTATATTATTTGTTATGCTCCACCAATAAGTGAAACCATATGATACTTGACTTTCTCTGTTTGACTTATTTCACTCAGCATAATCTCTTCCAGTCCTGTCCATGTTGCTACAAAAGTTGGGTATTCGTCCTTTCTGATGGAGGCATAATACTCCATAGTGTATATGGACCACATCTTCCTTATCCATTCATCCGTTGAAGGGCATCTTGGTTCTTTCCACAGTTTGGCGACCGTGGCCATTGCTGCTATAAACATTGGGGTACAGATGGCCCTTCTTTTCACTACATCTGTATCTTTGGGGTAAATACCCAGCAGTGCAATTGCAGGGTCATAGGGAAGATCTATTTTTAATTTCCTGAGGAATCTCCACACTGTTCTCCAAAGTGGCTGCACCAGTTTGCATTCCCACCAACAGTGTAAGAGGGTTCCCCTTTCTCCACATCCTCTCCAACACACGTTGTTTC
Source organism: Martes martes (assembly GCF_963455335.1). NCBI lineage: Eukaryota > Metazoa > Chordata > Mammalia > Carnivora > Mustelidae > Martes > Martes martes. The sequence goes on from NC_137893.1 coordinate 127,157,860, forward strand.
CTGTCTTGCTAATTTTGGCCATTCTAACTGGTGTAAGGTGGTATCTCAATGTGGTTTTGATTTGAATCTCCCTGATGGCTAGTGATGATGAACATTTTTTCATGTGTCTGGTAGCCATTTGTATGTCTCAATCTTATTAATTCTTTCAAAGAACCAGCTTCTAGTTTCATTGATGTGTTCTACTGTATCTCTAGTTTCTAACTCATTGATCACCAAACTGTGGAAAGAGTCAAGATGCCCTTCAACAGATGAATGGATAAAAAAGATGTGGTTCATATATACAATGGAATATTACACAGCCATCAGAAAGGATGAATACCCAACTTTTGTATCAACATGGACAGGACTCGAGGAGATTATGCTGAATGAAATAACTCAAGCAGAGAAAGAATGAAATGAGTCAAGCAGAGAAAATTCTCTTTCTCTGTAAAACCTGTGGTTTCACTTACTTGTGGAGTATAAGGAATAACATGGAGGACATTAGGAGAAGGAAAGGAAAAGTGAATTGGGGGAAATCAGACAGGGAGATGAACCATGAGAGACTGTGGACTCTGAGAAACAAATTGAGCATTTTGGAAGGGAGAGGAGTGAGGGGATGGGCGAGCCTGGTAGTGGGTATCAAGGAGGGCATGTATTGCATGGAGCACTGGGTGTGGTGCATAAATAATGAATCTTGGAACACTTAAAAAATAAAATAAAATTAAAAAAAAAAAAGAAATACTATCCTGGAGAGATGGTACTAGAACCAGTCTCCTTCCCGGGCAGGTCTCTGTGGGAACAGACACATTCTTTGGCTCTGTGCAGGGTATGTGCCCAGAAGACCCCACCCTTTGCGTTGGATGACACAATAGAATGTTACGCTGTGACCACACACTTAAACTGCAACAGTCAGTTTTCTTTCAGTCTCTGCATTCCAGGCATGTTTTCTTAAGGCTACACCCTCATCTCCACGTTAGTCAGGATCTGTAGAGAAACAACCAATAAGATATATAGATAGATTGATTTATTTTAAGGAATTGGCTCATGTAATTGTGGGGGCTGGCAAGTCTGAAATTTGCAGAGCAGGCAGCAAGCTGTAGGCCCAAGGAAGAGTTGACACGTAGCTCAAGTCTGAAGGCATCTGGAGGCAGAATTCCCTCTTCCTCAGGGAAAGTCTGTTTTTTTGTTTTTTGTTTTTTGTTTTTTCTCTTCAGGCCTTTAACTGATTGGAGAGGCCTACCCACATTTTAAAGCGTAATTTTCTTTACTCAAACTCTGATTATTTAAATATTAATCTCATCTAAAAAAACAATGTCTTTATGGCAACATTTAGACTGATGTTTGACCAAAACCTAGGTGCCATAGCCAACATAAAATTAATCATCACAGCCACCTTGACTGAATTGTGTTTTGCACTTAAATTTAGGATGTACTCTGTCCTCCCTTATGGAAATGTGGACAACTCCCTAGTGTTCCCGGTAAAAAGCTGTCACTCCATGTGGTTGATCTCATTCATCTTTTGTTGGGTCTTGTTGACTTCATCTTTCTGACCTGAATCCCAAATTTGCAAATCAATATATTAATATATTATCTTACTGATTTTAAATGTTGCATACCAAAGAAGTTCATTAGAGACTCAGGACCCCAGAATTTTATTAGGGAGTGGTCATGTAGCCATCCTCATATGGCCATTTGAGCTTTTTTTTTTTTTTTTAAAGATTTTATTTATTTATTTGACACATAGAGATCACAAGTAGGCAGAGAGGCAGGCAGAGGGAGAGAGGGGGAAAAGCAGGCTCCCTGCTGAGCAGAGACCCCCCCCCATGTGGGACTCGATCCCAGAACCCCGGGACCACGACCCGAGCCGAAGGCAACAGCTCAACCCACTTTCCACCCAGGTGCCCCGGCCATTTGAGCTTTTTAAATGATGCAAAAGTAATTCAATGGAGAGAGGGTGGTGTTTCAACACATGGTACTTAAAATTGGACATCCATAAGCAGCAAAATGAACACTCACTTAATCTCATGTCTTATTTAAAAGTTAACTAGACTTCTGGTTTCTGCTCCAACATGGAAAGAGTTTAGAAGTCATCACTCCCACCCCACAACAAGAAAAAAGTTGAGCAAACTGAAAATCCACAACTCTTCTGAAATCTCTCAGAGAAGGGATCACAGAGCAAACCAGTGCCCCCAAACTGGAGAAGCAGATAAATACAGATCATAGCTTGAATACAGAGAATTATAGCTTACTGGAAGCAAAAGCCACTGGAGCAAGTAACTAATGGACAGGATAACTTAAATGGTGATTGACTAATTGCTTGAGGCTGAGTGTGGACTAGCTTGAGATCCAAAAACTCCTTGGGGCCTTTGGTGGCCAGGGGTGGGGGAGAGGTGGTGGTGTCCACAGTTTCATGAATTTTACTTCTAAAAGTCTCACCACATTCTCACAGAAGAGAAAACTAACCATATGCCTGGATAGATCTCTTCTTAACAAAAGAATTCCCTCAAAGGAAACTATTTTACTGGAGACTTAACAAATATGGGGGAAAGGAAATATCCATCTCTAGCCCCTCTAGCCTTCCTGTCTCACTTCAGACAGATAAAAAGCTGAAAAGCCCTTGTGAAGGCTACAGCCCAGGGACAGAGCCTCACTAAAAGACTGAGTCCTAATCATAGGATCCATGACACCTTACCACCAAACTGATAGGCTCCTGTATATTAACAGGGAATTATAGTTGGAAGAACTATAAGGCTAAGGCTCTACTTAAGAAGAAGTTTCTAGGAAAACTCCAAGACAACAGAAAGAAATGTGAAACAAGATCACTAGAGGAAATTGAAGACTTGGGTAACTAAGGGTATACTACATTAAACACAAAATAACTTCTAGCCAGAAAAACAAATTTTACATTAAAGACATTTTTGCCTCAGTTTCTATAGCCAATACATCAGGTCTGGTTTTCAAAATGAAATTAAAAGCATGCTAAAGGGCTTTTTTTTTAAAGTCTAAGAGACAAAGCAAGCATCAGAACCAGATTTAGATGTGACACTAGTTTTTGAATTATCACACCAGCAATTTAAAATAAATGAATAATATGCTACAGGCTCTGATGGAAAAAAAAAAAAGGACAACATGCAAGAACAGATGGTTAATGTAAACAAAGAAAAATAAACCCAAAAGTAAATGCTAGAAATCAAAAACACAGTCACAGAAATGAAGAATGCCTTTGATGGGCTCATTTGGACACAACAAAGAGGACACAGCAAAGGAAAGAATCAGTGAGTTTAAGCTATGTCAATAGAAATTTCTAAAACTGAAATGTGGAGAGAAAAAAATAATTAAAACAAAAAGAACACAATGGGCAATAATTGTGGGACAATTACAAATTATAATTATGTGTTAACATACACATAATGAGAATACAAGGAGAAGAAAAAGAAGAATGAGCAGAAGAAATATTTGAAGTAATAAAGGTGAAGAATTTTCAAAAATTAATTTCAGGAACCAAACTATGGATGCAAAGGGCAGAGAACACCAATTAAGATAAATACCAAAGAGTCTATTCCTAGGCATAGCACATTTGGTCTGTAGAGTAACAAAGACAAAGAGAAAATCTTGAAAGAAGCCAGGGTTGGGGTGGGGGTAAATATTTTACCTCTAGCAGAACAAAGATAAGAATTACATCAGACTTTTTACACAGATGACGTGATCATCTAAATAGAGTATCTGAAAGAATTGACAAAAAAACCTCTGGTACTAGTAAAAGATCATAGCAAGTTTGTAGGATACAAGGTTAACATACAAAGTCTATTGTTTTCCTATATAACAGCAACAGACGAGTAGAAATTAAAATTTAAAACCCAATACCATATATATTCACATCCTCCAAAATAAAGTATTTCTGCATAAATCTAACAAAACATGTACAAGATCTATATGAGAGAAACTATAAAACTCTGATAAACAATTTCAAAGTAGAAATAAATGGAATGATATCCCATAAATGAAGAGATATCCCATGTTCATGGATAGAAAGACTCAATACTGTTAAGATATCAGTTCTTCCCAAATTGATCTATAGATTCAATGTAAAAATCCCAATCAAAATCCTAGCAAATACTTTGTGGATATTGAGGAACTGACCTTAAAGTTTATATGGAGAGGGAACAGACCCAGAACAGCCAACACATCATTGAAGGAGAAGAACAAAGTTGGAGGAGGGACACTACCTGACTTTAAGACTTACTATAAAGCTATAGTAATCAAGACAATGTGGAATTGGTGAAAGAACAGACAAATAGATCAAAGGAACAGAATAAAGAGCCCAGAAAGAAACCCACACAAGTGACAAAAATGCAACAGCAGTAGAATAGAGCAAAGATAGTCTTTTCCACAAATGGTGCTGGAACAACTGAATATTCACAAGCCAAAAAAAAAAAAAAAAAAATCTAGACACAGACTTTTATGGTCCTTTTACAAAATATTTACTCAAAATCCCATATCTAAGTATAAAATTCAAAACTATAAAACTCCTAAAACAAAAAATAGGTGAAAACTTAGTTGACCTTGGGTATAGCAAAGACTTTTTAGATACACTACTGGATGCATGATCCACGAAAGGTTGAAGCGATAAGCTGGATTTTGTTAAAATTAAAGAGAAAATGTCAAGAGAACAAGACGGTAAACCACAGACTAACAGAAGAATGCTTACAAAAGACACATTTCATAAAGTACTGCTTTCTAATTATACAAAGAACTCTTAAAATTCAACAATAAGTAAGCAAACAAAAATTGGGTAGAAAACCTTAACAGAAAAAAAAAAAGAAAACCTTAACAGATGTCTCATCAAAGAAGATATACAGTTGGCGAATAAACATATCCAAACATCATATGTCATCAAGGAAATAAAAATTAAAACATCAGTAAGATACCACTATGCACTTAAATTAGAATGTCCAAAGTCTGAAACATTGACAACACCGAATTCTGGTGAGGATGTGGAGTAACAGGAATTCTGATCATTGCTAGTGGAAATGTAATGTGGTACAGTCATTTTGGAAGGCAGTTTGGCAGTTTCTTACAAAATTAAACAAAATGCTACCATACGACCAGCAATAGCACTCCTTGGTATTTACCCAAAAAAGTGGAAAACTTATGTCCATGCAAAAACCTACACAAGGATGTTTAGAACAACTTTATTCATAATTACCAAAACTTGGGAGCAACCAAGATGTCCTTTAGTAGGTGAATGAATAAATAGACTGTGCTACATCCAGACAATGAAATATTATTCAGCACTATGAGCTGTGAAACCATGAAAAGACATGAAGGTCTCTTAAATATATATTAGTTAGGGAAAGAGGCCAATCTAAAAGGGCTACATACTGCATGACTCTATGACATTCTGGAGACAGTGAAAAGATCAATGGTTGCCAGGGGCTCGTGAGGGGTAGTGGGGAGAAGGGATAAATAGGGGGAACACCAAGAATTTTTAGAGCAGTAGAAATACTCTGTATGACAGCATAATGATGGATATATATCATTATATATTTGTGCAAATCCATAACATGTACAACGCGAAGAGTGAACTACAATATAAACTATGGACACTGGGTAATCATGCTGTGTCAATGTTGATTCATCAACTGTAACAAATACAGTATTCTGTTAAGGAATGTTGATAAAGGGGGAGGTGATGAATCTGTAAGGGCAAGAGGTATATGGGAAATCTTTGCATCTTCCTCTCAATTTTACTGTGAATAGAAAACTGTTCTAAAAAAGTAGTCTTATAAAAAACATATTGCTGTTTGTGTTATTATAAACTAAAAATGAAATAGGCCTAAATTTAATAAAATATTTACAGGATCTATATGAGGGAAACTGCAAATCTCTGGCAAAAGAAATTTTAAAAAGATCAAAATGCATGGAAAGATATCCACGTTCATGGATAAGAAGACTCAATATTGCTAAGATGTTGATCTTCCTAACATGATCTATAAATTTAATAAAATCACTATCAAAATTCCAGCCAGTTATTTTGTGGTCGTTGAGAACATGAGTCCACAGTTAATATGGAGAGGTAAAAGACCCAGATGAGCCAACACCATATTAAAAATAAAAGAAAGTCAGAGGACTAGTGCTATGTGACTTCAAACTTACTATAAAACTACAGTAATCAAGACAGCATGATATTGGTGAAAGAATGGACAGACTGAGCAATGAAACAAAATTGAGAGCCAAGAAAGAGACCTCACAAATACAGTCAATTAGGCTTTGACAACAGAGCAAGGGCAGATTGATGCAGAAAGGCTAGTCTTTTGAATAATGCAGGAAAACTGGATATCCATATGTAAAAAAAAATGTTGGTGTGGGGGGGGGGGGGGAGAAAGTAGTATCTAAATGAAAATCCTCCCAAAGTTTGAATTACTGGTATTAGAGGTTTTCTTGAAACAAAATTTAGAAAAAAATTTTGTTATGTTTGGGTGGAGGAGGGGATGGGGACATCTGGGAAGACGGTGTCATTGGAATGAGAAGGAAATGCAAAGACTGGAGACTGAGGTCCCTGAAGAAAGGCATTCACCCCATCCTACCAAGGAGCACTTCTCCCTTACCTCTATCTTTGATGACATCTTTCATGCATCCATCAATTCCAGAAAGCCTCACCCTAGAAAACTCCCTGGTACCCCATTCACCTGGGTGAGCAGGTGAGACATAGTTCAGCACCATAAGCTGGGAATCCTAGTGTTGCATCCCTGGCTGGGATGTGCTGGGAATTCCCAAGACTCCTTCTCTTCCTGGTTGAATGTAAACCCAGAGTGCCTGGCTCCTGCAAAGGAGTCTGCATGACCTTCCTGGGCTCCTCTTTGCCTTCTTGGAACGTCAAGCTGCTCCTTTTGGAGCAGGGTCTGCCCATGGGCTCCACATCTGGGCGCCACTGATGGATCTTTGGTATTCAGATTAATTAATCTCATCAAAGTGTTCACTTTTCCCCAGAGAAGTATTTCTCACATTTGGGTTAGATAGAACATCAGGGCCAGGAGAAAAAGACAGCACCAAAAAATGTCTATTTACCCACCTACCAACTGCCTTTCCCTCCAGAAACAGGAGGCTGACAGAGATATCGCCCGCTGTCATTCTGATTCCTTTAGTCCTGAGGTCATGAATAATAATATATGCAAATAGGCCCCCTTCCCTGCCATTGGTCAATAATCTATTTCCAAATAAAATCTTACCTGGAGGCTTCCTCTCAGCCCCTAGTGATCAAATCAGGGTTCTAAACCTTAATTAAACCCTCATTGTTCTGGGTGGTATCTCTGCAGGTGAGGCTGTCCTTTGAAATTCAGATTCCTTGCGCAAACAGCATTCTGGCGTGACACCCCCCACCGCGAGTTTGCTAGTCCAGCTATCTGAGACTAAATTATGCATTTGTCCGGGTTACAGAAACTAGTAGAGAGTCGGTTTTCCATTTAGTGCCAGTTTGGGAGACTGTCACTCAACTCTTCCTGCACCAGAAATCAACTCCGATTCATTATTTGCATTTGTAGATCACAGGGCCAACACAAAGCTGTTAGTTTCCCTCCATCCCCTTCTTCTAAAAATTTTGCCTGGAAGCCTTCCGCTGATGTGACAAATGTGAAAAAGCTGGGGGCATGCTGAAGTTTAAAGTTGGTGCTGGCTTTCATCATGTTTCCAAGCAGCTTTTGAAGCAAGAGGAACTAAGTTTTCTTGAAAGAGTACATTTCCCACAGAGAGGTCACCCTTATACCTTGGATGTTGAAACTTTGTAGTCCTGGCTCCACATGCATGTTTGCACAACACTGGGTCCTGGAGCTGGGCCTAGTCTGGGGTGCTTTAACAGCAGAAGGGCTCAAAGTTTGGGGACATTCTTTATATGGTACTATTTCTTTCAAACCAGATGATCTGGCAAGTTTTGTGTTCCTAACATTGTGACAAGCCCCCAAAGAGATGAGAATAAAATGACATTTTGTTTAGGTACTATTTTTAGACTGAGGTGACTGGCACCACTAGGTGCGGCCCCACATGTTGAGGGGCCTGCTCTTGCCTTCTCCCAGCTGTGTCCTTCCTCACAAGGCCAGGCATCCCAGGAGTGGAGGGGAAGTTCCATCTGAGGACAATAAAGACTGTGTCCAAGGGGTGGCTGTTTGCAGGACAGTAGGGGTAGGAAAAATCAATACACATTCTAGTGAAGCTAGAGGTATAGAGAAGAGAAGGGATGTGAGCTACACATCAGGGTGGGATGCCCCTTATTGGGGAGTAGGCCTCTTGAATTCTACTTCTGATGAAATGCCTCTTTTGAGTTGAAAATAGAGCTACCTTATGACCCAGCAATTGCACTACTGGGTATTTACCCTAAAGATACAAATGTAGTGATCCAAAGGGGCACGTGCACCTGAATGTTTATAGCAGCAATGTCCACAATAGCCAAACTATGCAAAGAACCTAGATGTCCATCAACAGATAAATGGGTAAAAAAGATGTGAGATATATATATATATATATATATATATATATATATATATATATGTAATGGAATACATCAAATACATAAAAAAATACATCAAAAGAAATGAAATCTTGCATTTGCGACGATGTGGATGGAACTAGAGGGTATTATGCTTAGCGAAATAAGTCAATCGGAGAAAGACAACTATCATATGATCTCCCTGATATGAGGAGGTGGAGTTGCAATGTGGAGGGTTTGGGGGGTAGGAAAAGAATAAATGGAACAAGATGGGATCGGGAGGGAGACAAACCATAAGAGACTCTTAATCTCACAAAACAAACTGAGAGTTGGGGGGGGTAGGGAGAGGGTGGTTGGGTTATGGACTTTGGGGAGGGTATGTGCTATGGTGAGTGCTGTGAAGTGTGTAAACCTGACGATTCATAGACCTGTACCCCTGAGGCTAATAATACATTATATGTTTATTAAAAAAATTAAAAAATTAAAAAAAAAAGAAATGCCTCTTTTGAAAACAGTAAGATCACATGAAATAAGAACTATATCAGAAAATGTAGGATAATGGGCACCTTTAACAGCATGAGGCTTTTGAACCAAGGGTGCTATCAGATGGATTTGGAGGGACAAGTCCAGGCCAGTCCTCCACAGAACTGCAAAGTAGGCCAAGTTCGGCATTGCCATCCTCCCATCTCCTCCCTCAACCCTCCTCTCTCTGGGTTCCTTGGCCGCCAACAGCTTCTCTTTCCGCTTCTCCATCCCTCACCTGACTGTCAGAAGTTCCTGCTGAAGTGCTCACGGACCACTGAGATATTGATAGATTAATATCTTATGAAGTGATGTCCTGGCAATCTTTACATTGAGGAAGGAAAACTTGTTCCACTCCAGAGTCTAATCAAATGTGTAAAATGTAAAATATTAAAGAAGATCATTATCCCTTCTTACAAGGGAGTGGAGAGCCATCCATGGGTCTGAGGAAATGTCTCAGCAGGTGAAAGGTGAGGTTGGTAGGGGAACACACGCAGATGAAGGTACATGTCGAAGGCAACTGTGAGACTCAGCAGGGGCCTGCTGGAGGGCTGGTGACTCACCAGAGGAGAGGGTCCTCCAACATTCCGCATGAGTGAGGGTGAGGAGCTGGGCAAGTCATATGGGCACCTTCTCCTTTAGAAAACACCATCTGCCTTGATAAAACAAGTAAGAAGATCTGTCAGGTGAGCACCAGAAGAGGGATCTCCAGGTGGGCTAGAGGAAGAAGGACCTTTTGTGAAAGATGGATCCCCATTTCTCTAAAATGCCTTGCTGCCACCACGATGCCCATCTCCTGACCAGGGCCAATGACTCTCTCTCAGTTCTCCATAGCACTGTGGCTGCACTCTAAGAATGCTCGCATCAGAATTCACCAAATCCTAGGGCTGTGTTTTTCAGAGTGTGGGCTTTAGAAGAGCTATGTCAAAACCACCTGGGGCCCATCCCAGACGTCCTGAATCAGAAATTCTGAGTGTGGGACTCAGAAATCTGTGTTAGTAAGCCATCCTGGGGATTCTGATATGAATCCCTAGGGGCAAGTCTCAGCAATTTTAGGGAGCTCCCCAGGTACTTTTTGACACATAGGTCAATTCAGAAAACATGGAAATTAGAGGGAAACAAACAAAGTCCCATGATTCTACACAAGCTGACTCAGATATAGATAGGTTATTCTCCGTGCTGACAGTCCCCTCTATAGCCTTGCAAGACGGATCTCTTCTCACCCTGCCCTGCATTCACTTGTGAGATGCCATCTTTAATACCCTCACTGAAAGAGAGTCCTTTTAAAGCTTAGACCCTCTGGGTCTACCCCAAGAAAGACCAATCCTTTGCTTATTCTTAACTGTGGCCTGCCCTCCTTGTTCTATTATTTCCTGACTATAAATCGCATTCCAAATGAATGATCCTGGAGATAAAATAGTGTTGAGATTAGCTGGATGGAGAAGTAGCTCCTCACGCAGTCTTTGTGTGAAGTCTCTGTCATTACTGTGTTTTCTAGTTTCTGTACTTGATACTTAGACACTTTGGGGCCTTGGTGACGCTGGAGAGACTGCCACTCCCAGGACTAGCCAATTAGAGATACTAAGACTTACCTATGAGTGCGCCTTTCATATACAAACCAACCAGCTGGAGCCCACACACCCACTATCTTCTTTATCAGGTTCTCACACTTGAGGCCAATCACCCCCGAGCCAGTAACCAGACCACTAGGGACAGTCCCTATGTCCCAGAGCCCCCGAAATTATTCAATCTAGTCAACCCTAAGCCCCTTACCTTGCCTCACTCAATTCCTTTCCACAGAAACCACAAAAGAGGCTCTTGCCACCATAATTTCTCCCACTCCCTCTGCTTTGAGACCGAGCCTGGTGTTTCTCTATATGGCCCTAGGTCATGGCCTGCCCTGCAGCCTGGGATCAGTGACTATAATCAGCTATCTCTGCACTGGCCATCATCTGCTGATCTGTTGACCTCACCATACTGAATGATTATAAAGCCTACATTTTATTTTTTATTTATTTATTTATTTATTTATTTGACAGATCACAAGTAGGCAGAGAGGCAGGCAGAGAGAGAGAGAAGGAAGCAGGCTCCCCGCCGAGCAGAGAGCCCGATGCAGGGCTCGATCCCAGGACCCTGGGATCATGACCCGAGCCGAAGGCAATGAGCCACCCAGGCACCCCAAGCCTACATTTTAAAGTACTCTCTACCTTCCATTTGGAAAGAGGAGGGCAGCCTTGGAGACTCCAAGCTTTGGACTGAGCCCTGAGCTGACTGTCATGGGGTGTGGGAAGGGGCGTTCCCTCCACCACACTGAAAGTACAATCGCATTGCCTGTCTCCCTCAGGATCACAACTTCCTCTCCCCCAGTGACTTCCCTGGAAGAGTCTTCCTTCTGTTCCCACAGAAGGGAAAGCAGTGCAGGGGCAGTAGCTGCATGAGCACTGGTGAGGGTGTGGTGGTGAAGTGGGATAATGCCAAGGACAGTCTGCCCAGTCCTCCACTAACTGCTGGGAGACCTCAGACCATTTACTTAAATCTGTTCATATCTCAGTTTGCTCGTCTGTAAAATGGGGATAAAACACCATCCACTTCATGTTAAGGAATAAAAAGGGTAATATACACACGGCTCCCAGAACCATGCCCAACCCATAGGGATAGTCAGTGAATGTAGCTGGGGGCAAAGTGCACCCTGTCATGTCCCACTGGCCTCCTGCTTCTAGTAATGTCACCAACAGCCAGCCCTTTAATTTTAGAGACTTCGAGGAGTAAGAAACTTCAGTATTATATGAGGGCAGGTAAAAATGTGCTGTTGAATGATGGTGGTCATGGACAAATTTGGGGATGCAGAGGGCCCCCTGACATGGCTCCTTGCATGAAAGAGACTTAACCCCTGCCTGACCCATTTTCCAACTTTCACTTCTTTTGCAACAGCAGTGGTTCTCAAAGTGTGTTCCTCAGACCAGCAGCATCAGTATCACCTTAAGACTTATTAGAAATGTAAATTCTTGGGGCTCCATGACAGAACCAGCCACTCTGGATTTGAGGTCCAGCAATCTATACTGTAACAGTTCCTGCAGGAGCCTCACATGCACGCTCAAGCTTGAGAACCACCACTCTGAGTCAAATCATCCATGTACTGCTGGATCCGGAGACAGCTTAGGACTAGGGCAACCTCCCTGAAGGGTTTGAAATCAGATTCCTAAAGCTTAGAACAAATAAAGATAATGTGGCCACCTCTGAAACCTGTTGTCCCCAGGCCCACCCAACATACATCGGCCCTGCAGATGGTGAACGTTCCACCTAACACTCCCATAGCCTGACACATCTGCTTCTGTTACCCGGTCGCTTCTTGATTTTCAGCCCTCCCTGCAGACAGTCTTTCCCCACAGCACTCAGAGATGTGGAAGCTGAAAGCACCAGTGTTACCACTTTTAACTGTGTATCACATCCTGTCTTTCCCTGATCAAACTGTCCCGTGGCACCTTATTGCACATAAAATAGAATGTTCGACTATAGAAACAGACTCTTTGGCCTGGATTTGATGGTTCATGGGACGCCCAGACATTTGGTTAAACGTTATTTCAGGGTATGCCTGTCAGGGTGTTTCTGGAAGACATCGGCATTTGAATCCATGGCCTGAGCAGAGCAGGTAGCCCTTCCCAGTGTGGGTGGGCCTCGTTCAATCTGTTGAAGGCCCGGACAAGAACAACAAAACACAGTTAGGGAGAATCATGTCTGTTTGGCTGCTTGATCTGGGACATCAGTCTTCTCCTGCCTTCAGACTGGGACTTAAGTACACATTCATCTCTCTTGCTTTTCAGACCTTTGGTTTTGGACTGGAACTACACCACCAGCTTTCCTGGGTGGCAGCTTGCAGATGGCAGATTATGAAACTTCTTAGCCTCCATAATCACGTGAGCCAGTTCCTTATAATAAATCTCATATTGGTTCTGTTTCCCTGGAGAACCCTGAAAATACACTGGACACACAATGTGGACACTTCTTCATCCCAGACACCTTACACAGCAATCATTTTTTAGGCTTCCTTAGTTCTTCCCTGGGAATTGGAGACATAAAGTCCTCTGCTCTTGGATCCTAAATTTATTCAGGTTATTCTACCCCATTCCCCACCCAACACCATTAGCTCCTTCTGAGGGACACTAACATCTAACCTTCCTGCTTCACCTCTGCTCTGCATCCTCCCCTCCATCTAGGAAAACGTATGCATGCTTAGAAGGGGAGGAACCACTGGGGACACGCCAGCTCTGGTTGGTGACATAGTCTTCCCAATCTATCAGCAGTCTTTAGGCTTTTGAAGTACAAAAGGCAAGAATTTTATTCTTGGCATTATCATTCTACTATTTTATCCCTTCTCTGAAAAATGAGTAGCTAGCTGATCAAGTAGGAGGATACACAGGGAGAAAAGGACACATCAGTTAACGTTTCAAAGTATCTTGCTCACCTCACAGGTTTAATAATGTGGTTAAAATTAGATCTTAGTAGATCTGAATCAGAGCTAACTAATGCAAACTGTGGTCAAAGGTACAATGTGACAAAATGTTTGAGAGTGGTAGTGATTACTTGGCCAGCATGGTGGTAGGTCACCTCCTATGACAATCCAAATGAAGCTAATGCAGCAGATACAGCCAAATGCTTCACAGCTTATAAGACTGTTGTTCCCAGTGCCAGAGCTCCCTTTCTTCCATAGTAATAGCATTTTAATCTGACACATGACAACTCAGAACAAAGACTATGCTTTTCAGCCTCCCCTGCAGCTGAATGTAGCCTTGTTGGTTCTGGCCAGTGGAACGTGAGCATATGTGCCGCCGTGTGATAGTTTCAAGAAACATTCCTTAGAAACAAGTGAGAGTGCACTTTTCCTTCTTCTCACTTCCCACCTCGTTGGCTAGAATGAGGACATGATGGCTAGAGCTAGAACAGCTTTTTGGAACCATGATGTGAAAACCACATTGATGAGAATGGAAGATTGGGAAAGGAGTCTGGGGCCTTAGGGATAATGGAACTAAGCACATCAACCTTGGCCTCCCCATATTTATCTGACAGGGAAATGAACTTTCGTTTTGTTTAAGGTCCTGCTACTCTGGATTTTCTGTCTTTTTTAGCCCAACCTACTCTTAAAATACAGTTTGGTACCAGGAGTGGGATTCTAGAGGTGATTTATTGAAAGCTGTGTGGCAAAATGTGATGAACACTCAGTATTGCAGGCTGGAAAACTGGCATTTCCCATTATTTTAATTGCAAAATAGTTGGTGAAACTATCAACTGTGAGCAAGGCCCTGCTGAGCCACACTGGAGCCTGGGGCAAAAGGAAAAGTCAGCAATATTGAACTTGTCTTCATCTAAAATTTTGGGATACTTTGTCACAGATTTTTTGCATTCGTTTTTTTTTTTTTAATATCTCATTGAAATAGTATTTATCTTTATCTTGATTACTGCGGAGAGGGATGGATGTCCCTTAAAATTTTGTACTTGAGATGAACCCTTCGCTTACCTCACCCCAGTCCCAGCCTGACCTCAAGGTTACCCCACATGCCATCCGAGGGTGTACCAGTAGGAGAGATGTAGAATACTTACATGCGTTGGCAACTTCTGACACTTTCAACAAAGTCCTACAAGAGAGCATTAATTCTGATCATAGGTAGCTTATTGGCAGAGAATTACTTTGCAAAGTGAGATTCTTTGCCTGTGTTCTGCTATCGAAATTCACTGAGAGTTCATCACTGAGACTTTCTGAACTGAAAATGTCAATGACTTCTGCACCCCAAACTTATGCTATTATAAGCAGGGACTTCAAGGTGACAGCCTGTGGCCACAAGTTTTTTTGTTTGTTTGTTTTGTTTTTTAAGCAACTTCCTAATTTGGGTTATCTTCACTGAACAATAGGAACCTCTGCAGCAAATTAAGGTTTCCGTCTTCCCACTTAGGCCCCTAGCATCAGATGACCTCGAGGAAGCCTCATTCCTGTTGCAAGAGAAATAGATAGACAGAGCACAGAGCCTGTTAATTGTCTTCAGGTTCAAAACTTGGTCTAGAGAGATATTCATTTGTGATTATTTGTGCAAGAAGCTAATTAAAGCCAAATAGATGGAAAGCTTAAACTTTTGAGAACACCAAACTAGAAGAAATCACAAAGTTGGCTGGAAATAGCCTGAATCTTTGAGCAGCAATCAGAACTCCAAACTTGGCCCTGCTGGAAGCATGTGCAACCCATAAAAGGACATCTTCTCCAGGGCTCCCTTCAGAGGTCCCCCTACCTGGCAACCCACAAGGAAGTGCCCCTTCACCTCTCCCTGCAAAAGGGCACACCCGGCCAGAGAAGGGGAACAGAGCATGGTGAGCACATGATCACAACCCATAGAGCAGAACCAGAGCTGAAAGGCAAAATGGTGGTTCTCTACTCTACGTAGGGTATCTCCTTGAAAATATAATAAGTCCAATAAGAGGTCCAAAGTTTTGGTTTTGCAATAGACGGTCATGGGCCTTTTGACCTTTGGGGCTATAAATACCTACTTCCAATATAAATTTCCAAGTTACCCAAGGGGTTACCAGAGACAATCCCAGCAGATAAGAGAAGATTTAATATTCTTACTCCTACTTTCTGTATAAATGTGTGAGATCCAATCTAGACCTACCACACATGTGTTTTATGAAATGCTTACTCAATGCTTACATGAAATGCTTACTCAATGTTAAATTGTGTTCTCTCTTTTAAATTGTTATGGAGTATCTTCTATTGGCTGGATTGGTTTATTCTCCCAACAGGAGCTGCCAAATGGACTAACCAGGGCACACACTCTCCTAACGGAAGAGAATCTTTCCACTCTGTCTTCAGGGATTGATACTGGTGTTTCCTGTTCTTTCTTTATTGAAAATTTTTACTGAAATTTTTATTGTGATTATACAACACACCCAATATACAATCAACATTGTATATTGGGTGTGTTGGAGGGGGGAGCTATTTTTTCTTTGGCTTACAGGTCACTGGTTAAATCTATAAAAATGTAAGTATTTATCTCCTTTAATTCGCTGATATTTTCAGTTCTCTGACACTCAGAGAAGAACCTAAGTTAACTAATAAAATAACCTAGATAAAGCCAAGATGTCTCAGGGACCATCTTAAGATGGCCCTTAAGTATTGCATCTGGTCACCATGGCATCCTAAGTATTGCCTTTAGTCACCAGTTTAATATCCAAAGCAATTGCAAAGTTACTTAAGTCTTTTAAAATAATCTCTAAAAAGCACCAAAGTGGACATTTATTCACAACATGCAGCACACTTGTTAAAATCCTCTTTTCCTTTCTCCTACTCGGTAAACAGAGCTGCAACCCCAAATCCAACTTCCTGTGCTGTCCTCTCAAATCCTCCCCAACTCCTTCTTCCCTACCTGATTCTGCTCCAGTAGTTTCTGGATCTATTTTTTTTTTCCCTTTGTGTAAGGCTTTCTGCTCTTTGAAATAGAAATAAATTAATTCAAGTTCCTTTCAATTTGATATCACCGTGTTGACCAACACAACAAAAGTCATTGCCCCAAAGCAACAACAAAGAACTCTTCCTTTAGAAGAGAAGCAGAAAGATTCTGCAAATACTCACGTTAGCTCTTTTTTCCCTTGTCAGTTTTTGCTTAGGTTTGGTCAATTTGGGAAATTATAGATCCCCTGAAAGTCTACCCTAGCTTAAGTAACACTGTATTAAAAGTAAAAGGTTGTAACTTTAAGCCATTACTTAATACCAACATGATCATGGATGTAAATGTTGCTTCTAAGGTGCTTATCCAGATAATCTGAAACATGTTTCCTTTATCATAACCAAAACAAAATCACAAAATTAAAATATTCCCATAAAGTTCTCTTGAATGATGCAAAATATATCTGCATACCTGCAGGGGCCTGAAACATTTAATGAAGAAATGCTAGTATAATTTATTTCATACATTTTGAAAGTTTGATCCATTTTCAAGAATTAGAGAAAGGGAAAAACTTCCTCAGGAGTTTTAAATATCAGTTACCTTTCCCATAAAACAGAATTAATGATAGCCAGATAGTATTTATCGTTGAATTAAATGAGAAAATGTGTATGGAAATGCTCAGGAAATTTCAAAGCTGATGCAAATATAAAGATTTTATGTGGGGCGCCTGGGTGGCTCAGTGGGTTAAAGCCGCTGCCTTCGGCTCAGGTCATGATCCCAGCGTCCTGGGATCGAGCCCCGCATCGGGCTCTCTGCTCAGCGGAGAGCCTGCTTCCTCCCTCTCTCTCTGCCTGCCTCTCTGCCTACTTGTGATCTGTCTGTCAAATAAATAAATAAAATCTTAAAAAAAAAAAAAAAAAGATTTTATGTAATGTGAGTTCACAAGTTCATGGCAGACTAAAAGTTAAAGAATTTAAAAAAAAAAAAAAACACCTGGAAATCAACACCCTATACAATATACTTTGGAAGAACTAAAAAAAAAAAAAAAAAAATCACACCAATAATTTCTGGTCCATAGACCAGCTATTTTGCTGTTTGATAAACTTACCAATACAGTAGAGCTTATTGATACTGCTTCTCTGCTAAGTAAAAATATTCTGGGAACAGATGCAGAAAAGATAAATAAATATGTGGATCTGGTAGAAGAGTTGAAACAAATGTGAAATTAAAGAACATCAGAACAGAGCCAATAATCATCTCTGAGACTATGATGATTCCACATATGCCAATTAAGCATCCCGAGATGCATCAGATCCATTAACTATCACTGGTCAATTCAGAACGCACCAATTCTGGATACCTGCCAACCTAATTGGATATTTTTGTTTCTCCGAGAGATAATTACAATGTGCTTATCTTGTGTTATGTACACGTTGAGATCAAGTTTATCTGAAAAGATACTAATAAGTATGCTGGGACTCACTCAACTTGGAGAACATTTTCCTCTATAAAGATGAGGTACATTCAGGTACAAAAATTATATCCCTGACTATGGTCCAGATAAACAAACAAAGGCATGTTGAGATGAAACTAGGTGGCCCAGTAGAAAACCTGAGTGTTTTAGGACACACTTCTTGATTTGATTGTCTAGGATTTTGCATCAATATTAATCAGGGATATTGGTCTGTAGGTGTGGCATGAAGCCAAACTCCTGGGTGACAAAGTTATGATGCACTGGTAATGAATCAAGGAGAGGGGAGTTAAGCAGGGCAGGTAAAAATGGGAGGCTGCACGTATTGCATGGCAGAGGTGGTGGAGTCTTCCAGGTGGTCTAATCTATTAGACTCACTTGGAAGTTATCCATCTGGTTCTGTAGGTGTCCTGTATATTCACAACAGAAGTGTCCTGTATATTCACAATCTTGACTCTCTTTGGTGGATCAGGGACCTTAGAGATTAATGTTGTCCAAAGAAGAGGACATGGGTCCAGATAGTGCATAAGACAATCCATTGAATCTGGCGGGGGGGGAATAGACTTTCTATTAATATCAAGTTTAACATTTTTATTGTGGTGAAATGCATGTAACATAAAATTTACCATTTTAATGATTTTTAAGCAGACAGCTGAGTGTCACTAAGTAGCTCTCATTGTTGCACCACCATCATCACAATTGGGCTCTGGAACATTTTTATCTTCCCAAACCGAAATCCCATCCTTATTAAACACCAATTCTGGCAACCACCATTCTTCTTTCTGTCTCTATGAATTTGACTACTCTGTATACTCCATGTAAGTAAAATCATACATTTTTTCCTTTTGTGGCTGGCTCATTTTACAAAGCATAACCTCCTCAAGGTTCGTCCATGTTGCAACATGTGTCAGAATTTCCTTCCTTTCAAGGCTGAATACTATTTCATTGTATGTATAAGCAATGTTTTGTTTATCCATTCATCTGTTGATGCACGCTGGGTTCCTTCCTCCTTTTGGTTATTACAGATAATGGTGCTATGAACTGGGTGTACAAATACCAGTGTGAGTCCCTGTTTTAATTCTTTGGGAGTATACACCTAGAAGTGGAATTACTAAACTGTATGGTAATTCTATGTTTAATATTTTGAGAAACCACCATACTGTATCCTACTGCAACTTAATCATTTTACATTCCTACCAATAGTGCACAAGGGTTCCTATTTTGCTACATCCTCATCAATACATTATTTTCTGTTGTTTTTTTTTTTAAATAATAACCACACTAATGTGTGCAGTAGTATCTCACTGTGGTTTTGATTTTATTTCCCTAGTTTCTTTTTCATGCACCTACTGGTTTTTGTGTATCTTCTTTAGAGAAATGTCTATTCAAGTTCCTCACCCATTTTAAAATTGGATTTTTTTCTTGTTTGTTGAATTTTAGAATTTCTCTACATATTCTAGATATTAATCTCTTAACAGATATATAATTATCAAATATTTCTTCCCATTCTGTGGGTTACCTTTTTATTCTGTTGTTACTTTCCTTTGATGCACAAAAATTTTTAATCTTTGATATATTCCAATTTATCTATTTTTTCTTTTGCTGCCTGTGTTTTGATGCCATATCCAAGAAATCATTCCCAGATCCAATATCATAAAGATTTTCCCTATGTTTTCTTCTAAGAGTTTTATAGTTTTATTCTGTATGTTTAGGCTTTTGACCCACTTTGAGTTAACTTTTGTGCGTGGTTAAGGTAATGGTTCAACTTTATTTTTTTGCTTGAGGGATATCCAGTTTTCTGGCATCATTTGTTGAAAAGACTGTTCTCACTCCCATTGAATTCTGTTGGCACCCTTATCAAAATTTATTTTTTATGGTTGAGTAATATTTTATATATATATACCACCTTTCTTTTAGCCATTCATCCATGGATAGAAACTTGGGTTGCTTCTATACTACAAAAGATAGAAACTTGGGTGGCTTCTATTCTATAAATAATGTTGCAATAAACACAAAAGTGCATGCATCTTTTTGAATCAGTGTTTTGTTTTCTTTGGATAAATACCTAGTAGTAGAGTTACTAGATCTTATGGTCATTCTCTGTTTAATTTTTTGAGGAACCTCCATACTGTTTCCCACAGTGGTTACACCAGTGTGCATTCCCACTAATAGTGCACAAGAATTCCTTTTTCTCCATATCCTTGCCAACACTTGCTATTTCTTGTCTTTTATTTTAGCCATTCTGACAGGTGTAAGGTGATATTTCATCATGGTTTTGACTTGCATTTCCCTGATGTTGAGGGAAGTCAAGCTTCACTTTAGGATATTTTTAACATGTAAGAGAATGTCTTCCACAAACAGATAATTTTACTTCTTCCTTTCCAATTTGGATGCCCTTTGCTTTTTATTCTTGGCTAATTACTTTAGCTAAGACTTTTAGTATTATGTTGGTTAGAAATGGCAGAAGTAGGCATCCTTGTTTTGTTCATGATTTTAGAGGAAATCTCATTTTTCATGATAGAGTATGCTGTTAGCTGTGAATTTTCATATATGGTCTTTATGTTGAGGTAGATCCTATTTCTAGCTCCATATACAGCTTTTATGTTTAGGAACTTTACTTTCCTTTTATTCCCAGTTTGTTAAGTGTTTTTACTATAAAATAGTGTTGAATTTTGTCAAATGTTTTCTGTGTATCAGTTGAGATGATCATGTGTGTTTATTTTTTCTTCCTTTTATTAATGTGGTGTATTACATTGATTGAGTTTCACAAGTTGAACTATCCTTGCATTCCAGAGGTAAATCTCACTGGGTCATGGGGCTAATCATTTTCAAGACATCTTGCATTCAATTTTGATCATATTTTGTCTAAAAGGATTTTTGCATCAATATCCATTAGGGATATTGCTCTATAATTTTCATTTCTTGTAGTGTTTTTCTCTGGTTTCTTTTCAATAATGGCCTCATAGAATGAATTAGAAAGTGTTCTCTTATCTTCAATTTTTAGGAGAGTTTGAGAAATATCTTAATTTTTCTTTAATGGCTGATAGAATTTACCAGGGAAACCATCTGATCCTGTGCTTTTCTTTATTAGGAGGTTTTTTTAATTACTGATTTAATCTTCTCACTAAAGTCCTCTCTCATCTTACTGATTTTCTGCATGGTTCTGGTTGCTCTACCCACTATTGAATGTGGGGTATTGAAGTCTCCTACTATTATTGTAGAGCTATTTATTTCTCACTGCAATTCTATTTTTTTCTTCATGTATTTTGGAGTTCTAATGTTTGGTGTATATATGTTTACAACTAATATATATTTTTGGTGAATAGACCCTTTTATCTTTGTATAATATCCTTCTTTGTCTTTCATAACAATATTTTCCTTAAAGTCTATTTTGCCTGGTAGTGTAGCCATCTCCTCTCTTTTGGTAACTATTTGTATGGAACATATTTTTCTACCTTTTTACTTTCAACATATATGTGTCTTTAGATCTAAAGTGACACTCTTGTAGTAAACAGATAGTTAGATCCTGTTTTTTTCTGTTTTTTTTTTTTAATCATCTTGCCATCTTATGTCTTTTGATTCTGAGTTTAATCCATTTACATATAAAGTAATTACTGATCAAGAAAGATTAACTTTTACCATTTTGTTATTTTTTTCAATATCTATTATAGCTTTTGTCCTTCATTTGTTTCATTACTGTCTTTTTTGTGTTTAGTTGATTTTTGTAGTGTCATTTTTATGTCCTTCTCATTTTCTTTCGTGGATAGTCCATAGATGTTTTCCCTTTGTTTCCCATAGGAACTGCTTATAACATCCTAAAATTGTGATGATCTATTCTAAATTGATAGCAACTTCAGTTGATACAAAAACTGTACTCCCTTACAGCTCCACTGTCCCTTTCTTTATGTTATTGATAACACAAATTATATCTTTATATATTATGTACCCATTAACCTAGATTTATAATAATTTATATACCCATATCTTTTAAATCCTATGGTTAATAAAATGTAGAGATATAAACTAAAATTATAATAATAGTTTTTGTATCCTTCCATGTATTTACCTTCACCAAAGAACTTTATATTTTCATATGGCTTCAAGTTTCTGTCTGACATTTCATTTCTTATCCTTTCATTTCAACTTTAAAATCTTCCTTTAGATTTCTTATAGGGCAGGTCTAGTGGTAATGAATTCCTTTAGTTTTTCTTTAACTGGGAATGTCTTAATTTCTCCCTCATTTTTAAAGGATAGTTTTGCTAGATACAGAATTTTCATTTGATATTTGTTTTTTTTCTTCAGTGCTTTATATCTTTTTAAAAATTTTAAAGTAATCTCTATTTCCAACATGGGGCTTGAACTCATGACACCAAGTTTAAGAGTTGCATGCTCTAGGAACACCTGGGTGGCTCAGTAGGTTAAGCATTAAGCATCTGACTCTTGATTTCAGCTCAGATCATGATCTCAGGGTTATGAAATCAAACCCTATGTCAGACTTTATGCTCAATGGAGAATTTGCTTGAGATTCTCTCCCTTCCCCTCTCTCTCTCTTCCTCTGACCTTCCCCCTTCTCTCTCTCCCTCTCTCTCTCTCTCTCAAATAAATAAATAAATCTTAAAAAAAAAAGAGTTGTATCCTCTATGCCTAAACCATTTAGGCACCCCTCTTTTAGCACTGTAAATATATCATCACACTGCCTTCCAGCATGCAAGATTTCTGCTGACATATGCTAATTATCAGAACATGTTCTGAGCATGAGGATCAGCCCAGAGTGAAAGCCTAAGGTCTTATCAGGCTTTTCTTCTGTGACTCCATCCTTTGTGGGCCTGTGTGAAGAGAGGAGGGTGAAGAATTTTTTTCCCCTCCATATACATGACTATTTTTAAACATCTTGATTTCCCAGAATCTCACCTCTCGCTTCTTCTTGAGGCTTTAGATGCCCTGTTGCATTCTTCTACCTATATCTCTTGCCACAGGCATCTGAAGATCTGCATTTCTCCTGCAGCTTTCACATGTCCCAGTATCTCCCATTGCCTTCTCTGGCCTTTCCTAAGCTGTGATTCAAGTCATGCTACCTTTGCTCATAAAACTCCAAATCAGACAAAACTGAAAACAGTCCTCTGAGCAGAACTGCAGACAGGTTTTAGTCTTCTCCTTCCATCTCAAGGGAAGCAGGAACTGGCTGCTTATTCCTGATCATGCGGGTAAGAAGTGGAGCAAGAACAAGTAAAAATGCCATGAAATTCTTTACTGATTTGGGTGTGGCTTTTTAAGAATTGAACTCTTTTTTCTGTTGCTGCAGATTTTTGACTTATTTCCAGAGTTTCTATAAAGTTATTTTAGCCAGTATCTAGTTTTCATTTTGTTTTAATGTTCCTGTGGATAAATCAGGGCCTGAAGTTTCCTAGTCTACCATCTTGTTGGTATGATTCTCTTATATTAATTTTAATAAACCTTTCAGTTTAGAATAGTTTCAGGTTTATCCCAAAAAATTGCAAAGAGAATTTCCATATGCCAGTTTTTATTCTCTGACATTACAGAGGTTTGTTTGGATCTGGATACTAATGGAAGCGATACAGAAAGATTGGAGGAATAGTTAGAGAAAGAGAAGGAAGCATAAAATACTACAGCAATAAGCAAACCCAAATCCTCAGTTGTTTTAAATAATAAAGGATATATAAGTCAGGAGGAGCACTCTGTCCATCACTAGTGAGAACTCATGGTCCCAGATGGCAGGGAAGCCATCATCTCAAATGTTGCTGGTCATCACACAGGGAAAAGAGCAATAAGGCTTTTCATCATAAAGCATCTTTTGGCCATTTCACTGGCCAAGGGAAATCTTGCAGCCATACTTAACTTCCATTGCAGAAGGAAGTTCAATTCTACCATCTCAAAAGAGCCAGAAATATTAGAGTTGGAGCTATTGGTAATGATAAGGTCCAGGGTATGTGATTGGGAGTAAAAAGAAAAGATAGGGTAGAGGAAAATGGCAATTGAGAGACAGTCAAGGAAATGAGTGTTTAGAGTGTGGAATAGATGATGTGCATATTGAAATTATTAGGAAAGGAGACAATGGGAGTGTTGAATAAAGTGACAGAAAACCAGGAGCTTAAAATTAATTAGAAATAAGATGAAGTAAATTTAAAGGTTAGCAGACAGCTGTAATCATGAGGGCTAGAAGAGACAATATGATTTTCAAGGCTAGGGTATTTCAGGGAGAGGGAAGAGAAGATAATGGTCTGAGAATGATGAGTGGCAGAGAGGATATTCTGCCAGATCCAGGGGTTAAAGCACTCTGGAAGAGAAAATAGCAATCCTATAAGAGGGCTCTAGGAGAAGTACAATATACTCAGGGGAAATCCAGGTGTCCTCAGAGCGAGAAAGTGAAAACATGTCCAGAGGAGATGTTTAAAGTATAAAAGATTTTGCCAAATGGGTTACAGAGGGCACAATGCCAGGATTGCATATGGTGGGGAATCATGGGAAATGGGGCAAGAAATGGTGTGCTGAGCTATGTGGGGATTCAAGTCCAGGAGCTGAGGGGTGACCCAGGAGCCTGGGACCACTGATGGAAGCAAAGATAAACACAAATAAAGGTCATTATGAGATTAGCCTGATGAGGAATAAAGAGGGACAGATGTCATGGTTCCCTCTTTCTCTCTGTAGATAGAGGCAGGAGGTGGGCCATCTCCTGACACCTGTGGACAGGAGTAGCAAGGTCCTCATTTAAGCAATAATGGGAAACTCTCTGCCCACAGATGGCTCAGCGGCAGCTGGCTGGATGAGTACAGAGGCTGTATCGAATGTGGATACCACTGCTTCTAAAAGAAAAAACCTCAAAAGACACACTCAACAAAACATAGGTAAAAACCTTTGTATACAGTTCCATAAAACTGCTGCTGAAATTTTTATATTTACCTGTGTTACCTGAAGTTCTCTGACTGCTGCATTCTTCTCAGTGGAGCAGAGAGCAAGTGCATTCACTGGAGAAGAGAGAGGGTAAAAAACTGTTGAAACTCTCTCTGATTCATGAACATTATTTGTCTCTCCATTTGTTTCCCATTTCTTTCCCAATAAGTTTTAAAAGTTTTCTCTATAAAAGCCCTGCAGACCTTTCTCACGCTTATGCTGAGGTAATTTATTTTTGTTACTACTGTCAGTGTATCTTTTTGAAAATGGCTTTTTCTATTTATCGTTGGTTTATAGAAGTGATTTGATTTTTGTATATAGATTTATATTCTACCCACCTTGTTAAACTCTCATTATTCTAATGATTTTTCTGTGAGTTCCTTTTCTATATAGATAATTATATTACCTGAAAATAATGACAGTTTTTCTCCTTCTGTTCCATTGTTTATATCTTTTATTTCCTTTTCTTAAAGAACTTAATTTTTGCTGGCTATGTCTCCACATAATGCAGAATGGAGGCAGTCATCATCCTCTGACTTTTAACTTTAATGATATTTTTCATTTCTGTAAGTTCTAGCTGTTTCACCTTATAATCATTTTATAATGGTAGTTTTGCATTCTTATTCTTTCCTTATTTTTATTTTCATCTTTTATTGAATTTAATTCCTCCTCTTAGAGCCATTGTGTACTGTGTATCAGAAAAGTGGAAAACACCTTCTGTCCTCAGGAACCTAAATCTAACATTTATCACATTCATTTATTACTCTCCTGTCTCATAGCTTGTTTCCTTGTAATTTGGTCATTCTTTTAGTAGGAGCTTCCATTCAGGTGAACATAACGTATAGGGATCCCGGTGGCCTAAACCGGGAGTGCCTTACTCCCAAGATATTTAAGAAACCTAACTTAGTTCAAGATCCTTCATTTTGGCACAAACTTAACATTTACTCTGCTGACCATAACTGCTGTTATTTGTATTTGCTAGGCAACCTTAACTTTCAAGTTCGCTTATAATTCATCATCTGGTTTTAAAGCACTGTTTTATTTATTTACTTTTTAAATGAAACATCTTACTTTAAGATAATTGTAGATTCAGATACAGTTCTAAGAAATAGTACAAATATCCAGTATACACTTTACTCAGTTTCCCCTAATGGTAACATCTCAAAACACCACAGTGCAATACAACAACCAGAATATCGACACTGATACAATCAGATACAGAATATCTCCATCACCAGGAGGATCCCTATGTTGCCTTTTATAGCCACGCCCACTTCTCTTTCATTCTTATCCCCCCTTAATCCCTAGTACTAATCTATGATTTTCTTATTTTAAGAATATCATAAAAATAGAATGTACTGGGGCACCTGTGTGGCTCAGTTGGTTGAGGACTGACTCTTGATTTTGGCTCAGGTCATGATCCCAAGGTCACGAAATTGAGCCCCGCATCAAGCTCCATAATCAACAAGGAGTCTTGTGGAGATTCTCTCTCACTCCCTCCATCAACCCCTCCCCACTCTCTAAATGAATGGATGAATAAATAAATAAATCTTTAAGAAATGGAATCATACAGTATGTCATAGGGGGATTGACTTTTTTTCAGTATAATTCTCAGGAGATTCATCCAGATTGTTGTGGGTATCAATAGTCTATTCCTTTTTATTAGTGTATAGCAATTCATTGTGTGGATGTACCACCACTTGTTTAGCCATTCACCAGTTGAGGAGCATCTAAACTATTTCCAGTTTGAGGCTATTACAAATAAATTTGTTATAAACATTCATGTACTGGTTTTTGTGTGGATTTAGTTTTCATTTCTCTGGGACAAATACCCCAGAGTTTAACTGTTCGGTCACATGGTAATTGAATGTATAATTGTTGTTTTTTAAGAAGCTACCAAACTGTTTTTCAGAGTGGCTGTACTACTTTGTATTTATAGTCCCACCAGTAATGTGTGAGACACCAGTTTCTCTTCATCTTTCCTAGAATTTCAGGTTGCCACTATTTTTTTTATTTTAGCCATTCTGACAGGTGTGTCATATCTCATTGTGGTTTTAACTTGTATTTCTAATGGATAATGATGTTGGCTGATTTGGCATCTTTGTATCTTCCAATGAGATGTCTCATCATATCTTTTGACCATTCTCTAACTGGATTGCTTGGCTTTGGACTGCTGTGTTTTGAGTCATTTATATATTCTAGATTCTAGTCTTTTGTCAGGTATGTGTTTTGAAAACATTTTCTCTCAGTTCGTAACTTGACTTTTCATCCTCATAATAGGGTCTTTTGCAGAACAAAAGGTTTTAGTCTTGATGAAGTCTAGCTTATTGTTTTTCCTCTTATAGAAAGTACTTTTGATGCAAAGTATCAGAACCCTTTGCTTAATCCTGAATCCAGCAGATTTTCCTCATATTAATTTTTCAAAAAATTTCATAGTTTCACATTTTACATTTAATTTCATGATCCATGTTGATTACTTTTTAAAAAAATGTAAGATGTGAGATTTAGTTACTTTTGCTCCTTGAAAATTTCCCACACTTCCTTAAGGCCTAGTGATGCATCAGAAATAATCTGGGAAAGGGGAATTTATGCAAAATCTAGCTATACTATATAAGAAGTTTACTTTTTTTTTATTATGTTATGTTAGTCACCATACAGTACATCATTAGTGCTTGATGCAATGTTTCATGATTCATTGTTTGATTATAACCTCAAGTTCTCCATGCAATCCATGCCCTCCTTAATACCCATCACTGGGCTCACCCACCACCCCCCACCCGCCTCCCCTCTAAAACCCTCAGTTTGATTCTTGGAGTCCATAGTCTCTCATGGTTCATCTCCCCCTCTGATTGCAACCCCCCCCCTTCATTTTTCCTTTCCTTCTCCTAATGTCCTCCATGCTATTCCTCATGTTCCACAAATAAGTGAAACCATATGATAATTGTCTTTCTCTGTTTGACTTATTTCACTTAGCATAATCGCCTTCAGTTCCATCCATGTTGATGCAAATGTTGGTTATTCATCCTTTCCGATGGCTGAGTAATATTCCATTGTATATATGGACCATATCTTCTTTATCCATTCCTCTGTTGAAGGGCATCTCAATTCCTTCCACAGTTTGGATATTGTGGGCATTGTTGCTATGAACATTGGGGTGCATACAGCCCTTTTTTTCACTACATCTGTATCTTTGGGGTAAATACCCAGTAGTGCAATTGCTGGGTCATAAGGTAGCTCTATTTTTAACTTTTTGAGGAGCCTCCATGCTATTTTCCAAAACAGCTGCACCAACTTGCATTCCCACCAACAGTGTAAGAGGGTTCCCCTCTCTCCACAACTTCTCCAACATTTGTTATTTCTTGTCTTGTCAATTTTTGCCATTCTAACTGGTATAAGGTGATCTCTCAGTGTGGTTTTGATTCAGATTTCCCTGATGGCTAGTGATGTTGAACATTTTTTCATGTGTCTGTTACCCATTTGTGTGTCTTCTTCGGAGAAGTGTCTGTTCGTGTCTTCTACCCATTTTTTGACTTAATTATTTGTTTTGGGGGTATTGAGTTTGAGATCATCTAAGCAGAAAATCAACAAAGAAACAAGGCCTTGAATGACACACTGGACCAGATGGACCTCAGAGATATATACAGAACAATCTACCCTAAAACAACAGAATACTCATTCTTCTTGAATGCTTGTGGAACTTTCTGCCGAAGGCTATAGACTGGGTCACAAATCAGGACTCAACTGATACCAAAAGATTTATATTATTCCCTGCATATTGTCAGAATATAATGCTTTGAAACTGAAACTCAATCACAAGAAAAAATTTGGAAGAAATTCCAACACTTGGAAGCTAAAGACCATCCTGCTTAAGAATGTTTGGGTCAACCAGGAAATCAAAGAAGAACGTAAACAATTCATGGAAACCAATGAGAATGAAAACACATCGGTCCATAACCTATGGAATACTGAAAAGTCAGTCCTAAGGGTGAAATACATAGCCATCCAAGCCTCACTCAAAAAAAAAAAAAAAATCCCAAATACACAAATCAACTTTACACCTTAAGGAACCAGAGAAAGAACAACAAATAAAGCCTAAGCCACGCATTAGAAGAGAAACACTTAAAATTAGAGCAGAGATCAGTGAATTAGAAACCAGAAATACAGTAGAGCAGATCAATGAAACTAGAAGCTGGTTCTTTGAGAAAATTAATAAGATCGATAAACCACTGGCTAGACTTATCCAAATGAAAAGAGAAATGACCCAAAATAATAAAATTATGAAGGAAGGGGAGAGATCATGACCAACACCAAGGAAATAAAAACGTTATTAGAAATTATTATCAACAACTATATGCCACTAAATTAAGCAATGTGGAAGAAATGGATGCATTCCTGGAAACCTATAATCTACCAAGACTGAAATGGGAAGAAATTGACAACCTGAATAGACCAATAACCAGTAATAAGATTGAAGATCAAAAACCTCCCAAAAAACAAGAGTCCAGGACCTGATGGATTCCCTGGGGGGATTCTACCAAACATTCAAAGAAGAAACAATACTATTCCCCTGAAGATGTTTCAAAAAATAGAAACAGAAGGAAAACTTCCAAACTCATTCTATGAGGCCAGCGTTACCTTGATCCCCAAACCAGGCAAAGTCCCCATCAAAAAGGAGAATTGTAGACAAATAACCCTGATGAATACGGATGCCAAAATTCTCAACACAATCCTAGATAATGGGATCCAACAGTACATCAAAAGGATTATCCATCATGACCAGGTGGGATTTATCCCTGGATGCGAGGGTGGCTCAATACTCGCAAACCAATAAATGTGATAGAATACATAAATAAAAGAAGAGACAAGAATCACATGGTCCTCTCAATTGATGCAGAAAAAGCATTTGACAAAATACAGCATCCTTTCCTGATTTAAATTCTTCAGAGTGTAGGGATAGAGGGAATATTCCTCAATTTCATAAAAACCATCTATGAAAAACCCACAGCGAATATCATTCTCAACGGGGGAAAGTGAAGAGCCTTTCCCTTAAGATCAGGAACATGACAAGGATGACCACTCTCCCCATTATTGTTCAATATAGCACTAGAAGTCCTAGCAACAGCAATCAGACAACAAAAAGAAAATAATAGGTATTCAAATTGGCAAAGAAGTCAAACTCTCTCTTTGCAGATGACATGATACTTTATGTGGAAAACCCAAAACACTCCACCTCCAAATTACTAGAACTCATACAGTAATTCAGTAATGTGGCAGGATACAAAATCAATGCATAAAATCAGTTGCTTTCCTATACACAATGTAACTGTAGAAAAAGAAATTAGGGAATTAAATCCATTTACAATAGCACCCAAAACCCTAAGATACCTTGAAATGAACCTAACCAGAGGTAAAGGATCTATACTCTAGAAACTACAGAACACTTAGGAAGGAAATTGAAGACACAAAAAGATGGAAAAACATTCCATGTGTATGGATCAGAAGAATAAACATTGTGTAAATGTCTAAGCTGCCCTGAGAAATCTATACTTTCAATGCCACCCCAATCAAAATACCAATGGCATTTTTCAAAGTGCTGGAACAAACAATCCTAACATTTGTATGGAAAATGGAAAAGACCCCGAATTACTACGGAAATGTTGAAAAAGAAAAACAAAGTTGGGGGAACCATATTGCCTGATTTCAAACTTTACTACGAAGCTGTGATCACAAAGACAGCATGGTATTGGCACAAAAACAGACACATAAATCAGTGGAATAGAATAGAGATATGGACCAGATATGGACGCTCAACTCTACGGTCAACTAATCTTCGACAAAGCAGGAAAAAAATATCCAATGGAAAACAAGACAGTCTCTTCAATAAATTGTGCTGGGAAAATTGGACAGCTACATACAGAAGAATGGAACTTGACCATCTTATACCATGTACAAAGATAAATTCTAAATGGATGAAAGACCTCAGTGTGAGACAGGAATCCATCAAAATCCTAAAGGAGAACACAGGCAGTAACCTTTTCGACATCGGCCACAGCAACTTCTTTCAAAACATGTCTCCAAAGAAAAGGGAAACAAAACAAAAATGAACTTCTGGAGCTTCATCAAGATAAAAAAACTTCTGCACAGCAAAGGAAACAGTCAACAAAACAAAGAGACAACCCACAGAATGGGAGAAAATATTTGCAAATGACATCAGAGATAAAAGGCTGGTATCCAAGATGTATAGAAGAAGTTTGCTTGAATGTCCCTTTGGAGTATCCAATTCACCAAACTCTGTATCTATTTTAATTCTTAAAATAAGTCAGTTGGGAGCCTGGGTGGCTCAGTTGTTGGGCGCCTGCCTTCAGCTCAGGTCATGATCCCAGCGTCCTGAGATCGAGCTCTGCATTGAGCTCGCTGCTCGGTGGGAAGCCTGTTTCTTCCTCTCCCACACTGCCAGCTTGTGTTCCCTCTCTCGCTGTGACTCTCTCTGTCAAATAAATAAATAAAATCTTAAAAACAAACAAACAAACAAACAAACAAGTAAAATAAGTAAGTCCCATTATTGCCAAGCGTTGAGGCTAACGGTATCGTTCCTGCTCATGTGCACATTGCATATGGCCCACCAGCTCCCAAGAAAGGGGAAGACCTTCATGTCTGGTGATGGAAGAAGGTTGGGAAAACTCCCTTGTCTGGTTGGTATCAGAATCGAAACTCCTTTTGCACTTTATGTGACTGATTACATGGGTGCATCCCCTTCTTTAATATAGAGAATTACATTGCATATGCATTACAACCTTTTAATTAAGCTCATTTTCCTAAGATACAGCAGTGACTTCTAAAGATTCCTACCAAAACAAAAATTCCTTTGGACTAAAGATAATACT
The DNA here is from genome assembly GCF_963455335.1 of Martes martes. Classification (NCBI taxonomy): domain Eukaryota; kingdom Metazoa; phylum Chordata; class Mammalia; order Carnivora; family Mustelidae; genus Martes; species Martes martes. The sequence goes on from NC_137893.1 coordinate 127,189,531, forward strand.
AATACCGTAAGCATAAATGGACAGCAAGATAGTGGCAGAATTGGCACCTCTTCTCCTGGCCTGGGCTCTAAATAGCCCCACTGTGAGTAAAAGTAGTGATAATACAATATAATTGAACAAGGGCCTGGCCAAACATCTTCAAGACAGCTCCCTGTCTTGCAAATGTAGGTTGACATTTACTATTATTAAACAGGAGCCCTGTTCTAAGCATATCTTGTTCCTTAGGATATTAGCCCATCACAGCTGTTTACATGGCTTTGAGATGAGGGAGCATTCAGCTGCAAAGAGCAGAAAATCCAACCACAGTGGCTGAAGAGAGAAGATTATTTTCCTCTCATAACAAGAAGTCTAGAGGTAGGCAGTCATGGGCCATTGTCAATGACTTCCAGCAGTCATCAGGAACTTGGTTTCCTTCGGTCTTCCAGCTCTACCTTTCTTACTTACCAAGTAGCTTCATCTCAAGATTGCAGGACTGCTGTTGCGTCGCAGACAGGATCTCTATTACTAACCTCTCAGCTGCATTGCAAAGAGGGAGCGTATGGTGGTAAGGGAGACACAATTCCAAGTTTTGAGCAGCTTTTCTTTCCCCCATGAAATTTTCTTGTTTCCCACTTCTTACCTTCCTTCTCATAGGAATTAAAAACCAGAGTCTCTGAGGATGTATGCTCCAGACTGTACGGGAGAAACTCTGGACTGCCTTCATTTTGTCATTTAAAACAACCCAGCCATGCCCTGCTGTGGAAATCACTAGCCACTGACTGTCAATATGTCAATTTGTCATTGCTAATGAGATAACATTAGTTTTTTAATTCTTAATTTATCATAAAAACTGTATCTCTACTCTCCTATCAACCAAAACATATCAACAATGGGAAAATGTTAACACTGATGTAAGTTTGTCCTTTAGGAATATATGTGGTTGACCTCTGACCTCTGAGTTTCTTTGAGGCTGTGATTTGTAGGCATTTCTCCTCCTAGAGAAGAGAAAACTACAAAGGTCATTTCTGGCAGGATACCATGAATTCTGTGGTGTGTGTGTGTGTGTGTGTGTGTGTAAATGTAAAATATAAATAACGACACGCATATGCGCATATGTGGTGGATATTACAGCCCACGTTTCCAAATGTGCAAGAAATAGAACATTCTTTAATTTCTTGAGCACTTTACTTCCTGTTTGGCTCCTAAGCTATTAAGACATGTTAACCTGGTTCTTCTTGAGTTTGTGCCTCTACCACAACAGCCAGAGTTGTGCATGGTTTCAAAACCCTGTACAGTGGCAAGGCCTGGGGAGTTAGAGGAAATCCTTTCCTTTGCCGTCTGTCCACAAAGTTGCCATGGAGAATGTCCACCTTCCTGTCACAGCAGTTCCTCAAGGTCCAGGTGCTGTCAATGTCTCAGTCATGTTTGGGACACTGGAGTCTGCTCAAGGCTGCCCAACTGCCTCAATGTCCCCTTGGTCTCCTTTTCTAAGATCTTGCCATGCCCCTGCAGTTTTGGTAAGGGAGATACAAAGGGAGATTCTGTTCACCTCTCTCCTAAGCTCAGGTAAATCTTTTTTTCTCCTGGAGATGGAAAAATTCTGTGTTCTCCATGGTTTCATGGGACATTTTGTCTGTGCTCCAAATCTTCTCACCTGCTCTGAGTTTAGACTTTTAGAAAGGAAAAGTAAAAAAGACACATAGGTTATTTTTTATTTTTTTTTTAAGTTGGGGGGCAGGGCCGGAGGGAGAGGGAAAGAGAAACTCAAGCAGGCTCCCCGCTGAGCTCAGAGCCTGACTCAGGGTTCGAGCTCATGACCCTGAGATTATGAGCTAAGCTGAAACCAAGAGTCGGTGTTCAACTCACTGTGCTCCTCGGGTGCCCCTTGTGCTTTTGATTTTGACACAACCCTCTCATCAGACAATTAACCAACTCTCAATGAACCAAGTATCTGATTGAAATGGTAGAAAGGAAAAAGAGTAACATGGAGAGGAAATAAAAGTTACTGTGTGAAAAAACAATTTCCTATTAGCCAAAGTTAATATGTACTGTAACAGAAAAAATTTTTAAATTATGAGCTATGTTTCTGCTAATACATTCCACTCAATGGCTTTTGCCTCTTGTTTTGTATTTGGAAATGGGGGAAATAAATTATACTAAAGAAGTATAAATTCACTTCTTTTCCCCAAAATGTTGTAATTGAATTGAGATTTAGGTTATACAAGTGTAAGGATACATATAAAAATAAACAGGAAATTACAACAATTCAACATATACAGAATTATATGCGGATGTGATCCAAACAGCATATGGTAATGTTGAGCAGAGAGACTCATAATAATTAACATTTGTAAATTGCTTTCCATTTTACTTGCATGTATAATTTAATTTGATTCTCGCAATAGCCCTGAAAAGTATGTTGTGATTATTATTTCCGTTTTACAGATGAGGGGAAAAATGTTACATGAAAATTAAGTAATTTCTTCAAATTCACACAATTAGTTGGTAGGAACCAGGAGGGGGTGGTCATGTGAAAAATATGCCCAAATTATGGGCTCCAAAAGAAAGTGAAAGATAAAGAAGATATATGAGTGCATTATATAGAGATATATTTTGCATAATTGAATGTTTTATGTAAAGCTCTACGCTGGTAAATTGAATTGTGTAATTCAGTGGCTCTAAATCCAATTTAATCAGAATCTCTGGGGATGAGTCCCAGGGATTGGTGTTTTGATACAGGTGGTCCCAATCAGAGCTAGAGTTGAGAACCACTGGGTTTCGTTGCTGCTGTTGTTTCATGAGCATAGAAGTATATTAAGTGACAGAGGGAGAGAGAGATAACCCTATCAGAGAAAAGAGGAGACGGAGAGTAAAGATGCTGGACATTTAGAGCTTAGAGGGGGAGCTAACTTAAAACACGTTTTGTGTAACTGTGGAAAGTCATAAAATATCACTGCTGCAGGGTACAGTGGAAGATCAATAATTTTACTTTCTATTAATAATTCCAGGTATAGCTGAACTTAAACTCACTCAACAATTTTTAATACTCTATTTTTTCCATCCTTTGGGGTCTTTGTTCCCCAAAAAGAATAAAGTCTTATAGCAGTTTTCAGTTCTTGAGATGGCTAGAATAATAAGCTATTTACTTGGCATCAAAATTTATGAAGTAGAACCAAATAAAAGTGGTTCTGATGGTTTTCTCACCAAAATATGGAATGGGCCTTTGATCACTGTCAGTGTTAGTATCACTAAATCCATCTCTCAGGCAGGTGTACAGAATTGCACCTGTATCAACATTGTATAAGATATTACATTTCCCTGTATTCTTACCACACTTAGTGTTACTGGATTTTTAAATTGCTGCCAATTTGATGAAGTGAGCATAAGGAGATATGGGAACAAGGAAATATCTACAAGAATAAAAGGTGAAATTTCCCTGGGTAGGAGGATAGATAAAGGAACTCTGGATGAAATAGTTGAGAGAATCCCATATGACAATTAACATCTATTAATCACACCTATCAGTTTCAATAAATCAAAATTTCAGACCTAATACTAAGCCACAAATCAAGTTGCAAAAGGATACATACAGCGTGATGCCATTTCTGTAAAGTCTTAAATCACATGAAACACTATGTCTTTATGAAGCAACACATATATAATAAAAATACAAAATCATGCATAGGGAAATACACAGCAACTTACATGGTTCCCTAAGGTAGGGCACAGGGGAGAAATGTATGAAATTGGGACTTCAGCTGTTTTTGAAACATCTTATTTTCTATCATCATTACAAAAAGCATGCACACAATGCAGACATAGAATCATTAATATATTTAAATCTAGCGGTGCCTGGGTGGCTCAGTTGTTAAGCATCTGCCTTTGGCTCAGGTCATGATCCCAGGGTCCTGGGATTGAGCCCCACATTGGGCTCCCTGTTTGGCCAGAAGCCTGCTTCTCCCTCTCTCACTCTCCCTGCTTGTATTCCCTATCTCACTGTGTCTCTCTCTGTCAAATAAATAAATAAAATCTTTAAATATATATATATATATATATATATATATATTTAAATCTAGATGATAGGGATATATATCTATATCTATATCTGTATCTATGTATATATCTGCTATACTGTTTTCTGTTTTATCTATGTATTTCTATATAGTGAAAAATAGTTTAGGTTTTTTTAAGTGTTAAGAAAGTGACAAGCAGAGACCCTGGGTGACTCAATCTGTTAAGCATCTGCCTTCAGCCCAGGTCATGATCCCAGGGTTTTGGGATGGAGACCTCCATCAGGCTTCTTGCTCCTTGCTCAGCGGGGAGCCTGTATCTCCCCCTGCCTGCCGCTCCCCCTGCTTGTGCTCTCTCTCTTTCTCTGACAAATAAATAAAATCTAAAATAAATAAAATCTAAAAAAATAATTTCTCTGACAAATAAATAAAATCTAAAATAAAAAAATAATAAAGTGACAAGCATATTTTGACATGAGGATGAGCAAAGGTATTTTTGTTAATGAAAGTAGATTTAGAAAAACTGTAGAAATGTAAATAAATAAGCCCCTTCTCTAATTCAGCCCTGATTGCCCTGCCAAGTTAATTTTTAAAAAATAAAGTTCCAACCATGCAATAGTTAGAAAAAAAAAATTAGATTTGAACATATCAACCTGAATTAATCTGACAAACATTGTTCTAAATTTTAAAAAGAGACAATGGTAAACTATAGAATGAGATCAATTTATCACAATACCACTTACTTAAATTAAAAATACAAGCAAAGGGAGGCTTTGCTTCTAGCCATGTTGGAGAACTGGTATCAGGCACCCATCCCATTATAACAACTAAAAACACTGCACAAAAGGTAGCACAGAGCTATGATCCCTAAGAGAGGAGAGACATAGACATAAGGCTTATAATCACAAGAAGTTTCTGCTTGGATACACTGTCCATACCAAGAGATGGAAAGAAGGTACCCAAACAACATAGGGAAGCTCTCTGATTTGAGGAGATAGAGGTCAGAGTTCAGGTATTCTGAGGTAGTTGCAATTGGCAAGTACCCGAAAAGGGACAGCTATACAAAGAAAACTGATTAGGGGTCCCCCTGAGTCTACAGAGAGTGAAACCCCACAAGGCCAGGTAAATAATTGCCAGGAAGATATAAACTCAACAACTCCTGAAGCTCACAGAGGGATGGGAGACACTGGAGTTCCAATAATCCAGAGTGGGGATTCTCAAATACCCACGGCATTCAGTGGAGACCACAGAGGGAGTGGGGGGGGGTGCTTATCTAGCCCTAGAGTAAAACTTATTCTAGACTTGCTGTAACAAAACTTAAAAACAGTTCTAGAAAGGATCAAGCTGATTTGCAAACAGCTTAACAGCCTGGCAAAACGAAGCCCAATACTATTCATAAGAAAACAACAAAACCCACACAATAAATACACCAATAACACAGTGGCCATCATCCAGTAAAAAATTACTAGATGTTGAAGAAATAGTAAATGAGACCCACATATCCACAACCTAGAAAGCAAAATCATTCAAGGGAATCAGAACTAGAAATGACAACATCTACCATAAAAATGCTCAGGGTATAAAATGAACCATGAACATAAGATATAGAAAAGTGGAAGAATTAAAAAAAAAAAAAAGAACCAAATGAATCTGTAAAGTTGAAAAGTACAACATGTGGAAACAGGTGGAAAAAAAAAGTCACTAGATGTGCTTGACACCAGATTAGACACTGCAGAAGAAGAGGTGAATGAACTTGAAGAAATAGAAATAGAAACTACCAAAAATAAAGTACAGACAGGAGAAAAAGAAAAAAAGACTGAATAAAATTAACAGTTCAGAGACCTAATTATGCATTAGATAATTATGCATTATCTAATGCATAATTGGATCCCAGAAGGAGAAAAAGAGAAAAAAAATATTTGCAGATAAAAAGGCTGGACATGGGGCGCCTGGGTGGCTCAGTGGGTTAAAGCCTCTGCCTTCGGCTCAGGTCATGATCCCAGGGTCCTGGGATCGAGCCCCACATCGGGCTCTCTGCTCAGCAGGGAGCCTGCAAAAAAAAAAAAAAAAAGGCTGGACATTTTCTAACTTTGACAAAAATTATAAACTCACAGTTCCAAGAAACTTGGTAAACCCCAAGCAAGAATATACATGAAAGCATACCCTATGGTTTGTGGTGTTAGTACCTACCATTGCTTATTGCCTGACCAGATTTATTAACTGAATGTGCAGCTAGCATGCAATGTTATGCCCAACCTCACTAGCAGGACAGAGATGGACCCCAGAGAACTTGACAGGTGCATGGTCTGAGGGCCAACACTGGGAGCTCGTAACAGAATTCACAATAAGGAAATCAGAAATTTTAAAAACTAGGACCAAGTCAAGTTGAGGACAAGAGGATCCAATAAATTAGGTAACAAGCAGAGGAGGCTTACGTCATTGGGAAGCACAGCTAAATTTCCTGAATCAGAAGGATTCGTTAGTTTTTAATTAGACTGGGTTTTTGTGTGGCAGTTTATGGTCATAAGCACCAAAAATGTTCTTCCTGACTTCTAACAGAAGCAGGGCTGAACAATATACTTTGTGGCTCAAGGTTTTGTGTAAATTCCCTTGCTTCAAACAAGACAACAATGCTCTTCTCTCTCTTCCCACTGCACTGGCAAATTCCTGGTCTAGGGTCTGTGATTTGCTCACCAAATTTCTAAGAACAGAGAAACCAATTAGAAAAGTCTCCCTGTGGGTATTTTATGCCTGGGAGTTCTTAGACAGAAAAGAATGCTCCTTGTATTTAGGACAGACTAAGGCATTTTATATTTAAGAGGGAGGATTAGAACTTGTGCAAAGGGGTGATGAGTAGCTAATCTTTAGACAGCCACAAGGAGTATGGTAGGATATTAAAATTCACCTGGTTATCTAGACTAGAACCTATAATTTAGCTGATTTCAAAAGAATCTCTTTCTTTATAGAACATATGAAATAAACCCCAAAAACAAAATAAAATTTGGTTTACATATTTGAAGATCTATTTTGGGGAAACATATAATAAAATTATAGTGTAGAAGTGTTCTGTCAACTAATTCTCTTCAGTCATGAAGTTTTTCCTCATTCACTCTATAAGTATGTATTTATTTTCCCCATAAATTTAGGATCATACTCTTTATATTCTTTTTTAGCCACTATTTTTTCACTTAACAATGTATCATAAACATTTTCCCATGCCATTCAATCTTTCTTCCATTGGCTCAAAAAAAATCAATAAATACTGTAAGATAATTTTGCTTCATTTGTAACTATAGTTATGTCTCTTTTTTCTTATGATGCTGGCTAATTATAATGGCAAGCCTCTCTGCTTGTTCATGGCCCTGATGAGCATGCCCCAATGTTTCACATATAAGTATAGGGCTGGCTGTCAGTTTGAGACAAACAATCTTTATCACTGTAGTTGTCATTCTATTTCTAGGTTACCAGGAAGTTTGTTTACTATTTTTGAGTCATGAGTGGGTTTAATTCTGTCAAATTCCTCTTTGGGATGCCTGCGTGACTCAACTGGTTAAGCATCCACCTTCAGTTCAGGTCATGATCCCAGGGTCTTCGGATGGCGCCCCAGAACAGGCTCCTTGCTTGGTGGGGAGCCTGCTTATACCTCTCTGCCTGCCATTCCCTCTCCTTGTGTTCTCTCTCTCCCTCTCTAACAAATAAATAAATAAAAATCTTTTAAAAAAAATCTTCTTTGGGGCACCTGGGTGGTTCAGTCATGAAACATCTGCCTTCAGATGCTTGAGACACTCCCAGGGTCCTGGGATCAAGCCCCACATCGGGCTCCCTGTTCCGTGGAAGGCCTGCTCCTCCCTCCCCCACTCCACCTGCTGTATTCCCTCTCCGTTGTCTCTCTATATATATCAAACAATTACATGAATAAATATTTTTTAAAAATCCTCTTTGGCACCAATTAGGAGGTAGATTGTGTGTGGGGACTGGGATTGGGAATGCCAGTTGAGGAACTATTTCATTGGTCCATACTAGAGGAATAAGGACTAAAGCAACAGATGTGGAAAAGGAAAGAGAAGTCTTTTATCTACACAGTAAAGGGAGCTAAGAAAAGGAAAAAGCAGAGATATCTGTGAGATTTTGAGCTGGTTTCCTGGGAAGCCAACTCTGGGAGAAGCAGAGGAGGAGGAGTACATGACAGAGGAAAGAAAATGTGTTGTTTGAGTGGTGTGATACCTGAGACATTCATATGGAGGTGCACAGTTGACAGATGAAAATCTGAATCTTTAAGAACAAGAAAGAAGAAAACCTAGATTCATAACATACCTGCAGAATTACATCAAGGTTACAAGAGGATGTGAATTGGCCAAAGGGAGAGCACACAGGGTGAGAAATAATAAATTTGAGGGTCAGGGGCTTTTAAGAAGCTGTTGGTGACTTCTTGGTGGTTACTGTGTTTACTTGCTAAAAGCTTAAATACTGCTTAACAGAAACAGGGAAGAGAAAAAAAATAGCTTGGTTGGGTTTTGGGGAGTATCTAAAATAGAAAACAAATTTTTCTTTTAAATAAGACAGAATGGTAGTGATCTACATAAAATAGGAAGAGGAAAGAATGCATGCATCGAGAGTTTACATTGGATGACTCTGATCCTTTCCATAAAGTAGACAATGAGGTTTCCTGCTGAAAGGAGGGGCACGAGGGTAAGTTTGAGGTGTGAGCAAAGTGACCATAAGAAAAGCTATGGTGGGGGGTTTGTAGGGGATTGACTGAAAATGAAATAAAAGACAGCAGATTCTGGAAGCTCAACAGTGCGTACGTAGCAACAGCATTGGAGGTTCGATCAGTTTTCATCCCTTAACGTTTTCCAGAAGAGCTCAGCAATTTGGAATTCAGAAGTAAAGAAGAGGATGGAGAGTGATGAGAAGCCATGCAATGTAGAAATGGGTTAACTAAGGAACTGCAGGAATACATGGCTCGAATTCACGTGGAGGTAGAGAAACAAGAGTAGGGTCTCAGTAGGAAACAGTCCATTAACCAAACACACTTTTCCAAAGTGTGTTTTATGGAACACTGGAGTTGTGAAACATGCTTCCTTAAAAAAATAATAATAATAATAATAATCTTTTGTCAAATTATTGTGGAAAACCTTAGAACTTTACAAGGGACAGTAACATTTAAAGGGCTTACTAAGTCCAGGAAGTGGGGGAAACCCTATTTTGTAACCTAGAACTTCCTAAGCTTATTTGACCTTGAAGTGCTTTTTTGTGTAACTCATCTCAACAGCACTTACAAGTATTTATATTAGTGAGGATAAGCTAGGATATGTTGTTGTAACAAGTCAATCTCAAGATCCAGTAGCCAAACACAACCAAGGTGGGTCCAAATAGCCACTCAGGATCTCAAGCTAATGGAGGTTCCAGCACTCTGTGACCATCTCAAACATGTAACTCCAAGATTTGCTAAGGCTGGAGAAGAAAGCACATGGAGAAGTGCTCACTCTTCATGCTCTGACTCAAATGGTACACACCCCTTCTGCTGACCACTCATGGTCCATAACTGGTCATATGGGCCCACCTAAGTTTAAGGGACTGGGAAATACAAGAGTGGTGGGAGGAGAAAGAAGCTGCCCCCCAACAGTGTTATTCATATAAATACTGTTGAGTTTTCAGCATTTTGCTAAGTGCTTGTATGACATGCCACTTGTTATATAATTCCCACAACAACACTCACTCTCAATAAGGTAGTTTATTATCCCTATTCTCTGAATCAGATAATTGAGACCTGAAAAGTTTAGCTGAATTGTCCAACGTCATGGAGAAGTAAATAAAGGAGGCTAGATTCAGACCATCCCCTCTAGGATGGCAAAGCCCATACCTATCACCACTGTGTTCATCTCTCCCATGCCTCTATTCTGTGTTTTTGATGGCCAGGCCCTTTTACTCACAACTTCTTATTTCATCCTCAACAGCCCTGCCAAGATAACCACCTGTGCCTTCGTTTCTAATGAAGGAAAGGGGATTTGAATGCAGTTCTCTTTGACTCTCAAAGCCCCTGTTGGTGCACTTCCCCAAACCTCTTTTTCTACTATTTTGGTCACTGCATACAGATTATGTGATCTTCCCCTGGCTAGATTTGGTTTACACACAATAGTCTGGACAGACTTAAGACATACCTTTGTTTCATTAGCACTGGAATGATGGTTACAGCTTTATCTAGATCTTCCTAGTGGTGATATCTGGATCTGTTGACTGTAAAATCTCCTTCATACTGGAAGACTTGAAGCCTTATACCTTAAATGGCTACCCCCGCCCCCCCACAAATTACACATTATTTTGTACATGCTACTTCTTTCTCTGGGAGTATCATAAGGTTTTCCTTGTAGTTTTCCCTTACAAGTTTGGTATTCACTACTCAGGAAATCTTGTTTCTATCGCAAATTGGAAGATTTAAACATATACAGTTAAGACTCAAAAGCAACCCTCTTTTAGGAAGAAAATCTCAGGAATAATAGGTTCCCAGCTGTGTGGTTCCTCTGGGTCCAAATTAAAGAGTCCATGAAAGCATCCTTTAGAGCTCCCCGGTCACAGTGGGCTCAGCAAACAGTTTGAAGACCCATCCGGGTAACATCGCATGTGGCTAGTGTACCCAGGTGCTTGCTTTCAGGTAACTTAAAAGATTAAATAGTCTCAGGCAGAGAACCTCAGTGACCACATGGAACTGGGACCAGCAATAGTAAGACTGGAGGCCGAGCTTGCCTCTCCAAGAGGTCGGTGGACGGCAAACAAGAAATCCGTACTGATCAATCAGCTCACAAGCCAAATGATGCCAGCAATGTGAATGTCAAGATAATACCAAAAAACTATATATCAGTGGCTTAAACAATATAGGATTTTGTGTGCTTGTTTGTTTTCTTTCCCATGTAAAAGCAGTCCAAAGGTCGGCAATCCATGGCTAAAATACTGGTTCTGTGATGTCACCAGTGACCCTGACTGTTTCTAGCTTTTGGCTCCCTGTTCATGGCATCCATCCATGGTTACAGAATGGCTTTTACAGCTGCAGTCCATGTTCCGGGCTGCAAGAAGGAAGAACAGAGGGCAGACACAGTGACTTCTGCCTAATTCTCATTAACCAATCCTATCCACAAGGGGAGACTGGGAAATGCAATTTTTCAGCCGGATACCTTGTTGCCTTCCAAAAATTCAGATACTGAGGAAGAAAGGGGAAATGGGTGTTAGGTCCTTCATTATTGTCACTGCCCCACAAGGAGTCCAATATACTATACACACATTACAGGCAAGTCTTGGAGGCCAGTCAGTCTAGACTGTGTGAATGCTTATTTTCACTGTAAGAGTTGTGCTCTGGGAGATGGTCCAGAACCACGCCCCCTCACCACACACTGCTTCCATAGCATATCTCATCACCGTCCCCAACAATTCTGACCAGCTGGCAGAAGTCCACAGACTGAGGCCGGACGAATGCTGCAAGATATTTCACCACCACTTTCTGCCTTGGGTCAACTCTTTGCATCTTGCTGACCCAGTTAGCTTAATTCTAGAACCAGAAAGTTGTTGTCTTCGAATCTGAGAGCGTTATGCTCACTGATACCCAAGGGAAACAATGAGGATGTTTCTCTTCTGTCTGTTGCCTTTTATTAGGGATGCCTGACCACTGAAGAACAATGATTAGATCCCTCCCACTCCCAGCACCTCCAATGGCAGACCATTCATCAAGGATTTTGTATCCAATGCCCAAAAGTCTGTTACTGGAGATGATGAATGCCATCATGGATACAGGTGATGCTGAAAATCAGGTGGAACTGGAGAAAAAAAAACACAATGTATTAATCAACTGCTGGAACGTCAACACACACTTGAAGATCTGTGAGCAAGAGTAGATGCAGTTAAGGAAGAAAATCTGAAGCAAAAATCAGAAAACTGAGTTCTTGGATAATATTTAGAAAACCTCATGTCAGCTTCCAGTGTTTTTCAAACAACTGACACAAAAAGCCAAAGAAAGTAAGGGATTGACATCCCTTCTGTTTTATAGGATTGCTGCTGATCTTTTTTTGTTGTTGTTGTTTAAAACATGGATATATTCAAAAAGTTACAGTTTTTTTGTTTGTGGCTTAATTGAATATTTATGAAGATAATGTCAGATCTAGGCAAAATTAAGAGCATAACAGAAGACATCCATGAGTTTGTGTGATATATGTTAGCCTATGTAAACATGCAACTGTCTTGTAGAAACTTTATAATTAGAAATGCATGTATTAGGACACCTGGGTGGCTCAGTAGACTAAGCATCTGCCTTCGGCTCAGGTCATGATCCCAGGGTCCTGGGATCAAGCCCCACATCAGGCTCCTTGCTCAGCGGGGAGCCTGCTTTTCCCTCTGCCTGCTGCTCCCCCTGCTTGTGCTCACTCTCTGTCTCTGACAAAAAAAAATCTTAAAAAAAAAGAAAAGCATTTATTTATGAAACTTGAAAGTGAATGTTTTATCAAATTTGCTTTGATTTATAGGTTTAGCACTTTCTTCTTTTTAACTTTATTATTATTTTTTTTTCTATTATGTTATGTCAGTCACCATAAATTTTAGCACTTTCTTTTATTGTAGGTGCAGGAAGAGACACAAGAAAATAGCCATCATGTTGTGAAAAGTGACCAAAATCATGCACCCAACATATAGCTGTATATACCCTGTCTGCCATGTGGTGCCTCTTCTCCATTTGCTTCTTCCTTCCCATTTCCCTTCCCCTAAGGAAAAAATTGGTTTTACATTTGTAGAAGTAATTTTAATGATTAGTCATCTGTGACAGTAACCTGAGCTTGAATTGTTGAAACTTAACCAAAATAAGATACTTTTACAGTTAGGGCTTGCCTTAGTATTAAGACAGGATTGTTGGTTTCTCTTTACTCAATTGAAAACAGAGACTACACATATGAAGACTTTTCTTTGCCACTGAATTGCCAAATTGGGAAGGTTTGTTGATAAAAACTCCCTTTTGCACAAAATAACCCACTTGGTATCTAAAAAGATGAGCTCTGGTTATATATTTGTAATAGGAAATCTTGAGAAAAATGGAAATAAGATAGGAAAAGTACTTGGCATACAGTAATAACCAACTCCAAATGTTTTTACTCCAGATTTGCATGATCTCTGGCACAGACTAGATCTTTTGGGGAATATATATATATGAGAATAGATTAAATGTGACTAATCTTAAATCAACCACATCTAGAAGAGAATAGTTACAAAGAATTTAGTCTCAAGGTTTATCTGCAGTAGCCAGCAGATCAACTTTTGCAAAATCCCTTTAGAGTATGTTAGTATCAAAATCATGAATAAAATGCCTGCATACTAGCTGATACTTTCTCAGTATTTTCTGTCACTATTTCTCCCAGAATTTTCTGTTAACCTAACTACTTGGTTTGTAGTGTTTAATCACTTTGGCCGTTTCTAAAAATTTAGTTTGTAGATTCCACTTGGTAAGAAATTAAGTATCAAAAATAAGGTTAAAATGTTAAATAAGATAAGAGATCTACTAATATCATTTTGGTTGTTAGATTTGAGCTACTTTTAATCATGAAATACTTACTTTTGTATTGGTATAAGATATGATGGATGGCTTTAGCTGCATGAATATAGTAGTTACACTGCAAACATTTTGCACCCCTTTTGTGACCCAATTTACAAACACTTAAAATTGTGTTGGAACTGTGCTTTACTATTTAACAAAAAGCTATTTTGGAGAAAGGAAGGAAGGAAGGAAGGAAAAGAGAAAGGAAAGAAGGAGGGAGGGAGGGAAGGAAGGAAGTAAACGGGAGGGAGAGAGAGAGAGAAAGAAAGAGAGAGAGAGAGGAAGGAAAGAAGGAAGGAAGGAAGCAAGGAAGGAAGGAAGGAAAAGGAAAGGAAGGAAAGAGGGATGGAGGAGGAAGGGAGGAAGAATGGAAGGGAAGGAAAGAAAGACAATGATTAAGTAGCACTATGTACCAGGCACTGTGCTTGGTGCAGAGTTAACAAAGGTGAAGGGTATCTCTCTTCTTGAGAATTCAGAGACTAGTGGGAACAAGCAAGTACACAAAGAAATTGCAGTGTGGTGGCGAGGGTTACAGTAGACATGTGAAGGAAGCCCAGGGACTCTGAGAAAGTCCCTGATGGCACACCACTTCTCTTAGTCCACTGGGGCTGCATTAAAGAAAACAACAGACTGGATGGCTTATAAGCAGCAGAAACTGTTTTCTCAGCTTTGAAGGCTGGGAGACCGAGATCAAGGTGCCAGCAGATTTGGTGTCTGGTGAGAACCTGCTTCTTGTTTCACAGATGGCTGTCTTCTCCCTGTGTCTTCCCCTGGTAGAAAGTGCAGTGGATCTCTGGGTGTCTCTTTTATAAGGACTCTATCCTCATGACCCAATCACCTCCCAAAGGCCTCACTTCCAAATACTATCACCTTGGGGATTAGCAGTTCAAGATATGAATTTGGGGGACACCAACATTCAGATCATAGCAGTGATGGATTCCAAGCTTTAGAACACAGAAGAGCACCTGAGCAGCCTATGAAAGGGCAAGTTCCTATGTATGGTCCTAGGGGTTCCAAATATTATAGATTTGAAATCTTGATCTCCAGATGTGCCTAGCAATCTATTCTCCTCTTTTTTTTTCCCACAAAAATCCCAGATAATGGTGACGCGGTAGTGGATCCCACTTGGAGAAATTCTGCTCTACGGGGTGAGGTGGGGTGCATATGCTGGAGAAAGAAGACTCAGAAGCAATCGTTTGTGCTTTAGGCAAGGCGCTCTAGGGGGAAGAGGGGACCCAGGTGCACAAGACCAGCGGGGTTTGGTTTGTCCAAGAAAAATAAGACACGGGGACCAGAACACGAGCCTGGAGAGCCTCAGGAGGTGTCAGAGCCACAAAGACGTTGAAGCCAGACTATATTTATAGCACTTCATACAATAAAGTTTAAACAGCTTTCCTTCTGTAAGACAAAGCTGCAAGCTGGGGAGCTGGGAACCTGAGCTCTGGGTTTCCCGGTGCAGGGCTGGCAAAAAGAAGCACAGTGCACTTGAATTGGTCTAGACCAACCACAAATCTGTTCCAGCTCCTCTGTCTGCCTTTTGTTCCCTCCTGCCCCCCTGCCTCAGCTGTGCCTGCCTACCACTGTCTGCCCTTGGCTCCTCTGAGAGCTGGTGTGTTCTACTGTGCCTCTCTGGCTTGGCTACCTTTCAGGGGCTGTTTTTGTTTCTAATGCTTGACAGTGTAACACCTAACGGTTTTCTCAAGCTTCCGTATTAACCTGCCTCACAGGGAAGATGAAGGGTGTCCTCTCCATGGAGCCAAAGGGGAATCATGAGCTCCGTGGCCTGGACCAGGAATTGCTCGTCACTCTACTCCAGCTTTCGTATTGTTAAGCCGCAACCGTGGGCCAGGGTTTCTCCAGTGGGGATACACACTTTCTGGAAAATCTGAACACTTTCCGAAAGATACTCAGGCAAGGATAGCCATAAAGGCATCAATGCCCACAGGTATTCTTTGCTAATGGTAATCTGCTTGAAAGGAGCTTATGCTTAGAATGTATCTTCCTCAATTTACAAAAGAAGGATATATCCCTTGCCCATCCCAAATCGTGTTTTAGTTCTTTGCTGCAGGAGGGCCCCTGAAGCAATGGGATAAATTAAAATTAATGATGAACCAAGTCCTTTCAGCTCATAAGGCTTTGTGTCCTTCCCTGTCTTTTTTTTTTTTAATTTCTTATTTCTTTTCAGCATAACAGTATTCATTGTTTTTGCACCACACCCAGTGCTCCATGCAATCCGTGCCCTCCCTAATATCCACCACCTGGTTCCCCCAACCTCCCACCCCCCACCCCTTCAAAACCCTCAGGTTGTTGTCCTTCCCTGTCTTAATACATATTTCTGCAAGAAGGACATGTTGGCCCATGGGGGCTCATCATTCAGAATATCAAAGTAGCATAAGCTCACGGTGTTGATCCTTTAAAACGTAGTTTTTGCAGGGCAGTTGAATTTTCCGAAATACAATAAATCAAACACACAAACAAAAATTTCACCTGCTATCCTCGAGCTATACAGGCTTTACTCAGAAAAGTAATGAAAATTTATTTTTTCTAATAATATAAAATATTGATTCAAATGATAGTCAATCCTCATCTCATTTCAACATATATAATAGTTAACATTTCCTGTCTCCTATTAATAAAACCTATTTTTAAAACGTGTGAAAAATTTCAGACATCAATGTAAAAATGCGTGCATGAGTACATAGATTTTCAAAATTCTTTTACAAGGTGTATAAGCCAACCTTTGAAGATCCTGGAGTAGGCCATCAAGGATCATGGTTGTTCTTATTCTATTTCAAGGTGTGCTGACTTTCTACTATGTGCCGGGCACAGTGAGCCTTCTTTGGACTAAGAGCATCTCTTTGTGCTCCAGAAATGCTCAGTCTCCTGGTGGTGGGTGACCTGGTCTCAAAGAGCTCTGCTGTCAGCCTTCCATACTGAGAAGTGTGTGCATCAAACTCCAGGAGCAGAAGTTGTGACTCACACAGAAGGTCATCCTGAGAGGGCAGTAGGCACCCAGTCACACATTCTGGGCCTTGAGTGTTCTGCTGTGTCTGGGTGAACGAAAGAAGTGTCAGCTCAAGAGGGGCTGCAGTGTGGGGTGCGTGTTCTCCTGGGAGTACACCGGAGACCCAGAGAGCTAGGACACAGCTGGGCACACACAAAGGTCACACGTTATGGAATATGCATACACACTGGGATTGGTGTTCGAACATGTCTCGAACATGAGATACAGAAGGTGTGATACAGAACGTGAGATACAGAAAGTGTGGCTTCGGGGCCAGCTGTGGATCAGTGTGGGGCAAGTCATCCACAGAGCCACCGTGGAGGAAGCTGGGCTTGAGCGGGACTTTGAATGACGGACAGGATATGGGGAATTGGAGAGAGGTAGAAAGGTGCCCAATCGCCATCAGACGTGTGTTGAGCAGCTGGTCTGTGCTCAGCAACTGTCAGGACCCTGAGGAACTGGGGGAGGTGGATACAGATTTGACAAGGGAGCCCAGGAAAATTCAGGTCTCCCTGCAGGGAAGTATGTGATTAAGGCCTAGGTCCCTGAGCAATGAGAATGCCAGGAATTTAGAAGAGGGAAAGCTCGAGGCGCCTGGGTGGCTTAGTGGCTTAAAGCCTCTTCCTTCTGCTCAGGTCATGATCCCAGGGTCCTGGGATCGAGCCCCGCATCGGGCTCTCTCTTCAGCAGGGTGCCTGCTTCCCCTTTCCCCCTCTCTGCCTGCCTCTCTGACTACTTGTGATCTCTGTCAAATAAATAAATAAAATCTTAAAAAAAAAAAAAAAGAGGGAAAACTCCCACTGGATCTGATGGGTTAGGCAAGAGGGGTGGCCTTGGAGAGGAGAATGAGCCCAGTAGGAAGGGTAAATAGGATGTGGATTGTGGGGAAGAGGTAAGGGCATCCCAGGTAGAGAAAACGACGGCTTGGCCTAGAACCATCCTGCTGTGTTGAGCAAACAGCTAAATGAAACACTCAGAGACTGAGCTGCTAAAGCCGTCTCTCCTTCAGTGAGCAAACATTTTTGAAGCACCTATCTGCCACATACTTCAGGTAACCAGTGAGGAAGACCCACTGAAGGATGGGGAAGAGGGCTGGGAAGAAGAGATTCAGATCACAGGGAAGCTTACAGCAGGAGGTCGCAGTGGGTCTGGGAAGCTGGAAGGGGGCGGGGTGGCTCAGGGTACGCTGGTGGAGTGGAGGGGTCTTCGGAAAGTAGGATTGTGACCGAACAGGGAGGGTCTCGAAAGCCAAGGGGAAGCAACTGCTCTTCACTCCCAGGGTGTTTCACATGATGGAGCTCGAAGCTCCACATGTCCTTCTCTGCGGAGATGGCTTATTGCTGGTTAAGCCCCAGGAGGACTCGAGCGATGGCAGCTTGCAGGACGGGTTTGCACCGAGACGGGGTGGAGGGCAGGGAGCCAGTCAGGGACACAGTTACAGAGCCTGCATTCTTCGGTCGTGGGCCCCCAGGGAGGACGAACACATCCGTGCAGTTGATTTCAGGAAAGATTTACACCACAGCTGCGTAGATTGACCTCGTTGTCACTGTTGACATTCTTCCAAGGGAGAGCTTTACGCCCTTGGTGGGGGAGAGGGGCATGGGCACACATATATAAATTTTGCTGGAAAGCAAAGAGGAGACGATATTATCATCCCGAAAATATCCGATCTCCCACATATTCATTAGCAGCTATCAAATCCGCTTCCTCCTCTCCGTGTTCTTCTTGCTCTCTCTTTTTTTTTAAAAATGTTAACGTTCTTGGGGTACTATGACCATTATATCCAAGGTATTTACAAGAAACCCTCACGACAACCGCAGCTGTTAGAATCATGCCCCATTAGTGAAGCAAGGCCCAACAGCTCAGAGAGGAGGAAACAGGGTTGGGTCTTCAACTGCCCAGTAATCAGACCACAGCCCCGGACCATTTGGTCACATTCCAGTCCGGCCCTTAGCAAGCCCATGTGTTTTTATGCAGCCGTTTCCAGGGCTCTCAGTTACGGGGAACATCTGGGACGCGTGTGTAAGCCATCTTCACAAGGCAAGGCCCTGGGTGCAGGGGGCGGTGACAGGGGGCGGAGCTCTGTGCACAGACTCCAGCCCCAGAGCAACGCTGCTCTGGGGGGCAGAAGTCTGTTTGCAGACGGATTGGTTCCTATGGAGCAGTTACACGTGTGGGTCTGTGGCTCCTGCCAGGAAGACTGATGTCACGAGTTTGATTGGTGGGATTGGTGAATGGGTCACTTAGCTTTGCACAGAGGCAAACTTTGTTCTCTGCACTTAGCTGCGCCCCCAACCTGGCTGGCCGGCGACAAATGGCAACCAGGTGACGGGAGTGGTGCTCTCCCCAGGGAAAGCAACTGTGAGCTCATCCTCTCGGAGGGCGGGTCAGGAATGTCATCCTCACCCATGGAGAACGGTTTATTGTTTTTGCAAGCACCCCATGTGTAATATCTTCAGCTGCCCTCCCCAGAGCCACGCTGTAAATACAAAATGTAATCTCATTTACACTTTAGGCAGGCAGCAAGATACATCGGGTTGATCAAAGGCTTGGACACAGGAGGAGCCAAGACTTGCTTCCCATCTTTGGGTCAGAGCATCGGTACTTGACATGAAAAAGTACTGTAGGCCAAGGGAGAGTTGATGTAAATCATTTAAACCAGAGGCTCAAGGCAGCAGATTGGGATACAACACTATCCCTTTCCCCAGGGGAACACAAGCAAACAGAAACTGTTTCTACAAAGCGTCTTGAGCAGGAGACATTAAAAGGCAAATGCTTATCAGTAACCTTTGATTTCAAAGATTCCTGGCTGTTGAAACAATGTTTCTGTCTCTCTTACCACCCGCTTAGATTTGACAAGAGACTTGAACCATTCTTTTTTACTCTGAGATGTTCAAAAACGTGTGTGCAATCCGCAGCCAAGAAGGTTTTCTTTCAAATGATTCTCCGTCTACCTACAGGAAAGAGAAGACATGAAATCGTTGCAGAGCCAGATGGTCTGGCTTTCTCTGCATTTGGCTACAAATGAGACACAGCCCATTCTGAGTTGTCAGGCGTGCAAGGTACATCCCTGCGCCTACATCACCATCACTCTTTCCTTAAAGAGCCTCTAAGCTACCACAGTAAAAGTAATCCCTCCAAATGCTTTCAGGCTACAGTTTTCATTTTTTTTTTTTCCTTTAAGAGGTCATTGCCCATAGGGAAGATGCATTATTTTTTTCTCATTTTATTTTTATTTTTTAATTTTTATTTATTTTTTCTCATTTTAACTGGCACCTGTAATTCTTTCAAGGACATTTCCTATTCTATCTCTAAAGTTGATGCCACGCCGTGATCTACCTCATATAGGTATGTCATTCTGGACTCAGATCTGAGAGGGTGGAGGAAGAGAAGGAAACGCAAATAAGATGCTAAAGCAAAAAAAAAAAAAAAAATTAGTCCATGGACTCATTAGCATGCTATTTTCATTACTCAAATACTTTCCAGATTATTGGGTGTTCATTTTGGAAATAAAACCATCTATATCAAAACATCAACAAAAATATTTATAGCCAATATATCTAAAAATTAATATTCTTAATGCATTTGAAAAAAACTTTGAGCTGAAAGTCAACAAGTTTTTGACCCACAAAAAAACGTCAGTTGCATATGGCTCATCAGAATACTAAAGCTTTAACAGATAAATGGGCCCAGGCTATTAGTAAAAAACATAAATGGCTTCAAACACATGAAACACCATGTAACTTAATAACCAAAAAAATGCAAATAAAAAGCAAAACCAATCTGTTTTCAGCTATCATAAATAGCAGGAATGCTTAGTAAGACTGACTGTCCAATACTAGGCATAAAGAAACAAGAATGGTGCTCGAGGGAATGCAAGTTGGCATAACCTTCTTGGAAAGCAAATTAGTGATAATGTAACAAAAAACGTGGGTTTTTGAATGTTAAAATCTTAGTTCTAGTAATTCCAGCTCTGTGAATTTATCTGAGGGGAAACTGTTCTGTCCAAAGATGTACATTGCAGTATTTATAACAGTAAAAATGTGGAAGCAAGCCCCATATCCAAGAATAGAGAAATTAAGCAGTAATCAGAAGCAAGGAAAGTAGCCTTAAACAAACTTGTCTATAAATCTCTCTTTGGCTGTTTAATAATTGTGCTATGTTAGACACATTACTAAAACTCTGAGCCTCAGTATTTTTTTAACAATTTGTATCATTGAAAATAATTCTTACTTTGTTGGGCTCTTGTCAGGATTAAATGGGAAAATGTATATAAATTGCTTGAAACTGTGTCTGGAATGCAGAAAATATCAGTTTCTCTGTATTATTACTATTTGGCCATCCTCAATATTCTTCAGCTGTTGGAAGAATATTTAAGCATAATTTGTAATAACAGGAAATTTCACATTATGTTATGTGAAAAATCAGAGCGTAGAATGAAATAGCGATCATGGTCCAGATTCTGTAAAATATGCATAGAAAAAGAAAAAAAATGGATGAAAGAGAAATCAAAATTTAATGGGTTGACTGGGTCTTAGAATTAGGGGCGATTTTCCTATGGGCTTTCAACTTCTGTGTCATTTCCAAGTGAGCTATAATGAGCATGCATTATTTTTATCATCGAGAAAGGATAAAATATATTTCTTAAAATACATCACCAGCCTCTGGTGTTGGTTTCCAGACAGAGCAGGTAGTTGTTTTTATCCATGGCTCCCAGGCAGGAGGGAAGGGTAGCTGAGACGCAGGAACAGAGGTCTAGATGAGGAGCTGGCACCCCTGGCTTTGGGGCCCTGGATTTCCACTTACCCTGCAGTCCTGGCTGTCCTGGGCTGTGCTGCTATGGGGAGAGCATCCAGGGAGATCATCGCTTCACTGCAGAGCCGGTGGGGAAATGCCTCCTTACTCCCACACTGGGTTTCCTGTGGAGCTCTCTGATACAGTTTGGTTCCCTTCTCCTGATGCTGGTGGGATGGAATAATTTGGCCAAGATATTCTTTCAGCTCGTATCCCTGTGATGGGCTGAATTGTGTCCCCCTAAAAATTAACCACCGCCCTCTCCCCCTCCGCCCCCACTGCAGGATGTGACCTTATTTGGAAATAGGGTTGTTGCCAAAGTATTGGGTTAAAATGAGATCATCTGGGTGAGCTCTAACTCTATACAACTGGTGTCCTTATTAAAGGAGATGTGGACACAGAGACAGGCAGAATGTGGGCACATTCTCCAGGCAGGGAAGGCACCCCCTGAAGGCTGGAGTTACACTGTCATGAGCCAAGGAACCAGCAGAAGCTTGGAGAGAGGCCGGGAGCAGATCCTTCACAGCACCTTCCAAGGGAGCATGGCCTTGCCGACACCTGGGTTTCAGACTTCTGGCCTCTGGAACTGTGAGGCAAGAAATTTCTGTTGTTCAAACTCCCCCTCCCCTTCATTTTGTGGTACTTTGTGAGGGCAGCCCCAGCGAATGAAGATGGTGCCCTTTCCTTCAGCCCACATTGCCTCTTCCTCCTTCCCTCCCTTCCAGTGACAAAACTAAAAGGCTTCTGAATCCAATGAGTGTACTGTCACAGTCTATTGGACAGAATGGTGCCCAGTGCCCTCCCCCAGGGCTCTGCACAGTCTTTGACTCAGTGAAGTTGCTCCATGAACCAGTCATGGTCCAACCACAGCGGCCTTCTAGTCAGTCACATGTGGCAGGTCATGTGTGAACTCCTCCACCTGCATCCTGCGGGGCTGTGTAGTGTATGGTAAGAATCTGTATATCTCCTCACAGAGTGGGTCTTTATCCCATATACCATAATGACGATGAGAGAAAACTTTATGTGATATTAGTAAGAACAAACCTGAAGTACTATATTTAACATGTCATACATTTGTTTGAATGTGAAAGAGGCCCCAGAAGCGGCTTAACAAGTTAGAAACACACATGTCTCTCCTGTAGAAGCCCAAGGTGTCATGGGGCCTTGGCTTGTGAGGTTTCTCCATGTTATGGACGGAACTTTGTGTGCCCTTCAAATTGCTATGCTGAAGTCCTACCCCAATGTAATGGTATTGGGAGGTGGGCCTCTGGGAGGGAATTAGGGTTAGATGTGGTCTTTAGTGTGGGGCCCCATGATGAAATTAGTGTCCTTAGAAGAAGAGAAAGAAAAACTGGAGCACTTTCTCTCTGTCACATGACTAATAAGGTGACCATCTAGTGGGACCTTCGTCTTAAACTTCCCAGCCTCTGAAACTGAAGAAAGGTCTGTTGTGTAAGCTGTCCATTCCGTGGTGTTTTGTTGCGGCAGCTTGAGTGACTAAGACAGTCTTCTTGCTCTGTCAGCATTTCCCTTACCACTGTATCACACCCTCATTTCCAAAAGGATTCCCTGTCATATTGACATTCCTCTCAACAGGGAAGAAGAAAGGGACAGGGAGAGCCCAGTCTGTCCCACTGAGGCAAACTGCACACTACACTGCCCCCTGTGTCCCACTGGCCAGGAGTTGATCCCATGACCATTCTCAAAGCAAAGGGAGTGAGAGAATATAATCTTTTTTCCTGGGCAGACAGTGACCAGGCTAAAAAACCTTTTTTTTTTCTTTTTCTGAGTATTTTTTTGAAGTATACTTGACACCCCATGTTACCTAATTTTAGGTGTACATCGTCATCCAACATCTCTATGTGTTGTGCGATGCTCACCACAAGTGTAGCTACCATCTGTCACAATACAACACCACTGCAATACCATTGACAATATCCTCTAGGCTGGCTCTTTTATTCTGGCTTATGCATTCCATAAATGGAAGACTCTATCTCCCACTCCCCTTCACCCATTCTGCCCATCCCCCACCAATTTCCCCTCTGACAACCATCTGTGTATTCTCCGTATTTATGGGTCTATTTCTGCTTTTTGTTTGTCTGTTTGTTTTGTTTTTTAGATTCCACGTATAAGTGAAATCATACGGTATTGTTTTTCTCTGTGTTATTTCACTTTACATAATACCCACTAGGTCCATCCATGTTGTTGCGTATGGCAAGATCTTATTCTTTTTATGTCTGAGTAATATTCCACTGTAGATATATAAACACCCTCTTCTTTATCCATTTATGTATAGACTGACACTTGGGTTGCTTCCATATCTTGGCCATTGTAAATAATGCTATGATAAATATAGGGGTGGACGTATCTTTTCAAAGTAGTGCTTTCACTTTCTTTGAGTAAATACCCAGTAGTAGAATTACTGGATCATATAGTATTTCTATTTTTAACATTTTGAGGAATCTCAATACTGTCGCTCACAGTGGCTGCACGAGTTTGCCTTCCCACCAACAGCGCAGGAGAATTCCCTTTTCTCCACATCCTCACCATCCCTTGTTTGTTATCTTTTTGATTCTAGCCGTTCTGACAGAGGCGAGGTGATACCTCATTTTGGTTTTGGTTTGCACTTCCGTGATAATGAGTGGTCAACATCTTTTCATGTGTCTGTTGGCCATCTGGATGTCTTCTTTAGAGAAATATCTATTTGAGTCCTCTGTCCATTTTTTAATGGGATTATTTGGGGGGTTTTTTGAAAAATTTTATTTCTGTAGGAGAAGGGAAGATGACTTTTTGGGAATAACCTGCTCTTTCCCTCAGCAACCAAATAGATTTTTTGTGACATGAACTTTTTGCTAAGGTGGGAACACCTGAGAAGTACATAGTTTCCCTGGCACTGGGGAAATCACTGAACGATGTATTAACTGGAGAGAGATGGAATCCTGTTTGCACTGTAGGAAATGGAGCCCCTTGGGCAGAATGAACCATTATACCTACTCTTCTCTTGCTCCTGTGTTTACATCTAATGAGCATTTGTCTCTTCTGGGATCCACCCTCAAGTTAACTGTCAGCCAAGAAACTGGCCTGTGGGTACACGTACTTCCTTTCAGAAGACTGAGGGCGTCAGTGGCTCTTCTGAGCTACTGGGTCCCATCATCCATGTAAGACAACTACTAAATGTACAGTGACCTGGGCACTGTTAGAGCCACTAAACTCTGCCCAGAAAGGACTGAAGAAAAGTAATCTTGATATTTTGTGTCTTCTAGAAATTTAGCATTGTGAAGGGAGCTCCAGGAAGGAACTCAGAATGGAAGATTCTAGTTTTAGTTTTGCTGGTTTCAAGCTTGAGTTCTAGGAGCCATGGCATCCTCACCTATAAAATGAGACACTGAGATTTACTATAGAAACCATTAGGTGTTTCTATATGCTATGAAACAGAGATTCTATGCATGCGCAGTCAAGCAGCATGAACTGAATTCCCCTCAGGCTCAGGAAACAGTGGGCTGATATGACTTGACTTATTTAAATTGAAAAAGAAACACAGGTAAACTTACAGTGTCCACAGTTTAGACAGCAAGTTTTTATTCACAGGACGACAAGGAGTAAGGTGACGTCCATATGAAGAAACATGGATTACCATTTAGCTTGGAGTCATGAATCCAATGGACAAGTGGTGGAGTCTGGAATTACCCTATGAAGTGGAGTGGAGCCCAGGTGTCCTCGACAGTCCCACTGAGGCTGGGAGTGACCTTCCCTCACCCTCACCCACCTCCATCCCCTCAGTGCCAAATCTCAGGGTCAGGGCACTGTTAAGAAGCAAATTGTAACTAGCATGAGGAAGTGGAAAATTACGTGTTTATGGTGAAAAAATTTAAGTGGAAGCCCTCATGATAAGTCATGTGTGTGACAGACCAAGAGTTTATCTCTCCATTTGTGAAAGCAAGTCTTCGTTTCTTTCTTTCTTTCTTCTTTAAGACTATATTTATTTGACAGAGAGAGAGCAAAAGCAAGGGGAGTGGCAGGGAGAGGGAGAGGGAGAAGCAAGCTCCCCATGAGCAGGGAGCCTGCTCAATCCCAGGACCCTGCTGAAGGCGGACGTTTAACCGACTGAGCCACCCAGGTGACCCGCAAACTATCATTTCCAAAACACTGCAATTACAAGAGGTAGGAAACACAGATGATCAATCCACCTGATAATTAAACTTAAAAAATGTTTTTGGGGGAACCAATCGGGTTCTACTTTCAGAATCAGCAGCATAGAGATGTGAATTACCTATTAATATAAATCCACTTCATCTAAGTTTTCACCACCATAACTTTCCCTCTCTTTTGTTTCCATTGCCACAGTATTGTTATGGCATTGTGTATGTACAAATAGAAATGTCTGTCAATATCAAATAAAAGATGTCTTTAGGCTCTTTAAATTTTTCAATTACTTTCTTCAGTGTGTCTTGACTAATTCTGGACTTTCCTCTTTGGGATCCTTCCTGTTTTCTTTAAATTTCCGTCAGTGATTCACCACCATCTAGTTCTCTTCGTTTCTAGTATATAACACTGTACTGGCATAGAATAGGCATTCAATAAATATTTGATGAACAAATGAATCTGTATCAGTGGTTCTTAATATTCGGAATAAAGACTCCTTAGGGAATATGATGAAATCAGAGGATTCTCTCCCCAGGTAACCGAACTCGCAATTTTGCATGACCGTTTCAGGACTCATAGCGCCCATCCTCTGACCTAAGGGCTCTTCAAACCCCAGACATCACATTACAGTGTGAGCATTTTTGAAAACACTAAAAGCTATTTGCTGTAGGCACCTGCTCTAAGAAGGGAGGATGGTCTCCGATATTAAATTTATGACCCGGTAATTCAAGACACTGTTTCCCACTACTAGTCCCAAAGGCACTGTCTGTAATGAAGAAAAGTCTGGAGAAATCGGTACCCGAAGCATCCACAAAACTAATTTAGCATAAATTGCCCAAAGGGAGGCCATCTTTAGGTCTCCTGCCCAGTAAGCACTGCCTCTGATTGAAAGCATTGCTGAATGCTGGCCTGATACAGGCATGTGAAGGATGGGGCAAGCTCCTTTTTTACCAGCTTAGCTCTCTTTCTCAATCAACACTCATAGGGAGGCAATTCTAGTCCAGATCTGCCTTTGCTTCAAGTGTCTCATTGTTATGTAAATGAGTCTTTTAACTCTTAGGCTTGGACTTTTGTTTGTTTTCTCCCACATTAGGGATATCTGAAATGTTTTGGCTAATCTTGCTTTAGGGAAAGTGCTGAAAAGTAGGTCATGGTTCTTTCCCTAAATAGAGTTCAGGCAGACAGCTCCCATGCAAACTTTGGTGTCTATCTTATAAACTTGGAAGCCAGGCTTCCTGTTAGGAGGGGTAATACTTTGGTCTATGCCGGGATTTCTCAACCTTGACACTGTTGACATTTGGGGCAGAATATTTCCTGTGCAGTGTAGAATGATTAGCAAGATCCCTGGCCTCTATCCACTGGATGGGTAGTGTCCTCCACCCAACTCCCACTCCTCCACCCCTAGCATTAACAGTCAAAATGTCTCCAGACATGGTTACACGTCCCCCAAGGGACAAAGTCACCCCCAGTTGAGAACCACTGATCTATATGTATCCTTGGTCCTTTGAGTATCGTAATTGTAAAGTTGAGAAACACAGGATTTTAAAGGTCCTAGGAGCAAAGCTGCCTCCAAGAGATTTACTATGGACAGACCACAAGTGAGTTGCTTTTTTCCAAAACATGTACACTTCCCACGCCCGGCTTAGGGTCCTCACTGAGACTACAGAAGGGGAAGGAGAAAGCAGCACTTCCTTTGAGGGAGTGGCTAGAGTTTGATGCCCTGGCCTTTAATTCACATGAAAATTCGTTCTACCAAACTCACAACTACTCCATAGGAGAGCTTCTTGGCAGAGGAGAGAGGGAGCCCACTGGGCTGCTTGGCAAAGGAGACATAGTCTCTTCAGGGAAAATCACAATTTACTCCCAGAAGACACAGCACAGCAAAAGGCTTGGGCACCATCGTCATGGGAGAGATGGCTCCCATGGCACCTGGAAAGAGAACACAGGTGTGCTGCCCAGAGTGGAATGAAACACATCTCATTTGTCAAGCATAACTAAGCCAAAGACCAGCTTCCTTAGCGTTTCTCAGTGGCCCACTACAGGGACCCACTATCTCATCATTCCTGCTCTTTCCCCTTCCACTGCCCTCCCCCAACACACACATACACTCCCAGAAAATTTGGGAAGTAAAAGCAACACACTGCCCTCCTGCAGTCTCCCATCCCTGGAGCACAGGCCCAAGGCCCTACCGGCACCTCCAGAACTAAACATCCTCAGACTGGGTCCAAGACCTCCTCACAATGCACCAAACTCAGCCCCAAATGACTAAGCCTCTAGTGAGCTCTGACCTCCCACTGCACACAAAATACCAAGTGTTTGCCCTGAAGCAAGCCAACCACCAAGGTTAAGCCCAAACCCACAAACACACAAAGATCAATATGTTTTAAATCACTTTATTGAACTCATTGCTATAGGCAGCTTTCATGCCAACCCAGGGCAGCCTGTTCAGCTACCAGATCTTCTAGACAAAGGGAATTCTCTCTCTTTCTTTAACTCTGCAGTCATGGACCCTCCGACTCGTCATCCTCCCACTCCACCTTCCTACTTAATCCCAGCTCATCTCCCCTCTTTTCCCTCCCCCTTCCCCACAGCCACACCCTTTCCTTCAGGGACTGTTATGCAACTGTGTTAATGTCATAACCAAATCCTTGTGTTGAGCAGTTATTGTGCAAGGCTGGGTAACCTGGGATAAATGTCATCCTCGTATTCATGAAGCCCCATACCAAAGCACTTTAGCAGTATCATTCCCCAATAAATGCTTGTGGGGAAAAAGCTGTGTCCAAATAAAAATTGATTTTATTTTCCAAATAACCCATTCAGGTTGGGATGTTTTCCATTTTTGAATGATTTCTTTATTGGCACCTGGTCCTACCACTTTAACTATCTCTGCCTCAAAATTTCAAGTGAATAGTGAGCTCTGAATAAGCACTTAGAGATGCTGGAGTAAATTCATCAAGATTATTTATAAGAGCAAAAAAAAATTGGAAGCAACCAGAGTGTACAAGGGAAAACAGTAAATAAATTGAATCCATATTCACACAGGGCGTACTATGAGCCATATTCATATTCTTAAAGAATTCTTAATCTAATAGAAAAGCTAAAAAATTCTATATTGTGGTCCCATTATTTAAAGAAAAATAAAAATGATAATAAAGTTTATATTTTAGGGCAGAAATGATATTGTAATGAGTGGGTTTAAATCCCCCTTTTTGTACATATCTATAGCTTCCAGATTCTACCCCATGAACTTATACTACTTTTGCATTCAGAAAAGGAAACACTATTTTTTTTTTAATTTTTACCTGATGTTAATGCTGGGGTAGGCAGAATTCCATGATGACCCCCAATATTTCCACTCCCCTGGCGCACCTGCCCTGTGCAATCCCTTCCCCTGGAGTGTCGGTCAGACTTGTAAATATCACCAATACCAAGTTATGGTATCTGGTAAAAGTGAAAGTATTTTGCAGATGTAATGAAGTAAGTCTCTAATCAGTTGGCTTTAAGTTAATCGGATGAGAGATTATCCTGGGTGGGCCTGATGTAAGGAGGTGGACCTTATTTTGGAAATAAGAGAAGAGGAGCAGCAGAGATGCTCCCCTCCCTCCAGAATCTCTGGTTCCAAAACTCAGTCAAGACACAGATTCTACTCCTTGTGGTCCTAGAAATGACTGGAGAGCTGTCCTGGGCTCTAGAAGCGAAGACAAAGGCCAAGAGGAGCATGTAGAGAGAAGGAATCAGAGAGAAGCCCAGCATTTCTGTCCCTTCACTGGCTCTGAGGAAGCAAGCTGCCATCAGTTATGCAGCTGCGAAGGACTGAATTCTGCCAACAAACACCTGCACTTGGCACAGGACTCCAGCCCCAGCTGTCACCTCGATGAAAGCCTGGTGAGACCCTAAGTATGCCCGGACTCCTGACCCACGGAAACTGAGATGATACATGTATGTTATATAAAATTGCTGTTTGAAGCGCCTGGGTGGCTCAGTGGATTAAGCCTCTGCCTTCGGCTCAGGTCAGGATCTCAGGGTCCTAGGATCGAGCCCCGCATCGGGCTTTCTGCTCAGCGGGGAGCCTGCTTCCCCCACCTGTTCTGCCTGCCTCACTACCTACTTGTGATCTCTGTCTGTCAAATAAATAAATAAAATCTTAAAAAAAATTACTATGTTTGTAGTAATTTTTCACAGAAGAAATTCACAATAGGAAACTATTAACAAACATTGTTTCGAAACTACAAAGTAAATCCGGTAGCCCCGCCATTACATTGGCACCTGTAGTCATGGCTGGAAGCAGCCAGGGGAGCAGCGTCTTATTGAGGGTGCAGGAGGAACCAAAGGGTGCTGTCACCAGGTTTCCTTGAGGCCCCCACACCTCTCATTTATATACTTGACCCCATAATCCAGTCAGCCCCCAACTTTTTATTGAAACTTAAAATCACCAAAGATGCACAAATTCCAACCTGGGATGAAGCCCTCCATCTCTCCATGTCTACACCTGTGCCTCCAAGCCTTGTTGGTGGAGACAAAGGCATACCTTGACAGTCACAAGAAAGACATGACCATTATCCTCAGATGGACACACAGGGCTGCCCTAAACTCACAACACTCTCCAATAAGTGTGTTCTCTAACCCCCAACCCTGTGACTATCTCAGATCTTCTGAAAACTCCTCAAAAGTGTGACCCCTCCTCCTTACTTCAACCCTTGCCACTCACCCTCAGCTCCTACCTGCTTAAACTCAACTGAGAAAATGAAATCTATCAGCTAAAAGTGCTCTCACTTTCCCATAACTAATTTACAAAGCCACTCAGACCACCATCTTCTTGTTCATTCCTCCTGCTAAAATGGAGGGTGCATTGCTCCTTTTGTCAATGGCTAGTCCTTCCTCACACAGAGTTATGTGGCACCGTAGCTCTCATCTACACCCTACTCCACCCCAATCTAACCTCTTTCTCCCCACCTTATTAAAGCTGAGCCCTTCTTCTCTATTCATATTTTCTCCCATGTGATTGCTTCTATTCCTGTGGCTTTAAATACCAACCCAAGTATCAATGGCTCCCAAAAGTTTGTCAGTGGTTCAGAACTCACTTCTGAGTAATCTTTAAATCTCCTGTTCCTCTACCACTCATAGCCAAGGTACCTGCTAAGCTGTTATTTCTGTCTCTAAAACGCATCTCATTTATCTGTTCATGACTTTGCTTCTCCTGGTCATAACCCTAGTACACCTCACCCTCAAAATCTCTACTGAATCCTTTCTTGAACCTTCTAGATTCAGACAAGTCTTAAATTTTGCTACCCATTTGAATAACCTGGGGAGCTTTATAAAATTCCAGGTTGCACCTCAGTCAGAATGTCTGGGATGCAGGAAGCCCAGATATCAGTATGATTTTGCACTCCCAAGGGATTCCAGTCTGCAGCCATATCTGGGAACCCATGTTCTGATTGGGCATCCATGTGTGCCCCATCCTGTCCATTTTCCCCATTAGAGCCACAGGGATGAGCCTGGTGCTCCCTGTTTAAGAGCCCTCGGAGACTTCTGATTTCATGTGGAATAAACTCAAATTCCTACCGTGGCCACAGGCCTCAATCTGGCCCCACCCTCTCCTCCCACTCACCTTATGCGGCTCTTCCTCCCTTCTCTCTCAACACCTCACACTCTCTGCCCACCATTCCTCCAGCACACCTTGCTCCCATCTCAGAGCCCTCAGGCACGCTCCTCCCTCTGTCTGCAGGGAAAGCGGGCTTGTTTATCCTTTGCCTCCCCCAAAGAACCCTTTGTTGACCCCTCACCATCCATTCTCTCCCAAAGCACTGGCACTTTTTCTTAGTAACATTTCTCACCAATGGCATTCATATATGTCTGTTTCTTTGTTCATTATCCCTCCCCAAAAGTCTGTGAGCTCCAGGAAGACAGGCATGTGTGTTTTGTCACCACTGTATACCTAGCGTGGTGGTTGGGCCATCATGGTGGCTGGAACAAAGTAGAAATGCTCACTAAAAAATAAATGATAGGTGAATGGCTGAATTAAGGAGGGAACAATGGCAAGTAATGAAAACATACTTTTCCAACACAGGGTGAAATTAATCTCAGACTTACAAGAACCCTTAACATCCACAAGAGAGTCAACTGGAGACTTTCTTAAATGTTCAGAGCCTTGAATATGACTGTAACGTGTAATTTTCTCTGTTTCCTAATCTACAACATAGCTTCTCATGGGGTCTTTATGAGACTGAAATCATGTTTTGTGTTGGTTGAGTCATTTCAATGCAGAAGCTCACTTAACAGCTAAGGGGACTTGTTCCCACAACAACACACTCCCTCATATTCACCCTTGTGCTTTTCCAAAATTACAGATTAGTACATGCCAAGGACCTGCCTGTTCACTCGAGTATTGCCAAAACTGCGAACATTAAATCCGAGATTGCCAAGAATCCACCATACCTGTTGCCAGAAACTCCAGTTTCCTTTGTTCTTGCGGTTCTGTCTGGAGTACCTTTCTCACTTATTAGCCTAGTTAACCCGAATTCTTTCTGATTCTGCTCAAAGGTCTTCTCTCAAACCAACCCTTCTTCATCTCCTCCCCGCTGGGCCCACCTGCAGTGCCCCCATGCCTTCCCATAGTCTTGGTGTACCCTCTCTCAGAGTGTTCATCAAACTGTCCTGCCATTAGTTGCTAAATGGTCTGTCTCCCTCACTGGACTGGGAGTTGTGGAGGATGACTAGGACCCAATCAAGTTCAACTGTTGACACTTTGGGAGTGTATTAGTCTGCTCTGACTGTCATAACAAAATACCACAGATCAGGGGCATAAACAACAGAAATTTGTTTGCTCAATTCTGGAGGCTGGAAGTCCAAGATCAAGGTGTCAGCAGGGTTGGTTTCTCCCAAGGCCACTCTCCTTGCTTGTAGATGGCACCTTCTTCTTGTGTCCTTACACAGTCTTTCTTCTTGAACACACACTCCTGATGTCTCTGAGTGTCCACATTTCCTCTTCTTATAATGACCCAGTCATATTGGGTTCGGGCCCATCTAATGACCTCATCTTAATTTAATTACCTTTAAAAAAAAGATCTATTTATTTTAGAGAGAGAGAACATGCACACAAAAGGAGGAGGAGGATGGGGAGAGAGGGAAAGAATCTCAAGCAGACTCCACATTGAGCATGGAGCCCGACACAGGGCTTGATCATATCCCCCTGAGACCATGACCTGAGCAGAAACCAAGAGTTGGATGCTTAACAGCCTGAGCCATTCAGGTGACCTTCATTTAATGACCTTTTTAAAAGACCCTGTCTCCAAATACAGCCACATTCTGAAATGTGGGTGGTTAGGACTTCATATGAATTGGGGTGGGGGGTGGGGAGAGAGTCATAATTCAGTCCACAACAAGAAGTAGATGTTTACATCTACAGGGGTGGAGGAAAACAGAAGGAGAAGAGGCACAGATCTACTGATCATGATTAAGTCAATGTCTAATTGGCAGTTCAGTGACCCCAATCTTGGAAGTTACCAGAAAGGAGGCATGGGCTTCCTACTAGTCTCCAGCCAGGCCAGATACCATACCACGTATGATCTCTCTTTCTGGTCTCTTAAATGCCCATCAGCTATCTTGGGCAAGTTACTCTGTCCCTCCAGTTCCTCATCTGTAAAACAGGGATCAGAGGAGTATCCATCCTGTGCGTCGTCTGGAGGCCCAATAGAGATCATGCATACCAACGGCCTGATGACGTACTTGATACTTCACCATCCACTTGCAGCAGCAGAGACACTGCTGTCATCGTGGCCCCTGCTGCTTGCGGTTCACTATGCAGATCAAGTACGTAGACACACGTACCACAACGCATCATCTAGCTGCATTTCTGAGATGCCATTTTCAGTGTTTGGTAAAATGGAAATGTTATTAACTAGCTATGATTTAAAAATGTACACCACACAACTGTGGCTAGAAAAAGTTGTAAATCCACATTAAGAGTCAACTACGAGGAAAAGAGCAAAGAAGAAAACCACTGTTGAAAGCTGCTTCCTTCCACCGGTGGTCCTTTCCTCGTGCTCATACTCCCCTATCAGAGCTGAGGTAACAAGCCACTCTGGAGCTTTCCTTCCCCACTTGTCAGCAGAGGAAAGGCGGTACCTTTAAATCCTTGTTTGCTTCAGCAAAAGCCATCTTAAGCCTCCGGGGGAACCCCAGTGGCAAGGACAGTATTCTCACGCTGTTGATGTGCTCCTTCTGGACTCGTGATGTCTCCCTCAAAATGACTACTTCCAGTGTGAGAAGGATCGGCAGCCTCACAGCCCTTATGACAGAAGCTGTCACTGTCCCGTGCACGGCGTTGTCGGCCACCCCGTATGGCTTCGGCCAATGGCGCATGCTCGCACTGACCTTGGTCGCCCAAGGGCAGCGGTGCAATACCCCTCTCCTGAGAAGCAGGTGGGGAATGTTCCCCGTCTGCTGGCTGTGCTCAGAGAGATGCCTTCAGAACAACCACGGGTCGGGAATCCCTGCTTCTGTAGCTCAGCCCAGTCATAGGCTCCGCCCTTGTCCTGTCCTAGAAATGGCTGCAGAGCCTTCCTGGGGAAGTGGGGACAAAAAAGGCCAAGAAGAGCACACAGAGAGGAAAGAATGAATCACCGGGAGGCCCAACCTTTCTCTACCTTCACTGGCCGCCCAGATCAGCAGCTCCTCAGACTCTCTCTTTCCTCTGCCCGCTGACCTGCCCTGAAAGGGAGGACCCCACAGAGGGGCAGGGGACAGTAGCGTCAGGCCAGGAGTCAGGGGAACCTGGAAGTGTCCTGTCCTTGACTAAGATTAAAATCCCACCAGACACTGAGCCCCAGCAGTTCACTGTCCAGGCTGCGGTACCAGACCTTGGGAGTGTGAGATCCAGGCGCTGCACCACCCAGCCACATGAACTGGCACGTATCTCCTGACTGCTTTATACCTGCTGCTAACGTCTGTGCACTGTGATTAAAAAACTACTTACCTCGTTGGTTTGTGAGGTTAAAATGATGGGGAGGAATGAGCTGATTATGTAAAGCACTTGGAATCTTCTTAGGACACAGTAAATGGTATCAGGTGTCATGGCCTTTGGGCATTGCCTTTGTCAAATACCACAGACTGGGTGGGTTAAGCAACAACAAGTTAGTGCTTACAGTTCTGGAGGCTGGGAAGTCCAAGATCAGAGTTCCGCCCGATTTAGTTCCTGGTGACGATTCTGGATTGCAGCCAGCCACCTGTGTGCTCCTGTAGAGCAGAGAGAAAGGGTTCTGGTCTTTTCCTCTGCTTATATGGACACCAGCTCTGACAAATTAGGGCCCAACCCTCATGACCTCATTTAAACCTGCTTCCCAAAGATGTCACCTCATCTGAGGATTGGGGCTTCAAGATATGAGTTTTGGGACAGAGGGACCCAAGCATGCAGTCCATAGAAGGCTCACCGCATTTCCCGTTAGGGCTTACATTCCCCAGAGGGATAACATCTTAGGAGTGCAGCAGGAATGATCTTCTGTGATTAGCATATTCGTGGTAATCAATTGCTAGACACATTCTCTTTATGGGAGGACTTTCTCAGGTTCCATCTCCAAGCCTCTGCTTTGAAATGTCTCTCTTTCTGGTTTGCATGGTTCCTGTCCTGTTGGCTAACACATCTCCCTCTGCTTGGCCCCTCTACAAGAACGATGTGCTGAGCTTATCGCTTGATTGACCTTCCTCTGAGATACTGCCTCTTAAGTGGACCCTTTTGCTCTGTGCTCTGCAGCTTGGATAACTCCTGAGCTCCATGGTAGAACCACCTCTGGCTTGGTTGGGGGACTCTGACAGCCAGAGAGCTGGGACCTGCTGTGACTAGGACATGGGATGGGCTCAGTAGCAGCTGGTAGGAAAGGAGATAGGAAAAGATGTGGGCTTAGTTTTAGGTCTGTAATGTAGAGAAATAGAGATTGCATAAAGGCAGACATAAGGAAATATGACAGTAAAAATAAGGAGATACTAAATAATGCAATATTTTTACAATTTCTCTCGTCCAGACTGAGTTCAGCATGCTCAGAGACTTGGGTCCAGGCCCCTCCTATCAGGCAAGCAATGCATATTTCCCTTTTACAGATGAGCACATGAGGTGGGGCAAAGTGGGGGCACTTTTCCTCTTGGGACTCAGGCCTCTAATTCCTGGAGCCCAGCAAGGAGGGAGCCATGCACATGCACAGTGTAAGGGCAGGGGCCCCCTTTGTGCGTGCCCGGTCTCTCTCTCACAATGCAACCTCTAGCGGCCTGTGCCCTCTCCCAGGCCCGCTCTCCTTTCACTGAGTTTGGTAGCTTAGCACCTGACTGCCCCACTTGACTCACCGCCCTGGGAATCCATGGATCCAGAGTAGGCTGAGAAATGACTGAAATTTGCCTGGCATTTGTGCTGGTACTCCCCAGGCAGCTACAGCTGATAACCAGAGACCCTGGCCTCCTTCGTGGAGATGCAGTTGAACAGGTTGGGAGGAAACAAGAAGGTCCTGGAGATACACAGTTCACACCCATGTGCTAACGCATGGGCTCACGGTATTGTAAGTGAATCAAGTTGTGTTCTTTATCTCTGCAGTGGTTTTGGGGTTTGCACACTTCCTGGCCCACTCTGCCTGTCTCATCATGGA
Source organism: Martes martes (assembly GCF_963455335.1). NCBI lineage: Eukaryota > Metazoa > Chordata > Mammalia > Carnivora > Mustelidae > Martes > Martes martes. The sequence continues at coordinate 127,225,654 of NC_137893.1, forward strand.
TAAACCAGGGAGGAAGGCACAGTTCACTACTTAATGGACTGCAATTGTACTGCGTATTTTCAGATCCAAGGGAAGTGTGCCCTTCTGTTACTGTGCGTACAGACACAGAGTACTGTTTCCCACCATTCACACACACCTCTGGTTCCTTTGTGTAACAAGCATGTCAGTTTATTAAATGTGAAATGGAGGAAGGGTTAGGGAACTTTTTATTCTTAACACACGAATGGTGGAAGTTCAGTTTATATCCCCCCAAACTCTGATTATAGGATTCTCGTTGGAGACAAAACAACGGTTTCCAAATGAAGGACTCTGCAATAATTACCCTCAGAAGTGAAAATTTGGGCTTCAGAAGATAAAGAAGGCGGAAGAAGAGGGGAAGTGGGAAGGAGGTAAAGGGGGGAAGGCAGGGGGAGAGCAAGAAAGTCAGGAGAACATGTGATGAGGCGTCCAGGTAGCTGGAGACATCAGCTGGAAGAAGTCAGAGACTTCTGGAAAATGGCGGGTCTCTGAGGGAAGTGAAGAGCCCTGGGCACTGCCCTTGCGAGCTGTCCCAGGTGCTGGAGGAGTGAGAGGGGAGCTGGGATCTGTGGGTTCCTGATGCCAGAAGAACATGGTGAGCACTGCACATGACGGTCTGATGGAAAGAGGCTGGGCACTGAGGCCACAGTGCCCAGGGCCTGGTACTGAGTCTCCCTGGCTTCTGCTGCCTGTTTATCCCACAGTGACAAGGGCCAGCACATTTGGCCCTTGCCTGAGTGAAGATGGAGACAACCTAGTTCTTGAGGCAAAGAAGTAGCTGCCCAGTGGGTCCCACGGCCATGCTGGAAAGCTCACTTGAAAGAGCCATGATTTGATAGGAAAAAAGCAAGGATTCTTCCCTGGTTGGTTTGAGTGAAAGGAGAAATGGAGGGACTCCTACCTGGACTCAGCTACTGGAGGAGAGGAGCTCCCCATCCTCACCCTTTCCCATCCATCCCTCTCCATCCTTGACAGTGAGACTCTCCCTCCTTTTCTACTTCCCTCTCTCTCCATCTCTGTCTCTTCCTCTTTCTGTCTCTCCTTACCTCTCTGTTTTCCTCTTTCTTGGTTTCTCTCTTTCTGTCTCTGTCTTGGTTTGTCTTTTTTTGTCACTGTCTCTCTCCCCTTTTCATATAAATGGTGCTACCATAATTCAAGAGGCAGGAGACTCCCCAGACTGCTGGCTAGCTGGCTGGCTATTTGGATGTTCTGCTCTGTCCTCTGTGCTGTGCTGAGTACTAATGAAGCCACTGAAGAGCTGAGTTGGCTTTATAATGCAATGAAGATTTGTGAAGATGCATCATCCTTTAGCATTTTGAATAGGTTGATCTATGTCAGTCCATGAAGAGAACAGTCACTTTTGTCCTTTCAGAAGGAAAACGTGGTTATGTTTCACTGGCAAGATGTCCTACTGGCAGCTTGGACATGAGTGTGACTCAGTGATTCGTGTAAGTCACATCAGCCACAATGCTAGGGACAGACACAGCCATACACCATTTTCCAGGCTCAGGCACACTGATCCTTAAGCCACAGGAACACAGACAAGATGGCCCCAGAGGAGAAGGAGAAGAGTCAAAAAATCTATAGCCCAGGTCTCTCACTCTTTCCCAGTAATGATGATATGACAATGAGGGAGGGCTCTGTTGGGATGAGTCCATCCTAGGGAAATGGCAGGACTCTTTGCTCTTCAGGAACTGCCTGGATACTGCCAGCTGGCCAGTCCCTTTCCCAACAGGGAGGAAATGCTTCTAGGTAAGAGTGTGGGCCAACTCCAGGATCCTTCCCCTGGTTAGATTCTACTGGTCTCATCATTTACTAAACATGTTTTCTAAAAAGAGCAAACAAGATTTCTCCTCCAACTAGCATGCTTCTTGCCACCAGGGATGGTCACTAGGCAGAGAGAACTTGGGGACAGGATCCCTGCTGGTATGAGACAGTTTCCCTAGGATGTGTAAGTGTAGCTTGCAGCTGTTGGTATAACTCAGTTCTGAGGACCCACAAGAAATCACCCATTTCCAGACTAGAGACCTGACACCCCAGCTTCTAGCATTGCCTGGGCTGGCCACATCTCCTTGTTGTCACCCACTGAAGTTGGAGCTTAAGGAAAGGGGAGACCCCCAGGAGGGCGTGACTATATGCAGGCAGTCCTGAATATAACCAAAATTTTTCCATGCCTTTTCATCCGGTTGGATACTGCAGAATAAAGAGAGCCAAGAGATCTAAACACGCTCACAAAATGCCTCCGTGTAAACTAATCGATGGGATACCCTTTTCACCTATACATTCTTCCCCTGGACAGATGCTGAGATTGCAAAGTTCTGATACATTTGTGTCCTTGGCTTGATCAGATCTTCTCTGAATTGAGGCACCACTAATGAGGGGGTAGAGGGCAGAGAGAATGGGTCCTTAGGGAAGCTCACGCCTGAGAAAAGAGTAGGCCCTTGGTTTCCCAAGAGTCAGGACCAGGGGAGGTGAGGGGACCAAACTACTGAGGGCTCCAGTATTGGCCAGGATGTTGCCCTGAGAAGCTTGCCTTAGAGGGTTGTGCTCACAAAGTTGGCAACACCAGGACTTCTTTGGGAATCGTACACCTCAACCTACCCTCACTCAGACAATGTTTCTTCACATAGGAGACAGCCCATGCTTCACTCCAGATTGACACGAGACACCTAGACCAATCTTCAGGGAGAGGGGGACAAGTAGACAGACTTCCAGTCTTGGAATTTTCACACTGTCTGAGTCAGGATTCCCAGAAAAATGGAGGCAATAGGGTATCTATACGTCTATATCTGTATCTATATACAGAGAGTTGTTTTGAGGAAATGGCTCACAAGACTGGGGGCTGGCAAGTTCAAAATTTGCAAATCAGGCTTGTAGGCTGGAAAAACTGGCAAGAGGTAATACTGTGCTCTTGTATCTGAGAGCAGAGCAGAAGCAGAATTCCCTCCTTAGGGACCTAGGTCTTTTCTCTTAAGGCCTTCAACTGATTGGACAAGACCCACCCACAATACAGAGGGTAACTGGCTTTACTCCATGTGTGTTGATTTAATCACATCCGATAAATACCATCATAGCAACATCTATTCTGGTATTTGACCAAATGCTCAGGTATTATGGTCTTGCCTAGTCAACAGGTAGAATTCATCATTGCACATATCTTAGCTACTCAACTGTTCATACATTTCAATATCTTATCGGTCCTAGGGGTCCCTCTAGTATCCTGACCCTTCTTGGGGAAAAAACAAATGTAGCAATCAAAATAACAACAGAGTGGAAGTTACAAGGTAAATTGATGAATGGTTTCAGTAGCAGATGCTATGGGCAAAGCTTCACAAGTGCCCTATAAGAGAGGACACCCCGTACCTCCCAATACATGCAAGGCGAAAAGGTCTCATCCCATCCTCTTTAACATCACCTGGCAAGGGACAGGGTGCTCTTCACCAACCTAAGATAACATCTGCTCATATTTTTTCTCATCCATGAAATTTGGGGAGGATTAAAAAACCAGAAATGTCCTACTTATCAACATAGCTTTGCCTTTAATTTCACCACAACGGCTCTGATAAATCAGTTAAACACCATGCAAATGTTTGGACTTAAACTCTCCAGAATATAAAAAAATCTTACAGTGAGGTGCCTGGGTGGCTCAGTTGGTTAAATGTCTCACTCTTGATTTTGGCTCAGCTCAAGGTCTCAGAGTCTTGAGATCAAGCTCTGTGTTGGGTTCTACACTGAGTGTGTACTCTGCTTGGGATTTTCTCTCTGTCTCTTCTTCTGCCCTCCCCCCCAAACTCATTTCTCTCTCTGTTTCTCTCTCTCTTTCTTTCTCAAATAAATAGGTAAAGAAATGCAAATAAAATCTTTAAAATAATCTTACAATAATGGATGATTTATCCATTTAATTCAATCCAACAAACACTGGACGGCTAATATGACAGATGTCATGCTAAATCATGTGAGGGGCACAGAAGTGAATCAAAATCTCTGCCACCTGGCCTCTGTCTTCTCCCCCACACTCACAAATTGGGACTGAGAGTACAGGTGAGCTTAGAATGTGTCAGGTCATGTCATTCCCCTCACCACCCCTCAAACACTTTGAACAGCTTCCCATGCCACTCCTTCAAAGCCAGTCCTTATGGTGGTTTCCCGGGTCTCTGTGACCTCCCCAGTTCCCTCCCTAACTTCCCTGACACCCCTTCCTACCACCGGCCCCTAGGCCCACTCCACTCCACAGTGGCCCCCTTCTGGGAATCCCATAGGCTGGCACACTCCCCGGCACAGCCACAGCACTTACCACAGTCTTTGCTGGGATTATTCTTTCTACAGGACTGCCCATCCAGGAAGTGACAAACCCATGGTTTTCCCCAGATTCTCCTTGAAGCATTTCTGTCACATCTGCTTTAAAGGATGGGCAAGCTTAAAGAAGCTCAGACTTCTCTAAAGTCCGAACACTTGCCTCTTCCTTAATGCAAATGGTGCTTCCAAAAGGGCTTGTCTTCTATAGTAGCTACACGCCACCCCTGGGACATTGTGTTCTTTACTCATTTACTCCACTAATCCCTTGTACTGGTCACCCACTGCTGCATAACAAATGACTGTCCACTTAGCAGCTTTAAACAATATACATTTATTATCTCCCAGTTTCTGGGCATTAGGGGTCTGGGGATTAGGATCTAACTGGGTCCCTGCTCAGGGTCATAGGCTGCAGTCAAGGCGACAGGCAGTCTGTGTTCTCATCTAGAGGCTAGACGGGGGAACAATCTGCTTCTAAGCTCCCTCAGGTTGTTAGAAGCAGTTGTTTCCTTGTGGTTGTAGGCTGAGAGTTTCACATTGCTCTCCGGCAACCCGCTGGAGGCTGCTGTCCATTGCTAAAGGCCACAGCAGTTCCTTGCCACGAGCCCTCCACAGGCAGTCACAACACGTAGCTGGCTTCTTCAAGTCCAGCAGGAGAGTGAGATGAGTTGGCTAGGAAGACAGAGTCATAACATAGTCTTATAATCATCACTGTAGGCATAGTCTCTCAGTCAGTGGCACATCACAGAACCCACCTACACTCAAGGGGAATGGATTATGCAAAGACACAAACACCAAGGGAGGGAATCACAGGGACCACCTTTGAGTCTGTCCACCACATCTTATTTTGCATCTAACTCATTCTAGCCTGGGTAATCACGGACTTCAAATTAATGGAGAGGAAGATGGCTCTTAGCATGGAGGATTTACCCTATGTGATTTATTTGGGCCAGAGCTTGAGCCTTCCCAGAGTTCCACCCCAATCACAAAAAGTCCTGATTTGCAATGACATAGTTGCCCGGGGTGGGCCCGGGAGGGGGCACATGGCTGTGAGGAGGACAGGGGTTTCCTGTGTTTCCCTAAAGGAAACATGGCCCCACAAAGATTGGAACTAGCACTTAACCAAGAAGCAACTTTAGCAACCAGATAATACCTAACTGCAGCTCACAGAGGCAGCTTCCAAACCCCAACCCAGCTATTTTCTCTGCCATAGACAAAGAGCAGAAAGCCCTGAGCAGCAAGAAGCATGGATGGTGATGGACAGCCTTCCATATTAACAACCATTAAGTGTCAGAAATTAGTTCACCTCAATGGCAGGCTGTTGCTTACCAGTTTATTACACTTGACCTGATAGCTATGAGATGCCCCTCTCACGACAAATGCCTTCGCACCGTGCAAATAAAATAAAAAGGGCTTGGAAGAAAGAACTCCAGCTCACATTCTTTAAATACCCTTGCCCTCCAGCATCAACCCTGCTAGAGCCCTGCTAAAAGGTGATCCTTCTGAAAACTTAATCGCTAGGGCAAGAGCTTTTCTTCTCCCCTTATAAAAAATTGTGAATTAAAAAAAGAAAACATGCTGAGCTTTAATTTTAAACAGAGTCACCCTGGGGGTGGTGGAAACACAGCCGGCTTTGACTTTCTGTTTGGCTTCTGGCTGGGAGGACTTGAGGGCTGTCAGAAGTGGGTGTTATTGCTGTCGACCTGGCAAAATCACATTCTTCTCTCTGTGGAGAAGGGGGAAAGTTAAAAAGCTCAGGGAACAGTGGGTATGTTCCCAGAGGCAGGCACAACCACCAGGTCCCCAGCACTCAGCTCACCCCCATCAGGCCAGGGGTGAGGAAATCTCAAGATTTTCGCCAAGGGAGGAGCTACAGGAGAAATGGACAGCGGGAACATGCGCACTGAACACTATGCAGCTCCAAGGGCGGAATGTGGGCTCCATCCCTATGTCTTACCCTTTGAATGCCTTTGGGCAAGACATTCACCTTCACTTGCCTCACCTGTAGAGTGGGGAGAAGAATGGCTGTTCTGTTCACCAAATAACACTGAAAATGGCCATCGGTGTTAAGTTCTTGGTAACACGTAGTGTATTTTGCAAATAGGAGGTGATATTACAACTACGAATTAGAGTTTTTCCCTCTTTCCCTCTCTTTTACCTTGTTTCTCCTATTCTCTCTATGGATTTTTTTTAAGTCCTGAGTGTAGCCTCTGTAAAATTTGGAAAGCAAGATCCCACACCACTGGTATACTGCTCAGAGAACATCCTTAACATGTCTGTTCAAACGGACCTCCTCTTTCTTCCCACGTGACCTTTCTATGATTGGGACTGGGCAGAAACTATGGGGACATAAGGCTTTGAAAGGAGGGCAAGTGGTCTTGGGCAAGGATAAAGTAACCCCATATAGAATGCTGCCTTGGGTTATCCCTAGCCCCTGTCCATTTCCCTCAGTCTACCACCAGAAGCCTCATAAGAGACTGCCTGATGACCTTGACACATGATAACAGGCCATATTAGTTTGTTAGCACTGTCAAAACAAAGTACCATGGCCTGAGTGGTTTACACAAGAGAAATCTATTTACTCACACACTGTTCTAGAGGCTGGAAATCTGAGCTCAACCTGTCGGCAGGGTTGTTTCCTCTGGGGCCTCTCTCCTTGGCTTGTAGATACCACCTTCTCCCTGTGTCCTCACATGATTTTCCGTCTGTGAGTGTCTGTGTGCTGATCTCCTTTTCTTATAAAGATACCACTCACATTGGATTTGGTCCCACCCATGACCTCACTTTGCTTTAATTACTCTTTAAAGACCGGTATCTCCAATTACAGTCACACGCTGAGGTGTTGAGCTGAGCACTGGGGCTTCCACATATGAATTTGAGGAGAGACATAATTCAGTCCGTAATGAAGACACACGTGAGTGTGATAGCTCCATGGGTCAGGGGTAAGGGATACATAAAAGTTTCAGTTTCCTCATCTTAAAAAAAAAAAAAAAACTCTCAAAAGGAGTAAATTAGATCACTATGTAGATGTTCAATAGATGGTAGTCAAATGGGAATTAGAACTCTGGAGAATCTCCCAACTTCTCTTGTTGCCAAACTGGTTTTTCTTGCCCCTGTCTTAGTACCATTATCACCCCAGGGAAGGGAGCCAGACATGTTTAGTAACCAAATAACATAACACTTCAGTGCTGCTCTTTGAAGATTATGACATCTGTAATTGAGATCTTTATCTTTGCAACAAATGAACCGAGGGCCAGAACTTCTCACCAACCAAAAGTAGGGGAACCTAGTGGGTGGGCCACAGGAGAGCGGGGCTGATGAGAGACATGGGAAGGCAGGGGAGTTTATTCCTGGCTGAGGCAGGAAACTGGGAGGATGAGACTCAACCCAGGAGAGATGGAGGCTGCTTTCGGGGTTGCATGACTTCCAGGCAGCCCTGGCGTTTTCTGGGGAGGAGGCAAGCCCTCTCTGGAAGGACCAAGCCAGACAAATCAAAAGGGAGATGGAGCCATGGGGACTCCCAGGGCAGGACTGAAAGGCCCAAAAGGGCAGGGGACCAGAGAGAGGGATCCTTTGGAGCAAGAAAGGGAAGTCCTTCCTCTACACAGGAGGGTGGATCCTCCACTCAAAGGGTCCCTGAGGGCTGGGGTGGTGCAGTGGGACCCACTGTAGGAGGTGGGAACAGGTACAGGGAGCAAGTGAGAGTCACACCTCAGAAAGCACAACCTGATTTTATCTCAGGGTGTTCATTGGGTCCAGGAGACTTGAAGACATGCATAAAGTCCAAGGCTGATATCCTCGTGAAGTGCCAAGAAGGCTGCTCTGTGATGGTGGGGTTGGGGACTAGAAAGTGATCTCTGCAAACAGCCATTTATATGCTTTGGATTCTTGGCTTTGCTTTAATTTTCCTCCATTTTCTAACAAGGAAAGTTCTTTTTAAGAATGTGCTTTCATCTCAACTAAAGAGATAAGGAAACTTCCTTCACTTCTGTGAAGGGCTGGCTGAGGTTGCTATGGAGAGGACACGATTCCCCCTTTAACGACTCCAGAGTTGAACTTGGGTCCCGATCAGCTCACAAACCGAGATCATCAGCAGAGTAAGATGCTAGAATGCAGAAGCAGATGCCAGAGGCTGAGAGTTTCTGGGGCAATAAAACGCCCACTTACTGCCCAGAAGGCTTCACTTTTCCATGCTGCTTTCCATGAGACCAGTCGGTGAAGCATTCCCGCAAAGAAGCCAAAGAGCAGATACTCCCAGAGGGGACTGGTCCATCTGTCAGCCATTCACAGCCTCATGTCCCCTGGTGGTCACCTGAGGGGAAGGTAGGTTGTGCAGAAGGAAGGAAGAAAGAAGTAATGCTGGAGCCCAATAGAGTTCCTGTGGCTGAAGAACATCAGGAAAAGCTCTAGGTTCCTGGAAATTGGGGAAGGGCATGTGACAAAAAGTGAAGAGTGGAGCAGAGAAGGAGGGACAGGAAGCAGAAGACTCACTTGGCCCCACCAAGGAAGGGCCCGATGTCCAATGAGAAACACTGTCATTCTTCATTAACTTGGGAAATGGCTCACCTAGAGAATGGCCTTTAAAAATGAGTCCCAGACAAATATGGTTTTAGGACCCCAGGATGGCCAGGACCCATGCACCCTTCAAGCACCGCAGAAGTTCTCCTAGGAGTCTGCAGTTGGGTTGAAAGACAAAATACAGAATGCAAAGATAAATTTGGATTTCAGATACACAAGGAAAAATTTTTTTAGTATTAGCATGTCCAATACAATATTTGGGACATGCTTATGCTATAAAAATTATTCCTTGTGTATCTGAAATCCAAATTTAACTGGGCATTCTCTGTGTTTACTTGTTAAATCTGGTGGCCCTAGCCTGCAGGGCTACCAACAATTGTCATTTTTTAAGTTGCAAGGAATGGATATGGTTTGGACAGGCTGTTCCTGTGGGCTGCCAGATAATGTGACATCACAGATGGTTGGCTGGGCTGATTCAAGGGTTTGTTCATCCCTTCCTAAATGTATCAGTGCTCTTGGCTGCCACATATAGACAACTGATTCAATTGGTTTAACCAGAAGAACATTTATTGTCCCCCATAACTGGGAATCCAGAGACAAGCCATGTTCCAGATGCAGTGTGATCAGTGGTGTATGTCCTCAAGGTTTTTTACTTGTCCACTTTGCCATTCTCCATGTTAACTGTGTCCATGGCTGAGAGCAAGATGGCAGGAGCAACACCAGTGTCACTCCCGAACATGATCTCATTATTGGCACAATTTCTCAGGTATAGTGGAAGAACAGGACAAAGGTAAAGAGTTATTCAGTGTCCCATGACTTTGGACTTGTGGCCAGTGAAGAATAAGAAAAGAACAGATTGACTAAACATGCAGTTGGAAGAAGTTATCTGACGTATGTATTAATATACAAACACTAACAGTGCAAATGATTGCAACTACATTTTAAAAATTGAAATTGATTAATGAACATAGTAAAGAGTAGGGTGTTAATGGGACTGTCTGCACCACATTCTTACACTGTTTTCCAAAATTTAGTATGACTCCCAAAGAATGGACTAAAACATTTGGTTTGCTTTATCCTACCTTCGGGAAATTACCTGTTGCTGACAAATGCACCAAGTGCAAGACTCAGGAGCAGTTTTCTCTGTGGTTTATAAACATTGATTTATGGAAATGCTTCCCTGCTGGGTCATCTCAGCAAATAAGACACCACATGAACTTGACCCTCATTATCTCTTTTATCTGTTCTCTTCCATAAGTCACTTCCATAAAGTAAAGGACTATTTACCCAGGCACTAAACTATGGGAACAGTGTAGATGCTTTTCAAATGTCATTTAAAAGCAACTCTTCAAGAAATATTGCCAAAGGGCCCATACTTTAACACAGTGAGAGATCAAGAAAATACACACTGGCACTTGTAGCCCCAGCCTTTTCTGACTTCTCTAAAAATTAAAAAAAAAAAAAAAAAACCATAGGGAAGGCCTTGTCAAAGTTTTGAAATATCAAATCCCAAATCAAATTTATCAGATTTGATTTCCAATTTTCTATGAATATGAGGGCAGAGTTAACATAGGTAATGGGAATCTGAAGGAAATCCTTTGGGGTGCCTGGGTGATTCAGTAGGTTAAGAGTCTGCCTTCGGCTCAGGTTATGATCCCAGGGTCCTGAGCAGGGAGTCCACTTTTCCTCTGCCTGCTGCTCCCTCTGCTTGTGCTCACTCTCCCTCTGTCAAATAAATAAACTCTTAAGAAAAAAAAGAAAAGAAAAGAAAACACTCTTGGTATTTTATTTTCTCTTCTACTGAGTAAATAGCCCTTGATGAAGAGCTTACAGTTAGACTACAGCGTATATTAGAAAAATAAAACTCTTGTGTTCAGAAGTGTCTTCACATATGCTTTCTCCACCAAATCTGTCAGAAATCAATATTTATCAAGATAGTTATCAAATCTCTTCCAAAAATACTTGAAAATGCATTTAATCTCAATGTACTTTTGAGAGCACTTCCTATCTAAAACTGGTACCACCAGAGAGAAGTGCTGGGGGAAATCAGAGGGTTGGTTTAACTAAGCAGACCTGGATTCTGGTCCTATTTCTGTCCCACACTGTCATTGTGACCTTGGACAAGATGAAACTCCCTGGGTCTCAAGTTCCTTGAAAAGGAAGGATGGCATTCAGCTATGTGTCACTAAAACCCAACCACCTTGGCTTATCGAGAAAGGCTTTAACTTTCTCAAAAATATTATACTTGGGGCAGCTGCAGCAACCACACAATGACATCCCAGCTTGCCGTCTTTTTATTCTCTGTCTTCTTTAGCTCGTGACTTCATCCTCACCTTTGTCATCTTTTGGTGGTAAGATAGCCCTTCCACTTCCAAGCTCACAAAAAAAGAAAGAGAAGAAAAACAAGAAAGAAGAAAAACAGCTTCCTCAGAAACTCTGAGATTACATCTGCACAACACATTGATCCAAACTGTGTCACATGGCCCTCAGACTCACCTTCCCTAGATGCAAGGATCCTGGGGAAATGAGCCATTTCAATGGTACTCTGTAGCCACCAATAAAATGGAAGTTCAACTGATAAAGAAGAAGAGGGAAATATATGTTTGGTTGGTAAACAGCAATGTCAGCCACAAGCCTCAAGAGAAATAAGGACCCTGCTAGTTCCCATTCTACTATTCATTCATTCTTGCACTCAACAAATACGTGTTGAATGCCTTCTCTCTCCAGACAGTCTTCTGGGTACTGGGATGCAGTACTACATATCTATGGATATAATTGGCAGAACAATAAATATTGATTGCCTTGGACCACTAGCCCCATAAAGTGGTCCTAGAACAACTGAGAGCTGATACAAAACAGAGGCTTCCCTTCCTCATTCAGGAGACCACACAAGAAGCAACAATGGGTAACAGCTTGTCTCAAGAGCCTAATTGCAGCCCGAATTATAGTCTCCCCCTTCCTTCTCTGGTTTAGTGCTTTAGAATGCTGCAACTTTGATCCATAGGCAAAGAGGATCCTCTTGGAGGAAAGAAGGTGAGGTCATGATTCCAGACTTTTTGGTGACCCATGAGGTATTCCTATCTCTTCCTACCTGTTCCCTAGGGGTCATAGCTCATTGGGAGACCAGTTCAGGTAGTTTATATGACCATTTAAATAAAAACTCTGCTGAAAATCCTGAAACATTCATCTGCTGCTGCCGCCAGGATAAGCTGGTACAAACCTTTTGGAAAGAAGTGGGGAAGTCACATCAAGAACATTGAAACCTTTATACTCACTGATCCAAGACTCTGACTTTACTTCTGGGAACCATGTTAGGAAAATCATTCAAACTGCAGAAAACGCTCATGCACTGAGATGTTCACTGTGGCATTTGATGTAAGGGCACACCAGGGAAACAGTCTAAATATTCATCAGTAGGAGAATATGGTATATATACTCAATAAAATGTTATACAACCACTAACCATGATGGTTATAAAGACCACATCTCATCAAGAAATATGTGTTGGTGAATGGTTAAGTGGAAATTACAAGATACAAAGTTATACATAAACTATCATTACAATATTTAAGTTATATGCACAAGGAAGGTATACTTTAAAAATGTTAATGGTGAGTAAGAAATTACATGACTATAGGTGGTCAGACTTTAAGTGAATTTTTTTCTTGGTCTTCAGATTCTTATGAATGTTTACATGGCTTCTTAATGGGAAAATTAATTTATAATTCAAAAAATGTAGGGAAGTCAAGGGTTTCATGAGCTACTTTACCTTTTCTGTTGTGAGATATAAATCCTAGGGGAAAAAAATAACAAGAAATAAGTCCTCTCACTGCTATGGCTCAGAAGAAAGGGTAGGAAGAGATAAAAACAGAAAAGGTAATGCTTGCTCTGAATTTTACCCAAGTTAGTAGCGTTCACTTTTTATTTAAACTATTGTGCTTAAACAGCTCTTTTCCCTTAAAAAGCTCTTTTCCCTCTACTTAAATTCTTAAGTTCCAAAATCCATTTTCCTGAGTTGAGAAGAATATTATGGTAACATCAGATTTACTGGCCAAAAAAGCCACCAATTTCCCCTGAATCATTTAGGCAAGCCAAGAAAAAGATATCCTTTTAGCCCAACTTACTAATATATTTTTTCAATGCAGAACAGGCATTACCTGTTCCACCTTTTTCTCTTTCCATGAAAATTGCCTAAGCAAAGCTAGCCAATGCATCTGTGAGCCAAGTTGTTATTTCAGCATTTCACCAACCTGTCCCAACCTGTACCAGCAATCACACTGGAGAAAAACTTGTTGTCCCACCAGGGAATGGAAATTAGTTCAGCCTAAAACTGGAATCTGGGTCTGAATGTTTCAAGTCTTCTCTCAATTCTTCTCTCAATTCGGGCTATAGAGTGATGGCTCCTGGAGGTTTCTCCATGCTCTGATGAACCCAGACCTCTGGTTACATCACCTTCAGTCATCTTAGATGGGTTTTCAAAGTACCCACCTTGTTTAGAGCTCTGCTTAGCCTCCCTTTGTTGGGGGCACAAGAATGTCCAAGTGCCTGCCTTCAAGGAGCTTATAGTCTCATCAGAAAGGCAGATGGTCACAATACACAATAGACACCCAAAAAATAAATGGCCACCAAGAAAATTCATGGGCTTGGGAGCTGGACATAGACTGAGAATGGAATGAACATCAAGGTTTTAAGTTCAATCACAAGAGAGAGAACATGGACAGGGTCGATTTTCAACCCCATTCTGGAGGTTGTGACTAGGCTATTTGGGAGTTTTCCATTTCTAAGCATTTAGAGCAATGGTTATCAACTTCACTGGTCTGGAGGGAAAAGGTTTGAACTCTTTGAGAATCAGATGAGTGTTATGGAAACCTGTCCAGAAAATGTACATGTAATACATACATAAATATTTGCGTATAATTTCAGAAGATTCATGGATTGTTTCCCTCTAAAGCTATCAATGGATATCTAAGAGAATACAATTAATATTGAGCATTTTCTGTATTTCAGAATCTGAATTAAATCGGTCCATATATTCTTTCCTTTGATCCTTAACAACAAAATAATAACATATGAAGCATTGTTTCAATTATATAGATAAGGAAACAGGTTCAGAAAAGTTGCTTGCCCAAATTAGAAGGTGGATTCCAGCCAAGTCAAGCAGCCAAATATGTATATTTCATATAGACAATTGGACGTGATAGATATCATTATGACCCCACCTCCATCACCACCACCATTTTACAGATGAAGACGTAAAGTTTTGGAAGGCTAAGAAACTTTCCATAAGCCATGTGAATCACAGATTAAGAACTTTTGACAAAAAGTCAGGACAGAAGGTAGATGCTTTGACATCCCAAGTAAGGCATACCTGTAGAGAAGTTTTTGAAGCAAAAGACTTCACATCTGGCTTGCCACTTGAAGTATTTGTTTCTCTCTGGTGGGATGCAGAGGGAAGGAAGTCTACAATGAGCACTGTCCTTTTGCCATGATCCTAGAGCAGCTTCAGAAGTCCAGAAAGAGCCCTGACTCCCAGCCATTGTGAGTAAGAGGGAGCTGCAGGAGATACTTATGAGAACCACATGCTAATCTGGAAGTTTTGAACCCTGGGCCGGAGCCCAGCCCTTGCTCCAAAGAATAAAAAAAGAGGTGAGTCGGAACTCTCTGACTCTCATGATGTCATGCCATCACGCAATCCATCCATCAATACACTGCTTATGGAACCACAATGCTGTGCCCAGCACGTGGAGAGGTCATTCAGTCCTTTAGGGCCAGAGATGTGAAGAAACTGGAGCAAAAAGGGGAAAACCCTCACTGGCATGGACCATGCATGCATCTTCAAATTCCCTTCACAATAGCTGCCTCCAGAGAGTTGAGACTTCCTTCTATCATCAAATAAAATATTTCTAAACACTTCATTTGGCAACATTTTCAAGCCAGTGATAATACTTCAGTCTCACCACATTTTAGACTACAGGTGGTATTAAACATCATATTCACTAGGCTTGGTGCCAAGGACGTTGGGTTGTTTTCAGAAGTCAAGATCCCCGTCAGAGGATAAACACTGTCAGTTTCAAGGATAGCTGAAAAATCTGTCTCTGAGAACAAGAGGTTACATCTGATTGGAGCCGTTAGACAGACATGCTTTGTTTTTACCTGTGTGCAAATTTCATCTCTCATTTTTACCTAAAGGGGACAGGATAGAGCAGTGGTTAAATTATAAACCTTGATAGCAAAGTATCCATGTCCAGCCACTTGCTAGTTATGTGGCCTTAGGCATCTTCTTACAGTCTCAGATTTCATCCATAAAATGGAAATAATAACCTTGATTATTTCAAAAAGGGTTGTTGGGACAATTAAACAAAATTGTGTGTATAGGATCTGGCCACAAGATAAGCCTTCAACAATAATAATAATAACAGTTATTATTACTATATACTTTTGAGAACAAAGACTTTATGTCCTTAGAATATACAGGTCAATGTCTAGACACTCAGGTATTTCATGAATAAAGAAATAATTCTATAATTATGTAATTGTGCGGAGCAATTTCTCCCCAAAAGATCATCCACTGGTATGTCCATTTTAGCAACAGGCTAGCATTTAACTAATTAGATATTTTTCAGGCCAAAGAAAACTATGTAACCATGATAGAATTATTCTTGAACCTGTCATTTGTGAGAGCATTCCGTTCAGATCCAAATTTACAATTATTTCTACTGAACTCAGAAATAAAACGAAATTCTTTCCCAATAGCAAAAAGAACACTCAGAGACATCCTACCAGGTTCTTTGCCTCATTTTGATCTCATAAAACACGTGGAAAAGAAAACAAACAAAAATAAAACACTTCAAATGTTCCATTGTCATGAACTCCAACTGTGTTAAAGAACCAAGCAGAATAGAAATTGTTGTCTCACTTGTCCGGTTCCTCCCGAGGCAAATAATTTGGAAGCAGGAATCATGGAGTTCCTGTGACGTTGGACTTCCAGCATCCAGCAAACTATTGATCCACCATAGACCTCAAGAAGCGGTCCTTGGTAAAATCTTAGTATTTAATGGCCATTCATAAAATAAAACAACAACAAACAAAAACCAGTGCATCACCATTGTGTGCAAGAGCCCTGAGAAGGCAAGCTTAGCTTCCTCCCCCTGCCACACCTCCTCCCCAGTGCACTCTATACCCAGAGGGGCAGCCAACAACCACCACCTCAACATGTCCTATGAGCAAGAACTTGGCAGCATTTCTTCCATAAGGCGCTCAGTTTATGATGATGAGTGGCTCCCAGCTTCTACCTGTTTTTGCTCAGAAAGCCTGCTCTTGACAAGGTGGGACTTTGTCATCCCAAACATGTCCACAGGTCTTCAAGAAGCAGCCTGATGCATGTTGCCATGACAATGACCAAACCTAAAGGGAAGATGATGTTAGCAGACAGAAGCTTGGGTTTCTCTGATTGTTGGACATTGTTTTGTGTCTTTTACGTGGGAATAGGCAGTTGGGTGACATCTTAGGGGTGAACTCTAAGACACATCTACACAGCTGTCCCTATCCAGTTAATTCAGAGTGAAACATCTGGTTTAAGTACCTCACCCAACTAATAAAAGTCATCATACCAGAGAACCTCTGTAATATTGGCTCTGGGCAAGCCACGTGGGCAAAACCACGGTACTGTGGCTGGCACTGTCCCTCTGGGTTTGAGCTCCCCTTGGTTGTCTCTTATGAGTCACAGATCAGTTCTCAGTTTACACTGGAGGCATCCGACCCAGAGCCTGTAGATCAAATCCAGATAGAGCTGCGTTTGCTTGGTCTGCCCGATGTTGGCCCATGTGGGGATTTCCAGAATATTATTATTTACCAATGCATTTTTTAAAAGATTTATTCATTTATTTTAGAGGGGGAGGGGCAGATGAAGAAGGAGAGAGAATCCTCAAGCAAACTCCCTGCTGAGCTAGGAGCAAGATGCAGGGCTCAACCCCAAGACCCTGAGATCATGACCTGAGCAGAAATCAAGGGCTGGATGTTCAACCAACTGAGTCACCCAGGCACCCCATATTATTTGCAGATACATTTTTAAATTAAGGTATCTGTATTAAATACCTAAACATGTGACTTCTCTCGAAGGCTCAGGAGATCTGATGAGGTGGGGGCCATCACTCCTGAACAGCAGCAATCATTTGGGTCTGATAAGTTGTTATCTCCTTTAGAATGAGCTCTCCATCTCACACCACACCCTGTTTTTCACCCATCTGACCATTTCATACATGTGCATTACTTTCTGTGTACCCATATGAATATACTGTATGTAAATCCTGCCATGGAACACTGATTTGGTCTCTGTGTTTCAGGATAGCTGTCCACCAGGTACGACTCCACTTCACTGGGGTGATGTTGTTGGCTGACTCTCAGACACCAGACCAGAGATCACAACTCTGAAGCACCTGGGACCCTACCTGAACTCTACCACACATACCCCATAGTCCTTGTCCCATTGACTGTGCTCAACAGGCTTAGCAGCTCTCAGCAATGACACCAGTGAGTAATCCCTTATCCTTGGGACCTTCAGGAATCCCCAGGACCTCCTGAGAAGCAATGTAACCAACTTCAACTTTATGAACCATTTTGGTCCTCAGGGGCCCAGAGCGCCAATGGTGGATAGCACTCACAATTTCAGCTATGCCATCCCTCTGTCTTCAAGTTGGGCTCCACTAAAAATTCCAAACCAACAGGAAAAGTCTTCTAAGAGGAAAATATTCAAGAGTTTCCCTAGATAGCAAATTCCAATGCTTGACAATCCTCCCTCTTTATGAGGGACTATTTTCATATCCAACCAAAATCACCCTTGGAGCAGATCAAAGGTATTTTGTCTTAGTCAATCAAGAGAAATAAGGAAGTACTACTCACCACTCCCTGCAAAATACATCCCTTTTTTGGAAAAAAACACTATTATTAAATCACCATGCAACCTTCTCCTCTAACCACTAAATCCTATTTCTCAATCCTTTAATCATTCTTGAAGCTCTCACCTGAACTTTTCTGGGTTCTCTCCATCTTTCTCGATTCATACAACTCAACACTAGATGCAGTATTCTGTCCAGGTTCTGAACAGTGCTAAATGTAATGGGGCCTGCTCTGTGGTTTCTGATTCTGTGGTCTACTCTTCTATTTGATTTCAAAACCAGAGCACTTCTCTTGCCAGTTCATGATCAACCCAAGAGCCACATGATTTTTAGATATTTTTCAGCTCTACATGCATCTACCCTATCATTGTTCACCACAGATTCAACAGGTTGGGTTTTTTCCTCTACAAACACAATGCCCTTTGTCTCTTCTGAGCTTTGCTTTTATTGTTTTTTTTCCACGTCTCCAAGCTACCAAGGCCACTTTGGATTCTGAACCCATAACATGATGCTGATTCTTAAAGTCCCCTCACCCCACTTGAAGAAGTCACATGGTATTTGTGAGGTATGATCTCTCTTTTACCACTGCCTCCCTGAGAATGCACTCCCACCTTCAGCAATGACCTTGTTAGCTCTTTGTCTAAGCTCTTCAATTCCTTATGCAACGCAATCTTTTGTGAACCTAGAACTTTGCTAGTCAGATTGTTGTCCATGGATAAAAAGCATCCCCTTTACTTGGAAACTTGTGAAAAACGCAGACTCTCAGGCCCCACCCCTGAGCTACTGAGTCAGAATCTTCATTTTAACAACACTATCAGCTGATTCATACGGAGATTGAAGTTTGAAAGGTACAGGTTTATATTACAGTTTTATTGATATAATCTATTTTGGAAGAAATTGGAAATGTTTACCAAATCATAGCTAATAGTGCATCTATGTTTTTGTCCACATTCTAGTTCTACCAGTCAGTTCTTGGAGTGTTACTATTTTTATAAGGCAAATTCATTAGAAGGTAAAGATTACATAGTTCTGATGAAAATTCATTTAATTCAACATTTATTGAGTACCGTGGACTGAGCTGTTTGTTGTAGGACATACAAATAGACACGAGACACTTCCTATCTTCGAGTAATTTACAATCACATAGTGTGCATACATCAAGAACTCTAACATGTGTTGAACTATGGTAGGTGGGTTAAACAATGTGCTGTGCATTCAAAGAAAGAAGAATGCAGCAGTTATTAGCTCCTAAGAAAATAATTTTTTCTCTTGGAATGCTCTCAATAAAACATGGTTGGTTCTCCAGAACCCATGTATGTCCTACACAATCCTGCCCCCACACAGATGGTTGATTTCACTGAGAAAGACAAGTGTAAGGAGAAAACTAGCACCTCCTTCCATCAGCAAATCTACCACCCAACCTGCCTCTGTGTCCTCCTTCCTGCCCCAGTGGATGAATTCTCTCTGCTGCCATCCAGGGCCACTCACTGCTGAATCCCATCTCCTCTTGCCTATTCAAGGACTTTGCTCTTGCAGTTATCTCTTCTTTCTCCTGAATGATCAATTTTCTTACTCCTCTATCAGTGTTTCTCAGCCAAGAGTGATTGCTCACCCTCCAAGAAACACTTGAAGATGCCCAGGAACATGTTTGGTTGTCATGACCAGTGAGGAGTGCTACTCGGATATAGGGGGGGTTAAGAGTGCCAAGGTTGAGAAACCCTGTCTTAGATCATTCTCATTCAGCACAGAAATATGATGTAATTTCCCTATTATGGACTGAATCATGCTCCCCACCCCCAAATTCACATGTTGAAGCCCTAACCCCTGCAATATGACTGCATTTGGAAATAGGGCTTTTAGGGAGGTAATTAAGATTAAATGAGGTCCTAAGGGTAGAGCCATAATCTGATAGGACAGCCATCTTATAAGAGGGGAAAGGGACACCAGGTCTCTCTCTCTCTCTCTCTCTCTCTCTCTTTCTCTGTGCACAGAGGAAAGGTCACATGAGGACATAATAAGAAAGTGGCATCTACAAGTCAGGAAGAAGGGTCTCACCATATACCAACCTTGCCGGCACCTTGACCTTAGACTTCCAGCCTCCAGAACTGTGAGAAAATAAATTTCTGTGGTTTAACCACCCAGGCTGTGGTATCTTGTTATGGCAGCCTAAGCACATCCATACAATCCCCTGTCTTCAGTAACCAACTTCCACGATCCAAATGCACAGCAAATGGTGAATGGAAAAACAAAATGTGGTATATCCTTCCAATAGAATACCATTTGGCAATAAAAAGAAAAAAATAACGATACATGCTACAACACGAATGAGTGCTATGCTAAGTGAAAGAAGTTCAATGTGAAAGACAATATTGTATGATTTCACTTCTATGAAATTCCCAGAAAAGGCAAATCTATAGAGACAAAAACTATAGTAGTGTTTTGCCTGAGGCTGAAAGAAGGAACTGGATTAACTGTAAATGGGTACAAGGGTTTTATTTGAGGGTTGGAAATATTCTAAGATGAGCTTAGATTTTATTTTTTTCAATTTTTCAATTTTTTGATTCAACGATGGTTGAATAAAAGGGCAAATTTACTAAATGTCATTGAGTTGCACATTTAAAAGGGTTGAATATTATGGTATGCAAAGGATACCTCAACAGAGGTGTTTAAAATAAAATAAGTACAATTATACCGAGTTGAAGAGATGATTCTTAAAGTATTTAAAATCTCCTCTAATCCCCTTTCCTCTACAACTCACAGCCTGTTTCTCAGCTCCAAACCCCTCCAGAGTGCTATGCAACCCACCACCCCACGCTCTCAGTTCCATCCTCCCAGCCCACGCCAGCCAGGGCTTCTCCTAGCCCTGCTCTTACAGAGACTCCAGCCCCTCCAAATGGCCAAATGTGGCGGACAACTTGCATTGCTACCCACAGCATTTCTGAGTTGAAATGGCTTGGCTTGGCTTGGCTTGGCTTCCAGGCCACCACCCCCTCCTGACTTTCTCCTACTTTGATGGCGCCCCTTATCAGACTCCTGTTGTGGGGTCTTCTCATCTCCTGACCTCTCAGGATTAGAGGTGCCCCTGGGGTCATCCTAGGACCTCTTCACTATCTGCACTCACTTAAGTAGTCTTAATCCTTCATGCTTTCAAATGTCATTTATACACTGAAGAGCCCCAAATTTGTATTTCCACTCTGCACCCGTCCCTGCATCTCAGGCTGCCAAGGCTGAGTGAAGCTTCCCTTGGCTGTCTAATGGGCAACTCAAGCTTCAGTTGTCCAATGTTGAGTTCCGGATCCCACATCATCTCTGACTTGTGCCTCCTCCAATTGTCATGTCCCAGCAAACACCACCACCATTCACCCATATACTGAGGCGAGAATACTGGAGTCATCCTTGACTTTGGACACCCACCCCCATCCAGTCCACCAGCAAATTCAGTTTGATCTCTTTTCAAAATAGATTTTCAACCCAACCAACAACACCTCCATGAGCACCACACCCAGCTCTGAGTGTGAGCCGCCCTCATCTCCTTCCTGGACTATTGCAAAGCCTCCCAGATAACCTCCCTTTCACTTCACTCCCCCACGTCTATTCCCCAGGAAGCAGCCACTGCAAGGCTATTAAAATGTAAGTGGGGCTCTCATCTGTTCCCCTGAGAGGGTGGGTCTGCCCCCGGTGGAGGTGATGGTGCATTTTGGAGGAGGGGACAGTGATCCCTCGGCTAGCTATAGGACAAGAACACAAGGACAAAGGGGCTAGTGTTGGTGGGAGATCACAGGGGACAGTAAGGGGAGAAAAGTGGTTGAGTAAAAGGGGATGTTGAGCCCAGGCAGCAGCCCCAAGGGACACAAGTGGTTGCAGTCACTCCTCTTGCTTGGGCTGCATTCTGAGAAACCTCCACATGAATTGAGTACCAGGGACAGAGCTATCCTTACAATAAAAGGCAAAAAAAAAAAAAAAAAAAGAACAGCACAAGTAGCACAAGCAGTGGATGGATGTTGCCGCATCACTCAGGCCCCGTGACCATGCACCTCCCCGGGGACCTGCAGTGACAGCCCTGCCAGGGAGACTGATGTATTCATGTGCTTACTGGTGTTTGACTTTCTCCAGATCAGCAGAGAAGAGACTGATGTGAATTCCACGGACAAGGCATGGCAAGCCCCATTGCCCACACGGGTTCATGCTGCTGGCCCAACCGGCCCCCGCCATGAGCAGCACACTGCAAGCGACCAGCCATGGGACAAGAGGCCCCTTTCCTAGGACTTGGTCCTGGTCTGCCCATGGTTTGGGTAAACAGGAGCAATGCCTGACCCTTAACCGCTGGCTGTGCCTTTTGTCCTCAGCTGTGTCCCCTTCAGTCACCAAGAAAGACCTCGTGAGCTCCTGAGACCTCGAGGTAAGTGCAGCAGAACCCAGGCCATGCCAGCCAGGGACTCGATGGATGTAGCTGGATTGTGTCAGAGGCTGGAAAGAAGCCAGCAGCCCTGAGAAGGGTCAAGATCAGGTCAGCTTGAGGAATCGTCATGTTCCCAAGGTGTCTGGGTCCACCTTTTCTGGGAGCACTATAGTGAGAGACTCCACATGCCCCCACACAGACTCTGCACATGGGACGCCCAGTGAATCCACCCCACCTGCAGTCACCGAGTACATGGCCATGGGTCCACACGTGAGCCACAGCAGGAGCGGCCGTGGGCCCCGGGCCCCCACTTCTGCCCACACAGGATGGACAAGGGCAACAGGGACAAGAGCAGCCACCCAGGCCCAGGAAGGGGCCGAGGCAGCACTGCCAGGGGTCCTCACATGGTGGCCATGGGCTGCACACCAGGCCCTCCACAGGGGCGGCAAGATGGGGCACGACATTGGGCGGAAACAGCTGAAGGTCAGAAGCGGAAGCCACGGGACCCCTAGCAGAGGGAGGCGACAGGAGCAGCTGCGGCAGAAGCCAGGAGTCTCAGCCCAGAGCCAAGGCCCAGGAGGGAAGCAGGGGGAAATGGGGACCCCCGAATGGGGAGCTCCTCTCAACCACAGGGTAGGAGTGCACACGACCCCTGAAGTCATCCTCCGGCTGCCCCACCAGCGATAATAAAGGGAAAGACTGGAGCAACCCAGGGGAAGCTGAAACGGCTCACCTGCCCACAGCTCCCCCTGCCCCCTGAGTCTGGCCATTCCCCAGCCCCAGGGGGTAAGGGGGCTGCTGACACCACCCATCCAGTCTCTGCTGGTGACAGACCAGCAGCACCAGCTCCTCTTCGAGGAAGGTCAAAGCCAGTCCAGGGCAAAGTGTTCATGGGCCCACTGTGGGCTTGGGGGCTGGGTGACTGCACACGGGCCAGCAAAGCGACAGTAGAGGGTGGCCAGGGCTCACATCTGGGACTAGAGGCAGTGACCTTGGACCCTGTAACAGGAGCCAGAGTTGGACACAGCGGCGACTGGGGTCAGACTGTCCCCAGAGCCACTCCACTGTCCTTACTGTGGGTCTGTGAAGGAACCAAGGTCAAAGAACCCCTGAATGGAACACGTCCTCGGTGGGAGTCCGTGTCCCACACCCCAGCAGTGACCACACTGTGGATTCCATGATGTCGCCACGCTGCTGCCCAAGTCCCCAGTCTCCAGCTGGTCTGAGAGCCAGTGTCAGGGCCCCACCTGGCCTCCCTGTCCCTGCTTTGCCTCCCTGGACTGCTGGCGGGAAGACCCGTCCACACTGCCTCTCCTCCTCCTCCTCTTCCTTGTCCCAGGGCCCCTGACCGCAGACATTCAGGCCACAAGCAAGGACAGGACTCCTGTCCCCTTGAAATGGTCAGGGAGGGAGGGGGTGCATCTGAACCGTCAGCAGACAGAACCGAATCATCTCTCATGCAGCCCCAGCGACTCCAGAAGTCCATGATCTGGAGGAACGCTCTGCATGTTCTGGGAGACCAGTGGGAAACGCTCACAGGAAAGGAGTTTGTGGTGGCAAACCCTGGGAGCACCAACGTCCCTGAACAGAAGGACAGAGGAAGCAGGGAAACACATGCAGTGGGACACAGACCACCGTGACAGTGAGCACAGCCCCACACAGAAGCCAGGCTACACCTCACCAAATGTTGAGTGAAAAAGCAAGTCACAGAAGAAAACACAAAAACACACAGAACAGTTCAGACAGAAAATGTATGTCAAGGGCCCATGTTTGGAATCACAGAGGAGAAATGAGGGCACAGGAAACATAGGAGCCCGGAGTGGAGACGTCTGCAGGACCGGGAGGAGGGAGATGTGACCAAAGAGGCACACACAAGTGTGTCAGCAGAGCTAGGGACTGTATTTCTAAAGCAAAGTGCTGGTACACAGGTGTTTCCTCTCATATCTTTTTACATTTTAATATCCCTGAGGTCAGGATGGTCTTTAATTTGCTGTCAGCCAGGTGGCAGTTGTGATGTACTTGTGTTGTCTTGGAAATACTTTATCCAATTTCTGTCACTAACGGCTTCCCATTTTATGTATTCACAAGAGGAGTATATCACAAAAATCTGTTCTGGTCTGAAGGATCTCTTTTTTTTTTTTTTTTAAGATTTTATTTATTTATTTGACAAACAGAGATCACAAGTAGGCAGAGAGGCAGGCAGAGAGAGGAAGGGTAGCAGGCTCCCTGCAGAGCAGAGAGCCCGATGAGGGACTCGATCCCAGGAACCCGAGATCATGACCTGAGCCGAAGGCAGAGGCTTTAACCCACTGAGCCACCCGGGTGCCCTGAAGGATTCTTTTAATAAGTACAAAAAATTCTAAATGACAAGAAAAACGGTAAGTTTGACCACTTTTCTCTCTCTTGAGAACTTCTCAGTGGTTTCCCATCACATCGAGCCACAAATTAAAGTTCTTACAGGGGCCTCCAGGACTTCAGGATCTGATTCCTTACTCTTGGGTCTCATCCATAACCCTCCTCCCTGAAAATGGCTCTTCAGCCCTGGCCTCTCGCTGCTCCCCAAGCATGCCAACCACAGTCCTGCTGCAGGGCCTTCGCACTTACTATTTTCCCGTCTGCCATGCCCATCTGTTAGATATCCCATAATGTTCTCTCTCACTTCCATTTATGAAGACACTCAATGAACCTCAGAGTCTTTTTTTAAGATTTTATTTATTTATTTGTCAGAGAGAGAGAAAGAGCACAAGCAGGCAGAGTGGCAGGCAGAGGCAGAGAGAGAAGCAGGCTCCCTGTTGAGCAAGGAGCCCAATGCAGGACTCAATCCCAGAACCCTGAGATCATGACCTGAGCCAAAGGCAGTGGTTTCACCGACTGAGCCACCCAGGCATCCCAAACCTCAGAGTCTCTTGATGTTGATGCCAACTTCTCCAATGTAGAAAATTCTAGAAGGAAGACTCATCTCAATTGAAAATTTCATGTTCTGTCCAATTACAATCCAAGCTGATTTCCAAAATTGATTTCTTAGTCACATGTTACATCTCCAAGAGAGAAGCTGACATCATAAGTTTTCTGGTGTGACTCAGTGGGAAATTCAAACCTCACCTCAGAGGTATTCTTGCCAAAACTGTTGTACTTGAATCTAATTGTGAGGATACTGTCAGATAAATCCACATTGTGGTGCATTTTACAAAGCAACTGGCCTGAACTCCTCAAAAATGTCAGTATCATGGACAACAAAAAAGAGGAGGAGAATGTTGTAGATCAAAGAAAAGTAAGGAAATGTAATAATCAAATACAAGGAATGAAACTCCATTGAATTCTAGAAGAGAAATCTACAAGGGATCATTGGGAGACAATTAAGAAAATCTGAATATGAAGTGTACATGAGGCTATATTGAATTACTGGATTTCTTAGGTGTGATCATGACATTGAGGACATGTGGGAGAATGTCAGTGTTCTTAGCATGTACGAGTCGAAGCAAATAAGAGGGTACAGCATGACATCTGCAGTTTTCAAATGTTTCAACAAATAATAGGGTGACAGAAGTGAATGAGGTAAGATGTTAACAACTGATGGATCTGGGTAAAAGGTTTTTTGGTATTCATGGTATTATTCTTTCAACTTTTCTATATGTTTGAAATTTCAAAATAAAAAGATCTTAAAAGCAGTTTCTTCTATATTTGAAACAAAAGAAAGATTTTTTAAATCCATAGGATAACATGACCCTTTCAATGTTTTCAGTAACTTACATAGTAAAAAGAATAGCAACAAAAGCGTGTGGGACAACTACACAAAAATGCACCCCTGAAATTGACTGAGGAATATAGGGAGGGATAGGATGTTGATAGGACTTCTTAACTTGTTTTCTGAAACCTAGGATGTCTCCTACTCAAGTCCTGCAATTCATTTCCAGCAATAATCAGCGGGATATATTTACAAAACTTGGTAGCTCTCAGATTCTATTTAATTTTGCCAACATATGTCATCAGTGAAGAACAAAAGCATCTCAACATTAAAATACATTTTAAAATGACTTAAGGTCTACAATGTCCTAAGAAAGACTATAAAAGATGGCAACCATTTCTACAGAAAGCAAAATATTGAAAGTAGTAAAAATTGAAAATGTCCCACAAAAATGGTTTCCATGACAGCAAGACATGTAACTATTTTATAAACAAAGAATTTAACTCAAAAATGTCTAATTATTATAATTTAAAATTTGAACCATCTTTTATGTTCAGTAATCTGATTTGTGTAATTCGCTTAAGATGACTTTGTTGCAAGTATTACTTGTAATTATTATTAATGAGAAATACACTTTCTTTCTTTTTTTTTCTTACTCAAGGGATGACCACTGCTCTCTCATTCACACAAAAGTACTGGCTCATTATCAGTCCCGGTGAGTAATGAAACAGTAATAGGTAAGGGTGGTTATAAGAATAAAACAAAGGAATAAAGTGGAGTAGCAAATTTGAATCCATATTATTAGCACACTGGTAGGCATTTTTGGGGGGGGGTAGGCATTTTTAAATCAAGTACCAATTAGCTTTGTAATCTTTGAAATACTGCTTGCAAGTTTTGTCTCCTTCTTCAGTCATTTGAAATGACCAGAGCACTTAATAATATTAGATTCGTAAGCACCTAAATGAAATTTGTAATCAATATCTAAATGTGGGGAAGATCTAATTTGTTAAATGTGTGAGTTCTTTTTCATGTAATCATTGTGTAGCTAGTGTCTGAATATTGAGATGAATGTTGATGGGTTTGAAGATTAGTAAATTGGACATTCAACTAAGTAGAAATTGTATCAAATATTTCTCTCCGTGTGCACATGCATGCACACACACACACACACACACACACACACCAGGAAAATTCCATCTTCTACCAAGACTCACCAAATCCAGGAATAGATGCCTGGGACACATATAAAGGGCTAGTGGTCTGGAAGGGAGCCAGACATGAGAAGTAGGTTGAGAGAGACACTCTGAACTGCATAGTGACTAACCAGGGCAGTCAGATCTCCTCTTCAACAGTTTGACTCCAGGCTGAAGAGAGTCAACCATCCATGTGTAAAACGCAGACAGAAACAGAAGAGAAGAGAGACACTTGTTTCCAAGGTGAGTGAAGTCACTGAGGTAAAGACAACACCTATTTCGAGGGAAGAAGCAAAGGGTGTGGTCACCAGAGGTGCTATCAGGTTCCTCCAACCTCTGCTGGGTCTTGAAAAACAACAAGCAGCATTCCAGGACCCCATGAACCACTGACATAATTTCCTGTACCTTCCCCTTCTTTCCACAGTCTGCAATGCCATGGGGGTCCCAAACAGCACCAAAGTAGATTGTAGTCTAAAGCCAGGCAGGAAACAGGGAGGGACATCTACCACAGTCATTAGTGCTGTTTCAAGCACTGAGGGTAAATGAAACATGGTTTCTTCAATCAAGACACTTGTAATCTAGCACTGAGAACATAACATCCTGGGGTGCCTGGGTCGCTCAGATGGTTAAGTGTCTGGCTTCGGCTCAGGTCATGATCTCAAGGTCCTGGGATTGACCCCCATGTTGGGCTCCCTGCTCAGTGAAGAGCCTGCTTCTCCCTCTCCCTCTGCCCCTCCCCCTGTTCATCTTCTCTCTCTCTCAAACAAATTAATAAATAAATAACCATAACATCCTAAATGCATCAATAGTACATATGAACCAAGTGCTCTGAGGTCACATGGAAGGGAAAAATGAATGCCTTAGAGGCCAGAGATAGGAAGAAATGAGGATTGGGAAAGAGCTCACAGAGAACGGGCCACTTACGATGGCCTTGAAAATCACCATATCTTGAAAGAAGTTGCTGTGGCTGATATCAAAGAGGTTACTGCCAGTGTTTCAGGATGTGTCTCCAAAGGCAAAGGAAACAAAAGTGAAAATGAATTCTTGGGACTTCATCAAGATCAAAAGCTGCTGCACAGCAAAAGAAACAGTCAACAAAACAAAGAGGCAACCCATGGAATGGGAGAAGATATTTGCAAATGACAATACAGACAAAAGGCTGATATCCAGTATCTATAAAGAACTTCTCAAACTCAACACACATGAAACAGATAATCATGTCAAAAAATGGGCAGAAGACATGAACAGACACTTCTCCAATGAAGACATACAAATGGCTATCAGACACATGAAAAAATGTTCATCATCACTAGCCATCAGGGAGATTCAAATCAAAACCACACTGAGATACCACCTTACACCAGTTAGAATGGCCAAAATTAACAAGACAGTAAACAACAACTGTTGGAGAGGATGTAGAGAAAGGTGAACCCTCTTACACTATTGGTGGGAATGCAAGTTGGTGCAGCTTCTTTGGAAAACAGTGTGGAGATTCCTTAAGAAATTAAAAAAAAAGCTTCCCTATGACCCTGCAATTGCACTACTGGGTATTTACTGCAAAGGTACAGATGTAGTGAAAAGAAGGGCCATCTGTACCCCAGTGTTCATAGCAGCAATGGCCACAGTCATCAGACTGTGGAAAGAACCAACTCATACCCCTCAACGGATGAATGGATAAGGAAGATATGGTCCATATACACTATGGAGTATTATGCCTCCATCAGGAAGGAAGAATACCTAACTTTTGTACCAACATGGATGGGACTGGAGGAGATTATGCTGAGTGAAATAAGTCAAGCAGAGAGAGTCAATTATCATATGGTTTCATTTATTTGTGGAACATAAGGAATAACACAGAGGACATGGGGAGATGGAGAGGAGAAGGGAGTTGGGGGAAATTGGAGGGGGAGACAAGCCATGAGAGACTGTGGACTCTGAAAAACAATCTGATGGTTTTGAAGGGGTGGGGGCGGGAGGATGGGTGAGCCTGGTTGTGGGTGTTGTAGAGGGCACGTGTTGCATGGAGCACTGGGTGTGGTGCATAAACAATGAATTCTGGTACACTGAAAAGAAATTTTAAAAAATTTAAAAAACATTTTTTAAATAAATAAATAAACATAATCCAAGCCTTAGGAGCATACCAAAAAAAAAAAAAAAAAAAACAACCAAAAAAAAAAAAAAATCCTTTCTGGTGGAAGGAGTGGGGTGGTGGCAGGATAGGGCAGTGGAGATCCTTTCTGTTTGTGAGATGGGATGCCACCCTACTCATGAACTGTTGAATAAAGCCAATTAGAACTTAAAAAAAAAAAATCACCATAAAGGATCTTACCAAGAGGCAGAAAAGGTGAGGGAGTTTGCAAACAAATGGTATGGGGGGGGGGGCACGGGGGGACAGCATAGCCTGGAGGGTAAGAACACAGATTTTTTTTTTTTTGGTAACTCTTTTTTTTTTTTAATTGTGTTATGTTAGTCACCATACAGTACATCATTAGTTTTTGATGCAGTGTTCCATGATTAGTTACTTGCATTTAATACCCAGTGCTCCATGCAAACCATCCCCTCCTTAGTACCCATCACCAGACTCACTTATCCCCCTATCCCCCTCCCTTCTAAAACTCTCTGTTTGTTTTCCGGAGTCCATAGTCTCTCTTGGTTCATCTCCCAGTCCGATTTCTCCCCCCCTTCATTTTTCCCTTCTCCTAATGTCCTCCATGCTATTCTGTATGTTCCACAAATAAGTGAAACCATATGATAATTGACTTTCTCTGTTTGACTTATTTCACTTAGCATAATCTCCTCCCAGTCCCATCCAAGTTGATGCAAAAGTTGGGCATTCATCCTTTCAGGTGGCTGAGTAATATTCCATTGTGTATATGGACCATATCTTCTTTATCTCTTCATCTGTTAAAGGGCATCTTGGCTCTTTCCACAGTTTGGCTATTATGGACATTGCTTCTATGAACATTGGGGTACATATGGCCCTTCTTTCACTACATCTGTATCTTTGGGATAAATACCCAGTAGTGCAATTGCTGGGTCATAAAGTAGCTCTATTTTTAATTTTTTGAGGAACATCCACACAAGAACACAGACTTCTGCCTAAATGCTTATTTTCAAATCTAGACCCTACTACTTACCAGCTGAGTGATCTGGAGTAAGTTATCTAGTCTCACTATCCCTCAGGTTTCCCTGTTGTAAAATGGGGGTAATAATAGTATCTACTCATCAAATTACTATGAGGAATAAGTGAGGTAGCATGCGTAATGCTCTTAGATTGCTGCCTCACCCTTGATGGGCACTTAATAATGTTAGCTATTGCTAGCACCATTTCCATACCATGTGCTGATATGACGACATCCAACTCTCCTTCCTTCCTTCCTTCCTTCCTTCTGATTTTGGTAATTTTGAGGGCACTTTATTCTTTGTGTTCTGAGGGTCCATGTGTGTGTATTTTGGCTTGGCATGTCCAGGACCCCAATCTGTCCAGCACTGCACCATGCTTACATATGTGTTCTTATGTGCATCCTGTCTGCTGACAGTGTCTTCCCTGTATTAGACACTTTCCAAGCCAGGTCCATGGTCCACCTCAGTGGGTCCAAGAGGTACCCTAACTAGGAACTCTTGATCTCAAAATGAATTCAAAGATAGCCCTCCCTTGGATATCTTTTGCACATCAAACTCACTGAACCTTAGTTTTTTAATCTATAAGATGAGGGTAACAACCCTACTCCATGGGGTGATCATCTTAAGGCTTACATAAAAATAACTAAGTATGAAGAACTCTTTGACCCAGTGCCCAGCACATAATAACTGCCTAACAATTAGTAGCATTAACATATAAAAAATAATAACCTTGTAGTGATATACAAATCATTATATATTTGTTCCTTACTCCTGTTTGTTATTTTCACAGATAGAAAGAACCTGTGCTCAGACTGGAATGCATATGCTTTACTACCATGGTAGGACTCTCTCCTAAGCTTATAAGCTCTGTAATGAGTAAAACATAAAAGAGAAGCCTCCACAGACTTTGTCTTCCATTTATGGTGTCACCCACCCTGAGGAGATTTGGGGAAGACGAATGTGATACAGAAAAAAAAAAAAAAATTGGAAAGTGAGCTAATTCATCCCATCCCTTTCTTCTTTCCTCACACCCTCATCCCCAGTTCCCAGGGACCCACATTTGGTCAGCTTT
Organism: Martes martes; assembly: GCF_963455335.1. Lineage (NCBI taxonomy): Eukaryota > Metazoa > Chordata > Mammalia > Carnivora > Mustelidae > Martes > Martes martes. The sequence continues at coordinate 127,256,849 of NC_137893.1, forward strand.
CTATCCCTGCTAAACTTATTTCCAGAAAAGGATCTGAGAAATACATTGGTACTGAGACCAGGATGAAAAAGAACACAAGATTCCCAGGAACATTTGCATTTGAGTCGTTGAGCAAAACTAAAATCAAAGAGATGAAGGTCTAATTAGGGAATTACGAGCTTCGGGAGTGTCAGCAAGGAAATAAAAATGTTGTGTTACCAGGAGATGTTCCCAGGGCCACTGGAATGAGAGTGCATAGGACTGTCCCAGGTGTGGCAGTCTGTGGCTGGTCAGGACAGGAGGGAAAAATGGAAATGAAATCTCATTGTTTGAAAAATTAAACTAAAATGTAAAAGACAAGACAAATAGCATTGAGAAAGAATAAAGGATATATAAGAGCTGATATGGGAAAATGACATTAAGTGGGAGAAACAAGATATAGATCAGTATGCCTAGAATGAATAAACATATATATGATTGCATATATGTGGAAAATTCCAGAAAGATACAAGGCAAACTGGTAATAATAGCTATCTCTGGGGAGGGAGCCTTGGCAGATTAAAGGCTGGGGTGGAAGAAAGACTCGTTCCTGCTTGTTCACTTACATTATTTTATATTGCTGAGTTTTGCTTTTTGTTTTGTTTTGTTTTACCATATGTATGTATCACATCTTTTATTTAAAAAAAAATAAGTTTGTGGGGCACCTGAGTGGCTCAGTGGGTTAAGCCTCTACCTTCAGCTCAGGTCATGATCTCAGGATCCTGGGATCAAGCCCCACATCTCTCTCTGTCAAATAAATAAATAAAATCTTAAAAAATAAATTTGAAAAGACAGCATGAGTAAATTCATAGAGCCATGAAACCTTTCGCTAAAACCAACAGCATGAAATATTATTTTTAAAAGACTAATGAGAGACCACAGTTAACAACAAAACATGATGCCATGAATCCATGAATGAAACTCCTAGCCAAAATATTTCACTAGGATTCAGAATTCAGGTTAAAGTCTGTGATATGATGTGTCATTAAAGGCAAGTGAAGTATCAGGAAAATTAAGAAGAAAAATCCCAAAAGCTTGATCCAGCTTTCTTAGCAACGTAGGTATTTATCTTAGAAAGACCAGCCACTACATTTCCACACCCGTTTTTGAACAGAGAAAGGGTTTCAGGAAGTTGTATTCCTCATTAGCCAAATTAGCCACCTTGCCAAGCCTGCCTTCGCTTGTGAGCCTGGGAACCAGCACTACACACGCCAGCTGCCTTGTTCCTTATAAATAGAATTTTCCCCACTAGCTTTGAGTAATAAGTACAAAGGCAGGTCAGAATCAAAAGCCACAGACCATGGAGGTATGTGCACATTCACAGGCCTCATGATTGTACTCATGATTCTAGAGATCGCTCTGAGAATTTTTACTCAGTTTCTCATGTTTCTGCTTTTAGGGTTTAATGATTACATTTGTTGATGGAGAAAAAAAAAAGCCCCACAAGTCCTGAAAATTAGAAAATTTCCCAGTGGAACACTCTATTAAGGAGGAGGAAAAAAAACCTAACGTCTCCACCAGCCAGACACCACCATCAATTCCCAAAGGTGTTGAGGACAGCTCAGAGATATTCTGCTTCACCAAATACCACACAACTCAAACCAAAAAAAAAAAAAAAAAAAAGTTTCTTTTTTTTTTTAAGTTGGCTTTGAAAACACCCTATTAACATCCAGAATATTCACATTCCCTTCACATTAGGAACGTAGTAAATAAATTTATGAACAAAAAAGGCAACTGAGAAACTAAAAAAAGCAATTAATGAACATGCTAAGGCAGATGGATCTATAAATTGGACTGTAGATCTCACATTACAAGCAGTTGCCTGGTGAATTTCTTTAAGCATGTTGGCTCAAACATGCCAGTGACAGGTACTAAGATACAGATGCAGAGAACCAGATTAATCTGTCAGAGTCTACTGCATTCAGCACCATGGGACATAATAACAGGGAGATACTCCATTTTTAAGGAATTCATCTTTTGAAAGAGACACATATAAATTCACTGAAACAACCAGAACAACACAGTATAGTGAGTGAGATCAAAGGGAAAGACTTTATTTTTTTTCAAATTGACATCTATGAACAGTATTACAATAAGGGTCAGGCCCTATGCTTAACGACTCAAATGTGTCATCTTCTTTTCTTCTTATCCCATCTCCACGAGATAGATGCTACTACCATCTCCATCTCACAAATGATAAAACAGAGGCTTGGAAAGATCAGTAATTACCACGTCCAGAATTCAGGTCCTCAATAAGTGTGTTCTGTTTTTTCTGAGCATTAATCAGTTACAAGTAACAATCAGAACTATTGGATACCCAAGCCACACATTTGCAGGCATTGGATCTGTGTCCAGTCCTCAATTAACATCAAAAACCAAACAGAAACAAAAACAAAAACCTCCCTATCCAGATCTATAAAGAACTTCTCAAACTCAACACACATAAAACAGAAAATCATGTCAAAAAATGGGCAGAAGACATGAACAGACACTTCTCCAATGAAGACATACAAATGGCTATCAGACACATGAAAAAATGTTCATCATCACTAGCCATCAGGGAGATTCAAATCAAAACCACACTGAGATACCACCTTACACCAGTTAGAATGGCCAAAATTAACAAGACAGTAAACAACAACTGTTGGAGAAGATGTGGAGAAAGGTGAACCCTCTTATGCTGTTGGTGGGAATGCAAGTTGTTGCAGCCACTTTGGACAACAGTGTGGAGATTCCTTAAGAAATAAAAAATAGAGCTTCCCTATGACCCTGCAATTGCACTACCGGTATTTACCCCAAAGATATAGATGTAGTGAAAAGAAGGGCCATCTGTACCCCAGTGTTCATAGCAGCAATGGCCACAGTCGCCAAACTGTGGAAAGAATGAAGATGCCCTTCAATGGACAAATGGATAAAGAAGATGTGGTCCATATATACTATGGAGTATTATGCCTCATTAAGAAAGGATGAATTCCAACTTTTATATCAACATGGATGGGACTGGAGATTATGCTGAGTGGAATAAATCAAGCAGAGAGAGTCAATTGTCATATGGTTTCACTTATTTGTGGAGCATAAGAAATAACACAGAGGACATGGGGAGATGGAGAGGAGAAGTGAGTTGGGGGAAATTGGAGGGGGAGAAAAGCCATGAGAGACTGTGGACTCTGAGGAACTAACTGACGGTTTTGGAGGGGAGGGGGGTGGAGAGTTGGGTGAGCCTGGTGGTGGGTATTAAGGTGGGCACATATTGCATGGAGCACTGGGTGTGGTGCATACACAATGAGTTCTGGAACAATGAAAAGACATTTAAAAATAAATAAAAATTAAAAAAAAAACCTCCCTAAATATGCTAGGTTTTTCCCTAATTTGTCAGGGAGCTCTACATTCAACTGTGTTGAAATCAGGTGGTACAAACGTCATGTCAGTCATTGTGGTTACCTTTATAAATAATCCTTTGCCAGTTTTGACAAACCAAACCTAAGACTCAGCATCTTCTTGGCCAGAAATGAAGAGGGAGCAAGTTGTTCTGCTATATAACCTGTAGCTTATTCTTTTAATATTAGGAGGTCATATGCAATTTTATTTCTCTTCTTTGCTTTAAAATGTTCTGTTACTTATACAAAGAAAACTACCTCAAATCAAAAAATGTTTATTGCATAATAAATCTATTTTACAAAAGTGATGTACAAACAGAAGAGTAAGTTAAATACACTGGGGAAGCTACGTATTGGAAAGAAGCCTGTACTGATTCACTTTGTACTGCAAAGAACCTTTTGTATGCATTTACTTATAATCTACCCCATGCCAAACACATGTTTCAGGCAGCTTACAAAGATGCATATAATCCCAGGAAAAATAAAGTTTGAAAACAGCAATAGATTCAAGGCAAAGAGAACATAATGGTAGCCACCAGATCTGTGAAGGTCTTTGCATTTCACAGAGGTGGGACCCATTGTGGCATTCAGCTGTCCAACAGCCAAGGTCTAGCACAAAACACGATTGGCTATATAGTGTAGTCGTGTATGGTATGATTTTGGACAGTGGATTGATATTTTCAGAATGATTCCCACACTTCCTGACCTTGAGGAGACCCTCCATCTGCTCTGTGATCATGTTCCCTACAGCCACCTCCAATGGAGAGGCTGCCCTTAGGCCCTCTCCCATGTACCTCAGGATGCTCCAGAGTCATTGCCATCCCCCAGAGTCACTGGTGCTTCCAGACTAATATTTATCTACATTTTTCTAAAAGCCACCAGTCCACTGTCATCTTCCAGCTGCCAGGCACTTCCTCTCATCCCACAGAGACTTTGGCACCTACCTCTCATCCTTCCACTGCACACCTGTGCACATGCTGAACAACTCTGGACCAAAGTGGACGCCCATCGAACAATGAGCAGCTTGGAGCCTGTCATGATTTTTGGCATCCTGTTGCAATTTTCCCCAACCATGCACTATCTCCTCCTCCACCCTGAGCTCCTCACATTGCACTCGTGGAATTACCACACCAGACCTTCAGTGCAGCATTTTCCACCCTGGACATACACTAGAACCACAGGCTCACCAAATACCAGCACCTAGACCCCACCCTCTGAAATTCTAATTTAACTGACTCAGAGTGGGCCACAGAAACCTAACCATTTTTATAGCTCTCCACATATTTCCAATATGCACCCAGAGTTAGAATTATTGTTCCAGTAGGTACCGACTATAGTCACTGTTCTTTCTCCTTCATTCATTCATTCCAACTATGATCCTGCCTTCAAACTTATTGGGTTTCCTGATTCATTAACCCTCTTCTAGGCACGTGTGCACCCATGCCCCTCTTCTTCCTTTCTCATGCCTTTTGTCTCCCTCTGTAATTTGAATCTCATGTCTCATCACTTCAACCACCCTTTTGCCAGTATCTTTACCTCTGTTGATCCTTTGTATTTCCATGCTAAATGAACCCAACTTTTCCCTTCTCAGTGCCTACACCAAGACTTCTGAGAAATGCTTGGGGAAAAAAAGAATCAATATTCTTCATGTACATTAAAAATTAAAAGAATTGGGACGCCTGGGTGGCTCAGTGGGTTAAGCGGCTGCCTTCGGCTCAGGTCATGATCCCAGGGTCCTGGGATCGAGTTCCACATCGGGTTCCTTGCTCGGCAGGGAGCCTGCTTCTCCCTCTGCCTCTGCCAGACTGTGCTCGCTCTCTTGCTCTCTCTCTGACAAATAAATAAATAAAATCTTTAAAAAAAATTAAAAGAATAATTCTAGCCAATTAAAAGCAGAAAAAAAATTCCTTAATTTAGAAAAAAAATGGATGGGGTGCCTGGGTGACTCAGTTGGTTAAGCGTCTAACTCTTGATTTCAGCTCAGATCATGATCTCAGGGTCATGAGACCGAGCCCCATGTGGGGCTCTGCTGTGAGCATGGAGCCTGCTTAAGATTCTCTCTCTCCCTGCTGCTCATCTCTCTTGAATAAATAAATAAATAAGATCTTATTAAAAATGGAATTTGCGGGACACCTGGGTGGCTCAGTTGGTTAAGCAGCTATCTTCGGCTCAGGTCATGATCCCAGCATCCTGGGATCGAGTCCCACATCGGGCTCCTTGCTCAGCGGGGAGCCTGCTTCTCCCTCTACCTCCGTCTGCCAGTGCTCTCTCTCTCTGACAAATAAATAAATAAAAAATCTTTAAAAAAAATGGAATTTGCAACAAACCATTGTACATAAATGTCCCAAATGAATCAGTATTAAATATTTAGAATTAAATAAATCTAGCACACTTTCTACATAGATTATCAATATATAAAACTCAGTTGTATTTCTCTATTCCGGCAGCAAAGAGTTTGAATTTGAAAAATGAAAAAACTTTTTTTTAAGATTTTATTTATGTATTTGACAGACAGATCACAAGTAGGCAGAGAGGCAGGCAGAGAGAGGAGGAAGCAGGCTCTCTGTTGAGCAGAGAGCCAGATGCGGGGCTCCATCCCGGGTCACTGGAATCATGACCTGAGCCAAAGGCAGAGGCTTTAACCCACTGAGCCACCCAGGCGCCCCTGAAAAAACTTTTAAGATACCATTTCCCTCAAAAGATATCAAGTACTTAGGAATACTTGACATTGTATACAATTGCCCAACTGAAATTAAAAAAAAAACCACACACAAATCTATATATGAAAGTTTATAGTGACTTCATTCATAATTGCCAAAACCTGGAAATAATCCAAACATCTCTTAACTGGAAAGTGGATAAACTCGGGTTTAAGCCTTCAATGGAAAGTTGGTCAGCAATATAGAGAAATTAACTATGGCTACACACAAAAGCCTGGAAAAGTCTCAAATGCGCTGGGATCATAGGAGACAGATTCAAAGGCTATACTCTAAATGAGTGCAGTTACATGACATTCTGGAAAAAGCACAACTATAGGGACAGAAAACAGATCAGGGATCACCAAGGGCAGTGGTAGGAGGGAAGGTTTACTAACATGTAAGACAGGTGGACCAACGGGACTCTTCCATACTTTTGTTTTAGCTTTATTGAGACATAATTGACATATAATACTGTGTGAATTTAAGGTATACAATGTGATGATTTGATATACATACATACATATTACAAAATAATTATCACAGTAATGTTAACACATCCATCACCACACATAGTTATCTTTTGCATGCATGCCCTAAGAAATTTTAAGATTTACTGGCTTAGCAACTTTCAAGGATACACTATAATATGGTAACTCTATTCATCATGCTGTACAGTACATACCAGAACTTACTCATCTTGTAATGGAAAGGTTGTACCCTTGACCACATTTACCCTTTTCGCCCATCCCCTGGCAATCAACAATCTATTCTGTTTCTGAGCTTGATGTTTTCTTAGATTCCACATATGACTGAAACCTTACAGTATTTGTCTTTCTCTCTCTGACTGATTTCACTTAGCATAATACCCTCAAGGTTTATTCATGTTATGCAAATGGCAAGATTTCTTTCTTTATTATGGTTGAATAATATTCCATTGTGTGTGTGTTTGTGTGTGTATCTCACAATTACTTTATCCATTCATCTATAGACAATTAGGTTGTTTTCATGTCTTGGCTATTTTATATAAAGCTTCAGTAAACATGAGGTGCAGGTATCTATTCGCAGGTAGCAATTTCATTTCCTATTGTCTTATATCTTGATTGTGATGGTGGTCATACAACAAAATATACTTGTTAAAATTTGCAGACCTGTATAATAAGGAGTTAATTTTGCTGGATGGAAGTTATTCCTTAATGTAAAGTTGGGTTTTTTGTTTTGTTTTGTTTTTTAATTTTTTATTTAAATTCAATTAGCCAGCATATAGTACATCATTAGCTTCAGGTGTAGTGTTCAATAATTTATCATTTGCCTCTAACACCCAGTGCTCATCACACCACATGCCCTACTTAGTGTCCATCACTGAATTACCCCATCGTCCCACCCACTTTCCCTCCAGAAACCCTCAGTTTGTTTCCTATAGTTAGGAATCTCTCATGGTTTGTCTCCCTCTCTAATTATTTCCCCTTCAGTCTTCCCTCCCTCATCCTATGGTACTCTGTGCTGTTTCTTATATTCCACATAAGAGTGAAACCATATGATCATTGTCTTTCTCTGATTGACTTATTTTGCTCAACATAATACCCTCCAGTTCTATGCACATTGATGTGAATGGTAAATGTTCATCCTTTCTGATGGCTGAGTAATATTCCATTGTATATACATTCTGCATCTTTTTTATCCATTCATTTGTCAATGGACATCTTGGCTCTTTCCACAGTTTGGCTATTGTGGAGATTGCTGCTATGAACATTGGGGTGCAGGTGCCCCTCTGGATCACTACATTTGGTTCTTTGGGGTATATGCCAGTAGTGCAATTGCTGAGTCATAGAGTAGCTCTATTTTTAACTTCTTGAGGAACCTCAATCCCGTTTTCCAGTGTGACTGTGCCAACTTGCATTCCCACCAACAGTGTAAGAGGGTTCCCTTTTCTCCACATCCTCACCAAAATTTGGTGTTTCTGTCTTGTTAATTTTAGCCATTCTGACTGGTGTGAGGTGGTATCTCAATGTGATTTTGATTTGAATTTTCCTGATGCCAAGTGATGTGGAGCATTTTGTCATGTGTCTGTTAGCCATTTGTATGTCTTCTGTGAAGAAATGTCTATTCATGTCTTCTGCCCATTTCTTCACTGGATTATTTGTTTTGGGTTTTTTTTTTTTTTTAAGAAAAAAGAAACACTGTATTCCACATGGAAATTTAATTTTTTGAAATCTCAGTAGTAGAATCGTTTCAAGGGTAAATTTGTAATAATTCAAAATTGCTATCTGTGTGTCCTATAGTTCTACATATCCCTGTGTTTAAATAACAGATTTAAAATAAGCAACGATATGTATTATCACTTTAAGACAAAGAAATAGAACCTGCATTATTCAAATTTTACCATTCTATGAGATGGTTTGGAATTTTGATATGTTAATTTTATTTCATTTATTAGTACTTTTTCAAGTAGGCTCCACACCCAGCATGCAGCCCAATATGGGGCTTGAACTCACAACTCTTGAGACCAAGACCTGATCTGAGATCAAGGGTTGGATGCTTAACTGACTTCACCACTGAGATGCTCCAATAAGTGAATTTTAAAACAACAAAAAAGGGTAAGAAGCATGAGGTTTGTGCTTGATTAATGCAAATTTTAGTCAATATATAAAATATTTTACAAAATTTGATTAATATCTTTAAAATTGAAATTCTTTTTATTTTGACTTATTTAGAAATAAAGAATAAAATAATAAATAATAAAAGAAATTTATTCTTTTATTCTGACTTATTTAGAAATAAAGAATAAAATAATAAAACACAGTATTACATTGGGATACAATTAGGTAGATGCCTAAATTATACCTTTTGCATACTGTTTAGATTTATTAAAACTTATTTATTAGTTACAGGTCACTTTTAGAGAATTTCTGTAACTATTTCTATACCTGTTGCTTCATGCGAAGGGAAAATCTGAAATTAAAAATAAAAATATTCTTCCATTAATTATTAGAAAAGGTAAATTTAAAAAAAACCTCTGATTATGCTTTTTTGAACATGAATACACCAACATTAATTTTGATAGTCATTGGTAAACTTGAGGAAGTAAGGATTAAAAACAAAAACAGTGGGGAAAAGGTAATTTTTTCAACAAATTATGTTAAGTTAATTGAATACTCACAAAGGAAAGAAAAGGGAAAAAATTATTCCTCCTTTGTACATAAAAGTCCATTTCAGCTGTAATGAGAACATAAATAAATAAATAAAATAAAACAATACAGATTTCGGAAGATAATGTAGGAGAATGTGTTCATTACCTTGGGTCGGAAATCAGTTAGTTCAAAAGAAAAGATTGATTCATTTGACTGCTCATCTGATGATCTGTTCATCTAAAAATATCATTATGAACGGAAAGAGTGAGCTTAAAACTCTAAAAACTGATAAAATAAAGTGTTGGCAAGGATGGGATTCTCAAACACTTCTGGTAGGAGCGTAAACTGACAAAAGTTCTTTGAAACACCACCTGGCATTATCTAATAAAGATGAAAATAATATATCCTCTGCTGATATGGAGTTCTGGTTATAGCAGAATAAAGAGGTCAGCAAATCTTTTCCTCAAAAACGAGTATAAAACTGGGCAAAATAATTTAAAACAACAATTTTATGGCTCTGGAAGTTTACCAAAGGTAAACAACAAACGGAGAGATATTTATTCATGAAAAGCTGCTAAAACTTTGAGGGAAGAACAGTAGGCATCTACAAACACACTGCTGGAGGCAGTTTCAATCCCCTGCCACTTGGTCAGCCAGTTAATTTTATCAGGTAATGAAAAACAGCACCTTTGCTCCTGACTATTGATAGGTTTAAGACAAACATAGGTATTTTACGCAATATATTTGTCAGTGTTTTACTGTTATGTATTATTATATATAATATAGATGTAAAATACTAAAAGCACAAAGGAGAGAAAAGGATGGATTTATAGTAAAGCAAAGTCACTATATTTTACTGGAATTAAGTAGGCACTAACATGAAGTACACAGTAACAAGTTAAGATGCATATTGTAGCCACTAGAACAATCATTAAGAAAATAATTCATGAAATATAGTTAAAAAGTCAACTCAGGTGGTACAAATGGGAATGAAAGAGTAAGGCCATCCCAAAATCCTCTTCTTCATAAAAAACATGAGAACACTGGCAAAAAGTATCAAAATCAACTTTCTCAAAACTCTGGAGATTAACCAAAAGCTTGGAGGAGTTCAGGAGTGTTTATTCAAGAAAAACAGCTGAATCTCTGTAAGAACAGTGAGTTCTCTGGCATTTTTAACTTACCCTATTGCCATTCCCCTCTCCTTGGCTCTATGGAAGACTTAAAATTCAGCAGCCCACAACTGCAGTAAAATCTATCATTCCAGCAGTCACTGGAAAGGTTGCAGCCCTTTCAAAATCCTATTCCCAGAAAATTGTCATTATTGACTTGCCTGGTGGTTCCCTGGAAGATCCCACTCACAAGGCTTGTTTTTATTTGACCTTATTCAGAGCTTGCCCAATCAAAACAACCATTCTTCAAGGCCATCTGTTGAAAAAAAAAATCAGTGACAATCATTTAACATTGCAGTTGCCTGAGGTAGGAACAAGAGTTTGGGACAAATAAATAATTTTTAAAAAATTAAAAGAAAAGCTGGAGAATAAGTTGTCCACAGAAGGCTTTGAAAAACTCCAATAAACTACTAGTAATTTGGAAGTCTGTATGGGTATACAAAGCTATGTCCTGCTCAGAATTATGTGCATGCTCAGGAAAGACTGAGGAGACCCTATGCTTTTTTTGGGTTCACCCTGAGGCTATACCCAGCAGGAAGTGAAGACTAAGTCTGTGTTGTAAACTATCTGGGTGAGTCCTGCACCCTTCAGCAAAAGATAGAAGACTTACTCTCTTTCCAATTATTGGCTGATCAATAAGCTAACCATGCAGAGACTTTGGTGGCCACACAAGACAAAGAAGACAGAATTTACAGAATTAATTTGGGAGAATCACTAAACAAACAACAATGACAACAACTTCTGCACCAATAACAAAACAACAACAACAATGCCTGCTGGAAAGGAAGAGAATCTAATTTCCAGAGGTACCACATTATATTATTTTTAACTCTCCGGCTATTAAAAAAAAGTACAAGACATGCAATGAGACAAGAAAGCATGGTTTATACATAGGAAAAAATCAAGTGATAGAAACTGTCTTGGAAGAAGTTCACATGTTAGACTTACTAGACACTTTAAATTAACTTTTTGAAATATGTTCAAAGACCTAAAGAAAGAAACGTTTAAAGAACTAAAGGAAAGTATAGGAATAATATCTCACCAAATAGAGAAAAACAATGAAAAGTTAGACTTAAAAAAAAAAAAGAACCAAATAAAAATTCTGGAGTTGAAAAGTACAATACTGAAGTGAAAAATTCACTACTGAAGCTAAATTCAGATTTGAGTAAGCAGAAGAAAGAACCAGAGAACTTGAAGATAGGTTCATTGAGATGACTCTGAGAAATCAACAGAATGAAGAATAGAGAAAAATAAGCAGAACTCCAGCTATCTGTGAGACACTATTGAGCATATCAATATATGCTCGGTAAGAGTCCCAGAGAGACTTTTTGTTTTTCTTTTGTCCTGAGCCCACAACACATGCTGGGCCCTTAGCATGGATTTGGCATGTGCTGAGCACACAGCATGGGACTGGTGTGTGCCGAGTCCCTAGTGTGTAATGCCCACGAGCCAGTATGTGCTGAGCATGTAGCATGTGACCACATGGCCTGGCGTGAGCTGAGCCTCGCACAGCCAGCACAGGGTAGCGAGCACTACACACTCGGCATGTTCCCAGATGGGGATGCGCCGGACCGTCACTGGTTCCCAAGGGTGGCCTCGCAGGTCCAAACACCTCGGGGTGCATCAAGCATAAACTGATGGTCGCCAAGGGAATTTACACTTAGCCATGACCCAAGCAGCGGTGCTGGCATGCCAAGCCCAAACACATGGCAAGGGCAGGTCAACAGATGAGACCTTGGCATTTGGCAAGCTCATATTGGCACCTGCTGAACACCAGGAACATTCCGAGGATGGATCCTCACGTGCCAAGCACTTAGCATATTCAGGGGATGGGTCAGCCTGTCCCTCACAGTGCGATAGCAGCCCAGCCTCCATCCTGAGCCAGGGGCCAACAGGGCATAGCATCGGAGAGCAGGACCCTGGGCGGCCAACCTGAACCTCACCTCAGCTCCAGTCCAGGCCTCAGGCGGGGCTGCTAAACGGCTCTTTATTGAAGTTGGCAAGGGCAGCCCCCTTCTTGTGTCCCTTTGGTGGGGAGGGGAGGATGGGCCAGACCCCAAGGCCCTCCTGTGTTCAGCGGGTATGTGCTGGCATGCACCACGGGCGAGGGTATTGGGGAATTTCTGGATAACTATCTTTCTGTAAGAGAGAAAAGAAAAGGTCAGAAAGAATATTTGAAGAAATAACAGCTGAAAATTTCCCAATTTGATGAAATTTGATGAAAAACATAAACATACACATCTAAAAAGCTCAACATATGCCCGCTGCAGAGAAACACAAAAAGATCCACACCTAGCCACGTTAAAATCAAAATTCTGAAGGACAAAAGCAAGGAAAGACTCTTGGAAGCAGCAAGAGAGAAGTGACTAATCATGTTCAAGGGATCCTCTAAAAGATTAACACCTGATTTCTCATCAGAATCCATGGCGGCCCTAAATCACTGGGCTGACATATTCAAAGTGCTTAAGAGAAAAAAAAAAAAACTGTCAGTTTTTCTAATCCAGCAAGACCATCTTTCAAAAATAAGGAGAAATTAAGACATTGCCAGATAAACAAAACCTGAGCAAATTCATCTCTATATGATCTGCCCAATGAGAATCTGCCCTTGGGGCTGAAATGAAAGGATTCTACACAATAACTGGCATTCACATCAAAAAATAAAGGACATGGGTTATGGACATTGGGGAGGGTCTGTGCTATGGTGAGTGTTGTGAAGTGTGTAAGCCTGATGGTTCACAGAACTGTGCCCCTGGGGCAAATGATACATTATATGTTAATTAAAAATTAATTAAAAAAATAAAGGACATTGATAAAGGTAACTACATAGTTAAATACAAGAGTGTATGAAAGTAAACCAGACAAGGATCCCATCAAAAAAGAGAATTACAGACCAATATCCTTGATGAACATAGATGTGAAAATTCCCACCAAAATACTGGCCAATAGGATCCAACAGTACATTAAAAGGATTATTCACCACAACCAAGTGGGATTTATTCCAGGGCTGCAAAGTTGGTTCAACATCCGCAAATCAATCAATGTGATACAATACATTAATAAAAGAAAGAACAAGAACCATATGATACTCTCAATAGATGCTGAAAAAGCATTTGACAAAGTGCAGCATCCCTTCCTGATTAAAACTCTTCAAAGTGTAGGGATAGAGGGCACATACCTCAATATTATCAAAGCCATCTATGAAAAACCCACTGCAAATATCATTTTCAATGGAGAAAAACTGAAAGCTTTTCCGCTAAGGTCAGGAACACAGCAGGGATGTCCGTTATCACCACTGTTATTCAACATAGTACTAGAAGTCCTAGCCTCAGCAATCAGACAACAAAAAGAAATTAAAGGCATCCAAATTGGCAAAGAAGTCAAACTATCACTCTTTGCAGATGATATGATACTATATGTGGAAAGCCTAAAAGGCTCCACTCCAAAACTGCTAGAACTTGTACAGGAATTCAGTAAAGTGTCAGGATATAAAATCAATGCACAGAAATCAGTTGCATTTCTTTACACTAACAACAAGACAGAAGAAAGAGAAATTAAAGAGTCAATCCCATTTACAATTGCACCCAAAACCATAAGATACCTAGGAATAAACCTAACCAAAGAGGCATGAGTACTATAAAGTACTCATGAAAGAAATTGAGGAAGACACAAAGAAATGGAAAAATGTTCCATGCTCATGGATTGGAAGAACAAATATTGTGAAAATGTCTATGTGACCTAAAGCAATCTACATGTTTAATGCAATACCTATGAAAATACCTATGAAAATACCTATGAAAATCCATTTTTTTTCAAAGAAATGGAACAAATAATCCTAAAATTTATATGGAACCAGAAAAGACCTCAAATAGCCAGAGGAATGTTGAAAAGAAAGCCAAAGTTGGTGGCATCACAATTCCAGACTTCAAGCTCTATTACAAGGCTGTCATCATCAAGACAGTATGGTACTGGCACAAAAACAGACACATAGGTCAATGGAACAGAATAGAGAGCCCAAAAATAGACCCTCAACTCTATGGTCAACTAATCTTCGACAAAGCAGGAAGGAATGTCCAATGGAAAAAAGACAGTCTCTTCAACAAATGGTGCTGGGAAAATTGGACAACCACGTGCAGAAAAATGAAATTGGACTATTTCCTTACACCACACATGAAAATAGACTCGAAATGGATGAAGGACCTCAATGTGAGAAAGGAATCCATCAAAATCCTTGAGAACGCAGGCAGCAACCTCTTTGACCTCCACCGCAGCAACTTCTTCCTAGGAACATTGCTAAAGGCAACAGAAGCAAGGGTAAAAATGAACTATTGGGATTTCATCAAGATCAAAAGCTTTTGCACAGCAAAGGAAACAGTCAACAAAACCAAAAGACAACTGACAGAATGGGAGAAGATATTTGCAAAGGACATATCAGATAAAGGGCTAGTATCCAAAATCTATAAAGAACTTAACAAACTCAACACCCAACAAACAAATAATCCAATCAAGAAATGGGCAGAGGACATGAACAGACATTTCTGCAAAGAAGACATCCAGATGGCCAACAGACACATGAAAAAATGCTCCACATCACTCAGCATCAGGGAAATACAAATCAAAACCACAATGAGATACCACCTCACACCAGTCAGAATGGCTAAAATGAACATGGCAAGAAATGACAGATGCTGGCGACGATGCAGAGAGAGGGGAACCCTCCTACACTGTTGGTGGGAATGCAAGCTGGTGCAACCACTCTGGAAAACAGTGTGGAGGTTCCTCAAAAAACTGAAAATAGAGCTACCCTATGACCCAGTGATTGCACTACTGGGTATATATCCTAAAGATACAAACGTGGTGCTCCGAAGGGGCACGTGCACTCGAATGTTTATAGCAGCAATGTCCACAATAGCCAAACTATGGAAAGAACCTAGATGTCCATCAACAGATGAATGGATAAAGAAGAAGTGGTATATATATACAATGGAATACTATGCAGCCATCAAAAGAAATGAAATCTTGCCATTTACGATGACGTGGATGGAACTAGAGGGTATCATGCTTAGCGAAATAAGTCAATTGGAGAAAGACAACTATCATATGATCTCCCTGACATAAGGAAGTGGAGATGCAATGTGGGGGGGTTGGGGTGGGGAGTGGGAAAAGGAAAAATGAAAGAGGATGGGATCGGGAGGGAGACAAACCATAAAAGACTCAATCTAAAAAAACAGACCGAGGGTTGCTGAGGGAAGGGGGAACGGGAGAGGGTGGTGGGGATATGGGCATTGGGGAGGGTGTGTGCTATGATGAGTGTTGTGAAATGTGTAAACCTGGCGATTCACAGACCTGTACCCATGGGGATAAAAATACATTGTATGTTTATTAAAAAATTTAAAAATTAAAAAAAAAGAGTGTGTGAAAGTATTTTTTTATTGAAAACATTTTCTTTCATCTTATTTAAAAGATAATGACATAATGCAATAATTATAAATCTGTGTTGATGGGTATACAATGTATAAAGAGGTAATTTGGGGGCACCTGGGTAACTCAGTCTGCTAAGTGTCCAACTCTTGATTTTGTCTCAGGTCATGACCTGAGGGTCATGGAATTTGGTGCCATGTTGGACTCCACACTCAGCATGGAGTCTACTTGTCCCTTCCCCTCTGCTCCTCCCCCAACTTATGCTCTCTCTCACTCTCTCTCTCTCTCAAATAAATAAATAAATCTTTTTTTTTTTTTAAAGAACTAATTTGTAGGACAATAACAGCACATAGGAAGGGGGAGAGAATGGACGTGTCTAGAAACAAATTGTTTTGCACTATTGAACTTAAGTTCATATTAATCCAAAGTAGACTGTAATAAATTAAGATGTTAACTATGGTCCCAGGGCAACTACTAAGAAAATAAGAAAATAAAAAATGTATATTTAAGAAATGGTACAAGAATTACAGTAGTACACTGGAAAACAACTATTTAACACAGTATTGGGCAGTAATGGAGGAACAGAGGAACAAATAAGACATAAGACATATAGAAAGAGAAGAAAATTGGCATGTATACATTCTATCAGTAACCTTATAAACTGTAAACGGATTACATAATTTAGTGAAAGGCAAAGATCAGCAATACAGATTTTTTTTACTTTTACATCTCTATTTTTTAAATTTTATTTTTTCAGAGTTCCAAGATTCCTTGTTTATCCACCACACCCAGTGCTCCATGCAATACGTGCCTTCCTTAATACCCAACATCAGGCTCACCTAACCCTCCACTCTCCTCCCCTCCAAGACCCTCAGTTTCTTTCCCAGAGTCCACAGTCTGTCATGGTTCATCTCCCCCTCCGATTTCCCCCAATTCACTTTTCCTTTCAAAATAGATTTTTTTTTTCTTAAAACAAAAACATGATTCAGCTGTATGTTGTGCATAAGAGACACATTTTAGGTAAAAAGGCAGAGATAGGCTGAAAGTAAAAGAATGGAAAAGATATACCATGCAAACAATAACCAAAAGAGAGTTGGAGTATCTATGCCAGTATTGCACAAAATACTTTTAGACAAAAGTTCACTAGAGAGAGAAAGAAGGACATTTTGTAATGATAAGTGGGTTGATCCATCAAGATGATGAAACAATTAAAAAATATTGATACATGTGACCACAAAGACACAAAATAGATGAGGCAAAAACTAATAGAATTGGAAGGAGAAGTAGAGAATCAACAATAGTAGTTGGAGTCTTCACCCACATATAAAACTCCACAACAACATCGGAATTTATCTTATACTCAAGTGCACATGTAACATCCCCCAGGCTAGATAATACATTAGGCCAAAAAGCAAGTCTCAGTAAATGTTAAAAGACTGAAATCATTTAGAGGATGTTCCCTGAACACAATGGAATGGAATTAGAAATCAATGACAGAAGGAAATTTGGAAAAATCGTGAATACATGAGATTAAAACATACACTATGTCACCAATAAGCCAAAGAAGAAATCACAAGGGAAATTAGAGAACACTTTGCAATGAATAAACCAAAAACACAACAAACCAAAATTTATGGGGTGCAATGAAACCAGTACTCAGGGGGAAATGTTAGATATTAAAATCTTAACACTGGAAAAGAAAAAAGATCTCAAACCAATAACCTAAGCTTCCACCTTAATGAACTAGGAAAAAAGCAAGCTAAATTCAAAGCAAGCATAAAGGAGATAATAATAAGGATTAGAACATTAATTAACAGAAGTGCCTGGGTGGTTCAGTTGTTAAGCAGCTGCCTTCACTTCAGGTCATGATCCCTGGGATCCAGCCCCATATCAGGTTCCCTGCTCAATGGGGAGCCTGCTTCTCCCTCTCCCTGTGCTTCTCCCTCTCCTTCTGCTGCTCCCCCTGCTTGTGTTCTGTCACTCTCTCTCCAAATAAATAAATAAAATCTTTTAAAAAAGGAACATTAATTAATAGAGCAATAAGTGAGTAAATAAGTAGAGAAATAATACAGAAAATCAATAAAACCAAACTTGGTTCTTTAAAATGATCAATAAAATTAACAAATCTTTAGTTATATTCACCCAGAAATAAAGAACATTCAATTTCTAAAATCAAGAATGAAAGAGGGGGTGCCTGGGTGGCTCAGTCCTTACGTGTCTTCCTTTGGCTCAGGACATGATCCCAGGGTTCTGGGATTGAGCCTCACATTGGGTCCCTGCTTGGCGGGAAGCCTGCTTCTTCCTCTCCCACTCCCCTCTCTCACTGTGTCTCTCTCTGTCAAATAAATAAATAAAATCTTTTAAAAAAAAAAAAGAATGAAAGAGGAAATATCTCTACTGATCTTTAAAAAATAAAAATAACTGTAAGATATTAATATGAACAATAGTATACTAGTAAAGTGGGAAAATTCCAAGAAAGATACAAACTTCCAAAACTGATTGAAGAAAAAATAGAAAATCTGAATAAACCTGTAATTAGTACAGAGATTGAATTAGTAAATAAAAAAAATTTCTCACAACAAAGCTTCAGGTTTCACCACTAAATTCTGTTAAAATTTTCAAAAATAATTGGCACCAATCCTTCACAAACTCTTTCAGAATATGAAAGAGAGGAGAATAGTTCCCATCTTGTTCTATGAAGTCAAATAGCCTGATACTAAAATTAGATTAAGGGATCTCACACACACACACACACACACACACACACCCCACATTCCATTATTCCTTGCAATCATGGATACAAAATTTCTCAACAAAATACTAGCAAACCAAATCCCATAAAATAAAAAGGATTATACACCATAATAATGTGGGCTTCATTCCAGGAATACAAGGTTGGTTTAGTATAAAATCAATTAACAAGTAAACCATACTAAAAGAATAAAAGACAAAAACCCAGGATCTTTTAAAGAAATACAAATAATAAAACATGACAAAATTCATACCCTTTAATGATAAAAAATAATAAACAAGTACACAACAAACTGGAAATAGAAAATACATTTCTCACTTGATAAAAGACATCTATGAAAAAACCTTTCATTCTGAGACGAGGACAAAACAAAGATATTTGCTTTTGCTATTTCTATTCAACATCGTATTGGTGGTTCTAATTAGCACAATTAGAAAATATAATGAAGTAAAAGGCATTAACATTGGAAAGAAAGAAGCGAAACTATCTCTATTCACAGATGACATGATCATTTTAATAGAAAATCTAAAGAAATCCAAATACAGGCATACATACATACATAATACACAAATGTTGCAGAATAATAGATCAATATACAAAAATCAAGTGTATTTCTATACTGGCAATGAACAATCTGAAATAAAATTAAAATAATTCCATTTATAATAGTATCAGAAATAATAAAATAATTAAAAATAAACTTAACAAAAAAGTGAAACCACAGAGAGAGAGACAAACGTTAAGAGGCTCTTCATTTTAGGAAACAAACAGGATTGCTGCGGGGGGGGGGGTGGCTGGGTGATGGACATTGTACACAGAAAACTACAAAACCTGAAGAAATTAAAGAAAAATAAACAAATGGAAACACATTCTATGTTCATGGATTGAAAGATTTAATATTTAAGGTGGCAAAACTTCCTAAATTTGATCTACAACTGGCATTTTTGTAGAAATGGATGAGTTGACCCTAAAACTCATATAGAAGTTTGAAGACCCAGAATAGTCAAAAATTTTTGAAAAGAAAATACTAGAAAAAGTTGGAATACTTATACCTGATTGATTTTCAAACTAATTGTGTTACTACAATAATTGAGACAGTGTGGTATTGGTGTAAGAGCAGAAATCAACTCTTATTTTTATGGTTTATTTATTTTTATAAGGGTACTAAGGCAGTTCAATAGGAAAACCATAGGGTTTTTTTGTTGTTGTTGTTTTAGTTTTTGTTTTTTTTCTTTTCAGCATAACAGTATTCATCGTTTTTGCACCACACCCAGTGCTCCATGCAATACGTGCCCTCCTTAACACCCACCACCTGGCTCCCCCAACCTCCCACCGCCCCACCCCTTTAAAACCCTCGGGTTGTTTTTCAGAGTCCATAGTCTCTCATGGTTCACCTCCCCTTCCAATTTCCCTCAACTCCCTTCTTCTCTCCATTTCCCCATGTCCTCCATGTTATTTGTTAAGGAAAAGCATAGTTTTTGGGTTTGTTTTTGTTTTTTAACAAATGCTTGCAGGAAAATTCCATATCTCACACACACGCATGCATGTGTGTATGAGCTTAGACCTTTATCTCATACCATATACAGAAATTGACTCAAGACAGATTATACACATACATGAAAGCTAAAAGTAAAACTTTAAAAGGAAACACAGAAAAAAATCTTTGTTAACTTGGATTAGGCAAAGAATTTTTAGATATGATGACAAAATCACAATCTATAAATAAAAATTTGGGAAACTGGGCTTCATGAAAATTAAAAACTTTGCTTTTCAAAAACCACCATCAAGAAAATGAAAAGATAAGCTACAGACTGGGAAATATTATTTACATATTTGTCAGAAAAGCTATAAAAGAAGTTGAATACAGAAGATCCAGAATATATAACTAACACTTTCAATTCAAAAATATAATGATAAAACAACCCAATTTAAAAATGGGCAGAAGATCTAAACAGCACTTCCTCAAGCAAGATGGTTAATGAGTATACCAAATAATGTTCAACATCATTAGGAAAATGCAGATTAAAAACTCAATAAGATATCATTACACTCCTATTAGTATGACTAAAACACTTGATAATCTCAAGTGCTGATGAGTATAAAAAACTAAATATTTCACACATGTGACTGGAAATGCAAAATGGTAAAGCCACTCAGAAAATAGTCTGGCAGTATTTTATAAAGATAAATACACATTTAACACACGATCCTGCAATCCCATTCCTATGTATTTACTTAAGAGAGATGAAAAGATGTATTACATAAAAATCTGTATGCATTTTATAGCAATTTTATTTGTAACAGTCAAAAACTGTAAACAACCCACATGTTTCTACCAATGAATGGATTGAGTGGAATACTACTAAGAAATGAAAAGGAACTACTGATCCATGCAACACAATGGAATAATTTGCAAATGCATTTTGTTAAGTGAATGAAACCAGAACCAATAGGTTACATGTTACATTAATCCATAATATGACTCTCTGAAAGGCAAAATTATATGGATGAAGAACTAAGCAAAGGGTTTTGGGGGCTGGGCTTGAGGTAGAGTAAGGTTAGTTATAGTGGGGGCAGCAGAAGGGAACCATGATATAAGAATGGAATCATGACTCTACCATGTGTGAAAACCTGTAAAACTACACTACCAAGAGTGAATTTACTGTGTGTAAAATTAAAAGAAATCAATCATAATCTAAGAGAAACCCAAAGTGAAATAAAAATTTTAATAAACAAAGTTAACTATATTACAAATGAATAAAATAACCATGCTCAAGGGAACAGGAAATAAAAGAATCTAAGAAGAAAAGAAACTTTGCTATTTTGGAAAACAGCATTTTGTGCATATATTTTAAGGCTAAAGACAAAAAGAACTTTTATTATCCTGTTAAAATACAATGCTGTATTTTAGTTAATAAATTTGTTTCTCAGAAGGTCATGGGTTAGCAATTCTGAAACTACTTTATGTGCATATTAGGGGTGAACAAATAAGTACATATTTTTTTTATTTGTTTAATCTTTTTTTAAATTTTTATTTATTTTTTAAATTTCTTTTTAGTGTTCCAGAATTCATTGCATATGCACCACACCCAGTGTTCCCTGCAATACGTGCCCTCCATAATACCCACTACCAGGGTCACCCAACCTCCCACTCCTTGCCCCTCCAAAAGCCTCAGTTTGTTTCTCAAAGTCCACAGTCTCTCATGGCTTGTCTCCCCCTCCAATTTCCCCCCAACTCCCTTCTCCTCTCCATCTCCCCATGTCCTCCATATTATTCCTTATGCTCCACAAGTAAGCGAAACCATATGATAATTGACTCTCTCTGCTTGACTTATTTCACTCAGCATAATTTCTTCCAGTCCTGTCCATGTTGATACAGCAGTTGGGTATTCATCCTTCCTGATGGAGGCATAATACTCTGTAGTATATATGGACCATATCTTCGTTATCCATTCATCCGTTGAGGGGTATGTTGGTTCTTTCCACAGTTTGGTGACTGTGGCCATTGCTGCTATGAACACTGGAGTACAGACGGCCCTTCTTTTCACTACATCTGTACCTTTGCGGTAAATACCCAGTAGTGCAATTGCAGGGTCATAGGGAAGCTCTATTTTTAATTTCTTGAGGAATCTCCACACTGTTGTCCAAAGTGGCTGCACCAACTTGCATTCCCACCAACAGCATAAGAGGGTTCACCTTTCTCCACATCTTCTCCAACAGTTGTTGTTTACTGTCTTGTTAATTTTGGCCATTCTAACTGGTGTAAGGTGGTATCTCAGTGTGGTTTTGATTTGAATCTCCCTGATGGCTAGTGATGATGAACATTTTTTCATGTGTCTGATAGCCATTTGTATGTCTTCATTGGAGAAGTGTCTGTTCATGTCTTCTGCCCATTTTTTGACATGATTATCTGTTTTGTGTGTGTTGAGATTGAGGAGTTCTTTATAGATCTTGGATATCAACCCTTTGTCTGTACTGCCATTTGCAAATACCTTCTCCCATTCTGGGGGTTGCTTCTTTGTTTTGTTGACTATTTCCTTTGCTGTGCAGAAGCTTTTGATCTTGATGAAGTCCCAAAAATTCATTTTCACTTTTGTTTCCTTTGCCTTTGGAGACATATCCTGAAAGAAGTTGCTGTGGCCAATGTCAAAGAGGTTACTGCCTATGTTCTCTTCTAGGATTCTGATGGATTCCTGCCTTATGAGAGCCAGGTCTCTCACTGTTGGAGGGATATGTTACAAATAAGATAAGAGGAAGACTAAGATAAACTCTGGGGTGTTAAATAAGAGTCAGAAGTATGAGTATGAACTCAGGGTTTTTAAACAAATATACATGTGTATGTATTTGCAAGGGTAAGGGTAAATATATATACATGTATTTCCAAAATCTGGCCACTGAGAGGACACGCAAGTAATGACACCCAGAGACAATGAGCACACCTAGTACCTGATTTTGCTTTCTAAATACCAATCTCCGATGAAAAAGAAACCAGAGCGTCTGTGAAAAGACATTGATTCAAGAGTTGGAGTGGGGAAAACACAAGATGGGCATGGAGCATTTTGTGATGCCCAAAAACAAGAAAGTGCTCAAAAAGGATGGTGGCCAGTTGAAAGGACACAGGACCCAATCTGAAAGAGTTCCCAGTGGTCAAACCTGGAAAAATGAATAAGAAAATAAATAATGATACTACTGAACTATAAGCCATAGATTAAAATAAATATCCATGAGCCCACACTGTTATGATAACAAATAAATGAGGGAGATTTTTGTAATGGAAGAATTATGAATAATAAATATATAGGGAACAGAGAGAGTACAAAATTGCCACCTGAAGGATACCATAAACATCATTGCAGGCAAGACTCCAATGGAAGCTAAAATTAGTGGTGAAAAGTTTTAGGAGAAACAAGAGATTTGCCTAGTCTCAAAATATCTTCTCTAAGATACCTATTAATTATAGTGGGCAAAATAGTTCTAGTGGAGAAATCCATCATGCACTATCTCAACCAAATGATCAATAATAATAAGACCAATAATGATCCTCAATAAGAAGACATATTGACATCATGTAATCCCTTATATGATCCACTGAGAAAGGCACATCACTTCAGTGAAATACTAGAAAACCCAAATTAAAATTAAGCAAAATTTTATAAAATAATTGACCAGTGCTCTTCAGGAGTGTCAAAGTCAGGAAAGAGAAGTAAAGATGAAGAACATTTAGAGCTTAGAAGATACTAAGGAGATATGATCACTCACTGTAGGGTGGGATCCTAGAATGGATCTTAGAACAGAAAAAAAGGGGTGCCTGGGTGGTTCAATTGGGTTAAGCAACTGCCTTCAGCTCAAGTCATGATCCCGGAGTCCTGGGATCGAGTCCTGCATCAGGCTCCCAGCTCCTTGGGGAGTCTGCTTCTCCCTCTGACCTTCTCCCCTCTCATGTTCTCTCTCCCTCTCTCTCAAATAAATAGATAAAATCTTTAAAGAAAAAGAACAGAAAAAAGGACATTAGTGGGGAAAGCAGGGAAAAACAAATGAAGTCTGTAATTCAGTAAGTAGTCTTGTATTAGTGCTAATATCATACTTTTGGCAACTATACTATTGCGTATAAGATAATAACATTTGGAAAAGCTGTGTATAGGTGATATGTGAATTCTCTGTACCATTTTGTAATTTTTTGTAAATCCAAAATTATTTCAAAACAGAAAGTTTTTTTAAAAGAAAATGTTGAGAGGGACGCCTGGGTGGCTCAGTTGGTTAAGCTGCTGCCTTCGGCTCAGGTCATGATCCCAGCATCCTGGAATCGAGTCCCACATCGGGCTCCTTGCTCAGCAGGGAGCCTGCTTCTCCCTCTGCCTCTGCCTGCCACTCTGCCTGCCTGTGCTCGTTCGCTCTCTCTCCCTCTCTCTCTCTCTGACAAATAAATAAATAAAATCTTAAAAAAAAAAAAAAAAGAAAATGTTGAGGGAGCCTGGGTGGCTCAGTGGGTTAAAGCCTCTGCCTTCGGCTCAGGTCAGGATCCCAGGGTCCTGGGATCGAGTTCCGCATCGGGCTCTCTGCTCAGCGGCGAGCCTGCTTCCCTCTCTCTCTCTGCCTGCCTCTCTGCCTACTTGTGATCTCTGTCAAATAAATAAATAAAATCTTTAAAAAAAAAAAAAAGGAAATGTTGATATAATTTTAAAATGAAAAAATACATGAATTCTGATAAGCATCTGAAATAATGCACAATATCATTAGTCATAGTCAGAATGTAATTTAAAATTATAATGAAATACCATTATAAATCCACTAAGACAGCTAAAATCCAAAATACTGACAGTAGACAGAGAAAGAAAGCTGATGGGTGGTTGCCAAGGAATCACACTGGCTCTACCTTCAATACATCTTCTACATTCAAGTATTGGCAAGAAACCACAGAGAATGGAATCCTTACACCTTGTTGGTGAGAATGTAAAATGATACAGCAACTCTTGGAAACAGCGTGACAGTTTCCTGGAAAGTTAAGCATATACTTAATATATAACTCAGCAATTCCACTCCTAGGTATTTACCCAAGAAAAATAAAAATATGTCCACACAATATCTTATACATGAATGCCACATCATTCTGGAAAGAATCCAAATGTCTGTTAACTGGAAACAAATTGTGGTGTATCCATACAATGGAGAACAGTATGCAGCAATTAAAAGAAAGAAACTGCTGATACATGCTACGACACAGATGAACTTCAACAAACCACACACAAGCGCACACATTATGTAACTTATATAAAATGTCTGCAAAAAGCCAATCTATAGAGACAGAAAGCGGAGGAATGGTTGCCAGGGAATCACACTGGCTCTACCTTTGACATATCTTCTATATTCTACCATTTCTTGCCTCCTCCACTTCCACCTCCCTGGTCCAAGTGCCCATTATCTTCCATGTGAATTTCCACAATCACCTCCTGACGGATATTCTGCTTCCACACTTACCCCCCTATCAGCTACTTTCAGCACAGCTAACACCTAGATCTGATTGTCTTATTACCCTCAGAATTCTCCAGTTGTTTCCCATTTCACTCAGGAAAAAGCTGAAGTCCTCAGACAGCCCTGTAACTTCTCTCCTCCCTTCCAAATCCCCCATTACTCCTGCTGCACCACTGGTCCTGGCCTCCTTGCTCTTCCTCAATCATGCACCATCCCACACTCAGACTTTTGCTCCAGCGCTTTCCCCCACCTGGAAGGCTCTTCCTGGCCTTTCTGCTTCTTCGGGTCTTTGCTCAAATTCCCTCTTCTCAATGAGGCCTTATCTTGACATCTTTAATATTGTAATCTGCTTCCTCCATCCCAGAACTCTGGATCTACATAGGCTGCCCTCTTCTTTGTTCCCTAACACTAACCACCTTCCAACATGCTAGATAATTTACTCATTGTATGTATTTCAATTTACCATTACTGTTTATTATTTTAACTCCCCTCATGAGAATGTAAGGTCCACAAGGACAGACCTCTTACTCTACTTTGTTAATGGATATGTCCCAAACATCTAGAACAGTGCTTGGCACTTGGTAAGGCACCAAATAAATATTTGTTGGAATGAATGAATGGTGCAGTTATATTCCATTTCTGGTTTTATTTACATTGACATTCATGTAAGATGGTTGAGATCCTTTGAGCAGAGGACTAGGACCCTAGATTTATAGCTACAAAATAACTGCATTCACTCAGGGCCACTGCTAACTCCTGAAGTGTCTTTGTGTGAGTTAGAAAGGATGTCCCTTCCTCTTGTGAAATGCAGCCTTGCACCAGGGTGATGGCTTGGTAATTGAAGTGTGGCCTGGATTTTGTTTTACTCATACCCTCAGCCAGGTGACATTGTGTAGTACAGTTCTGACCAATTATAGATGAGTCTGTATCCACACAGACTTGTAGAATCGACACGTACCACTAGCTCTCTGCTCCCTCTACCCTATGCCCCAGGACACACACAGCCTCCTCACCACAGCTGTGCTTAGGTCATCCTGTAAAAACTAGCCACTCCCTGATGAGTGGCTCCTGTGGGCTCGCCCTCATGCTCTTCCAAGCCTTCCCACTCAGAACTTCCTGGGCACCATGGCACATCCTTTGCCACAGATTTAATTCTTTCTCACTGCTCACTATTTTGCTTTCTAAATCCTTGCCTGGGACCTCATTTGCTCAAAATCACTGTAATGGCCCACCATTCCTCTCCCAGCCTAAAATTATCTTCCCCAAACCAGTCTAAAGTCAGTATTAAATCCTTCCTCATCAATAAGTCCCATCCCCTACCCCTTGACCCCATAGTCCTCAAGCTGTGCTCCAGAAACCTCGGAGCTGTTGCTCAGTGCTGTATGGAATTGGACATTGGCAAAAGAAATAACTGGGTCTAGGACACAAGGTCTCTCAGCCCTGCTTTAACAAATGCATCTCTACTCACAGTATTTATTGCTTTCAAGCATGACTTTTGCCTAGAAAAAAAGTTTTATGTTTAAACCGCATTAGAATGTGGATCTTCTATGCCTTCCAGGTGGACACTGTCATTTTAACTTGGAAAAAACTGTAAGTCCCAGTCATAGTCCAGTTAAAAGCATTTTAATAGAGCACCTGTAGAATGTATGGCTTTGAGTGGTAGAACTACTTGGTGAGCCCTTCAAGATTAAAAGACATGCACACTTGGTAAGTTACTCTAGAATTACAAACCAGATTAAAGTTAAGGCAAACCTATCACAGAAAATGACTGATTTTTAAATGCCTTGATCTGCAGCAATTCTTTCTGAAAGTAATTATATAGCAGAGCCAGAATTTACTCATAATCTAAGGATTCACTCCCTAGTTTGTCTGTTCTGGAAGTCTCCATCTTGATATGTTTGATGGAGCACACCTATACTTACATGGGACCCAAAATGTAAATAATACAGGTGACTCATGGTGAGTCATATTCTTACTTGTCTGCTTACATTTGGCATCGGGACATTGGGCAGATGCTCCATGAGGGCAGGACGGGCAGTTTGCCAGACCCTGAGGAGGAGGTGGGTGTGAGAAGCAGAGAATGGGAGTTGCAGAAGCCTCTAAAAATATCCTCTGAGTCAACAATCAAAAACAAACAACCCGACTTTAAAAAGGGCAAAGGACTTGAATAGACATTTCTCAAAAGGAGATACACAAATGAACAACAAGCATATGAAAAGATGCTCAACATCGTTCATCATTAGGGAAATGTAAAGTAAAACCACAATGAGATAATGCATCTCACCCATTAGGATGGCTACTATTAAAAAAATTGTAAGAGTTGGCAAGGATGTGGAGAAATGGGAACCCTTGTGCTCTGCTGGTGGGGACATGAGATAATGCAACCACTAATGGAAAACTATCCTCAGAAAATTACAAATACAATTATCATATGATCCAGCAATTCTACTTCTGGGTATAAACCCAAAAGAATTGAAATCAGGAACTTGATGACACCTGTATTCTTAACAGCATGATTCACCATAGCCAAACACATATCCACGGATGGATGAATGGATCAACGAAATGTGGTGTATCCATACAATGGAATATTACTCAGTCACAAAATGGAAGGAACTTCAGACACACGCTACAACATCGATGAACCTTGAGGACATTATGCGTAGAGAAATAAGCCATTACTAAAGATAAATACTATATGACCCCACTTAGATACCTGGAGTAGTCAAATTTGTAGGAACAGGAAGAATGGTGGTTGCCAGGGGTTGATGGTAGGGGGTCAGAATAGTGACTTAGTATTTAATGGAAATGGAGTCTCTGTTTGGAAAGGCAAAAATGCTCTGATGGTGAAGAGTGGTGGGTGGTTGCACCACATCACGGATTACACAGTGCTACTGAGCTGTATACTTAAAATTGGTTAAGATGGCAAATTTTATGTTATGTGTATTTTACTAGACTCCAAATATTGGGGAAGGGGCAGTAGGAATGACCCCATGAACTTAAAAGAGAGGGCAGCTGTGGCCTGGGAGAAAAGATAAGTGAGCGTACCTCATTTTGGACCCAAGTTTCAAAGAGGAGCAGATCTTTGCAAAATCTGGTCTACAGTGTCATCAGATGCAAAGAAACTCAAGGCCAGCAAGAACATTGATTGGTCTGACCTTCCTGGAAGCCAGTATGGAAATATAGATGAAAGACCTTGTATGTGAGCATGCCCTCTGATCAGCAATTCCACTTCTAGGCATTTTCTCTTAAGAAATAATCATAGATGCCTCTAGTTTTATTTTTGTTTTTCAACATTTCCTTAGCAATTCGGGGTCTCTTTTGATTCCATACAAATTTTAGGATTATTTGCTCCAGCTCTTTGAAAAATACCAGTGGAATTTTGATCGGAATGGCATTAAAAGTATAGATTGCTCTAGGAAGTATAGACATTTTAACAATGTTAATTCTTCCGATCCAAGAGCATGGAATGGTCTTCCATCTTTTTGTGTCTTCTTCAATTTCTTTCATGAGTGTTCTGTAGTTCCTCGAGTACAGATCCTTTACCTCTTTGGTTAGGTTTATTCCCAGGTATCTTATGGTTCTTGGTGCTATAGTAAATGGAATTGATTCTCTAATGTCCCTTTCTGTATTTTCATTGTTAGTGTATAAAAAAGCCACTGATTTCTGGACATTGACTTTGTATCCTGCCACGTTACTGAATTGCTGTATGAGTTCTAGTAGTTTGGGGGTGGAGTCTTTCGGGTTTTCCATATAAAGAATCATGTCATCTGTGAAGAGAGAGAGTTTGACTTCTTCCTTGCCAATTTGGATACCTTTTATTTCTCTTTGTTGTCTGATTGCTGTTGCTAGGACTTCTAATACTATGTTGAACAAGAGTGGTGAGAGTGGGCATCCTTGTCGTGTTCCTGATCTCAACGGGAAGGCTGCGAGCTTTTTCCCATTGAGGATGATATTTGCTGTGGGTCTTTCATAGATAGATTTTATGAAGTTCAGGAATGTTCCCTCTATCCCTATACTTTGAAGCGTTTTAATCAGGAACGGATGCTGGATTTTGTCAAATGCTTTTTCTGCATCAATTGAGAGGACCATGTGGTTCTTCTCTCTTCTCTTATTGATTTGTTCTATCACATTGATTGATTTGCGAATGTTGAACCATCCTTGTAACCCAGGGATGAATCCCACCTGGTCATGGTGGATAATCTTTTTAATGTGCTGTTGGATCCTGTTTGCTAGGATCTTGTTGAGAATCTTAGCATCCATATTCATCAGTGATATTGGTCTGAAATTCTCCTTTTTGGTAGGGTCTTTGCCTGGTTTGGGGATCAGGGTAATGCTGGCGGCATCACGTTACCTGATTTCAAGCTTTAAACAAAGCTGTGATCACCAAGACAGCATGGTACTGGCATAAAAACAGACACATAGACCAGTGGAACAGAGTAGAGAGCCCAGATATGGGACCTCAACTCTATGGTCAAATAATCTTTGACAAAACAGGAAAAAATATCCAGTGGAAAAAAGACAGTCTCTACAATAAATGGTGCTGGGAAAACTGGACAGCTATATGTAGAAGAATGAAACTCGACCATTCTCTTACACCATACACAAAGATAAACTCGAAATGGATAAAAGACCTCAACGTGAGACAGGAATCCATCAGAATCCTAGAGGAAAACATAGGCAGTAACCTCTTCTATATCAGCCACAGCAACTTCTTTCAAGATATGTCTCCAAAGGCAAAGGAAACAAAAGCGAAAATGAACTTTTGGGACTACATCAAGATCAAAAGCTTCTGCACAGCAAAGGAAACAGTCAACAAAACAAAGAGGCAACCCACGGAATGGGAGAAGATATTTGCAAATGACGTTACAGACAAAAGGTTGATATCCAGGATCTATAAAGAACTCCTCAAACTCAACACACATAAAACAGATAATCATGTCAAAAAATGGGCAGAAGACATGAACAGACACTTCTCCAATGAAGACATACAAATGGCTATCAGACACATGAAAAAATGTTCATCATCACTAGCTATTAGGGAGATTCAAATTAAAACCACATTGAGATACCACCTTACGGGGCACCTGGGTGGCTCAGTGGGTTAAGCCTCTGCCTTCGGCTCAGGTCATGATCTCAGGGTCCTGGGATCGAGCCCCACATCGGGCTCTCTGCTCAGCGGGGAGCCTGCTTCTCCCTCTCTCTCTACCTGCTGCTCTGCCTACTTGTGATTCTATCTCTCTCTCTGTCAAATAAATAAAATAAAATCTTTGAAAAAAAAAAGATACTAAAAAAAAAAAGAGAGATACCACCTTACACCAGTTAGAATGGCCAAAATTAGCAAGACAGGAAACAACATGTGTTGGAGAGGTTGTGGAGAAAGGGGAACCCTCTTACACTGTTGGTGGGAATGCAAGTTGGTGCAGTCACTTTGGAGAACAGTGTGGAGATTCCTCAAGAAATTAAAAATAGAGCTTCCCTATGACCCTGCAATTGCACTACTGGGTATTTACCCCAAAGATACAGATGTAGTGAAAAAGAACGGCCATCTGTACCCCAATGTTTATAGCAGCAATGGCCACGGTCGCCAAACTGTGGAAAGAACCAAGATGCCCTTCAACAGATGAATGGATAAGGAAGATGTGGTCCATATACACTATGGAATATTATGCCTCCATCAGAAAGGACGAATACCCAACTTTTGTAGCAACATGGATGGGACTGGAAGAGATTATGCTGAGTGAAATAAGTCAAGCAGAGAGAGTCAATTGTCATATGGTTTCACTTATTTGTGGAGCATAACAAATAACATGGAGGACATGGGGAGATGGAGAGGAGAAGGGAGTTGAGGGAAATTGGAAGGGGAGGTGAACCATGAGAGACTATGGACTCTGAAAAACAACCTGAGGGTTTTGAAGGGGTGGGGGGGTGGGAGGTTGGAGGAACCAGGTGGTGGGTATTAGGGAGGGCACGGATTGCATGGAGCTCTGGGTATGGTGAAAAAACAATGAATACTGTTACGCTGAAAAACAATAAAAAAATTTTTAAAAAAAGAAATAATCATAGATGTTCACAAGACGTACCTACAAGGATGAACATTTGCTCTGTATCACCTTAAGTATAGAACAGTGAGGAATGGTAAAACAGATGAAGGTATTTGTCTGTCGCCAGACTACTAATAAAAGCAGAATTGTCAAAGAATATGCAGTGGCATGAGAAACATTCTCAATCAATCACTAAATGTTTTTAAAAATTACAGAATGGTAAGTCCACTATGCATATATTTTTCCAAAAATTTTTCACACATCTATTTAAGAGGAAGAGAGTTACAGTACCAGTGATTTTGTCTTCATCTCTTTATATCCCCAATTTCCCATACCATACATGCAGTGTTTGGGTGATTAGACCTAAAAATACTACATAAATACTTTCAAGTTAAATGTGAGTGCCCTCAGTTCCTAATTGGAGAATATTGGGCCCAGGCTAGGTTGAAATTTTCCCTTGTCGGATTCAAAAAGGGGTACAAAAAAATGCTATTTATTTATTGTCTTAAGTCAGGTTTTACCATCAAAAACCAGATTGTAAGAGAGGATTTAAAATGTTTAAGAGAATAAATTTTGCAATCACTTCAAAAGCACGTATTTGCATGCAAGCCATTGGGATGCTAATTTCCAATCATTCCCATCTTGTTCATTAAAACCAGTCACCCAAGGTTCTCTCCAATCAATAATTGAAGGTAGGGGTGGGGGAAGGAGAGGTGGAGGAAGGATGGGAAGGGCCTCCAGAGCCTGGAGTTAGAGCTACATTTCCTTTAACATCCATTCTGTATTTCAATTCAGATGCTCATTTCCCTTATTTAATCATCCTGGAATGTCCACAAGGCACCTTTGATCCCCGAAGTTCATCGGAGTGAGTTAGTTCCCTGCTTGGACTTTCAGTGGAACTTCTTATTTTGTATCTGTCTCAATATTAGTGGAGAGTGGGTTTGGGAGCCACATTCTGGAACCCCTTACAGACAACAACTGAAATATTAGCCCTGTAATCCTTGCCAGGGGGAGAAAGCCCAGCTTTGCACAGTCCAGAAAAAGCCTACCCGTGAAGTTGACTTGGCCCAAAGATGCTCTCGAGAGCCCTGTGAAATCTCAGTTACATTCACTTCAGAACCCCATGGGATTGTATGCAAGGTTAGCAATGTGTGAAACCTTCAGTGCAGGGGAAAGAGAAAAGGGTGAGCCCTGTTGACCAAACAGGGAAGGCTGACTGGGAGCTTCTCACAGGAGAGTGTGTTCAGTTTACCCATCCTCAGCAGGTGCAGGGGGAGCCACAGTAGGTTCAGACTGGCTGCACCTGCCTGGGCAGCTTTGCTCCTCAAGCATCCCCAGACTTCCCATGGGTCCTGGCTGAGGAGTGGAGAGGATCTTCAAAATTCAATTCCACCCACCCCTGCATTCAAGTCCCTCCTGTTCTCATTGCCTGGGACACATCTTTCTCCTGTGTCTGCCTGAGAAATGTTGATGCCAGCCTGAAATCCAGCTCAAAATTCACCTCGGACCAAGAGGTAAATAGAGTATAAACCTACAAACCAAGAAGATCCAAGTTCAAGTTCTGGCTGTATTACCTACCGACTGTGTGGTCTTGGGCACATTACCTTGTAAAGATACGTGTCTCTACCGGCTCAAATAGGAGTCCTAAAATCTACTCCTCAGAGCTCCTTGGGAAAATAGTTGGGCTGCTGCCTTCAGGCTTCCCCCAAACCATGAGAACCTCAGAGACATTCCATTCACATACATTCCCTTCACTACTGGAGTAGTGGTGGGCCAGAAGTCTGTCACACCTGTCTGTGGGTTTAGAGTGGGGATTCTCAATATGATGATGCTTTAGGGAGGCTTTTTTTTAAAAATCCTGTTGCCTTTTCTCCTCCTCTCCACCACCCCCCAAGCAGAGACTCTGCTTCTGAGGGAGTAGCATAGCATAGAGGAGGACAAGACCTTGTTGATAGCACCCTCCTTGACCCAAGGGATTGGGATTGCAAGGTACGTCAGGGCTGGTTCAGAGACACAGATATGAACCACCCCACCTTCTAGGGACAGGAGTCCACAGAAAGTGGGAGGAGGATTGAAGGAGCTTTGGACAGCAAGAAAAGTAGCTGGGGTGACACATGACCCACCCCAATCAAAGGACTGAAGGCCATATGTGTCAATACAATGGGCAGATGTATGCTGCCAGTTCTGGATGTTAGCAACTATAGGAGTGTATTCCCATGCAGTCAGTTGACAGTAGAGCCAGGACACTCTCCAGGTAATGCCCTACCAACCATTATATTTGCATGAACAGACCACTCTTGGCAGACCAGTCAACTCAGCCCCTTTGAGTTCAGGGACCTTTGGGGTCCTGAAAGGTCAGCCTAGCCTTCTCAAGCAGGAAGGCAGCAGCAGAGGCCTCCAAATGCACCACCTCCAGGTTCAGCCCTGGCTCTGTTTACCTCAGCCCCCAGATTCCTGCCTCCTGCAGAAATCCTAGCAAAGAATGTTCTCACACACTTGTACTTGGGCTCTAGGGAAAGTGGGGGTGGGGGTGGGTTGGTGGTCATCATTTAACTCACCCAGCCACACCCAGAAGGAAAACCACAGAATCTGGCTCACACATTCCTCTTTTGTCAGACTTTGGCACAACATGCCAGCCACCTACTCCCAAGAAACTGATAAGGATCCTTTAAATGCGGAAGAGGAGGCAGGCCCCATGGGACACTCCAAGGAGAAGCCAGAGAGGTTGTCATGGGCTATCCCTAGGAACTGGTAGTGTGAGCCACACAAAACCCTTTTCCTGCCTCCCTCCCTCCCGTCTTTCTTCTGGGCTCAGGCTCCCCATCACCTGCTCACCTGGGTGAGGCCAACTGCTCCGGCCACCCCCTTGCCCTTCCCACTCCTGGGAGACAGCTGCTGCCACAGCTCCACCTTCCCTCCCACTCCCTCCTCTCTCAGGGCTGGCAGGAGTGATTTATCTGGCCTGTCTGTGGAGAGATTTATTTGGCCCGCTCTGGATTTGGAGACTTCTGGCTCCAAGTGGATGTTCTCCCATTTAGACTCACTCTGTGAGCGTGTGTTCCTCTCCCTTCCACTTCTGGGCCCGTTCCAGACACAAGCATCGCCTTTATCTGCCTCCCAATGACATCACCTCCCCATATTCTGAGGGCTTTTCTCCTATTGTTAAGACTGTCAGTGAGCTCTGTCCCAGCTCTCATAATGCCACAGTTGGGCAGCGTCCTTGAGGTCTTGAAAATATAACAGAGAAATGTCTTATAGTGAGAAATCAGTATAAGGAAAAATAGGAAAAGTAGCCTCACAGAATTAGGGAAAGCCCTAGTTGGTTTAATTTTCACTGACCCAGTTTCATTGCTCAAAGCGCAGCACATAGATTAAGGGACAGTGACCTCACACACACAAAAAGCTCCCCACTGTTCTGCAAATGTCTTCTCTCTTTTACCGCCAACCCATGGATATTTAACTACACATGACTGGATGACAAAGAGAACTTCCCACCCTAGGAAGTAGCAGTTGAATTCGTCAGTGACTTAAGACAAGTGATTTTCATAGGTACAATGGGGAAAACAATCACTCTCCCTCATTTTTATACAAGAATTTAATGGGAGGGGGGACAAGGGAACTCTGGGGTGGTACGTGGGACCAATCACACCTGCACATAACTTCCAGGAAACTACTGTCTACACTTAATCCCCCGAGTGAGCAGGAGGAGGATGGGAATCACCTCTTTCTTAGTGGAACTCAGTTTCCATGACAGTGCATGTTGGTGAAACTGTGGAAAGGAAGTCTGAATGATTATAAGAGTTTTGGTTTGACTGATAAAGCTACAAATTTTACTATGTAGGAAGTAAGTGGTGACAGCTTCACCAATATCTCAAGGAGGAGGTCAATGCCCTTGATGATCAAGGGCCCACAAAAACACTGACTCAGGAAAGATTACAGGAACTAATCATATCATCTACAGAAAACCAAGGTGAGGATGGGAGGTCCAGAAAGTCAGGCTCTTGAGAGGCTTCCAGAAGCACTACAAGTAGTGAAATACTTGAGCAATAAACTTTTTAATACGAGAACCTCTGTGGAACCAAAATTGTTCTGAATCTCCAAATCTTTTGTAAAGTCTGCTACCCAAGCGAAAGAGTTAATGGAGTTTTTTCCCTACCTGAGAGAAGAGAGTTTGGGAAAATTAACAAAAAGCCTGAATTCCCCATCTAGGTCAAGGTTACGAGAGCATGGGGTGGTGAGATTTGGAGCCAGAGGTGACTGTGGGTTGGTGAGCCTTCCAAAACTTACATAATTCTTGAAGACAGCATTAGACTTCCCATAACTGGTAGCATAATAAGGCAATCGCACTTAATTCTTAAGGGTCAGGGTTGCCCAACTAACATCTGGGTTACATATGCAATGTGAATTGAATTTGCATTGCATTTATGTTGATGCTTCTGATCTTTATACAGGGATAGAAGAGAAAAACATGGCTGTTGAAGTGTTCAGAACACTGATGTTTATTAGTCTACTGGCACAGCATATGTACCTGTGGTGTACAAGGTTCCCTCTATGGTGATGGCCTAGCCTCTGCTCTTCCCAATCCTTGCAGACTGATGCATGGCCCTATATTCATGGCTTGTGTACAATCTGTACAAATGGGACTAAATACAAGAATTCAACAGCACCCAATCTGGCCTAGTTCCCATTCAACCAAACGAGCCCAGGACATGTGCTTGGATGTAGATATCATGGTAATGGCACATTTCATGAAAATTTCTAAATCTTACTCTCCATTTGCTGTACTTATCTCATCTAGTTCCATACAAGTTTGCTGATGGGTACTGCTCTGCATTCCAGTTTGAATACTACAACCCTAAGACATACACAGAAATGTAAAATTCCTGCTTTCATACAAATAAAACAAAATTCCTGCTTTTTAAAAAAAGATCTTATTTATTGAGTTATCTTATATATAGAGAGAAAAGCAGGGGTAGCGAGAGGGCCAAGCAGACTCCGTGGCAGAAGCTGGCACGGGGCTTGATCGATCATGACATGAGTGGAAAAGAAGAGTCAGGTTCTCAACTGACTGGGCCACCCAGGTGCCCCAAATGCCTGCTTTTTGTAAATAAATAAATAAATAAATAAACAAAACCTTACAAACTTTCCATTAAACTAATACACATGTTCATGTTCATTATAAGACAAGGCAATCATAAAATTTGCTTACAGTACAAAGAAGACTAAATCCAAAATGGACTAATAAATAATACAAATTACGAGTTTTTAAAACAGAAAAATTTAGGGAAACAAGATTAGGAAAGAATGAATGAAAACTAGGCTGTGGGATAAAGAAGAGAGGTTTGTGAAGAGGAAAAATCTTAAGGGGGATTTTGAGGGCTGTTTAAGATCAGGATAGTTGTAGAGAAGTCCAGAAGCATTTGAACAAAGGCGTAGAGGTCAGAACTTTCCATGTGAGTTTAAGGAACAGTAACCAGATCTGGTGGGTGGGAAAGGGGAGTTGGTGCAGAAATGTAATGGAAAAGCAAGCACAAAGGACAGGTAGGGTTAGAATGTAGAAGACACTAAATACCAGAAATAGAGAGCTTAAGCTTTCTCCTGTACATTTTTAGACAGCAGAACCAAAACCAGCATTTTATGATGACTCGTTTGGTCCATAAATTATTCAATAAACACTGCAGGTACAAGGGACTGCGCGAGATACTGAGTGACATGCAGGACGTGCTGGGGTCAGGCAGATGAGATCCGAGGCTGCAGCCCAAGGTTAAGATATGACTCTAGAGCCTGAACTAGGGCAGTCATGAATAAGGAAGAAATGGGATAAATGCAAAATGTAATTCAAGGAAAAAAAAAAAAAAAGGAAGGTGTGTCTTTAATTACTACTTGCAATTATAAATGTGGAGTACCTTCCTCCCCATCCCCTGCCCCCATCTGGCAATATTCCATCATTCTTCAAGACTCAGTTCAAATGTCACCCCCTCTGAAAAGCCTTCCCCAAGAAGGGTTCTTTACTTTCTCCTCTGTGTTCACAGCACACCTCTTCCCAAGTTCAAACTTCTCACTAACCAAGTGAATGAATGAAAAATAGAAAGAGGATTCACGGGGGGCTCTGAAGGTTTCAAGGAAAGGTAATTTGGCAAATGGTAACATTTCTGTGCAAGGTTCCTATCAGAACCCACCCCCTAGGAATTTTGCTGACAGAATGGCATCCTGGACCCATGTTGCCAAAACACTAAATGTTAAGTTCATATCAAATAATAAATAAACATATATGCACACTTGACCTCTATCAATGTAAAAATCATTATAATGTACTCCATTTATTCTTACACTAATGCATTTCATCAGTGGAGAAATATTAGGGGAAAATCTTTGCTAGTTCAGTAGCTAAATAGTTCCTCTATTATCATCCTCTGAAGGTGAGTAGTGGGGTATCATCAAATTTCAATGTCACATGATTATTTGTTTTTTGAGTGTTGAGTTTGGGGAGTTCTTTATAGATCTTGGATATCACCCTTTGTCATAGTGTCATTTGTGAATATCTTCTCCCATTCCATGGGTTGCCTCTTTGTTTTGTTGACTATTTCCTTTGCTGTGCAGAAGCCTTTTATCTTGATGAAGTCCCAAAAGTTCGTTTTCACTTTTGTTTCCTTTGCCTTTGGAGACATGTTTTGTTTTGTTTTTTTAAGATTCTATTATTTATTTATTTATTCATTGGACAGAGAGAAAGAGAGATCACAAGGAGGCTGAGCAGCAGGCAGAGAGAGAGGGGGAAGCAGGCTCCCCACTGAGCAGAGAGCCCGATTCAGGGATCGATCCCAGGACCCTGAGATCACAACCTGAGCCGAAGGCAGAGGCTTAACCCCTTGAGCCACCCAGGAGCCCCTGGAGACATGTCTTGAAATAAATTGCTGTGGCCAATGTCAAAGAAGTTACTGTTTATGTTCTCCTCCAGCATTTTGATTGAGTCATGCCTCACATTGAGGTCTTTTATCCATTTCGAGTGTATCTTTGTGTAAGTAGTAAAGCTTAAAACCAGGCAATGTGATGCCCCCAGCTTTGTTTTTCTTTTTCAACATTTCCTTTTCTTTTTCAACATTTCGTTAGCAATTTGGGGCCTTTTCTGGTTCCATACAAATTTCAGGATTGTTTGTTCCAGCACTTTGCAAAATGCCGGTGGAATTTTGATCAGGATAACATTGAAAGTATAGCTTGCTCTGGGCAATAAACAATGTTTCTTCTTCCAATCCATGAGCATGGAATGATTTTCCATCTTCTTGTGTTTTCCAAAAAATGGGCAGAAGACATGAACAGACACTTCTCCAATGAAGACATGCAAATGGCTAACAGACACATGAAAAAATGTTCATCATCACTAGCCATCAGGGAGATTCAAATTAAAACCACATTGAGATACCACCTTATACCAGTTAGAATGGCCAAAATTAACAAGATAGTAAACAACAACTGTTGGAGAGGATGTAGAGAAAGGGGAACCCTCTTACACTATTGGTGGGAATGCAAGTTGGTGCAGCCTTTTTGGAAAACAGTGTGGAGATTCCTTAAGAAATTAAAAATAGAGCTTCCCTATGACCCTGCAATTGCACTACTGGGTATTTACCCCAAAGATGCAGATGTAGTGAAAAGAAGGGCCATCTGTACCCCAATGTTCATAGCAACAATGTCCACAATCACCAAACTGTGGAAAGAGCCAAGATGCCCTTCAACAGACAAATGGATAAAGAAGATATGGTCCATATAAACAATGGAATATTATGCCTCCATCAGAAAGGATGAATACCAACTTTTGTAACAACATGGATGGGACTGGAGGAGATTATGCTGAGTGAAATAAGTCAAGCAGAGAGAGTCAATTATCATATGGTTTCACTTACTTGTGGGGCATAAGGAAAGTACAGAGGACATTGGGAGAAGGAGAGGTGAAGTGAGTTGGGGGAAATTGGAGGGGGAGACAAGTCATGAGAGACTGTGGACTCTGAGAAACAAACTGAGGGTTTTGGAGGGGTACAGTGTGGGGGGATGGGTGAGCTTGGTGGTGGGTATTAAGGAGAGCACGTATTGCATGGAGCACTGGGTGTGGTGCATAAACAATGAATCTTGAACACTGAAAAAATTAAATTAAATTTTAAAAAATTACAATGTCACTCTCATGGAGTATATTCACTCATGGACATTGTCCGGGTCATAACATTATAGATATGAAGAGTGAGAAGAGAACTAGAAGTATAAAATGTTACAAGAACACAGTGAATGGAGTGAATTTTCTTATAGAATTTATTTTTCTATTTATTTAATGAGAAAAAAAATATGTACAGGAAATAAACATGACTTATATAAAGAAATTAACTGTTCTACATATATGAATATATATAACCCTAATTCTCAAAAATGTTTATATACATACATATATGTATGTATAAACACATATAAGTTTATAGATATAAATGAACTCTCATTAATAAATCTTAAGATAATTCATTGGATTTTTAAAATTAAACATTGAACTATAACAAATCACATTTAAATATTGAAGACTTATGTTAACACAGAAGGAAATCTTTTCCTATAAAAAGTAGCAGTTGTCCCAACACTGGTGGGGGGGTGGAGGAGAGATCCCCTGCAAGGGAGGGGGAAGGGGTTGTCTCCCTGAGGTTGGAGTGGATTCTAAAGTGCAAGGAGAAGGCAGAGTGGGAGCTGACCTTAGAAATCAGAAAAGGAAATCACCCAGGTTCACCCAACCAAAGGGCACAAAGCTGGAATGGATGCTGGGGAACACAGAATGGGCCCCTGAAATGAGTAGGGATAAGTCTGGGACAAGCTCTGGAGCTCGTTGATAAGCACATGACATGGCATGTTGTAATATGGTGTGATATGGTATTGTGTGATGTGGCATAGTTTGGGATGGCATGACGTGGTATAATGTGGTACAGTCTGGCTTTGTGTAATGGGATATAGTGTGGTGTGGTATGGTGAGGCATGGTACAGTGTAGTCAAGAATGGCATGGCAGTGTGTGGGACAATCTGGTGTGTCATGGTGTGGTGTGGTGTGGTCTGGGTGGCATGGCATGGAATGACAAGTTGAATCAATATGCAGGAGGCCCAGATATAGGATGGACTGCAGAAGTGTCCTGTAGGCAGCTAGAGAGAGATGCAGGAAGAGAGCCCAAGGGAAAAGACCTGGACACATGATATGCGTCTTCCTCTAGAGAGGACAAGTAATGCAATAGTAACAGGAGGGCCATCTGCTGAGCACCTGGGGGCAAGGATGCAGCCATGTGCTTTACATACATTATCTTGCCAATCCTCACAATGACCCTGTACGATAGCACTTAAGAAAGTGAGACTCAGAGAGGTAATTTCCCCAAGGTCACACAACTAATAAATGATGGAGGCATATGTGAACCCAGTTTTACCTGAGTTCCCTCAGTGTTTTCCAGGGGGATTCCTATCTAAGCCTTTTGCGGAGGTTTCCAGAAGATGCGATACATGCATCCAGGGAAAAATAAAGGAATGATTCCAATGACTGCAAAACACCTGTACCAGTTAGTAATAATATGTGGCAGTAGGTGACAGAAACTCTAAAATGGTGTCTTAAATAAGGTAGGGATTTATAAAACCATGGGTGGCCTATGCCTGGGAGGACACTTCACACTGTGCTCCAGGAGAAGCCATTAGAGACACGAGCAGCCCTTGGGGCTTCTTTTTCTCCCTTGTGATGAGAAATCAGAGAAGGACAGGCCAGGACTGGTATGGCAGTCCCCCAAATCATGAAGAACCCAGGTTCTGCCTAGATTTTCATTCTATCATCTTCATGCTCATGCTTGCATGATGGGTGCTGGGACTCCAGCCATCACATCCATGTTTTAGATAGGAAGAAGCAGGAATGGCAAAAAGCAAAAGGAACAGACTGTCTGAATCAGCTCCCTTTACACTGTTTTTCTGAAACCTTGGAAACACACCTGGTCTCCTCCATTTATACCTCATTGGTCATAACCATATTCCATCCTCATTCTTACCTAAAATCAGAGGACAGGAAGGGCATATTACTAAACCCAAACTAAATTGGGGTTCTGTAGTAGTGAGCAGGAGGGAAGGGCACAGAGATCAACAGAGAAAGCTCTGTCACCTTA
Source organism: Martes martes (assembly GCF_963455335.1). Taxonomy (NCBI): domain Eukaryota; kingdom Metazoa; phylum Chordata; class Mammalia; order Carnivora; family Mustelidae; genus Martes; species Martes martes. Next base: position 127,298,574 of record NC_137893.1, read on the forward strand.
TCTCAGTGACCCAACTGTGCCTGGAAACTCAACGGCCAAGTGCCAACCCAAGTGCCATCAGCCCCAGGCACAAAAAACTCAGCCTCTGACCAGAGAATTTCATACTAAATCCAAGAAATATTTGTAGAGAATATGGATTTCATTGGAGAATGGAGACAATGGACTTTCAACCATGCATGTCCTGATGAAGGGACTGAGTAGAGGGAAGGGTTAGAACCACCGTCATGTCCTATCACTAGGTCAGGACCATGACTCAACTTTGAGGAATTTGGGCCTTCATGTCCATGGATGTGTCCAGTTTACTGGATTAGGTTCTAAAAGGAATAAGCCTTGATAAGGCTGTATTCTTCAAGGGGCATTGCTTATCTGCTCTATGTAGCCCTGACTCCAGAATCCTGGCAGAAATTTTTCCTTGGGTACAGGCCAACCAGATATCCATCCTTAACAATATCTGGAAATATCCTGTTATGGGTTGAATCATATCCCCAAAATTCAGATGTTGAAATCCTGACCCTCAGTACTTCATATGGGACTGTGTTTGGAGACAGGTTCTTTAAAAGAGGTAATTAAGTTAAAATGAAGTCATTAGGGTGGGTCTTAATCCAACATGACTAGTATCCTTATAAGAGGAAGAAATGAGGTCACAGACACATGCAGAGGGAAGACTGTGTGAGGAGCAGGGAGAGGTCAGCCATCCCCAAGCCAAGGAGAGAGACCACAGAAGAAACTAGCCCTGCCGACACCCTGGTCACAGACTTCCAGCCTCCAGGACTGAGAGGAAATGGCTGTTGGCTGTTCTATCTGCCTGGTCTGTGGTATTCTTTACAGCAGCCCTAGGAAACTAATAAGAGTTCTTTCACAAAAGAAATCACTAAGAATGATTGAACTTAACATGAAAGAATGAGAAAACCATGCCATTGACTGAAGAGTTAACTTAAGCATAATGTTCACATATCAAGCTACAATTTACACACCAGTGAAGTCATTACTAACTTTTAATCCCTCTCACTGGGAAATCGGACCTGCCTAGGGTAAATGCCTCTGCCTTAGTTTGGCTGGAATACATCGATCCTCTCCTTCTGCCTGGTCTTTCTTTGATTCTGGATTTTTAATACCAGTCGCAGAGAGCCTTTTATCTCATCGTCTGCTATTCTTCAAAGCCCCGTTTTTAAGTGCAGTTTCCATCAACTCTATTTCTAGACTCTGGTGAAAGCAAGACCTATACGATGCTAAAATGCACAATGCTTTCCCTTCCTCCCAGGCACGGGCTCCTTGGTGTTCTGGCAGCAGCTGAATGTGATCTGGGAAAGGGCTTCTCTGTTCATGCTCTTTGCTTTGTCCTGTGTTTGGGGGGCAGGGGGTAATGGATACAGGACCCTGAGATTATGCTGGAAAGAAAGAAACTTCCTATTTGGATACTGTTACCAATAAAACAACTTCCCATCATTCCTCAGACTTCCTTGACTCAAGTGATACTTCTTATTTGACAATATCACACCACACCTCCTATCCACTTCTCAACTTGGGTCTTTAACTATTTTATACCCACGATGTGTAGCTCTGGGAGCTTTGCCAACTCTTCCTCTCTGGTGGTTTTTTAATCAAAGCAGAGGAGAATTCTATGAAAGCAGGCCAGACGGGCATGGCACAGTTCCGGGATCCTCAGGGCCCCACAGCCTCCCTGCTCAGGACATCCACTGGCAGCCGGGATCCACCCCCCCACCCCCATCCACCACAAAGCTTAGACCTCTTGTTTGTCATTTAGGGGGAGACGTTGGTTAAATAAAAAAATTAATGTAAATAAAAAGAATACATTAGACAGAGAGCAAATACATTATGAAATAATGGAAAGCGGGATGAAATGAACAATTACGGATAAAAGAAAGTTTTGGGGTGCCTGGGTGGTGCAATTAATTGACCCACTCTTGGTTCAGCTCAGGTCATGATCTAACAATCTGGCATGGGGCCCCACCTGGGGATTGGTGCCCAGTGCGGAGTCTCCTTGAGATTCTCTCCCTCTCCCTCTCCCTCTGCTCCCACCCCATGTTCTCTCTCCCTCTCTCTCTAAAACAAATAAATAAATCTTTAAAGAAAGCTAAAAAGTTTTAAAAGTAAATAATAAATGTTATAGGCTAAAGAGTCTCATTAAAGGAGTGAAACAGGATTATTTAGTTCTTTTAGATTCGAGGTTGCTAGCAGCATCCACTGAAAGAGGGTGAAGTGACAGATATAAGAGGGAGCCCTGGCAACAAGGGGCCTGGGTCCAGAAGAGCAGCTGGGAGGGGAGCGGGGAAGCTGCAGGCCTGTGTCCCTCAGGGACAAAGCCTGAGGCCCAGGACTACTTGCTTGGGATAAAAAGAAGCCACCAACCATGCCTCTGCCTTGTACACTGAGAAGTCTGAGGACCCCCCTTAACTATTCCAGATGATTTCCCTGCGGCCCAGCTAGCACGTAAATCCAACACCCAATTGGCAGGCAGATTAATTCCTCCTCAAACAGACATGCCACCTGCCAGAACGGGGTGAGTGCTCAGAGGAGCTAACCAAGGAGAATATAAAATCTGCTAATGAGGCCATTTCTAAACACACAAACTATCTTGGAGAGAGGGAAAGGACTGTAATTCAATGAACAAATAAGACTTCAGGAAGAAGGACATGTAAAAATGGCACTAGGCAGGATTCTAGTCCCAGCTCGTCCCTAACCAGCGGTGGGACTCTGGGCAAGTCAGTTATTTACTACGTGTCACAGTGTCCTCAGAAGTAAACGAGGAGAATAAACCACAGGAGCTCCATGGTCGCTCTCAGCTGCTACCGCGCTGGGCCAGATCTGCTCATTTTCCTCTCACCGGGCTGGCTACCTTTGCCTGCCCCACCAGAGCACAAGGCAGCTCTGCTTCCTGCCCGTGGGCCAGAGTCCCACCCAGAACGGGGAGCCCAGGGCCTGTCCTGTCTGCCCAGGAGTGTAGGTTCCCCACCAGCAGCCAGCGCCAAGGAGCAAGGCCAGAAACCCAAAGCAGGCCAGGCTCCCAAGGAACCATCTAGGCCTGGGCTACAAAGGCGAAGCAGAGTTGAACTTGCCTGGGATTCAGGAAGGAGACTGCGGGGACCTTCCACGGGGGACGGGATGAGCCCACAGATGGAAACTATAGGCAAAGCTGAGTTCCAGGACCAGGTAAGGGACAAGAATGCTTCAGCTGTTTCTCTGAAGACAGGAAGGGGATGTCCGGGGCCCCTGCTGAAAGTTCTAAACCCACCCTTGTGGCAGGGGCTCCAAACTCCGACTTAGGTGTACCTGGGTGTGGTTGTCACTGAGATGCGCTTCCCAGGTCCCCCTCTGAGGGACGACTTGCTACTGAGCTGTGGGCAGTGTGTCAGCCCACTTGTCAGCTCTTTGGGGTCTATTCTGAGACTGAACCAGGCAGGGGTTTAAGGCCTGGCTGTCTCAGTCCCACACAGGACAACTTGGGAGGGCGCATGTCATACTTTGGCGTCTCCCTCTGCCCCAAGCTTCCTCCCCAAACCCCATCCTGAGCCTGCTTCCACAGAACCCACTCTGTAACCCTGAAGAGTTCCAATATGACCCATGGTCTCCAGCTTTCCGGCTAGGGGCTCCTCTAATGACAGGTCCTAGTCATAGCTGTGCTTCAGCCCGTTCACATCCCTTCCCAACTCAGTGATGGAGGTGGGTAGCTTGAAAATGGCCATGGTGGGAATATTTACACTATGGAAATCAGCAAAGCACTGCCAACCAGGGCTTTTTTTTATTTTTATTTTTTTTCCTGGAGAGGTGATTGTTAAACATTTATCAGCACACCACTACTTTTGGATAATAATAGCACCAGACTATTCATAGAGACCTACTTTGCTCAATGGCATATCTTGCAGAGAGCAGAAGTAAAGGAAGAGAAAGGAAAGTTAGAGAAAATACAGAGTCAAGTTGCATAGGAATTATTTTAAGAGCAGACATTCTGAAGAGGGTTCTTGGGTGCCCTGCTTTTACAGGGCATGAAGCTGAGCTGGCAGAAGCAGCATATAGAGACCCCAAACATGGCACTTTCTATCACCTAGAAAAAAGTCTGTTCAGGTCATTGGCATCATGGGTGCTACTAGGCGAGATCATCTCTCTAATTCAGGGTTTGAAGACTTTAGCACATGCCTCAAAGGCAGCGTGTGGGATCATTTCCTTAGCAGTGTGCAAGGCAGCTGCCACCATACTAAAGATCCTTTCTGCTGTCTTGGCAAGTCACTATCCGCCCTCCATATCCTGCTGGTAAGGTGAACACATTATTTCCTTTCCTCCCTTTCTAATCTCTAGCAATTTAGAGACTCATTGTGCACGTACCTCCACACACTCCCAGTGTGTCTCCAACTTGGCATCTCATTTTTGAAATATTGCTGACCTATAATCTAGGATAAGTGCTATGGAAAGTACTGAACACAATTTCTAGAAGGAAAGTGAACTCTTTTTAGTGAGGGATACACATTTATTTGACAAACACACATCCAGTGCCCAATGCAAGGCATTTTGCTGTCATATTCAATGAGTGTAATGAGAGTTACCCTCTGAAGGGGTCTGACTGGTTGGGTCCACGTACATGGAGAACAATGAAACTCTGGGCACTGGCAAAGGGGCTGAATATATTTGCTGTCCTTTAGGTGCAGAGAGAAATTTTCCATCAAGCTAGTATATTCACCTCTAAGGGAATTATTCATAGGGAAGTGATTCACTCATTTTCTGATGGTGTTCAGGTATTGCTCATAGTGGAAACATCATAGACACTTGTTAAATGAATAAATAAACCAATCTTGACTTCCAGATAAACCAGAGATGATTAATTCTGCCTTAGGATATGTAAAATAAGTAAAGACTTAATAGCCAAAGGGAGACCATATGTATGAGCATAGAGCATGCACATTGACTGAGAGATGTGTATATGTATATGTTAAGAAAAACGGGCAGCTTGCCAGGAAATCAAATCAAAAATGGATTTTCCTATTAGTTCAGGTGGTCCACTGAAAGGTGACAAGGTAGGAGTGGGTTTACTATCTCCAATAATGTTTCCTTGAAAAACGCAAGGAAAAACGACCTAAACCTCCTTGAAAGTGGAAAGATGCAAGTTTTCAATTAAGGTCTCCCACAATTACATATTAAAATCTTTCACAGAAACCTAAACATCAGGGTCCTTATTTTTAGAACCTCAAATATACAAGAATGAACTCTTTAATCATTGAGTGAGTGATAGGCTGTAGAAAATCAAAGGGAAGTCCTAGTAGGGGAAAGCTGAATGAAGAAGATGTTGTCCTTATGAACAAGATGCCCAAAGGTAGCCATGTTTTCCTTCAGGGACTCTAACTTCTTCAGAAGAGTGTCCTCTTCCCTTTAGGGGAGAAAGACAAGAAGCAAAGAAACCTTGTGCTTTGGGAATTCTGCCAACGGGCCTAGCAGAGAGGTGACCCTGACCTCTCAGTCCTGCATGTTCTCACATCCAGGTGGATCTTGCCCCACTTGGGTCTTGCCAAGTGGAGAAATCTGTTCTACCCAACAGGACCATAGCAATTCTGGTGTTTAAAGCTTAATCCCAAAAAACCCTTGTCCTAGCCAAGTTCTTGAACTCAGGAGGGAAAGCAAAGGAGAACCATATATTAAGGGAAAATGTTCTACTGTCCCACTGAGAAGGAAGACTGGTCAATTTGAAAATAAAGTATAAAGAGGGGTGCCTGGGTGGCTCAGTTTGTTGAGAAGCCGACTCCTGGTTTCTGCTCGGGTCATGATCTCTTGGTCATGGGATCCAGCCCCTCCAACCACTCCCCACTGTCTATCTCTACACTCTGCTCAGAGTTAGCCTCAGATTCTCTCTCCCACTCACTCACTGTCTCTGTCTCTCTATCTCTCTCCCAAATAAATAAATAAATAAAATCTTTTAAAAAAGGAAAAGAAAGTATAAGAGCAAGTAATACAGAAGCCCAGCCTGGGAAAGAGCATGGTGAATCTCACAGAATAAGAAAACCACCCAGCTCCTTACTGAGTCAGGCCAACGTCCTCCTGCTTTCCCTCCGTTCTCTCCAGCCTCATGGAATACAGCACTATAGATGGCTCAAAGTACGAAGTTTATACGTATTTCATTTCCCAAAGAAAAAGCTTAAAAACCAGACTATTCTGGTGGGCTGAAAACAGACAAGGAAGGAAAGTAAGAAGAAAGATAGGGGTGGCTGGTTCTCTCGCTCTGTGCAGCCACCGGAATGAAATGTTGGGTGGAGTTGGGACACATTAAAATACAGAAGAAGGGATCTTCAAAACTATCTGCAAGGAGGACTTTGTAAACTGTGAGGTTGTCTGGACATTCATCAGCAAGCATAATCATCCTTCTTATCTGGTTTTATGGCTATACCTGGGCCAGCAGAATCCCCAACCCACCTCCACACCCCAAAATCCCCAGCCGAGATCTTCTTTTGTCATTTCACACTTTACCCTACCAGAGTGGAGGAAGGAAAGTGGCAGGGTAGGACCAGGAGAAAATGCTATCGTGGACAGGGATTTAGACCCAAAAAGAGTCAAGGGAATGCACAGACCTAGAACTAGAAAGATATGAAATATTCAAATAACCAAAATAGCCATCAATCAGGGTTCAGCTTAAAAATTGTTAAAAATCCATATGATGAAATGTGATGTGACCTTTATGCTTGACATTGAGGCTTAATGTCACCGTGTACTATGTGTTAGCAAGTAGCAGGGCAGTATGGCCCCATTTTTGTAAAACAAGCATATAAATATAAATAGAATTTAGAATGTTGAGGTAATAGTAGCTTAACTTTGATTACCCCCATATTATAATAAGTAATTCATTTATGTATATAGTATACTGGAGACCTTGTACTGAGAAAAAAGAAATTGTTTCAGTAAATCAAGTACTTCAACTGCACAGAGAAAAACCATAGCCCTGAGAGTAGTTAACCCAGGAGTTTCCAGAGTCCTCCAGAGTGGAAGCCCAACCCTATTGGTCTCTGAGAAACCCCATTGGCAGGAACCAAGGTGGTGGGGGGCGGGGAAGGCAGGGGGCACGGTGTGCAGCAGCCTGGTGGTTGGAGGGAGGGGGCAGCCTGGTGGTTGGAGGGAAGGGAGGTACAGCACACACAAGCTCTACCTGTAAGTAGTTTCCTTCATACTGCCACTTTAATGCCAAGCTTCTAAGGTTGATTCTTATTCTACAAATTAAGAAAAAAAGGACTAACAGAATAAAAATACTTAGGTAAAATAATAAATACTAGGTAGGAAGTTTAGAGAAGATATTTCAAAGGTTAGAGAAAAAAAACCTGTGAAATACTAAAAATTTTTAATGGAATTATTATTTTTGAAAAATTGAGTTTGCTGAGTGAAATAAGTCAAGCAGAGAAAGTCAATTACCATATGGTTTCACTTACTTGTGGAGCATAAGGAATAACACGGAGGACATTGGGAGAAGGAGAGAAGTGAGTTGGGGAAATCGGATGGGGAGACAAACCGTGAGAGACTGTGGACTCTGAGAAACAAACTGTGGGTTTTGGAGGGGAAGAGGTGAGGGGTTGCGTGAGCCTGGTGGTGGTATTAAGGAGGGCACATATCGCATGGAGCACTGGGTGTGGTGCATAAACAATAAATCTTGGAACACTGAAGAAAGAAAAAAAATTAAAAAAAGAAAAATTGAGTTTGGAATAATGAGGTAAAATAGAGGGAAAACTAGAAGTCAGTGAGTTTTAATTGTTAGAAACACAAAAGTAAACACTGAAAATGAAAAATCATTGAGATAGTATGTTTGTAATATAAAAGTAGATAGTATTGAGGATAAAGCACAATAATAAAAATATAAAAGCTATAAAAGTAAAAAAGATTTCTGGAAAATGTTTTTACAAGAAAATAAAAGCAAAAAGCTTGAAAATTAAGAGATGGTAAAAGGGGGAGAAGGAAAATTTAGGAGGAATTATTTAAGCATAAATTGAGATAATAAAACAAGCTGCTACTTAGCAAGGTTACAAGCTAACTGGAATAAGTAGAAATCTTCAAGTGTTCCCTTGGTCATTTCTATTATGATTTCCTCTTTTATAGTATACAAATACATGAGTTTATCTCTTGTCATATATTTGTTTATAATGTATATTTTTAAATGAATTGCATTATAGTCAGAGAATATGATTGTGTTATTAACAGTCAAATTTTATAAATGTTCAGAATGTGCTAAAAAATAATGTATAGTTTAAATAAACCATTTTTAAATTGTGTGGCTGAAATCCTTTATGTCTTTATTTTTTATCAAGTTAATCTTTCTTTTTCCTTATACATTTTCCTTGTAATTCCATTAGTTTTTGCTTTATATGTTGACATGTATTGTTAAGAACATACAAATTTATGATCATTATCTCTTGCAGAATTGTTCTTTTCTTTTTATGAATGTTCCCTTTTATCTTTTTTATATATTCATTTATAATGAATCTCTGTTCTAAAATTAGTCTACCAGTTTAATTTTTCCAATTTAATTTTTCAGTTTAATTTTTTAGTATTCTATGTCATTTCTGAAATATGCCTCTTGTTAATAGCACACAGTTGAATTTAATTTTTAAAAATCAAATTTGAAAGTCTATGTCTTTTAAAAGACTTACAACTTTTTACATTTATTGTAATTACTGATTCCATTGAACATTTATCTACCATCTTATTCCATGTTTTTTCCTTTGCTTCCTCTTTTCTCCTTTTCTAACTTCCCTTAAATTTTGTTAATGTTTACTTTATTCCTTCTTATTTCTTTGCTACTTTAGATATGTTGTATTCTGTTCTTTTAGTTGCATTTTTCAATTTTTAACAATCATAATCAACCATAAATAAGATATTCAAATATTCAGTGTCTTTAGTCTTCTTTCAAGCATGATAAAAAAATGCTTCAACTACCCACTGAAAATATTCTTTCATGTGATTATTGTCTAGAATTTGAGTTGCACTGCTTTTTAAAACATACACACAAAAATTAAATTTTCCTCTCATTAGTTTGCTTTGGTGAAATATATTTTATTAATAATTTATGTTCACCATTGCTTCTTAGATCCTGTCCTTCCCTTTTGCTTCACATTTCCTCTGTTAAAATACATCTTTATTGGCTATTACAGTGATAATCTGTAGATAATCTTTGTCTAAAAACTTATTTACTTTGCCCTCATGCACAAATAATAGGTTAGCTAGGTATAGAATTCTAGGTTGTCTATTTTCCATTAACCCTTTAAAAGTATTACTCCAGTGTCTCCTATCATCCACTGTGGTTAAGTAGATGTCTTATGTCGTTCTAGCTACTGTTTTTATAGGCTTAATGTTTATTTTTTCTAATAGCCTTTAGTATTTTATCCTTATTTTTGATATTCAGTGTTTCACTACAGTGCATTTAGGTGTACAATTACGTTTGATTCAGTATATACCTTTAATCTGAAAACCAATGGCTTTCTTCAATTTTGAAAAATTACCATCAGTGTATCTTCAAATTTTGATGTTCACCATTGAGCCAATTCTTGCCTTCTTCTAAAACTCCTATTATATAATTACTAAAGCCCCTTGATTTTCCTTCTATGACTCTTAACTTCTTTTCCATACTTTATGTTTCTTTTTCTCTTTATACTGCATTCTAGTGATATTTCCAGTTAAGCAATTTTCTCTTCAACTGAGTGGTACAAAGCTTCTTTCATTTATTGTATTTTTAAATCTCCTCTGTCGGGTGCTTGGGTGGCTCAGTGGGTTAAGCCTCTGCTTTCAGCTCAGGTCGTGATCTCACGGTCCCGGGATCGAGCCTCACATCAGGCTCTCTGCTCAGCGGAGAGCCTGCTTTCCCCTCTTTCTTTGCCTGCTGCTCTTCCTACTTGTGATCTCTCTCTCTCTCTGTCGAATCAATAAATAAAATAAAAAAATAATTTAAAAATTACAAAAAAAATCTTATCTGTTATTATTTTAATCTAGGATTTCTAGTTGGTTTCTTTTCTATTTCTGTCTGATTTTCATTGTTTATTCATCTTTTATATAAGTTTTTTTTCCTTGATTCTCTTTGAGTATCCAAAGGTATAATGGCTCAGCCCAATAGCAGCTATTTTTAGTCAGGTAGCAGTCCTGTGTGGGTATATGGGTTGGCAAGCTGACTTTCCTCCAAAGAATCATTGAAGGACCCAGGTCGGCCTTTTCTACATGTGCTTCTGAGGTTAAAATGGATGTCTCTATCCCAGTCAATTTGTACATGGAAAAAATTTTAGGAGAGGGCTTCTGGGAAGTTTTTGTGGGCCAGATATGCAAACAGTACACCTCATTTCTGCTCACATTTCTTTGGATGATATGGTCACAATTAACTGCAAGGAAGGCTAAGAAATGCACTCTAGTTATCTGCTTAATAAGAACAAGAAGTGGAACCCAGAAGAAATAGAAAATTTGAAGACAGACTATCAGCAATGAAATTGAATCACTAATTTAAAAACTCCCAGAAAATGAAATTTCAAGACCAGAGGGCTTCACAGGTAAATTCTACTAAACATTTAAAGAAGAATTAATACATACTATCCAAAAAAAGAAAAGAAAAAAAAAAAGAAGAGGAAGAAAAGCCCAAATTCATTCTACAAGGCTGGCATTACTCTGACACCAAAAACCAGATAAGGATACTACAAAGAAAGAGAACTACAGGCCAATATCTCTGGTGAACATAGATGTAAAAATTCTCCACAAAATATTAGCAAACCAAATCCAACAATGCATTTTAAAAATAATTCACCACACTCAGGTGGTATTTATTCCTGGGATGCAAGGGTGGTTCAATATTTACAAATCAATCAACATGATAAATCACATCAATAACAGAAAGGATAAAAACCATATGATCATCTCAATAGACACAGAAAAGCATTTGACAAAGTACATCCATTCCTGATAAAAACTCTCAAAAAAGTAGGTTTAGAGTAACATGCCTCAACACAACAAAGGCCATAATATGAAAACTCCACAGCTAACATCATACTCAATGGGGAAAAACTGAAAGCTTTTCTCCTAAGATCAGGAACAAGATGAGGATGTCCACTCATACCACTTTTATTCTGCATAGTACTGGAAGGCCTCACCACAGGAATCAGACAACAAAATAAAATTAAAGGCATCCAGATTGGTAAGAAAGAAGTAAATTTACAGTTGGTATGACACTGTATAGAGAAAACCATAAAGACTCCACCAAAAACTACTAGAACTGATAAGTGAACTCCGTAAGGTCACAGTACACAAAATCAATATACAGAAATCTGTTGGATCTCTATGCGCAAAAATTAAGTAGCCAAATTAAAATTTAAAAAAACAATCCCATTAACAGTTGCACCAAAAATAGCAAAAACCTAGGAACAAACTTACCCAAGGAGGTGAAATACCTATACTCTGAAAACTATAAAACACTGATGAAAGAAATTGAAGATGAAACAAACAAATGGAAAAATAGTCCAGCTCATGGATTGGGAAAATGAGTATTGTTAAAATGTACATATTACCCAAAGCAATCTACAGATTCAATGCAATCCATATCAAAATACAAACAAGATTTTTTGTAGAACTAAACAAGTAATTTGTAGAACTAAAACAAGTAATTCTAAACTTTGTATGGAACCACAATAACAAAAACAATCTTGAAAAAGAACAAAACTGAAGATATCACAGTTCCAGATTTCAAGATATACTACAGAGATGTTGTAATCAAAATAGTATGGTACTACACAAAAATAGACACAGATCAATGGAACAGAATAGAGAGCCCAGAATAAACCCACAATTATATAGTCATTAATCTTTGATAAAGGAGGCAAGAATATGCAATGAGAAAAAGACAGTCTCTTCAACAAATGTTGTTGGAAAACTGGACATTTACATGCAAAAGAATGAAACTGGACCACTTTCTTTCTTACACCATACACCAAAACAAACTCGAAATGGCTTAAGGACCTTAATGTGAGACCTGAAACTGTAAAAATCCTCGAAGAGAGCACAGGCAGTAATTTCTCTGACACTGACATAACATTGTCCTAGATATGTCTCCTGAGGCAAAGGAAATAAAAGCAAAACAAACAAACAAACAAACAAAAACCATTGGGACTACATCAAAATTAAATTTTCTGCATAACAAAAGAAACAGTCAACAAAACTAGGAGACGATCTACCAAATGAAGGAAGATATTTGCAAATGACATAACTGATAAAAGGTTCGTACCCATAATATATGAAGAACTTATACAACATGAGGCCTCTGGGTAGCTCAGTCCGTTGAGCACCCTGCTTTTGGTTTCAGCCCAGGTCATGATCTCAGTGTCATGAGATTGAGCCCTGTGTCAGGGAATCTGCCTGAGATTCTCTTTCCCTCTGCTCCCCTCCACCACTGCTTTCTCGCTCTCTTTAAAATAAATAAATAAATCTTTTTTAAAAAAGAACTTATACACCTTAGCACCAAAACAAACAAACAAACAAGTAACCCACTAAAAAATGGGCAGAACACACACAGATATTTCTCCAAAGATATCCAGATGGCCAACAGACATATGAAAACATGTTCAATCCTTCATCATCAGGGAAGTGTAAATCACAACGAGATAACACCTCACACCTGTCAGAATGGCTAAAATCAAAAAAAAAAATACAAGAAACAAGAGTTGGCAAGAAAAAAATAACGCTTTTACAGTCTTGATGGAAATGCAAACTGGTGTAGCCACTGGTAAACAGTATGGAGGAGGTACCACAAAAAAATTAAAAATAGAATTACCATATGATCTAGTAATTGCAATACTAGAATAGAATACTAAAGAGTATGAAAACACTAATTCAAAAAGATATGTGTGCCCCTATGTTTATTGCAGCGTTATTTACAATAGCCAAATTATGGAAGCAACCCAAGTGTTCATTGATAGATGAGTGGATAAAGAAAAGGTGATATGTGTGTATGCACACACACACACATATGTGAGCATGAACATGCACACACACACACACACATACACATGGGAATATTACTCAGCCATAAAAAAAATGAAATCTTGGGTGCCGGGGTGACTCAGTGGGTTAGGTCTCTGCCATCAGCTCAGGTCATGATCCCAGGGTCCCGGGATCAAGCCTCTCATCAGACTCTCTGCTCAGCAGGGAGCCTCCTTCTCCCCTCTCTCTCTGCCTGCCTCTCTGCCTATTTGTAATCTCTGTCTGTCAAATAAAGAAATAAAATCTTAATTAAAAAAATAAAAGCTTTCCATATGAAACAACATGGATGGATCTAGAGAGTATAATGCTCAGTAAAATAGGTCTGTCAGAGAAAGAGAAACACGATATAATTTCACTCATGTGGAATTTAAGAAACAAAACAAATGAACAAATTAAAAATAGACAAACCAAAAAACAGACTAACTATAGGGAACAAACTGATGGTTCTCAGAGGGAAGTTGGGTGGGGAGATGGGTGAAATAGGTGATGGGGATTAAAGAATATACTTAGCATGATCAGCACTGAGTAATGTATGGAATTGTTGAATCACTATGTTGTACCCCTGAAACTAATATAATACACTCTGTTAAATCTACTGGAATTTTAAAAATGGGATGGGGTATATTTTCCCTAGCTAAGTAATCTTCTATTCTTATTGTTTTGTCTAGAACGAATCAATCTCCCAATAGCTTCTTTTGTTGGTAGTCTTCCTTAGTGCTCATTTTCAACCTGTTTAGGAAGTTTAAGTTTGTATGTTCATCTTGAATGGAAGTGTCTCTCTCCTCTCCTCTCTTCTCTCCCTTCACCTAAATTCCCTGCCTACAGTTTTGTGACACCTCTATGTGCCCCCCTCTCAGGTCTCCAAAAACTGAACCAGATATTGTATTGGTGGTTCAAGACTTCCATAATATGGAGAATTTAGTATCTCAGATTAAGTCATTGGGGCAGCAGGTTGTTTGACCCAGACCCTGGTTACAAGATTGAGTATGCGTCCTCTTACCTCTCTGCTATTTGTAGGACCCAGGGGCTCCAAAGTGAAATAAGAAATCAGTGGTAAATTCTTCAAACCTCTTCAAACAAATTTAATTACAAATTAAATTGGTAATTTAAATAAAATCATAATTACCAATATAAGAGGAGCCCCATTCCAGCACCTAGTTTCATGCAATGCCCAGTGCAGATTTCCCACCCCCAAGTGAAGTGCTTATAGTGCCCATAATTTCGCAAAATATAACCTCCCATCCATTTTACCTACTTCAGGAACTAAGCCCAGAAGGCCCATGACTTCAGCATGTCCCTCTGAGTTGTGTTTCTTCTACACTTCTGGAACATGAAAATTTTGTATTGTTTAATAATGACTCTATAATTTGTTAATGTCTTCTTTTTGTGTGGTATCTATCACTGGTACATGGTGTCTTTGGAGAATATTTATTGTGGGAATAGTAAATTTATAATATTATTTGGACCTTGGTAAAAGAAAAAAACAAAAGGGAGGAGGAATAGAAAAGGTGGGTGGAAATTAACTAAAAGTGGACTAGTAGTGTGAGTAAGCCCCATGGTTTCCCTATAGGTCACTTGTCATTTTGATGTCCTGCATTCATGGAGAGGTAACAGACACAAATAACACAGTGCTTTTACTCCTAAGTCTGGAGGATGCCCTTCAACTCACAGATGTGATGTCTCAGCTTTTACCTCTAAGAACACAGCATTGTCTATATACAAACAACCCCAGGGCCCCAGAATAGAATAAGTGGTAGTTATTCTTGATCCCATAAGCTTCCTGATAAACATATTGATGACCAATGTCCAGTGTAAAGTGCCAGAGTAGCATGGTGGATGAGTGACAGCATTGACTTTGGGGCCAGATAGTCTGTGCCACCGTGACCTGTGAGATCTTGGGCAGTTTGGGAAACTTCTCTGACCCTCCACTCTCTCATCTGCAAAATAAGGATAATAATAGTATCTTCCTCAAAGTTTTATTTGCATTAAATGAGTAAATATTTGCAAAGTGCCAGTGCCTAGCCCATAGCAAGGGCTATATAAGTACTTGCCAAGTTAAAACATATATATATAAGATTCAGGACTTCCTTCATTAGGTGTCTATCTCATCCACTGTCAACCATAACCATTGACTGGCAGAAATCTGTATCTTTAATTCAGACCTTCTCCAGAATCCCAGCCATTTACTTCCAACTGCCTATTGGCTGTCTCTAGTTGGTTGTTACACTAATACAGCAAACACGATAACCAAAACTATATCACCTTGCCCTGCTGATCTGCCTCTCTTCTCATGTTCCCTTCTTCACCATCGGTATCATCATTCACACTAAAAGTAACCTGGAGGTCCTCCCAGATGACACTCTTCACTTCTCTTCCCCATTCCCCCAGCTTCCTTGCTCTCCTGACACATACCACTCCCACTTCCAATAAAATCAAACCTTGACCACTGTTCCCCTTCCATCCCAGTCTCTGTTTCCATCCCCTCTACTACTTACTGCCTTGGTCCCAGCCCTCTTCAAGTTTCTTAGGAAAGAAGGAAGGAGAATGGATGCTGACTTCATAATAGTAGTGCCCACTAAAGAGCAAAACAAACACATTCCCATTACTGGTATCAAAACATTCTCATCCCAGCAACCATGTCACACTGAAGTTTGGTCTCTCACATCATCTTTCCAATGATGGGAAGCACAGTTCTTTGGTGCTGGAGCCAAGGGACAATGTAGTCTGACTGCTGAGAAAAGACCAATAATGTAAACAGCCACCGTGAACAAGAAACTATGTGAACAAGGATTTTGGAGTAGAGCCCAGTCAGGGCAGAATAAATATATTCTGAAATCACAGCCTATCTCAGTCCCCCTCCCTTTCCTTTTCTCAGTATAATTATTCGAATTAAAGAGTATGTGAATTTAAAATGTTAAAGATGTAGACAAAGTGTTGGATAAATTTTCACTCCCACCAAAATGATGATAGATACAAGTTTCTCCAAACCTGGGCCCCCTGGGCCAATGCTGGCTATTACTGGACTTAAATTTTTGCCAATCTGACAAGTAAAATCTGCACACCATCTTTTTTTGATTTGCATTTCTTCAATTATGAATAAAGTTGAACATCTTTTCATATGGTAAAAAATCATTTTCATTTTTTCTTTGTATGCCCACTTACACCCTCTGTCCATTTTTGGTTATTGAATGGATGACTCTTTTTCTCACTGATTTGTAAGAGTTCTTTCTATATTAAGACAATTAACTCTTTGTGATATGAATTGCAAACACTTTTCCCTTTTTGTCTCTCCACCCTCCCATTTTTTGTGGTAGATTTTTTAAGACAATACTTTTTTGTTTCTATGTTATAAAATATATTAATATTTTTCTTTATGATGCATTGATTTTGTGTTTTGATTGTTTAGAGCTTTGATGACTTAAAGGATTAAAGTCTGTATAAAGATTGTTACTGGAAATTGCTAACTCTCCTCTTCCACAGTCCATCCAAGCAGTCTGGTTTCTCTCCCCATGAGCTGAGCCCCTCCTTCAGCTGGGCTGACACTCAGTTGAGGACTTTCATGATCATCACTTTGTCATAAGCTCAAGAGTTCATTGTATGCCAGGCACTGTTTTGGCTCTGAAGATAAGATTCAGAGGTGAAGAAGATCCTGCCCTCCAGGAGCTCCTTGAGTCGTGTGAACAAATACATTGTATAAAGTACATGATAAAAGTCTGCGCAGGGTAGTGCAGGGCCCAAATAAAACATAACAAAACCAGCTCAAGAAATTTTATAATGGTGGTACCATTTGGTTTGAGTCTTGAATGCATAACAGGTTTCCACCAGGTAAAGGAAGTAGAATGACAAGGGAATTGCAGACAGATGGACAATCTGACTGCAGCAGGTGACTACAGTAATGGGAAATTGATTACATATTGGGGGATTAGTCAAACTAAGATAACAAGAATTATGGGATGTAAATTTCTTACTGATGGAGTAAGGGAGAAACTAGTTTGAACCCTGTAGTCTTGTTTTGGAAGTGAAGACATTAGTGTCTGGAAATATAGATAGAAATAGAGATAGAGAGATATATAGGGATATATACCTATATGAAGAGATACATATCTATATGCAGAAATATACATCTCAAGGTTGAAGTAAATACAGTTGTAAATACAAGTATATATACCAGGTACATTCCCTTGTCTGGTTTGCTAAGAGAATCTAGAAGCTATGACACCCAGTAGTAATAAAAACACTTACTATCTAAATTTTGGCTTCTAAATATCATCCTGCAATGAATGGAGCCAGGGTTTCTTGAAGAAATGACTGATTTGATGACTCAAGCAAAGAAAGGACAAGATGAGACTGGAATATCTTTTTCTATCAGAAGGAAAACAAGTTGTTCCCCAAATGAGAGAACATTTCAAAAGGACACAGAAGACAGCTTAACGAGGCAACCACTGATCAAATCAGGGATAATCTGATCACTAAGCTAAATAGTGATAGTTACAGATCACAGACCATTAGATAAAATAGAATCTCATGAATCCATACTGACATTATATACATAAATATGTTCAAATTTTGATGTGGAAGTATATATTCACATTGTCTCAAAGTATATCCCTACAAAACGTTTATTAGTTTCAGTAGAAAATGGAGTAACTCTCCAGTAGAAAACTCTGGCAGATAATGACTTTAATCAAGTGATCAAACTAAACTTTTCCAATGATTAAACAAATTGAAATCCTGTGCCAGATGATAGGATACAAGGAGACAAATATGGTATCATTTTTATGCTATTTCTGCCAAAGATGCAAAGCGTGAATCCAGTCATGGGGAAACATCAGATAAACTCAAGCTGAGGGACATTCTACAAAATCACTGGGCTATCCACTTTTAAAATGTCTAAGTCACAAAATTCAAGGATTCTATAAAGGACATCACTGGGATGAGTAGCAAAACTTGAATAAAGTCTGTGGGCGAGAATTCTTTGTTCATAAGAAATATGCACTAAATTATTCTGGTGGATGGGACTTCAGGTTGACCAATTACTCTCAAATAGTTCAGAGAAAAAAAAAGCTTTGTACTGTTTCGCAGCTTTTCTGTAAATTTAAGATTGTTTCAAAAACAAAAAATATAAAGGGAAAAAAAGGGAAAATTTTTGTCTTAAGTTACAGAGAGATCCTTGTGGGTGACTTCGAGAAAAGTTGTTCCTCCTCCTGAATAGATTCTCTTCTGGATAATGTTGGGCATTGAGGTGAAATCTGGAGTGGTGCCTGAAAGGAAGGCAAAGCCAAGAGGAACCAGGCGTGTGGATCCAGAGCCACTGGATTAAATTAGCCCAGTACCCAGCCTTCCTCTGGACCCTTTACCATTACCGGCATCATTAAAATTCCTTACCATTTAAGCTAGCTGTGTTGGGTTTTCAATGATTCGCCACCAAAAGCTCCCTGACTCATTCATAGTCCGTTGAAAAAGGATTCCAGTGTCCTCCAGCAATAAATCTCACTCCCATTCTAAGAAATACTTTCCATTTATAAGATACTTAAGTGGAAATCTTGCTCGTGGGTACAAAAAGTGGATCCTGTTTACTAACAGGAAATGTGTGCATTGAGTATCTTCTAGAGCCTGTGACTTTCAGATTCCAAGTAAAATGCAGAGTAAAGAGTAAAGGAATATGCTTGGTTTATCACAAGTGGGGCACCTCAGTAGGACAAGAATGAATACTGAGTAGTCATGTAACTAAGTTGAAAACAATCCAAGACAATTTTTACAAATTTGCAAGGATTTCCCCCAGTCTTTCCTTTTCTATCTAATCACCTTATTTAATTCTATTAAAATTTCTACTAGCTTCTGGTTGTATCTTATTATTCTTTCCTCAGAAACCTTGAATAACTCACCAATACCTAAAAGATAAAGTCGTGACACTTGAGGTCCTTTCTAAGCATACCCCTTCACATCTGTCCTCTCTTTCTCAATATACTTTATTCTCTGGCCATGCTGTTCACATGGGACTATGCTATATACTGGATGTTTGTGTCCCCCACCCTCCAAAATTCACATGTTGAAATCCTGGTCCCCAGTGTGATAGTATTAGGAGGTGGGGCCTTTGGGAGCCGATTAGGCCATAAGGGTGGAGCCCTCACGAATAGAATTAGTGCCCTTAGAGAGAACTTTTTTCCCATTCTGTCATGTGAGGGCACAGCAAGAAAAATAGCTGCCTATGAACCAAGAAGCAAGCTTCCATCAGAAACTGAATGTGCTGTCACCTTGACCTTGGACTTCCCGGTCTCTGTAACTATGAGAAACAAATTTTGGTCCTTTATAAGCCACGCAGTCTATTATATTTTTGTTATAGCCTGAACAGACTAAGACAGGCTACGTTCCACTTGTGAAGAAGAAATTTACAAGTATGGAAAGGGGAAAAAACTAGACCAAACCCTGAGATGTTGTTTGGAATTGAAGACATTGATGTGAACTTGTAGATTTTAGTATGTATCGATGAATATAGAAATAACTACAGACATAAGTGCAAGTATATATCAGGGTCTATTCCGTGTATACTGAGAGGATCTAGAAGCAATAGCATTCTAATAATCAATGGGAGCACCTGCTCATAGGAATCATCATGAACTTTTACTTCTTTATGCTCATTTATTCCCAATCCTACCATTTCCTGCATTAAAACACCTTTGTTATGCTCAGCCTATCAAAATTCCACTGAAATGAAATTATAAAATATAAAGCACCAAATATATGCCATCAACTATTATTTATCCCTGCCTCTCCATCAAAGTCTGGCTTCAATGTCATTTCTCTTGTGAAGCCTCTTCTGGAATATGCAGGCAGAATTTACATTTACTACCTCTGCCCATGGAAGATGCCCTATACCTTCCTGTAACATCAGTTCACCCTTCTTTGTCACTGTGATAGTTGTTTACAGGCCCATCTCCCAACTGCATTGTGAATTTATGTAAGTGGGAACGGACTCTGTTTTTCTTTGTCCCCCGAAGCCCTAGCACAGGGCCTGGCAAATATTAGATGTTCAGTGAAGGCATTTTGAACGAGATGGAGTCTTCCTCTGTAGAACAGACTGAAGTTAATTGGCCTGCCTACAGAGTTAGTCCCTGGAGCCGGCCTAATTAGCACTGGGCTCTACCTAAGGAAACCATTCTCAGGACAAAGCCACCAGAGCTCTTTGTTCCAGCCCTATTTCTGTAGAAGACTATTTTGCTTTGATGAATAGGAGGCAATCTTCACAGAGGTGACTCACCTGCTTAACAGGTCTTTCTCAGAAACATTTGATTGGATTCTTTGCTTTTGCTACAAAACAAGCCATACTCTACTTTATAGCTGGAGCTGATGAAGGCACGAAGTGAATGTTCACCTTTTTTTTTTTTAAGATTTTTATTTATTTATTTGACAGAGAGAGATCACAAGTAGGCAGAGAGGCAGGCAGAGAGAGAGGAAGGGAAGCAGACTTCCCGCTGAGCAGAGAGCCCGATGCGGTGCTCGATCCCAGGACCCTGGGATCATGACCTGAGCTGAAGGCAGAGGCTTTAACCCACTGAGCCACCCAGGTGCCCCAATGTTCACCTTTTTTATGACAGCTTCCTTAGAGTCTGCCTGAGCTGGGAAAGATCCCCAGGGTGATGACCAAATTCTGGTTCCCCAGGAAGGCTGTGGGGCTCCAAACATATTGTACTAAGTAAAGCTCCTAACCAGCTCCTGAGGTTTTCTTCACTCACCAGGCAGACAAGGACTAGCTTCAGAAAAGTGCTTTGCAGCCCAAGAATCTTGGACAGCAGGAGGAAATGGTGTATCTTCCTTCAGACTCTGACCTTGACCAAGTTCTCTATTAGTTTTCTATTGTTGCCAGAACAAATCAAATGAATTTGGTAGCTCACATTTATTATCTCACAATTCTGTAACTCAGAAGTCTGGGTAGAGTGTAGCTTGGCTGGGTCCTCTTTTTGGAGTCTCACAGGGTTGAAATCAAGCTATTATCAGAACACCATCCCTTAGGGAAGGCTCTAGAGGAGACTCAGCTTCCAAGCTCCCTCAGATCGTTGAGCTCATTTCCTTAGGATTGCAGGAGCCACCACTTGCTCTTGAGGCCTCTCTTGAGTCCTTGTACATGGCTCCTACACCTCAAAAGCAACAAAGACACACTGAAACCCTCTCACAACTGGAATCTCCCTGACTTCCCCCTTCTACTGCATCTCTCCACCTCCCTCCAGAGAAAGAGAGATGTCTGCTCTTTAAGGTCCCAGATGATTAGATTGGGCCCACCTGGGTAACCTCCTTATCTTAAGGTCAGTAAGTTGAAGTAAAAGGTCAAAATATTAGATCTAAACTTTGACAGAGCCCTACATTTACATCACAGTGTAGACCCCACCTGGCATAAATATCACTGGGCTTTTTCATGATAGAGTACAGCTGGTCTTTGATTTGCAATATGTAGGGAAAAACAAAACAAAACAAAACAAAATTCTGG
Organism: Martes martes; assembly: GCF_963455335.1. NCBI lineage: Eukaryota > Metazoa > Chordata > Mammalia > Carnivora > Mustelidae > Martes > Martes martes. The sequence goes on from NC_137893.1 coordinate 127,320,043, forward strand.
GTGGGTCTGTCGGTTAAGCGTCTGCATTCAGCTTGGGTCATGATTCCAGGGCCTGGGATTGAGTCCCACATCAGGCTCCCTGCTCAGTAGGGAGCCTCTTCTTCTATTTGCCGCTACCCCTGCATGTGTGCACGCTCTCTCTCTCTCTGACAAATAAATAAAATCTTTAAAAATAAATAAACAAATCTCCAAACAGAGAAAATCTAGGCCTTTGAGCATGTGTATGAGACACATTTTTGTTCATCTTTAGGCATATGGTATTGTACCCATAGTCCATCCTCGACATCTAGGAGCTGCTGAGAAGCACAGGTAAATCCAGGAAAGCCAGGATCTGGGGTCCAAAGGGTGCCTGAGGACCGTGAGAAACCCAGTATTAGAACACACAGCAAGGCTAGGGATCAGTTATTACAAGACATGAGTATAGAGTTAGGTCTAAAATAGAGCAAGGAGGGGATATAAGGAAAAATTCTCATTTGGTGATAGCTTAGATGAAGGAAACCTAGGATCTAGGGTCATATCTAACCAAGTGCTATAGGCAGGTGATAGACACAAGTTCTAATGGAGGCAACCAACCTTCATTAGCATCAAAAATGGGGAGATGTAGCTGTGGGTATCTGATATAATCAAGGGAAATTGAGGTCCAAAGAAAGAAAATCCATTCTCGGGAAGAACATGGGTAACAGGCAAGGACTATATAATAAGGAACACATGCAGGAAATGGGTTTCTAGGATCAAATAGCTGCTGATTACTTGCCTATTTGGCAAGTAATCAGCATCCAGAATCAGTGGGCTAAGAACAGATAAGCTCTATAGTACCTGTGCTTTGAAACCAGATCTGATCCATGGGAGTCTGGAGCAAGGTCAAAACTAGGGAGGGAAAAAAGGGAGCCAGTTACACTGTAACAGGCCCTGTTCCAGGCACTGGAGATATAACTACACATGTCACATTTCTTTTGTCAAGGATCATATGGTCTAGGAGGCAATTATTCAATTACATGAGAAGAGCCAAGAGAAGTAAACAGCAAGGCTATGGTGGCATATAAAAGGAACACGAGAGGATTCTAAGAAGTACTGGTTCCATATTGAGACCTAATGGTCAAAGAGGAGTCAGGTAGCCTCCAGATGCCTCCAAAGCTGGGGAAAGACCCAGAATGGGGAGAGATTATGGCCTTTGAAGAGTATTTTAAGGATGTGTTATTTCAATGAAAAGGTCTGAAATTGTCTTCCCTATTTTGGCTAGAAATTTCTCTCTGCCCCCTCTCTCCACCATGGAACAATGGCAGAATTCAAGACTAAACCTATTAACCTGACATTTTCTTTCAGCATTAAAAGAGTCATGACTGGTTCTTCAGACCTTTCTTCTACTTGCTGAGGTTTACTCACCTCTTAGCTTCCTGTGGCTCCAGGTGCAGTCATGACTGGTACTATTCTTGGGCTCATGTCACCTGTTTAGAAATGATTCTCAGACCATCTGGACAGTCTTCTGTTTCTCAGAAATGACTTCTGGCCAGAGAGACATATGCTTTATTCTCTCTACTATATCTGTTTCAGCAGTCTACACCCCTCCCCACAATTTGTCCAGCTATGGTCCCTGCTCAACTTGAACTGTCAGTACAACCATTCAACAAACATGGTCCAAAGCATACAGTTATGCATTGCATTGCACCAAGTCAGAGATGCTAATTGGCTGAAACTTTGTTGAACCAGAATACTAAGGTAAGCTAGAATCCTTGGGATTTACCTATCTACTTCAGAGTAAAGTTAATTAATGAAGAGAAAGGTTGTTCTAATGCTGTAACCACTGTTCTATGTGTGTTTTCTAATATTGAGTGAAAAAGAAATCCTATTTGGCAACTAATCAGCATTCCTTCCTTTATCTAAACAATGTTCAAAGATCCCCTAATAAAGGTAGCAAAGACTTCTTTGAAGTTTCAGTGCACTTAGAATTATATATGGCTTGAGCTTATCCAAGTTTGCTCATAGCACAGATGACCAAAGTAAGCAAGAGTGAAGAACAGAGTTACTTAGGGATAGTAACTCTGAGGAGTCTGCTAGTTTATCTATCCTCCTATTTTGGTGTAATCATGGGAATGGAAGTACTGGGAATCTATAGAACACTCATAACTAAGACCATAACTTAGGGTTCTTCAGGGAAACAGAACCAGCTGGATGTGGTCATTATATATATTTATTTATACACATATTTATTTTAAGCACATATTTATATTTAAATGTATATATATGTATATGTATACATATATACATGTATTTATGTATAGATAGATTTATTTTGAGGAATTGTCTTACATGATCATGGAGAATGGCAAGTCCAAAATTTGCAGGGTAGGCTGGCAGTCTGGAGACCCAGAAAAAATCCCATGTTGCATTTCCAGTTTGGAGTGTGGAAACTCAGAGCCTATGTTGCAAAGGCCATCTGTTGACAGAATTTCCTCTTGCTTGGGGGATGTCAGTCTTTTGTTCTGTTCAGGCCTTCATCTGATTGAATAAGTTTCACTTACATTATGGAGGGCAATCTGCTTTACTCAAAGTCCACCAATTTATATGTTAATTTCATCCAAAAAGACCCTCACAAAAACAGCCAGAATAATCTTTGACCACATATTTGGGCACCACACCCCAGCCAAGATGGCACACCAAATTAACCATTACAACCTCTAATAATCAGGATGCTCTCCTTTTCCTTTATTGATAAAGGCCTCAGGACCAGCTGGTTTTCCTTTCTTCTTTATTCCTCTCTACCTCGTGATCCCCTCTGGTTCTTCTGGCCCCAAGCCTGGCTGAAGAGGGGCCAGCCTCCCAAACTATACTAAGACAGGCATATAGGCCTATTTTGTTTGCAAGGTTTTTCTACATATCATGGCCAGGAACAAACAAGATACAATAAAAAATACAAATGTGGAGATTGCAGGCTATGCTCTTCCCCATCCTTGACCCAGTTCTTGATCCCTTTTCTGAGGTGGTATTGGAAAATGCCAGGCTTCTGTTGTCTACATATATCCTTGAAGACAGATCTTCTCCAACCACTGGTCTCTGACAACTGAAGCTCCAACAAGGTAAAACATAGCCCAATGCAAGGGCCTCTAATCTGAAGAGGATTGTTTACATTTCTTTTTTTTTTTTTTTAATTAATTAATTTATTTATTTATTTATTTTTTGTGATTTTTTTTTAATTTTTTATTTATTTTCAGCGTAACAGTATTCATTGTTTTTTCACCACACCCAGTGCTCCATGCAATCTGTGCCCTCCCTAATACCCACCACCTGGTTCCCCCACCCTCCCACCCCGCCCCTTCAAAACCCTCAGGTTGTTTTTCAGAGTCCATAGTCTCTCATGGTTCACCTCCCCTTCCAATTTCCCTCAACTCCCTTCTCCTCTCCATCTACCCTTGTCCTCTATATTATTTGTTATGCTCCACCAATAAGTGAAACCATATGATACTTGACTCTCTCTGTTTGACTTATTTCACTCAGCATAATCTCTTCCAGTCCTGTCCATGTTGCTACAAAAGTTGGGTATTCGTCCTTTCTGATAGAGGCATAATACTCCATAGTGTATATGGACCACATCTTCCTTATCCATTCATCCGTTGAAGGGCATCTTGGTTCTTTCCACAGTTTGGCGACCGTGGCCATTGCTGCTATAAACATTGGGGTACAGATGGCCCTTCTTTTCACTACATCTGTATCTTTGGGGTAAATACCCAGCAGTGCAATTGCAGGGTCATAGGGAAGATCTATTTTTAATTTCCTGAGGAATCTCCACACTGTTCTCCAAAGTGGCTGCACCAGTTTGCATTCCCACCAACAGTGTAAGAGGGTTCCCCTTCCTCCACATCCTCTCCAACACACGTTGTTTCCTGTCTTGCTAATTTTGGCCATTCTAACTGGTGTAAGGTGGTATCTCAATGTGGTTTTGATTTGAATCTCCCTGATGGCTAGTGATGATGAACATTTTTTCATGTGTCTGGTAGCCATTTGTATGTCTTCATTGGAGAAGTGTCTGTTCATATCTTCTGCCCATTTTTTAATATGATTATCTGTTTTGTGTGTGTTGAGTTTGAGGAGTTCTTTATAGATCCTGGATATCAACCTTTTATCTGTACTGTCATTTGCAAATATCTTCTTCCATTCCGTGGGTTGCCTCTTTGTTTTGATGACTGTTTCTTTTGCTGTGCAGAAGCTTTTTATCTTGATGAAGTCCCAGAAGTTCATCTTTGCCTTTGTTTCCTTCGCCTTTGGAGACATATCTTGAAAGAAGTTGCTATGGCTGATATCAAAGAGGTTACTCCCTATGTTCTCCTCGAGGATTCTGATGGATTCCTGTCTCACGTTGAGGTCTTTTATCCATTTCGAGTTTATCTTTGTGTACGGTGTAAGAGAATGGTCAAGTTTCATTCTTCTACATATAGCTGTCCAGTTTTCCCAGCACCATTTATTGAAGAGACTGTCTTTTTTCCACTGGATATTTTTTCCTGTTTTGTCAAAGATTATTTGACCATAGAGTTGAGGGTCCATATCTGGGCTCTCTACTCTGTTCCACTGGTCCATGTGTCTGTTTTTATGCCAGTACCATGCTGTCTTGGTGATCACAGCTTTGTAGTAAAGCTTGAAATCAGGTAACGTGATGCCACCAGTTTTATTTCTGTTTTTCAACATTTCCTTAGCAATTCGGGGTCTCTTCTGATTCCATACAAATTTTAGTATTATTTGCTCCAGCTCTTTGAAAAATACTGGTGGAATTTTGATTGGAATGGCATTAAAAGTATAGATTGCTCTGGGCAGTATAGACATTTTTACTGATTGTTTACATTTCTAAAGAAATTTTCAACTCCCTGCTCTTCAAGCCCTGTTCGTCAAGCAAGAATACTCCCCTGGGGTATATTCTCCCTGGAGTCTTGTCCCTAGAGAGAAGTTTATAAAATCCTTAGAACACTGGATATAACCATTTCAAAAAGCTTAAATCGTCATAGTTTCCATCTGGGCAGAAAATAAGAAACTATTCCCCTTCTCTTCTCTTCTTCTCTTCTGCCTCTCACTGCATACCAGTAAAGTCTGAAATTTCCCTCTTTTCCAAGGAAGAGAATGCTGTGTCAACTGTATGAGGCCTCACTGTGTGAGGCACTGCCCTCTGGCCCAACCCTGTCACCAGCCCAGACCCAGTGCCCATAGCTTGTCATTACCTGGTCCACTCCCCTTTCCAAAGCTAAGCCAGATGGGCAAGACAGTAGGAAGCTGCAGCTTTTTCTCTCCTCTTCTTTACTGTTTGGAATCTTTTACAGTTATTCAGGAGAGGGGGAAAAATAAGTAGTCTTAAGAATGGCAGAAACCATCAGAAGAGGCCAAAGTGTCAAAATGTTTGAGGAGCCCTTCCTTGTTTTATTCACTTTTTGACTGCGCCTTCTTTTCCATTTCATCTCCACTGATAACAGATGAGTCCATGGTCTCACCATTTGATGCCTCCATGACCCCAGCTACTGACCTCCATCTCACGGCCCTCTCTACAAATCCTCTGCCCTTCAACCCATCTTCCATATGGTGTTCAGGCTACTCTTTCCTAAAAATCCCCTTCAGAGAGATACATCCCCATTCAAAACTTCCAGTGGGTCCCCAGTTCCTACCCCAGACCTTCCACAAGCTGATAATTTCCAATATGTCCACCCACCCTCTCATTGATTCATTGACTCATCCGTTCAATCATTCAGTAACTGTATATATATAGAGAGAGAGAAAGAGAGAGAGAGAGAAAGAGAGAGAGAGCACACCTATTATGTGCCAGACCCTAGTGATACAAGTCTCTGCTCCATGTGGTCTTACAGCTTGGTTGAGAAAATGGAAACTCTGATAAGTCATTTTAATGAAGTGTGATAAGGAGGAAAGACAAGGTACCAGGATCCTCTCCCATATCTGCGTGGGCAAACCTGTTCCCACTTGGTTGGTTTCTCCATTGACCACCAAAAAGGCAACACATTCCTTCCTCTGAGAATTTGCTCAACCATTTCCCTCCTCTATGCTCTCCTCCCACCCCAAGCTCTATGTGACCTTGAAGGCCCAAATCATATCCTGCCTGCTCTGTTGAGTTTTTCCTGGTCCAAGAAGCCCATAAGGAACCTTCATTTCTGCGTGGCCACAAACAGTCATAATGAGCCCAAAGCTTGGTTCTGAGCATCATCTCTGATGCCCTGTAACCTGCATTCTGCACTCTGCATTCCGATTTGTCATGAGGGAGTAGTCATTCCCAGTCCTCTTAGCCAGAGTAGCTCATGTTGGAGGCAGCAAGAAATATATCCTTACCTACCCCTTTTCCAGCCCTTAATGCTCTAGGCACTACTTCATGCTCTAGGCGTTGTTTCTGTAACCACTCTGCAAATATTTGTTACCTCTGTTTTGCAGAGGTGGAAAAAACTAAGTCTGTAAAAGGTAAAGTAACTTGCCCAAATTCAGCCAGGTAGTCTGGTTGGCTGCAAGATATGACCCCAGGTCTGTCTCCTGCAGCACTCACCTGTTTTCTCTGCCACTACTGCCTTCCTGGTCAGCACCCTGGAGGGTCAGAAGCTGCTTCCTCTCAAGGGGAAGAAGCATGGTGGGAATTGCAGAGCCCCAGACTTGCTGAGTTTCTAATTAGAGCCAATTATCCCTCCAGCTTCTGGATTGCAAAATACAGGCAAAGTTTCTGTGCCCGAGCACACAGAGCCTGAGGACCCTTCCTCAGGCTCCCGCAGCCCTGCCTCCCAGCCTGTGATCTGACTTGTGTTCTTACTCATCTTCATTCAGAGGCAGGCAGGGCGGCGTGATGGCAGCGTGGCTCACAGATGCAGAGAAGCCCAGAAAGATGAAAAGGAGTAGCAGCCGTGGGCGTGTGCTGGGTGGGAGAGGCCAACAATGAAACTGTGCTAGTCAGAGATTCAGATTCCAGCCCTGCGTCTCCTGCAATATTAAGAGCTGCCTGTCATTTACCTCATGCACTGAGCTACTCTTCACATGCTCTGTCTCATTTAATACTCTAGTCACTAAAGACTAGCGTGGAAATAACTGAGGTAGCTCTTCCAGTGACATCTTATTTCGTCGGGTGCTGGGTACAAGCTTTCTCGGCTTCTGTGCAGAGCCCTTGGGAGAGGCTGTGTGTTTGAAGCTGTCAGGCTCCCCTGGGCCCCAAATAAAGCATGAAAAAAGACCTACCACTGAAGGTGGAGACCTGTCCAGATGAGGGATTCCAAGTCAGGACAAAGACATTATTTCTCCACTTCCTAAAAATATACACACATACCACCACCACGGCCACTCCTTTCATTCTCTGTTAACTCTTACAGCTTCCTAGCTGTTTCCACCATGTCTCTATTATTCTACTGGGCCATGGAGAAGATGCTGATTTCACCCCATATCTACACATACACGTGGGATGCACACAGGAGCATGCACACACATTCTGACTCTGAAAACTGCAGAATGGGAGTGCTGGAGGGATCTCCAGAGGTTCTCAAATGGGGCGATAGCGAGCAAAACCTTCTATATCAATAAGGGTTTCTCCACACTAATCCATTCATAAAAATGAAACTGGGAGTTTGGGCTGGTCTGTCATTTCTAAGGTTGTGTCTCTCCCTACCCTTTTGAACCCTGACTCCTCAAGATTCCCTGAAGGCAGGACAATGACATAGTTCTTGGTGATGATTCACAATTTACTTTTCACCTTGATCAGTCTAACAGAATGCCAGCCCACCCAGGAGGCCAACTCACAAGTTGCAGGTAGGGTGGAAGGAGACCATTTCGCCTCCCATTACCTTTGGATTCAAGATAGCATTTTTTCCCCAGCTTTATTCACAAATTAGAATTGTGTATATTTAAAGTACACAACATCATGATTGACTCTGTATGCACTGTGGATATGATGACCATAACTTAGTTGATGAATACATCCATCATCTTACGTAGTTACCATTTTGTGTGTGTGTGGTGAGCACCCTTAATATCTACTCTCTCAACAACTTTCAAGTATACAATTGTGTTAATTGTAGTTACCATACTGTACATTACATACCCAGAACACATTTATCTTATAACTAAAAGTTTGTGCCCTTTGACCAACCTCTCCCTATTTCCACCCCTAAACCCCAGGCAACCCCCTTTCTACTACGTTTCTAAGAGTTCAATTTTTTTTTTTTTTTACGATTCCACATGTAGAGATCATACAGTATTTGTCTTTCTGTGTCTGCTTTATTTCACTTACCTTAATGCCCTTAAGCTTCATCTGTATCATGTCACAAATGGCAGGAGTCCCTATTTTATGGGTGAAAAATACTCCTCTGTGTGTGTGTGTGTGTGACATTTTCTTTATCTATTCATTGTTGATGGACCCTTGGGTTGTTTCCATATCTTGGTTATTGTGAATAATGCTATAACGAACAGGAGAACGCAGATATCTCTTGAGATACTAATTTCACTTCCTTCATATATGTATTCAGAAGTGAAATTGCTGGGTCATAGGGCAGTTCTATTTTTAGTCTTTCAAGAAGCCTCCATTCTGTTTCCCACAGTGGCTGCACCAGGTTATATTCCCCGCAGTGGTGCGCAAGCGCTTCTTTTACCCCACATCCTTGCCAACACTTGTTATAGTTTATCTTTTTGAAAACTTTTGTCTTCTGAATAACAGGCGTGAGGTGCTACCTCATTATGGTTTTGATTTGCATTTCCCTAAGGATTAATGATTTTGAGCACCTTTTCATGCCTCTGTTGGCTATTTGTATGTCTTCTTTGGAAAAATGTCTGTTGAGGTCCTTTGTCCATTTTTTAACTGGTTTTCTGCCCTTTTTGCAATTGAGTTATAGGAGTTCCTGATATCTTTTAGATATATCGGATCTATGATTTGCAAATGTTTTCTCCCATTCCATAGTTTGCTTTTTCATTCTGTTGAGGGTTTCCCTTGCTCTGAAAAAGATTTTAGTTTCATGTAGTCTCTCTTCTTTATTTTTGCTCCCTTTCTTGTGTTTTCGGCGTCATATCCAAAAAAAGTCACTGCCAAGGCCAACGCCAAGGAGCTTTTTTTCTGTTTTCCTCTAAGAGTTTTATGGTTTCAGGTCTTATATTTAAGTCCTCACTGAATTTTGAGTCAATTTTTTGAGCGGTATAAGATAGGGGCCCAGCTTTGCTCTTCTACCGGAAGACATCTAGTTTTCCAACACCACTTACTGATTACCTTTCCCCCATTGTGTATTCTTGGTACCCTCTTCAAAGATCTGTTGACAGTATAGGTATGGGTTTATTTCTGTGCTCTCTATTCTGTTCCATTGGTTGATGTGCCTATTTTTAATTTCCCCTACCATATTGCTTTGATTACCCTAGCTTTGTAATGTGGTTGAAATCAGGAGGGGTGATATCTCCAGCTCTGTTCTTTCTCAAGCTTTTTCTGGTCATTCAGGGTATTTTGTGGGTCTTTATGAAGTTAGGTTTGCTTTTTCTATTCCTGTAAAAGATACCATTGAATTTTTTTTTAGGGATTGCATTAAATCTGTAGATTGCTTTGGGTAGAATGGACATTTTAGCAATATTAATTCCCAATTTGTGAATATAAAATATCTTTCCCTTTATTAGTGTCTTCTCCAATTTGTATTATCAAAGTCTTACAATTTTAGTGCAGGCCTTTTACCTCCTTGGTTAAACATATTCCTAGGTATTGTAAATGGAATTGTTTTCTTAGTTTCTTTTTCAGATATTTTGTTACAGTGTATACAAATGCAGCTGAGTTTTCTATGTTGATTATATATAGCAACTTTACTAAATTCATTGCTTAGTTCTAACAGGTTTTTTGTTTGTTTGTTTGTTTGTTTGTTTGTTTGTTTGTTTTTTGGTGGAGTCTTCAGGGTTTTCTATAAATAAGATTGTATCATCTGCAAGGAGAAACTTTTACTTCATGCTTCGTGTTGTGGATGGCTTTTAGTTTTCTTCTTGCCTGCTTGTGTCTTGCTAGGTCTTCCAGTACTATGCTGAATAAAAGTGGCAAAAATGAGCGTCTTTGTCTTCTTCCTGATCTTAGAAGAAAAGGCTTTCAGCTTTTCATAACTGAGTATGTTTCCTGTGGGCTTTTTATATGTGGTCGTTACTATCTTGTGGTACATTCCTTCTACACCTATTTTTTTGAGTGTTTTATACCATGAAAGAACATTGAATTTCATCAGATGTTTTTCTGCATCTATTGGGATGATCATATGATTTTTATCCTACATTCTATTCATATGATTTAATTAATTTGTGTATATCAAAGTATCCTTGCATTCCACTTGATGATGGTGTACAAGCCTTTTAATGTGCTGCTGAATTCAGTGTGCTAATATTTTGTTGCGAATTTTTGCATCCATAGGCATCATGGATTAATCAGCCTGTAATTTTCTTTTCTTGTAATGTGCTTCTCTGGCTTTGATTCACTTGGCAGTTTGTATGTTTCTAAGACTGTTTCCACTTCTTCTAGGTTGTCCAATTAGTGTGCATATAATACTTCATAGTGGTCTCTTATTAAGCTTTGTGCTTCTGTGATACCAACTGTAATACCTTCTCTTTCATTTCTGATTTTATTTAAGTCTTCTCTTTTTTCCTTAGCCTAGCTAAAAGTTTGTCAATTTTGTTTATCTTTTCCAAGAAACAGCTTTTAGTTCCATTCATCTTGACTAATTTTTAGTATCTATTTTATTTATTTCTTCTCTGATCTTCGTTATTTCTTACTTCTACTGTGAGCTAAGTTTGTTCTTATTTCCTTAGTTATTTGAACTATAGTTAGATTATTCAAGATATTTGTTTTTTCTCAATGTAGGCATTTATCTCTATAAACCCTCTTAGAAATGCTTTTGCTGCCTCTGTTAAGTTTCCATATGCTGTTTTTCCATGTTTGTTTGTTTCAATATATGTTTTCATTTCCCTTTTGATTTCATCTTTGAGCCATCGGTTGTTCTGGATTATATTAATTCCCATATTTGTGAATTTTCCAACTTTCTTTCTCTTACTGATCTTTTTGGTCCCATACCATTGTGGCCAGAATGATTTCAATCTTTATATGATTTCAATCTTCTTAAACTTGTTAAGACTTGTTTTGTGACCTAACATATTGTCTATCCCGGAGAGTGTTTTGTGTGCACTTGAGAAGAATGTGTATCACGCGAACATTGGATGAATGTTCTGTTGGATCCATTTAGTCTAGAGTATAGCTCAAATCCAATGCTGCCTCATTGATTCTGTCTGGATGATCTATCCATTGTTGAAAGTGGGATTTTGAAGTCTTCTGCTATTATTTCTTTGCTGTCTCTTTCTCTCTAGATTTGTTAATACTTGCTTAATTATATTTAGGTGTTTCAATCTTAAGTGCATGTATATTTACTGTTATTATATCATCTTGATTAATTGACACTTTTATCATTTTTATAATGACCTTCTTTGTCTCTTCTTACAGTTTCTTTACTCAAAGCCTATTTTGTCTGATATAAGTATAGCCTCTCCTGCCCTTTTTTGTTTTCCATTTGCATGAAATACATTTTTTTATCCCCGCACTTCCAGCATATGTGTGTCCTTAAAGCTGAAGTGAGTCTTTTATAGGTAACATATAGTTGGGTCTTGTTTTTATCTATTTGGGCACTCTGCTAAGTGATTGGAGAATTTGATCTATTTACATTTATACTAATTATTGATAGGTAAGGAATTATCATTGCTGTCTTACACATAGTTTTCTGGCTGTTTTGTAGTTCCTTTGTTTCTTTTTTCCCCCCTCTTGCTGTCTAACTTCGTGATTTGAAAACCTTCCATAAAGGTATTGCTCAGATTGCTTTCTCCTTATCTTTTGTACATCTACCATATGTTTTTACTTTTGTCATTACCATGATAACTATGTAAAAAAATTACAGTTATAACAGTCTATTTTAAGCTGATAACAACTTAATTTCCATCACATACAAAAACTGTACCCTTTTACCTACCCTCCCAACATTTTATGTTTTTGATGTCCCAATTTATATCTTTTTATATTGTATATCCATTAACAAATTATTATATCTATAACTTTTTAGTATTTTTGTCTTTTAACCTTTATACCAGAGAAGTGATTTACATACCACTATTACAGTATTAGAATATTCTGAATTTGAATTTGACTACTTACTTTTACCAGTGAGTTTTATACATTCATATGTTTTCATATTACAATTTAGTATCCCCTTATTTCTGCTTGAAGAACTTCCTTTAGCATTTTTTGCAAGGCAAGCCTAGAGGTGATGAACTCTTTTAGCTTTCATTTTATTTGGGAATCTTTATCTCTTCCTCATTTCTGAAGGATTGTTTTGCCAGTTAAAGTATTCTTGGTTGGCAGGATTTTTTTTCCTTTAGCACTTTGACTATATCACCTTGATGTATCTTGATGTATATTCAAAGTATCACTTTGATACTTTGAATATATCACCTCACTCTCTTCTGACCTGTAAGGTTTCATCTGAGAAATCCACTGATAGCTTTGTGGGGGTGCTCTTGTATACAATGAGTTTCCTTTACTCTTGTTGTTTTCAAAAGTTTCTTTTTGATTTTTGAGTTTCATTATCATGTATCTCAGTGAAATCCTCTTTGGGTTGAATTTTTGGGGGGGAACCTATGAGCTTCATGTACCTCGACATCCATCTCTCTACCATCTCTCTACTTGGAAAGTTTTCAGCCATTATTCCTTCAAATAGTCTCTCTCTCTCTCTCTCTCTCTCTCTCTCTCTCCCCTTCCCTGTCCATCTTCTGAGATGCTCATAATACATATATTGTTTCACCTACTGGTATCCTGTAATTCATATAGGCATTCCTCACTTTTTCATTCTGTTTTTCTTTTGTTTTCTGACTGGATAACTTCAAAAGATCTGTGTTTGAGTTCACAGATTCTTTCCTCTGCTTCATCAAATGTGATCTTGATGCTCTCTTTTGCATTTTCATTCATTCAATATATCCTAAAGTTCTAAATTTTCTTTTTGGTTTTTTTTTTAAGATTTTTATCTCTTTTTTGAACCTCACATTTGTTCATATACTGTTTTCCTGATTTCATTAACTTGTCTATCTGTTCTCTTGTACTCATTGAGCTTCTTTAAACAATTAGTTTGAGTTCTTTTTCAGACAATTCATTGATCTCCATTTCTTTGGGGTGGTTCACTAGAAAATTACTGTGTTCCTTTGCTGGAATACATTTTCTTTGAACTTTTGTGTTCCTTGAAGTCTTGCAGAGTTGTCTTCACATTGAAGAAGATGTCACCTCCCCCAGTCTTTACTGACTGGATTGATAAAGAAAAAACCTTCACCAGTCTGTTCAGTTAGAGAATCTGGCTTTCGTGGAACTCTGCTATGCTTGTACCCACTTCACACTTTTTGTTGAAGTGCACAGAATGTTGGAGGTGCCCATGGGCCAGTTAGGTGAACCACAGTAAGGCATCCCCTGTGGCTTGTAGGCAGACTTCTTGTTGGAGTCTGTGAAACATTTAGTAGGATGAATGGCAAACGGGTAGCATCCTTGTAATTGGTGCTGAGCCCCAGTTGTTGTGCTCCCAGCCTCTTCCAAACCCCCAGTTATGCAAATCACCTCAGTATTCTGGGTGGGGCAAAAAAGAGCAATGCCTTTTAGGAAGTGTCCTGTACAGCAAGGGAAGTTGGTGCCTACTCATCCACTGTTGGCTTCCGCCATGGGAGAAATGCAGCCAAAGGAGTCCCTTTTCACACTGATCAGTGTCAGCTTGGGAGAAGGGTGATACAGAAAAGTGACACTGTTTTTCTTAACCTTCAATGCATCCAACCTCTGACTTTTTTTTTAATCCAATAATATGATGGATCTTCCTCGCTGGACTCCTAGACTCCCAAAAAAGTACTTTCATCCATGTGTGATTGTCAGACCAGTGTTCTGTGAGGAGATGACAGTAGAAAACTCTTATTCTGCCATCTTGTTGGCATCACTCTCCTCAACATCTGTTTAAGATTTCATTATTCTCAAGTACCTTATAAGCCTTCTTCTCAGAGATGGCTTCTGCATATCTTTTGGCGAGATTGGATCAAAGCATCATTAATTCTAGGGAACCTTAAAATCTTCTCCTCTACTCTTTAGAATGTAAAAACCTCTAATAGACTATAGATTTTCCTGTTAGTTCAAGGTAACTTTTTCAACTAATTCAACCATTTTCAACTAATTTTCTTGAAAGTTCTCTTCCTCTCCTCTTTCTTGCATTTATTTTTTTAAAAGAATTTATTTATTTGAGAAAGAGAGAAAGAGCACAAGCTGGGGTAGGGGGAAGAGGCAGGCAGAGGGAGAAGCAGATACCCTCTGAGCAAGGAACTCAACACGGGACTCCATCCCAGGACTCTGAGATCATGATGTGAGCCAAAGGCAGCCATTTAACCAACTGAGTGACCCAGGTGCCCCTCTCTCTTACATTTACACTTTTGTTCCAGTTTCTTTTGTTTTCCTCTCAGGATAATGTAGGAGTTAAAACCAAGGGCTTTGGGATAGAGTTGCTTGGACTCCAACCCCAGCTAACTAGCTTTGTGAGATTACTTGCCCTGAGAATCTGTTTCCTTTCTGTTAGATGGGAAGATATTAGTATCTACTCAGGTGGATTAAAGATTAAATGGGATAATGCTTTCAAAATGCTTAACAGACTGACTGACACATACTAAGAGCTTTGTATTTGTTATTTATTGTTCTTTTTCATGCAGAGTTATAGGCATTCATTGTTCACAATGGTTACCATCCTCTTCCCTAAACCCCCGCCCCCACCCATCTGTTACAGGTTTTTGCTATAACCTGCAACAAAGACAAATAATATACCAGAAGTCTATTCAACAAACAAGTTAACTTCTTGGAACCACTTCAAACTAGAAATGATGGGTTTCCTTACAGAACCCAGGACTGTCCCAAAACTTATTGGAGCATAAATAGCTCTGGCTATAGGAATCTCAGAGCTAAGTGAACACAGCTAAAAGTCAAATAATTTCTTCATCTATAAAATGACAAAAATTAATATTATCCTTTGATTCTGGCTCATGATGTCTTCTTTTTCTTCTTCTTAAACGTGCTCCTTTGCCAAACTTTGTCTTCTTTTGCTCCACACTCTTCCCTCTGGGGCCAATCTACATCCAGGGCTCACTGCCAGGTCTTTGTCTCCTGAAACTGTTGCTTCAGCTTCAACCTCTTCCCAGACTTCCAGTTCCAAATTTCCATCTGTGAGATACTTCCACCTCAATGTCCCACCAGCAGCACCTCAGACCTAGCAAGTAGAAAATAGCTCATTATCTGCCCACACACACCAGCTTCTTTTTCCATTTGTGACACCCTCATATTTCTTGTCACTGGGTCTTAAAAACCTCAGCCATCTGTTTCCCCCTGCACCCCTCAATGTATTCTGTAGCTAATACCTATTTTTTTCTTTTGTTGAACATCAGCTGCCCCTTGCTTTCTATGGTCTACCAGATATATCTGTCTGGCTCTTCTCAGCTCCAGCCTAGATTGCTTGTCCCAGCCCCCTAACTCATTCCCTGGGCCATAGCCAATCATTTGTCCAACTGAGCCTATATACAGCCACCAGACTGACCTTTGACCCAGGCACACCTCTGTATCAAATCATTCATCTTCCTCATGATGCTTATGAAGCCAAGAAAGTGCGATGTCTCTGGTTCTAGCATGAACCTCCTCAATTGCACTTCAACTTAACTCTCTGTCTCTGATTTTCCACAGACTTAGCCAAACAAACATCACCTCAATCTCCAAATGTGTTTTGTCCTTGTTGCTTCATGCCTTTGCAACCTTGCCTCTCAAATCCAACTTCGTCCCCAATCTCTATTTATTCTTCAAGGTCTAGCTCAGCTTTTCTCTTTCATGAAGTACTCTTCCATCTCCCAGTCAGAAATACTTCCTTAGAAAGTCTCATTCCTCTGAATCTCCAGAGCTCTTTGACCTCCTTTGGATGCTTTCAAGAATTCAATTCAACAAAAACATATTGAAGACAAATGAAATGAGAATTGTCCTTGGGAGCTAGGAAAGGGAGTGGAGGAAAGAGCAGTTCCTCTTCTCTCAGTATCTCAGTCATCAGACCTATGAGTCAACAATTCCAAGATATAACAAAGCTATTATGGAGGTGTGAAGAATGTGTTATTAGAGTAAGGAATTACTCAGCATCCCTTTCTCCCCCACACTCCCAGTGCTGGGTCCCTCCATTTTATAACAAGATTATAAAACTCCATTGCAAGAAGCCCAGGTTTCTGTGGGAGTGTGCCAGGTTCTATGGTTTATTTTGGAAGACGAGGTAGGCTTTGGATATTTTTGTCTTGTTGATATTTTGTGAGATTTTATGAGATTACCTCCCTTATTATGCTTTATATATTGTGATAAGATCATTTCTAAATACAATTCCTTTTTCTGGCTTTATCCAGATTACACCTAAAAATATTCAGAAAATGCTCACTTTCTCCCAAATACAAAGACTGGGCTAAAGAGGAAACTCAATGAAATTACCACCAATCAGAGAAAAATGCATTAGATTTGCCATATTGTGGCTTAGGTAAAAAAAAAAAAAAAAAAAAAAAAAAATGTAAAATGAATAACAAAATGTTATTATAACTCCTCAGAACCTCTATTCTCAACCTGAATATATCAATATTTCATTTTATCATCTTTTCTCAGATGCTTCTCTCATCTCCTCACTCCAGCTTTACCTGACTGTGTTGCCAGATCAACCACTGTTCCCTGCTCCCGCATGAGACACAACACAATGCCCATGAAACTGGGAGACAAGGAAGCTACTCACTGGCACACCCCCATATATGTCTTCTTTTTTATTTTTAGTAAGCGTTATTGCATTGAGATTTATATACATTTATATGAATAAAACATACACATAGAGCTTAATGAATAACAAGAAAGTGAACTTCTGTGTAACCCTCCTTAAGGGCTCACTGCCAGGACTGGGAAGCTCCCTTTAGGCCCTTCCTCCATGCATACACACCCCACCCCCAGTATTAGTAGTCTGTCTTGGCTGCTGTAACAAAACACTGTAGACAGCGGCTCGACCAACAGACATTTATTTTCCACAGCTCTAGAAACTGGAAGTCTGAGTTTAAGGCACCAGCACGTTTGGGTTCTCCTAAGAGCCCTTTCCTGGCTTGCAGACGACCATCTCCTTACTCTGTCCTCATATAGCAGAGAGATGAAGAGGAAGCAAACTCCCTGACAAACCCATCATGAGGGCACTGCCCTCACAACCTCACCTAACGTAATCATTTCCCAAAGGCCCACCTCCTAATACCATGACAATGGAAGTTAGAGCTTCAACATGAATTTGGGAGCAGGGGAAGAAATACAGACCCTCCACCCATGACACCCCCAGATGTAGCCACCTATGATAGACCAGAGTTCCATTTTACTTGCTTTTCTACATGAAAGAAAAAAAAATGTGATCACATTGTATGCTTCGTCTTGCTTCCGTTTCTCGATGTTATGTTCTGAAAATTTACTCCTCTTGTTTTGTGTCTGTAAATTTCCCCTTTTTCATTGTTATATGGGATTTCATTATTTGAGCATGTTAGAATTTACGTATCTATTCTACAGGTGGTGAGTATTTGGATTTTTTTCCTAATGCAGCTGAGGTGAACAATATTGCCTTGAACATTCTTGTACATTATATCCTGCTGCGTATTGGCCTAAATTCCTCTGGGCACCTAAGAGTGGAATTGTTGGACTATCTCAATCTCACCAGATAATGCAAGCTGCTTTCCAAAGAGTTATTAGCAATATGCAACTTTCACCAGAGTTCCTGCTGCTCCAAATTTTTGCTAGCAATCAATATTTTCAAACTTTTCATTTCTGCCTATCTCAAGTATAATGACATCTTATTGTGGTTTTCTTTTGCATTTCCCTGATTATTAATAAAGTTGAGCTTCTTTCATTTTTATTGGCCAATAGGATTTCCCCTTTGGTTTTATGCTGTCCAGCTGTTAAGCCTGTTTTACCATCGGTTTATTTCTCTTTCTTATTGATTTGGTTGAGTTTTTTATGTATTTGACATCTTAGTCCTTTGCCAGTTTATGTCTCACACTCATCTTCCTTTTTTTAATTAAGATAAAATATACATAACATAAAATTAACTATTTTAAGTGTACAGGTCAGTGACATCAAGTACATTCACCCGGCTGTGTAACCATCATCACCATCTAACTCCAGAACTTTTTGTAATCCCAAACTTAAATTCTATACTCACTAAACAATACGTCTTATTTCCTCTCTCAGCTCCTGGTAACCTCCCTTCTGCTGTCTGTCTCTATGAATTTGCCTATTCTAAGTACCTCATATAAGTATAATCATACAGTATTTGTCCTTTCGTGTCTGGCTTTTTTCACTGAGTATAATGTCTTCAAGGTTGAAGAATAGGTCAGAATTCCTTTCCTTTTTCAGGCTGATAATATCCCCATTGTATGTATACATCACACTTTGTTTCCATTCATCCCTCAATGGACACTTGGGTTGTTTCCACCTTTTGGCTATTGTGAATAATGCTGCCACAAGTACTAGAATACAAAATCTGTCTCTGCTTTCAATTATTTTGGGTAAATACCCAGAAGTGGAATTTCTGGATCATATGGTAATTCTATGTTTAATTTTTTGAGTCATGCCATACCAGCCAGTATTTTCTTTTAATGGGAAGATTCTATAATTTCAGAAAATGAGCTCCCTTCCCCCAGGCTTCAGTCATATATGCCATACTTTTTCTTGAGTTCCTTAGAAGCCAGTCTTGGATCATCGAACAACATGTTGCCAAGCTAGTAGGTACCCTTAGAGTTCATATAGGTCAATCTTCTCATTTTATAAAAATGAATAGGCAGCCAGAGAGGTGATGCAACTGCCCACAGCCATACAGTCTACTGGGAAGAGAATCAGGGCAGAGCCTGTACTGTGCCCACTGGATCACAGAAGGTGCACCTACGAAAGCGGGTACTCAAATCCTTCCAATCACAAGGAACACATGGCCCACAAAGAAGGAAGTGCTTTAAACTGAGCTTGCCCTCACCCAACCTGGTTGCAAGGTTTCAGTCCTGTCCCCCAGGGCAAGTCAACTTTCCCAAGGCCCAATTGCTGGATCTGGCAATGTTCCACTGGCCCCACCAGCCACCACACCAAGGGCCCACCCTACGTTGTCCAATGCCAGTCAACCAGTACACCCCAAAAGAGGCCAGGCCCTGTACATAGCTTGTTGCTTTATTTTGCTTTAGGGAGTGTCCTGCCCTGCCTGTTGGTCTGTATTATTCTTTGTCAGTGGTCTGTTCTCCTACCGAGTATGGAACAGGCACATGGGTTTGCAGTTTCTCTATCAACTGTCTCAGTGGTGGGCTGAGCTGGCACCTAACAAAATGTGAAGTCAGTGAAGTTATCTTGAATTTTCCATTTAACTTTCTCTCCTCCTCACTTAGGCTATCTCCAGATTCCTAAGACTCTGAGGTCATACCAGGATATCAGGAGCTTCTCACTGCAGCACCTGACCTCAATAGGACCTCCACAGGGAGCACCTTTTTCTCCAAACTTACCCCTTACTGACTTGCTCCTTGACTCTCTCACTGTCAGGGAGCTCCCATACTAGAAAGCATACCAATACATTTGTTTCTTCAACAACAATGATAAAGAAACTATCTTCCAAGCTGTCAAATGGGCTTTGCTGTACAAAACTCAATTTCTTCTTCATTACCTCCAATGACCCAACCACAGTCCTATAGGAAGTATGTGAGGAAAAGACAAAAATCTTCATTTCAAGAGAATAAGTGATTTGCCCAAGAGCACACCACTAAGAGTCCAGACCTCAGGGTACTTTCGTGCTTTATTATGGAGCCCTGGAGTGGGTAATGTCTGACAATAATTAAATGGATAAATCCTTATAAGGTTAATTTAATAAGGTTGAAATCAGGTTAAGTAATAAACATTTCAACACAGGGTTCTTGGAGGTGTAATGGTTTGGCAAGGGAGTGCTTTTTAAGCTGAGAACACTGGGGACTTGGGAAGACCTGTGGGACCCAAAAGGAAGGTCCTTTTATATGGCCTTTAAGTCCCACCAGGATGGCAGCTGCCTAAGACTCATGAAGGCAGAACCTTACCACAGTCTCTCCTATTCCAGACCCCAAAATTCCTCATGCATATCGAATTCCCCTCTCCCCATAATAAAGACCACCTCCTACACAGCTGGCTGACTCCCCACCAAGCCCCATCTGCTTTCTTTGGCTACAGAAGCCATGAGGGAAAGGACAAAAGATTGGCAGGCCAGTATTCTTATAATCCAAGAGAAGGCTATCAATTTATACCCATTTAATGTTGCCATGAGAAATTAAAGAACTGTTCTATATGTTATATTCATACAGCCCGTTTTCAGTGTATGATTATCTCAGTTGAATCTCCCAGTAGCCCTGAGAGAGAGACAGGACACACACCACTATCTCCATTTATCACAGATAAGGAAACAGAGGCTCAGAAGATTAGGTGACATGCCTAGTTCCAGGATGATTCAGAGGCAGAGCCAGGCTGGAATTTGGTCTTCGACACTCTTATGATTTCATGAGGCCAAAGTGCTTGGGGTGGGAGTAGGAGGTGGTAATATGTCCAGGGGAAACCTTCATACAGTGACGTCTGTGAAGACTCTGAGCAGTAACATGACCATGTTTATTCATACAGCTCAGAGCTTTATCCTGGTCTGTCTGGGAATTTCCAGTTTTCTCAGGGAATATAGGATACATTTCAACACACACAAAAAGGAATGCATGTTTCCTAGAAATTATTCAGTTACTCTTATGCATATATAACTTCCAAAATATACCTTGATAATCTAGGCAAAGCTTTCCTTGGTAATGTGGTCTATTGATAATCAATACAAAGTGACAATTATTGAAGATTATTGTACAAGATACCTTATTGTACCAATGTATATTTCATTCTTACATTTTGCCTTAATTGGGTATTCCATTTACAATTAAAATGTGTTATAATATTTGTGTTTGGCTTATTTATTAATTCTTTATTTGTAAAAATGGAAAGACTCTGCTGATTGGTCATCTCTCAGTCTCTCAGTTAAACCCGTGTATGGACACTGGGTTGTTCAGGTCATGGGAGCCATGACAGGGACAGAGGTTCTTAACTCTTTAGGGCCATGGATGTCTTCGGCTTTCTGGTGAAGCCTACAGTCTCTTTCTCTGAGTAGTATTTTTAAATGTACAAATGAAAACATGGTGATGAGTATAAATGATATCCCAAGATATCTGCAGTAACTGTAGTGTCAGATAAAAATATCTGACTTCTATTGACCGACTACTACTGATAGCACAGTGGTTGGTTACCTACACTCATAAAGGAAGGAAAGAGAAGTTTATCACAAAGATAGAACTTCTTTTCTCAGCCAAAGTCACAAACCTCTTGCTAACACATTAAGAACTTCTTACCTAAGGGTTTTCCCATGTACTTGGTTAGTGAATCCTAATTATAGTTCAAGTTCCTGGGACAGCATTCTCTAAAATGTGTTCATTGGAGTACTAGTTTTAGAAAATATTAACAACTATCTATTTTGGGTTGAACTGTGTCCCCCAAAAAGATATGTGGAAGCTTTTATCCCTGGTACCTGAGAATAGGACCTTATTTGGAAATAGGGTCTTTGCAGATGTAATCAAATTAAGAGGCGTTTGTATTCAATGAGGATGGTCCTAATCCAATAGGATTAGGTGTCTATGCAGCTGTCATAAGAGGAGGAGGGATGCAGAGACACACAGGAGGAATGCACGTGATGTCTGTTAGAGCCAGACATGGAAATGACTGATGCACCCGCAAGCCATAGAACACCCAGGGCTGCCAGCAACACCAGAAGCCAAGGAAAGGACATGGAACAGACTCTTCCCCTAAAACCATCAGAGAGTGTGTGACCCTGCCAACACCTTGATTTTTAACATCCAGCCTCTAAAATGGTGAAAAACTAAATTTCTGTTGTTCTAAACTACCAATTCGTGTACTTTATTATGGCAGCCCTAGGAAACAAATATGGTATACTTGGGGGGGAAAAATTATTTGAGGTCATAAAATTTGGAAACTCATGAGCATTAAATTTCCCTTTTGCAGATAGAGAACATTCCCTAGAATATCAAAGATTCTGGAGAAGATGCACAGTTAACATAGGGTGCCCCCCAAAGTATATTTAGCCAAAACACACTTTATTTGTGGCACAGCTAAAGAATGCTATTTCGTGGAATACTAGATGTCGCAGCAGTACAACTGACAAATTATACAAAGCCAAATTGACAAAGGGACTGAAAACCG
Source organism: Martes martes (assembly GCF_963455335.1). Taxonomy (NCBI): domain Eukaryota; kingdom Metazoa; phylum Chordata; class Mammalia; order Carnivora; family Mustelidae; genus Martes; species Martes martes. Next base: position 127,342,376 of record NC_137893.1, read on the forward strand.
TATAGGAAAATGGATAGAAGATACCTTGAAGATCAGCTCATTTCTGCCACTCATTGCTACACATCAGGAACCTGAGGCTCAACTAAAAAAGTGTTTGCCAAAATGCAGATAACACAGCCCTAACGTTTGCGTAATTGGAAGACAAATGGATCATTAAACGCTGAATTCTTCTGGTTGGGGTCATAAGAATTTCCTTCTGAATAAACCCTCCTATCACTCTACAAACCCATCCCGCCTAAAAACTGGTTCTACCTTCCAAACAATTTAAGGGAATTTCTATTCACAGAGAGAAGTTATTTTAAATTATGCATAGGGCAACGTGACAATCCCTTGACAGCTTCCTCCCCCCCACCCCCAGGAGATGAGCCTGCCACTCCGCCTGCCCACCCCCCCCCCGCCCCGCCCCACCCCAGCGGGAGCACGTAACCCCTTCACCCGCATGAGCAGTGAGCATGGTTGATGGTACATCTGGTGTGGGAGGGCATCTCGAGGAAGATCTTGGGCTCTGGGTGGGACCAAGTGGGGACAGTTTCAGTTCAGGTTGCGGAGACACAGAGCCTAGGATTGGGGTGCTTGTCCCAAGCGAGATTATCCAGGGAACATTCTTAGGAGGACGGGAGGGTGGCAGGATAGGAAGGAGATGGGTCTGCCCCGAGACACTCACGTCCTCCACAGGATTCTTACATTTCAACATCTGTTCACACATTTCCCCAATTCCAATTTGTAAGCCACCAAGCCACGCTGCATTTGAGCCAGTCTGTACAGGCTCAGGAAAGACTGTCAGACATCCAAGAGTTTTCCGAGCTGGTTGTTAAACTCTTGGTGGTTTGACATTGGTCACAGTGGGAGTATCTTTACACCATGGAAATCGGCAGACTTTGCAAATCAGGGTGGTTTTGTATTTTTGCCAGAGAACTGGCTTCCCAGTGCACCCCTACCCCTGACTCCATGGAAGTCCTTGCTTCCCTCCAACAGGCTCTGCAACATTCCCCCTGAGACTGAGGACCACTGCCCCATCCACCTTTCTAAGGTCAGCTTGCTGGGTCTGTAATCCCGCTGTGGGAATCAGAGTTCTCCTGCCTGATGTAAGCCTTTTGCAAACTCGTTTCACGTGAAGTGTGAAGGGGAAATGAAGCTCTCTTATTGCTAGAAACGGGAGCCCGGAGAAACTCCCTGTGCAGCGCCTTAAAACACAGTTCATCCAAAGCAGCAACTGCAGGAGAGCTCTCCAGCTTCATGGTTTGGCGCCTGACACCCGGTGGCTCACAAAAGCACCGTGGAACCAGAAAAGAAAGTGCACGCAGCACCGGCCTCGCTTCTCTGCTGCCTGCGGGAAGCAGGAGGCCCTATTTACCCCTGCAGTGTGAACACAGCCCTTCATCCAGCCCTGCCCCCACCTGGAGCTCAGCCATGCCTAGTGGGAGTGTCCTGACTTCGCTCCAGATGGTGGGAAGCCTGGCCAGTGGCGCAAGTTTCCAGCTTCCGCCGCCATAAGAATGAATGACTCTAATGTGTGCCTCTTCAGCCACTTGACTCACTGCCCCCTTCCTTCAGCGTTGACGTTCAGCCAAGATATCCTCCTGATTTTCTAATCATCCCCCTGCAACAGCCTTGGAAATCAGCTGTCTTCCACTCACCACACACATGAATTTACGCCAGATGAATGGAAAAGAATACTGATTTGATTCCCTTTTCAGGCAAAATGTGCAGCAACAAGGAGCCGGTTAGACCTGTTGCAAATTCTTGCAGGCTGGCCATTTGTGAGTCATATTTACATGACCCTGAATTGCCGGGTTTGAGTTAATTGCACAGTTTGGCCTACTGCCTCTGCGATTGGCTCCATTGGGTTATGGAGGCCACTAAATTAATGATCTGAGGCCTCCGGCCCATTCAGATCAAGGGGCAGCAAAATTGAAAGGAAAGCAACCAGCCGAATTAACCAACAAAAAGATCCATCTGAGGCTGCATGGGAAATGTAACCTCCATACATTTGGGGCGATGGATTAGTTTGAAACATGAAATTGTTGATATTTGACTATTTTAATCTTTTTTAAAATGCTAGTTTTAAATAGTTCAACCGAGTTGTTACATCCCCTTGGTTTTTAAGTCATGGCTAATCTAACACCTCAGGGTTGCTTAGGCTGGGAGTGGGGCCGAGCGCTGCCAGTCAGTAGGACAAAGAAATAGATCATCTCTTCTATCCCGTGCCCTGATTCAGACACGTTCTTCTCAAGTACAGTTTAGTGAAAAGAGCTCTGGCTTAGGACTCGCGAGACCTATATTTTAGCCCCAACTTACTTCCCCTGTGGCCTTAGACAAGCCATTTCTCCTTTAAGCCTCCCTCTTTTCAAGTAAAGCAATATCATAAACATTCTCGTAATGCCAAAATGAGCTGATATATGGGAACATGGCTTTTTAAAGTTGAAAATTCCTACATAGATAATTTATAAAGCCTACACACAGTGTGGTTAGCAACCCCTCCTGATATGTGAGTGTGTGTACTCCCTCAGGAGAGAATAAATTTTGAATGCAATGGTAACTGATTACCCTTTTGTTCCAGTGTCATTTCTGATAGCAAACAATGCCAAAACAGTAACAAATTGCCATTGTATTTTCCATTAGTCATCAGAGTGTAAAAGATTTGATAAATAGCAAGAAAACACATTGGCTCTTCGGGGTGGGAAATCTGTGTTATAGACAGTAGCAAATTACAGTTCTGTGAAAAAGATGGTGTCACGGTTCTTAGAGATTATTTGCATGGCTGCTGAGACATAAGAAAACCCTAAGAAGCTTTTAGTGGCCACGTCTGTGAGATGAATGGCTTGGTGTCCCCAGCCAGTGGCCCCCTTGTTTCAGCATTTGTGTGACATGGCTGGGCATCTGCTCAGGCATGAGCCTCTCGTCCAAGAATAGCTTCAAATAGCTTCCTTGGTATTCCCTGACTAGCCTGGAGGCACCATGCTTTGGGATTGGAGTGCAAGGATGTCGAGGGTGTTCCTTGGGCACCCTGTGCTCTGTCCTTCCCTTTGCTTCCATGCAGCTGCCTCCTATTTTTCTGCTCCAGTGACAGCCCGGGCAGATATCTCCCTCTGGAGCCACTGCCAACCCCACTCCATGGCAGCTGTCACAGCAGCCCCGGGATAGCAGCATGACCACAGGCACCCACCCGTGAGCACGGCACATCTGCAGAGCGTCCCATGTCCCTGGCTTTGCGCCTGCAGGCTCAGATCCCTGCTGGACAGGAATTCCCAGCTGGCTCCACTCACCACGACCCCTCTCCCTGCACTGGGAGGCTTCGGTCCATTGGATTTTTCACCTCTGAGACGTTCCACTCTGCTAATGAGCAGTATATCGTTTCCTGAATACATGCCACTCTTTAAGATTTCCAGGCTTAAAACATATTACTCAAGTTCTCCTGATGACTTTTCCAACATTGGAATGGGTTAACTGTCAGATGTTAAGAGAAAATAAAGCTCAGGGGTAGAGCATTTGACTGCAGATGTTAAGAGAAAATATTAAAGATGAAATAAAAGATCACCAAATCTTTGAGGACATTATGCTAAGTGAAATAAGCCAGTTACAGTATGATTCCACCTAGGACTGTCAAATTCATGGAGACTTTAGAAAGTAGAAAGGTAGTTGGCAGTTGCCAAGGGCTAGGGGGAGGGAGAAGTAGGGAGTTTCTGTTTTATACATATAACGAGCTCTGGAAATCAGTTACACAACAATGGGAATACACTTAAATTTCATGTTATATATGTATGTTATTTATATTTTCCATAAATAAAATTGAAATAAATTTTTTATTTTTAAAAATATTTTTAAATTTATTTATTTGAGAGAGAGAGCACAAGTGGGATGAGGGAGAAGCAGACTCCCAACTGCGCAGGGAGCCTGATGCGGGGCTGAGACCGGGCCCCTGGGTTCATATCCTGAACCAAGGGCTGATGGTTAACCAACTGAGCCACCTAGGCACCCCTCAGTAAAACTTTTTTGAAGAATACCAAATCTAGGAATGGCAATGTCCACACAGTTACAAATATCAGAGGGACTGGAAATAAGGACATATAAAAAAGAATCCCTCGAATAGAAATGTCCAAGATTGTCTTAAAAAAGTTATCCCATTTTTACCAATTGGAAATTTTCCCTAGGAATCCTGCTACTCCTAATTGAACTTATAAAATTATTACAAAAGCAACAAAGCCAAAAAGAAGGTAGATGCTAGATATGAGTGTTTGTTTCCCTCCCCGAAATCCATATTGAAATCCTAACCCTTGAAGGTGATGGTATTAAAGGTGGGGCCCATGGAAGGTGATTGGGTCCCAAGGGTGGAGCCCTCATGAATGGGATTAGCGCTCTTATAAAAGAGATCCCACAGAGCTGCCTCGCCCCTTCTGCCAGGTGGGGACACAGCAAGAAGGGTGCGAGCCGGGCGAGAATCCTCACGTGACCATGCTGGCATCCTGATCTCATACTTCCAGCCTCCAGACCTGTGAGAAATAAATTTCTGTTGCCCATCAGCCACCTAGCCTGTTACAGCAGCTCGAACAGACTGAGCCAGCTGATGTACAATAATATCTAACAACACTTCGGTGGGAAAAAAAAAAAAAAAGAAAATCCAGCCCCTTCTCACTGTGGTTTCTCCTCACCTACAGAGGCTTTGATTTAGGGATGGGACCTGCCCCAGAAGTTCAAGGGACAGAGTCATTCAATTTGTGACAGGATACGCCTCTTCATTCACAGGACAGATGAAAGGGTAGCCTAGTTTTCCATCTCACCCTGCCTCCTTCAGGATCAAAATTATAGTTCTTCTCAATGCTGGATCGAACTCTTTCATCTCAGTTTCAACCAAAATGGAAGCCAGCATCATGAGGATTCCTCGGGGCTAGTGGGGAAAGGAATTTCCCCTGCTCTTGCCAGAGTCCCAGGGGGAGGGGGGTATCCTCCCACGGGTGAGTAATCACAGTTCCATGTGACACAATAAACAGCATCTCTCTCTCTCTCTCTCTTTCTCTTTTTTTAACGTGGAAGGAAATCAGCTGAAGGAAATTGAGATGAAAGCCAGTCCACAACACAGCAGCCCAAGGAGATGTTGTTTCTTGACATTCTGAGTGCTCTCCAGGACTGAATTCCTCCAGAAGTTAATAGGAGGACTCTGGACTGCACTTCAAGAAATCAAGAGTTTCAAAAAGTGTCTCGGACTAATGCCAGGCAGGTGCCCGACTGCCCTTGCTTTCGCGCTAAACTCCTCCCGAACTGGCCTGCACACCTTTCCCACCTGCCCCCTCTAGGCTCTCAGGGGGGCTGTGCCCAGCTGCAGGAATGCCAGAGGCTGGCTTTGTGCTTGCATCCTGCTGGGGCTGGGCATTTCTCTGCCCTGTTCCTGCCGATGCCCACCCCCCTCCCCAGCCACCCTCCTGGACTTCCAGCCGGCCTCTGGTCCCAGACCATCTTTGTGCCCTGACTTCCAGCCATACCCAGCCTGAGGATGGCTGCCTCTGATTTGCCACTCGGACTTGGGTGTTACTCTGGACACCGTCTTCTCCACGCCTGCTCTGAAACCCGGGCCTTGTTGTGACAGACTTGGTGCTAGTTCTGTGAACTACTTTGAAAATGTGACCATGGTTCAGAGCTTCTTGTTGCAGAGAGACAGAAAAAAAAAAAATGACAAGAACAGAGAAAGTGGTGAAAGAGAGATGCTACGATCTTTTTTCACCCAAATTCACATGAGAACTTTCTGGGTGCAAGTATAGAAGCAATGGTCAGCAAAGTGTTGAGGAACGAACACCAACAACTGCCCACAGCCAGTGTTCCCTGGGCCGATGAACGACGCCTTTGTGTTCTCAAAGAACAGGGTGGATGCTCTCCTCAGTCTACCACTTAACCCAAAATTTTTGGTTCCTTGCAGGACTTTATACCCCTTAAGAACAACACTCTCCTGGTATCCCTGGCACCTACCAAAGGAGACTTGGAGGAGCCATCCAGGCGATACTTGGTCGAATGAGTGAGGCATCACGGTCTGAGGGGCCAGGGTGAGGGGGGCAGAGCTGCAGAAGCAGAACCTGTGGGCTGGTCCCGTCAGTCATCCACGTGCCTGTAGCAGGCAGACTTGGGTTCTCCCTGGAAGGACCATGCCCTAGGACCCATAAGTGCCAAGCTGTTCCTGTCAGGGCAAAGCTGCTGAGTCCTGTTTTCCTAGACCATGAGGTTCAAGGGACTAGCAGATCTGCATGGCTGCCATTTTCCAGTAAACGGACCGAATATTTGCTTCTCCTCCTCCTCCTCTCCAATGTCACCCACTCACCCCACCCCCAGCTCCTGGGAGAGCCATCAGTCATGTTGTGTATACACTGTGCCGAATAACGTGGGTCGTTTATGAAGCAGGCTTAGTCTCCGAGCACAGAAGCAGATTCCTGGGCATGTTATTGTGGTGAGTGTAATAAATGAACTGTTCTTCCAGCCGAACTGTCCAATGAAATGAGATCATCACCTGCCAGACAGGGCCATTCACACCCAAAATGGATGGTCTTTATGCAGTCCCAAACAAAGAACCATGGGGCTCAGTGCTCTCCACAGAAGACACTACCAGAATACAGGTCGGGATAGTAAGAAGCCTTGAGTCAAAGTACCATGGTAATTCTCCCTCTTCTTTCAAATCTTAATGCTACTTTTGAAAGTTTTCTATTTATCCAAATTAGCATTTTCGAAGAAGCATTTCTTGTCACCCACGTCAGCAATCTTACACAGGCCTGAGTGCTTGTGCCGTCTGGGGGTGCCATGATGGCGAGCAGGAGGCATATGGCTTAGATTTTGGCATGGGGATAAAATGCTGCTGCTTCCTTTCAGAAGGAGTTAACAGAACACGTGGGGAATGAGGAGGGCTGGAAAAGGAACTTTGAGCTCCTGGTGATGCTGTTGTGGAAACATCACTCTAGAGAACACATAGAGAACACAGACCTTTCATAGATTACATCCCATGCGGTGAATACTTGGATTAACCCGTTTGTGACCTTTAAAAACATTTGCCAGGACCTGGAGACCATGTTGTGATGCTGTGCATGAAGCAGTCAGCATTGTAATAAATGTGGCCTCGTCATCTGAGTTCAAGTCCTCCTGGCACATTCCACAGACTCATCATTTAAGTTAGGCAACCAGCTAGAAACACCGTTGCAACACAAAAATCCATTCCAAACCTCCACAAAGTGTTGTTCATGGGAAGATCCAACTGTGAGTCAAAAAGAGATGAGCTCAAAGGATTTGGGGGTTGACATTGTCTTTGTCTTCCCAGAATGTAGCTGGCTGCCTGGCGGATGATATTGCAGCAAGAGCTCTGCCTGTAGCTGGTCCAAAGAACTGTTGTTCCTGCTTTGAAATCTTGGCATGACCCACAAGTTTCCCTCACTCTCTTCCCCCATCACCCAAGGCACAGCCAAACCGGCTTTCTCATTTTTCATGCGGCTGCTCCTAAAATTCCGATGTTCAAATCCAAGCAGGGTAAAGTACCTGCTGGACAGATCAGCCTCAGCCTTTCCATTGTTCTCCCAGCTCTGGCCCATCTGTGGGACCTCCTCCCATGAAGAGGTACCCTTTTGTCTTTGATCCAGACCCAGATCTTCACCAAGGAAGAAAAAGTCACTGTCGGGGCAGGCTCTGCTTTCATCATGGAAAACTGGCCTCTGAGGTGACCTCAGCTAGGCTGGAGAGCCTGTGAACCTCAAGCCGGGGCACTGAACCACCTCATAACTCCATCACCTAATGGCCTGCTCACCTGCATGCCTCTCAACCTGTCCTCTTCTGACTAAGAAACCCCATAGAGCTTCTTCCTCAGAATACTAAATCCAATTCCTTTCTATGGGACTAGGAAAACCAGAGCCAGAGAGACCTATGTTCAAATTCTGACTCTGCCCTGGTGTGACTTTGGGCAACTTAATGAACTTATCTGACCCCTCTCTGGTCCCCAGAAATACCATGACAACACTAGGGACACCTCCTGAAGGCACCTACCACAGTGTCTTGTCCATCACGGCCATGCTGATCACCCACCCATTTCCACCTAGTGCCCCAGCTTCTGGGCTCTAGTTAATACCCTTCTGATGCTATAGCTGATGGAGGCTTTTTGCTTTATTCAACTTTAATTTGCTTCGCCATCCCATGTGTGGCTTCTCAGTTCTCACCATGTAATAAATTCCTTGTATTAAATTCTCTCTGTTGAAAACATTTTGGATGACTTCTATTTCCTAGCTAGACCATGAATGATGGAGTTGCCACCTCCTATCTCCCCCCATCTATGAATCCAGTTCATTAGGCACCCCCAACTCCTGAGAACACTGCACCTGAGCATGATTCCCACCATATCTTCTCTCTGCTATTCTTGACCCTAAAACCCCTCATGCATATCAAATTCCCTCTCTCCATATTAGAGACCACCCCCTGCACAGGTGGCTAACTCCCTACCAAGTTCCAATCTGCCTTCCCTGGCAAGGGAAGTCTTAAACATTTCCCCACAGGGGAAAACATCCCATTCTGGCCAGACAAATTAATCCAACAACCCTAGTTATGTAGGCAAACAGGAGTTGCCATCATGCTAAAATAGCAAAAGTAAATGACTTCACAGTCCCTCTGTCTTCAGGGACTCACTGAGTTGTGCATCATGGCATCTAAGAACTCTTGCTGAAAAGAGATCAAGATAGAGAACTGAACACCAAGACCCGAGCTGGTACTCCTTCCTTGGAGCTTTGACATCATCTGTCCTAGAAAACCTTGTATTTTATAGAGTAAGTTCTCACACCCCCAAGCCTTCAGTCCACCTGACAATACAGTCTTCATTGAGACAAGGGCAAGCTGATGGTAGTGTTCTCAGCAAAGTCCCAGTGCATTGCACAACAAGGACATATTGCTCCCTAATCAGTTCAGAAACCTGCTTGGAGGAGTCTGATATGTCTCCATGCCCATACATCCCTTGTCAAGGAGCCTGGTAACAAACTGATAGCTGTTTGAAACTGTATTTAATACATTCTCCATACTATTCACAAGGATTTGGAATGGTTCCCTAACTGGTCTAGGCACATTATTTTTCCATGCACCTATGCTTTAGAAATATCCCTTTTCATCAAAGAAAGAAACAGTTTTTTAAACTCAGCTCTAACCATGACAAACACCAGTTCAGTGGCAGCCTGTGATGCAAGCCTAAAGAAAGCTTCCCAGACATCTTTAGCATAACAAGTTTCCAATTCTCTGCCCCAGCTGTCTTCATAGAGACTCCTCACTGGTCAGACACCGACAGATGGTGAGCAGATTGAAACCTGCCCTGGCCACTGGGGACCGGAAATCTGGGGGCTTGCTTTCCTGACTCCTAGCTTTACTGAGATGGAGGGCAAGCCAAAAATATCTTGGCACGGTTAACAAGAGAGCATCATAAGTGGCGCTCAGTGGAGAACACTCAGGAATTCACTACATTCAAGTGCTTGTTTTCAAGAGAATCTGCTACAGGTCACAAGAGACGCCTGGTAATGTTTAACCCTAAGACCCGTCATGAGTCTGGGTTCTGGGCTGTGGTTGTTCATTCCATGGCTTCAGGGAGTGGTGCTGTAGAAACAACAAACGTCACTGACATTTTGATAATTAAACTCTAATTCTGTGATCTTTCCTATGATACCTTAGAATTTTCTCAAAATGGAGTCCTTAATGATTAATTCTGGGATAAAGACAGTCTTCGGGGATAAGTTCTGTGTCCAGAAAGCAATAAATCCTGCCAAAATCTGTTATTAGTTTGCTAGGGCCACCATAGCAAAGTACCACAAACTGGGTGACTTACAGAAGAGAAAATGTGTTGTCTTACGGCTCTAGAGGCTAGCAGTCCAAGATCGAGGTGTCATCAGAGTTGGTTTCTCCTGAGGGCTGCAATGGAGACATTGTTTCATGATTCTCTTGATGGTTTGCTGGCAATCTTTGTCATCCCTTGGTTTGTAGATGTCCTCCCTGTGTGTGTGTCTGTGTCCACATTTCCCCTTTTCAGAAGGACACCAGTCATGTTGGATCAGGGCCCATCCTACTGCAGTATGAACTCATCTTACTAATTATAACTTCAATGACCCTATTTCCAAATAAGGTCACATTCTGAGCTACTGGAAGTTAGGGCTTCAACATATGAATTTGGAGGGGACACAATTAACAGCCCACCCTCTGGCTCCTTAAAATGCATGTCATTTCACTTGTAAAATATGTTCACTTCATCCCAACATCCCCAAAGTCTTAAGCCATTCCAGCATCAACTCTACCATCCAAAATCCCAACTAAATATCATCTAAATTAGATATAGGTGAGACTTGGGGTATGATTCATCCTGGAGCAAAATTCCTCTCCATCTGTGAACCTATGAAACAAGACAAGTTGTCTGCTTCCAAAATACAATGGTGAGACAAGCATAGGATAGTCATTCCCACTCTGAAAGAGAGAAATTAGAAGGGGAAAAAAAAAGATCATGGGTCCCAAGAAAGACTAAAACCCAACACGGTAAATTCCATCAGGTTGTAAGGCTTGAGAATAATCCCCTTCAGCTTAATGCTCTGAGGTTGATCCCAGTAGTGCCAAGACCATTTCAGTGAATGCCTTAGGTGTGTCTGAAAGGGCCCCTTACCAGGCCTCCCAAATAGGATCCACTGTCCATTGACTTTACACTCAACACAATTCTCATGCTTCCAACAACCCATAGCCTGAGTCTGCAACTTGAATACTTGGCAGAAGCAGCACCCAGGGTTTAGATTCAACTAGTAAACCACTGCCTATCACCACACTCTGTTAAAGCTATCAGGGAAATCGAGATTTCCCAAGCATTGATAGGTCTATAACTGGCCAAGCTGCAGGCTCTCAATGTATCAACAATGCTTTCAGTGCTCTTTCAGAGAATTCTTGTTTTCACCTCCAGAATCAGAGTGGGAAACACTGTCCTTCTGAAGAAGCAGATTGCTATTTTAAATGGTGTGAAGTAGATCTGTGCTCTGCTTCTTAAATCCAAAGATTTCAGAGACTCTTTTTAGGGTGAAATGGATGCATGTGCTCTCATCACAACAAAAGAAAAGGAAGCATCCTTCTCTACACTATGAGTTAGTCCAATAACCGTGATCCAAAAGCAACTGAATGTAGTAACCCTGCACTGTCAGAAAGAAGTAAATATCCATCACTTGAGCAGGACAGTCTAGTGCAGGTCTTCTCAAAACATGTCCCACAAAGCACCTGCAGAAGAATCACCACAGTTTGTGTGAAAAATGCATATTCCTGGGCCCTCCCTTAGACCTCCTGCAACAGAATCTCTGTAGTCAGTGTCCATTTTAAACTACCTTCTGGTGACTGATGATTCTTATGGGTGATTAAATTTGAGAACTTCTGATCTTTTAAGAGCCCAGCTTCTGGCGGCACCTGGGCAGCTCAGTTGGTTAAGCGTCTGCCTTCCCCTCAAGTTATGATCTCAGGGTTCTGGGATCAAGCCTCCTGGGAATATGCTTCCACCTCCCCTTCTGCCCCTCCTCCCCACTTGTGTGTGAGCTCTCTCACTCTCAAATAAATAAAATCTTTAAAAAGAAGAAAGATTTTTATTAAAAAAAAAAAAAAAGCCCAGCTCTGGTATCCAACCAACTAAGGCCTGAGAATCAGCTCTGCCCATAATTAATTATATGCCCTTGAGAAAACTGTTGAACTTTCTGAGCTTCAGTGTTTTTTTTTTTAGTCGAAAAACAGGAATAATAATATTCTGCACAGAGTGTTTGAGACAGTTAAATGAGACAATGTATGTGAAAGATTTAAAAAAATAGATGTTAAGAGCATTTGGGATTCATCAGATGTGGTTTTATAAAATCTATTTCATAGGGTTGCTTTCAGCAAAGGAGATGAGACTTACAAATTACTTTAGGGTTGGAAAGATGTAGTTTGTTGAACTTATCTCAAAGGGCTGTTCTGAGAAGTAGATGAGACGGGGGACGCAAAGCCCCTAGCACAATGCCAAACACATACTTAGGAGTCAATAAATGTTGGCCCTTACCACCCTGGCCCCTGCCCACCAGCATGGTAGCACGGGGAAACCAGCAAGTGTGCAGCTCAGGCAGGGCCAGCATAGAGCGTGTGGTGAAGGGTAGAGGCAGGACAGCTGGGGCCTCCAGCCCCAGGCAAGGAAATCTATAGTTCATTGTGAGCATATTAAGTATCCACAGAAGTTTTCTGAGCATAAGAATGACGAAGTTAATCTAGGAGAGGTTAGGGAAAAGATTATATGTGAGCCAACTCAGAAACAGAAAAACTAGGTTAGGAGACTACTGTATAAGCCAAACAAAAATAATACAATGATAAATGAAGCAGGAGTCAGTCCAGACAGAGCTAGCACACCAGACACCCACATATCAACTAGAAAAAGGTGCTGCCTTCCCTCCATACTGCGCACAGGGCCTGGAGTGTAGAACAACAATAAGATATCAGCCCCACCTGCCCCCCCGGCAGGGGCCCAAGTGCAGTGGTCAACACACATGACCATCTGCAATAGCTTTGAGGTCAGTAGGAACAGAAAGAAGTATGAAACATTTTCAGGCTAATACATAAGCCATTAATTCGTATATTACCCTGAGAATGTTTCTGCCCTCTTCTCTGATTGTGTTATCAAGCAGTCTTAAATTCTTCTTTGGTTGCAGCACCTTGCTTAGCCTGCAAACTCCTGACAGTCTATTAGAAGATGCTGGTTGAGAACTTCTTATTGTAGAAAATACCATAGATTACAGTAGCATAATAATAGTTTAAATGGCTGGACATCATCTTCTAAGTAAGCATGTATGAACTAACTCCTTTCCAAGACACTTGACACTACAGGTACCTTCCCTTAGCTTAAGAGAAGTCAGCTAGTGAACAAAAATGGTATTTCCCTCATTAGAAGGAACCATCATTGACATTATGCACAAGGAAATATACTGCAAGTGTAGTCCTTACAACAGTCCTAGTGCTAGGAGTCGTTGAGCCTGGGTTGGGACAGCCCCTGCCCTCAAGGCTTGCAGTCTAGCAGACAGACAGACAGTGAATACATACAATGACTACGACAGTACAATAGATAAGCAGAAATGCTGTGAGGGGAGTCATTGAGGAGTTGTGACAGGGACTAATGGGCCTCAAAGCCAAAGATATTTACTAACTGGCCCTTTATGGAAGTGTGTCCACCGTTAATGTAGAGGGTCAGTTTTCTTGAAGAAAGTTGCTGGCTAATTTGCCATCTTTGTTCTACCTCCTTCTGGGTAGATAGGGCCAGAAGAAACGTCACCAGAGGAATAGCACTCTGGAGAGTCAACTCTTTAAAAGGAACCTGCGAAAGCAAAATGCGGTCTGTACATTCAATGGAATATAATTCAGCCTTAAGAGGGATGGAAATCTTGTCACATGCTACGACATGGATGAACTTTGAGGTCATTAAGCTGAGTGAAAGAAATAAGCCAATTACAAAAAAAAAAAAAAAGTAACCTGATTCCACTTATAAGAGGTACCTGAAGTAGCCATATTCATAGAGATGGAAAGTAAAGTGGTTACCAGAGGCTAGATGGGGGGATATCGGAAGTTGTCTTTTAATAGAAATAGTTTCAGTTTTGCAAGAAGAAAGCCCCTCAGGAGATCTGTTGCACAGCAGTGCAAAGATATCTAACACTATTGAACTATACACCTAAAAGTGATTAAGGTGGTAAATTTTATGTTATATGTTTTTCATCACATTTAAAATTCCTTTAATTAAAAAAATGAATTTATGTAATCTGGAGCTATGATACCAACACATTTAGGGTTGTTTAGAATTTCATCTGAAGCATCAAGCTAAGTTTGACAATTTCTAAATCTTCTGGATAATTTATCATGAAAATTGGATTGAGAGATAGTAATTAGATCTCTCTGTATTCTTGCACAGCTCTTAAGAGTCGCATTAATGATAATAATCATTATTAGCAAATAATCCCTTGGTTTTACAAGCACACTTGAGTTACCACTGACCAGCCTGGCCAATGCACCAAAGGAGACTGTTTAAGGTCAACACTGCTCCCCCCTCCCTCCTTCTTAAAGCTCTCACCAGCCTGGACTCCATGGCACTGCTCCTTCCTGGGTTTCTAAGTTTCCACCCACTGCTTTAGCTGTACCTTCTCAGTTTCCTTTGCTTGCTCATCTTTCTCAAGCTCAGACATTAAATGTATGAACTCCTTGAGGCTCGATCCGAGACTACTCCTCTTCTCATTCTCTAACTCTCCCTCTAAACAATCTCACCTACACTCATGGTTGTCATGATTTCTACACTTCAAGAATTCTCAAATATATCTCCTTTCCAGACTTTCCCCTCTGAGTTCCAGGTTCCCATCTACAAATGTCTGTTTGATATCTCCCCTTGGATATTATATGATTAAGGTACAGAGAGACCCAAAAATAAATGCCTTCAGAGAGGGAGAAGTGTAGTTCCCTCTCAAACCACAGTCCAGCAATAAACAGACCTGGACTTGTAGAGAGGTTCTGCTGTCCTGCATATGAAGTTCCCAGCTCTGGATCCAAGATGGTTATTCCAATCCCATCATTTCATTTACATCCTGGCGAGCAGAATGGAGCAGAGGCTGGGGAAAGCATGAATGGTTTCTTCTTAAGAACATCACCCAGAAGTTGTACACATCACGTCCACTCACATTCAGTTGGCCAGAAGTTAGTTCCATGGATGCACGTAGATGTAAGAAAGGTTGGGAAATGTTGTCTCTAAGTGGACAGCCCTATCCCCAGTTATATTCAGGAGGACTTATTAAAAGAATCCGGAGAGAATGGCTCTTGGTAGAGTGTTAGCAGTCTCTGCTTTAGATACCTCAGAAGTATTTATCCTTGATAAATCCAAAACCAAAGTCATGATCACCATGATCAGAACCTCTGTACATGTTTGATCTGAATGAATGACCACCACCATCCATCCTGCTCCTAAAACCTCAGCCCCTGTATGCACTCCCCTCTTCCTCACCTCTAGATCCAATTCATCACTAAGCCCTGCCAATTCATACTAATGAAGCCTTGTTCTCTCTGTCTCTCCTGCCATTCTAAAACAATATCCACTATCTCTCACCTGGACCACTGAAAAGGTACCTAAATGGGCTCCTGACCTTCCCCTTGGGCACTCTCCCCCACTGTTGATACTGCAGTCATGGTAATCTTTCCTCAGTGCCAATAAGGTATTTCATTCAGTCTCCCCATTAAGACTACCCATTGATACTCAGTGTTCTTAACACAATGTACGAAACACTGCATGTTGGGCCTCACTCTGCTATGCAGCCCCATCCACCTCCATGCCTCACCTCCCTCTGCACTGAGTTGCATTCAACGTCTTTCCACTCTGCCTGTTGTTTCTTCCAGTACTATACTCTGGCTAGAATCCTTCCCTCCCTGCCCCATCCCCACCTGTGATGATTACTTCCTAGCTTCCTTCAGTCCAAGTCCACAGTGCAATGATCACCTACTAAAGGAAGCCTTCTATCACCTTCCCAACTGGGTCAATTTCCTCTTCAGGGTTTTTACAAGGCCACATGGCCTTTCACTGTAACAGGTTCATACTTCAGTTGTGGTTCTTTGATGCCTGTCTTTCCCATAAGACTTTTTAACCACGTGAGGATAAGCATTGTCTTCCTCCCTCCCTCCCACCCTCCATACTCCCTCCCTTCCTCCCTTCCTTTCTTCTTTCCTTCCTTTTCTTTTCTTCTTTCTCTTTCTTTCTTCCCTCCTTCCTTCCTTCTTTCCATTATATCTCTACACACATAGCATAGTACCTTGCAAATAGTAAATTCTCAAAAGTATTGGATGAATGAATGCAATAATTCAGAACAACTGGAAGAAAGAGTCTGAATTACTTACTCTTGCATTTAATATTTTATGAAGAAATTCAATATTATTGCTAATAAGTACAAGCATCTAACTTGATGAAGGGAGCTTCTTCTATATACTCAGCTTTATTACAACACTAAAGACTAGGAGAGGAACAGAAAGAACATAAGACATGGTCTCTGTTCCCTGCCAGCATTCAATGACAGTTCATCAAGCATGTGCCATGTGCTAGAACACAAAAAAGAAAAGAAAAACTCATAGAACTATAACTTCCAAAAGATAGCACATGACTCAAATCCAGATAAATATTAACATGGAATCCGGTAAAGTCCAGATGAAAACAGATCAGCACAGTGGAAGAACTGGAGAAGCCTGTGAACCAGGTCACACCTGAACTAGACAGTGAAGGACAGGGAGACAAAGCTTGGGTATAAAGAAGCAGAAGGGCCCTCGGCAGGGAGGACAGCAGCACAACTGTGTGGAAGAGAATGGCCTTCCCAGGGTGAGAAGGTATGCCCTGTCTACCAGGGCACAGGGAGAGCTAGGTAAGGGAAAATGTTATAATGTCCCTTGAAGATAGTGGGAAACTGCTAATATTTGTTCTTTATCCAGAAGATAGTGGGCAACTGCTAATAGCTTAAGATGAAGTGGCATAAGAGAAAGAGTTTTAGAAAGATTGGTTGGGAATAGTGTGCAAAATGGACTGGAGGTGGTCACCTGGGGTTTCTCAACTATGAACTGTCACCCCAACATGGAGCCATTGTGCCAGGCTAGCTTCGTTCACAAGGTCATGTATCCGGGGAAACTAAAGAAGCCACAATAGGGACCCTCACTGCTGGCTGAGGAGGGGCGGGGGTGTTGTCTTCCACACAGGCTTGGGGTGGAGGAAGGGATCATTTCTGCTGCAACTGTCCAGCTGCCTAGTGCTGAACTTAGGACAGCTGAGCCAGGGCACCAGGACCTGAGGTTTTCTGGGCATGCCGTCAACAAACAGGGAAAGATCTGCCCTCCTTCTCACAGCAAAGGGTTATATTTCATTACCATGGGCTAATTCAGTGCACAGAACACTCCAAACTCTAGCACTTTCTTCCAGTCTTGAGATGCATCTGCATCCCATTGGGATTTTGATGTATGGATAAGTCTTGATAAAGAAACTGCCAGGTTCTCTAATGAGTTGGATATTTTTTGTGAAGAAATTATCCCATTAATGAAGTTTCAGGGGCCCTCCAATTCTCCAGCTCAAATACACAGGAGGATTAACTGGGGTTCAGAGTTGCAGAAGCATTAAGAAACATCCAGTATAAATAATTGAGACTTTATTCTATTATTAATGAATAGAATTTTTTCCTAGTCATTTAGGAGTGACATTGATCTAGCATCCATGCTGCATGGCAATGTCTTCTTGGTTTATTATTTCTTAAAAAAAATCCCCCATATACTATATTTAAACATCCATACTATGGAATATAGCATTTGATTTGATATTTATAGACTTGCTTGTATATTTTCATTTTTAGGTGAAGGTATAGCTGAGTCATCAGAAATTAAAGGCAAGTTAAAAAGTGAGAACTTCTTTTCTGATAACTGTTAACAGGTTATAAATTCCCCACGGAGATTTACTTTTAAAGGGCGCTAGGCCCTAGCAGTTATTTCAAAGAGGTTCATTCAATGACTAAAATGTGTTTCTTAAATAGAGATAGGTGAGAAAGGTGACAAAAATAATTGTCTAATCATATAGACAATACACAAACAGCTCTGCTAATATATTGTTAAGCAAACTGAATTTTTGAAAAGAAAATTACCCCACAGGAAATTTGGGAAAGATATGAACAGACAATTTACAAAAAGATAAAATCCCAAGTACCCTGAAAAAGGAAAAGAAAGGACGATCAACACCTTTAGTAGGGAGAAAAATGTAAATTGAAATGAGATACTATCTTTCATCAAACACGTAACAGATTAGAGTGGTAATATAAGTGCTGTTGATGATGCAGGAAACAAATCTTCTTATATACTGTGTGTCTTTCCTTTATGAGTATTCATTAGAGTATTTGACAATATTTATTAAAGATTAAAATGCCCATACCCCCTTGAACCAACATTGCAAACTTTGAAATCCACTTTTTCAAAAATAAAAGCCTTGGTATATTTTTTTTAAAAGACATAAAAACATGTTTAGGGATGCCATTTTTGTCAAAAAGAAGAAAAAAGCATTTTAAATGTCCACCAAAAAGGAACTCAGCCATATTATGAAATATTATGCAGTTATTTAAAAGAATGAGCTAGATCTCTGTGTGTTGACATGGAGCAATGCCCATGATCCATTTGTAAGAAAGAGAGCAGAATGACATATATAGCACACTTTTGACATCACACACACACACACACACACACACATACACATTCACACTTAGTGAGTTTTAGTGGACTTAACAATAAAATATATTCTAGGTGGACCTTTCAATGGATTTTAATGTATACATTTAATTTTGATGGAATTCAATGTACACATCCCTTCACCACCACCCCAGTCAAAATGTTCAAAACTCAATCATCCAAAAATGTTCTTGTGTGCCCTCTTTTCAGCCCCAGCCAGCACTGCCCTGCCTTCTGCCCCTATAGATTAATTTTGTCTGTTTTAGGATCTAATATAAAGGGGATCATACAGTGTATCCTCTTTCATGTCTGGTCTCTTGCTCAACGTAATATTTGGAGTCATCCATATTATTGCCTGTATCAGTAATTCAACAATTTGAAGACAACCCAACTAAAAAACAGGCAAAAGACTTGAAAAAACAGTTTGCAAAAGACATTAAAAATATATACAGATGGCCAATAAACACACGAACAGATGTTCATTATTGGCTGTTATGGAAATACAAATTAAAGCCATAATGAGTTAGTATTATGCATCCAATTAAATGGATAAAGTGAAAAAAGACTGACAGTACCAAGTGTTGACAAGAGTATGGAGCAACTGGAACCCTGATAGCATTGGTGGTGGAAGAATTGTTCGGCATCTCTCTACAATGTCAAACAGAAACCATGTACCTCAGGAATTTCTCTCATAAATAGTTACCCAAGAAAAATGAAGACATTTTTTGCACAAAGACTTACATACAGTTGTTCATAATAGCTTATATAATAGGTAAAACTGGAAAGAACACAAACATCTATCAAGACATGCTTGTGGTATGTTCCTACAATAGATCATACCCAGAAATAGAACGAGTGAATTACTGATACTGGCAATAATATGGATGACTCCAAATATTATGTTGAACAGGTAGCTTGGAAAACAGATACTTCTCACAGTTCCAGAGGATGGAAAGTCCAAGATCAAGATGCCAACCAGTGCCAGTTCTTGCTTAGGGCACACTTCCTAGCCTGCAGATTGTCCCCTTCTCATTGTGTCCTCACATGGTCAGGGGAGGGAGGGAGGTTAGTGGTGGGGGGAGAGCAGCTCTGATATCTCTTCCTCTTCTTATGAGGGCACTGCTGGCAAGAACTTATGTAACCCTAATTGCAACTCCAAATACCATCACATTTGGAGGTCAGGGTTTCAACATATGGGGTGGATGGGGATGACAGAACCATTCAGTCCATAACAATACACAGCCCGCTGTAATACTTGTTAATAAATGGATATGGGTGGTTTGGAAATCTCAGATAAATTGTCTGCATTTAAATGGTACTTCTCAAGTATTTAAGCATGCTTGGAAATAGTTCCCTTAATTGTTTTCAGCACTCTTCCCAAGTCTTATTTACACCGTTAATTTATTTCACAAATCCTTTCTTAGCAAATAATGCAAACAGATCCAGTGGGACTTAGCAAGAATAAGTGGAGTCTAAATTAAAGTAAGCTTCATGCATTGATTTTCATTTCCACTTTTTCAGATAAGGCAACAGAAAAGCCATTAAGTATGTGAGAGTGTATCTGTGACTACAGAACAACTGGAGAACAAGGGAATGTCCTCATTTGTGGGGAAATACATATATGACCCTCAAAAGAAAATAATCCATGAGGAAATCATTAACACTCATGGAGGGCTTACTATGTGTTGGACACTGTGTTAAGACAGCCTTCATGTATTATCTCATTTAATCATCACGAAACCGCTGAGGGCTTTATTACAGTGCCCACTTTACAGATGAGAGTACAAAGCTCAGAGAGGTTAAGGAACATGCCCATGTAATAAATGAAAGAGTGGAGGCTAAAAGTCGGGTTTCTCTCACTGTAAAGCTCATGCTCTTTTTTTTTTTAAGATTTTTTATATGTATGTATTTGAGAGAGAGAGAGAGCGTGCACTTGAATAGGGGGGAGGGGCAGAAGGAGAAGCAGAAGCAGACTCCAAGCTGAGCCCAACACAGGGCTCCATCCCAGGACCCCAGGACCATTACCTGACCTGAAGGCAGATGCTTAACTGACTGAGCCACCCAAGGTGCCCCCAAAGCTCATGTTCTTAATCAAATAAATAAGAATAAGAATATAAATTGCTATCACTTACTGAGTGCATACGACATGCCAAGAACCATGCTAAGAATCTCTTAATATACAAATCATTATCTTTTTCCAAGTTTTCTGACATTAACTCACCTGAGCTTCTTGATAAAATCTGAGGAAGATAGCATAAAAGAGTGAGTACACAAAAATAAGAAAAATGTGTGGAATGAGGTAACTCTTGTTTCAGTCATTATTTTAATAATGCACTTTTCCATTGAGCAGCGTTTTGTCACAGGAAAGAGTAAAGGTTTGTTTACCACCCATCCCACATACTATTAGACAGCAGATGAACAGTTAAGGGCAAAAAGTCCCTGACCTCTCTGAGCCCCAACTTCCTCATTTGTAAAATGGGACAACAACAACAACAAACCACTTTGACTGCCTTCCTCAAGTAGATATGGTAAGAATCAAGTGAGATGATGTCTGCCAAAGCTAGCTCTCTCTATATATATATACATATATATATGTATATGTATATATATATATATAAAAACTATATGTTTAGGTCTAAGGCCAAAAATGGTTTCCTCACACTGTGATATTTACATGAGTTTGATCACTCAGATGCTATAAACACTATGTAAAAGAGTAGGCATTAATCATTAAAACAGCTTGGTGCTGGCATATGAATACACAGATGGAGAAATAGAGGAGCTAGAAATAGATCAGCCACACATGGGAATCTGGTGTATGGTAAAGTGAATTCCAGACACTGGGAAAATGAGAGAGATCAATGATAATATCAGACCAACAGGGCAGCCACATGGACAAACCACAATTTCAATGCCTACTTTATCACTTAAGCTAAGGTAATTTCCAGATGTTTTACAATTTTAAACATAAAAGTAATCAAATTTCAAACTCTTAAGAGACAGCACAGGAGAACTGACTTACTTATTTTTGGAAATGAGTATCTTTCCAAATAAGACACAGAGGTACAGAGCCATAAAAGAAAAGATTTCTAGATTTGACTATATAAAAATTTAAATTCCTTCAAGGGCAAAAAAAATTTTTTTTTAATCAAACAAAGTCAAAAGTCAAATGACAAATTGGGAGAGAATATGGCAACATATATGACAGATAAGGGGTTAACTCCCTTAGGAATTAATTAATTAATTAACAAATATTTAATGAGCAACTATTATGTGCCAGGTACTATTCTAAGCTTTGGGGGATTCAACGTAATTAAAACTCTCAGCGTTGTCGCGCTCATATTCTGTTGGGAGGGATGTAAAATGATCTTGGATATTAGCAGAAAAATTTTAAATGAGCAAAGAACATAAATTATTCACATAGCTGTTAACACCAATGGGGTTTAAACATGAAAATGTGTGTACTCTCCCACATAACAAATAAAGGGCAAGTTAGATTTCAATAGGATACCATTGTCATCCATCACACTTTCCAAAATCAAAAAGTATGATAATATACCATTTGACAAAGGTATAAGGAAACAAGCATTCTCTTGCATTTGAGGTGGGAGTGTAGCTTGGTTCAACTTCTTTGAAAAGCAATTTGTCAATATCTATCACAATTACAGATGCGTGCACTCTTTACATCAGTAATTCTGCCCAAAGAATTTAGGCTACAAGCATATTTGTATATATGTGTAATGGCATGTGTGTATGAATGTTCGCTGTAGCATTGTTTCTAATAATGAAGGACTTATAACCCACACAGGTACCCATCAGTAGGCAAGTAGTTAAACAAATATGGACAATATCTAAAATGGTACAAACTGTTAAAAAGAATATAGTTGCTGTAGAGAATGAGGCTGATGTATATTATGAAAGACTCTTCAAAATATATTGTGAACAAAAGTAAGGTTCTGAACAGTTACATGCAATATTGAGCTGCTTAATGTTTAATAATGTAAACAAAATTGTAGAATGTATATGTGTACATAAAACAATGAAAAATTTTACAAATATGGGAAGCCTGGGTGGCTCAATCAGTTGAGCAACGGACTCTTGGTTTCGACTCAGGTCATGATCTCAGGATCATGAGATCAAGCTGGGTGTGGAGCCTGCTTGAGATTCTCTCTCTCTCTCTCTCTCTCTCTCTGCCCCTCCCAGCCCCCCTCCCCAGTCACAGGTACTCTCTCTCTCAAAAAAGTTTTACCAATATAAAAGATGTATAGTACCAAACTTACAAATAATAAAATATGCAATACCCTTCTTTGTAAATTCCACCCTCTAATATTAATGTGACCTGATATTTCTTATGAAATCCATTGTCCATTTGACAGTTCTATTACCAACAGTCATGTTGCAAAATCGGACCATGAGTAAAGCTTGATTACTGTTTGATCAGCAAAAAAGTCACTCATGTCACTGACGAAGGAGTGTGGTTCAAACATTAAGGTCAGTTGATATTTCATTTTTATTCATGAGCAAAATGGAAGTAAAACAACAATATAAGTATGTTGGAAGTTCACTTGTGTATCAATGACATGGGCAACTTTGCTCAATCAGTTCTAATTTTGGAGTCCTAGAAGAATGTTCCCTCAACATTGTGTGCTCTTCACAACATCATGGAGGCAGACATAGCACTCTTAAATTAACCTTTATTATTACTATTTCCCCACCACTCTCTTAACTCTAGAGCAGGAGTCAGAGCAGGACAGCCCTCAAGCCAAATGTAGCCTATCATCTGTTTTTGGAAATATGGTTTAGAACGCAGCCACATTATTCATTTACCTCTCACCTGTGGCTGCTTCTGCATGATGAGAGGAGAGCTGAGTAGTTGCAACAGAGGTCATGGGGCCCACAAACCCTAAGATATTTATTATCTGAGTCTTTACAGAAAGAGTTTGTGGGCCCCTGGTCTAGACCATCAACAACACAACAAACCAACCTCTTATTTGTAGTGTTTGCTGATTTCCAAGATGCAAGTATTTCCATAACCAATTCCAAGCCACCAACATGTACTCACTGAATGCACAGTTGGAAAGAGATGCAAATACCACATCATTATATTACATAGTATTTCCACACTACATATACAGTAGTCATAAATAACCTCAAAAAAGAGAAACTGTAAAATGTGGTGAAATAATTAAGATGCCATGACTTTTGAATACTTGTTTCTAATGTAATTTAATTTAAAAGTCATATAATACAATTTTTAAGAATGGTTATGTTTAACAACCAGCTCAGAAAATTTCTAGAAATTTAGTAGCTGGCCCTTATGTGTCCACAGGGCCAGGGCCAGCATACCACTGGATACGGTATGCTGTCAAATGTAGGGAAAATGTGCAAGCAAGAACATGGTTGCATATCCATATCAGCTTCTCAGTACACAGAGCATCTCTGGAAGATGCATAAGAAGCTGAGAACAGTTGTTGCCTCTAAGGTAGCAATGAGGGGTCTAGGAGTTGGGTGGGATTGAGATTTATGTTTCATTCTGTAATATTTTGTAAAGGGTTTGAATTTTTTTATCATATGCCTGTGTTACCCTTCAAAACTTACTGTTTTCCTTAAGTAGATTACTAAATCATTTTTCCTCAGTTTCCCTTTTGCCCTGGAGAGTCTGCCCCAGTAGAATTCTCTGGCACGACCCCACCTCTCACTGGGTCCAGAGGACTAACCTCCTGAGGCCACAGTTCATCAAGACAAGGAGCCCCCAAGGCTCAAGGACAGTCCTGGTGAACCAGTATTCCTCCTAGATGGAAACACGAGCCTGGAAGCCACCTCAAGAGATTTGACTCCATTGCATTGCTTTGACTTCTCTTCTTCCTCCTTCTCTGCTTGTTAATCTTTCCTGGAAAAGTTAAGTAAGCTTTTCCCTTTAACCAATTTCTCTGGCATTTTGAAGGGCAAGCCACAGCACCCTGCCTGCCAACTACTTCCAACTTGCCAAGTCTTCCTGACTATATTTACCTCTGTGTTCCAATGCCCCAGGCTGCATCTGTGCTCACAGATCAGCTACTGAAGTGACTGCCTTCCCAGGTCCACACACGCTCCTCCAGGCTGGTGACCCCAAGCATCTGCTCTGTGTAGACCAGCCTGGCTGTGATAGGGGCTGCTTCCACAGAAATCGCCTAAAAGACTTTAGCCAAGAAAATAAAATGTGACCTCATCCAACAAGATCTCCAAATGTCACAGAGCACCCATGAGTGTGGCTGCTGTTTTGTTTACTCTAACCAGTTACAACCAATTTCTGGCTATCTACCTTGGGCTGTTCCCTGCTGCTTGTCCTTGGTTCTTTTCTGTTCTTCAGGCTTTTGAACCTCTTTCTGCCCTCACCTGATCCTATGACCTGCCTCGCACTTCCCAGCATAGTCCTGACCTGGACACTGGCCCTGTGATGAGAGCACATCTGCCATACATCCAGTCTAGATGGCCCTTTCTCATCCAGTTGCCCACCTTGGCTTTCACCAGTCCCATGGTCTGTCCTCCAAACTTCCCAGTCCTAGAACCTTTCTTCCCCTTGAATCCATAACCAGATAGGCTCACACCCTTGTCACAGACGACAGACTATTGACTCACATCCAGGTTCTAATAGCTAAGGACACACCCAGGTATTTGTTTTCTAGGTAAGATTCAGTGATGACGGACAACAACAGGAGTGTCTACACTCTTCCTTCAGGTTTCTGACAGTCCCTGCTTCCAGGCTAGATGAGGGTAGGGGGTGTCTTAGTAAGGTTCCCCAGAAGCAGACCCTGAGATACAAATTAGTATGAAAGTGATTTATCGGGATTTGTTCCCAAGAGATATTGGTAGGAAGACAGGGAAAGGAGGACAGGGAAATGAAGCAAGCCAAGCAAGAATGTGAGATTTAGAGTTCCAGCTATCTATTGCTGCATGATAAATCACCCCAAATTGGTGGTATAAATCAATTGTCATCTTTGTAATGCCCACAGATTATGTGAGTCAGGAATTTGGACAGGGCAAAAGGCACAGCTTGCTTCTGTTTCATGATGTCTGTGGCCCCAGCTGGGATCACTCAAAGTCTGGATGACTCAGCAGGTATAGGTTGGAACCCTCTGAAAGCTTCTTCACTCACATGTGTATGACTCTCGAGCTGGAATGACTCCAAGCTGGGCCTGTCAACCACTGGACCTATCTATGTGTTGGGTTTAAAGAGCAAGAAATTCCAAGAGGAATTTTGTCTTGGAGAAGCATTCCAAGAGACCAAGTCAAAAGGTATAAGACTTTTTTCTGAGCTAGTTCAGAAGTCAGTGACAAAAATTTATTGATTCAACTACATTCTGTTGGTTATAAGCAGTCACTCAGACGAGCCCAGATGCAAGAGGAGGAGAATTGGGCCTCAAACCTTGAACACAGGAGAGCATATGGGATGGGATGTTCTCTGTAGTCATCTTTGAAAATACCACCTGCGCAGGGAGGAAGACTTTGACTCAGTTCCACATGAGGAGCTCCACAGAGAGTACAGGCCATACCTTAGAACTGTCCCAGTCAGAGGCAAAGGAGCTGGACTCTTTAGACCCACACATTCATTTGTCATTGGCCACAGGCTGCCCTTGGGAGACCATAACTATCCAAATACTGCTATCTCTCTGTGAATGCAGAAAAGCAGTGTTGGGGCAGCCCTGTGATAATGTGTATGGCAGAGACACAGGCACTGGCCCTTGGGATTGAAAGCAATGTGGGAACAAATGTATATAAAACTGGAAAGGGATCCCAGGTGATATGGACTGCCTTAGTCCTTTTCAGCTGCTATAACAAAGTACCATAGATTGGAGCGTTTATAAGTAACAAATTAATTTCTTAAAGTTCTGGAAGCTAAGAGTGTAAGATCAGGTGCCAGCATGGTGAATTTCTGGTGAAAATCCTTTTCCAGGTGGTAGATGGTCCTCTTCTGGTTTTATCTTCACATTGCAAAGAGTAGAGATGAAAAGCAATCTCTCTAACTTTAAGGGCACTAATCCCATTCTGAGAGCTCCGCCCTCATGACTTCCTGTATTTCTAGTCACCTCACAAAGGCCCCACCTTCAAATGCCATCACACTGGAAGGTAGTTTCAACATAGGAATCTGGGGCTGGGCAGTGGCGGGTGGTGGGGGACGGACACAAATATCTAGTCCACAACACGGGCAAAGAGCACTGACATAGTATGCTACAGAAGGAATAGAAATCTCTAACAAAGTATCTCACATTATCATCCAGCACTCATTCATTTACTCATTTGGTTGAGTAGGTTCTAGGGCACAAAGCTGGGTTAAGACAGGCCTGAACCTGAACAAAGCTGGGTTGCTCAGTCGGTTGGGCATCTGCCTTCAGCTCCATCATGATACCAGGGTCCTGGGATTGAGCCCTGTATCAGGCTCCCTGCTCGGCTGGGAACCTGCTTCTCCCTCTCCCTCTGCCTGCCACTCCCCGTGCTTGTGCGTGCTCTCTCTCTCTCTCTCTCTGTCAAATAAATAAATAAAAGATCTTTAAAAAAAAAAAGACAGACCTGAACCACCCAGTAGCTCACAACCTGGCAGAGCCATAAAAAATGTAAAGCTATCCATGAGGTGCCTGGGTGACCCAGTCAGTTAAATATCTGCCTCCTGCTCAGGTCATGATCCCAGGCTCCTGGGATCAAGCCCCTGCTTCTCCCTCTCTCTCTACCCCTCTTCCCTCCCCTGCCCCTCCCCCTCTCATGCTCTCTCACTTACTCTCTCTCTCAAATAAATAAATAAAATCTTAGAAGAACCAAAACAAAAACAAAAAAATCATAGAGCTATCCTTGCCCTCAACTGCAACGTGGGCTGAGATCTCTGCATGTGCCTGTCCCTTACACAGCAGTGTGGAGTAATGGTTGTGCCCTGGTGCTTTAGATTTGAACAGTTCTTGGCCCCACTCAGGCTATAATGTAACCCCTTTTGTAAAATAGGGATAAAAAGAGTGTTTACTCTATAGAGTGGTGATGAAGATGAAATGAAGTTATGCCTGAGAACCATTAACATAGTACTTCAGGCACATGAGCAAGTGTTGTAAGTGTTAACATTTGTCGTCATTATTTTAGTGAAGGTGCAAGAAGGGGAATTACCCACCTAAGGGAGGGAGGGACAGGCTATGGGACAGAAGATCTGACACTTGAGCTGGGGTGTGATGGCAAGGGCAAAACTTTGTTTCTCAGAGCTATTTATGATATGTGTTCTTCATGCTTAATCTGGGACACTGAGACTGGCTGGAGAGAAGCTACCCAGCCTGACAGGTGGCTGCCACTCCACATCAGTGGTCTGAAAACTCAAACTAGGTGCTCAGTGCAGTCTGGCAACCGTCCTGTATTTCTCCAGTCAGCCCTACTTCTTAAGCACCATTACCTGCTCTAGATGCCTTCATTCATTTCTTAGCTGCCATGAAACTTGACTTTTGGATTTTTTTCTACTTCTCTGACCACAGTTGTTACTTTTTAAAAAGATATCTCCCATATCTAATAGACATATAATGTATATGTGTACATAGCACAGATCTATACAGTTTTTTAAAGATAATGAGATGAACACACATGCACTTGCTACCCAAATTAAAAATAAATAAAACATCACCAGTATCTTTGAGGTATCTGTCCCCCTGATTAACTGTATCTCCTTCCTTCCACCCAAAAAGTTACCACTATCCTGGAATTTATATTTATCACTCCCTTGTTTTTCTTCTAGTATATATTGTATATTAGTTATCTATTGTTATGTAACAAATTACCCCAAAACTTGGCAGCTTAATACAATAAACATGTACTACTTCACCAGTCGGTGTTCAGAAATTTGGGAGAACCTTCACTGGGTGGTTCTGAATCCATGAAGTGGCACTCAAGACTTTTACCAGTGCTGGGGCACCTGGGTGGCTCAGTGGGTTAAAGCCTCTGCCTTCGGTTTTGGTCATGATCTCAGGGTCCTGGGATCGAGCCCCGCATCAGGCTTCCTGCTCAGAGGGGAGCCTGCTTCCTCCCTCTCTCTCTGACTGTCTCTCTGCCTACTTGAGATCTCTGTCTGTCAAATAAATAAATAAAATATTTTTAAAAAAAAGACTTTTACCAGTGCTGGGGGCATCTGAAGGCTTGACTGGGGCTGCAGATAAATTTTCAAGATGGTGCACTCAAATGGCTGTTGGCAAGAGACACCAGGTCCTCTTTATTGGATTATCTGAGTGTCCTTAGCACATGACACATGGCTTCTCCTAGAGCAAGTGATCCAAGAGAGAGCAAGGAGGAAACCTCACTGTCTTCTAAGACTTAATATCAAAAGTCACACACTATCACTTACGCTTTATTCTATTCATTAGAAGTGAGTCATTTAGTTCAATCCATATTCAAAGGAAAGGGAATTAAGCTCCATCTTTGAAGGGAGTGTCAGAATGTAAGAATTATTATATGTGTATATATCCCTAAACTCTATATGTCCTTTTTTAAATCTCCACCTAAATGGAATCACACTCTAAGTGTTCTTCTGTGACTGGCAATTTGATTCAATTTGATTCAACCTTATATTTTTGAGATCCATTCATATGGACACGTTGTTTGCAAGGGCTGCCATGACAAAGGACCACAGACTGGGCGGCTTAGACAACAGAAACTTATTTTCTCACTGTGGTAGAGGTTAGAAGTTCAAGATCAAAGAATTTCACAAGGACACAATTCAGTCCATAACATATATAGAGTTGTGATCTGTTAATTTTCACAGCTTTATAGTATCCCGTTGTGTGAATAGACAAAAACATATTTTTCTATTCTACCATTAGCAGATATTTTTCTTATTTCCAGTTTTTTGTCATCATAAGCATTACTGCCACATGGCTCCTAACAGCCTTAAACATGTAAAATACATGTATTTTCATATTTACTAAGTTAATGCCAATTTTTTCCAAAGTGGTTGTACCCATTGCACTCCCCCCCAGTAGCATACATTGCTCCACATTCTGCCAGTATTGGATATTGTCAAATACTTTTTTCTAAATTTACTAATCACGTGGGTGATAAATGGTTATCTTTTGTGGTTCAAATTAGCATTTCCCAGATTATCAACAAGTTTGAGGATCTCCTTATTTCCTTTTTTATTATTATTCTGTTTATTTATTGCTTATTTTTGAGACAGGAGGGTAGAGAAGGAAGGAGAGGGACCAGTAGACTCCGTGCTGAGCACAGAGCCCAGAGGAGGACTCCATCCCACAACACTGAGATCACCACCTGAGCCAAAACCAAGAGTAGGATGTGTAAGGAAATGAACCACTCAGGCACCCCCAATCTCTTCATTCTTAATGAAACTCTTTTTCATTTCATTTTTCAGTTGAGTTCTTCACTTTTTCCTTATTGATTTGTCAAAGTTCTTTACATAATGTTATTGCAAATATTTCCTACCAGCTGTGACTTGTCTTACTTTCTCTTGCCACATTTCACAAGTCTTGGTTCTTATCCTTTTGCCCATCTCTCAATTATATTTCTCTCAGGTCTAGTTCTCTCCTCATTCCACAGAGCATCCTTAATTGATCAAACCCATGAAAAAACATTTCACCTACATATGCTCCTGAATCCTTAGTCTGTATCTTTAAAATAGTTCTGCTGAACACCTTTAAGTTCACTGAATTCTCCATGATTTTTTTTACCTTGTGAACTTTTGCACACGCTAACCACTCTTAGTGAAATATCATTGTCCACTCCTTGCCTCCACTTCCCCATACACTCTATATCACTAACACCTACCAACTTCAAGTGTCAATTCTCAGGTCTCAGCTAAGGGACTGAGACACTGTGCTCCCACAGTGCTGCCTAATTGTCCCCACCATCATACCCAGCACACTGGATTGTGATTATCTTTTTCTTGGCTGTCTCCTAGACCAGACTATAAATCTTCATAACATTGAGCCTAGTACCATGTCTGTACATACTGGACATGCAATCAGTACTTGGTGCATTAATTAATCGATTTCTGTGGGTTAAAAATTATGCTCACCTGACACATAAGTGTGCAAATTATTTCTATTTTAAAACATGACCATAAGTTGTACATATTAATCATCCAAATAAAGTTGAAATAATCTCTGAGCCCTAGTCCCCCAAAGTAAATGTATTCTAAATATGCAAAACAATAGTTAAGGTTCATCAATAGCCTCTGTTCAGCCAAGGCCACAACCCTATGAAGGGAAAATCCAGAGAGAATTTTCTGGGATCCCCTCAGGATTATTTCATCATGGACCTCTGTCCCTCCCCAACCTTGACCATACACACTGCATTTCCTTCAGAAAGAAATGGGAACTGGGAAGAATTGTCTAAGCTGGTCACACCTGGGAAGGTGGAAGCTCTTGACACACCCAAGGAGAAACTAAACAAATTAAAGGATGACGATACCACTTGGCAATGATTCAGTGGTATGGTTTCCCTGAAGTCATTTGTTTGGCATTGCTACATGTATGGTCAAAGTCAGAAATGTCAGCTGCAGAAATGCAGCTGCAGGGCATTAAAAGGTTGTCAATGGGACATTCTAATGAACGAGCCAAACTTTTTTTTTATTTCATTTTCTGGTCCGAATGTTGGAAGCTGAACTGTTGTAAGTTGCTATTTTGTTTTCCTTTCCTTGGAGGTGAATCTATCCAAGCAACCTTCTCTTAACTGGGTATCAATCAGTAACTTCTTAGTTTCTCCAGTACAGGGTTTCTCAACCTCAGCACCATTGACATTTTAGTCCAGACCATTCTTTGTTGTGGAGAGAATGTCCTGGGCATTGTAGGAGTTTAACAGCTTCCTTGATCCCCTAGATGCTAGGAGCACCCACCCCCATCTAAGTTGTGACAACCAAAATTATCTCCAGACATTGTCTCTGAGATCTAGAGTCTAGAGATATTTTGATTTCCTGCCACTGGCTAAGGTTGCCTTGTCTTTAATCCCCTTCTTGATTAGGGGGCAATAAATAAATAAATAATTTTAGGTCCTTCTCAGACGTCCTAGGGAAAAATAATAAATAGGAGGCATATGCCTGTGATATTGAATGTTTAAAAATGATTCTCTTCTCATAAATTCAGCCTTGGTTCACACTTACCATTTTGTAAGCTTACTCAAAAGTAGGGAGTTCCCATCTTTAAGCTACATATTTGAGGACCCTTGTAACCTGCGTTTGGAAACTTGGGGAGAATTATGCTGGCCAGAGAAAGAGGTTAGACATTCTAAATGAGAGGAATGGCATTGACAAAGATATGGTGGGAACAGGGGTAAGAATGTTGACAGGTGCACGGACTGTGGCTGAAGCAGAGAGTTTCTACACAGGAGTATCCAGAGATACGGCTCTGCTGTACACCGGGTCACACCATTCTGGGGAAGCCTTCCCTGAACTCGCCAGCCCGTGTGATTATGCCTGCCTCTGAATTCCTGCAATGTGTGTTTCCACCCCCTTTATCACAGCTAATTTATACTGCTTTGTATTGCCAATCATTTTCATTTTTTTTTATTGTATTCATAATGTATTGTCCCAATTCAATGGTGAATTTCTAAAGGGCAGTGACAGTATCTAGCATGAAAATGTACACCAAGCAGGTACTTAAAAAGTATAGATTGAACAACTGATGCCTTGGAAAACCAGGGGGGATACCCAAATTACACAGTTGGGTTATGGTCACCTCTGGAGTGAAAAAGACTGGTTGAACTTAGTTGTAAGTCAAAAATGGTGATCAACAGCAGAGGAAATAATGAAGAGCTGTACAGCATTCCTCAAAATTTAATTTGAAAACCATTCCATCAGTTCGGTTATTTGAACACAGTCTGGTGGTATTGAAGGACTTTTCACACTAAGTGAGAAAAAAATATATTTTTCCTATGCAGAAGATAAGACTAAACAAACACCTCCGTCTGGTCATACACGTATTACCATCCTCATCTAGACCCAGCTCCAGACTTAAGCCGGTGTCATTTCATCCAGGCCGCAATCAGTCATCCTCTCCTCCCACACATAACAGCACATAAGTCTGGACCTGTTATTTTGTAATCTTGCAGTGACCTTTGGAATCTCCTCTTTTTATTTGAGGAAGGCCACCGTAAAGCAAGGGAGGTGATTATAAAGGCTATGTTCAGGGACCTAGGCCAAGTTCATCTTCACACGTGTCCTATCATATCATTAATAAACGAAATAATTGCTGCACACTGACATTCTGTCAGCAAAGAGTGGTTCTAAATCAACACCCGCGGAATGGGGTGGGAGGTCCCTGTGATGAGACAAACTCCACCCTACATTAACAACCTCTGGGTCTGCCTTTATTCCAGTGCCTTCCTTTGAACTCATTATGGCCCTCTCCAATCTCATTATCTTGGGTTGAACTCCTTCACCTAGAACAGTCCCTTCTCACAATTATGGCGCCTCAAGACATTTGAGAGTGAGCCAGTCTCCCTTTAGAATACATTAGTGCTTTTTTAAAGTAAATAAATGTAATTGTTTACTTTGTCAAACAATTAATTAAAAATGATGAAGGTAGGGGAAAGAGTGATAGAAAGAAAAAATAAAGAGTTTTAAGGAAAACCTGTTGAAAACTTTAGGTGGACAATTACACTCATTCTTCCACTAATTTTTTAATGCCAAAAACAGATTTGAGGCATTTTACAATAAATGACATGTGAACTATAAAAGTATTAAGTTAAAGAACAAGAGATGAGGCGTGAAACGCGAGGAAAAATCCTATCAGAAAACCTAGGTACAAGGAAATATCTTGGTCCAGTCAGGTTGCTATAATAAAACATCGTAAAAGACCACGTGGCTTATAAACAACAGAAGTTTATTTAGCACAGTTTCGAAGCTTGGGAAGTCCAAGATCATGGCACCTGCAGATTCAGTGTCGACTAAACCAGTGTCAGACTCACTTCCTGGTTCATAGAAGTCCATCTTCTCGCTACATTGTCACATGGTGGAAGCGGTAAGGGCACTCCCTGGGATCTCTTTTATGAGAACTCTAATCCCACTTACCAAGGCCCTCATGACCTGATGACTCTCCAAAGTCCCCACCTCCAAATACCATCACATTGGGCTTAGCGCTAAACATATGGATTCGGGGAACACAAACTCTCTGTTCCAGGGAACACAAATTCCAGCTCCATCATACCAATCAGGGAAACATACCAAGCAAGGAAAGCTGATGAGCCCCATTAGAGGTTCCTAACCCTGGCTGTGCCTCAGATGCACAGAAGAAGGGAGAATTTTAAAAATCAGTTATCCGACCAGACCCAAACTTACTAAATCAGAGTCTCTCGGTGTTAAGCCCAAACATCTGTCTACTAAGAGTAAACATCAAGAGAGACAACCTTTTTCTTGGCTCTGAGACAAATTTATGACATACAGTTTCTTAAAGGTCACCGGACAAATGAAACGCACCGTATTCAACAAAAGTGTTTATCCTGTGGCTATTCCACACATTGGCCTTCAGTAAAGGTTAAGGACATAAGGCTACATCACAGCCTGTGAAAGAAACTTCTACCCTGGAGGCAGCCTCGTGCTCGTCTCATCCGACCGAGCATCAGGGTGCAAGAGAGAGAGGAAGATATAGAACACAACTTGGGCAAAAGATAAAACAAGATGAAACCAGAGAAGGAGACAAACAGTAAGAGACTCTCAATCTCTGGAAACAAACTGAGAGTTGCTGGAGGGGAGGTTGGGAGGAGGGATAGGGTGCCTGGGTGACGGACCCTGGGAAGTGTATGTGCTATGGTGAATGCTGTGAATTGTGTAAGACTGATGAATCACAGACCTGTACCCCTGAAACCAATAATACATTATATGTTAATTAATTGAATTTAAATAAAAAATGTTAAAAAAAAAAGAATATACCTTGGTCTTTTCCTCCCAGGCTTGTAGTGAAGAATAAATACATAAGACAATGAACACACTAAGTGCCTGATAAATGCTAGCAACTGTTATTATCATTATTCTCAAAGATCAGTGCTGTTACTGGACTTTGGCTGAAGCTGAATATTTAAGATAAGTAACAAGAAAAACAACAAAACCACCACTGCATCTACTACACCTCCCTCCTAATACCACTCACTAGCACAGAGCAAGGTTTCCAGTGCTCAGCATGCTTCATGCCACTAATCTTCATAACCACCCTGTGTGTAGATATTATGATTGTACCCGTTTTATAGATAGAAAGACCGAGGAATGAACACATTAAATGTCAACGGTATGTGGCAGAATTGATGTCAAAGTCCAACTTTGGGCTCTCTGACAAGCAGGTTTTATATCTCTGTTAGAAGTTACCAACACAGGTTGCTCTTTGAGACAGGGAACACATCCTCCATGTATTCAGAGGGAGGTGTCCAAGTTACAGTTTTGTTCTGTAAATTAAAGCCTGAGCCACATCCTATCTTATCATAATTGTCCCTATGTCACACTTTTCAAAAAGCAGCTTTGAATGAGGTCAGATGCCAAACACACACACAAACTCTGCTCTGATGTCAGCCTTTGGGAAGAGGATTTGTCACTTATCTATGTATTTGATGGAAAACCTATCAGAAATCCCAGCTAATCCCCTAGAATCTTAATAATCAAATAATCTCATCAACTTTCCCCTTTGCTCGGAACAGAACCTGTGACATCCTTTTTTGGAAATGTCCTTAACTCTTTCAAAAGGGACGTCATCCCAGAAGTCATTTCTTTTCAAGTTTCACACTCAAGTGAGTGTAAAGATTGGGAGTGAAATATGACTAGATGTCAAAACTTGAGTCTAGACAATAAGTATTCGCAAACTCACCCTGGAGGTGACAAAGGATCTCCTGGGTGGTTCCACACTTAGCCACCAGAGCGGCAACAGCCAGCTCCTGGTCATTCCTAAAATAAAACTCAACCAGCAGCACTATGGGCAAGTTTTGTTGATGTTAATGCACCCCACCTTGAAAGGAGCTGGTACCTGAATTGCATTTATTTACATTCACAAGGACAAGTCACTAACAGGAGGAACATCCAGATAGAACTAATATTCCCTAGACATCCTCCTCCGCACGGATGTTGTCAACTTAAGGAGAATGATGACATTTTTAAGACCATACTAAGGTGAGATCTGAAAGCATTTGAAATTCTGGGACTCTCCAGGCAGCTGCTGGGCACCAAACTAGAAAAGCCCTTAGTAGAAGGGAGGCTGCCTGGGGTTGCAGGAAGCCAAGCTGCTCGTGCAGCTGCTAGAGCCAAAGCCAGCCACTCCCCACCCCCTCCCAGGTCCGGGAAGAAGCACGAACTCCAGAAAGAAAGGGGCAAAGGGAAAACATGGAGAGGTGGAATTCAGGAAGGGAGCTAGGGACAGCCCCTGATGGGCAAGAAAGGTTACAACTGAGTGCAGCATTGGTTTTAGAAATAACTCTAGGAATAATTGAAAAGCAAAGCTTGAATGCCATCTTGGGGTGTGAGATAAAGCCAAACTTTCTTTTTAAACTATATTTATAAATATGTTTGATTAAAATGGTTTTGACAGCAGTAATGTCCTCAGCAGGTCATATTCATGGCTGGAAAGACCAGCAGCGAAGTCTGTCATTTAAAATGAGCAAATTTTCTCTAATCCCTAAAATACTTTGACTACCATGTCCAGGGAAAACCAAGGAACACACCTTCTGTATGGAAACCAGATGCAAATTCTAGGACACCAATGCATCATTGATGCTTACAGAAATTCTAGAACTAAAGACCTATGAGCTGCTGTCAACCATGAGGGAGATTTCAGAGCATTTAGGAAGAAGTGGTCACTAGAAACCAGCATGGAGCAAGTCACGCCAAACCCTTTTGATAAAGGAAGGCTTATTTTTCATTTAATTATGTTAAAATCATATTCATTTTTAGGTTATAAAAAGCTATAAAAATCTCTTCATTGGGGCGCCTGGGTGGCTCAGTGGGTTAAAGCCTCTGCCTTCAGCTCAGGTCATGATCCCAGGGTCCTGGGATCGAGCCAGGCATTGGCATGGGGCTCTGCTCAGCAGGGAGCCTGTTCCCTCTCTCTCGGCCTGCCTCTCTGCCTACTTGTGATCTCTGTCTGTGAAATAAATAAATAAAATCTTTTTTAAAAATCTCTTCATTATTTTTTAAAAAGCACTAAAAATATCAATAAATTGGTCAATGTTTCACACCATGATCCCAACCCTTAATGATGACCACCATTAACTATCTGATAGATACCTCTCCACATTTTTCTCTGCATTTATACTATTTTACAAACATATGTAGATCATACCGTTATAGCCTGATTCTTAGTGATTCATGACACTGAAAAGTTGATCTCTAAAGTAAGTAACTTAAGTAATTTCAGTTTAACTTTGATGTGCATATATGCATGCTTTATTTTTTTTTTTTGAAATCGAGCATTCCACTAGGAAAACTTAACATCATCATTTTTGATAGGGAGCCAATACTGCTGTTCTCATATACAAAAAATAAAAAGCATGAATCATTAAATAATCTCACAGTTATTTGTATAGTTAACAAAAATGATCATACAATTAAGCAATTATTGAGTCCATACTAACCTCCAGGAACTGTAATAAACATCTTATATATGTTAACTCTAAAGAACAGCCCTATGACGAAAGCAGTAATATCCTGTTTCAGATAGAGAAAAAGAGGCTCAGATAAATTAAAAAATGTTCTCAAGGTCATGCAGCAAGTAACTGTAGTATAGTCTATATCCAAACCTATTCAAACTAAAATCACTATGTTACAGCCTGATATCTACCATTCAAGTAATCAGGTTATAGTTATGAAAATATTCAGTTAAATAAATCAGCATACTTAAAATTGTTTTGTGATGTGACTATGTATATTATGGAATTATTAGTGGAAGTAATAAGTTTAGAGTCCACCCTCTGGCACTTATCACCAGTGTGACCTTGAGCAAATCTTTTAACCTAAACCCAGCTACAAAATGAAGATACTATCTAATCACAACACTGCGGAGCTAACACGAGGATATGAAATTTCTTTTTGTAAACTGTAAAGAGCTATCTAATAATACGTTTGGGTATATTTATGTGGCAACCAGAACCTTTGATCACAGCAGGCTTTCTAACTTCACCTTTATAATTCTATCAGAATAAAAGCAAATGAACAATTGTTCTTTAACTTAATGGACATCAAAAGCATCTTTTAACAATATTCTAAGTCAGAGGCATATACCTTGAGACCGGTTCTGCACTCCCTCCTAGGACTCTCAGCTGCTTCCCTCAACTTAATTCACTCTGTTTTTGCCCTTACCCAGGACATCAGCATCAACAACAGTGGTTAAAAAAAAAAAAAAAAAAAAACAGTGGTCTTCCCAACCTTGGTGTTTCCCAGCCATGTTTTTTCCTATTCTGATAATAAAGTATTAAATTAATTTTTCTTTTCTCAATATAAAGCATGCATATATTTTAAAAGTCAAACTCAATCCAAAAAAAAACCTTTTGTGAGAAATTATAGTCTCCTACATAACTTCCCACTTTCACTTCCTAAATACTTCCATTTTCAATCCCTTTAGCTCTTTCTTCCAGTATTTACTCTCACGTTTCAAAGTGGTATGCTTATTCTGCAATTTATTAATTAATCCACATTAGTCTATTATTGAATTCCTATTTTGAAAATTAAGATATAGTTTTCATAAACTATCTCTCCACTTTCCTTACCTTTCACATAGGGATTCATAATAATTTTTAATTGTGTGTTTTTGAGTCAATATTAAACTAATAGGACTATTATTATCAAGACAAAGAACAAATTATGACTACTATTTTCTTTCTTTTAAAAAACAGAAAATGGCAAACAACAGAGAATAATAATGAAACCAAAACCTGGTTCTTTGAGATAAGTGAAATTGATAAGACTCTAACTAGATTGGACAAGAAAACACAAATTGTCAATGTCAGGAATGAAAGAAGGAACATTACCATAGATTCTACAAATATTAAACACATAATAAGGGAACGACATGAACAACTACATGCCAATAAATTTGAAAAATTAGATAAATTGTCACATTCCTTAAAAAATACAGATTACCAAAACTGATACAAGAAGTAATAAAATGTATGGATAGACATATCTATTAAAGAAATGGAATTACAATTAAAACCTTTATATAAATATTCAGGTTTAGATGACTTCTCTGACAAATGCTATCAAATATTTAAGGAAGAAATAATACTAACCCTACCCAAATACTTTCAGAAAATACAAAAGGAGGAATATTTCTATCGCATTTCATGAGGCCAACATTACCTTGGTGTAAAAAACATTATAAAAAAAAAAAAACAATGGCTAATACTCTTCATAAACATAAAGGCAAAATTTGTTAACAATATATTGAGAAAACAAACCAAAAATATTTTGAAAGAATATCACATCATATCCATCACATTCAAGTGGGACTTTTCTCAAGAATTCAAGATTCATTTGACATTTGAAAGTCCATCAACATTAATTCGCCATGTCAACAGAATAAAAGAAATAAACCACACGATCATCTCCATTGATGCAGAAAAAACATTTGACAAAATTTAACACTCATTCATGACAAAAATTCACAGCAAAGAGGTAAATTCTTCAATCTGACAAAGGGCATCTATGAAAACATAGAGTTAACATCATCCTGACTGGTGAAAGACTGTTTTCTTACTAAGATCAAGAAGAGAGCAAGGGAAAAAAAAAAAAAAAAAAAGAACAGAGCAAGGATAGTAGCTCCCATCACTCCTGTTCAACATTAAACTGGAAGCCACACCCAGTGCAATAGGCAAGTAAAAGAAATGAGTCATACAGATTAGAAATAAAGAAGAAAAACTATTAACTTGCAGATATGATTGTCTACATACAAAGGCCTAAGGAAAATATGAAAAAACTACTAGAATTACTAGAACTAATAAATACATTTAGTAAAGTTTCAAGATGTAGGGTTAATATTTAAAAAGCAATACTATTACTAAGAATGATCTGAAAAAGACGGTTTTTTAAAAAAATTACATTTACAACAGTATCAAAAACAATAAAATACTTAGAACTAAATTTAGCCTAGAAAGTGAAAAATCTATACACCAAAAACCATAAGACATTCATGAAAGATATTGAAGAAGACACAAATAAGTGAAAAAATATGTCATGCTTATGAATTGGAAGAGTTAATGTTAAAATGTCCATATTATCCAAGGCTGTCTATAAATTCAATGCAATCTCTCTCAAAATTCCAATACCATTTCACAGGTAGAGAAAAAAAATCCTAAAATTCCTATGGAACCACAACAGACCCAAAATAGCCAAAGCAATCTTAAAGCTGGAAGCACCACACTTCCTGATTTCAAACTACATTGCAAAGCTATAATAATCAAAGCAGTATGGTACCGGCATAAAAACAGACACAAAAATCAATGGAACAGAATAGAGAACCTGGAAATAAACCAGAAATAATCACATATGGCTTATCCTAATATTTGACAAGGTCTAATATTTGACAAGCCATGAATACTCAAATGGGAAAGTATAGTTTGTTCAATAAACAGTTCTGGGAAAACGGGATATCCGTGTGCAAAATAATGAAATTGAATCCCTGCTTAACACCGTTCACAGAAATTACCTCAAAGTGGATTAAGGACTTAAACATAAGACCTGAAACCATATATAACTCCTAGAAGAAAACATAGAGGAAGTCTCCTTGACATTGGTCTTGGCAATGATTTTTTGGATATGACACCAAAAGCAAAGACAACAAAAACAAATGTCAACAAGTGGGACTATATCAAGCTAAAAAGCTCTATACAACAAAAGAAGCAAACGACAAAATGAAAAGTCAACCTACAGAATGGGGAAAATATTTGCAAACCATGTGCCTGATAAGGTATTAATATCCAAAATATATAAGGAATTCATGAAATTCAATAGCAAAAATATAAAAATATTAAAAACCCATTTAAAAAATGGTCAGAGGACTTGAATAGACATTTTGTAAAGACATATAAATGACCCCCAGATACATGAAAAGGGGCTCAACATTGCTAATCATCAGGGAAATATTAATCAAAATCACAATGAGATATTACCTCGTATCTTTTAGGATAGCTGTTTTTAAAAGACAAGAGATAACAAAAGCTGGTGTGGATGTGAAGAAAAGGAAACCCAGGTGCACTGTTGATTAGAATATATGTTAGTACAGGCATAATGGTAAACAGTATGCAAGTTCCTCCAAAAATTATAAAGA
This sequence comes from Martes martes, assembly GCF_963455335.1. Classification (NCBI taxonomy): domain Eukaryota; kingdom Metazoa; phylum Chordata; class Mammalia; order Carnivora; family Mustelidae; genus Martes; species Martes martes. Next base: position 127,382,845 of record NC_137893.1, read on the forward strand.
GAACCACCATATGATCCAGTAATCCCACTTCGGGGTATATATCTAAAGGATATGAAATTACTATATCAAAGTGATATTTACACTTTCATGTTTATAGAACATTATTTATAACAGCCAAGACATAGAAGCAACCTAAGTGCTCATTGACAGATGAATGGATATATATGGTATATACATACATGGCATATTTGTGTATATACATACACACAACGGAGTAGTAGTCAGCCATCAAAAAGAAGGAAATCCTGCCATTTACCACAATGTTGATGGACCTGAGGGCATTATGACAAGTGAAAAAAGTCAGACAGAGAAAGACAAATCCTGTATGATCTCACTTATATGTGGAATCTAAAAACAACAAACTCATAGAAACAGAGTAGAAAGGTGGTTGCCAGGGGCTGGAGGGGCAGGGGTGGGGGGATGGGAAGTTGTTGGTCAAATAGTACCAGCTTTTAGTTGTAAGATGAATTGGTTCCAGGTGTCTAATATGCAACATGGTGACTATAGTTGACAATACTGTATTGTATACAGTGTAAGTTGCTGTGAGAGTAGAGCTTTAATGTTCTCACCATAACAACAGCAAAATGGTAATTATGTGAGGTAAAGGACATGTTAACTAATCTTATTATGAAAAACATTTCACAATTATATCAAATCATTACATTGTACACAATGTTATATGTCAATTATAGCTCAGTAAAACTAGGGGAAAATAATATTTCTATATACCAGCAATAAACAAAAGGAAAATGATTTTTTTAATTTAATTTTATTTTTTCAGTGTTCCAAGATTCATTGTCTATGCACCACACCCAGTGCTCCACGCCATACGTTTCCTCCTTAATACCCACCACCAGGCTCACCCCACCCCCCAAGGAAAATGATTTTTTAAACATCACAATTTACAATACAAAAGCATTAAATACCTATGGATAAAGACATGGAACTGGAAACTACAAGACATAGCAGAAAGAAATTAAAAGAAGACTTAAGTAAATAAATGGAGAGATACATCTATTTGTGAATAAGAAGATTGAAGAGTGATAAAATGTCAGTTGTTCTAAAGTGATCTGTAGACTCAAAACAGGCATTTTTTTGTAGAAATTGATATGGTGATTCTAAAATTCTAAAATTTATAAGGAAACTCTAAGAACCTAGAACAGTACAATTTGGGAAAGAAATTAAAAGTTAGAGAATTTACACTACCTAAGTTTAAATCTTACTAAATAGCCACAGTAATCAGATAATTTGACATAGTTTAATGGAACAGATTAGGGAGCCTAGAAATGAACTCATGTATAAAAATGAACAAAATCAACTAGGTAATATGATGCTAAGAGGACAGTGTTTTCAAACAAAGGGTGTTAGAACAACTAGATATCCATATAGTCCTACCTCAAACCACAGACAAATGTTAATTCATATACCTAGATGTAAACACTAAAACTATAAAACTTCTAAGAGAAAATATATGCTATCCTGGGATAAGCAAAGATCTCATACACAAGACACAATAAGCACGAACCATAAAAGAAAAAATTAGTAAGTGGGACTTTATCAAAATTAAACCTATTTTTTTTCCGAAGACATTGTTAAGAAACTAAAGCAAGCCACAGACTGGGAAAAAATATTTGCAATAGGTATGTCTGAGAAAAAAAAAATCTGTATCCAGAATATATAAAGAACTCCTGTAATTCAATATCATAATTATAAACAACCTATTTTTTTAAATGGGGGAAATAATTGAACACTTTAGAAAAAGAAGGTACACAAAAGTTTGTAAGCATATGAAAGGATTCTCCACACATTCTACATCACAGAAAGGTAAATTGAACTTACATGAGACATCACAACACACCCATTAAATTGGTTAAAATTAAAGACGACTGACAACACCAAGCATAGAAAAGCACATGGAACAACTGGAACGCACATATTTTTCATGGGCATGTAAAATGGTATGGCCATTTTGGAAAACAATTTGGCAGTTTCTCATGGAGTTAGACACATACTTCGCATATAACCCATCAATTTCACTCCTATAACTTACCCAAAGGAAATGGAAACATATGTCCACATAAAGTCATATTCACCTGTATTCATAGCAGCCTTATCCAGAATTGTCCCCAACTGGAAACAACCCCAATTTTCCTTCAGTTGGTGAATAGAAAGCAAACTCTGGTACACTCATACCGTAGAACTCTACAAAGTAATAAAAAGGGATGAATTACTCATATAGACACCAACATGGATAAATCTCACAAACATTATACTGAACAAAAGAGGCCAGATCCAAAAGATTATATATTGTATGCTTTCACTTATATGAAATTCTAGAAAAGATAAAACTATAGTGATCAGTGGTCCCCAGGGTCCAGGATATGGAGCTATAGAATTGACTGTAGAGGGGTTCCAGGAGCTTTCTCAGGTGATGGCAATATTCTGTCTCATAATTGTGGTAGTAATTACATGACTATCTTCAAAACCAAGTTTTGTCAACCTTGTCAAATTTTTGCTACTGATATTTTGGGCAATGTAGTTTTTTGTTGTCAAGGGCTGTTCTGTGCATTTCTGCATGTTTAGCAGCAACCCTGGGCTCTTACCTTGCTAGATGTCAGTAGCCTCTCCCCACTCCCAAGCTCAGACAACCAACAACGTCTTCAGACATTGCAGAGAATATCCTGGGGGGGTAAAATTTCCTCTGGAAGCCACTAATCAAAATTTATAAAATTGTAGATTTAAAATTACCAATTTCTGTTGTATATAAGTTATACCTCAATAAACCTGATTAAAAATATGTTGGAGGCAGGTTGGGACTACATGCCTCACACCCAGGAGATACAATTTCAATTTTAAATGTTTCACATATCCTTCAAGATAATCATTTGAGAAGCTCTATATTTACTGAAGTAATTTTTCTGCAGATTTTTAAAAATATTGTTCTATTATTATTTAATATTCAGCATTGCTACTGAAAAATCATATGCAGTCTTAATCCCTGATTCTTTATGAACTTTTTCATCTCTCTGTGCTATGTTTTGTGGGCCTTTTCAAATTGGACAATTGTATTCTTCCGTTCTAGAAAATTTTAATATAGTATTTATTTTAAATTTTCCTCCTGTCCTGGGGGTTTTTTCCCCCAGAACTCCAGAAAGATGTTGGACTTCTCAACCACAGTCTTTGATTTTCTCATCTTCTCTCAGCTATCCATCCTCTTCTCCTTCTATTACTTTCTAAGAGATTCTCTTTATCTTTCAAGTCTTACTGGACTTGAAATTTTATTTCAGCTTCCATATTTTTAATTTCAAAGAGTTCTTTCTTGTTCTAAGATTGCTCCTTTTCTCCAAGGACATTACTAAAATTCTACTTTTTTTCTTCTGACTCGTGCAGGTATGTCTCCTTCAGAAACAATGCCAGCTTCAGTCTCTCATATTAGAAATTGTCCTCAAATGTGTGGTGATCCTTAGGTGTTGGCCCATATTTAACTGGAAATATGAAAGTCATAAGATTGAATGTCCACTCTGTAGTCATGCACAGAACTTGCTGACTGTAGGCTTCAGGAAATGATCAAGCAGTAGAAAGCTAACTTATATCAATGTCTGAACGTGTTTTCTCTGGGAACTTAAAGTTCCTCCAAGGATGAATTTTCCATCCTTAGGTAAAAGGAACATCTCTGGTTTCCAGTATTCTAGACAAAGGCCAAGGGAAGCAGGCTGGTGGGAGTTCTGATCATCACTTTTCAGATATCCACTTAATGTTCCTGTTTTAAGCTTGAATCTTATCCTTGGCTTCCACTGTGTCTGTGTCCCTGAGTCTGAATCCAGATTTTAAAGAAAAAGATTCTTCCTCTGAAACAGGATAATAGGAATAAAATTGTCACCTGGTGAGCAGGATGGGGATAGGTGTCATGGGAAGTGTCGTCAAACTCCAATTACAGATGAATCGTTCTATCTGCCCCCCCCCCTTATCTCTGTCTTCTATGGAGAAGAAATTTGTGTCAAAGTGGAATAAATTAGATCAAGAGTTGCTGCAATTTGGGAAAAGCTCTCTAAGGCAAGTCATGAGTTGAATGAAATGTAAAATTTTGTGAAATAAAGGAAAAGCTAAGGATTAATAAAAATCAAGTGGAGTCAAGTAAGAAAAGGTCAAAACTATATACCCCAAAGATGTAGAGAAGAGATCCTTAGAAGGCCAACTTGCCCAAAATAAAGTGAGTGAATCAGAAAAAAGGAAATATTTGACATAGAGAAAGTGGCTTAATGAAATTTGTGTCAAGAGTCTTTTTATCAGTCTCAACTACAGGCAGGATCTTTCCACTAAAGTAGTCCCATGAACTGGAGAAAACATGCACTTATAGGTACTTTATGAGCCTCTGGGATGAAAGGGGGTGCTTTCATGAACATGTCTGTGGGAGAAGGTGATTTTCCTAGGAGCAAATAGATAAAATGGATATAGAACTACTGGAGTTCTGCTCCTGCCCCAAACTCTGGTTCCTTTGTCCCACATTAATCTCCTTTGCAGAGATTAATGTGGGTGATGAGCTTAAAAATTGAAGTTGATACTAAAACCCTCAGTTGTTTGTCCTCATCCTTCTTCTTCCAATCCCCTAGGGCTGAGGAATTACATTTTAAAGAGATCCTCTTCGAATGGTGCTTCCTGATGAAAAGCAGAACTAAAGTCCTGATTTTAGGAGTTATTTTTCAGGGTAAGGTTCTCTGCACCCCAGGGTTCACTCACTTCTTCCTCCTGAGCTCACTGGAACTGACATAAACTAGACCCTGGTGCACTCCCGTGAAGAAACACTGAAACCCTGTGAAGAGACAAGCTCAGAGGCCAAATCGACAAGACAGTTGAAAAACACTACCTCTTCAAAAGAAAAACAACATACAGGACTTAAGAGTCCACCAGCATATTAACACACAAAGGCAAGAATTTAAAACTAGCCTAATATGCATACTTTATTAAAAATAGAAAATATTAGTGATGTAGAAGGAGAGAAAACATCAATGTATAAATAATACATACAAAAATACAATATTTGAAATTAAGAACCATCTCGATGGCATAAGGAACAAAATAGAAATAGCCAAGGAAAAGATTAACAGTTTGAAAGATCAGACTGATCAATTCTCCCAGAAGGAAGAAGAAGAACCAAAGAAACAGAAAATGTAGAGAAAAGTGAGCTGATATGAAGGTCAGAAGTAAAAATAACCAGTAACATATAAATTAAAAAGTCCCAGAAAGAAAAAATAATAAAATAGAGAGGAGAAATAATTTCAAAAAATAGTAGAATAAATTTCCCAGAATTAAAAAACAAAAAAACTAGGAACCTCAGATTTAAAAAAAAAAAACAAAAACTCACACTTAGATATGTTAAGACAATTAAGAATTCTAAAAAGATTATTTTTAAATGTTTCCAGAGGAAAAAAGCAGATTCAGTCTGAAATCATATTTTCCAACAGCAACAGTGGATGCAATAACTCAATAGAATTATATTTTTTAAGTATTGCAGAAAAGAACTTTAAAACCTAAAATTTTGTAACCAACTAAACTGCCATCCAAATATATAGGCCTGGTTTTTAAAAAAAAAACTTCTCAGGCACTTGGGGCACCTGGTTGGCTCAGTTGCTTAAGCGTCTGCCTTAGGCTCAGGTCATCATCCCAAGGTCCTGGTATCAAGCCCCGAAACAGGCTCCCTGATCAGCAGGGAGCCTTCTTCCCCCTCTCTCTCTCTACCCTCTCCCACTCCAGCTCATGCACATGCACTCTCTCTCTCTCTCTCTCAATTAAACAAATAAAATCTTTTAAAAAATATTTTCAGTCACACAAGTCCTCAGTTGCTTCACCGCAAAGGCTGCATTAAAAATAGTTTTATATAAAATACTTTAAAAAGAAGTAAGACAAATATAGGAGATGATGCAAGAGATATATAAAGCAGAGGGGAAACAAATAACTTGGAAGAGATGTGTTGTCTAAAAAAAAATACTTAAGGCTAAAGAAAAAGATAAAAATATCTGTAATAGCCCAGACTAAAAGTATAGATAATGACTATATATGATAGATGTCAGCAGAAGTAGGGGAGAGACAAAGGATGAAAGTTTTTGTCTTATTGAGAGGGATATTCACAAATTTTTTTCAAATGCAAGAAAATATCTTAATATATTTTGAAAACTTGAGAAAAAGAAAATATAAACAGATCCAATTATATCAATAATAAAAATAAACATATTTGGACAAAACTCACCACTCAAATGACTAATAAATTGAATTTTTATAATCAGGTATAAGCTATTTATAAGACACACTCATTAAGAATAAGGGCATGCAAAAGTTGAAGGCAAAAAAATGGAAAATGGCATGTTAGGCAAATAAACCAAAAGACATGTATCATGTTAGCATCATTTCAACTAAACACTAAGACCACAAGCATTAGAGGATTCACAGGGCTGCCACAAAATAATAAAGGTTTTAATTCACCAAGAAAGGAACCACTTTAAGTCAGTACACATAAAACAGCCTCACATATATTTGGTAAAATTATATAAATTACAGTAAATTTATCATGGCTTTTTCAGTTACTGGTAGATCAAGTTGACCAAAAAATCAAAAAGGATACAGAAAATATGAAATAGTCAATTACAAGTTATTATTCATTCAAATAATATCTCATTTAAAGTTCTTCCAAGTAATAGGGAGTCTACATCTTTCTCAAGCACACATGGAGTATAAGCAGAAATGTAATCAGGTACTTGGCCATTAAAAAAGTCTCAATAAATTTCAAACATAGGTATAAAATACACTGGGAACTCTGGCCACAATGAACTTAAATTATAAATTAAAAGCGGTATTGTTATATAATTCATGGACAAAAGGGTTTGAAATATCAAAGTGAAAACTTTTTAAGTATATAAAACTGAATGACAATAAAAACACCATGCATCGAGACTTCTTGAATGCAGCCAATATGTACTTTGAAGCAAAATTATAGCTAAATACTCTTGTCAAATAGAAGAAAAATCTCAAAATTAGTGAGTTAAGGGTTATTTCTTACAAAGTTTGGGGTGGGGAAAACACGACAAAATCCAACTCAAATTAGAAAAAAAAAAATCGGAATATAAAAATGAAAGCAAAACTCAACAAAATAAAAACAAAAATATAATAGAGAGGAGCTAAGAATTGGCTCTTCACTAAAACATTATAGATAAATTTCTTGAGATTTATCAAGATAAGATAAAAGTTACAATATGCAATATTATGAAAGAAAGGGAGAACAACTACACACAAAGTATACATAATAAATAATAAGACGTTTCGATGAAAATGACATGCCAACAATTTCAAAAACTTAGACAAGTTCCTACACAAATATAACTTACTAAAACTGATTAAAAAATGGGCAGAAGATATGAACAGACACTTCTCCAATGAAGACATACAAATGGCTACCAGACACATGAAAAAATGTTCATCATCACTAGCCATCAGGGAGATTCAAATCAAAACCACATTGAGATACCACCTTACACCAGTTAGAATGGCCAAAATTAGCAAGACAGGAAACAACGTGTGTTGGAGAGGATGTGGAGAAAGGGGAACCCTCTTACACTGTTGGTGGGAATGCAAACTGGTGCAGCCACTTTGGAGAACAGTGTGGAGATTCCTCAGGAAATTAAAAATAGATCTTCCCTATGACCCTGCAATTGCACTGCTGGGTATTTACCCCAAAGATACAGATGTAGTGAAAAGAAGGGCCATCTGTACCCCAATGTTTATAGCAGCAATGGCCACGGTCGCCAAACTGTGGAAAGAACCAAGATGCCCTTCAACGGATGAATGGATAAGGAAGATGTGGTCCATATACACTATGGAGTATTATGCCTCCATCAGAAAGGACGAATACCCAACTTTTGTAGCAACATGGACAGGACTGGAAGAGATTATGCTGAGTGAAATAACTCAAACAGAGAAAGTCAAGTATCATATGGTTTCACTTATTGGTGGAGCATAACAAATAATATAGAGGACAAGGGTAGATAGAGAGGAGAAGGGAGTTGAGGGAAATTGGAAGGGGAGGTGAACCATGAGAGACTATGGACTCTGAAAAACAACCTGAGGGTTTTGAAGGGGCGGGGTGGGAGGGTGGGGGAACCAGGTGGTGGGTATTAGGGAGGGCACAGATTGCATGGAGCACTGGGTGTGGTGAAAAAACAATGAATACTGTTACGCTGAAAATAAATAAAAAATTTAAAAAAATAAAAATAAAAAAAAAATAAAACTGATTCAAGAAAAAAAATTTTGAATATGGTATAATTATTAAAGAAATTGGCACACTGACTAAAATTATTCCACACACATGCGCACGCACACACACACACACACACACACACAAAGTACCTGGCCCTGAGGGATTTACAGGTGAAGGACTTTCAAGGAACAAATGATGTCAAGTCTATACAAGTTATCCCAGACCATAGGAAAAGAGAGATCACTTCCAAAGCCCTTTTACAAGGACTGACGTTGGAGGAATGGGCAGTGAACAAAAGGGAGAGAAACCCCTGTCTGCACAGAACTGACATTCTAGGGTAGCTATGGGAGGGGTGCACAGTTACTAAGGCCAATATGTAGTATATTAGACAAAGAGTATATTAGATATAGAGACAAAGAAAGCAAGAGAGACAAACAAATGGGGAAGAGGTGGCACCGTTTTACACAGAGGCCTCCCCCACGTGGAAGAGCTGAAGGAGGTGGAGAAAGTGATCATGGCTGACCGGGGAAAGGTCGGGGCAGTCTGAGGGCACAGCTGTGACTGTTGTCTTCAAGGAATGAATGGGACACAGTGTGGCTAGGATTGGGTGGCCAACGGGGAGGACAGCATAAAATGAGGGGCCAGGCCTAGACTTTGATTTGGTGCACAGTGAGAGAGAGAGAGAGAGAGAGAGAGGCAGGGGGAGAAAAAGATAGAGAACTTCAGCCACAGCCCTCTTAGGAGAATGGGCCTCCCCTCTGCCGTCCCACTGTCTGCCGTGATGCAAGTCCCCAGTGGCAGTTTGAGGGGACACAGAAACAGCACTTCTCAGATGGGCCCAATGCAGAAGAAGCAAGAAGCCAGCTTTCAGATAGTACCGCAGACACTGGGCACGTAGCCACGACGGGAGTACATTGTGAAAGCAGCTGTTTTAATATTGTCTAAACAAGTAGACTTATTGCCCTCAGTGAGACTGGCAGCATAGGGATGTAGGCTAACCTATAGATGGAAAAAACTGAAGCTCATGGTAGAGTACAGCTGGTCTTTGGTTTGCAATATGTGGGGGAAAAACTCTGGGTGGCTCAGAGGGTTAAGCATCTGCCTTTGGCTCAGGTCATGATCCCAGGGTGCTAGGATCCAGCCCCACATTGGGCTCCTTGCTCAGCAGAGAGTCTGTTTGTCCCTCTGTCTGACACTCCCGCTGCTTGTGCTCTCTCTCTCTCTGATAAATAAATAAATAGAATTTAAAAAAAAAAAAAAAAAGGAAAAATTGAAGCTCACAGGAGTGAAGTGCCTGGCCCGAGTCACAGAGCTGGTAAGTGACAGGGCTGGGATGAAGTCCAGACCTTCGGACCCGTGGCCCAGGGCTGTGCCCCCTCTGCCGTGCTTCCTGGCTCAGAGTCTGTGGGATACACCCCTCAGGGTACACCTTATTTCTACCCATACATCCTTATTCTCTGTTATTTTTTTTTCCTTCTTGCAATTTGTGTTCATATGCCCCTTGTCTTAGGGTTGCTTCTATGAGCAGCCTGAGTTAACCTTGAAGCTATAATTTCATTGACAATAAAAACAGCTTTCCTCTATGCATCTCTTTCAACTCTCCGAAGATAGTTCTGTTCAAAATATTGTCTTCAGCAAATGGGGAAGTGCAAACTCCACGACCCTCCTTCCCGTTTCTAACGCAAAAGGAGCTGCAGCCACCGATAACCGTGGTATTTGAGTTAGTCTGTGAGACCCGGTGTCTCTCGTTGCTGTGAGCCCGGCCCAGGCGTCCTGCTGTCCTGCCCATGCCTCCCTAGAGCTCTGGGGCCTGCCGTGTCCTGGGAGGAAGGAGCCCTCACTAAGCCAAACACACTGTGCCGACTTTATAAATAGCCCTTCGGAAGAACGGGCTCTCAGATTAAGCTCCTGCCAACTCCCTTCTGGTAGCCTTATTTTATTTTTTAACATGCAACAGCCACCTTGTACTGACCCCATCTACCAAAAAAAAAAAAAAAAAAAAGACTGTGTAAGACTCACAGCCTGTCTCCAACCCGCCTGCCCTCCTGGGCATGCCCCATAATTACTCAGTTGAGAGCTGGTTGAAAGGCCTCCAGATCCTTCTGGGAAGGCACAGGTGTGATGCTGAAGCAAAAAAAACTTCACTAAGAGGCCCTTGCAGGGGTGGGGGGGAGGGGTGCCCCCAGGCCCCCTCATTTTGGCATTTCCCTCCTTCTTCCAGCAGCTGAGTCTCCAACAGGTAGAATCTGATCTCCTCCCTACCCCATACCTCAAACCTGCTCTTAAAAAGGGGAGAGGACATGCTTTCCACAGTAAGAATAATGCCCACATTATACTAATATTCACATTTGCATACCACTGTACAACTTACACATGGAGCCTTCCAGCAGCCTCATGGGACAAGCCAGGTGCTAATAAGTCTTCCTCCCAAGCTCTGGCCGGGCCTCTACCAGGTCTTATGATGGGCAATCCCCCACTTGCTCAAGGAGCCCAACCCCTAAGCAGGGAGCTCTCCTGCCCGAAAGTTCCTTATACAAAGCTGAATCCCGTTTCCACTGACCTCAACTGGACCCCCACCAGGGGCTTCTGGCTGGACTCTCACTGAGACTTAGAAGCTCCCCAGCCCTGCCATGGCAGCCTCCAGACCTCATAGCAGGACCGGGGGCATCCCTGGGTCCCCCCAGACTAAGCCACCTGGTTTCTATCACCCACTTCCCTGTGTCTGAGTTTGGAGCTTTGCACCAGTTTCTCTCTCCTCTCTCATTGTCCATTTGTACAGACTGAGCTCCCCTTCCAATTAGTTATAACATGAGCTTGCGGCCAGTGGATGTCTCCTGCCTGGCACGGAGCTCGTCCTCGTCCTTGGTTTACCTGCAGGGGCCTCCCATCGGCCCCATGAGGTGGGAGCTACTCGTCTTCCCATCTGACAGCTGAGGGCGCGGAAGCTCCGAATTATACCAGGCCGTCTGACCGCAGAGCCCACGTGTCCTGCACCTGGACAGCTGAGTCTGTGGCGCCCGGAAAGCACTGAGCCCATGAAAAGCTGGGGCTGGGGATGGCAAGAGCCCCAAGTAGCAGCCGCAGCTGATGCAAAGGATGAACCTGCACTCTAAGTTCATAATTGGTTGAGGCCATCAAAAAGAAAAATAAAGGGAGTGCCATTTACGATGGATGAAGGAATGTTTTGGATTTCAACTGGGTCAGACAGGTTGGGGGAGGAGAGGCACTTGAGAAAGAAAAAACAGAACGAGCAAAGGCACACAGGGTGTGTCTCGGGAACACCAGCTATTTAGGGATTTTTTTTTAAAAAGGCAGGAAAAGGAAAAACTAGGAGATTGGGGTGGATGGAGAGTCCTTTAACAGATCCCCATGGCCATCCTGCTGGCCTTGGGCTCCCCAGCATGCCGGAGTCATGGGTTCTAGAGCTCTTGTGGGCGGGGGAAGGGGGAGCTGTTTCCACGTTGACTCATCCACCCTTTCTCACCATTCACTTGCAGCACAGTTCATGGGGGAGGATGAGGCTCTGGCAGTCTGGAGAGGTATCTCCCGCTCCCCGGACAGCCCACTCCCCTTGACAACCACGCCCAGCGTCCGCCCAGCTCACTTCCCTAGGCACCCGCTCACCCTTTTCATTCATTCCCTCTCACCTCAGCTCAGATTAATGCCAATAAAATCTTAGCCATGACCGAAACAGATACATACAAGCATTTTCACTATTAAAGGAATGTCCTCCTTATATGAACATTCCTAACTGAGGGTCAAATACAACAATAAACAGACTTGAAGCCAGCCATCCCTGGTTGACTTGTTGACAAAATAATTCACAGACCGTCCTCAGGCTTCCAGCCACAAGGCTGTAAACAAGCTTCCAGTCCCTGAATGAACCGTAACAGACACCAACTAAAACCATTCATCTTTTAAAATAATCTCAGAACCAGGAGTGCCTTCTAAAGAGCTCAGATTCAGGGGTGCCTGGGTGGCTCAGTCGGTTAAGCGGCTGCCTTTGGCTCAGGCCATGATACCAGGGTCCTGGGATCAGGACGTGCATTGGGCTCCTTGCTCAGCAGGGAGCCTGCCTCTGCCTGCCACTCTACCTACTTGTTCTCTCTCTCTCTCCGACAAAAAATAAATTAAATCTTTAAAAAAAAAATAAATATAGAGCTCAGATTCAAAGGGTCATGTGCTATCACAAAATGCTGACCGTAAAACGCCACATGTCTGCTTTATTTGATTTTCGTACTTTTCCGATGAGGTGCCTGGGCATTTCAGTTTGACTGAGAGAGTCTTGGGATGCCAGTAATTATGTTGGGTCGACCCGTGCCCCAGGAAACGTCTCAAGCCAACTGTGCTACGATTTGAAAAGTCCCTCTAAGTTCCCCTCCCTTGTTTTGTACGTTGGCAAGTGATGACACGGACTCAAGTCCCACTGCAGACTGACCGGGTTCATTGAGTTTCCATCATGTCTCCAGGATTCCACTCCAGGACATTCCTGAAGAATGCCACTATCTAATATTCCACCCAATTGATCCTGGAACGTATACTGCAATTTCTCAGACCACACATCCTGATTTAGGATGTCAGAACCTAGAGTTACTCTAAGTACGGGGTGAGAAAAGAGTACTATGAGTTCACCCTCCCCTGCATGAGTTCGCATCTGCGGAAGGACCAAGGAATTTCTATAACTGTTAGCAACCATAGCACAACAGCAGATAAAGAGTGACAGGGTCTGGGACAAACAAATTACAAAAGGAGGAGATAACTGTAACTCAGAGAAAGGCTCCATGGAAAAAACAGCATATCCCTGCAGCTCGGAGCAGAAGTAGGATATCAAGAGGTAGGAAGGAGTTAGGAGAAAGAGTGTTCTTGCTCACAAAGGAAAATGGAACGTGCGTGATGTATGGGACAGTAAGTCATGCTCCCCTGTGCCTTGGAGAAGGGTCAGACCCCAAGAAGACAGGACTGGAAAAGTGGGCTGGTCTGATTTTGCAAGCTCTAGAATGCCATGACCACAGAGGCTGGTTAAGTTTTTCCTTTCCTCCTGTGACTCAGCTGGCCTGCATTCCCCAGCCTCTCTCAAAGTTAAGTCCCTCCATGTGACTCAATTCTGGCCAACAGGATGTAACAGAAGTGATGTAATGGACTCCGCTTCCAGGCCTGGCCACAGTCCCACCTCCTGAGGCCGCAGCTGGGCCCCCATCCAGGGGCTTCTGCTCTGTCTGCCGGTTTGGACGTCAGCACCCATGGCAAGCTTGGAGCCACGAGTGGAGACGGCCTCACCCTTGATTGGTTGTGTGATACAGAGCACAATACTACCTCCCACACCAAGCCTGCTTCCAAGGGGCCTTTTCCTGAGGGAGAAGGAAACTCGTATGATGTGGGGCCCCTGAGATTTCAGGGCCCATTTCTGAGCCCTGAAGTCAGCAATTCTCCATAAAAATTCCGTGCTCCTCCTCCGAAGGCCCCCAAGAGCTAGGCTTTCGGATGGTGAGCCCAGTCGCAGGGCGGAAGCCAGTATGGACCCTGGTGGGGGGCCTTGCTCAGAGACCACGGAAGGGCTGATGAGACCAGATGTGAGCTTAGGCAGCCGTGTGGGAGGAGGGAACCCGGGGGCTGTTTCTCATCATCCACTCACTTCTTCCTACTCCACTTTTATGTCCCTGGTTACTTCTCAAAGGTCACCACTGACCTCCTCATCGTTAATCCAGGATTCCTCATTCGCAGCGTCAGCCTGTGGCGTGTGACACTTTGAACCACTGCCCCCTTTCTTGGCCTGTCTCACCTCTCTGCCTCCCTGGCTCTTCCCACGTCTGAACCCTCCGTCTCTCTCCGTCAACTCTCCCGCCTCCATCAGACCCACAGGGTAAGTCACCCTGAAGCTTCTGGCATAGAGCCTGTACTTCTCTCTTCTAGATGCACGGAGTCCCTGGGGATCTCGTTCACCACCTGGCCTCTACCTGACTGCTCACGACCCCTGGGGCTACCTCACTCGCCCCGACTTCTCTTCTGAACTCCGGATCAAAGTGTTCAGTTTGCCGTGTGAACAGCCCCACACAGATGTCCTCCAGGCACCTCAAGTGTGACCTCTTCAAAACAGAATTCATTCTCTTGTCACCACCTCTCACGACCCTCCGTCCTCCAAGAGAATCTGCACCTTCTCCGTCTCTGGTTGTGGGGGACCAGCGGTGAGCGGTTCAGGGGCAGGCGTGACACAAAGAGCTTGACGATCTTGCCAAAATCAAGAAGTGACATCCACGTTCTAAGAGCTCTACCTTGAATCCCAATCCCTTTGGAAAACTGATCTAACACGAATTCCAGTCTCACAGCCTGTCACCCCATTGTCTTGATGTCCACAAAAGCACCTCTCTCCAAATCACATGGCAAGGTGTCCACTCGGCTCACATTTCAAAGCAGGTGGCCCTTTCTTACCATCTCCCCACTTACCTTGGGTTTCGATTCCTTCTTAGTCAAGTCGCTTTTCACTTTTCCAATCTAAAGACATTTCCTTTTCAGAGAGTAGAAGCCAAAGACCACGTGACCAATCCTGCTCATTCTCGGTCATCAAAGGGCATCACGGTATTTCCGCCAGGTTGTAAGCCTATCCCTTCCTCGAACTTCCTGCTCAGAAGAAAGCTTTCAAGCCTTTTAATTCTCTTCATATTTTCACAAGTTTTAGTTCAATCCACGCTCTACCTGAATTAGTCAGGACTCTTTGGGTCACAAGTGGCAGAAATCCAAGCGAAGAAGGGATTTAGTGGTTCAGGGGACCAAGCCACAGGCAGAAGGCAAGCAGGGATGGAGAGGCTTTGAGGACGGCCCCCAGGCCACGTCAGGGCCACAACAGGGCCTCAGAGCCCACTGGGCTCACCCTTTCTGCTCTGGTCAGTTTCTCTGGTGTGCAGGCTTCTTCCAGCCAAGCCAGCTTCTCTGTGGAGTCGATTCTTGTCAACAGCAGCTCTGACTCATCTGTGACAGCTCTTTAACCAGAAAGTAAGGGCCTTTCTCTGGGTTCTGGTATGAAAAAGCCCAGGGAAAATTCTGGTTAGCTCAGCTTGACTCAACCTGATTGTACTTCTTGGAAGAGTAACTGTGAACAAATTGCTGAAATAATTTACCCACCCTGGGTCACGTACCCATTTCTAGTGTCAAGGAAATAGAGTCTGCTGCCTGACAAGAGGGAGACAGGGTGCTGGGCAGATAAAATTAATAGATGCTCTGTTAGCTTCCCTAGAAATATGTTTCCTTCAATGCATGTGCTTTCCTGACCTCCAGATCCAATATGGTAAACAGTTGCCAGTTACTGGGTGGTCTGTCATGAATGCAGAGCAGAGAAATGAATCTTCTCCAGGCACTATGAAGAGGAAAATATTACAGAGTTCTAGTCCAGGAACTCTGCAGGGGACAGTGATCTCCAGTGATCACTTCTGGCCGTAATTGTCTGCATTTCCATGATCTTAATTCAAGGCACACTGCCCTTTGGCACCACCTCACCTCCTTTTCTGCACTGCTCCCCGCTGACCCTTGCTCCAACTACCAACTTCTAGGCTGCCGCAGTTAAGCCCCAAGTGTCCCTTTCCCAGTCTCCTAAATTCCCAGTGATGACACTTTACCTAGGAACATCCTTCCCCAAAGTCAACTGTCCAGAAGACTAAAACCTTATGGAATTAATACCAGCTAGATGCTCGGGGGGAAAGCAAACTGACAAGGAATTCACCTCCAAGCATGAATGACAAGTGCCCTCTGACAGCATCATCAACCCTACTGAATTTCTAATGGGTAGAAGATCTCTATGGCCTGCATTGCATCCCACCAAAAATCCATAGGCTGAAGTCCTAACCCCCTCAGAATATGCCTCAGAACATATGTGACCATATGTGGAGACAGGGTCTTTAAAGAGGTAATTAAGTTAAAATGAAGTCATTAAAGCGGGGCCCTAATCCGACATGACTCGTGCCCTTGTAAAAAAGAAGGGATCAGGACACACACACACAGACACTCACACACACAGAAGGCAGACCATGCGAGGACACAGGGAGAAGCTAAGGAGAAAGACCAGAGAGGCTCTGCTGACATCTTGAACTTGGACTTCCAGCCTCGAGAACTAGGAGGGCTAAATGTCCGTTGTTTCAACAGCCCCCACTTTCTTACCCCTCCCCCCTCCATCTGTGGTACCTGGTTCTGGTTGCCCTCACAGACTAATGCCTTTTCTCTTCCCACGGGCCTAGAAAAATGGCAAGCTGCCTCCTCTCTTCAGAAAGGCTGCAATTTCCCCTTCCGGCAAATCATTCCTGAAATGGATCAGGGGACCCCACTCATACTTTCAAATACAGATGGAAAAACAGGATGTACATACCAGAAATATTTCACCTCCTTCTCTCTCTCAGCAGAACCTTTATAAGGTAGAACTGAGATGATCCTTTCCCAAAACGATGAATAAAGTTGTATAAAAAATACACAATCCGGGAGTCGAGGACTTGGCTTGTATCTGTGCGAGTACGACATGGCTTGCGGGGGCTTCGGGATGGCCTGGGACGGGACGGGCGCCCCAGAACCAGGGTGCGCACACCCCGGGTGGACGTCTGAATAGAAACCACATGGAGAGGACCAGTCGAGGTTTGCTCTGACCAGAATACCAAGTAGGCTGCATTTAACTGCCAGACCAAAGGCACTCATCTCTGTCCATAGGGAAATAGACGTTTCCAGCTTAAAGTTTGTAACACTCGTAATCATTTTGGTGAGATTTTCCCCAGACGGTCCCTGGGAGCCATCAGCGCAGATGTTTCCTGCATGTTGAAGGCACGGATATGGAATCTTTAAACTCGTCCAGTGACAAGGCAGCCTGAGTCGGCTGGAGGAAGAGCGAAGCTGGCCCCTGCCAGCCGGGCGAGGACGGGGCCGAGCAGCCAGACTCTCCGTGGACAGAACCAGCTGTCCATTTAACACAAGGGTCGCTTCTTTTTTCTTTCTAAAGGAAACACTGATAAACAATGGAAAGGACACCAAGGGTCTGGCCAAAATAAAACCCTCACCCGACAGGCCCGGGGACAAGCTTGGGAAGTCAGGTGGTGAGGCTGGACGCTGAGAGGGGCCTTTCAGAGCCCTCCCGTGTTGCAGCGGGGGACAGGTCCTGGGAAGTGGAGTGGCTTGGGTTAGCTCACACGGCTACAAAGAGAAAGACTTATTCAAACCCAGACGAGCGTATTTTCGCTACCTCACACTTTCAGTTCTCTGCTTACTCTTGTCTTTTGGAATCCCCCTGAGCACCCTTTGCCCAAACATGTGTCCCGTGGGTGCCCTCTGACTGCCTCTGCCTGCACCCCAGCAGCCTCAGGGGCTTGCCTGCCCACACCCACCTCCTGCTGGAATTTTCCTTCCTTCCCTAACCTCCCCTATCTGAATCACTCTCTCTCAGCTTTGCTCCCTCTCAGTCACGCTCTGTCCCTGGACACTATCACAGCTTCCTAGCTCCCTGTGTTCTGGGCTGCACTGGCTCTCCCTTATGCATGGATGCCTTCCAGAACCTTCTCTCTGCTACAGCACCTCCACATCTAGCATGTTACCCTTTATAGGTGAGGCAGGACTTTGGGATCAAAAGATCTGGTTCAGGTCCTGGCTCCGTCAATCTCTTGCTGTAGGGTCTTGGGCAACCTCTTTACATTGTGAAACCTCCAATATTACATAAAGGACATCATAATTATCCTTACTGTTAATGTATAACCTACTTGGAATCAAACCCTTGGATTCCTGTTCCGACTCTGTCTCTTATTAGCTCTATAACTTCAAGTCAGGTTCCTGAACCATCATCTTGGCCAGTTATCTTTCTGTACAATGGGGATGACAATGACAAAATCTACCTGATGATTATTCCATACATGAATTTAAAACAATGTCTGGGATACAGGAAACACCTTAGAAAAGTTTGGTGTCACAATTTACAAGGGATAAAGTACAATGCAAGAGTTACTTATATAATTTTAAAATATCAATTTCTGTCCAGCATTGCCATATCTTAAGGGACAGGTCTCTTTTGGTGGCAAAGAAACCTAACCCCAAGCATCCATGATAAAAGGACACCTGGAGACTCATGCCATGGCAAAATCCAGAGGTAACTACGGTGTTAGGCTTTGTAAAAATCTTGCCTAGAATGGAAGGAGGTGGGCAGAGCTGCAGAAAGAGGCAGGTCCGGCTCTGTGTTAAAGTTATCAGACAGAGGCTTGGTTCCTGCCTAAGTTTACATTCAAAGGGCTCAATTCAGAGCAAGAATATGAGATAGTCCAAGTTAGTGGATATGGCCCCTGCTGTTTTGATCACATGCAAAGGACATGCACCATCTGGCACTCGCGTGTTTTTTTTAACCTATGTTCTTTCTGTGTCCAGTCCTATCAGGAGGGCTGTCAGAGGCCCGCCCCATCACACATGAACTTTTGCAGAGAGGCAAAATTCCCACCGTGTGTAGGGAATCACAAGGACCTCAAGATGGGGAGAGTGGCCTGGGGTTAAAAAAAAAAAGGGAGAAAAGACCAGAAGAGACCATCATGGGTGGCAGGGAGAGTCCAAGGGCTGTTCAGGGGTCTGGTCACCGTGTCCACCGGAGACACCAGAAAGAAGAGATGCTAAACTCCCAGGGGCTTTGGGTCCCTCCAGAGCCCCTGGCAAGTCCATCTATTTCCAGTCTAACTGAGATGTTTTATTTCAATTTCTGGAAAATTGCATCCTCTCTACCCTAATCCACCCACCCTTCACAACCCACCTTAATGTGTGCCGTGTTTACAGGATGTTAAGCCAAGAACAGCCTTGGGGTCCAGAGGATGCATTTCATTTGCTGGTGAATTAATTCAACCGTGTGCTCCATGTAACAAATGTAAGCCTCCTTCCAAGCAAAGGCATTGCGTGCTCTGAAGTTATTTTTGCCTGTGCAAGATCGTGTGGGCCCAGAGCTAGGCATCTGACCTCGGAGTGACTGGGGACAGCTGCTCCTGACTTCGGGGTCAGAAAAGGAGACAATGTGATGCAGGGGAAAGTGCGGGACCTTTCAGATCAGTTGCTACTCTTCCACTGACAGGAGGATGACCTTGGATAGGGCTCTAGGCCACCTGAGCCTCAGTTTCTTTATCTATGGAATGGGGATAATTGTGCCTGCCCTGTCTACAGAGATGGCACCCAAAAAAACACATCATGAAGCCTAGGTCTGTAAAAGGTGTTTTCTGTTCAAGAGCCTGAGCCAGTGGTTCTGGCTCTCCCACTTGACCCACTCCCCTTCCCACCTCCCCTGTGACTTTCCAGCCAGGGAGGCCACTCCTCTTCCTTCAGAAACAATAATGAAAATCATAGCAGCCAACACTACTAAGTGTAAGCCGGTTTTACACGTATTCTCTCATTAAATCCCTGCTAGAGCTCTACACTATCTTTTACCATTCCCATTTTACAGATGTGAGAACCGGAGCCCAGAGAGTCCAAGCAACTTTCCCAGTGTCACACAGCCAGGATGTGATGATTCTTTATGAGAACCCACGTGGCAAGAAAGGTGCCCCACAGCATCCCTGAGGAGCTTCTGGGCTTTCTGCCTGAAGCAGTCAGCAAAAGCATGGCAGGCTCATTCCCCTGATAAGAGGACTAGGAGTAGGTTGCACTCAAGTCAAACTACCTGTCCTGGGGCGCCGTGCAGGTAACTGCACCAAGGCCACAGTGCACCCCACTCCGAAGCCCCTGCTTCCGTTTTTTCTCTTGCAATGAAAACAGAATTTGAGATGCCACCACCACATGCTGAGTGGGGTGGGGGGGTGGTACAACCATGGGCTCAGGGGCAGAAGAGCAACACAGGCATCATCTAAGCACTCTGGTTTCCCTGCCCCCCTTCTCCCAAATATTTCTAAGTAAATGACTAATGGCAAAGCTTAAGGACGGGGACTTGGTTTAAGGGGAGTAGATTTGCTGAAACACCACAGTGGGAGGAGGCAAAGGTTTCTGAAGGTGGAAAAAAAATGTGAGGAGTGGAAAAGAGCAGAGATTCTGTGACTGATGGAAAGAGTATCTGACCGACGGAACAGGGGAGGGGGTGGTGGGGTCGGGAGCATCCCATCCGCGGAGAATTTCACCTTCAGTCTCCTGTTCTCTTGCCTTTTCTGACTCCAAAAGGTGGTTTTCTCTTTTACAGAGCATTTCCTCCAACTTGTGCCAAAGGATATAAAACACCCTCCCAGCCTCCCCTTCTTGCTCAGCACATGTGCCCGGGCAGAGAAGCTGTGTATAAATGTGCCAGTGAGGAGGGCATCGTATAAATCCTAGGAGCGCTGTAGCCTAAGCAGTTGTGCTTTCCATTACTAAAACAAAGTTAGGAGATGAGAAACTAGTATCCAGGGTATAGGACCTCTGCATCTTTAGCAGGGAATTCAAACCTCAGCGCCCAGATTGCATTTTAATAGTATCAGATTAGCATAAAGGACATTTCCCCCCTGTCTGTGGTAAGTAATTGACCGAATTCTCCCAGGTACATTTTTTTAAACGCGGAACCCATTTGTGTTCATTCAAGGCAATGCAAAATCCTCCGACTATGTCATCTAGTAAGTCACCGAGTCTCTTCACTGGGCTCCGGCAAACTCAACGTTGATACAATGTGCCCTTTGCGGTGGGAGTTTCCAGATCGGCCAAGTTCTCCCTTCACCTCTGCAGTGCAGAAACCCCTCCGAGAGCCTCTCAGGGGTCAGCAGATGTAGACCAGGTGCAGGTTCAAACTTTGACCATCAGCTCATTCGTGCATTTTGATAAGGAAAACACGGGGCAGGTTTTCCAGCTTGTCTTACCTTGAGATTTCTCAAATGGAAAACTCCCAAGAAAGAAAGGAGAAAGCAAACAGAGCTGAGGAAGAGAAACCATGAAGAGCAGTTGTGACTCAGCTTGCTTTGTTTTTTTTTTTTATAGCATTGATCCACCTCCCAGGGGCTTTCCTGCGCTTTGTCACAGCAGCCTTCTGAGGTCACAAGAACGATAGACCCCTATGTCACTGATGACCCAGCCGGGTGAAGTGCCCTCCCACTTGGCCAGACTGGTGTCCATGGGTTCAACCCCGGCTTCAGTGCCTGTGCCCTGTGGTGCACTGCAGGGACAAGGGGGTAATGACAAGAAAAAGACTGAGTCTGGCCCTTGGCACCCGCCCTGGTAGAATTGAGAACCTTGGGCTTCTTCTCAGCCTGAGAGTTCAACGGCTCAACTGTTCCCCAAGTATCGCACAAGCTAGAAGGGCTCCCCACATCCAGCATAAGGGCCATCTTGCTTTGGGCAGCAGGAGGCCTGTGGCTACCCAGGCGTATCCTTCAGTCGCCTTCAAAGGGCTGTCGGAGGACTTCTGTCACTAAAGCTCCCTGGGTGGTCCCTTTAAAGTTTTTTTCAGTTTCTGCAAGATAAAAAGTAAGTTGCATTGGTCTGGACCCTCCAAAAAGCAGTGGCCAAGATGGAACTAAATATGCAAGGGTTTCATGAGGGGAAATGCCTGGGTCAAGAGAAAGAGGATGGGGTCCGAGGAAGGCCTGGGGTCTGCCTTCATGCCCCCAGGACCCGCCGTCATTGAAGGGAGCATCCCTTGGGGAGTGTGGCCTCAGCACAAACCCAGCACAGGGCTTGGTGCCACAACTGGGACCTTGGTCACAAACGCTCCCCCACTACCCAGAGCAGGGGGTTGGTTGAGCTCATTCTAGAAGCCACCATGAGGCGGGGGACAGTTTCCAGTATAAAGAATGTCCTCTTGCCCCTGTCCTATCAGTTCAGAAAGGCAGCTAGTGACCAGGTTTTTCAGAAAGAAAGTGTAGAGAGGGCTCAGTGTCAGGAATGCCCTCAACATAAACACCCAGAGCAAGAACTCAGGGTAGATGCCCAAACAGTGCGAAACAAATGCTCACTGGTTCTCGGGAGCCCAGGGCCCACCTCCACATACGCACAACCCAGACTGCCCCTTGGTTACCACAGTATCCTCAGAGAGAGGACATACCTATCTATCCCATACTTGGCCTCAATGGATGGTACCAAAGGAGGGAAACGCAGAGCAAGGTCCCCAGCCACCAAAGGGCACAAATCAAAAGCTGACTGCATTTGGGTCACTAACTGTTGTAGCTTGGGAATCAATGACCTTTGACAAAAGACTCTGAGATGTGGCCTCCAGCTGAGCCCTGAGCCAGCCTCCTCCTGTGGGGCGTGTGTGAAGCCAGCTTTGGCCCTCACTTCCCCACAGCCACGTGCGTGCTGGCCAACTCCACCTCCCCGTGGACCTGTGGCTCCAGCAGGGCCCGGCTGGGCGGCACCACGGGAGGCAGTGAGGGTGCAACATTTAGGGAGGCATCGCTGTCAGAGTGGTGTGACTGCACGGCGGCCACCGAGCATGAGGACCCCTCAAACGTTCTGCCCCGGGGGGCCTCTCTTGCCTCCCCGGACACAGCAGTCATGCTGGTGTACTGGGCAGCCCCTGGAGCCGCTCATTCCAGTCCACCCCACCGGACTGAAGCCCCCCTACCCTTCAAGAGGTATCCAAGACACCCTCGCCCACTGGCCCTTCCCCCAGCACCCACCAACTCCCGTGCCCACTCGTGGAGATTCCACCCACCATCTGTTCATGGCGGATGAAGAACTCTTTCCCACAGCAACTTTGCGTTGCCCCTTTTCGTGTGGACACGCCCTATCTCCCACCACCGGGCTCCAAGCTCTGTGCCCCCTTCAGACCGTCCGCAGCACCGGCTGCCAAGTGATGGAAGAGGCGCTGGGTGCCTCGTTCTCCGCATCTCTGGCAAGTTGCCAACACGGTTGCTGTACACCCGAGGCCCAATCCCACTTGCTTTACAAAGAGGAGGATGCTGTGGACTCATCTCGAGGAAGCACATCGCAGAGTAGCAGTGAAGCACGTGGGGGCCTGCATCCTATGTGGCAGCGTTTGTCCCGTGAGTGTCCCTCGGGGAAATCAGGCCTCGTCTCCAAGGAGGGTCTGTGGCATCAAAGCCTTTCACTTAAAAATGCTGTATTTCAGCAGAGCTGTCATCTTGATTCACACCTGCAGCAACTGCTCTGCACAAATTCCACGGGACAAGGTAGCATCAAGGTTGACTCTCCCTGGTCGTGAAGGCCATGTAAGGTCAAGCATGAGTTGACAAGCGGTGTCCAAATCAAGGGGGAAAACAATGCCCCGGGTACTTTGGAAGCATTTGTCCCACAAAATTCCACTGGGACTTTGCATATTCTCCAGCACATCAGGAAACGGAACCCTGGCAAATTCTATCAGTTCCATCAGCTGCAAGAAGGGGAGCAGAGTCGGTGGCTTGTTGGTGTGCAGAGAGTTGACGGCAAGTCTCTGGGGCTCTGTGATCACCTCTCAAAGAGGCATGCAGGCTCCACTCTGGGTTTCCTTGCAAGTTTGTTGTTTTGTTTTTTTTTTTATTGTGGCAAAACACGTAAAGCTTACCATTTCTTTAAAAAGATTTTATTTATTTATTTGACAGAGAGATAAAGAGAGCACAAGTAGGCAGAGCGGCAGGCAGAGAGAGAGGTAGAAGCAAGTCTCCTTGAGGCATTGAGCAGGAAGCCCAATGTGTGGCTGGATCCCAGGACCCTGGGATCATGACCTGAGCCAAAGGCAGCTGCTTAACCGACTGAGCCACCCAGGGGCCCCAAAATTTACCAATTTAATGTGTATACAGTTCAGTGGCCTAAAACACTTTCTCAGTATTATGTAACCTTGGCCATGATCCATCTTCCCAAACTGAAACTCTGTACCCATTTAACAAGTCCCTATTCCCCCTCGTCCAACCCTCCCCCCGTTCTGCTTTCTGTCTCTGTGAATTGGACTACGCTAGGAGCCTCATCTAAATGGAATCATCCAATATTTATCATTTTGTGGCTGGCTGAGTTCACTGAGCACAATGTCCTCAAGGTTCGCCCGTGCTGCCGCCTGTGTCAGGATCCCCTTCCTTTTCCAGTCTGGATTGTATGCCAGTGTATGTACTGTGTACATGCATATTCCTTGGTTTGCATATGTCCCGAAGGCATGGGTCTTGAGATGTCTTCTGCATGAGAATCCCATCGGGAGCTTGTGAGAAAGGCAGGTCCGAGGGTAAGGCGGGTCCACAGGTCCCACCTGCAGAAATGCTCTTGCAGCGAGCCTGAGCTGGAGGCTTGATGCCACCGGTGCATTGAGGACATTGAGAAGCACCGCTGGGCAAACAGGAGGATGAGGGGGCTGAGCAGAGAGTAGCCAGAGTGTCCAGCCAGGGCAGGGACCAACAAGAGAAGCCAAGCTGCCGAAGTGTAAGATGCAGTGGACACTACCAGGCAGCTTGAAGCGGGGACACCAGGACCCCCCGCCAGCCCTCAGTCAGCAGCCTGAGCCCGTCCGTCAATGCTGGCAGCTCCTCATGACCTATCGTGTGCATCACGGGCTCCAGCTTTGAGTCCTGACTCTGCTTCTCACCAGCCCCACGACCCTGGGCAAGTTACTCAACCTCTCTGGGTCTTATTTTCTTCCTTTCTAAAGTGGGGTTAAAAACATAGTGCTCACCTTACCTTACAGCGTTGCCGTGAGGATCAAATGAGATGATGGTTTACAGTGCTTCGTGCAGGTCTGAACGCACAGTAAGTGCTTGTGAACAGTAGCTTTCCTCCTGCTAGCGTTTTTATCTCTCCCGCTTACCTACGGCTGCATAACCAATTACCCAACATGTAGTGACTTAAAACGATAAGGGCATTTATTGTTGCTCCCAGATCTGGCACCTGGACAGGTCTCGGCAAGGACAGCTCATCTCCAGTCCATCAGACATCAGCTGGCGGGGCTGGAAAGCCGCTGGCTGGAAACTCCTGGAAGCCGGGGCCCTCACCTGTCAGGTGTTGCTGGCTGTCAGCCGGGGCCTTGACCAGGGCCACCTCTGGAGCACCCACGTGGTGCTTTCCATGCTGCCTAGAAATGGGAGCGAGCCTCCCCCGAAAGAGAGAGCCAGAGACGGAGAGAAAGAGCCAGGGAGCGGAGCAGAAGCGGTATTGCCTTTGAAAGCAGCTTTCCAAAGTCATCCAGTGCCCTTTCTGCCACATTCTCTCTCTCTCTCTGCAGTGAGTCACCGGAGCCAGCCCATTTTCAAAGAGCTGGGAATTAGAACCTGCCTTTCAATGGAGAAATGCCAAAGAATGTGTGGAAATGCTCCAAAACCACCACGTTACCTGACCCCCACAGGGTGGGCCAGTTTCTTCTGATCCCGTTTCCTGGCTTCATGGGGTAACGAGATCCAAATCCTCGCATTTACGGTGCCTTATCTACAGTGCTTGATCAGCCCTCCACGGCCTGGTCCAGCACCCCGAGGCTGTGTGACTGATGGGCACCCACTGGCCCTGTCATAATCAGACACACGGGCCGGGGTTGGGGGAGGCGCAATGTTGGGCTGGAAAATCACCTCAGGTGAGCAAGCGTGTGGGAAGGAAGAAGACAGGTATGTCACGAGCTCAGACCCTCCCTCTAACACCTTCCGCACTGTGCAGCCAGCAGCGCTCTGGTGCAAAAATGTAGTGAGACCCCAACCCAGCTCCGCTGTCTCAGTGCCCTGCCTGAGATGCACCTTGGCAAGTGGGGTCTAAAGCTCAGAGGGTGAGTGACCACCCCGGGGTGACAGACACAGAGAGGGGCATCCACAGCCGTCGGGAGTCATGGGCTCCCCAGGAAAGGGAGGGCCTGAGAAGACCACCATGACACATTCACGGAGCGCCAGCTACATGCGAAGCACTTAGCACCCCCTAAGTTTATGCTTCCCCTGTCCTCTACAGGTCTCATCCACAGTCCAGACCCCCACTGTAGCCCTGACTCATCCAAGAATATTTCAGTTGGGGTCAGCGGGATCTATTTATTATGACCAAAAAGGGGGTTATCCTTTAGGAAGATTTGCACCAAAGAGTTGAAACTTGACCAGATAACTCAAGAAGCATAGTCTATTAATAAGGCAGGGTTCTTCAGAGAAAAAGAATGAACAGGATATGTGTATAGAGAGAGGGAGAAAGGCTGTTTGTTTTTCTTTCAGGAATTGGCTCACAAGATTGTGGAGGCTAATTCCAAAATCTGCAGGGCAAGGTGGGCAAGCTGGAGACCGGGGAGGAGCTGATGCTGCAGCCATCTGGAGGCAGAATTCCCTCTTCCTTAGGGGACCTCAATCTTTTCTCTTCAGGCCTTCAACTGATTGGGTAAGGCCCACCCACCACACAGAGGATAATCTGCCTTACCTAAAGTCTTGTGACTAAAATGTTAATCCCATCTAAAAAATACCTTCACAGGGCGCCTGGGTGGCTCAGTGGGTTAAAGTCTCTGCCTTCAGCTCAGATCACGATCCCAGGATCCTGGGATTGAGCCCTTCATCTGGCTCTCTGCTCAGCAGGGAGCCTGCTTCCTCCTCTCTCTCTCTCTCTGCCTTGTGATCTCTGTCTGTCAAATAAGAAAATAAAATCTTAAAAAAAAATACCTTCACAACAACATCTAGACTGGTGTATGGCCAAACAATGAAATAGTCTGGCTAAACTGACACATAAAATTAACTGTCACAGTTACTTATATAGAAAATTCATTGTCATTAAAATCGATTGTTTTAAATCATTTAGTTGTGAGTACAGAGCAGAAGAGTATACATTCTCTAGGATCTTCTATAGAACTCCTTCTATATAAACTCCTTAAATGACCCTATGCATCACTAAGCTCTTTAGGTTAATTAAAAAGGGTAGTTTATAAACCTGACAGGATAATCATGGATAATAATAATGGTTTTTTAAAAGCCATTATATTGAGGAAATTTCAATCCTATGCAGAACTAGAGAGATTAATATGAAGAATCCTCCAGTAGCCAGTTTCAACCTCTATCAACATTCTGCCTTACCTGTGATATATGCCCCCTCTCCACAAATATACATAGATTCTTTCTTCTGCAGCTTAAAGCAAATCTCAGCTATCATGTTGTTTTCCCCATAAATATTTCAGGATGTATCTCTAACAGAAAATAAGACTTTCAAAATATAGCCATGACACCATTGTTCCACCCAACAAAATCAACAGCATCATCTCTGCCAGTCCCGTCCATGTTGATACAAAAGTTGGGTATTCATCCTTTCTGATGGAGGCATAATACTCCATAGTGTATATGGACCACATCGTCCTTATCCATTCGTCTGTTGAAGGGCATCTTGGTTCTTTCCACAGTGTGGCTGGAAGAGATTATGCTGAGTGAAATAAGTCAAGCAGAGAGAGTCAATTATCATATGGTTTCACTTATTTGTGGAGCATAACAAACATGGAGGACATGGGGAGATGGAGAGGAGAAGGGAGTTGGGGGAAATTGGAAGGGGAGGTGAACCATGAGAGACTATGGACTCTGAAAAACAACCTGAGGGTTTTGAAGGGGCAGGGGGTAGGAGGTTGGGTGACCCTGGTGGTGGGTATTATGGAGGGCACGTATTGCATGGAGCACTGGGTGTGGTGCATAAACAATGAATTCTGTTACGCCGAAAAGAAATTTTAAAAATAAAATAAATTCCTAAAATTAAAAAAAATCAACAGCATCTAATACACCAAATTAGATTTTTAATCTAATACATCTAATACAGATTTCATGTTAGGTTTTCCCCAGTTGTCAAAAAATACCTTTTTCCAGTTGGTGGTGGGATACTTGGAAAGGAATTGACCTTCTGGAGAATCACGGCAGAGAAACAAACGAGTTTTTGCCTTTGGACTTCTCCGTTGGAATATCCCTTCCTCCTTACCTCCACTGCACCCACCCATTCTCTAAGCAGAGCCAAAGGTCAAGGGGACACTTTCAGAGTATACTGGGGAAAATGTCCCAGAGCCATGCAGGTAGGACTTGGAGTGTAGTGCGGATTTCTCCTCCAAGAGATCCTACCTCCTTGGACAAACAGCCTTTTCTCTGTCCCCATTCTGTGAGGGCAAGAGGTCAGAGGGCACACCATGACTGCCAGCCACACCCACTGCAGAACCTCGGTGACTCTGTGTGGGCCATGAAAGTTCAAAGGTCTTAGGACATGCTTAGAATGGGCTGCCTCAAGTACTTGGGTCCTGGGGGGGTGAAGAAAAGGGGCACACTTGATTATTTACATGTGCAAATATGTAACTACTTTCTCTGAAACCCTTTGAGGGCTCTGTGTGTGCAAAATCATTCATGTACATATGTTTGAGCAAAATTTATGGAGAGACACCCAGAGAGATAGGGACCTTCGTGGGACAAGCCAAGGCTGAATGTGACACAACCTGTCTGTCTCCCTCCCTAGAGTTCTGCGCACTCAATACTAGGATCTGTGTCCAAGCTACGGGGTTCCAACAAAAATAACATTACTTGTTAATTACAGGTTTAAAAAAAAAAGAAGTAATTTTGTTTCAATCCTATTAGCTCTGCAGATAAAAATAGTTTTTAACACTTTTATTAAACTTAGTTTCCCTTGTGTTTGCTTTCCCAGGTATAAAAATTTATCTCTTTAGAGACATTTTAGAATCCCTCCGCCTTTTTATAAAATAAGTTCTGGATTCCAAAAGGATAGATTTTGCAAACAGTATCGTTGTTTTTAAAATCCAAGGTTCTGGAATCTGATCCCACACTTAGATTCTTAATAGCTGTCAGACCTCAGACAAACTCATTGGCTTCTTTGATGTCATTTCTCCACTTGCAAGTAGAGGACAATAATATCTCTCATGGCGCTATTATGAAGGGGTAACAAGATATCACATTGCCCTTCAACAAACCCTTATCAAGTGTCAGGCACTGTTCTAGGTGTCAAAGATAGAGCTGCAAACACATCCTACAAGGTTCTTGCTCTCTCAGAGCTGTCTTTCTGTTTAGGAAAGCCAAAAATAAAAGAAAAAGGAAATATCAGATGGAATAAGTTCTACTCTGAGAATTTTGTAAAACACTTTGCATTAGAGAGAATCTAGGTGACTCCAAGGAGGCTTTTTCAAGGAGCTAGCAATTAAGCAGAGACTTTCCATGTGAAGATCTTGGGGGAAAAAAAAAAAACAGTTCAGGCAGAGGGAAGAGCAAGCTCCAATGTCCAAGGGCAGGAACAAGGTCAGTGTTTTTGAGAGGCAGAAAATGAAGGCGGGAAATATACAAAACATGCACAGTCAGGCAGGTGGGGGCTGAGCATGAGTCTTGGAGGCTTCAGAAGGGGTTTGGATTCAGTGTCATTGACAGCCAAAGTCATTAGTAAGTGTATGCTGCTTGCAGGGACCACTCTGTCCACTGTGCAGAGAAATGACTGGAAAGTGGTAGGAAGAGCAGCTGTGGGGCCAGGCAGAAACTGTTCGAGTAACCCAGCTGAGACAAGACGAGGCTGTGAGCGGTGCCATCATGGAGAAGCGGTCAGATTTGGAATACACTTTCAAAATAAATCAGCCAAGACACGTGGATAAATGTAAGGAGCAGTAGGAAGAGATGCTTCAGGAATGATTTCTGTGTTTGAGGTCCCGGAGAGTGCGTAAGTTGGTCGTGCCATTTACCGAGACAGAAAAGACTCGGGAGAAACTGTCATGAGGAAGTAGAAAAGCAAGACTTCTGTTACGGCCACGTAAGTCTGAGATGCTTAATAAAGAGCTAAGTGGGCGTATCGAGCTAGCAGGTGGGGTGGGCATCTAGAGATCCGGGGGGGAAATCAAGCTGTTGGGGGTCATCAGTATATAGATGGTATTGAAAGCCAAGGTTGCAAATGAGATCACTGGGGAGAAAACAGGAGCAAGCGTCAACAGTGAGGTTGGGAGGGGAACCCAGAGCTGGGTCTTAGACTATTCCAACATCTAGAGTAGAATATACTGGGAAGGGGAGCTGGTGAGGTGGCAGGAAATCTAGAAGAATGGAACGGAAGGAAATCTCAGAGAAATGTTTCCAAAAGGAAGGAGTGGTCAGCCTTGCCAAATATTGCTGAAAGACACAGCAACAAAGAGATGGCCATGGACCATAGGATTTGGCGAGACACGGGTCTTTGTTACCTTTGGTAACAACAGTTTCAGTGGGACAGTTGGGTGGAAAGCCTGCCTGAGAGGATTCAGGGGAGCAGGAAAAGTGGAACAGACAATATGGTGTCATTCTTCTAGGAAGGAGAGCAGAAAAATGAATCAGTAGGTAGAGGAGAGAGCCACGGAGATAAAAAAGAGTAAAGGACATTTTGGCAGTCCCTTGGGACAAATGCAGCAGAGAGGGACAAATTGATCATGCTGGATAGGAGGATGGTCTTTGTAAAAGTTTTCACCTCGTTAATAATTCGTGTAAATACGCATTTGTTTATACTGTTTATTTCACCTAAGGATTCTTCAGCCTAGAGTCTATTTCTCTGGTACTAGTGTAATACTGGAGATATATTTAAAAGTTACACTTTTTAATAGGATGACTCTCTAATCCTCCATTTGTGAGAAAACGCCCCAAAGGACTGGCTTAATTGGATATATGAGATCCTTAAACATGCAAATGCTCACAGTCTTAAAATTATTCATTTCCACTATTCTGTACGTACACCAGATAGAGCACATGGTCACTCCCGTTTACGACCTCAGCTCCTGACAAGCTGAATTACTCAGAATTCCCCAAAGGCCACGTTGTTGCAGACTGCTGCACCTGGGACCCTCACACCACCCCCGATGTGTCTACCCCAGGAACACCCTCCCGTCACATTCTCTGAAAGCCTCCCTCCCTTGGGTCTGCACTAACCTCTGTAGATCCCTTCTCCTTGTTTTCTTTTCATAAAGGGAATGTGAGACCCAAGAGAGCATTATGAACCAAGGATTACGAGGAAGCCAACTCTGAAACTGAGGTTCGTTTAACAAAAACAATAATGATTTCACAATAATCATGTGTATGCTTGTAGAAGCTACAAGCAAACAGAAAGCAAGAAAGAAGAAAGAAGAAATCCACATTCAACGATGATCACACCCCCAGAAACAACTACCATTACCATTTTGCTCAATGTCTTCCAGAGTCTGTAATCCTGCATTTTCCTGCATAGCGAAGAGCTGTCCTAAGACAGCAGAATTACTCGTAGGTAACTCTGTCTTTGGCTTGCTGCAGTAACTACCACAAAGGGCTTCCTTAATTTTCTCTTGTATTCCCAGAGCCTAGCACAAGCACCGGCTCTATAGCAGGCCCATATACATTTGTGAAGTTAATGAATAAGGGCGTATCCGGCCACAAAACAGCAAAATCAAGAATAATGCAGTTCCCTGACATCACTAGCAGATGAAGACATAGAGACACAGAAAGAAAAAGGAACTCACCTGTTCTGAAGGGGAGGATGGAGTCCCGGAAGGGTTATGGTCTTTGTTCTAAAAGAGATCCAAAGTGACATTTCAAATCAATGTAACAATATTTTTTTTTCAGTTTTTATTTAAATTCCAGTGAGTTAGGGGCACCTGGGTGGCTCCGTCAGTTAAGCATCCGCCTTCAGCTCAGGTCATGATCCCAGGGTCCTGGGGTCAAGGCCTGGGTCAGGCTCCCTGCTCAGCGGGGAGCCTGCTTTTCCCTGTCCCACTGCCTATTTATGCTGTTTATCTCTCTGTCAAATAAATAAATACGATCTTTGAGAAAAAAATAAAAATAAATTCCAGTGAGTTAGCATACAGTGCAATATTAGTTTCAGGTGTATAATATGGGGATTCAGTGCTTCCATACATCACCTGGTGCTCATCAGGACAAGTGCCCTCCTTCATCCCCATCACCTGTTTCCCCCGTTCCCTCCCCCAACCTCCCCTCTGGTAACCACCAGTTTGTTCTCTAGAGTGAAGAGGCTGTTTCTTGGTTTGCCTCTCCTCTCTTTCTTTTTCTTTTTTTTTTTTTTTAAGATTTTATTTATTTATTTGACAGACAGAGATCACAAGTAGGCAGAGAGGCAGGCAGAGAGAGAGGGGAAAGCAGGCTCCCCGCTGAGCAGAGAGCCCGACTCGGGGCTCGATCCCAAGACTCCGAGATCATGACCTGAGCCGAAGGCAGAGGCTTTAACCCACTGAGCCACCCAGGCACCCCTCTTTATTTTTCTTTGCTCATTTGTTTTGTTTCTTAAATTTCATATGTAAGTGAAATCATTTGGTATTTGTCTCTTTCTGACTGACTTATTTCACTTACCATAATACTCTCTAGCTCCATCCATGTCATTGCAAATGGCAAGATTTTATTCTTTTTATGGCTGAGTAATATTCTATTTTATATATACATATATAGATATATATGTATATATGTCTATATATATATATCTCATATCTTCTTTATCCACTCTTCAGTCAAGGGACACTTTGGCTGTTTTCATGATTTGGCTATTGAAGAAAATGCTGCTATAAACATTGGGGTGTATGTATCCTTTTGAATTAGTATTTTTGTATACTTCAGGTAAATACCTAGTAGTGCAATTTCTTGGTCATATCGTAGTTCTATTTCTAACTTTTTGAAGAACCTACATACTGTTTTTCACAGTGGCTGCATCAGTTTGCATACCCTCCTTTCTCTACATCCTTACCAACACCTGTTGTTTCTTATGTTGTTGGTTTTAGCCATTCTGACAGGTGTGAGGTGAGATCTCATTGTAGTCTGGACTTGTATTTCCTGGTTCATCATTGATGTCACGCATCTTTTCAAGTGTCTGTTGGCCATCTGTATGTCTTCTTTGGAATTTCCCAGTTTTTAATTGAATCCTTCCTTTTTTGGATGTTGAGTTTTATAAGTTCTTTGTATATTTTGACACTAACCCTTTATCAGGTATTTCATTTGCAATTATCTTCTCCCACTCCGGAGGTTGCCTTTTAGCTTTGTCATTTCCTTCACCATACAGTTTTTATTTTGATGAAGTCCCAGTAGTTTATTTTTGCTTTTGTTTCCCTTGCCTCAGGAGACATATCTTAAGATAGAAGTTGCTGTGGCCAGTATCAAAGAGGTTACTGTCTGTGTGTTTATGTTCTCCTCTAGGATTTTGATGGTTTCAGTATTCACATTTAGGTCTTTAATCCACTTTTAATTTGTTTTTTGTGTACAATGTAAAAAAGTGGTCCAGTTTTATTCTTTTGCATGTTGCTTTCCAGTTTTCCCAACACCATTTGTTGAAGAGACTGTCTTTTTCCAATTGGATATTCTTTCCTACTTTGTCAAATATTAAGTGACCATATAGTTGTGGGTTCATATCTGGGTTTTCTATTCTGTTCCACGGATCTATGTGTCTATTTTTATGCCAGTATCATACTGTTTTGATCACTATAGTTTTGTAATACAACTTGAAGTCTGGAATTGTGGTACTTCCAGCTTTGCAAATCAATGTGACAGTATATTTTAAATAAACATTGCTTAGGCAATTGGTAAATAATATAAGGAGAAACTAAAGTTAGAGCCTTATTTCATGCCTCATAGAACCATGTAAGAACTGGAAGACTATGTAGGTAAGCACAAAATAACAAAAACATAGCATCAATTGCTTGACAACACAAGATGAAAAAGACCTTTAGAAAATTGAAAGACAAATGGAAAATTATTTAAGTACTGGATCAATAGCCTTGATAGTTCCTGTGAATCAATAAGATAAAAGCACAAATTGGTAATAGGTGATGAAATGAAATGAAATGTAATTCATAGAAGGAAATGAAAAATGTAACTCATAAAAGAAGAAATAAAAATTGATAATTCATATCAGATTTTATGGGACTATATATATTACAAGACTTAAAGTCACTAGAATTTAAGAGAGGCAAATTTTTTTTTAAAAAACCTTTTATTTTTGTCTACATGATTGGCAAAAACTTACAAAAAATACTAATCATTTTGATGACAATATTTTTAAAAATTGGTCTATGCTAACAGTTGAATTGTGCATAGGAATAACTCTTATATGGGTCAAACTGACAGTATGTGTTAAAAGTCCTTAATGTCTGAATGCTAGTTTACTCATCATTTCCAAAATTAAGAATTTACCGCAAATTTTTATTTTTTTAAGTTCAATTAGTTAACATATAATGTATTATTTATTTCAGAGGTTAGGTCTGTGGTTCATCAGTCTTATATAATACCCAGTGCTCATTACAAAATATACCCTCCTCAATGTCCACCACCCAGTTACCCCGTCTCTCCACCCCTCTCCCCTCTAGCAACCCTCAGTCAAATATTTAGACTTACGTGCAAAGATGTTAACTGTAGTAATCTCTGCTGATGAGATTATGGGTTATGTCTTCCCCTTCATTATTTTCGTTGTTTTCCAAGTGTTCTGAATTGAACTTATATCTTGTAAGTAGAGTTAAAAAATAAATGACGACTTTCAGTTAAAGATGGCAGATTGAGGGATGCCTGGGTGGCTCAGTCAGTTGAGTGTCTCCCTTTGGCTCACATCATGATCCCAGGGTCCTGGGATCGAGTTCCACATTGGGCTTCTTGCTCAATGGGGAGCCTGCTTCTGCTTCTGCCTCTGCCTGCCATTCCCCCTGCTTGTATGCTCTCTCTCTCTCTCTGACAAATGAATAAATAAAGTCTTTAAAAAAAAAAAAAGGTGGCAGATTGAACATTAATGTTCACCTCCATTTCTTCCCTAAACCAAAATAAAGTAACAGTAAGGTGATTTTTAAGGCATAAACCCAAAAGGATAGAAAAAAATTGAGGGGGGTGTATAGGAGGAAGTTTTAGTTAATCTGAGCCAACAGTAAGGAAAACAAAGGGGCAGACTGATTCATCATATACCTTCAAAAGCCTCAGCAGTTGGCAGAACCAGTTTTCTTTAAAAGCAGAGAAAAAGACAGGACTAACAACAGAAGGTTTGGTTGAGAGTTTGTTTGAAAAGCACTTAGACCCCACCAGCTTTTCTTCCCAACTCCACAAAAGGAAAAGACCTCCACTAGAGAGATATAATTGAACATCTCTGAATTAAAGAACATTAGGCAGAAGTGAGGGCAGGGAAACTATATGGAAGAAAACAACTAAGCAAAAGTGTACACATTTAATACCTGGGACCCTAGCCTTCCTTTCTCTCTCTCTCTCTCTCTCTTTATCTCTCTTTAGATTTTATTTATTTGTTTTAGATAGAGAGAGAGAGAGCATGTGCATGTATGCATTGAGTGAAGTGAGGGGCAGAGAGAGAGAGAGAGAGAAACCCAAGCTGACTCCACATTGAGTCCAGAGCCCAATGGCTCAATCTCACAACCTTATGATTGTGACCTGAGCCAAAACCAGGAGTCTGACATCCAACAGACTGGGCCACCCAGGTGTCCCCTTCCTTCTCTTTTTGACTCTGGGAAGACTGGCAGCCAGGCTTACAATCTCCATGCAGAAGATCCAAAATTCTTCACGTGAAAATCCAGTAGGCCCAAGAGAAAATAATCATTGGAGGGTTTCCTAATGAAATAGCCAAGCAAAATCACCCAACAATAAGGGCTACTCTCAGTAAAGCTTTCTACCCATCAGCTCCACCATCATCACCATCACAGAGAGAGCACTTCAAACAGATTTTTGGTGCACACTCAAGCTATGGGAAAAGTGGCAAGGAGCCCCAAATATTTGAGAAAAATATTTACCCCGTTTCATTGATTCTATGACACAAATGTTTGACATCTCTGAATGAACATTTCTAAAGTCCAGATAGAAATTACAAATTGATGGTATTGTAAAACTGTCAGTCAGGAAGCAATCATAATACAGCCATACCAAATAATTTCAGGAACACCTTCTCATAATGTCAAGAAAGCACCTGCATGAAGGGTCTTAGAGGCAATAAAATATGTTGATTTGAAAAGCCAGAGACCAAAACAAACTAAGAAAAGCAAGTAAAAAGAGAAAACATCTCCCCAAATCATCACTGACATCCTTAGAGAGATAGTGGAAAACAGTAATCTGGTTGGTTTAAAAAAAAAATCTATGAAAGAAGAACATTCAAATAATACTTGGAAATTAAAGTAAGATAGCTTGAAGTAGAAAATTATATAAGAAAAATTCCTGGAAAGAAGAGCAAAAGAGAAAGAAATAGAGAGGGAAAAAATTTGAAAATTGGTCTAGGATTTAAAAAAAAAAAAAAAAGGAAACAGAGAAGTCACCAGCAAAATAATTAAAAAAAAAAAAAAACCCTCTCAGAATTGAAAGACAGAGTTTCTACATTAAAAGGGACCCACCAAGTCTCCACGGAGGAAGCAAAATAGATTCACAACAAAATACATCATTGTGATATTTCAGAACACTAGGAACAGAGAGAAAGCCCTACAAACGTTAAAAAAGAAGAAAAAAAAAAACCACAGGTATTGTGTAACTTACAGGCCAGAAAATAATGAAACAAAGCCTCCAAATTTCTAAAATAAAATGTTTTGAAACCCAGAATTTTATACTCATCTATCAACTAAATGAGATGATTAAAAAAAGACTTTTCAGACTTGTAAGGAAAGAAGTGAAGAATTAATCAAGGTAATAGGTGAACTCAGATATATCACTGTGTACACAGCAACCAGTCCAGTTTGGAGGTGATCAGAAGATCCAGAAGAGATTCCTTTGAGAAGATGAAATTAAATACATCAGAAGAATTGGCACTGAATTAGTGACAAGTATATAGAAAACTAAGCAAATCAGGACACAGGGGTGGTTCAGTTGGTTAAGTGTCTGCCTTTGGCTCAAGTCATGATCCCAGGGTTCTGGGATCCAGCCCTCCATCAAGCTCCCTGCTCAGTGGGATTCTGCTTCTCCCTCTCTCTCTCTTTAGAATAAATAAATAAAATTTTTTTTTAATTTTTTATTTATTTTCAGCGTAACAGTATTCATTGTTTTTTCACCACACCCAGTGCTCCATGCAATCTGTGCCCTCCCTAATACCCACCACCTGGTTCCCCCACCCTCCCACCCCGCCCCTTCAAAACCCTCAGGTTGTTTTTCAGAGTCCATAGTCTCTCATGGTTCACCTCCCCTTCCAATTTCCCTCAACTCCCTTCTCCTCTCCATCTACCCTTGTCCTCTATATTATTTGTTATGCTCCACCAATAAGTGAAACCATATGATACTTGACTTTCTCTGTTTGACTTATTTCACTCAGCATAATCTCTTCCAGTCCTGTCCATGTTGCTACAAAAGTTGGGTATTCGTCCTTTCTGATGGAGGCATAATACTCCATAGTGTATATGGACCACATCTTCCTTATCCATTCATCCGTTGAAGGGCATCTTGGTTCTTTCCACAGTTTGGCGACCGTGGCCATTGCTGCTATAAACATTGGGGTACAGATGGCCCTTCTTTTCACTACATCTGTATCTTTGGGGTAAATACCCAGCAGTGCAATTGCAGGGTCATAGGGAAGATCTATTTTTAATTTCCTGAGGAATCTCCACACTGTTCTCCAAAGTGGCTGCACCAGTTTGCATTCCCACCAACAGTGTAAGAGGGTTCCCCTTTCTCCACATCCTCTCCAACACACGTTGTTTCCTGTCTTGCTAATTTTGGCCATTCTAACAGGTGTAAGGTGGTATCTCAATGTGGTTTTGATTTGAATCTCCCTGATGGCTAGTGATGATGAACATTTTTTCATGTGTCTGGTAGCCATTTGTATGTCTTCCTTGGAGAAGTGTCTGTTCATATCTTCTGCCCATTTTTTAATATGATTATCTGTTTTGTGTGTGTTGAGTTTGAGGAGTTCTTTATAGATCCTGGATATCAACCTTTTATCTGTACTGTCATTTGCAAATATCTTCTCCCATTCCGTGGGTTGCCTCTTTGTTTTGATGACTGTTTCTTTTGCTGTGCAGAAGCTTTTTATCTTGATGAAGTCCCAGAAGTTCATCTTTGCCTTTGTTTCCTTCGCCTTTGGAGACATATCTTGAAAGAAGTTGCTATGGCTGATATCAAAGAGGTTACTCCCTATGTTCTCCTCGAGGATTCTGATGGATTCCTGTCTCACGTTGAGGTCTTTTATCCATTTCGAGTTTATCTTTGTGTACGGTGTAAGAGAATGGTCAAGTTTCATTCTTCTACATATAGCTGTCCAGTTTTCCCAGCACCATTTATTGAAGAGACTGTCTTTTTTCCACTGGATATTTTTTCCTGTTTTGTCAAAGATTATTTGACCATAGAGTTGAGGGTCCATATCTGGGCTCTCTACTCTGTTCCCCTGGTCCATGTGTCTGTTTTTATGCCAGTACCATGCTGTCTTGGTGATCACAGCTTTGTAGTAAAGCTTGAAATCAGGTAACATGATATTAGAAGTCCTAGCAACAGCAATCAGACAACAAAGAGAAATAAAAGGTATCCAGATTGGCAAGGAAGAAGTCAAACTCTCTCTCTTCGCAGATGACATGATTCTTTATATGGAAAACCCGAAAGACTCCACCTCCAAACTACTAGAACTCATACAGCAATTCAGTAATGTAGCAGGATACAAAGTCAATGTCCAGAAATCAGTGGCTTTCTTATACACTAACAATGAAAATACAGAAAGGCAAATTAGAGAATCGATTCCATTTACTATAGCACCAAAAACCATAAGATACCTCGGAATAAACCTAACCAAAGAGGTTAAAGATCTGTACTCGAGGAACTACAGAACACTCCTAAAAGAAATTGAAGAAGACACAAAAAGATGGAAGACCATTCCATGCTCTTGGATGGGAAGAATAAACATCGTTAAAATGTCTATACTGCCCAGAGCAATCTATACTTTTAATGCCATTCCAATCAAAATTCCACCAGTATTTTTCAAAGAGCTGGAGCAAATAATACTAAAATTTGTATGGAATCAGAAGAGACCCCGAATTGCTAAGGAAATGTTGAAAAACAAAAATAAAACTGGTGGCATCACATTACCTGATTTCAAGCTTTACTACAAATAAAATCTTTTTAAATAAAAAGTACTTTTTAAAAAATGAGAAAAGAAAAGAAAGGAAAAAAGAAAAACTAAGCAAATGAAACAAGAAGGCAATTATTAACTCTCAGGAAAACAAAAAGATATAACAGAAAGACATGATTGTGTATTGCATGATTCAACATCCACTGTCATAATAAACTCTGAATAGTGCACTCACCAAAATTACGATTTAATTATATTAGAAGAATGGAGATGAACTGTGTGCTAGGCAACAGGTAGGTAATAGAGGACAAAGTCCTTGTCTTCCACG
This sequence comes from Martes martes, assembly GCF_963455335.1. Taxonomy (NCBI): domain Eukaryota; kingdom Metazoa; phylum Chordata; class Mammalia; order Carnivora; family Mustelidae; genus Martes; species Martes martes. The sequence continues at coordinate 127,422,174 of NC_137893.1, forward strand.
TGTAAGGTAAATACTTAATTTCCAAAAAATTTTTTTTAAATAACAAAGAAATAGGTTACTTACAAGTTTAGAAATGAATGTCAAAAGAATCAGGTGGTCGTTGAAGGTGGAAGCTTCTGGAGAGTGGGACAGGGAACTGCTATATTTTATAATTACCCATGTAAATTATTTCTATATTTGTACTCTGTGCATCTATATCTTCAATGAAAATAAGAGCTAAATTAGAAAAAAAAAAAGGAAAGGATAAAGGGATAGATGAACATGGGCTTTGGAAATAGAAGTAGGTTAGACTACCACATATGTTTGTCATTAGCTGTGTGATTATGTCTAGTCATTGTCCAAAGCTCAATTGCCTCATTTGTAAAATAGAAATTAAAATAATCTATCACCTAGGGCTGTTGATGGGATTAAATGAAATCATACCTTTAGAATTGGAGACACATATTGATCACTTTGATAGTTCTTACACACCCCTCTACCAGTTGGATTTGATCACTACCTTCAAAGAGTTTGGAATTTGAGAAAAGAAAATGGGTATGTTAGATACTGTGGATATAAGTCCATGCTTTTTGTTTTTAGGTTTTATTTATTTATTTTTTGTTTTGTTTTTAGGTTTTAAAGGAAAGTTTATGGATTCATGGTTTAATTTCTGGATTTTAAGTATTGAGTGCTCCCAAACAGCATACCATAGCTTCGTTAACATCATCCATTTCCTGATAATTCCCTATCACCTACTCTAGCCTCCCTTTTCCCTGGTTTCAGCAGCAGCAGTCTCAAAGAAGCCCCAGTCCCCACATACCCCCTTTAACAAAGTGAAATTTAAGAGCCCTTTGTGGCTATAAATAATCAGGAACTACATGGAGATAAATAAAGATTTTAAACCCATAAGACAGAGGATCATAGGGGAAGGGAGGGAAAAATGAAACAAGATGAAACCAGAGAGGGAGACAAACCATAAGAGACTCTAAATCTCAGGAAACAAACTGAGGGTTGCTGAAGGGGAAGGGGGGGAAAGGATAGGGTGCCTGGGTGACAGACTCTGGGGAGTGTGTGTGCTATGGTGAATGCTGTGAATTGTGTAAGACTGATGAATCACAGACCTGTACCCTGAAACAAGTAACTCATTATATGTTAATAAATTTTTTTAAAAGCCCATTTGTTCCTCACTGAAGGTGATTTCTGATCTAATCATAAGAGTAAGAGGGAGATGTTCAGAAAAGGGGAGGGCTTTGGAAGAAACGGGGCAGTTCTATAAAGTGTTTTGAGTTAGGAACAAATATTAAAGGAATTTTTAATTCTAAGCTGCCAATAGAAAGTGATGTCTACTAATATAGTAACTTTTGCAGTTATGAGGTCCAGACCCTGGCAAACATCTTTCTGATTTCCCCTTTTTCATTCACCTAGTGTTAAGTCACCAACACTTCACTTGTCAAGAGCAATGCTCACTGCTCTGTCCTAACTTTCTGAGATATTTCAGCCGCAGATATCACAGTGGACCACTCTCTCCTTAAAACACTTTCTGTCCTGCCCTCACGACCCGTTCTCCTGGTGGCCCTTCTTGACCACCACCCTGTTACTCATCCCCCTTACTTAGACCCTGCAAGTTTCCTCATGGTTTCCTGCTGGCATTCTTGCCTATCTTCCCCCCTTACTCTCCCCTCATCATCTAGAGTTGATCATTAAAAACATAAATCAGATCATCACCTCCCTCTTAAAATGCTCCAATAATTTCCTGCTGCAGTTAAATCAAAGCCTTAGACCAGGGCCTACCCAAATGTGCTGCATAATCTGACCCTTCCCCCGTTCATCACCCTCACCGTTGTCACACTGCTAGCGTCAGGTCAGCTGTCCCATTCTAAAAGAGGTCCTCCTGACCACTCACTCTACAGGATCCCCACCTCATCACTCACTCTCAGATCACCCCACTGTACTTCCTTCATGACACTTACTACAAACTGAAATTCCTGTTTATCTATTTGTTTACCTGATCATCGCAACTTCCCCCATATAGTACAAGCTCCATGAGGATGGAGACCCAGTTTGTCTTGCTCAGCATCTGGCTCAAACTGAGAACTAAATAAAAATTGTTTGCATCAATTAACTGATAATTAGAAGAAAAAATAACAGCGCAAGAAAGAAAGAATAAGACAAACAAAAACAAAATATCCTAGAGGAAGCAGACAATATAGGCAACAGAAGAGACCTTCAAAACTTCCCAATCAGTATCTAAGAAAAAAGCAATAGATTTTACATGTATATAGTTTATACAGAAGAAAAAAGAAAAGGAGGAGGAAAAAACACAGGATGCTCACCAAAAATATTAGATAACATGAAAATATTTTTGAATTTTAAAAAATTTAATTGACAAAATGACAGATTCAATAGAAGGACTGGAAGAAAAACATTGATCTCTCAGAGTATAAATTAAAATGCAGAGACTGGGGTGCCTGGGTGATACAGTCAGTTAAGCATCCAATTCTGGATTTCAGCTCAGGCCATGATCTCAGGGTCTTGAAATCAAGACCCACATCGGGCTCCATGCTCGGCGCAGAGTCTGCCTAAAATTCCCTCTCCCTCTCCGTCTGCCCCTCCTGCTCTTAATCTCCCTCTCTCTCTCTCTCTAAAATAAACAAGTAAATCTTTTTTTTTTAAATGGAGAGATCTAGGGGAAAACACATTTAAAAGATAAAGAGACTTAGGAGAATCAATTCAGAAAGTTTATTATTCACTTAATAGATGTTCAAGAAAAAGAGATCAGAAAGCATGCAAGACAGAAAATTATTAAAATTTTTCCAGAGCAAAAGAAAGATACCAGTCTGTAGACATCACCAAGTCATGAAAAAGATGAATTAAAACACCACACACACATGCACATACACACCCCTAAAGCCATCATCTTGAAATGCCAAATATAAAATCTCCAGAAAAAAAATTCTCCTACAAATGAACCAGAATCATATTGGCATCAGATCTCTTATCATCAACTTTCAATACCATAAAAATATGGAGTATCATCTGTAAGTTTTGAGAAAAATTTATTATAAACATAAAATTTTATATCTTACTGAGTTGTCAATCACAAATAAGAATAAAATCCAGACATTAACATATATGGAAGGACTCAGATATTTATCACACAGTGATCATCTCTGAATGCATTATTCGAGTATGCACCATAGTAAAAGAAAGGAGTCCAAGACGGTGACACGGTGTGCAAGGAAGAGTAGTCTCAACCTCGCAGAGAACAGAAAGAAACCCCAGAATGACAGCTGTGCAGCAGGTCTAGAAAGCAAGAGGTTGAAATTAGAACCTAGAAGAACGAGAAAATTTCAGCAAGCTCTAAAAAGTGTATTCATAAAGAAAATGGATTCCCCCAAAGAAATGGTGTAATTTGCAAGTTGGATGATTACATTTACAAGATGGATTCATAAAATAATATTAAAAGTAAGTGGTTACAATGGTTGTCTTTCTTCCCCTCGCCTAGAAATTACTTTTCCTGCTGGTATTTGAGCTTTCTTCGCCTTGAAGAGCTTGAATTTAACCTAGGATCTCATTTCCTTCTCTAGTTTTGCAATCACATTTATGGTCTTCGCTAAAAACATATTTATATTCTCTCAAAATTATAAACTCGATATTGGCTTTTAGTTTTCAGGATCAACTGATAGGCAAAGCATAGAGGGCATATATGGTTATAGAAAAGAATGTATGTTATAAACCAAGACTTTGAAATGTAACTGCACAGATGGCAGGGGTCAGAAGATACGAGGAGGTGGAAGGGACTTACAGAGGAACCAGTTTTCTCAGCTCATACAGTGAGAATTCAGGGGAAATGCTAAAATTGATAAGTCAGCATATAAAGCTCACAACATTATTTAAATATTTTTAGATATTAAATAGTATTAACATTATTAATGTAATTATAGTCGTAACCAAGAGACTAAAAATAAAATGTGACTAACGGATAGTAAAGAAGAATAAAGGAAAGAAAGATAAATCCGTCACTGTTATGGTGGGTAGACAATAGATACTACCTAAAAACTTATAAATCAAGAAATAGAGGTAAATTCGTATCATTTAGAATTGTGGCAGTAACTCCCCAAAGGGTAAAAGGAGATAGTTTAAAAAGTTGTCTTGAAGGAGAACAGGATGAAATAACTAGAGAAGAAGAAAAATTTTGACTTTTCATTTATCTCTTCCATACCATTTAAAATCTCCATTACCATGAGAAAGTATTACTTTTGTAAATCCAAATACACATGCAAAAATTAACATGCTATTAAAATTGAGGTCATAAATCCCGAGATATGAGTTAAATACCTTCTTGGCTGCCGTTCCCCATTGATTGGATGATCTATGAGAGCAGCTGTGACATTCAATGATTCAGTGACCTGGGCCCTCTCCAAGACTCTGAAAGAAAGGCTACAAATTTGACTTTGGAAACTTGCAACACCATCTCCTCTGAAAGTACATTGTCATGCTTCTGACCCCAACCTTATAAGGAGAGGAAGTCTCTGAGAACATTTCTGCTCCCTTCATCTGATTTGCAGTATCAGAGAAAGACTCTATTTTGGAAACAATCCACAGGACAGTGTTTTCCCTAAGGCCAGTTTTGGCAGAGGTTATCTTACTTATAGAATTTATACTGCATTTTTACATAAAGTATCCCATGTAATTCTCATGATATTGCAACAACCCTTTAAGGCAGAGAGAGTGTGTATTACTACTTTCACTTGACTGATGAGGAAACTGAGTCCCAGCAATATAAGTTACCAACCCAAGAGCGCTCAGCTACTAAATGGCAAAGATGAGAGCTCAAACATGTCTCTGACCCCAAGGACTGGTCTCTCCTCCAAACTGGCTGCCTCTAGCATCTTTAAAAACCCAGTGATCCAATCTTTTACAAACTCGTTAGAGAACAGAAAAAAAAAAAAAAAAGAAACACTTCCCATACTGATCTTATGTGCTATTGCAAGCCTGGTATAAAAACTTGGGGAAGGACAGTATTGGAAAGGAAAATTGAAGACTGATCTTATTCATGATTGTGAATGAAAAAAAATCCTGAACAAAATATTAGCATGCTGAATCTAGCAATTTTAAAAAATGAAAAAAAGTCATGACGAAATTGAGTTTATTCCAGAAGTAAAAGGTTAGATCGATACCAGAACATATATTAATGTAATTTATATAATTAGTAGGAGAAAAACCCTGTTGTGATCTGAATTGATGTAGCATAAGCATTTGATAAAATTCAAAAGAGCATTCATAAGACAAAAACAAATAATAATAACAACAATAGGCCTTTACAAACTAGAAAGAGAAAGAAATGCCCTTAACATGAAAAGGGGTATCTTCAAACTAACAAAAGCAAACCTTGTTATCGTTTGTGAAATATTAACACATATTCTTTAAAATTGGGATTAATATAAGTTTCCACATTATCCCTACTTCTACTCAACAATATATTAGAATCATAACCTGTGCACTAAGGCAAGAATAAGGAAAAGAGTACAGATTAAAAAAATAAGGAATCAGACTGTCATTATTTGCATACATTATGTTCTACATAGAGAACTTCAAATATCTATAGATTATTAGCATTAGTTACAGAGTTTAATAAGCTTGCTGGATATAAGATCAATGAGTCAACTGCATTTCTACATACCAGCAAAAAAAGGAATTAGAAAATGCAGTTTTTAAAAATACTTACAATAGCAACAATGAAATAAGGTACTAGGAAGTAAGTCTAACAAAAGATGTGCAAGACCTTTTGGAGAAAGGTATAAAACTTGAGTGAAAGACATAAGACCTAAATAAGCAGAATAACATAATTTTTCCATGGATAGGAAGATTGAGTATCAAAGATCTCATTTCTCTCCAAACTATTCTATAGATTCAATGAAATCCCAATAAAAATCCCACTACGGTGTTTTGTAGAATTTTATAATCTAATTCTAAAATACATAAAGAAGAACCAGAAGCCAAGTACATCTGAGATAGATAAATGTGTTCCACCAGAATCGAGATGTATTATAAAGTTTCAGTAATTAGGACCGTGTGTTTAATAATACAAGGTTGAAAACAGACCAATGGAACAAAGAGAGCCCAGAAACTAATCCACACAAATTAAAACATAATCAATGATAACTTTGTCATTGCAGATCAGAATGGTTATCCTACGAATGAAAATAGATTCCTGCCTCACGCCATACATAAAAATCAAGCCCGCGTGGATAAGGAACTAAAACAGGAGAAGTAAAACTTGGAAACTTTTTAAAACAATACAAAAGACTATCCTAATGATCTTTGGATAGGGAAAGATTTTTAAACAAGCAAGAAAACATACACCTTAAAGAATAAAAATTAATAAAATTGACATATTGTAAGACTTCTGTTCAACACGACCACCATTTGAAAAGTGAGAAGACAAGCTTCAGTCATATGATATGACAAACAAAGAATTTCCATCTGGAATATGTAAAGAATCCTAATAAATAAGAAACAAACAGGAAATATACAGAAGACATAAACAGGCAAATCTATGAAAAGGAAACATGAGCAGTCAATAAAAATGAATTAAACATGAAGACATGCTCAACCTCATAATTAACAATGGAACTGCAAATTAAGATGTCAATAAAATAGCTTTTCAAACACAAAAAGCCCACAAAAGCCAGCACTGGCAAGGACATAGAAGCAAAGTGTTCTCATGTGCCACTGGCAGGATCATACATGGGCTCCCTCTGAGCAGAGAGCAATTCGACATTACTATGAACTAGGTTGTTCAACTCTTGTCCCAACCTCCTTCTTGGGGCCATCATACATGGCAAAGGGCAGCAAACAAAATCTACATTTCCAAGACACCGTAGAGCTGGGATCCCAGATACGAATGAGGCTGGACGTGTTCAATGTGCTCAGTGAGACCTGAACAGAATTCAGTGGGGGAAAGATGGGGTCAGGGCATTCGTTTGGCTGACAGGAATTATAACAGTGGTTTCCCGGTTTTAAAAAGGTGGTTTCAGAGCAGAGGCAGCTTGGTTTTGGAGCAGTTCTAACAGTGGCTTCCTGATTACCTGAAGTGGCTTCCTAATTGAACCTAAGGCAGTGTGGCTTTGGGGCCAGTACTCTATTGGTAGCTTTCAATTCAAAACATAGCTTCCTGTTGATGGGATAAGCTGTAGCTTTCTCAGGGGCCCAGTCTTTTGGTGTAGCTTAGGAAATCATTCCGAAAAGCTCAGCCTAGAATCTGTTTCTTCCACCCTCCTAACAATTCTGTAAATGATCAATAACCTATAGGAAGTCCCTTTCTGTTTTAATGAGTAGAGTGTATTGTGTTCTTTGAAACTGTACCTTGAACTGTACCTAGCAAAGTTGTATTTGTATAAACCATACATCCCTGCAATTATACTCCTATATATATACCCTGGAGAAAATCATAGATATGTAGACCACAAATCTGCAGGAGGATACTTACTGCAGCATTTTTTCTAATAACAAAAGACTGGAAGCAATCTAATGTCCATCAAGACTAAAATGAATAAATAAGTTGTGTATAGTGAAATAGTGAAATACAAGAGAATACTACACAGATATGCAAATTAATGATAGCTTTGCTTATCAACATGGATAAATTGCAAAATTAGCATTAAATGAAAATAACTCACACAAAAAAATTCATCCAGTATGATTTCACTTACACAAGTTTAAAACTAAACAAGGTATTGTTTGGAGATACATAGGTGTGATAAAACTGTAAAGAAAATCCAGGAAGTGGTCAAGAGAGAATTCAGGATAATCGCTGCCTCTGGTGGGAAAAGGCAGGGGGGGTACAGGAAAGGGAAACAGGGTCTTCAGAGGTATCGGAAGTGTGTTGTTCTGAAACGGTATGCATCACACACGAAGTGTTCTTAACAAACCTGTTTAATTTTAATCTAATCAAGCTTTCGTTCTTTATAACCTCCAAGCCAAACAGTACTACAAGGAAACCGTCAGACAGATCTGCAATGTGGGACATTCTTAAGAGAAGTGATCCAATCACTTCAGCAGGTCAATACACTTAGGAGAAGGGGAAAGAATGACAGTTGCAGAGAAAGTGGGGTGTTCCTGTTTGGATCCTGTTTTGAACAAATCGGACATAACAGGACGTTTGGGGAACAACTGAGGAAATTTAAATGAAGACTGGAGAATTGTTAGTTTAGTTAGATGTGATACTGGTATTGTGAACATGTGGGAAATGTCATTTTTAGAGATGTATGCTGAAGTCTAGAGGTGACGCTTCTGGGTGGATATAACTTAACTTTTAAATGGTTTTGAGAAATATTATGTATATGCATGCCCATATAAAATGTTTACATATAAAGTAAATATGGCCAAAATACCAGGTATATATTACAAGTGGGCTCACTACACACTTCTTTCTACTTTTCTTTATTATTTGAAAGATATTATAATAAAAAAAAAATTTAAAGGAAGGATAAGAGTGCAAAAAATAATGAATGTGCTAAATAATACAATCAATTACTCAATTAAACAAATCTTTGACACATACATACACACAATATTTTTAATATGAAGATAAAATTTGTCCTGGTCAGGAGGTTCTCAGTATAGATATATGTACTAAGTACAGAAAAAAAGAAAAAAGGTCAAGTTACCAATAGTTAGAAAATTATATCAGTTTCTGAACAGACTTACTTTACATTCCTTTCACAAACACATCTCACTCTGAATCCATTGATTCAAATCTTTCTAGGTGGTTTAGGATCTGCCCACCAGATTCTGAGCCTCCTAAAGATACTCCTTCTCTTGCCAGTAAGCGTACCTCAAAAGAGATGGTAATTTGAAAGCATTACTTTAGTACTACTAAACTACTAAAAAGCTCAGAAGTAAATTCTTCATCTGAACCTTGATTACATGTAAGGTTGAAAGGCTGAGAGAGTTCTTGATCAAGGTAAATTTTTTTCCCCAAAAAGGAGTTGAATCTCCCCTTTGAAAGACCTTAACTCTCAGAATCTTCCACAATAATTGGTGTTTCTGGGTTTCACTCATCTTTGCTAGGTAACTGAATTCCTTCAAAACTAATATTTTCTTTATAAAGCAAAAGGAAGATGTCCAGGAGGCTTTCGGATTGAAATTTTATCTGTAGAGTCCCTGGAGGGAAAAGGGGACCTCTCACTTCCCATCAGTGCCCAAGCCAGCAAAAACAATTCTCCCCAGGATACATACCCCTAAAAAATTTTTGAGATAATCCTGAATTCCATAGTTCCTGGCCTCTGCTCACCCCTATTCCTTCTCAGTAACTGCAGTTCACAGTATCAACCCCCTCAACCATCCAAGTCCTCCTTCTTGAAGCTCTTCCCTCCCACTTGAGCATATGCTAGCTCTCTGGCCACAACTTCCACCTTCTTGACTCACCCCCCCTTCCTTCCTCCAGAGACCTAATGCAGGCATTTCACAAAGACTCAATCTCTTCTTCCTTCAAAGGCTCACCTCCTTTAATGGTATGTATACACAGCAGAATATAACTCAACCATAAATAAATAATGAAATCTTGCTTTTTGACACATACATAGTGGAGCTAGAGAATAAAATGCTGCGTGAATGAAATAAGTCAGTCCGAGAAAGAAAAATACTGTAGGACTCACTCACGTGTGAAACTGAAGAAACAAAACAAACAAGCGAAGGAAAAGAAGAGAGAGGGATAAACCAAGAAACAGACTCTTAACTGTAGAGGACAAACTGATGTGGGGCAGGGGGACGGGTGAAATAGGGGATGGGGATAAAGAGTACACTTTTGATGAGAACTGAGTAATGTATAGACTTGTTGAATCATTATAGTACCTAAAACTAATGCAACACCATATGTTAAGTGTACTTGTTTTAAAAAGAAAAAGAAAAGAAAATTGTATTTACTAGTTTATTAAGTAGTAGTTCCCACAACATCTTCGTGACCACAGCCACGCAGTGATGAAGTGTTCCCTGGTCTATAGCAAAGTACAAAAAAAGACAATGATATTGCATCAACTTAAAAGACTTTCTTGGGGAGCCTGGATGGTTCAGTTGGTTAGGCATCTGCTCAGGTCATGGTCCCAGGGGCCTGGGATCAAGCCCTGCATCAGGCTCCCTGCTTGGGGGGGAGTCTGCATCTCCCTCTCCTCCCTGCTCCTGCCCCCATCTCACTATCTCTGTCTCTCAAATAAATAAATAATATTGGAGATTATGCTGGGTGAAATAAGTCAAACAGAGAAAGTCAATTATCATATGGTTTCACCTACTTGTGGAGCATGAGGAATAACATGGAGGACATTGGGAGAAGGAGAGGAGAAGGGGAAATCAGAGGGGGAAATGAACCATGAGAGACTGTGGACTCTGAGAAACAAACTGAGGGTGTTGGAGGGAAGGGGGTGGGGGGTTAGTTGAGCCTGGTGGGTGGGTATTAAGGAGGGCACTATTGCATGGAGCACTGGGTGTGGTGCATAAACAATAAATCTTGGAACACCGAAAAAATAAAATATAATTTTAAAAAATTTTAAAAAGACTTTCTTTAAAAATGGTACTTCTTCATTGCTTTTGCTTGTTTTGAGATGCTCTTTCTTTTCTTTTATGATGTAACAATTATAATAAATGGTAGGTTGTTTTTTTTTTACCACTCAGGAAAATGTAAACATGGCAGGACTATTACAATCTCCCCTCCATTTTTATTATTTTGTAAGTTAATTTTTATATGGAAAATAATTCACATTGTTAAACAATTAAAAAGTAAAGAAAGGAAAACTGAATGGTCTCCCTGGCACCCCACCTACCTGTGTTATTGATTTCTTAGTATTTTTGTAGTTCCGTTATACATGGAGATACATATTTTTTTTACCCCTCTCCCAACCTCTTTAAACAAAAGATAATATTTTACAGCCCTACTCCTTGCTCTTTTCATATGAACATATACTCCTGGATTTTATTTTTTTATATTGCCACATAGAAGTATTTTGTTCTTTCTTAATAGGAGCATAGAATTCAAAATAGGAATGAACTATTATTTTTTTTAATTAGTCTTCTAAAAAAAATAAAAATTTCATCCCCCTTCACAGCTCTATCTATCTGCCCCATAAAGATGACTCTCAAACTCCCATCAGTCTAGCCATAACCTCATTCTTGAGTCGTGGACCCAAATTTTCAACTACCTGCTAGACATCTGCACCTGGTTGGCTCACAGGTGTTTTAAATTCCATCTGCTCAAAACTGAAAGATGATCCCCTACAAACCTGTTCTTCTGCTCTTCTAACTCTTGTTTCTTCTTGAGAAAAATATATTGTGAATTATGATATCCACATAGGGCACTATCATAGTATTACCACTGGGTATCACCACTGACTCAGTTTAACATCACCACCCCCCTTCACTGTTCCTAGTGCTCATTTTATTGGGTCTCAACTCAGGGGGCTGTTTATAAACCCAAGTTCCAGGGCCCCATCCCCAGGTTTGGAAGCCACTGCTCTGGAAAGAAGATTTTCTAAATCAAATCAGGCACAGGGAGTGTTGGTAACACATTGGGTATTCCCTATAAAACTGCTTTTGCGGGGCTATGTTTGTTGTGATGGTCTTAGCTTCTGGAAGGAGGCTACAAGAAGCAATCTAGTCAAAGCTGCGCTTGCATGCAGTACAGCAGTGTGGTAAAGATGCTCATATTACATCACAGAGGGGGCCTTTTATGAGGCAGAGTCCCCGCCTGATGAGGAAACAACCACAGGAGAGGCAGACTAGAGGCTCAGCAGAGGCAAACACATGTTGGATTCAGTGACCCACTTGTTCCTTGAGGAGAACACCTATTTCTACCTACGAGCATTCCTGGAAGGCTATGGATTTTAAACAACGTTCTGAACAGACTCATCTCAGGGGACAAAGCAGGTAGGGGAGGAAAGGAGGCAACGGGAGGAGGGGAGAGGAAATCAACCCCCATCCCTCCTTCAACCAAAAGCTCCACTCACATGCTGTACATATGGATCCGCCATGTTTTTGAACAAAGGAGTCCATCTGAACAAAGGGTTCAGCAACTTTAAAAGAGTTGTAAAACGACTATTGTAGGGAAGCAGAGAGTGGCAAAGTAGATTGGGAACAGATTGCAGAAAGCCTTGAACTCTAAACCAAGGCATTGATTTTCACTTTAGGCCAATGGGGAATCCCTGCAAGGTTCTATGGAAGGAACAGAACGGGGAGAGAAATGTTTAAAAGAGACTAACTGGGCTACGGTGTTCAGGATAGAGACCAGAACGGGGAGATAAAATGTAGGCACCAAATGCCAGGAATTTTATAAGAGCCTGAACTGGAATTTAAAAAAAAAAATAAAATAAAAGAGACATTTCAAAAGGAGAAAATTCTGGACTCCAGTTCATCATAGATTTGGAGATAAAGGTACACGTTCAAAACTAAGTCCAGATTTCAGATCAAATGACTGGAAATAAATGACTATGTCATTAACAGATACAGATCATGTCTCAGACCACTTAGACTACTATAACAGAATACTGTAGGCTGGACAGCTTACACAACAGACATTTATTTCACACAGTTCTAGAGGCTAGCAAGTCTAAGGTCAATGCACCAGTAGATTCAGTGTCTGGAGAGAGCTCACTTCCTGGATCATAGACAGCGAGCGGTCTCCTCGCTGTGCCCTCACATCGTGGAAGGGGCAAGGAAGCTCCCTGGGGTCTCTCTTACGAAGGCACTGATCCTTTTCACAAGGCTCCACCCTTGACCTAATCACCTCGCAAAGGCCCCGCCTCCTAGGACCATCACATTAGGGGTTAGGTTTAAACAAATATTCCATGGACAGCAAACCAGATGGAGATTCATGGAGAAAAGATGAGGCAGCCTATTTTGGGGTCTATGGAGTTGAATCAACAACAGGACACAAGGGTCACCACTTGCAGGCAGTCAGTCTTCCCTTCCATTGATTCACATCATCACTTCTATTTTGACACCAAGGACTATCAAGTCTGCTTCCCAAATCTTTGGTTTACTTCTATCTCTAGTATATCACATAGCCCAAGCTACTGTTTTATCTTTCCTGAACTAATCCCAATAGCAGTCTAACCCTGCTCTAATCCTGTCATTGCACAGCAGCCATATGATCTTTTCAACATGAGAATCTTAATTATTTTACCCCCTGCTTTAAAAAGTTTTTTTAAAAAAAGTTTTCAATGCCATCCTATTGATCTTAGGGCAAAGATAAAACTAGCTAGCTAGATGCCTTATTCCATTCCTTACCTATCTCTCCAATCTCCCCTTACACAGTGCCAGTTATGTTTTGAGTATTTCCATGCTCAAAGCCTGAACACTCCCCACCCATCCTGCGGTCTACAACCCTTAACCCTACCAGGGTTACCTTCCATTCTCCTTCCCAATATGGCATCAATAAGCTCTTTCTTGGGACCCTCTCTGACCGCCTTGCCTAGTTTAATTCCCCTATCAGAGGACCACGTACCTAAAGTCAAGACAAAATGGGGATATAAACAAGATACAAAGGGATATTTTCCTCTTTCAAGGTCTGGTGACAGTTCTCTTCTTGTGATAATGTGATAGCTAGCATAAGTCCTCTGTGTGGCATGTTTTTGCCCCCAGGAAGTTGCCTGTCCAGGAAACGTGGGCAGGAACTCTGTGCGGGCCATTCTGATGACCATTGTTACAGCTCCTTAATCATGCTAGATGAATGACGTCACAGTGTCGTGTTTATTCTACCCTGCCTGGCAGTTCCTAGTGTTATAAAAAGGAAGAACCAGCACCTGAGTCTAGGGATTTGTATTAAGAATGAGATCTAGACTAGGAAGTGGTTGTGGGTCCCAGGCTAGAAGATCCTAAAAGAAAGATGAAAGCCTTTAACTATCCAACCAGCCCCCACCACAGTGATATAGCTACGGTTGAGAGCTCTGTATCCCACAGTCAACCGGAAACACCTAACCTTTCCTACCAGTATTACCACCGAGTCAGCCAGAAGATGAGGAAGAGAGAGGCCACAGGAGACCTTCCAAGAATTATTCCTTAAATGATGAGTCAGGGAAGTGAAATGCATCTATCTCTGTATGAAATACAGGGGCTCACTTAAAATAGGCCTGAATCAGTGTTTGCTTGTTGATGAATACACAAACATTAACTAAAACTAAGCTCGTCACTGTCCCCTCCAAATCAAATCTTCCATCTGTTCTCCACACTCTGCCTTCCCACATTTTCCCAGGCTTCTAGGCCCAATGAGTGACACCGTAGACTCACAGTTCCCATGTAGAACCCTAATCATGCCCCTGCTGCCTACACTAATGATTTGAAACTGTAACTGTACACATTCTGAACTGCCTGAGGTACTTTTCAAACATGCAGGGACTATGGTCCTGCCCTTGAGGATTCTGATGAGTAAAATAGAAAGTGAACTAATACCTCTTACGTCCTTATTATACACCAAGCATTATATAAACACTATTTTACCCTTTTCACATTCCCCTGGAGATGAAGTCCTATCATGGTTGAAGATGAGAAAATGAGACCCTGAGACTCGAGTAATTTGTCCACAGTCCCATACTTGGCAAAACAATTCAATGCCAAGTCTGTTGGACATTTTACTGTGCTATATGAGCTCTGGCCATCCAAATCCTTAAAAAATTTGACTACTAAAATGGGTGAATTTTATTGTATACAAATAATACCTTAACACAAGACTTGTTATTTTGCTTTTTTGACAGTAGTCATCTTAATGGGTGTTAAGTAGTGACTCACTTGTTTTCAATCTTTCCTGTTCATTACCGGGTTTATTTAAAGCTATAAGTTTGCCTTTAAGTACTGTTTTAGCTATGTTACACAAATTCTATCATTAGTGTTTTATTTAGTTCCAAATTTTTTTTAAACCAAGTGTCACTTAATCCTATGTAACCTACTTTCTAAATATGTGGGATTTTGTTTTAGCTATCTTTTGAAAAACATTAATTCCACAATTGTGTTGTCTGAATGGGATTGATTCTCTGGAACTTATGGCCTCATACATGTCTCCTGTTGTAAATGTGCCATGTATATTTGAAAAGAATGTGTCCTCTGTTTTTCTGATATATATGTATTTTCAGCTCATTCATATCATGCTATTTTTTTTAAAGATTTTATTTATTTATTTGACAGACAGAGATCACAAGTAGGCAGAGAGGCAGACAGACAGAGAGGAGGAAGCAGGCTCTCCACTGAGCAGAGAGCCCAATGCGGAGCTCGATGCCAGGACCCTGGGATCATGACCTGAGCTGAAGGCAGAGGCTTTAACCCACTGAGCCACCAAGGCATCCCCATGCTATTTTTGTTTCAGTTTGATCCACAGTTCCTAGAGATGCATGTTAAAACATATCCAACTACAGTACTTAATTTATGTATATTTTTCTGTTCATTTATTTGATACAATTCCTAAGATTCTACTGTTAGGTGTATGTGTTTATAATAATTATATCACATTGGTATATCTACTATTCTTTAATTAAACGTTTTAAAGCTGTAAAATAATGTACAAGCAGAAAACTGATAAACTTTTATGTACGTTTAAAGTAATACTTATAAAATGAGCACTCATTTAACCATGATTAAGGACAAGAAATAAAACATAGTCAACATTTTCAAGAGAGAACACACAAAAAATCTAGCC
The DNA here is from genome assembly GCF_963455335.1 of Martes martes. Classification (NCBI taxonomy): domain Eukaryota; kingdom Metazoa; phylum Chordata; class Mammalia; order Carnivora; family Mustelidae; genus Martes; species Martes martes. The sequence goes on from NC_137893.1 coordinate 127,437,829, forward strand.
TTTTCTGGCAGTAATCTACCTTTCTTGTCAAACCTTCCACACACCACATGCTTCTTAGAGACCAGGTTGCTCATGGCCATGCATTAATTCTGTCCTTCATCACACCCAGCTGTCTCCACACCTTTCACTTCACTGTGACTCCCCCTGGGGGGTCCTGTCCCCAACCTCACCTGTTCATGCATCAAGCTCCCACTAAACAGGACTTTTGTGGAGAACTTTCTTCACTGTGTCTGCTAGAGGGACGCTCTACCCCTCTCCTCCCTGTATATCTCTACACCTTAAAAAAATTTCCCTTCATCCAGTTTCCATATTCCCCTTGTATTATAGTTATTTTCTTTGTCATCTACTAGGCATTGGCTCCTTGAAGGCAGGACCAGGGTTCTGCCATCTGAATTTCCTATCGCTTCTGATTCAGTATGAGGTGTAGGGTATGGGCCCAACAACTATTTTGAAGAAATGAATGGAATCTCTCTTTAATTCCCTATGTTTCATTAACAAGATACTTGGCACTTTTATCTTTAAAATATCTCTTTATCTTAATTTCTTCTCCATTTCAATTGCTACTGTTTTATTTCAGACCCTTACCCCCTCACACCCAAATAGCTACAGAAAGAAAGAGAGAGAAAGAAAGGAAGGACGGAGGGAGACAGGGAAAGTGAAAGAAGGGACTATGCTCAGACTTTCTCCCTAGACAAAATAAATCAGAATTTCTAGAGAAGGGGCCAAGGTAGCCATAATTTTTCAACGTGCCACCAGGGTTGAGAATCACTACCTGTTTGGTCCCTCTTAATTTAATCATATTTACCTCTAAACCTTGATACCAGAAACAAATCTTTGAAAAACAGAACTCTCAGTGCACACTTTACTCCTAAATCTTCCCACCCAAAGACTTCTAGATGACTTACATAATAGATATTCAATCAAGATACAGGAATGAATGAAAGAAAGAAGGAAGAAATCAAATGGCTTTCAAGCCTTGCATAATGGGCCCGTCGGCATAAACTATTCAGCTACTTCTTCCGGTAGGCACCTCTTCTTCAGTCCACACAGTCCTTTCCTGGTTCCACAGACACATTCTGTTGCTGTCTTTGTTCTACGTTCCTGTCACCCGGAAGTTTCCTTTCTCCTCTTTCCTCCTTACATTCTAACCACCCTTCAAGGCCCTTCCCACATTTTACCTCCTCCAAGATTTCCCAGACCTCTGCTCTCACCCCTTTCTAAATTCCTGTGGTGGAAATAAGCCTTGCGATTCAGCACATAATCCCTCCCAACGAATTTGTCACCACCACTCGTCTATGTCCTGGTCTCCTTGACAAGATCACAAACTCCCCAAGGCTGGGAACCACAACAAAAGATTCTCTCCCCTTCTCCCTCCACCCCTGCCCTTAGCCCATGTGGTGCAGAGATGGTGTGCTAACTGAATGCTTTCTCCAGAAGGACTGCGTTAACCCAACCCTCTCCTGTTGCAGATGAGGAAATGACAAAAGTTATTTATTAGAGTTCCCACACCTAGTGAATGGCAGAGCTGAGATAAAAATTACTCAAGCCCACTGAGCCCTGTAGCTCTTGTCTGGTTGCTTAATCATGACTGTTTCCTTGTTCTCTCCTCCTGGGTTCCTCTCTTGCTCCATCTCGTCACCCTGGGACCTCGTCAGATTTCTCCTCAAGGGGAGCAGAAAGCCCTGTTCTCACTTCTCTGACTTTGCCTTACGAGCTATGTCTTTCTCAGGGGCGGGACATTCACCTGGCAGATTTGGTGACAGAGCCCAGCTCTGTCAGAGAACAGAGCTCAGAACCACAGTGCTCAGGGTAATTCAGACACTGGGGCTAATTTCTGGAAATCTTCCTTGATGATCATCTTTTGGGTGTGTATGTGGGTTTGTCTTCCAGGTGGATGTAGGAAGTACGAATCTGAGCTGGCCTGCTGCGAGGCTTCAACAGAGGCTACAGGAGAGGACAAGTCACCACTGCAGTAGAAAATTTAAAAACAACAGTTGAGTAGAAAAAGACTCTGCCACTATCGAGTTATAGGATTTCAGGCTAGTGGCGTGTGGCAGCAAGAGAACCAGAATTCTGCACTCGAGCAATAAGATCTCTATTATCCTAACGCATTGGCAGACATTGAAGTAATTTCCATTCCTGGGGAGGGGTAGAGGGGTGGCAGAGATGCCAGAAATTCCTCTGAACTTCTTCCTGGGCAAGGCTCTTGGCAGGGTCTCAGGTGAAGGTAGAAATAAAGGGGAGTGAAGAAGACAGAAAAGGTTGTGTCGACACAAGAGGCTACTATCTCTATTCTCAGCAGCTGATGGCTTTGATTAGAGAGACAAGACAGTCGTGGGTGGGTAGGGCCACCCTCCCAGGCACAGCTGAAGGGTACTTGTGACCAGGACAGCTGCTAAAGGTGGGTTCTCTCATGCCCTGTGTCCTGTCACACTGGGATCTTCCAAGCCAGGGCAGAAAGAGGCTTTATTTATATACTCACTCATGTCTGGGACAACTCTGCTTGTGTCGGAGAGAGAGAAGTTTTAGAGTGGTAGGACCAGAGGATTGTAGAACTTAAAATGACTCCTGTTTATGAAAAATGGGATGAGAGAACAAAGAACAGCGTTCACCACTCATTCGCTACAGTTATCCAGGCCCTGAGAACGAGGAGTTAAGGGTTCTTTCTAGTCTTAGCTCTGTCACTAAGTATGTGACCCTGGGGAACTCCATTAGTGTGGAAGTTCATCATTCCTGCATTTGTCACGTGAAGACATCGAGTGAAATGGCCCCTGAAGGTGGTACTGACGATTCTCTAGCTTCAAACCCTCATTCTACAGTCAGGAAGTGAGGACTGAGATCACACAGCTGGTTAGGGACAGATCAGGGCTGAAACTGCCTCCTCAAATCTGGTGCTTCTCTGCCCACCAGACCCCTCCATTCCTTACATACAGGATCCCCAGCTGTGCTTTCAGTAGGAGCAGTGACAGAAGGATCCTTGCACAAACTGGCTGGAGGAAAGCCAGCCCCCAAAAGGTGGGACTGCATGGCATCACTTCCAGATGCCAAGGAAGGACCCCTCTGCCCCCATCACTGGGCTCCCCCACAGAACTGAGGAAGAGTCAGATTCAGCTTGGTTGCCTATATTATTTGAGCTTCTCACAATTGAGTAGATATTTGCATATTGCTTAATTTAAAAAAGAATTGAGCACAGATTCTTACAAGTTCTACCATTAGATTCAATTCTTTCAGCTTAAGTCATATTTGATGGGTAAAACACTAATAATCCCAGTGGTGGACAGTGAGTGCATAACTCCTCGTGGATACCAGTAAGACCTCAGATGTATTGAGAGCACACCACGTGCAGGACTGTTGTGTATAGCATTTCATTTCACACTTCGGACAATCTATGAGGGACGTGCAGCTGTTAGCAGCATCTTACAGATGTGGGGACTGAAGGCTGCAGGGATGGGTCATTTGGGAAGGGGAAGGTGGGGAGCCAGTATGCAAATTCACATCAGGTTAACTACAGGGTCCATGTTCCTAACCCCTACCTCACACTGCCTCTCCATGGATACTTACATCTGGCATCAGTACGTCTCTAATGCCTTTCCTGAAATCAGGTTTTGACAGTGGAAGGGGAATAAGAGTCAGAACATCAGAGTGCCTGGACTCAAGTCCCAACTTCACTGCTAACAGCATTATTTCAAGGAAGTTCATTTCTATAAACTATAAATCCTCATCTGTCAAATAAGAATTATAGAAAAATGAAGGGGAAAAATCAGAAGGAGAGATGAGCCATGAGAGACTATGGACTCTGGGAAAAAACTGAAGGTTTCAGAGGGGATGGGGATAGGGGGATGGGTGAGCCCGGTGATGGGTATTAAGGAGGGCACGTACTGCATGGAGCACTGGGTGTTATACGCAAACAATGAATCATTGAAGACTGCATCAAAAACTAATGATGTACCGTATGGTGATTGACATAATAATAAAAATTATAAGAAAAAAGAATTATAGAATCTTGCTCAGAGAGCTGTTATGAAGATTAAATTAGAGAATACATATGCAGTGTTCCATGCCATGCCTCACAGATAATAAGCCCTCAGTAAATGGATGATCATTGTGGTTCAAGTGGCCAAAGACCAACAGGGGCCCCTTCACGGCTTTTCTGCTGGTGAACCCGGCGGGAGAGGTCATGTTCTATAGCCACCGGCTTCTTCAGCTGAAAACTGAGCATTCCCTGACTTAAAGCAGAAAAGCAGCTTCCAAGAAAAGCACAATTTGGTCCCAAATTAAACTATGACGTAAAAGATCAGCTGCCATTCATATGGATCCCAGGCAGGACAGTGGAACAAGTTGAGAGATGATGTCAGTCCATTAGGGTCATGTCACACATTCCCCACCAAACCTCAGTACCAGCCAGGAGCGTCTCGCAGCCCTGACTATCACCGAATTCCTTAAGCCTTCTTACTGGTTCAGGGAAAACTCATTTCTCCCTGTTCCCTCTGTTGGCAGCAGTGATTCTGATGTACCATCTGAGTTAGGGTTCTGCTCAGCTGTACATGACCTGAGTTAAAATAGTTTTCAAGATGAGCATCTTAAAAAGCCAAAGGGAATGACTTCAGGTTTTTCTATTTAACCAAAACTGATTCCAAAAGGTACAGGCTTTCCAGCACCATCTCTGACTACATGTTTCCATACACCCTCTGCCACAGGCAAGCCAACCCGCTCCCTGCTCTGAAAACACAACATACCTGTCCATGCCTCTGGACCTTTGCTCCTGCTCACCCAACCTCAGAATGAATCACTTCCTACTCTTTGCTTGAACACCACTTTACTTCCTCGTTCTCAGATCTTTTGTGTGAGATGTTCGGCTATGTCTTTGTCACCCTACTACACTTGAGGACAGGGACCGTCTCTTGTCATCGTTATATCCACTAGCCTATTAGAAAAGGTAAAGAGAGGCACTGAGCTGGTCCTTAAGATGTCATGCCGACAAATATTCATAACCACAAATGGCAGCCTTCTGACCCTCCTGGTGAACACCAGGCCCCTTGGCTTCCTGACTCTTCAGTATATATTACAATACTTCATTACACGTGACAGGTAAGCAAGATATTGACATCTACTGTGGTGAGGAAGAGCAGGTTTGACAATTTTGAAAATTGTTTTTTATCCTTTATCATTTTAAATGCAATGCATCACACAGTGCTTAATGGTATTTATTGCTTCCGCCGCCCAAACAGAGAATGCTGGCTCACTCTCAAATTCAATACGGACCTCGTGGAAAGTAGTTAAATGCTGCGAGACGTCGTTTCCCAATTCCTTTAGTAAATTCCCCTTGCGGGGCTTGTAATTGCAGGTGGTGATCAGAGAACGCAGAGACCCCAGAAGAATTGTATGGCATTCCAGGCAGGACACAGACCGGCCTGGGAAACGGGAATAAGAACGGACAATACAGGGAGTACTACTAGGAAGCGATTTCTGAAGAAAAACGATGGTAAGACCTTCCAGCACCTGAATTGGTTCTGCTGCAGCAGGGCAGAATTCTTAGAAGGACCCCTTGTATTTAAAAAAAGCCGTTGCACCAGTACCTGTGCAGAAATGGCTCAATGGAAGCATTCTGGTTATTCCATAGCCATCATTCTAGAGCTGTTCCGACAGCTCCCACTCTCCTACAGTTCTCCTGCCATTCTCCAAATCCTCTCCCATCTGGCTCCTCTAAATTAATTTTTTTTTGGTAGATTGTGCTTTCACTTTATTGCAATAGTTACTTTCAAGTCTCGTATTGCTTTCTTTAATAACTTTTAATGACCTAAGAAATAGTTGGCTGGGTTCCATTTTCCACTTCCTCCAAGTCAAATGATAGCACATCCTACAGTCAGTGTTTACAAGTATCAGAGAAGGCAGCACTAATTCTTTCTGCCTTATCTCCACTAAGGCATGCCTGGATTTTTTGACAGGGCAAAATAGAATGAGAAAGTGGTTTTCTGCTGGGCTAAGAAATAACAAGGAAGCCCCGATGTCACAAGAGCTAGCAACCTGCAGAAATCATCTGTCTGTTCTTTCATTGATTTACTGTATATGGTTTTGGGTACCTCCCACCAGAAGAGCACAGACCCTGGGGCTTCAGGGGAGACAGCCTAGGGTAAGACAAAAAACACTGCCTCAAGGAGCTTTCATTCTGAAAGGGCAATAAGACAGGTGTGCAAGTCAATATGATACAGGTTGCCTGAGACAGGTGTCCCAGTAGAGACCACTAAGAACCAAGGGAAGTCAAATGAGGGAGAGCTTCATCAGATCAGAAGAGTGGAGATCCAAGTCAGTTTGGGGAATGTTGCATTTGAAATCAGTGGGGGCATTCAGAAGCAGTGGGGTGCAGTGAGGACGAGAGTCAGAATCCAGGAAGAAAGGGGTGGGTGAGAAGCAGAGTCCAAAGTCCTATTGGAAAGCACGGGTTCTCAGTTCCCTGTCTCCTGCTGGGCTCTGGGGATGCTTTGACTGCTACAGTTTCCAGAGTCCATGTGCAGCTGGGGCTTTTCATTTCCTAGCAGAGAGACTTCCTGCTGCGACTGGGGCACCCATGACCCACAGTCAAGAACTTCTGCTTAGGCACAGTTATCTTTCAGTTTTTAAAATGCAAAATTTTTGTTTTTGTTGTTTTTCTGATTTTTAAGGTAATACCTGTGCAATTTAGAAGTATAAAACAAGTTTTTAGAAAAGCCATTTGTATTCCTACTACCCAGAAATAATATAACTTATCGTACCAAGCTTTGCTACGTAATTAAAGCAAATTAGGGGCGCCTGGGTGGCTCAGTGGGTTAAAACCTCTGCCTTTGGCTCCAGTCATGGTCTCAGGGTCCTGGGATGGAGCCCTGCGTCAGGCTGTCTGCTCAGCAGGGAGCCTGCTTCCCCTTCTCTCTCTGCCTGGCTCTCTGCCTACTTGTGAACTCTCTCTCTCTCTGTCAAATAAATAAATAAAATCTTTTTTTAAAAAAGGCAAATTAATATCTACATATTGTCTTTTTACTTGAATATTTTTTAAAGGTTTTATTTATTTATTTGAGAGAAAGTGAGAATGAGAGGGAAAGAGAGTGCACCAGCAGAGGGAGGGGCAGGGGGAGAAGCAGGCCCCCCACTGAGCCCAGAGCCAGATGCAAGACTTGATCCCAGAACCCCGGGATCATGACCTGAGCTGAAGGAAGAACCTTAACCCACTGAGCTACCCAGACACCCTACTTGAATATTTTTTTTTAAACAACAATTAGATGATGTTAGACATAACTTTTGGAATCATTTTCTCTCTCTTTTTTTTAATCTTTTTATAGCTTTTATTTATTTATTTGACAGATCATAAGTAGGCAGAGAAGCAGGCAGAGAGAGAGGAAGGGAAGCAGGCTCCCTGCTGAACAGAGAGCCCAATGCGGGGCTCGATTCCAGGACCCTGAGACCATGACCTGAGCCGAAGGCAGCGGCTTTAACCCACTGAGCCACCCAGGCGTCCCTGGAATCATTTTCTCTTTAACTCCGTAAATAATACAACCTGACCTTCCTTGATATATAGATCTGTACCATCATTTTGGGTTCGGGCAGAGAATTCCAAGCCCTTATTGATAGATACTCAGGTCACTTTCACTTTTAAACTGCTTTTAAACAATACTGTGATAAACAACCTTGTGCGTACAATTTTGTGCACATATTTTGGCATTTTCCCTTAATATTTGTTTTTAAAAAGTGGAATTCCAGGGTCAAAAGATATGTTTCACTGGATTAATACATATTGCCCTTGGACAAAATTTAACGTCAAACAGTTTACGCTTTGACCTCATCTTGCCTCTCTTTTAAGAACCCCTCATGCATCAGGTGGTACTCCCCCCCCAACCCATACACTGATCTTGACCTCCATTCTTAAAAGACCTGAGCTATTACCTAATTGCTTTAATCAATAAGATATTCACTTTTTATGGCTTTTAATGACCTATTTTCGTGAACATGAAAATGACATCTGGAGCCAAAGACAACAAAGACGGGAGAACTCTGATGGGCTGACCCTTGACTGATAAACCTCAAAGCACACCATTATTAGTCAGGACGAGGCATTTTGAGTTAAGATCAGATAATCTGTCCATCTGCAACGTGAGACTTTCTTGATCTTTCGTCAGCACAATTTCTTCACTGCAGTGGTCACCAAAATTTCCATCTTCAAGATCTTCTGTCATTTTCCCCAACACACCTTCGATTGCCATTACGGAGAAAGACAACAGTCTCTGCCACCGAAGAAAATTTGGATTTGGACCAAATCCTCCTCTCTGTCCCACAGAGGCACAGAGTCTCTGGCCCCTGTGTTCCTTTCTGCCATCCATGTCAATGGCAATAACAACTCGGGATTGTGACCCAATAATTACTAAGTCCAGCAAAGTTAAACTCCACCGCATTTCCAGCCACATGCATCACATAGTAATCTTACCAAGGACATCTGTGGGCACGCCATGGAAGCTCTGGGAAATGTACTGTGGGACTCTAGGATCTTATTTTGTGTTCTCACATCTCCCTGAATTTAAAAAAAAATGCTACTTATACCACTGAGTTAAACTCTTACAAATTTCACAAGGTTACGAAAGAAAAAGGGACTCCATTCCTGAAACTTCAGTCTGAAAAGATCTATACATTTTAAAAAGTGCAACCAAAATGAGTGACTACTGATTGTCTGTTTTCCCTTAGTTCGATGTTTGAATTTGTACCTTCCTGTTGTGAAATTTAATTTTCTATTATCATCTCACACATAGTAGTCATTCAGTAAATGTTTATTACAATGAGCTGAAGTTGACGCTTAGGTTGGTATCTTTCACACACGCCTGATAGTGGTTTATGGTTGGAAAACCATAGTGACAACAGCCATCTCAGTGTGCAGATAATACCAAAGGGAGCTCTCCTAAGACACTGGAGGTAAATTATTAAATTCTAATTTAACCGCTGCCAACATTACCAATTTGTTTCAAATAACTTGCCCAACTCCTAGAAGGGAACAGCGATTTGGGGAACAAGTAGAACAAGAAAACGGAGAGTAAATGGCTACAGATTTGCAATTCTGGCTTCCCACAGTGAAGAGTCAAAAGCTCTCCTACCAGAAAATAATATCTTGCATTGGAAAGCATTCAGACCATGGTGGATTTCTAACCCTATTAAATTTCATCCTCCCAGGTAGCCTATTTACAAAAGCAGTGTGATAGCTGTTAATATTGTCATTGAATAAACACGTTTCTGTTGGAAAAAAATAAAATAATATAACTATATTCCAACATGTAAATAAAGATTTCTTCTTAAAATGTTAGCTTTGTTTGAGGTTGTTGCTTTTCTTTTCTTAGGAATTCTCTTCCTTAATTCTGTTAGGAATTAAAATATACCAACAAATGGAATTAGTTACACCAAGCAATAAAATATGCTTTTCATAATATGCAAATATTTTCCCATGTTCTCCCGATAACAGCACGCTAGAAGGAAAGGAATATAGAAAACTATCATTTAAAATGCCTCCAAAGTGTTTTTTAAAGCAGGAACCATATTCAAGCAGCCCCGTTTTTCACTGCAATGTACTTTGCCACTCTATTCACTCAAAACTTCTTAGTGAGCATTTATACATCACTCCCGATGTCTCACTAGTTCCTTGGGTGACTTCCTCCAGAAAGTAAACAGAATTGAATAGACAAAACAAAATATTGCATCCTCTGTCCACGTTACACCAAGGTGCCTTAAGAGAAGCATTTCAGACACACATTTTCTCATTTGTGGGAAATACTCTATTTAGTAAAGTAACTTCAGCTTAAGTATGGTCCTAGAAATCTTTTTCAAAGATAAAGTAAACTTTTTCAAAACGAACAGGACATTTTAAAAGAGTATATGCTCCAGCGACCAACTCATCTGGTTTGCCCGGAAGTGTCCCCATTCTAAAATGAAAAGTCTTACATCCTGGGAGCTCCCCTCAGACCCAAATAAACAGGGACAGTTGGTCACTGTAGTATAAATAGTCTTTGAATGCAAATATCAGAAGAGTCGGACCCACTCTTTTTTTACTGATTTTAAAAGCCTTTATTGAGTGCCTTGCTGTGTATGAAGCACCGCGCTGAACAGGAGTTGGTCAGTTGTCAGACAAGAGACAGATGGTGCAGCCAAACAGGGTCATCGGTGGAGGGTTTCATGAGGATGTTATGTACAGAGGTATGGGCAGAGTTAGGGAACCCAGCAAGACGTCGGGCAGGATCCTGGGCTAGCAACAGTGGCGAGAGGTCAGACCTGAAGAGGTAGGGGAGGGAATAATTATCAGAACTCAAGGCAACTGTTCAGTGAAGGCAGTCCTCCTGAATTCACCACAACCCAGGAGGGAGGGAACCTAGACCTCTCTCTCCTCCCACCCTCCAGATTTGCTTTGATGCCTCCCCTTGTCTAAATCCAACTAGAAGGCAGAGGAAGGAAGTCTTGGATGGAGTTCTCATCCATCAACATCCCAGACCATGGAGCAGAACAGAGAGGGGGATCTGCAGGGGCCCAAAGAGACGTAAACTTGGTCTCTGCATTTAGCAATTTAAAAGATGGGAGAGGGGTGCCTCGGTGGCTCAGTCAGTTAGGCATTTGCCTTCGGCTCAGGTCATGATCTCAGGTCTTGGGATGGAGCCCCCATGTCTGGCCCTCTGCTCAGCAGGGAGTCTGTTTCTCTCTCTCTCTTCTCTTCTCTTTCTTTCTCTCAAGTAGATAAATAAAATCTTTTTATGAAAATTAGACTTTAAAATATGGGAGAAATCTTAATGCATTGGTTTTTGTTGAATTTCATTTTAAGTAGGCTTCACATCTAACGTGGAGCTTAAACTCCCGACCCTGAGATTAAGGATCGCATGCTCTACTGACTGAGCCAGCCAGGCACCCCTTAAAGCATTATTTTATTTTTTTTTATTTTATTTTTAAAGATTTACTTATTTGAGAGATGAAAGAGAGGATGAGTGCGAGAGAGGGAGGGGCAGAAGGAGAGGGAGACAAGCAGACTCTGCTAAGTGAAGAGCTCAACACAGGGCTCGATCTCAGGACCTTGAGGTCATGACCTGAGCCGAAGGCCGAAGCTTAATTGACTGAGCCACCCAGATGCCCCTTAAAGCATTATTTTAGATGCACACATGCCATTTTCCTGAGATAACTTGCTAGTACCAAAAAACTGTGTTGAGCTATAACTAGTCCTTGCTGAAGTAAATAGAAATCAAATTTAGTTCTTTATGCCTCTGGGCCTGGTCTGTCTTTAGCTAACGTAAAATGAATGAAGCCTAAGAGTTAAAGAGCTATTTGTCTAAATCTTAAAGTATTTAGCTCTGCTACTATCATGATTGGTCCTGAGTTTAAGTCGTGCATCTAATCGTTCCCTTAATAATTCCAACAAAATCATGTGAGGATATCTATTGGGTGGCATGGAGTTATTTGTTGGATCTACTCTACAGTATTCTGCCAACCTTTTTACTCCAAAGCAACCTGTTCTTATGGAAAGTAAGAGTCTTCGTGCTTTTCGAAAGCATTCTTGTCAAAGCTGGAAACAAATGAACAGGACACCCAGTAACGCAAGTAACTATTATACACACTGTCTGCGGCAGAGGTTTGCTGCGTAACAACTTAGGTTTACAGAAGAAACGTTATGGGAAATCATTACCAATGTGATCCCCAAAATGCTTCCCTAGTATTGTCCCCTCTGCCACCATTAGTCCAATTTCTAGAGGTTGAAATATCAGTGAATGGGGAGGCCTGCGTGACTCACTCAGTTAAGCGTCTGCTTTTGGCTCAGGTCATAGTCCCACAGTCCTGGGATCGAACCCTGCTTTGGGCTTTCTGCTCAATGCGGAGTCTGCTTCTCGCTCTCCCTCTGCCCTTCTCCCCCACTCGTGCATGCTCTGTCTCAAATAAATAAATCTTAAAAAAAAAAAAAAAGCCAATGAATATGTTATAAAGTTAGCTCTCATTGTGATAACATTCAAACCGCTGAAATTCCTTACACAATCACAGCATTACGGCAGCCAATGTCTCTCGAAAAGACCTCAAATTTTCTTGTACAAGGTGCTTATTATCCTTAAAGTGATTGTGAATAGGTTACCCTGAGACTGCATTCCTTCCTTCACAAAATGAGGGAATTAAAGGATAACTCAATGATTGTCATAAGGGTTAAGGAATAATATAATTTCAAAAAATAACCGACAGGAAGTAAGCCCCAAACTCATGTCCACGCTCACACTCTCTGCCTTGCCCTATATATTTGATATATACATTTAGATACATAGGTTTAGTAACTTTATCTTTTAGTAACTTAAGAAAGGTATGCCATAGAATCTCTAACCGTTATCTGCTCATCTCTGCTCTTTGACACTGAGTAGCCATCGGCAAATATGTGGGACGAGTTGAGACAAGTATGACATTCCATTGAACAAAGGGTTTTTAGAGAAGTATGAGTTTTCTTTGTTTTAACCCACTTGAGGTCATCCAAATCAGTAAGTAATGAAGTTTAGCCCAGCAACACGCATTCAGGTGAGGAGGAAAGGTAGAAATCTTATGTATTTATGGAGAAGAAAATTTAAGGGGTCCTCTCAGACACAAAAAGAACTTCTTGCCCATCTGTAAGGTAGACTGGCAATACACATCCCTTCAGAGACTCAAGCTCACCTGCTGTGGAGAACATGAATCAATAGAGAACAATGAGGAAAATGGTCAAATCATCCAAGTCATCCCTCTGACAAATATCTTTTTTTTTTTCAAAAGCCTGGTTTTGTTTTTTTTTTTTTTTCTCCTTCTCTCTCTTCATCCATCCAATCCCCAGACCCACCAACGGAAATTAAAATTTTCATGTACCTCTATTTCACATTGTGTTCAACGTAAGCCTTGAAAAGTCATGGATTCTCTTTCTTGAATTTCCGCTGACAAACTGCTTCCAGCTGCCCTCTCTGGTGGGACACCACCACAATAAAATGCAGTGTTTTCTGAGGATTTCAACTGCCACCTGGGGGCTCAGGGCACTCAATGAAGGCTATTTAAGCAAAGCGAGTGGTGAAATGGTGACAAATGGTATGTTGACGTTTTTTCTGGTGTTTGTGGTTTAGGACTAGTTGGTTTCAGTCTTGCTGGCTCTTGCTTCCGTGTGACCAACCTTTTCCACATTTAAAGTCTGTTACTGCCGCCCCTTCAGGGTCCTGGCAGCAAGCTTTGTGCTGTTGACAGAAGCCATTTGTGGAGTAGAAGGTTCATATTTTAGGCTACTGGCAAGGACTGATTTTACAGTTAGTCCATGGCTCTGAATTTATGTTTATTTTTTTAAGTGTTTTCTTTTTCAACTAGCTCAAAGATGTTTCTTCATTAGGTTGTTATCACTCCACCTCACATGAAATGGCCCTTGACTGCTCCTTCTTTTATCTCTAGTCACACCCGGGAAAATGAGGTTTGTGCCCACATGATTAGCCAGAGACTGGTCCACATCTGAGTCACGTTTGCTCTCTAAACATCCCAGTGGCTTCACTGGTAAGGTGGACTCTGTCTCAAGCTCAGCCCCTCATCTGTCACCTTTCCCATCTCTGGAATCCCCTCGCTAGTCTGGGCGGCAGCTCTCAAAGACGGACATCTGTGCATATGCCTCTCCCACCTCAGCTTCCTCCCGCTCCCTTCCCTCTCCCTACACCGCCTTCCTCCTGATCCTGTAGATTCAGGACACTTCCAGCTATTTCCGCTTCAAGGTCCTGAGCTGACTATCAGATGAAGTAAAAAAATGTCTGCACCCAAAGGTCCGAGAAAGGACAGCGTCCACTCTACTCCTGATGAGGAGTCCCAGACTCCTGATTATAAAGGGAAGGGAAGTACATTTCACTGAGGACTCGAGAATTCCAGCAAGCCCTCGGACAGAAAGTTTTGGCCGCTGGGAGAGCTTTCTGTTTCCAGCTGTAAAGAGATCCAAGAGCTATTCACCTTCAAAGAGATGTCATGGGTTCAGAACCCCTTCTGTGCATGTCACATCTTGTTCATCCAAAACAACCAGGTCAGGTGGCCATGTGAAGTGGACAAAAGGTTTTTCTCCAATCCAAAGCAGGCTAGGGCACAATCTAGAGGTGACTTAAACAATTCACATAGTTCCGTGCTATCCCATTAATTTAGTACAGACCCATATGTCCGCAGGCCTGGACCTGGTCTCAGTTCAGTTTCCCAAGCCCAGTCCCAGCTGTGAACCTTCCCAGAGCCCTTCTTTCCTCCTAAGTCCCAATCTCCCTGTAAGTATCACTTACATTGAAAATCAGCTTATTTAATAGCTGTTCGGTCCAGTATAGTAGTCAGCCATGTAAAGTCATAAATTACAGAGTGATCAGAATGACTGAAGTGGAACAAAATTCCCTCTTCTCCAAACACATGAACCCCATCCTTCTTTCCACCCCCTGGAATGTCCCCAAACCAGACTCTCTCTCCTGCTGGCACACAGCCTAGATCAAAGATCTGAAAGAGGCCGTGCTGCCTTTTCTCGCTCAGTCCTCCTTCAAGCTTTGTGTAATCTACTTTCTCTGAAACCTCACTTTGCGTGGGTGCACTCATGCATGCTCACACACACACACACACACACACACTCACACATGCTCACATGCAAGCACACACACCACAACCAGCAAGTCATGCTGAGAATATAAAACCTGTGTCCGTATGTCTAGACTGTTCTCTGACCTCTTGTATATCCATAGTCCAGACAGACAGGGTTACTCAGTCTGTTCACTGTTTTGGAGAAGGGAATATTTGTCACACCAAGACATAAATACAATAAGTCCTGTTATATCGACATGTAGAAGACTCAGTCATTCAGAAATTAAAGATCCATCACTGAAAAAGGTGAACAGGACCCAATCACCTTTTGACCATCAGGATTAAAAAGTAGAGATAGTGGTACAGATAACCTGAAACTTCCAAAAATCCAAAAGCTTTTCTGGCCTGAAAGCATCAGCCAATTTTCTGCCAGCAAACATATTTTCCTGATGATGTTTGGATTGAGATGTTATTAGAGTAAGTGTCTACAACCACGGGTAGTCTGCAAAATGATCAAGGCAAATTCTGGGCGGCACAGTGAAACCAGCGTGAGATAAAAAGCATCTGCTGAAGGTAAACTCTAGAATTGAGAATAGAGACTTAATTCTGTGTTTTTCCAAAACTGTGTCCAGACAATAGAACTTACATGCTCCCAAGTGAGGGAAGGAAATTCTTTGGGAGACAAAACTGAGTGGCTTCAGCGCTGACACCAAATGTCTTCTTGCCCAGCAAGTCGATTTTAAGTCTTGTTCATGAGCTACGTTGGATTGGACTACAGGGGCCAGAAATAGAGTCAATGAAATATAGAGTCATTGATAGAAAATAGAGTCATTGTGCTCTCTGTAGGCATTCTCCTCCACTAGGCAGTCAAAGAAGCCAATACGCATTCACTGTGCATCTGTCCTCAGATGGACACAAAAAAACTGGCTACCAAAAAAATTATTTATATAAAATATATATATGGCATATATATTAAAATACATATAAATATATAATATACAAAATATATACATTAAAATATAAAAATATATAGTATCATAGTGCATCTATATTTATATTGAAATATGTATTATATTTACATGTTTATATAAATATACACCACGCAGACTCCCAGACCTTAAGGAGCTTAACATCCAGACAGATGTGCGAATCCAATGCCTCTGTCAAAGGCAAATTGCTGAGAGAGAGCAAAGGAAAGCCAGAGGACTCAGGACTCAGGGAAGGAGGGCTCCATAGAGGCGGTCGCATGTGAATCGACACTGAAGAAGGAAAGAAAAAAAAATTCAATGAAGACAGAAGGTAAGGAAAGTCAGTCTGGTCACAGGGCACCGTGAGAGCAAAGGACTGCGGAACGAAGGCGCGTTGTCCAGGGCGGAAGACAAGCAGGCTCTGCGATCCGGCCCGCGCGCACGAGATGCCCGTGATGTCCCTGGAGTCGAGCGGAGATGGGACTCTGAGGCCAGGCCCTGCAGGACGTTGACGCCGCGCTAAGAAGTGTCGTGGTTATCCTGAAGTCGGAGGAGCCTGCACCTGTTTTCCGGGAGGAACGTGCCATGATTCCGTCTGTGCTCCACGAAGAAACCTGATGACCACGTCGTAGAAGCGTCGGGAACGGAGGGGAGTTAAAGACGGGGAACCCACGCAAGGAATCGGGCCTCGGGTCAATTCCAAGTCCGCGGCCCCGGGACCCAGCGAGGCAGGCCCGGGGAGCAACCCCGCGCCGCACCCCACCCTGACCGCCCTCCTCCAAGCGCGGGCGCGCGCGGCGTGGCCGCCCCTCTGCGTTCGTAGCTCTGATTTAGCAAACGTACTGGGAGATTATTTCCGCAGAATGTTACATGTGTTTATTTGCAGTGGGTGGTGAGATCACCGGAGAGGAGTATTTTCTTCATCATCGTGTGTTTTCCAAGCTTGGGCATTGACCCAAGCTTGACTTGGATCATTCCATCTTGAGGTTTCGCGTTGCGGGCGCTCTTCCGGCTACGCAGTCCCTCCTGTGCATGCAGCGTTGGCGGGTGTCTCCTATGTTCCGAACATTGCACTTCTGGTAATACAGTCTGTGACGTGCTCGTCTCTTTCAAAGCCACTGAACACTTTTGGCTGAGATCAGTCTTGTAGTGAAGGAGGGCTCCTAGGGTATTCCATGAAGCGCTGCTAAATCATGAATCTCCCATCCCCACTTGATTTTTAGGAGTAGTCAAGATGTAGGTCCTTCCTGCGGTGGTAAGGGGTCCTAATGTATTAGATTACTTAAATAGCCAGAATGCCTCTTAAAAGGGGGCTGTCATGATCTAATTCAAGTGACGAGGAACTAGGGTCTGTGCCAGACCTCAGTCTAAGGCGTATGCTTTGTGAGCAGAAGGGGGTTTTTTGACCCTGGCTCCCAATACCTCCCATCCTTCCATCATTAATCCACAAAATATTCCTTAGAGTATTACCTTCTGCGAAAATTAATATGTAAAAAAAAGAAATTCAGGGTAGGGGTAATGTGTGGAAGGAAAGGAGGGATGCTGGTAATATTTATTTTCGGTGTCAAATGCAAGGGGAGACTTTTATTTTACATCCTCTTGTATGTATAGAGTACTCCATGATAAAAATTTTATTTTGATGATTAAATTTTAATGATTATTTTATAATCATTTAAAAGGGATATGGGGGATTGGTTTAAAGTCAGAAGAAAATGCTCAATATTCCTTCAGTTTTAAGTTTAAAAAAAAGAGGTAATGGAGAATAATGAGAGAAAAGGTATTAAGTAAGCAAAATGAGAGGAAGATGAAAAGATTTAAAATGGAGAAGGTAAATGAAAGAAAGAGTGTGAGAAAAAAGATAGAAGCTGGGAAGACAAGCAGAAATGGTGGGGTTGGGAGGAGGATTTGTTTGGCTGATGGGCACAGCGGGAGGCAGGAGATGGGCAGATGAACACGACCAACTATCCACAACACCGAAAGGAGATGGGGGTTGGGAGCAATGGGAAGATGCCCTCAGATCCTCCAAAAGCTCTCAGCAGATTCATTCCACCCTTTGGCTAACAGCAGGCATCTGAGATAATCAACCTCCCCCTGTTGTCCAGACCATGTTCCCAGGGCAGAAGGCACTGAGACAAGGTCCTGCCCATGTGTTCCACCAGGCATTCTCTCCCAGCTCTGGTGCAGATTCTCGGTGCAGATTCTGGTGCAGATTCTCGGTACACACATCTGGTGCAGATTCTCGGTACACGTGACTCAGCCTGCTGTCCTTCCTTCCCTCCCCCAGGGCCTGACCAGCAGCCTACCAAACTATAACCTACAGGAGCCCTACAAGACTCAGGCATGGCAACATCTTTCCAGCAAAACCGGCCAGGTGGGTGTGCAAACTCTCCAGGACTTTCTTGGTCACGATGGGACTCCTAACTTCAGGGCAAAAGTCATGCTGCCCCCACCTCCCCCACCCTCTCCCCCTAACCCCCAGCATGGCAAAATTCCTCTTGAGTTAAAGAGTTACATGCTTATTTAAAAAGTGAGACCATAAAGATGTATGTGACTCAAGTAAGTAAGGTAAAAATGTAAGTTGTGTTAAAAAAAAAAAAAAGAAAGAAACAGATGGATAAACAGGTACATGAGATGGGTGTAATGGACAGTCTCAACCGTGAGGTGAACACCATGAAATAGGTTTTTTTTTTCTTCAATCTCTGCCTTCAAATATTTCTCTCTTGTCTCCTCTTGACTCTTTGGGCTGAACACACAGTTCTTTAGTCGCTCAGCTTCAAGAGCAGCCTCATTCTGGTCATTGAGATTCTATTGTGTATATTAAAGTCCAGGCTAAGTCAAAGATTAATTTCACATCCAAAGATTTTTCCCCTCCATCCATCCCGGACTGGATTTATGGCCCCGGGCTCCTTCTGGAAGAGAGGAGTGCAGTTCTCCTTTTGCATGGTTCTGCCCTTCTCTCCCTCTCCCTGCTGCTTCTAACCCCTCTGGAGTTGGGGGGGTGGAGGGTGAGAAGAATAGGGCAAAAGCACTTTCACTTGACTCTTGCAGTCTCCTAGTATCTTGGTAGTTGTGCTCATGTGCCAAGAGGGCCCACATGTGTGAATTCCTCTGCAGACCTGGGAGTCTCACCATGGCACTGTTGTCTGACCCTGGAGATGCACCCAGGATAATCTCTTTTCATGGTCTCACTCCCAGGCTTCCATCCATTTATGCCCATCACAGCCTGAGGGTGGGGGATAGGGGCACCAGCAAGATGGTGAAACTCAGTTTCTACTAGTGATGACTTTGAAGCTTCTCATTTGGCTGTGAGGGACCAGTAAGAGAAGCACCCCAAAGCACACACTCTTTCTAGATCTTTCTACACATGGATTCTTCTGATAGTCTTATGTCAGGAGACTTACAGACCCCTTCTTAAAATAATGTTTTTAAATTTATAAAATAAAATATGCAGTATTACAAAGGAAATTTTTTCGATGCAGCTGGCAAAAACATTTTTAAAAATTTGTGCTGTAGTATGTATGTTGCTTTATTAACACATTATGTAACAAGTTCTAGCAGTGATTTGTAAGTGGCAATGCATGTAAATGATATTTTGAGGTATCTCCAACAACTATGTAAAATGAAAACATCTATGGTTTCTACCAGTGACAAAGTTACATTTGTTGCCAACACTACTGTGGTCTCTTTCCTACATTCATGATGGAAGGAAATGCTATATTTCAGCTGGAAGATAGTAAAAATAAGGACTGGCCATTTTTCCCATGCATGTTCATAAAGCCCCTGAATTCTATCCACAAATCCCCAAGGATTCCAGATCAAGAATTCTTGCCCTAGATGAGGACTCCTGCTCTGGAGAGACCTCCTCCACAGCCTTCCTGCCTCTGCTTATATAGGTCAGAAAGGGTAAAGGGGGGTGGCTGCAGGGCCAGTTTGATGGCCTTTTGGTGAGTCTTGTAGCTCCCTTAAGATTGGAAAAAGTGAAATCCAAGAGTTGTCAGCTCTGGGACATGTGACTCCAAATCGACATGAACAGCTCCACTGCATGACCTCCTCCTACAAATGTAGTTTATGTTCTACATTCATGCAGGTATTTTTGGATTGGTAGCCAAGGAACTGTTAAGAGTGAAAACCTCCAGGGAGTGGAGGTGGAGGTTGGGATAAAGGGAAGGGAATTACTTTTCATATTAAGCTATTTGGTAACGTCTGAAAAAAAGGTAAAGATATTTTGTTTCTATGATGCAAAATGAATTTAAAGCAAATTTTAAAAGTTTTTTTTAAGATTTTATTTATTTATTTGATAGAGAGAGAGATCACAAGTAGGCAGAGAGGCAGGCAGAGAAAGAGGGGGAAGCAGGCTCCCCGCTGAGCAGAGAGCCCGATGCGGGGCTCGATCCCAGGACCCTGAGATCATGACCTGAGCTGAAGTCAGAGTCTTAACACACTGAGCCACCCAGGCGCCCCTAAAAGTTTTTCTAAAGGAAACTATTTGTGATTTTAACTGACCTAAGGCTGGTAAGTATTTTCTAAGCATAAAAGTGATAGGAAAAGGATGGGGAAGATTGACAGATTTGACTACACACAGAGATAAGGCAAAGCATAATGATATCACAAGGTAAAAGGAAAAAACCACCAACTTGAAGAAATATTTGAAACAAAAATTACAGAAAAGGAGCTAATAGTCTTATATTATGAAACAATCTTAGAAATCGATGGGAAAAACAGTCACCTGCTAAAAACTGCTGTTCTGGACTTTTCAGTATGTTTTCTTCCTTCTGCCCTGATTCCACCGTATCCACCTACAGAGAATCCTAAATAGATAGATGAAATCCCAAGATTCTGGGGGTGGCTGAAGCCACTTCCACTTCTCTTTTATTCCCAGTTCAGTCCAAGATTTGGTTACTGACCACTGGTGCTTCAAACTAGATAAGGCTTGGAGGACCTTGGACCAAACTGGACCTGAACTTCTACACGGAAAGGAAAATAAGTGAATCTCATAATCTCCCATCTAGGATGCACCTAGAGATAGGTGACATCCTTCCAAAAGGATACAAGAAAATTTCTTGAGAAATAAAATACTATATTTATTAACATCTGGTCTTCTGGAATGACATCATGCCACATGTTCAACAAAATACCTTTGGAAACCAAATAAATGGATTCAAGTCCTGGCTTTTCTGCCTTCTACTATCTATAAAGCTTGGGCAAGCCACTTATCTAATTCTTGGTTTTTCCATCTATGAAATGGGAATAATGCCTACCTCATAGGGTTGTTGTAAGGTTGCGAGATAATATGTGAGATCCTTAGCTCTTAGCATATACACAAAAAGACTCCAGAAGGTTCAAAGAGATAAGTGTTTAAATAAAACATGAAAACTTTTTGAAATATAGGCTAATGTCTTTATGTAGGAAAGGATTCCTTAAGTAAGGCCCAAGAAAAGACAAATGATTAAAGAAAATATATGAGTTAGACTGTACTGAGGTTTAAAACTTCAACTCAAAAAGAGATATCTTTTCCAAAGTGAAGACAGGAGCGCCTGGGTGGTTCAGTGGGTTAAAGCCTCTGCCTTCCGCTCAGGTCATGATCTCAGGTTGGGATGGAGCCCCACATCGGGCTCTCTGCTCAGCAGGGAGCCTGCTTCCCCCTCTCTCTGCCTGCCTTTCTGCCTACTTGTGATCTCTGTCTGTCAAATAAGTAAATAAAATCTTAAAAAAATAAAAATAAATAAAAATAAAAAGTGAAGACAAACAAAAACCTGGAAGAAGATATTTGTAATATAAAAAATAAGCTCAGCATTAGTATGGAACATACTAAAATTTTTCTAAACAAACATTTTAATGAAAATCCAATAGAAAAAAATGAGCAAAGGGCATGAGCAATAACCCACAGAAAGAACCACCATAGCCAATGAATAGAGGAAAAGATGGGCAATTGCACCAAAAACATAATAACGCACATAAATCGAGAGTGCGACATTTCACTCCCATAAGACTAGAAAAATCTTTAGATTCTGATAAAACCAGGCACTGGAGAGGATTGTGAGGAATTGGGGATTTTCATGCACTGCTAGTGGGAATGTAAATTGATTCAATCACTTTGGAGAACAACGTGGCGTTATTTAGTAAAGTTAAAAATAATCACAGCCTCCGATCCAACAATTCTCCTTCTGAAGAAACTCCTGTACATGTTGTCTGTGTGCACAGAAAGACATAAAGATATTTACTCTAGTCTCGTTTTATAATAGAGATTTCATGGAACCAACTCAGATATCCAGCTGTAGAAGGATGCATGAATAAATGGCGGTGCTTGCAATCAATGGAACCTATATGCAAGTTCAAATAAATTAACCAGATTTATGTATAGCACAAGGAATCACAAAAAATATAACTTTGAGTACAAAAATGCTACATTTACTGTGATATGATTCATGTAAATATTCTTAAATACCCAAAGCAACACTGAATATTGTCTAGAGATGCATATCTCCATAGTAAAAGTATAAAAATACAAATTTGGGGCACCTGGGTGGCTCAGTCAGTTAAGCGTCTAACTCTTGATTTCAGCTCAGGTCATGCATGATCTCAGGGTCGTGAGATCCGCTCTGTGTTGGGGCCCACGCTCAGCAAAGTCTGCTTGCGATCTTTCTCTCCCTCTCTCTCTGTCCCTCCCCCTGCTTGTGCACACTCTCGCTCTCTCTCTCTCTAACATAAATAAAATCTTTAAAAAATACATGGACTAGATACATACCAAATATCTGATGGAAAGGAAATTGGGCAGGAAATAAAGAAAAATTATTATTCTACATTCCTGTACTTTTTTAAAATTGAGGAATAATTGATATATAACATTACAGCAGTTTCAGACATACAACATAATAATTTGATATTTGTGTATATTGTAAAATGATCACCACAATAAGTCTAGTTAGTATCCATCACCACATGTGGTTAAAAAATTTTTCTTGTGATGAAGACTTTTGAAATCCACTTTCTTAGCAACATTCAAATATGCAAGACAGTATCACTAACTATAGTCACTGTGCTGTATACCACATCCCCATGACTTATTTATTTTATAACTGAAAGTTTGTACCTTTTGGCCCCCTTGACTCATTTTTCCCATGCCCATTCCCCACCTCCAGCAACCACCAACTTCTTCTCTGTATCTCTGTGCTCCAGGTTTTGTTTTGTTGTACTTTCTTATATTTTTTTTAAAGATTTTATTTATTTATTTGACAGGCAGAGAGGCAGGCAGAGAGAGAGAAGGAAGCAGGCTCCCTGCTGAGCAGAGAGCCCGATGCGGGGCTCAATCCCAGGACCCTGGGATCATGACCTGAGCCGAAGGCAGAGGCTTTAACCCACTGAGCCACCCAGGTGCCCCATGTACTTTCTTATATTTTTAAAGACACTTACCACCCCCCCCCAAAGAAGTAGTAAATGGAAAATACTAAGAGGGCATGACCTTTATTAAAAGGTCATTATTAAATTAGATTTTTGAAATTATTATATTATTAGTTTTGAAATTTTCTATCAAGTACAGGTAACTAAAATGTACTTCGGTCCTCTGTCCCAGCTATAGGAAGCTGGTAGCTTTCCCCCACCCAGTACACCAGCTAATGGCAGGCTCCGTGTTTTGTAAAACAACATGAAATTAGTGTTATGCCTTATGTTAATCCAATGGCTCTCAACTGAGGGCAATTTTCACCCCCAAGGGATGCTGGCAATGTCTGGAGACATTTTGGTTGTCACAGCTGAAATGAAGAGAGGGGAGGCATTGGAACTAAAATGTAGAGGATTGAGACCAGGGATGCTGCTGAACAACCACAATGCTAGGAGAGCCCCCTACGGCAAAGAATTATGTGGTACAAAACGCCGATAGTTGAGAAACCCTATGTAAGCCTGTAGAAATTAAAATAAATATCCATCGAACTGAATATATAAAATTTGACTACTTTTCTGATGAGTTTTTGTTTTATTTTTTCTAAATCATCAGACCTGTGAAACCACTCCTTCTTTCTGATACTGGATACTAGGGCCAGATCAGAGAGTATGGGTACCCGCACTGTTCCTCCCCGTACCACAACCCTTAGTTTTTTCCTCTGTTTCCACAGTAGGAAAGATGCCATCTGCCAGAGGGAGTGTACTTTCTATAATCATTTTAATTGGGAAAAGCACTATGGACTTTTTTTCCAGCTCTAAAAATTTATCAGTCTTGCATCCTAATGCAGTCCAACACTGGCTGCTTCCAAGCTAAAACAACATAGGCATTTCTTTTCAACTTCCCAGGAATAGTTTAGATGGTCAGTGGACCAGATCTCAAATCCACAACATTAAACCAACTACTATCTATTAAAGTTCAGCTGGCCAAATCACACAGAGAGAGTTATCAGTCATGATTAGATTCAGCTTCATAGCTCAAAACCCCAAAATACAGTGACTTAAATAAGATAGAACTTTATTTATTTTGCATTTAAAAGATCTAGAAGCAAGGCAATTCAGAGCTAATTTGCTGGTTCCATGACATCATTATGCTCCTCTGAGCTCTCTGTGGCCCTCCCTCTCATAGTCCAAGATGACTGCTGAAGATCCAACTGGAACATCCACATCAGAATCAGCACAATGGAGAAGGGAGAGGGGCATGGCCCTTCCCTTGTAAGGAGACATCCAGAGGGTTCCTTGCAGCTCAACTATCTATTTCATTGGTCAGAACTTAAACACTTGGCTGTACCTAAATCTTAGGGGAAGCAGGGATACAAAGATTTCTAGCTGGGCAAGAATGCGTCAAGTTATAGATCAGGATTCTTTGGTTAAAGAGGAGAAGAGTGGATTGTGGAAGGCAGCTAGTGATTTGGCTTCCCAAATAATCATGCATACTCCTTTTGCCCTACATAGACACATGCATCTCTGTCTGCAAAAGAGATGACCCCAAAGTCTCATCTAGTTACTGCATTTCACTCAAAATCCAGAATCTCTGAGATATGTCATTCCCATCACAACCAGATGTGGCTCCTCATGGTCTGGTAATTCACAAACCAGAAAATAAGTGATCTGCATTTACATGCAATATTATTGCCGAAATAGCAGCCGAATAACCACGATAAAACTCCCATCAGAAGAGGTAGGAAAAGGAAATACCATGGGTATTTCCTTATCTGTAGCAATTATACCATGGATATTTCCTTACAGCAATTATTGAATCCTGCTGGATAGGAATGGCAAGCACTCCCTTCCTGGAAGTGGGGTACATGTCTTGATTGGGCCCTTAGGTAGCTGCTGCCTTGGAGGAACTCCCTTGTCCATTGTCCACCATGACCTCTGGCTTTGCCCTCTGGGAAATTCTTCCCTGTCCATTTTCCTCTGTGGCTGCATTTGAACCATGGACATTGGAAGATATGATCTTCTTTGGAGCTACATGGTTTCCACAGCCATTTCTCTCTTGTGCAGGTGCAGGGACCCAGGGATTCTTTTAGGAATTGAATAATTAGAAGTTTTTGCAAGCCAAGCGAGAGATTTCTGTCCAAATGTTGTAAGCTTCCAACCTATTTGCTTCCAGTCAGTTCCAAGTGTGAGTTACCACAGCCTAAAACTGTGTCTGGAAACTGTATGCCTGAAAACTCTGATCTTTTATTTATAGGTCTTTATGCTCTGCCAATCCCTTCCTTCTCAAATTGAAGTTGACTCTTCTTGAGACCTTTTGAAGCAAAGAATGAAAAAGTTGGGTGGGATGGCAATACCCTTCATCTGTCTTCATGGCCAGACTTGGCACTGAATACATAGGGAAGATGCTTTAGAAGGGCTTGGGGCCACATTCTTATCTCTTGCCAAGGCTGGATGAGCTTGCAGTTGTTTCTTACTACTGCTTCAGTCTGGGCAAAAAAGTAATTGGATTTTTCACCCCGGCAAGACTCCCAGTCATAGGACACATAATCGATTAAATCACAGGCAGAGACTGTCCCTTAACAAAGCTGTATTCCCTTCCATTTCTGCTGGCAGGCAGGATAGCTCCAGCCCACGTTCCTATCTTGTAGTAGTTGGCTAAAAGCCACAAGAAGCAAACAATAAAAACCGAAGTGTTTTATTTCCTACCTTTCTCCCTAGCTACACCTTCAGTTGCATGCTTTCTTTACATGATTCAGCAGGTAACAGTTGGATCAAATGATCTGCTACGGCATAACAAGAGTCACTAACTTTCCAGCCAACAATATCTGTCTCATCACTGCTCAACACCTGAACTTCTCCACTAAGCCAATGGTGCTGTTGGATTTTATTGCTTGTATCACCCAATTCCCTGGTGCCACATCCCATATTGATAAAGATGAGGTTTAGCTCTATCAAATATTAAGATTCAAAATAAGTGGTTAAATATAGAACAAGATACTACACCCAAAGATGTAACTAGACATATATAGAATATCATAAGAAATATATACTTGTTTATTAGTTATAACAGTTCCAAGAAATAACATAAACCTGAGAGATAACTTAAATAAAACTTAGATAAAACTCCTTTTCCTATATATAACTTGTAAGTCTTTTCTCAAGTTGGAACAGGATTTGAGATGATGTTTTTCAGAAGGAGAACTCTAAAGATTTCATGATTATGTAGACTAATTCTTGACTCAGAACAGCAGAGTTTGGCCATGGAAGGGTGGGAGATGTCATCATTGATGCCCAGGACAAAGGTCAGATGGGAATTGGAAGGCAGACATTGGGGAAGGGAAGGAAAGAGGTAACTGGGGCCCATCAGTTCAGAGTCTGACTATAAATTGCTTAATTGTGAGAGAAAAAGAGAGATGTTGAAATAAATCAGGCAGAGTCCTGCTGCCACTTGTTATTATAATAGCCAACATTTTTGGACACTATGCAGTAAATGACAATGTATTAAGTTCTTTATATGTTTTACATAATCTCCAAAAACTAATAAGACTTCTATGATGACTACTTTACAGATAAGGAAACTGAGACTTAGGTTAAATAATTTACTGAAGGTCATAGTACATGGCAGAGCCAAGACTTGAACTCAGGTCTTCAGAGACCAAAGGTAATCTTTGACCACTATGGTATATTGTTCATGATGAATTTTGAGGTCATTCCTCAGGGGAATTACTCTTAACCATGTTAACTTTTCAGTACTAGACAGTCCTCCATCACCTATGTAATCCATCTGATTTCTTCAGAAGGAAAGTCACTCCAGCTCTAGATTATTATTTTAAAACCATGTATTATGTGCTTAATGAGTAGAAGGGGAGAGGAAAAAGGTTAAGAAGAGGAATAAATAGGCCAAGTATGATTTGAACACTTTTCCTCCCACTCTCAGAAACCCCCTTTCTTCCTTTGCTCCTTTCTCATCAAATATTGAGTGTCCCCTCTGTGCCTGTTAATGCACTTGTGACTGGAAATGTCACCAGGCTCAAAGCCCTACTCTACTCGCAGAACAGGATGTTAAGTGCTGGGAGGGATGAGGTCAGGTGCTGTGTAAGCACATACGAGTCATTCATGCCCAGTCTTGGAGGGCAATGGGAGAAGAGCCTTCCTTTAGGAGAAGCTGCCCAAGCAGAGACCTAGAAGGATCAACAGATGTTAGCCAAGCGCTGGCAGACAGGAAGGCCACCTCAGCCAAGGAGACAACACGTGTAAAACCCAGAAGCAAGAGAAAATATACATTCAGGGCACTGGTGTGTGTAACTCAAATTTGGAGGCCATGGGAGAAAAGTCAGCCTGAGGCTGAGTTCAAATCCTGAAGGTCTTGGTGTGCTGCCCTAACCAGTTTAGATTGTACCCTGAGGACAACGGAATGTTGAACACAAGAGGGATACGTCCAATTTGTGCTTTAGAGAGTTCACTCTGGGTTCAGGGTAGAGGACAGTGTGAAACATGATGTTCCATGGAGAAATCACTGAGTAATCTATGAAGCTGATGTAGTGTTGAAATGGTGATGGCCGGGTCTCAGTTGTAACAATAGGACCGGGCAGCAGCAGACAGACCAAAGTGCTGCTACAGAGGGGAGGCCTTTGGACTGGATGACTGCTTACAGATGGCAGCTGAGCCACAAGGAGTCCAGCTCCACACCTGGTTCTGCTTGGAAAATGAGGTGGGTGAGTGGGACCAGGCCCAGGAAGAAGAGGAACAAGTCTGGGGGGCAAGTTAATATCAAATAGAAGTCATAGGAGCCTAGAGTTCACCAGAGAGATATGGCCTGGAAAAGAAGGTGTACGGTTGTGTGCATGCCAGTAATTAAGCAGGGAAAGGATGAGCTTATGTAGAGAGAAAGGTTGACCTTCTTCCCTACACAGATGTCACTGGCCTTCCTCACCTTGTGCTGCACTCACACTGGCAGTGGCCCCCGCCCAGTCTACTCTTTGGGGTCTTACCCGTTCTAGAATAGTTGCCCTGATCTGTTCCCAAAATTAGATTCTTTGTCTCAGTGTCTCTCTCCTAGCTACTCTAGTAAGTGATTTAATGGTAAAAACTCATAGATGTTAATGAATTATTACCTGAAACATTTCTGAATTTTAATTAGAGAATCAATAGGATTTGAGTCCACAGAAATCTCAGAAGTTAGTTTTTCTTTCTTTCTTTCTTTCTTTCTCTCTCTCTCTTTCTTTCTTTCTTTCTTTTTCTTTTTCTTTTTCTTTCTGAATTGGTGGTTATTAATGAGGTAAACTGCCCCTTAGGACCCCACCACTGCCACCGTAACTCCCACCTCCTCAACCATGGATTTGCCAAAAATTGAGTATTTGGGGTTTTTCTGCTTTGAAAGCGTAGTATAAATTGCTTTTCCAAATCCTGATCCTTCAAAATGAACCTATATAAGCACTTAGTGCATTTATTTGCAAAACGGCAACTCAGATTGTGACTGTTTTACTGCTTGACATCACCAAAACACAATCAGAACATGCAGCTATTTCCTGTCAATGCAGGGCCCCTAAGTTAGAGACACAGCAGGAGGTAGCAGAGGAGAAACCACAGTGTTTTGGAAGTCAAATGCCACACCCCAGAGAAGCTTTGGCACAGCAACCATTAGGGGCTCCTACACCATGTTCTCATCTTATTTGTCATACTGCTTTGTAATTCTTTTGTTTACAAGTCATTCTCCTTATGTGTTATGTTTCAAAAAGAGAAAAATCATATCTTGTCCCTCTTTTCCCTCTCTGTCCCTGTGCTTTGACACAATGCTGTTTATAGCCGGTGCTTAATAAGTATCTGTTGAGGGGCACCTGGGTGGCTCAGTCAGTTGGACGTCTGACTCTTGACTTCCACTCAGGTTCTGATCTCAGGGGCATGAGATTGAGCCCTGCAATAGGTTCCAGGCTCAGTGGGGAGTCTGCTTGAGATTCTCTCTCTCCCTCTCCATCTGCCCCCTGCCCAATGCTCTCTCTCTTTCTCTAAAACAAATATATCTTAAAAAAAAAAAAACAAAACTATCTGTTGAACAAATGAATGAATGAATCTGCAGAAAAATAAGCCATTCAAAGCATGTCAGGTAACTTCTTGATACACCATATCACATGGGCAGATTTTCCAGAAGATAGAAGATTTCTACCACTCCATCTTCCACTGGGAAAAAAGTATGAAGAAAGTGTACTAATAACACAGGTTATGTGGCAAATATCAAATGGCTTCTAGTGAGAAAGAGAGATTGAGTGAACAGAAATGGAAGTTGGTCACAAGATTTGAAATAGAGATGGTAACTAGTCCTAGTGGTGACCATTTCACGATATATACAAACATCAAATCATGCTATTCACATACTTCTATGCCAGATACCTGAAATGAATATAATATTGTAAGTCAGTTAGACCTCAATTCATTTTTTAAGAAGAATTTAGAAGCAAAACTGAGATATGATAGCATTGAGCCATGTGAGGGAAGAAAGTCAAGAGGATGAATGAGAATGGGAGGGGGAGCCAGGAAAGAAAAAAGTATGTGGTTGGATGGGAGAGAATGATGGTGAAGACGTGAACTTGGTAAACAGTGAATTGATGACGGAGTTGAGAAAGACAAAAAGGAAAATATGCCCGAAGTCCTCTAATGAACCATCCCTAAAGGCTTCTACAATCTTACTCCCTCTGTTCTTCAGAGCTTCCTAAAATTCTTCTCTTCCTAGAAGTGTTTAACAGGAATGGAAAAAACATATCTGACTTCTCTAATAGAATTTTAAGACTAGTAGAGATCTTAGCAATCATTGAGCACCTTTGGTTTGCAGATGAGAAAATTGAGGCCCAGAGGATGGAAGTTGCTTCCCCCAAGGTTGGGCCATTTTGGAGCACCATCTATATATTTCCAAAGCGATGCTCATTGCAATAGATGCTCATTTCCTGTTCCTATTTCTCCCAACAGTGGACATCTCTGCCATCTGAATAAATTGAAAGAAAGAAAGTTTATTTTTTAAAATGAGTCAATGAACATTTCGTGAAGAAATAAATAGGAGGTCTAGGAAGGAGAGGCTGTGCTTTGATTGCTATTGTACCTCCAGGACCTTGCCCAGCATCCAGCAGAGTGATTTTCCTATAAGGTTCGAATGGATGGCTGGATGCATGGACAGATGGACAAACAGATGAGTGAATGGACAGATGGATGGATGAATACGTTCTACCAGGACTGCCACGGCTACCCAGTATTTATTGACTAGACTTAAATTTTCTGATCTCACAAGCTATCTGAATCCAACTTGCAACTGTATATGGACAGTGACCTCAGGTTGTTTTAAAGAACAGTCAGTAAATACTGATAAAGTGAATGAATGGGATGCTCTCAGATAAGTTATAACCTCATCAAAGACCTAAGATGTAGACACAAATAGGAGTAATCAGCAATACACAACAACAGCATGCTAAATGCCAGATAACTCTACAGTCTGGACCGTAAGTAGGGTGATTCTATGATTTATTTCTAAACCAGGACCTTCCTGAGAGTGAAGCGTGACTACCACTTTGTTTTCTTAACATGAATAAGTATGATACACTAGATGGCTGTGGAAAATGCATGTAAGTGATAGAGGCTAGGGAAAGAATGAAACAGAGATTTTCTATGTGCCGTACATCTGTAGAGATGAGTTTGTTATCTCACCAAAAAAAATCAAAACTGTCTTTCTAGCATTTTTAATTACCGAAGCAAAATGAGAAAAATGCCCTTTTTAATGGTCTAATGAGGATAATCCAGAAATCTCTTTTTAGTGACAGCAGTGTTGCTGACAAGGGTAGGTCTCTACCCTTCCTGTGTAAAGTGTAGTGTGTGGGCCAACAGCACAGGCATCCCGTGGGAATGTGCTAGAAATGCAGACTCTCTGGCCCCACCCCAGACCTACAGTCTAACTCTGCCCATTCATGAGGTCCTTGGATGATCTATAGGCATGTGAAAATTTGAGAAGGGTTGGTCTCTAGCACATTAAACTGTTCAAAAGAATAACAGTTAAACATTTCAATACTTTCCCTTCTTTGCTCCTGTTCCCCTTTACAAAATGTGTTCAAAGTGTACTTCCTTTAGCTTTTCAGCCATTTCAGCGTCTGGAACTTTGATGATGATAATGAGGAGAAGGACTGTTGTTTACTAAAAGAACAGGAACAACTGTGGATGAAGCACCCTCTATCCCTCCGCTCAGGGCTGAGGAGGGAGAACACTCACATTCACAAGATAAGTGGCTCCCTTTTGGGGCAGACGGGCTTTAATGCCAACTCAACCAATTTTGGTTTTAAAACTTCTCTCTGAAAGAGGGGGAAAATGATAGAAGAGGAAAGCGCTCTTGGAAATGCAAACGAATCCAGGAAATCCTCACTTTCATTCATCGTAAAGGCTTCACAGAAGCTTTTTCTTTTCGTGAACTGAAGGAAGAGTCCCATGCGAGGGAGGTGGCTTGCTCATCTTCCTGCGACTGTTCTGTTGGCTCTGGGCCCAGTGTGATGTTGGTAATACTGGGCAAAGCCACAGCTGTGTGCCAGCCTGCGCCGTGTTCTCTATCCTTGCAGCCATTAAATAGCTTCTCGGATCTCCAGCGTGCGTTGCGGTACATGTGACCCGATGAATCCCCTGTAGAATGAAGACCAATACTGGGCAGGGCAATTAGCTCAGGGACGCCGGACCTTCCTAGCAGCCTCTTGGCCGTGTTCATATTTGCAATGCATCCTGGGCGGGGTGCTTCTGAGAATTCCACTAATGCCCCATTACCCTCCCCGAGGCTGGGAACCGTGGGGTGAGAGCTCCGTTTCCTTCCTGCCCAAGAGGAATGCTGTGAAGGGCGATGAGAGGGTTGGGAGTACCTCCAAATAAAGGTCTTTTATGGCTCTTTAAAGCTCTAAGTCACTCAGTCATAGTCTCTCTTGCCTGCTGGCAGGACAACTTTAAAAAATGTACCTTTCTGAACTTGCAGGTAAGCAGGCTTTTATCCTAACTTCGGTGAAGAAGAATTAGAACAGGGAAGATGTCAGTGTAGGGTGTGGGCTGAAATCAGGATGCAACTGACTAAGCACTTTCATGGTGCTCTGCTAACATAAGCCATCACCTGCCCAAGGGAACTTTATATCTCAAAATCTTAAACCGTTGAGGCTGCCATCCTGAAAGTTCAGGTAGACAGGATATGTCGTAGTGAAAATCATGGAATCCTAGCCCTCAAAGAAGATCCTTAGAATTCCCCCTTCCTTTTGAGGGGAATTATCTATAAAACAAGAACTGTACCTGCCTGCCACATCATCTCACAGTAAGGACCAAATCAGGTAGGACAGGAGATTACATTTGGAATTTCACAAATCCAAATAATACATATTTTTAGTGATCTTTGTCATTATTTTAATATTTTTTAAAGATTTGTTTATTTGAGAGAGAAAGAGAGAGAGAGAGCACACTCAAGTGTGGGGGAGGGGCAGGGGCAGAGGGAGAGAGATATTTAAGCAGACTCCTTGCTGAGCTAGAGCCCCACAAGGGGCTTGATCTCATGACCTAGATCATGATCTGAGCCGGAACCAAGAGTTGGATGCTTAACCGACTGTGCCACCCAGGGACCCCTTCGTTATTATTTTAACCTGAGAAAATAGGCTCCACAGTGACTAGACCGTGAGTTCCCCTGAGAGGTGCTCAACTGGACTAGATCATTTTCACAGAAGAACCTTGTCCGTGCCCTCCATCTACCAGTGGCCCAGGCACATGTGCCTGCCCTAGATCATACAGAATACTTGTTCTCTGGGCTGTCACTGGAGAATACAACTTCAGTGAACTCCCTACTGTCCAGTCTGTTAGCAAATACCGATTTTTGAAAAAATAGTGCTTGTGGGAATACCTTGAAGGGTATGCAAATTGTTCATTCTGCTGGTTACCCTAAAATTTATCTTGGGACCAGACCTAACTGTCAGAGTACTGTGTGTTCAGGTCACAGGTATTTGCCTCCTTGTAGAATGGATTTGAATGAACTGTGCATACATAGAGGGGTGCTATCAGATCCGACCCAAGACATCTATCACTGTATTTAACACAAAGTTTTTATTGATAACCCAGTCTTCCCTATTGCCAGATTCCTCCTTACAAAGACCCAGAGGAGAAATTCCCTGGGTTGCAGCTTTGGGAGCACCATGGCTTTCACTAAATATCCTTTTATCTTATGAGCACCAACACTAATTTCATAGCTGGGAGTGCTTTCTTCTTTGCTCTGGCCACTAGGAAACTTAGAGCCAAATTTGTTTAGCAAGTAGAATACATTGCTCTGTGATCAGTTTTACCCTGGCTTTGATTTCCTTGCCCCCTTTTCCCTTTGCCAATTTCTTTAATCTCTTTGTATTACCTGTGTTTTGTAAACAACTCCTTTTCTTAAGTTTTATGTATTCATCTTAGAGAGTGCAGGGGACAGGCAGGGGGAGAGGATGAGGAAGAGAATCTCAAGCAGGCTCCCCACTAAGTGTGAAACCCACCTTGGGGCTCGATCTCGTGATCCTGAGATCATGACCTGAATCAAAATCAAGAATCAGACGCTTGACTGACAGAGCAGCCCAGGCACCCCTAAACAAACTCACTTGTATAATTCTATTGTGGTAACTTTGTAAATTTCATTTGGATTGAACTGAGTCCTTGGCATCATTTGCCAAAGAAGCCTCAGCTAAAATCTTTGTGCAGGGTACTTGTAGCAGCTGGGCAGTGGGGACGAGGCTCAGCTATGATTTTTCAGAGACATATATAAGTCATGAATGTAAATAGATCACATTTCTAAGACCATGAAGTTGACAGATGTTTGTATCAGATGTATTTAGCTCCATAAGATCTCTTGAACTTATAATCAGAGAGTCAAGGTTAAATAAGGCAGGTGGCCTCTGACATTTAGCTTTTGGCCTCATCAACATGCAAAATAGTAAAATCTCCCTTGCCCTGTATCATTTGGATTTTGTGATGATTTGGAACAAGACTGGTTGAAGTTTACTCTTTGTTCTCTGGATACATTAAACAAATGAAGAGTATAATTTGTAGGAAGGAATATTTGAATATTAAAGAGTTATTTCCCAACTACTTTTATTCTTATGTGCATATTAAAATGCCCTTAGATTACCTTCATAACCCAGCATTGGTCTGGCTAGTACTTTGATATGCTGATTAGAAACCTAAATTAATTTACTAAATTAATAATTGATTACTCTAATTAGAAAGTCTAACATTGATGGTGATAAATATGTACTCTTGAAAAATATCCAGAACATTTCTAGTACGTATGGTCTTGACAATCATGCCAGTTCTTGTAATTGCTCTAAAATTTAAGTAATACATGGTAGGTGTCTTTTCTGCAACGTTTGGAGATACACACTACTTTTTTGTTGAAACCCGCCACCTCCCCTCGAATTCTGTAATATTGCATCCTATTTCTTCTCTGTTCTCTCTGATTAAGTCTTTGTCTTATCAGGTGTCTTCTCTTCCTCCTCACACCTGTGGACTGGGAGTATTTTCCAAGTTCAGCACTCAGTCTGACCGCTTCTCTCTTCACGCTTGCTAGGGTAACTAATCCTTCTTAAAGCATCAACTATCACTCCTAACAACTGACTTTCAGTTTGAATATTCATATGAGTTCCAAATTCGTAGCTCAGATTATTTACTGGATACTTTCACTGACGCTTCAAATTCACTGAATCAGCCATTAATAATTACTGTCAACTTTGTTAATGCTATCACAACACTTAACAATAACAACAACAAAAAAAACTTTTGTATTGATTATATATATTACATGGTACAATAGTTGCCTTAAAAACAAATTTCAGGGGCACCTGCGTGGCTCAGTGGTTAAGCCTCTGCCTTCAGCTTAGGTCCTGATCTCAGGCTACTGGGATCGAGCCCGCATCAGGCTCTCAGCTCAGCAGGGAACCTGCTTCCCCCTCCCCCACTGCCTGCTTCTCTGACCACTTGTGATCTCTCTCTCTCTGTCAAATAAATAAATAAAATCCTTAAAAAAATTTTTTCATTCCATCCTCTGAACCGTCCTATGGGTGGGTTCTATGACCTTCACTTTATCTACTAGGATAATAGATAACTTGGGGGAATTAGAGATGTACAGAAACTCGCCCTGATCTTTCACCAAGTTTTTCTCAACATTACAAAAATAAAATCTGAACTCCAGTCTGTCACATTAAGCCGCCTCCCAAATTTATGTCTAAAATTAAATTCTCTCTTTTTTTTGTCCTAAAATAAACTTTCGTGATGTCCCTATTTTTGCCTACAGTACTGTAATTTTCCTACTAAATATAGAAGCTTAAAGCTTTGGATATTTATTCGGTCTTCCCTTCTTTATCACTCTTCATATCAGATCCATCACCAAGGCCTGTCCTGTTGCTTCTTTCTAACTTTTCTTTCTTCCATTCTCCCTTTCTCTACTTCACAGACTTATTCATCAGTGTCTCCAATAAAGTACTTTTATGCATGCCTTCCTTCCCTGAACCTTCCAGAGGGCAATCTTTGCCTTGTTACATGGCCCAAAGAAGACTTCAAACGACCACATTGTCCTAATTGTGTAGGAATTCCACAATTCAACCAATTTTTACACTTTTATCAGCCTTCACTTTACTTCCAATCATCTGCTCTCTTCATTCTCCCTGAAATAAGCATTTTATTTTCCTTCCCAACTTTTGCTCACACAGTCTTTCCTCTTTTGAAATAAATATTCTTCTCCTACCTCTTGCCCTTGAACTGCCCAACTCAAGCCTTAGACTTGGTTTTGTGGTTTTTACCTTCTTCAAAAATTTGCCTACTGTATTTATTATTGCTTACTCAGCACAATTGTATGTTGTCTTATGATGTAAAGAAAGTTCTCGTGTGTGTGCCTGTGTATGTGTGTGTGTGTGTGTGTGTCTTGCCTTCTTGGTCAGATTTTAAATTCCTAGAGGGCCAAGATGGATTTCAAACACCTTCTATATCTTTTGGAGGTTTGAATGAGTTATCATGTAAAACATCTACAAACAATATAATATTCAATGAAAGCAAATTACTTTGATAGAGGAAATGAAAAGAACATGGGTTTTAGAATTTAAAACACCTGAATTCCAGTCCAGTCAACTGTGCAAATTCAGTTACTTCGAATTCTTTAATAACATGAAGTTACTTCTGTCTACCTCAGAGCTTATTGTGATACTCAGTGGAGTACAGAGCATGTATGCCAGTACCTGCCATCAATGTGTACTGAAAAATGAAATTATTATGGTTATTTGATAACTGAAGAGAGTCACTGTCTTTTTAAGCATAAATGATTAGTTTGAGCCACCACCATATTTATAATTGATTGACATGAATAAATATATAGAATATAAGTTCAGACTATTTAAAATAAATTTATTGCTTTGTTTGCTTCGCCTGTTAATAGGAACTTACATAGAAACATGTCCACTTTGATGAACGACTAGTCAATTTCCCCCTACCACCCTTTCCATTCTTGATTTTTGTATTTTGAAGGTATAGAATTAGATGCATAAAGTTATGCATCTAATGACCTTCTTGGTCAATCAGACTTAGAATCATCTTATTTTAGAGTAGAAATGGTCCTCATCTAAAACATGATTCCCCCACACAGGTCTGCAGGAAAATGAGAAAAACATTTTTTTAAAGATTTTATTTATTCATTTGAAAGGGAGAGAGAGAAAGAGAGCATGAGCAGTGGGAGGGGCAGAAGGAGAGGGAGAAGCAGACCTTGCTGAGAAGGGAGCCTAACTCAGGGCTCAATCCCAGGACCCCGAGATCATGACCCTGAGTCAAAGAGAGATGCTTAACTGACTGAGTCACCCAGGGTCCCCAAAGAAAAACGTTTTTATAATGATTATTTTTGGTAAAACAAAATAATATGATTTAAAGGATTACCCTGCATTTTGTGATTATGACACTCCTACTTCATGTATGTGTTAAAATTCCTTTGTTTTATGAAACAATGTTGATGATACAGAGTGGAGGGTAGTAGTTGTGAGTTTTGTGGTGACTGATACAGCTTTCCTTGATGAAACAGAAAGTTCGCAAACAGATGATAATTTCCATAGTAGTTTTAAAAAGGTTACAGGTCCATGTTACCCCCAAATTCTTAGAAACCCTAAACTACCCCAACTCTTTGTTTCAGAGTTAAAAATTATTTGACCTTCAGAAGTTATGCTACTTGGTCAAGGTCACATAACTACTCAGACCCACTGTGAGAATTCAATTCACTGAACTCTCAGAATGTACCTCATCTTTTAAGTGAAAATTGATCTCTCCTACTGATGGAAACAGGAAACTATTTGCCATTTGACTTTTGAAGAAAATTCATTGCATATATTTTATTTATTTAAAATAAATTTATTAAAATCCTCCCAAAGGATGACTTTATCCCTAAGTGGAAAAAAACTTGATGATAAGCTATAAACCTTTAAAGTATATTAAAATAGTTTCCTAAATTTTTAATATTTTGTATTTTCCACTTATTTTCTTTTTTTTTTAAGATTTTTATTTATTTATTTGACAGACAGAGATCACAAGTAGGCAGAGAGGCAGGCAAATAGAGAGGGAGGAGGAAGCAGGCTCTATGCCGAGCAGAGAGCCCGATGCGGGGCTCAATCCCAGGACCCTAGGATTATGACCTGAGCCGAAGGCAGAGGCTTTAACCCACTGAGCCACCCAGGCGCCCCAGTATTTTCCACTTATTTTCAAATAAAATTTATTTCCACTCAAAATAAATTATCTTACATTAAAAACTATGGAAAATACAAGAAGAAGGGGAAAAAAGCCTATTATTCCAGGGAGAATCAGGTTGATATTTGAGCATAATTCCTGCTACATATTTTTCCTTTTTTTTAAAAGATTTATTTATTTGTTTGAGAGAGAGAGAAAAAACATGCAATTGGGGGACGGGGCAGAAGAAGTGGAAGGAAAGCAGCGGACTCCCCTCTAGGTGGGGAGCATGACGTGGGGCTTGATCTCACAACCCTGAGATCATGACCTGAGCCCAAATCATGAGTCAGACACTCAACCAACTGAACCACTCATGAGCCCTCTGCTATATATTTTTCTATGTACATCTTTGCATAGTTAATTATATTCCAGGTTGCCTGGGTGGCTCTGATCTGCCTTTGGCTCAGGTCATGATCTCCAGGTCCTGGGATCAAGCCCCACAGTGGGCTCCCAGCTCAGCAGGGAGTCTGCTTCTCCCTCTGCTTCTGCCTCTCCCCCTGCTTGTGCTCTGTCTCTCTACTTTCAAAATGAATAAATAAAATCTTAAAAAAAAATTATACTCCATATGCAATATTTATATTTCTGGTTTCTTCATTCTAATTATTTTAAAATTTAAAAAATAAGTAATACATTCATACAGTTTCAAACTCAGAAGGTACAAATGGATACAGAGTGAAGATTGTCCTCTGACCTAACCCACAGTCACCTACTTCTCCTCCTTAACAAAAATTAATATTTCCAGTTTTTAAAATTTTTGGTATGTGTATCCTTCTAGAGATATCTTATGCCTATCCTCAGGTTCTTTCATTCCATATAAAGACATAAACATTTCCTCATCTTTTTAAAAATTATTATTAAAGATTATATAGTATTTTATTTTGTAGATATGCCATAATTTATTTAGTCATGCTTACATATTACACATTAAAATTGTTTTCATTTATTTATAGTAAGTTTGCAGATCCTATAGCTTAAACTAAATGAATCCATTGCTCTTTTTACTTTAGACATTAAAAGGCTTTAACAATAATTTTCCTTGAACAGTTTAGTTTTACTTTACCTCTATTCTCAAAAGCATATCTATTGTTTCTTCAGCTAAAGCTAGTCGTTCAACCTGGGGTTGAAACAATCTTTTGTTTACATGAGCTGATTTCAGCTGGGTACAGTCATACTCTCTCAAGTAAGAATACCCATCCCCCCCCAAGGTGTACCATAAAAACTTACTGTAAGGATATGCCAACAGAAAAAACTTTTCAGTTTAAGATGAACAAGGACTGAGATCTAATGTAAAAAACATGGGCAATATAGTTGATAACACTGTATTGTATAGTTGAAATTTGCTAAGAGTATAGAACTCAAATATTCCCACAAAAATTTTAAAAAGATAAATTTTTGAGGTAACGGATTTGTTAATTAAGTAAAGTGGGGGAGTCCTTTCACAATATATGTGAATGCATATGAAATATGTATATCAAATCACAACTGTGTATATCTTAAATATCTTACCATTTTGTATGTCAGTAAAACTAATTAAAAAGGAAAGAAAGCACCAGTAGAGCTGATGGTATTTTGACCTCACTATCATCACCACACCCTCTATCCTGGGA
Organism: Martes martes; assembly: GCF_963455335.1. Lineage (NCBI taxonomy): Eukaryota > Metazoa > Chordata > Mammalia > Carnivora > Mustelidae > Martes > Martes martes. The sequence continues at coordinate 127,477,100 of NC_137893.1, forward strand.
ACTCAATGGGTTCACAGTATTGTTGGTTAAAATGTCGTTTGGAGTTCCTCTTCCTTTGGAGAGAGAGCAGATACATTCAAACATCAACAAGGCCAAAGACATGAAAAACAGCATGGCAATTAAAAAAAAAAAAACAAAAAGATTATCCAAGTGGTAAACATACCAAGAATAAATGTTTATGTTGCTTTCAGAGGACTGTGGAGTGTTGATGGGCTTAGTGCTAAGTACTGATGGCATCGGCTCCTCATGGATTGGTCAGGAAAAAAGTTTGCTTCATTTGGAAGAATATTCAAGGCAATGTATAAAGAAAGGAGATGTCTCAGCAAAATAGGGGGCAGGCCATCCATTTCTAGAATAGAGGAAGGTATATGTGAAATTGAGCTATTCGGGGTGAGAAATCTGAATCTAAGCTATGACATAATTAGCACAAAGGGACCAGAAAGGAACCTGGTAAGAAGGGAAAATATCTGGTTAAAAGATTTATAGTAAAGAAGGAAAAACATGGCTTTAATATAGATGGAAATATCAAATACAAGCCTAACTGTCAGAAAAGCAAATAAATCAGTGAGACTTTGCTTTATGCTTTTTACTGTAATACTCTCCCAACCAACCCAAATTCCAGCCTCGTCCTACCTTTCATAAATAAAGTCCATTGGCCCTGTGCCATTCCTTATGTGGAAATTTAACATGTTCTCAATTTGGTGTAAAGTGTTATGCAATTGCAGGATCTAACTCACCCTTCTCACTATATTTCTAAATACATGTTATAATAGTAAGCTAGGTCTCTCTCTTATAGAGATGTTCAAAGTGACATTAGGGGTAAAAAAGCATAATGCGGAAAAAGCACTCCAGAAGACCGCAGTTCAGGTTTGAATTATCTCAATCCATGATATTGTTTTTGGGTGACCTTTGTGTATTTGAGCACTTAGGGAGGTGGCAGAAGCAAATATAAATCCTCTTTGGAGAAAGATAGCATTATCCTGGACTTCAAGCATTTCTTTTTGCAAATACCATATCTGGCCCATAATAAAAAATAGACACATAAGGAGTAAAATAGCATGAACTAAAATCAATAGAAAGATCAGACAATAAAGAAAGAGTCACAGAGGCTACAAATATGAGTTTGAGACATTAACTTCAAAGTAACCATATTATTAAGGTCAAGGAGATTCTTTACAAATCAAACAAGACTGAGGATTCTAACCAAAACAAAGAAACTATTAAATCAAATGGGTTAAATTAGTCTGGATTAAAGAATACAACAACAAAAAGATTAAGAGCGGGTCAGGCACAAGTGAAGAGAGAATTAGTAAACTGAAAGATAAGTCAGAAGAAAGTATCTAGAATGATGTAGAAAAACAAAAGAATAGAAAAATCGGAAAAAATAGCAAGATATATAGGACTACAGTGAAAAATTCTAACATATGTTCACTGAATTTCACAAAGGAAAAAGACTGAGGCAGCAGCAATGTTAAAAGATAATGGTTGAGAAAATTTCCCAAAACTGTTGGAAGATGTCAATCCATAGATTAAGCGAATCCTATGAATCCTAAGAAAAATAAATATACAAATCCGTAGCACATCATAATAAAACTGCGGCAAACCAAAGACAGAGAGAAAATTTTTAAGATAGAGAAGACAGATTACCTTCAAAAGAAGAAAAATACAGCAGATTTCTCATTGGAAACAATGGAAATCAGAAGACAAAAAATATGTAAAATACTGAGAGAAAATAAGAAATAAGAAACACTCTCTCAAACAACCAGTCCAAAGCCAAATAATGGTTTCTGCAACATTTGCCCCAGAATAGTCAGAATTTGGACTGCTGGTCCCTGCATTTTGTCCCCCACTTCCAACTCAGAACAACGAGAAAAAGCCAAATCTGTTTCCAAACCAATCACAGAAGATGCCCCGCTTCTAGTTAGCCCATTTCCAGCTTCCCCATGCCAACAACCTCTAACCAGAGCACACGAGACTACTTCCCTTTTTCTCAGGGTAAGTTTTCAGGTTCGTCTGACTGCCTTTCAGTTTCTTTCATACCGTTGATTGTGGCTGATTTCCTTGCTATAGCAGCTCTGAACTGTTCTCATTTGCGTGGTCTTTTGATTTATTCCCATACTTCTAAAAGTAAAGCCCCAAAACAGTCTGAGAGTTTTTGTTAATTGGGCTCCAATTAATCAAGTTCTTGCTATACTTTAACACATCCTTTAGTAAGTTAAAAAGAACCATTTAAGATCATTGACATACTAATTACTAATCATTCCAATAAGTCAGGTCTCTCAAGGAGCCTTTTTTTAAAGATTTTATTTATTTATTTGACAGAGAGAGACAGCCAGAAAGGGAACACAAGCAGGGGGAGTGGGAGAGGGAGAAGCAGGCTTCCCCGTGGAGCAGGGAACCCAATGCGGGACTCGATCCTTGGACCCCGGGATCACAACTGGAGCTGAAGGAAGATGCTTAACAACTGAGCCACCCAGGCGCCCTCTTAAGGCCCTCTTATATAACAATAGTTAGACCAGTTTCTGCTTTGTATATTCTTAATACTGAACACACATGTGTTAGTCATTAGACTTATAAATGCCTGATATATATGACCTATGAACATTATATATCTATTAATGGTCAAGTGTTTGTAATTTTTCCTTTTCAAACTAAACTGTAACATGATCAAAACCAATCATCTCAATGATTTAGACTTCCAGTTATAAGATGAATAAGTTTTGGTTATTTAATATACAGCATGATGATTATAGTTAACAACACTGTATTATGTGTCTTAAGGTAGCTAAAAGTAGATTTTAAATATTCTTATCATGAAAACATTGTATTTATGTGAGGTGGTAGAGACATTAACTAACTTTACGGTAGTAATCATTCTGCAACATAAACATATCAGGTCATCATGTTACACACCTTAAACTTACACAATGTCGATTATATCTTGATCAAACTGGAAGAAAAAAATCTTGATGATTTTATATAAAAAAGAAATTTCCAACCTGGAATTCTATACCAAGTGACATAGCCTTCCATAAAAAGGTAAAATAGACATTTTCAGACAAACAAAAATGAGAGAATTCATCACCAACAATCTGCAAGGAGGAAAACATTAGTTCTTTAAGCAGAAGGAAAATGATTCCATATAGAAGATTGGAACTACAGTTAAAAAAAAGAAGAGCAGCAATAAAAATGGTTAAATATGTGTGTGAATTTAAATAAATATTGGCTATATAAACCAATAATTTAGTGACTTTAGGCATTTGAAATAGAGAATTAAAATACAAAACTACAATTAAGGTAAGACATGGGTCAGTAGGATATTGAATAAAGGGTGTAAAGTATTCTTAGATCATTGTGTTATTCGGAAAAAGGATAAAAGTATTGATATTACACTTAGTTAAGAGAAAGATGAATAGTATAATTTCTAGGGTTACAATTATATATATTATAAAAGAACACATGACTTCCAAGATAATGAAAAAAATGACAGAATATGTTTTTTAAAGTCTCAATCAATCTGAAACAAATTGATGACAATGAAAAAAAAGAAATATAGAATGAAAAAAATAAATAGAAAATACTGAGTAATATGATTGTATAATAATGTTACTACACATATCAGTAATTACCTTAAATGTAAATTGACTATACTCCAATTAAAAGACAAAGATTGTGATACTGGACTTTAAAAAATTGCTGTTTATATGAGACATATGAAAAATGTAATATCCAAAAACTTTAAAAACACAAAGATGTAAAAAGATTTATCATTTGAACACAAATCAAAAGAAATTTGTTTATAAATATCTTAATATCAAAGTAGACAAACTCTACTAGTATTAATAATACTAGCATTAATTGATATGCTAGTATATTATCGATATTAGTATTATAGTAATAAAATTGATATATTAGTATTAAAATATTAATACATTATTGCATATAATGCACAATTAATACATGAAATTGATATAGTAGTATTACATTAAAACTACTATATCAATTTTATTACTATAATACTAATATATTGATAATATACTAGTATATTGTTTATTAATACACTGGTATTAATAATACTAAAGTATTATTTGTATCTTTGTAATGACAAGATGCTTCATTTAATATGCTAAAATAGTACATAAATTTTATGAATATAATACTAATATATCAGTAATATACAGTATATTGTCTATTAATACATTGGTATTAATAATAATAAAGTATTATTTGTATCTTTATAATGACAAAATGCTTCATTTAGCATTTAAATTAGGAAATTTAAACTTGTATGTACCTAATAAATAGCTTCAAAATGTATAAAGCAAAAACTAATGGAACTAAAGAGACATAGACAAATTCACAATTATATTGGAAGTTTTGAACACATCTGTTCCATTAACAGGCAGAGGATTTGAACAACATAAATAGCAGAACAGCATAAATAGTAAACTGAAATATATATAGGTATATCTCCATATACAAAAGTATATTATAACATATCTATATATAAAGATAATATTATTACTATATTACTATTATATATACTATATTATTACTATATTACTGTTATATATAATATATTTATAATATTATATAAGTAATATAACATATAATTTATAGATCATTATATAACATATAATAAATTACATAAGTTATACATATAAATAACACTGCATTTAACAACTGCAAAATACAGTCTTTTGAAGTACCATATAGAAAATTAGGATATTTGGGACACAAAGTAAGTCTCAACAAATTTCAAAGGACTGAAGTTCTACAGATAATGTTCTTTGACTACACTGCAATTAAGTCAGAAATCAAATGACAAAAAATAATGAGAAAAATCCCAATATTTTGAGACTAAGGAACACACTTCTAACAATCCACAGGTGGTAGAAGAAATCACAGTGGAAATGGAAATATATTTTGAAGAAATGATAGTGAAAATGTAAAATATCAAGACTTGTGGACTTAGACAATTTATAATTAATTATAATTATAATTAATAATTAGTAATTTATAAATTTATATACATACATTTGAAAAGAAAGACAAAGTCAATAAAGTAATTTAAAGAAATAAGAAAAATAACAATATATAAAACCCAAAGTAAAAAAGAAATAATAATGGTAGGTAGGAGCATAATCAAATAGAATAGACACTTCCAAAACAGAATCAAAATGTCCAAAATCGGTATTTTCAAGACTGATAGACTAATACAGCTCTGGCAAGACTGATAAAGTAAAAGGAGAGAAGTCACACATATTTTGAAAAATGGAAACGAGACATTACTACAGACCCTACCCATATTAGAATTTCTGAGCAATTTTATGCCATTTGGTTTGGAAATTTAGATAAAGTGGATAAATTGACATAGAATGAAACCTGAATATTTGTTCATTAAAAACTTGAATCTATAGAAGAGGATTAAAGAGTAAGTTTATCATTTAATGATGTACTGTATGGTGACCAACATAACATTTTAAAAAAGAGTAGATTTATTGCGATAAGCACTGAGTGATGGACAGAATTGTTGAATTATTATATTGTACACCTGAAACTAATATAACAATGTATGCTAATTATGCTTCAATTTAAAAAAAGAAAAAAATTGAATCTATAACTTAAAGCCTTCCAAAAAGAATGCCCCAGGACCAGATGGTTTTACAAGCAAATGCATACAGACAGTAAAGGAAGAAATAATGGCATTTACACATAAACTAAAAATTGAAAGAGGAAATATATACCAATTCCTCCTATGAGACATATACAACTTGATATCAAAACCCATAAGAAACATAAGAAACATAAGAAAGGAAAATTTTAGGCCAACCTTTCTCATAAATGTAGATTCAAAATCCTAAACACATTATTAGCATAACAAATTGAGCAAATTATAAAAAGGATAATGCATCAAAACTAAATGTAGCTTATTCCAGAAAAGGAAAACTGATTTAAAATTAAAAATAATATAAGTCAACATCTTTACAAAATGAAGGAATAAAATCTTATGATCAATTCAATAGATGACAAAATTCAATATCCATTCATGATATAATGAAACTTTTTGAAAATTAGTATTAGAAAGGAACTTCTTTAATTTGATTAAATATGAATACAAAATCACCTTAGCAGTCATCATTTCTAATGATGAAAACTTCCCCTTTGTAATAAAAATTAGGAAAAGATGTCCACTATCACCATTTCTATTTAATGTTGCATTGGCGATAAAGGTGGTGTCCACAACCTCATGGGCATGCTGAATATGTGTTTGGCATCGGCAAAGCATTCATGAGAAATTTATCTTGAAATAATTTTATATCGTTAAAAAGAATATCAAAATTAATGCAATTGTGTAAAAGTTCCCTAACTACTCTACCCCAACCACTTGTTCTTCATAGTGCTGTGCTTTTTACAAATACTGATTAAATTATTGCTTAAGACACCAAGGACATTGTCATGACCAACAAAGTCACCTGCCTCTTAATCATATTTTATGTCCTTCCTCCTCTTCTCTGCATTCCAGCCCCACCAGCTTTCTTCAGATTCTCAGAGACGGGCTCCTTATACATCTGGGCCCTTCCACAGGCTCTTATCACCGGCTGGGACCATCTCTACCATCCTCTTACCTGGTTCTTTGTTCAGAATTTACCTCACTAGTTTAGGTATAACCTAATCAAAACCCAAAGATGCCACAGTAGCAATCAGCACATTAGTACCACATCTTGCTTTCTAAGATGATGCTTCAGTAAAAGGAACCAGAACTACTTGGAGAAATGGCTGATTCTAGAACTGAGGCAGAAAATATACACGATGAGCGTGGAGCATCTAATAATGTCAGAAAGTAAGGAATTGGTCACAGACACATATTTACACACTCCAGCCATGATTAGGGTATGTCAAAGGGGCACAGGAGCCAACTGAAAGTGCTCCTACTGGCCAAAGCTAGACCAATTAAAGTAACACAAGAAATAAAGATGTATGATTTGTAATCCTAAGTATAAAATAAATTTCCATGAGTCCATATTAATAAAAGTGATTAAATAAATTAACAAATTGGCAAATCTCCTCGACAGAATTCTAAGTAATTTTTGTAGATACTCTGCCCTCAAAGACATGGAAAAGGATAGCTCCTCATTACTTTATGTGGGCTTTCCATTATAACTCCCTCCCAAACAGTATAGAGTAGAAAGGGGTTGGGGAGAAAGCAACTCTATAGTGGAGAAACCTGCCAACCACTACTTTAGCCAGGCAAAGAAGGTCAACGTCAACAGTGCTAAGTCATGTTGATAGTACATACCTTTGATCTGATGTGATGAGGAAGGCATTTTACCTCCATGGTCTTCCTCTCAAAACATCTAACCCCAGTCAAGGAAAAAATCAGACAAAACCCAGTTGATGGTCACTCTACAAAATATTCAATCAGTACTTGTCAAAACTGTCAAGGTCATCAAAAACAAGGAAAATCTGAGAAACCTAAGGAGATATAATCACTAAATGTAATAGTGTGTCCTGAATGAGATCCTGGAACAGAAAACAGACATCAGGTAAAAAATATGGAAATCTGAATAAAGTAAGGACTTTAGCTGATAGTAACATATCAGTATTGTCCTCATGAATTGTGATGAAGGTATCATACTAATGTAAGATATTAATAGCAGTGGAAACAGTGTGGAATGTATGGGAAATTTCTATACTACCTTTGCAATTTTTCTATAAATCTAAATCACTTATTTAAAAAAAGTTTACAAAAATAACAATGAAATAAACCCAAAATACTGAATGGAATATAGTATCCTCTGTATCTTCTATAAATTATTCAAAAGTCTACCAAGTATTGGCTTGAATATAGAAATATTATTCTTAAGCTGGAGAGTAGATACACAGGCTTTTGCTGTATTCTCTTACATCATTTAGAAAGTTTATAAACACTTCATTTTTTTAAATGATAAATTGTAAAGCAATTAAATGGAAGTTGAGATGTTGATTCTCCTATGATGGCTACTTAGATGCTTTTTTTTAAGGTATCAAATTATTTGACAATAATTTTTCAATGATCCTACTTTGCTGATATCCAAATATGTCTAGAGTACCCAAGGGGTGATGGACACTGTCTTTGGGGAAGCAGCAGACCAAACTCACCGCCAGGTCATATGTGTTCACAGCTCCTGAAATTTTTCTTGATTTATAATTGAGACTTTTTACCTGACAATTTAATGTCTGTCCATCCCAGTAGATTATTAGCTGCCTAAGAGCAGGAATGATTGTATTTTACCTTGGTTAGCAAGGGGCCTGGCACGCAATAAGAGGTTGATAAATATATATTGAGTGAATGAATGACATCAACTTAATGGTTCAAAGCTCAGGCCCGAGAACCACCTGGGCCTGAGTATAAATTTCAGTTTGCCCACTTACTAGGAATTAGGTCAATATTAGTGCCTATTCCCAAAAATGTATCATGAACGGATGTGCTTGCTTAGGGTTCTTTGCAAATGAGCCATAATTTTCATTAGGTGCTTGTTAAATTAAAAAGTTTAACATTTGTAAAGTGTTTATAACAGTTCCCAGCTTTCTTGTTTGTGTTTATTTTTTTTAAATGTTGCTGTTGACCAAATTAAACTGCATTCACTTTGCCCAGTCTGTTAGCAATAGTCTTTGGAAATCCGTTCATAGTCTTTGGAAAGAAGACACCTAAAATACATGCTATAAATCCTCATTAGTTCAAAATATATTACTCAAGAATATGTGATAATTCAGAAAGGAACCAGTCCAAACACCTTTGTTGTATTTATGGAGAAATAATTTGTACTACAAAAAAAGGATCATTAAACCATATAAGAAAATGGTTTTAGAGCACTTTGGCAATACCGTTCATATACAATTAGCAATCCAACCATGCAGGGATTTGTTACCCATCTCCCAAACATTGGTTTTCAAAGTTTTCGATCTGGATGAAAATGTAAGAAACATTTTACATTATGACCTAGTAAGTAATAATATGCATTTGTATGTATGTATGTGTATGCATGTGTTTGTATATATACATTATATGTATATGTATATATATAAATATGTGTGTGTATAATAGAAACAGTAGTCACCCTAGTAGGGTAATGAATCCATTCTGATTCTTTTTCCAAGTCCATTCCATTCTATCCATTCCATTTTGTCTCATTTAAAAAAATGCTATTCAAGATCTCCTAAAACTATCTAAAGATCCACTAATGATTTGAAATCTGTAGCTTGATAAAAACAATAACAACAAAGAAACAAACAAAACTGTTCTAAACCACAGCTTCTCAAACTTTAGCATACATCAAAATCACCTACATGGATTTCCGGGTGCCAGTAGGTGGGTAGAGAATTTGTACTTCTAACAAACGAAGAGTGAGTCTGTTGCCGCTGGTCTGGGGACCACTATTTTGCACTACACAATACTAGTGATTGAAAAAAACCAAGCACCAATACATGGTTCCATATGCTTGTGTGGTCCCAGCTTTACTTTCTAGTTCATTTTGAATCTCTTATCTCTGGTTTAGATTCAACCTCCACCTGTTCTGGTCCTGGTCTAATTCTGGGTTTTACTGATTTTGATGGGCCTGGTTGTTTCTATTTTCCTTAAGTCAGAATGTCCACACTCATCTCCTCCGGCTCTCTCTTATTGATAATGTCTCTCTCTAGAAAAGGCCAGAAGGTAATGAGTTTACTGGGATGGTCTCACTTGAGTGACAAACATAATTATCCATCAAAATCATTCAAGGGACATTTATACTTGATGCTTTTTTGAAGAATCCAAAACGAATTAGTCACTGCTGTGGTAAAAAGTCAACCAGAATGTCATGCTAGTACCTCAAGGCTGTTTCGTCTCTATGACTTTTGGTTATTTTCTTTTTCCAGAAGGTGGGGTAATGTATAACGTAATAAATGAAAACTTTCTCAATCTTGATTGCTTCAATCAAAAAAAGTGCAACAAATACATACAACAAGATTCTTTTGGTAGAATCATCATTAGCTAAATAGAAAAAGAAACAGCAATGTGGTGCCTGGTTGGCTCTGTTGGGTAAGCATCTGCATTTGGCTCTGGTCATGATTCCATTATCCTGGGATCAAGCCCCTCATAGGGCTCCCTGGCTCAGCGGGAGCCTGCTTCTCCTTCTCCCTCTGCCCCTCCACCTCGATTGTGCCCCTTCTCTCTCCCCCTCTCTCAAATAAATAAAATCTTAAGAAAAAAAAAAAAAGAGGAGCAGCCATTAAACCCTAAATCTAGTTGAGAGAGAAAATAACACTTAATTGTGAATTGATGAGGTTTGGGCAATGGTGGAACCTCAGCCTAAAAGGAAATTGATGGAATCAAATGTGAAGAAGTCTCGAGATTGATATCGCTAGGGCAGACATTAAAGAAATGGTGGCATTGGGCCAGGAAACAGCAGTATGGCAGCTGGATTACATACCAGAGAGAATAATACCTGGGACCTAGACAAATGCGAATGCAGGAGGGAGAGGCTGCCATTTGAAATGGGGACATTGGACTCTTTGGCCAGGGGAGGAAGCAGGAGCTGAAACCAGGAATCAGAGATTATTGATTGTCCAGAAAAGAAAAAGGGCACTGCTATCCAATTTAAGTTTCAGGGGAAGGAAGAACTGGTTGGCTCCAAGTTCAGTAAAGAGCCTAGCATCTGAATTCATCTTATGACTGGTTCTCTCTGTTTCTCTCTTTTGCTTCTCAGGCTTGAAATTTCTTACTTTCTTCTGAGTAGATGATTGAGATTGGAATTTCTCCATGTTTTGTGGAGTGAATATTCTATAATAAGAAGGGTATTTAATTTCATTTTGTCTTCGGTGTGCACAAACAAACAAACATAGGTCACTTCTTCATAAAAACCGCAGTTAAATTTGGGGTATTGGAAGAAGTAGCCAAGATAGATTATGCTTTTTGGGTGCAAAACTAATGAAGGGAATCATTATCAGCAGCTTTTCACGTCCACCAACCTACCTTTGGCTGAGAGTAGTAACTGCTAGATTTGGGCTTCTTTTGTCTTTCCAGCCCCTTCCCCCAGCCCCTCTTGCGAGCCTTGGAATTCAAATGTAGATTGAAATGCAGATTCTTGGGAGAATGGAAGAAGTGACTGGTTGGCTGGTTGAATAGGAAAGGAGGAGACCCTCCAATTTGAGATTAGTCATTGTTGAGCTGAGATGGGAAATGGCTTCGACACTGGATCTGAAGAGTCTTCGGTTGAGTGGCTCTGATAGTCTATTACGAATTGTTCAGATAAATTTGGAAAAGGAGTAAACTGGCTTGTGTTGGTCTCCACCACTGGCTCGAGTCAGGTAAGAGCTGAAGCTTATTGCTGGTAGATGTGTATTTTTAATCACATTGTGTACGTCATCTCATTTGTTGACCACATCTATCATCCTTGAGATTTAGATATTGTACTAGTATATACTATTGTGCTGCATGTATTTTTGGTACAATGCAGATATCTTCTTTGATGTGTTTTGGGGATGTGATTTCACTTTTATTCTCAATTCACTGAGAAAGTACTTTCACAGCACCCACACACGTGGTCATGGTAACTACTGTAAGACTTCACTATTTCATAAAGGGTGGTATAAATTCAAAGCCATTATATGATCTTGGATGTATTTACTTCTGTTATGAGCACCGATAAATGTTGAGTATTTGAAAAAAATGATAGAAGAAAGAAAAATTTGCCTAAAAGTAAGACACTTTGAACTAATTGAGGCAAAATATATACATAAGGAAATAGTAGTCAGTAAAGTGGTGGGTGTTTTGTGTGGAGGACAGATGAGAAGGAGCAAAGTGGACAGTTGAAAACTTGCTCAAGTTCTCAGTCACTGGTTTGGATATCTTACTGCTGGTTTCCTCTGCCAATGTTATTAATTACGATGGAAAGCAACTATAATTGTTGGAGGAGAGAGGTGGCTGGAGATGAGTTTAGGAGAATGGCTTACTCTTGCTTAGTTATGGAGGTGATCTCTACCCAGTAGTTATTCTTTTAATATTGATGACTAATCGTAACAGCATAAATAATCCAGGTCACCAGGATTAAAAGTCCCTGTAAAGTGGCTTTTTGGAGTTACCTTTTTAAAATGTGTAATTCCCCTCCTCCTCTATTTCTCCACTTTGACGGGTCCCCTTAGCACTAGGATTGTATATATATGCTAAATGTACTAGCTCCATATCTGTGTATGGTTGTTGTGGATGTCTTTCTATCCGTACTTCTTCTTCCCTTCTCCTGGGTAACAGTTGTAGCATTGGAGACTTTAGAGACAATATATTTAACATTACAGACCGGTAAGCACATGCCGGAGCAACTTGTGAATGCTTAACAAACTTCGTTCCGGTGGTGGCAGTAATGAGGGTGGTGGCCCTGAGAAACGTGGATGTTTATATTTGTATCATACCATTGCATATGGGCTTCTATGTGGGATGCATCTGTTCCTTTTGAATCGAGGATCCCTTTTTTATTTATATTTTCTTACACTTGTGTGATTTTTAACCATGTCCTCCAAGTATCTGGACACTTGGCGGTAGGTAGGTGAGCTGATTGCTTTGAGACATCACAGATTACATATAAAGTCCTAGTCCTTGCCTTCAGGGAGCTTACAACTTTCATTTATGAATTTGTGTCGCCAGAGAGACAATAATTGAATGCAGCAAATAATGGAAATGTTAAGTGAGAGGAACAGGAGCAAATATTTGGAAGAGAGAATTTGGGCCATCAGGGAAAGGGTCAGAGTTTGAGAGCTCCTTACTAAGTGAAGGAGGTGGGCCATTAATTTGTGATTCTGTTATCAAAGCATTTGATAATGGAAATTGGATGTGTGGGTGTCAGACTTTATTGTGAACATTGGAATTCCAACTCATTGAATAAAAACTTATTTTGTATGTAGAGAATGGTGCTAGGGTTGGAGAGTAAAATTTGCAGATGAGATCTGGGGGAAGGTCATAGTCTAGAAATGGGGGTGGGAGAGAAGGGAGGACAAAACAGTTAAAACACAAGTGCCGGGGGCACGCCTGAGGGCTTCAGTAGCCTCTGGAGAGGGAGTAACTGATTTTTTGCCCTGGAAGTCAGAAAGCTATGTTTTGAGGTGACGTCGGAGCTGGAGTTTAAGGTTGAAAGGGAGCGTTCGGGGCCCACGGAATTGCTGGTAGAGGCTCTGGCGTGAAGAGAATGGTGACTCGACTTCAAGTGACTTAAGGGCAAGCGCTGTGCTTGTTCCCGGGAGTGGGGAGGGCAGGAAACTCAGCGGAGTCTGTGAAAAGCCCGGTGGTTGTTAAACTGTATGTTTGGGGCCCAATCGAATTGGGTTTTAATTTAGAAAAGTGGTGGGAGGAGTGCGGTGAGTGGAAGGTCGGTTAGGAACCAGCGCTAGATAGAGCACCAGGAACGCAGTGTCGGCAGAGGACCCTTTGGTGAAAATGTAGGCTCTGGAGGTGGCTTCCAGGTGTAGGGAGGAAAGAATGTGAAACGATGTCTCTGTAGGGTCCCGTGGAGAAGTTCGGGAGGACGGTTTGGTGTTGCCGGCTCTTTGGGGGAGTCAGGCCAGGAAGCCCCTTCCTCATTCCGCACGGACGGGGAAACGACCAGTCGCCCGGCAGGTGTGCCCCCGGGAGCTAGCCATGCGGACCGTCCCCTCTTGCCCATCTCCCCTATTAAGTGGAGGAAGGGCCAGCCCTTCGCTGTTCTGACCCGAGGGCCTGTATTTTTAGTTGTCCACATCGTTCTCCCCCCCACCCCCGCCCCAAGTAGAACCACCATTGACAGCTTCGTTCCATTAGAACCCAGACCTCCCCGGAGCCCAGATTCTGGCCCCTCCTCCCAGCTCCTCGGACGCTCCAAGAGGAACAGGGAGGCCAGGCGTGGGGGAAGCTGCGGGCAGAGTGGAGGCAGCCGCGCCCTCGCGCCGCCCTCGACTGCGCCGGGCTCCCGCCCCCGGCTCCCACCCCCGGCCTGCCGCCCAGCGAGCCTGCCCGGAGCGCTCCGGGCCACCCGCCGGGGCGGGTCGTTCGGGCTCCGGGTCTTGGCGGCTGCCGCGGGGGAGGCGGGCACGTGTTAGGGCGGGGGGGGGTTCCACCTGGCCACGCTGCCTGCCCTCCGCGGGCTGGCCTGGCCCGGGACGGGCGTCCTCGGCGGGCGCACGGAGGCGGGAGTTCATCGATCCCCCGGAGGGAGGCCGCGCATTTGGCGGCTCGGCCGCTGCCGTCGGGGCGGTGGGCTTCAGACGCGGACAGCTCGGTCCCACGGCCCCCTGCCCAACTTCGGGCCCGCCAGTCCCTGCCCTAGTGGGCACCGCCGCCGTCCGCCTCGACCTTCGAGGCGCCCGCCAGTCCCGCCCGTCCCGGATCCCGGCACCCACGTCCACGCGGGCAGACTGGCAGCGCGGCCGCCGGGTCGGACCCCCAGGCGGGGACCTGCTGAAGTCGGGGCCCCGCCCACCGCTCCCGTGGCCCCGCCCACGCCTCGCCTCTGCCCCGCCCACCGCTCCCTGGCTCCTCCCCTTCCTGCCGGCTAGCTCTCGGCGGCCGCCCGCCCGCCTCGGCCCGGAGCGGAGCCCACTGCTCCCCTCGGCCGCCCCGCCCCGCCTGCCTCCCCGCCCCTCCCGCGCGGGCGGTCCGAAAACCCGGAGCGCGGGAGCGCGGCTCCGCCGGGCCCGGGCGGCCGCACTGGGCATGCTCAGTAGCCGGGGCAGGTTTTTTGGTCGCAAGTAGGAAGCTTTTTGCACTACACCGGAGAGGGGGAGCCACGGAGCCAGCCGCGCTGCCGTGCACCGCCGCCGCGCCCGCCCCAGCCCGGCCCGGCCCCGCGGCGGGGCGCGATGAGCCCGAGCCCGAGCCGGCCCGCCGGGGAGTGAGCGCGGGGCGCGGAGGGCGCGTTGCGCAGCTGCTCCTGCGCACAACCCCGCCGCCGCCGCCGCCGGCCCGCACTGGCAGTGAGTGTGAGAGGCTCGTCCGTGCTGAGCTCCTGGCGCCGGGAGCGGGAGCGGGAGCAGGAAGCGCAGGCCACGCAGGGACCCAACTGAAACAAAGTGTCGGCCGCCCGGCGGCGGCGGCGCCTCGCCCCGACCCTGCCCCTCCCGCCCGCCCGCAACTCCGCCGCCCACCATGGCTTCCGAGGAGCTGTACGAGGTACCTCCCCTCCCCCTCCCGGACCCTCGGGCCGCCCCCGCCCGCCGCCCCGCGCCGCCCCTCCCCGGCCCCGGCCCGGCGGCGTCCAGCCCGACGGCCCGGCTCTGCCGCGGGCGCCCGCCTCGCCCCCTCCCCCTCCGCGGCCGCAGTTTGCTGGACGGGAAATGTGTGCGAGTGGAGCCGGAGCCACGCTGCTCCGAGGGGCCCGGCGGGCGGTGGGGGGGGGTGCTCCCCGGAGTTGTCGGGCGCCTGGGGGGGCTCCGGTCGTGGGGAAGTAGCGCTGACACCAGTGACTTGCTCAGACTGTGCCCAAAGTGTTCTTGGCGAGGGCAATGGGTGTGAAGCCCCTGTTACCGCTTGGCGGGGTCTGTAGGCGGTGCGGGGGTGTTTTTCCTGTCCATTTAATAAAGCATTTTGGAGAGGGTTTTGCCTCCGGTTTGGGGAGTGGGGGGCCGAGAGGAAGAGTGCAACTGTCTCGACTCTGTCCCTAGTCAAAGCGATGCAAAATAACGCACCGAAAATGCTAAACGTTGACCACATGCTTTAATTAGGTTAGCATTGTGGCCAGAGCCAGGAAATTTAAATTTAACGCTGATACACCGTCATTCATTTGCGCCGCAGCGTTGCAAGTAAGAAAGGGCACAATCAGAGCTATAAGTTACGAACGATGGGTTTGCCAGCTTCAACTTCGAGTTTTGGAGTTCTCTGTTTGGATCTTTAGACATATTTTTGTATGCCTCGGTGTAACTTCTTGACATATTTCAAAGTAGACTTCCTTGGGAGTGCAGAAGCTTGGAAGGCTTTCGGTTCTTTTGGATATATGATTTTCTGTTTATATATGTGTATATATGTATGTATATTTACAAATACAATCTTCAGAAGAGACTTAAACTTCGGGATACTCTCTGGATTCACCTTTATGATGCGTTTAGGGACCTGGGTGTTTAGGGGCTTAAGTAAGCGTCTGTAACCGATAGAGCCCCATGGCCCTTGTCAACCCCTAGTAAGTACCCAGTGAACCTTCTGAGGTGTTATTATTGCAATTGGCATAGAATGGCACTCTCTTTTCAACAGTGATAGCCTTCTAGCAACTTCTTGTTGCTTTTTAAAAGCAAGTGTTTGCAGAGGTTCTCGGGAGGAGGCTGCCTTTTGTAAAAATAATGGTAAGATTGTTGCCTCCCCTTACATTGTATGTGGTCAGTGTACCTTGGCTGGCCTGAAAACGTTCCATTCTTTTCAGCCATTTTACCCATTAGCTGCACCCTAGTTTATTTAAGACACTATCTTGGGTCATTTGGATATGTAAATGGGAGAAAGATTTTTGTCCTCAAGAAGTTTCCCTTCTAGGAGGGTAAGTGATGTGCATGGGGAAGGTCCATAAGCAGAGACTAAGATAAATGCAGGTCTTTCAGGCTGATAAACAGTTGGGAAAATACAGATGAGGGATTTTGGTTTCTGCATTATTCTTTGCTAGTTTAGGTTTGACTATTCACTTTGTTAATTTTTGTGATTATAAATACATGATCACTTAAGTCATTCCATTAGTGTTTGGGTGAGGGTAGCACCTTATACATAAGTTGTATCTTATGTGTCTGAAAGTGTTCTTGAAGACAGTAGGTTTACTGCCAGTGCTTTATGAACTAAATTTAGTTCTTTCTTTTTTCTTCTCTTAGGTTTAGTTTAGGTTTAGGTTTGGTTTAGGTTTGGTTTAGGTTTAGGTTTTCTAGTCACTACTTTCCTGGCAGAATTTCATGTATAAGCCACATTTTGTTCAAAAATCGTGGTCATTCAGCATGTTCATTCCTCCCTAGGGAATCACCCTTGAATGTCTGCTCTAGGGTGAGTGAGTCCCTAGGGAGGCATAAAGTATGAGGATGGTTCATGTCCTCGACATTTATTGGGGAAGAACTAAGTACATTGCAAAGAAATGCTATTCTGTCACGATTGACCTTCTAATTCTGTGTTTTGTGTTAGTTTTGAAAAAAGTTATAGAAGTATAGTTGAAATGATAGTAAATAATGTGATAGTATCCTTCAGGATAAGTTCTCCAACTTCTTTATCTTTACATGTAGGCAGTGCTGACTCTATGACTATATTATGATTGAAAGTTGATATTTGAAAGTTCTGCATAGTGGTTGAGAGCCTGCATTTGGAGTCAGAAAACCTAGTTGTTGAATTCCAACTCTGTCACCTTAGGCAAATTACCTTGAAAGCTCAGTTTCCTCATCTGCAAAATTGGGATCAATGCTTACCTCACAGAATTGTGAAGTTTAGATGGAAAAAAAAAAATGTAACTCATACCCCACCATTCCCATAGTGAACACTCAGTAAGTGGTGGTTATTGTCATATTTTAACTGATCTAACATGCCTCCCTGAGGCCTGGTTGTGTTTCTAAGGATAGAGAAAATTATACTGTTTTAATTGAGACAATATTACTTGTGAGGCAGAAATGATACTCAATCATAAATTAACACTATATCCTAACAGGCTATTTGACAAGATTGGGGAGGACATTAAGGTACCTTAGTAATAAGGTTATGGACATTAGTTGCTTTGTTTTGTTTGGTTCTGCGTAAATCAAAACAGAAGTTTCATGTTTGGCCTCAAACTCTATAATTCTGTAGGGATGTATTGACAAAGGAGGAAGTTCAAGGTCTTGCTTCTTGATGTAACCTGGTATGGTAAGAGCACAGGTTTGCAGTAGCTGTGTGAACCTGGGTGAATTATCTGATTGCTAAGCCTCTATTTTGTCACCTAAAAGAAATGAGATCTCCAAATCTCACAAAACAAACTGAGGGTTGCTGAGGGTGGGGGGAGGGAGAGCGTGGTTGAGTTATGGACATTGGGGAGGGTATGTGCTATGGTGAGTGCTGTGAAGTGTGTAAATCTGGCGATTCGCAGACCTGTACACCTGGGGCTAATAATACATTATATGTTAATAAAAAATAAAAAAAATTTTTTTAAAGAAATGAGATCTCCAGTACTTAGCGTGGTGCCTACGATATGGTAATAGGTCCTCAGTAAATGTTTAAAGTGGTTATTGTAACTCTGTGAATAAAAAATAAGGGAACAAGATAGGGTGGAGCATTCGCCTTATAAAATTGGAAGAGCATCTGTTGAAGACAGAATGGATTTACTCCCTGTATCTCTAGCAGCTAGGATTAGGAAAGACAGATTTTTTACTTCTGCTGAGTACTTCATAGCTTTCAAAAAAAGATAAGTGTCCTGTAGATCGGGGTTCCAGACTTTATGGGAAGGACCAGGCAGTTGATATTTTAGACCCTGTAGACCATGCAGTCTTTGTTGCGACTACTCAGCTCTGCTGTTGTAAGGCAAAAGTAACCATAGATAGTGCCTAAATGAGTGAGTGCCATTTTCCAATAAGACTGTTATGGACAGTAAAATATGAATTTTATGTAATTTCTACATGTCATAAAATCCTCCTGTTCCCCCTCCCCTCCAATCACTTAAAAAATGTAAAAATCATTCTTAGCCCATGGGTTCCACAAAATCCATGGGCTGGATTTTGTTTCCTTACCCCTGCTTTAGATGACCAGCTACTCAGGAACTGAGGTTGAGGCATATGAAAGTGGAGTGTGAAATAATTAAAGTCCTTCCAGCTCCAATCCCAGCTCTGGACTGGGTTCCACTCTTTCCTGCTGTATAATGAAGGAAATAGCTGTGTGTCTTTGGAAATTCTCTCTCCTGAACTTCCTCATCAGTAAGATGTGAAGCTTATATGACCCTAGCATGTAAAAGGAGTTTCCATTTGATAAAGTGCTATACCCAAGTGTTAAATGATTTTATTATTCTGGGAAACATCTTTATATTGTTCCATTTTGGTTTTTTTTTTTTTTACGATTTTGTTTATTTATTTGAGAGAGAGATTGAGCGTGTGCGCACAAGCAGGGAGGAGAAGCAAAGGGAGAGGCAATTGTCCACTGAGCAGAGAGCCCGATGCAGTACTCTATCCCCGACCCTGAAATCATGACCTGAGCTGAAGGCAGGTGCTTAACTGACTGAGCCACCCAATCATCACATCTTTTTCCATTATTAATTAAAGAAAGAAAAAACCTACCCAGCTCTCAAACCCTGAAACCAAACCTGTTTTTGTTTGATATTTGGGATTTCAAAGCATCAAGTAAATTGATTATATCACCAAAGAAAACAGTGGATCAGAAGGACTTTATCTACTGTCAAGTTACCACCATAAGATTTCATTCATGTGGGACTGAATAAGGAATGCACACTGTATTAGAATGGAGATACAGTCTCCTTATATGTATATCTTAATAATTCCTTTTATTCTCAGTGGATGTGGGGTTTTTCCCTTGAGAACTATTATAATAGCTAATTTAAATTTTAGTAAGATCTCAGTGATCTAGTCATGGCCTTCTGAGAAATTATCTAACACATGCATATTCCAGTCTACCAAAAATGGAAGTAAGTTTTTGAGAATGAAATTGTATCTGGCTTATAAAAAAAAGTCTTAAAATTGGTTAGTTTGGAAGGATAATCAGGATTTGGGGGAAAGTCTTTTGAATTTTTTTTATTGCTTTGGGATATCATTGCTCTGTCTCCTATGCACCACACAAATCTTGTGTACATTGACCAAAAGCACAGTTATAAATTAAATCTGCTTGTGTAATTCCAATTAAATTCACAGAGATCAAGAGACTTTCAGTGGATGTTGGTCAAGATAAACCCGCATCTGTTGTGTGTCATGGCTCTGAAAAGATTGACCAACATAAGAAAAAGAAAAGAGAGGAGTTTGACTTTTGGATTTGATTAGGGGGCAGTAAAGTCAAATGTGTATTTTGAAAATTAACATCTTGAATGTGAATTGCTGAGATTATTTATTTGCCTAAACAATAGCATGGAGACATCCTGTGTGCTTTACCTCTGAATTTGCTTTCAATTCCTGCATACTAGAATAAGTCTTTCTGTAATACGTAAAAATCATTAAATATTTCTCCATGCTAATGATTTTTAATCATCAGATATTTTCATGATGTATAGGAAATACTTTATTTGCAGTATTCTGATTCACAGTTTTGAATATCTGTGATGCACAAAGCCAGTATGAGTCCAATTTTTGTGAATAAGTACTTTTTATATTACGTATGTTTCTGGGTGCAACGGCATCATCTGGGGTCCTTTTAAAATACAGATTCTTGGGCCCAAATTGTGAGAGTGTAGTTTTCAGTGTTTGAATGGGGACCAGAATCTATGTTTCCAAAAAGCTTCTTTATGGAATGCAGGTGGATGTAGGAGCCTTTGGATTGCAGTGGTCTGTGTTTTCTGACATTGAGGCTATGCTCCATGTTGAGGTGGGGAGGGGTTGGGATCTGCCTTTGCAGAAGAACTCCAGGTGGACCAGACTAGTGCTTTTTGCAGGCTCTTTGTTGCTGGCTTGTTAACTGAGTCATTCCAGGAAGGGAGTATTAAAAACACTAGGTAGCTAGCTAAGGATGCTTTCATGTCTATTTTGTGTCTTCATTGTATGACATACGTGTCCATCAGGTTGTAAGATTGATGCTTACACTCTTTAAAACTAGGAATTTTTTTTCTGATCATTATTTTCCAAAGTTCAAATATTGCAATTGTTGCACAATTGTTGAATTACACCTTAATGAAAGAATGAATTATAGGAATGACTCTCCATTCGTGACCCTTTCCCTCCAGAATCCCCCCTCCCCTAGAAATTATGCCCTGTGCTGTTCCTTTTACACTTAGTTCCTCCTTTGCATATGTGGTTTCAACTCTTGGATAGGAGAACTTCTGAGTTTGCTGTTTCCCACACAAACTTAATTCTCTTTAGCCTTTTAAGCTGTGCAAGGCCTTGGGGGATCTGTGTTCTGTGGGGAGTCTGGGAAAAGTCTTTCCCATTTGTATGAAAATTTGTACAAGTCTGTATAAGACTTTTTCTGAGGGAGAGGATCAGTAGCTTTCATCTGTTCCTCAAAGGGATCTGTGACCCAAAACAAGTATTAAAATTGTTCTTGAGATCTTTGAGCTAAGACTTGACTTTCACTGCCCTTCGTTGATTACTCTGACGTTATTTTTGCCAAACTCAGCTTGACTTCAGCCAGAGTCCACAGTAAAATCATATTAAAACTTCACTGATTGGATTTGGAAGTTGTACACTATTTCTTTAAGTGGCTGTTCTTGAAATTATACATCCATGAAGTCTAAAGTCAATCCAAAGGGGTATGGGAGGTAACAGGTTTCGAGTTATGGAATGAATGAGTCACAGGGCTGAAAGATACAGCATAGAGAAGTCGGTGGTATTGTAATGGGATTATATGGTGACAGATGGTAGCTGCACTTGGGGTGAGCATAGTATAATATATACACTTGTCCAGTCACTATGTTGTATGTCTGAAACTAATGTCACATTGTATGTCAACTGTATTTCAGTTAAAAAGAAAGTTAAGCAATATTTTAACTTCATTTCTGACAGTATAAGGACTTCAGAATCCTTTAATTCTGCTCCCCCAAACTTATTTATATGCTGTTATTTTCCAGTGTTGTTTATTGTCCATGGGAAAAAACCTTACACAATAGGACATTATTATTGTATACAGACCAATATTTGTTTAGATTTACCCATATCTTTACCAGTTTCTTTGATCATCAGAATTTCCTTCTGGGATTCCTTTCTTGGGTATACCTTTTAGAGATTTCTTTAGTGAACGGTTATTGGTGGAAATTTCTTTCTTTTTTTTTTTTTCCATTGTATGGACATGTCTCTACTTTGCCTTCATTTTAGGAAAATAGAATTGATTCCAAATGAAACCAGTTAATTGGTTAATTTCTTTAAGCATTTGAAGATACTTATCCATTGTGTTCTGGATTTCCCATTATGGTGGAAGAGATTGTTGTCAGCTTAGGTGTAGTTACTCTGCAGGAGATCTGTCTTCTGTCTCTGGTTGCTTTTGGGATCCTCTCTTTGACTTTGGTGTTCTCTAGTTTTATTATGGTATATCTCTGTTGAGACTTTCTATTAATAAGGTTTGTAAATGTTGTGCTTCTTTGGTCAGTTTTGCCTTATTAGTTCTCAAAGTTTGTCCATTTTGTCATAAAATACTGCTATTCTTGTATACACTTCGGGAATTTCACCAAGTAGTTATTTATAAGGTCTTCTCATCTTCTCCTCCCTCTCATTTCCATCTTCTTGTTTTAGTTTTGTTTTTATTCTGGGTTTTTCCTTAGATCTGACTTCTAGTTCACTGATGAACTGTGCCTAATCTGCTATGTAACCCACCCATTGAGTTTTTAATCTCAACAATTATTTTTTTCCCTACATTTTCTGGGTTTCCCTCCACCCAAAAACTGTAGCTTGTTTTCTTTCTTTACTTTTATGATTGAATCATTCTTTATGGTTGTGTTGGAGAGAGTTATGGGGCATTTAGATATTTTCCTTGCTGCTTGCAAGCTCAGTAAAGCATTAAGAAATACACTTTATTGAAGATCTCGTTGTTTTGTAGTAAGAATGCCTTTTCATAATCTTGTTTGCTTTTTTGTCAGCATTGGAAGAAAACTTACTGATTTTGAATTTGTGGTGTCATGAATGGGGTTAGAAGGCTAGAGCCAACACCTGAGAGTTACCTAAAGATATTGAAAATGGAAATAAAGTATAAACTAGATTTCAATGGGACTGATTATGAAAATGGTATAATAGTTAGAAAACTAAGGCTTCTAAGGCAGAATGTTCAACATCTTTGTTCTGTCAGCCTTGATGTATAAGCATATTTTCTCAAGCTTTTCTTCACCTGAGTTTGGCCTGTTCATGTAGTCTGGGCTACTAAAGCCATAGTTGTTGGCTTACTTTGTCCACACCTGCACAGTCCATCCATTTCTACCTTTGTGCTGCCATTTTTCCAATAGGTGGATCACCCAACTTGCTAGATTCAGTGTTAGTCCTCATTCGGGACCTCATTAGAATTCACAACTAGCAGGAATCATCCCCTCCAAACTCTGAATAATTTACTTTTTTCTTTTGCACTATTGATTACTAATTTGCACTTGAAGTATTGCTTTCTCTAGGTATTAAATAATATCATGTGTATTTTTTTTTCTGGAATGGTTGGGTATTTTTTGGTATGTTGCAGTGCTTAATTTGAGGACCTGAATGTGGTGAGCAGGCAACAAGGGCCAACTTTCAGCTGAAATACAAATATTACAGTGACTGGAGTTATATTGTTGGAAATTATACCATATGTATGTGAATTGTGCATTTAGGTATCTTGTTTGAAAAAATCCTACATGGTGTTTTGGAGGAAAATTATTTCTAAAATAATTTGGAAGAAAATTGTATTCCTGTAAAGAGCATTTGAAATGTTCATCATAGTATTTGTGTTTAGCTGTTGGTGAAAAGTGTTTGGGGGGGATGTCTAAAAATACTCTCAAGTCGGAGAAGTTAACCACAATATATTTAGAAAATGCCTTTGCTTTTTGTCTTATTTTCATTTATAATGGCTTCTGCAATGTGAAGTTTTTAAGAGGTTGGTATTTTCCTAGTGTTCGTTGATAGAGTCCAGTGACGTTGATTGGAGATAATGAATATCTGTAGTTAAAATGTACCCATTTTTCATCAGTAGTATGTCTAGGATTTTAGGGCATCACAGAGTTGCATACAGAAGCATTTCCTATTTTAACATGTAACTAATTTGGGTGTCTCATCTCTTTAGAATATGTGAGAACCTGGACCAAATAAAAGTCTTCTTGGCTTGTAGAACAGGGTCACACTCCGTTTACATTGAACAGCTCCGGGTTTCTCTTTGAGACTGTTTTCCTTTATTTTGGGCATGATATGCCTGCACTTCACTGACTTTCTTATAATGTTAGGAGCAGCTACATGGTAAGGGAAAGAAAGCTGTCAAAGGCATGTGGGTTGACATTAATAAAATTGCTCTTGAGATGAGCTAGTGACGGCACCTCTGGGTCATAGAAGGTAGGGGCTCCTTAGCCCCACAGAGCATGTGAAAGGCATGCTTACGACAAGAACATATCTTGAAAAGAGCTGTCAAAAGAGTTTTTTTGAAAAGGTTTTGGCACATAAGTGACAAAATTCATTTTATGGTATATTTTCCAAAGATTCCACCCAAGTATTCCTAACAGCAGACGCAAGAGATCACGTAGCCTCCTGAGAGCGGGAGGTGGAAGTTGGGGGATGAGGGGCCTGCTGCAGTCCTGGCCTTGTTTTGAATTCTCATGTTACTTAAATCTTTGTGAAGTTAACAGCGTATGCCATAGAAGATGTTTTGGTTTGATATTAAATGTCTTTAAGTGTATTTACCGGTACATACTTCTCCATAAAACCCTGGGTCAGGTTGATGTTTTGGGAAGGTGAGTTAGTGTCTTCAGACAGCTTTCGATCTCCCACTGGGTGTGGGCATCAGTGAGGAGCAGGGGCATGCTCTCTGTCTTCTGTGATGACGCCAGGTCAAAGAATTGTTAGCTGATTTGGTGACCTGTAAATGAGAATTCTTGAGTGATCAAAAAAAATTTTTTTTTAATCTCATTTCAGTAATTCTTACCACTGAAGTTTAAAGATACTTATTTTCCACCTCAAGTCATCTTATTGCTGGGTGTCCTGAAGAGGCACTCGATGCTTTTACCTCGAGTCTATCTGCTGATTCTCTGCTTAAAATGACGATTGTGCTGTTCCTTGGGATCAGACCCTTGTGGGGTCCCTGTTGCAATGGAGGCCTCTCTGGCTGAAGAACTCCTCCCTCCCCGTGGGCTAGGCTGGTACCCCCTTAGTAAACTTCCTGTCTTTCATCTCCTCTTTCTTCTTGAATGTTCTTGTCCCCGTGTTCAGCTCTGGTGCCTTCAACATGATTTTCATCCCTCTGCCATGTCTCCTTTGAGTTGAGCCTTCATTTGTTTTGACTCTTGACTCCAGCCTCTGTACTTGCTTATTGCCTTGGTAAAACTCTGGCCCGGCAAGTAGTAGTCTGGTTGCTCACTTTTTCTTATTTAGCTTTTCATGTGTGCAGTCTGGAGGGAAATCCTCTGCCCATCTCACCTCGGACACCTGAGGTGGAGGTTAGCCACCTCTCCAACTCTTGGCAAGCAAACAGTCCCCCTGCCTTAGTCCTCTAACTTCCCTCTTGTATGCAGATAAGCTTTCAAGCTTATTAAAGCAAGAGGTTGGAGATTATTATCATTTCTAGGGAGGGAGAGAGAGGTGTATGTGGCAGAAGGTGTAAACTAGAGTATGATTTGTAGTACTCTTCCCTCAGGGTGTACATGTGACAAAATTTTCTCCAAAATTATTTTATATGCCACCATTCAACACCACTAGTTTCAGCTCATAAATGAGCTTTTTGAGAATGTCTTGATTAAATTGATAGATACTTATCTAAAAGTGTATTTCTAGGGGAGACAATCCTAAGTGGCTGTAGGTTGGGACCGCTTAAAAATGAAACTGCAGTGATTATGTAGAATGAGTTTAAAGATTGTGGAATGAGGGGCGCCTGGCTGGCTCAGTTGGAGGTGTGTGCAACCCTTGATCTCTCGGGGTTGTGAGTTCAAGCCCCATGTTGGGTAAATAAGTAAATACTTAAGTAAATAAGTAAATTATTTACTTAATTAAATAAGTATTTACTTAAGTAAATTAGTATTTAAAATAAATGAAAGATTGTGGAATGAGATCTTGTCAAGACGTGTGGGCCCATCTTGGCAGGAGGGAGTTAATGCGTTAAAATCAGACACATTCAGTTTTCCCAGGAACCTGATCAAAACCAACAGAAAAGAGGTTGTGGTCATGAGTGGGCAGGTTTACAGCAATGCTGCACCCCCACCTTTGTCAAAAGATCGCCTGGGAGAGGAAAAGACCAAAATCATGAAGTAGAGGGTCAGGTGGAGAAAGGATTGTTCTAAAATGCAAGTCTCTTATATGCATTAATCCCACTGGAAGGAAGGTTGAAACCTCAGAGTCCCTTCTTGGCTGATTTCTGTTGCAGTGGAGGGACATGCCTTAGAAGTTGGCAAGTTTTTAAAAAGGCCTTACATAGAGTGGAACAGGTCTCCCCTTGAGGAGGTGTGTTTCCTTAGAGCTTGAGAAGCAAACATTGACTGCAGCAAGTAAGGACATTCATGTGACCATGGCTTGGAGAACGTCGGTTTTCCCTTGGAGGCAATAGGCAGAAGATTGGAATGTGCCATTGTGTTCCTGAGCCCCTCACTCTCCTGAGTGATTGGGGTGGGAACTAAAAGTAAGGTGGAAATTTCCATTCTTCGTGTGCTTTTTCACCTCTTCCACCACTCAGAAATGTGACCACGATTTTTCCAGAGTCCTTCTACCAAACGGGAGCTCCCTTCCTGCACCTACATGTTAGGGCCACAGCTGACTATCTCCTCTGCTCCTTGGGAGGAGGGATGCCCTTGTGTCCTTCACTGAATCAGGTAGAACTGCTTCCCATAATTCCCCAGGTGATGTGAGGTCAGCCAGAGCCCTTACCCTGTCACAGGATTCTTTGGTTTTCAGTTGCGCTTCTCTCCTTAGCAGTATCCCTGGTTAGGGCAGTGATCGTGGGGGCAGAGCTGGCTGTGCTCACCATCCATCCACCCTTGCACCACGCACTTTATTGCTGGGCTAGCTCCAGTCTGGTTCCATCCCCCCTCCGGGCATCTCTCTGAATCCCTGTGAAGGAACTCCAGTGGTTCAAACTACAGTACCTACTGCCTACAGAGAAAGAGTGTCTTAAGACCCAGGTGCAGTGATGTCTCAGCTTGGGGCGGGGGGCGGTGTATATCAGAAGCTCCTGTCACTCAGCATGGTTGTAGGATCAATTAATGATCCAAGATTTGTTTCCAAATTAGTGTTTCTTTCTTTCGTTTTCATTAGCTCTGTTGCATTTTTGGCCTTTACTAACTCTGAGTCAAGGGTAGTGAGACTGAGAGTTCCTGTCTTTACCGCCTGCCCACTCTCTCTGTCCTTCTTCTCATCCAAACCCCTGTTGGAGAGCTCTACCCTGCTGCACTCCATATAATATGGTATCGAACTATTCAGAAAAGTTTAGCTTCCTGTTCTTAATGAAAAAGCCAAGTGAACATAGAATCCTTCAGTCTTTTTTTTTTTTTAAAGATTTTATTTATTGAGAGAGAGCATGAGAGAGAGCATGAGAGGGGAGATACTGACTCAAAGGGAGAAGCAGATTCCCCACTGTGTGGGGAGCCTGACTCGGGACTCAGTCCCAGGAGTCCGGGATCATGACCTGAGCCAAAGGCAGTCACTTAACCCACTGAGCCACCCAGGTGCCCCTCCTTCTGTCTCTCTAAAACAGTGAACTTTCAGACTAAACTCAGCTGCTCTTTACTTGCCCCTCCCCCCACCTTTCCCTGTGGTTTATTTGAAAATGGATTTCTCACTCCTGCTATATACATCATTATCAATTTAGGACATGCCATCCGGCCAGGTTTTTGCTTATCTATCAAATATAAAACATCAACAAAGACACAGAAGAGCAACAAATATATAGAAAGATGTCTTCACCCTCCTCATCTACTTTGGAACTATGTTAGGAAAAAAAACTAGTAAACATTCTTAAATGACTTGTGTTTGTTAAAGTGGCATTCGAAAGAGTTCTTCAAGAGAGTTTATAAATGATACTCATGAAACCTTTTAAATAGGAAGATTGCTTACGTTAAAAAAATCTTTTACTTAATAAATTTTAATGAGCATTTAATAATGTGACTCAGTGCTGTATTTAAGTATGCATAGGTGACCTTTTGCATTAGCATGCTATATGAAAATTTCTCCGAGTTCAGGAGGCATTGCCTCATGGTTTAGCATTTAAGTTGTTAGAGATGTTATTGTTCTATAAGACATACACCTGCACCTTAATCAAGAGTAACCCACTCATTTTCCTTGCTGTGAGGGCTAAAGTTAAGGGTTTCTTAAACTCTTTGTAGTATAAGTTGACAGATGATGGTAGTTCCTTTATAAAAGGTAGACAGGATCCTAATCAATATTTTAATCTGCCTTTTCTTCCATGGTCAGCATATTTGAGGTCAGTAAGCAGAACGTAAAGCAGATGTGACTAAAGCAATGGCGTTTTCTGATGTAGTTTGTGGAAGCGAAACAGGAAAGCTCAACTAATTACCTGTAATTTCAAAGGCAGCCAGTAGGTTTCCTGTGCCCAGCAGCTTGAAGACCTTCTGTATGGGCCTTAAAAAGTGAGTGGCTAATTATAGGATAGAAAGTGAATAAGCTTTGCATGAGATTAAACAAATTTGTGAGGAGAATGAACTTAATGCTCCATCCTGGATAGCGATTTTTGAGTGTCATCAAAGATTTCAAGTTCAACAGGTATTTATAATGAAGCAGAAAACGTTGATGAAAACAGGAAAGATCAGAGATTCCATTTGCCCGATATTTTTGTCCACAAAAAATAAGCAGGTGTTCGCTTTGGAAGAGAGTTTGAAAGTTTCTTCAAAGATGATGAATGTAAACAGTGATGATTTGACATTTCCTATGATACTTATTATAAAGGAAAGAGAACAGCGTAAAGGGTTTGGAGAGTACATTAAAGAAGACAGGTCCAACATAAACTTTAAAAGACTTGTGCCCAGTGGCAAGCATTAACATTCCCAAGAAACAAGAAAGGAACAGTGTCAAATCAGAATGTGATTTTTGTCACCAGTAGCACTGTTCATTGTATAACTGATTCTCATGAGGATCACGAGATGCCGAGGGAACAAACCTGAGGCCTGAGCGATGGGTTTATTAGGATGCTTCATACTGTCTGTGAGCAGCCTCTTCTGATTTACAGCATGCCGTCGGTGTAACTCAACTAGACTTACAGTCCTGAATTATGTTAGTTCATTCCAAGACTCATTTCTCCCTTAGGGAGTAAAGAATTGGCGCCGCGGAGGATATTCGAAAGACTGTGTCCGAGGGCAGTCCTACACAGAAGGCTCTGGGAATGTTTTGTGTTAACTGCCTCTTTGAAATAAGAGTTTGGCCTCTTAAAGTCAGTCCTTGAACCAGCTGACATCCGCTTGGCAAGACAGGTCCTTTGAATGTCGTTGTGTCAGAACTTACGTGGTCTCTTCACCTTAACTCGGGGTTCGTGTGTGAAGGCCCTATGTATGTTTACCGAGAAAAGAAGAGGGAAGTCTAAGAGGGAAAGAAAATCTTTGCTCTCCCACCCTAGATCAGCTACCACGAACCATAGAGGACCTCTCCATGCATCAGTACAGTTAGAAGAATGGGTGTGTACAGAGAACAGTTATTTCATAAAAGAATTATATACATGCTGTTCAAAAGAACACAGTAACTTGAAGGAACTTGAAGGAACTATAGAATTTTATATAAACACCTTTTTTCCCCATCTGTCCGTTTTTTCTTTTTGCCTTTTTACTGATTTGTTGGAGTTCTTTGTAATGGGTGCTACCTTTGTTATGTATTTTGCAGACATCTTCTCATCTGTGATGTGTCTTCATTCTTTAAAAAATTTTAAGCCTAGGGGCACCTGGGTGGCTCAGTTGTTACGTGTCTGTCTTTGGCTCAGGTCATGATCCCGGGGTTCTGGGGTCAAGCCCACATTGTGCTCCCTGCTCTGCAGGAAGCCTGCTTCTCCTTCTCCCACTCCCCCTGCTTATGTTCCCTCTCTCGCTGCCTCTCTCTGTTAAATAAATAGTCTTTAAAATTTTTTTAACTGTAATATAGTTACATATTAGCTAAGTTTTACATTTTAATGTAGACAAACTTATTTCCCCCATTTTGTTTCTTATTGAAGACATCCTTCCTACCCTGGGATCATTGTCTTCTATCTTTGTTTAAGAGTTTGCTACTTACAGGGTGAACATCCACCTGCTTTTATATATGGTACGAAGTTGGGATCTGATTTCTTTTCTAATCTGTTGTCACTATTTATTAAACAACCCATTCTTCCCCCACTAGTTTGCCACCTCCACCATAATGTAAAGTTTTCATCTACGTGTGGGTCACTTTCTTCTGTTCAGTTGGTATTTGGCTTTTCTTGATCACATCACACTGCTGTCATTAGTATGGTTTATAATACGCCTTGGAAACTTGCCCTCCCAGACATCTTTATCTTGTCCTGGTTTTCTGAAAAATGTGTTAGCTCGTCTTAGTGGCACGCTCTGCCACTTAAACTTTACGATCCTCACGTTGAATTATACAAGAAACCACGTTGGGGACCTAAGAGATAAAGTCCCTGCCCCAAGGACCTTATATTCCAGTGGTGGCCGCAGACTGGTTAGGATACTGCTGGTGCCTTGGGGGTTGTGTTATTTGTATGTAAATTGTTAGAGAAAAGCCTCATTGATAAGGTGACACTTGGGACTTGAAAGCGAAGGAATTCCCCCCTGCGAGGTCAGCACGTGCTTTGTTGAGTTTGAGCTGCAGTCAGGAGGCCAATGGATCTGGAGACGGAGGAAGAGACTGGTAGATGAGGTCAGGGTGGCAGTGGGAACCATGCAGGCTCTTTGCAGGTTTGCTAAGTGCTTCAAGTTCTATTTTTACTAAGGTGGGACGCTACTGGAGGAGTGATGTAATCAAATGAGCACTTTTAAAAGGATATGCTGGATGCCATAGGGAGAATAAACTGCAGGGGGACCAGGAAGGAAACAGGGGGTTGATTAAGACACTGGCAGAATAGTTGAGGCAAGAGGTGATGGTAGTTTGAAGCTTGGGTGTTGGGAAATTGGGGGAAAGGGGGGTCAGTGAGCCGGGATTGCATTGGGGGTGTATTTTGAAGGTAGAGCTGAGCAGAATTTACTCCTGGGATGGACATTGAATGTGAGGGAATGAGAAGAAAAATAGAACCTGGGTTTTTAGGCTTGAGTAACTAGAAGAATGGGATTTGCTATTTTTTTTTTCAGGCAGGTGTCACTGCAGCTTTGATTTTGTTGGGGGTGAGGGCTGGTGCTGGATAAATGGGAGTTGGAGTTTAGACATCTTAAGTTTGAGATGCCTTACAGACGGGCGGGTGGAGGAGGGGTTGAGGGGCAAGGGGTCTATGAGCTTGGAAGTGAGGGCAAATGCTTTGGCGGGCGATGCTTTGAGGAGATACCAGTATGTATACGTGGTTTGAGTCTTCAGGGAGTGGATCGTAGGTACAGAGCCATGTGAAGATTCAGTCTCCAGGGCATTCACGTGTAGAGCTTGGGGGAGATAAAGGTACAGTAGAGGAAGATCGAGAGGTGAGGTGGCCAGGAAAGTAGGAGAAACGGGAGTGAGACGCCCTGGAAGCCAGGTGCAGAGCATTCCCAGCAGGAGGGAATGACCCCGGGGGTTCTGTGCTGCAGCTCCGGACTGATTTGGCGGCATCCCGGGGTCGAGAGCCTGCCTGGGCTTATGAGAGAAAAGGGAAGGAGGAATTGATTGTAGGCAACTCTCACAACCAGTTTCGTGGAAGGGAACCAGGAGGGTGAGGTAGGCCCAGAGTTTGTTTGCTTTTAAGATAGGAGAACTTAGAGTGTGTTGTCTGTTGATGGGAAAGAGCTAATAGGAAGGGGGAATGAACACATGGGAAGCAGGAGGGAGGGCACTATTTTCTGGAGTTGGGAAGTTGCGTGGGGCAGGGACGCAACTTCTGTCATTCCTTCCCTCTCGCCGCCTCCTTCCGGTTCTTCAGTAATGCTTTGAACTTTTAAAAAGTTTTCCACGGACTTTCTTGGATTTATTCCTAGAAACCATCCTTTTTAATTGCTGTACTAATGGAATCTCTTTAACGTTATATATTTTTTAAATTAGTACTTGTGTACAGAAAGGTTATTTATGTCTGTGTTTTAGATCTGGCAACCTTGTTGAACTATTTTGTTATTTGAAAATTTGTAGATTTTCTACTCGTATGTAATCATATTTTGCACGAATAGGGGTATATTTTTTCTTTTCATGCTCATACCTGTTCTTTCTTATTCTTTTATTACATTAGCCTAGGCCATCCGGTACAATGTTGAATAAAAAGTTACAACAACAAGAATCCTTACTTTATTATTAATTCTAAAAGTCCTATAAAATTGTATTAAATAAAAGCTGTAAGTCTTTGCTAGATATCCTTTTTTAAAAATTTGGTTGAAGTTCTTTTATTTGTAATTTGTGAGTTCTTAATCATAAGTGGTTAATGAATTGTATTGAATGTGCTTTCTGCATTTATTACAGATTATCATTTTATCTCCTTTTACTATTTTGATATGGTATATTAATATATTTTGTGATGCTGAGCCATCTTTGCCTTTCTGGGATAAACCCTGCTTAGTCATAGTGTACATATATACATATTATTTACATAGTTAAATTCTTTTCAGAATCAGTGTTGGAATACTCACTTGGAGGAGAGGTAACCAACTTCATTTTTTTTTCCCCTATTCTGAAACAGTTGCAGAATCTTTGGAATTTCTTTCCTATAAAATCATCTGCGCCTCTGTTGACTTTTAAGATAGGAAAGGAACCATTTTGATTATCCATTAAAAATCAGCTCTTATTGATTAGTAGTGCTTTCTATTTGTTAGGTCAATTGTAGTCTGAAGTTTTTTATATTAGAATATTTTTAGGACCTTTAAAAATCTTACTGTATCTGCGATTATATACCTTCAGAACCATTTTTTAGTTTTATTTTTTTTTCATATCCCTGTCATCTGTTTTATTTCTTGATCTTTATTTCCTTCTGCCTCTGGGTTATCAGATTCCCTTCCTAGATTATTGAGTTGAACACTTAGCTCATTTGTTTTTTAATGAAGGCTATAAAATGACCTATAGTACAGCTTTGGCTACATCATACAAGTTTCATTTATTATTTTTTTAATGTGAAGTCTCTTTAGATTTTCCCTTGTGTTTATTAAAACGTATTTTTGACTAGTATATTTATTCATATGTTTTTTAAAATATTTTATTTATTTTAGAGAGAGTGCTAGTCAGGGCCTGGGGAGAGGGTGGCAAAGGGAGGAGAAACAGACTCCCTGACACGAACCTCAGTCGCAGCATCCCTGGATCACAACCTGAACCAGAAGCAGACGCTTAAAATACTGAGCCACGCGGGCACCCCTGTTCATATGTTTTAAAAGCCAAGAGGATTTTGTGTGTATTTGAGTAATTAAATGTATTAAATATTTTAAAGGTAAAAACCTTTTTCTTTATTGGTCTTTAATTGAAGTGCATCATAGTCAGAGAATGGTCTTTATGAACCCTTGGAAATCATGGACGTTTCCTTTTGTGATCTTGTAAAAAAAAAAAACAACAACTTTATTTTGGGGTTAGAGTTCAATAATTGGTTCAGGGTTCAAATATATACATTTATATCAAAATTAAGTGTTCATTAAATATTGACTATATTATTCAATATGTAGTACTCCTCTATTAATGAATATTTCCTTTAAAATTTGTTTTTATATGTTATATATGCTTGCTTTAATTATATTACTGTATTAATATTGGATAGTATTTACTAGTCATATCTTTTCCCTTTTAATTTAAAAAAGTCTCTGGTTTTGTTTAGAAGTCTTTTGTAAGAGGTTTAAAAACTTCAGTGTGTTGTCTCTTATGAGTTTAATATATTATAATTTATGAAATACTTGGACTTGTTAATGTTTGCTGTTTATCCTGTGTGTATTTTTTTCTTTTCAGCTGCTAGTTTGAGAGGATATTCTGTATGGATTTGCTATTTATTCCTTTGCTGGTTTGGAAGATACAGATTCTTTGTCTGACCTTGTGGTTGCCATTAATTTCTTTAAATTCTGCTTAACTATTTTCCCAAGTAATCAGATGATTCAGTAATTTCTCATCTTCTGAAATGTGACAAGGATGTCAGCATTTTTTAACTTTTGAATATATCTACTCTTCATGTTATGTTCATCCATAATTTTAAGGTTTTTTTTTCAGGGTACCAAAAATGAGTTCTATATTTAATAGTTAATTTAGTCTATCTTTGAGAATATAGCAAGGACACAACACACTACTAACTACTGAAATCTCCAATTTCACCCCCACTAGATTAAGATTGTCTTGTATTTATTCTATCCTTTAAACTAAACAATGTTTTTGGTAAATCCCAGGTTATTTAAATTTTCTAACATTACATTTGAATACTTGTTTTGTTTATCCCTTCCATTCTTTGTGGGCTCCCCTCCCCCCCGAATTTTATGTTATTCTTTTTTTTTTAAGATATAATTCATATACCATAGAATTTCTCCTTTGAGTGTACAGTTCAGTAGTTTTTTGTATATTCACAGAGCTGTAAAACCATTATCACTGTCTGACTTCAGAACATTTTCATTAGCTGTCAATCCCCATCCCCACCCTGCACCCCTGGCAACCATTAATCTACTTCCTCTCTCTATGAATTTGTCTATTGTCTCTATATCTTTATGAATTTGGACATTTCACATAAATGGCATCATACAGTGTGTAATCTTTTCTGACATCTTTCACTAATAACTTAGTATGTGTTCATGGTAATTCCATGTTGTAGAATATGTCAGTACATCATTTCATTTTATGGTTGAATAATACTCTGTTTTGTGGACACAGCACATTTTGATTATCCACTCACCAACTAATACACATTGTTTCTACTTGTTTTTGTTATGAATAATATTGCAGTGAACATTCATGTAGGAGTTATTACATGGACATAATACTTTCAGTTATCTTGAGTGCATATCCAGGAGTAGATAAAATCACATCTTTTAATAATTATTTTAATGAAGATTTGGGGTAGTAAATTCCTGGTATTTGTATGTCTGAAGATAATTTATTATCACTCTTAATGGTCTTCTGGCTGGGTATAAGTTTTATTGGTTGACAAATAAGTTTTACTAGTTTTGTAGTTGATGAAAAATCTTTCCTTCTTTCCTTTATAGATCATCTGAGTTTCTAGTAGTTTAAGATTTCTTACCTTTGATAGTTTTGTAGTTTTACTACAGTGAGTTTAAAAGTAGATGTGATATACTTTAGATCTGAGTGTGTTTAGTTTTGATGTTAATGCTTTGAAGAATTGTTGTCAATGTCCATAAGGTATGGAGGTCTGTAATTTTCTCTCCTTGTTTCATGTCAGAGTTATTTTGGCCTCATAAAAGGAGTTAGGAAGCATTCCCTTATTTTCTGAAATTGGTTATTATTACTTCCTGAAGTTGGGTTTGATTCTTATATGAATGTTAATTAGAATTTATCAGTGAAACCATGTAGTACTGAAATTTTCTTTGTGGTAAATTAGGCTATAAGTTCACTATTTTTAATAACATATAAAGGTATTCAAACTTTTATTTCTTTATATTGAGTTTTGGTGTTGTACCTTTAAAGGAATTTACTTTATCTAAAGTGTTGGATTTATTAAAATTTTCTGCTTTTTATTATTCATCTTCTACTTTTAATTTTTTTCTTTTCAGTTTTGTAAGATGGAAGTTTAGGCCATCAGTTTAAGGCTTTCTTTGTTGTCTAAGATGAACATTTAATAGTGTACATTTCTTTAAAGCCCTTTGATGTGTCTTACAGAATTTAATATGCTTTCATTTTAGTTTAGTTCAAAATACTTTTTAATTTCCCTTGTGATTTTTTTTCTTTGATCCTTAGGTTGTTTAGAATTTGCACATTAAATTTTTAGATATTTGGCGGTTTACTAGATGTTTTATTTTTGATTTTTGATATTCTGTTGTAGTCAGAGAACATTTTCTGTAAGATTTCAGTCTTTTGGAATCTTAGACAACTGTAGGGGCCCAGAATATGCGCCATCTTGGTTGAATGTTCTGTGTGCCCTTGGAAAGGTTATGCGATTCCGCAGTTGCCAGCAGAATGTTTTGTAAGTATCAGCTAATTAAGGCTGATGTTACTATTTAAATCTCCTCTATCTGTACTGGTTTTTGTCCAGTTTTATCAATTATTGAGAGAATCTCCAACTATGAAAATGCATTGGCCTGTTTTTTTCTTTACTTCTAGTTTTGTTTGATATATTTCGAAGCTCTGTCATTAGCGGCATGCGTGTTTATAATGTTGGCATATCTGCCTTTTCTGTAATCTTTTAAGTCATGCAATGTCTCTTTTTTGTCTGTAGAAATACTCCTTGAAGTCTTTGTTTTTATTTATTTATTTTAAAGATTTATTTGGAGGTGGGGAGGGTTCTCAGGGAGGGGCAGAGGGTGAGGGAGAGAAGTAGACTCTGCTAAGCATGGAGCCTGATATGGGGCTTGATCCCACAACCAAGGGATCATGACCTGAACCAAAATCAAGAGTCAGACAACCAGGGGTGGCTCAGTGGGTTAAGCCTCTGCCTTCAGCTCAGGTCATGATCTCAGGGTCCTGGGTCGAGCCCCGCATTGGGCTCTCTGCTCAGCGGGGAGCCTGCTTCCCCCTCTCTCTCTGCCTGCCTCTCTGCCTACTTGTGATCTCTCTCTCTCTCTGGTCAAAAAAAAAAAAAAAAAAAATCTCAAAAGAGTCGGACAGCCAAAGGACTGAGCCACCCAGGTACCCCTACTTTTCTTATATTAATTATACTCATTCCAGTCTTGGTATGTATTTATTCAGCTTCTTAGCTTGTTTCTCTCTTTATATTTAAAGGGCTTTTTTGGAAACTAGAATATAGTTGGGGTTTGTGCTTTCTTAAATCCAATGTGACATCTCTTTTTCTTCATTAGAGTGTTTAATACATTTATATTTAAATAGTTATTGGTATGATTGTATTTAGGTCTTTCATTTGTGCTTCTTTAGGGACAGAGTTTTGTCATTATCCCTCCTTTTTTGGTTTTTGTATTAGTGTTTAAATTCTATTTTAATTCTTCTGTTGGTTTTCTTTGCTCTTTTAAGGGGGTGGTCTGTGTTGCTCGCTAGGGACTACAATATGCCTCTAGCCCCAATCTACTTAGTATTAATATTGAATCATCTTGAGTAAAACACAGGATTTTCCCAATAGTATATTTCCGTTTTCTTCTCTTATTCTTAGTATTATTGTCCTAATACTGGGTTATATCCAGTAATACGTTTCCATTTCCTCCTCTCATCCTCAGTATTGTCATATGTGTTATATCAATATACCTTGTTAACTCGACAATAGTGTTGTAATTTTTGCTTTAAAATGTTATCTTTTATAGAATCCAAGAAATTACATATTATATATGCCCATATAATTACCATTTTTGGCTTCCTTCCTTTTTTCTTGTAGATTCAAGTTGCCATCTAGTGTAATTTCCATTTGGAATAGAGAACTTTCTTTAGCATTTCTTATAGTACAGATCTGCTGTGATAAATTGTTTTTTATTTGAAAATGTCCTTATTTCACCTTCATTTTTAAAAGATTTTTTTTGCTGGATATTAGATTCTTTGTTGCTAGAGTTCCCCACCCCCACCCCCACCCCCCCGTTTAACAATTTGAGTATGTTGTCCCAGTGTTTTCAGGCTTCCATAGTTTCCAGTGAGAAGTCAGCTCATATTCTTAATGATTTTTGTCATTTTTTTTTTTTTTTGTATATAACATCAGTTTTCTTAGGTTGCTTTCCAGATTATCTTTGGATTTTAGCAGTATGACTAAGATGTGTGTTAGTAGTTTTATTTGTTTTTATTTTGTTTGAGGTATATTGAGCTTTGGGGGTTTTTCAGAGGTTACATCCTCAGATATTTTTCTTTCCTTTCTCTCCTGGAGTTCTGATTATTGTGCTGCTCTCTGTTGTTATGCATGGTTTTGAATTCTATTCATTTTTCATCCATCTCTTTCTTTTGTTCAGATTCTTCTATATTCACATTCATTACATATGGCAGAAGAACACATCAATCTGTTTAACCAATTTAGTGAGTTCATTTTAGTAAATGTTTTGTTTGTTTCTCTATTCATATTGCCTTATCTGTTTACTCATTGATACCATACTGTCCTTCAATTCCTTGATCATAATTTTAAAATTCTTTGAAATATTTATGGTAGCTGCTTCAAAGCCTGTTAAATACAACACCCAGGCTGTCTTGGAATTGGTTTTTATTGACTGTCTTTTTATTTGCTCACAGGTCACATTTTCTTTTTGTTTTCCCTGTCTAGTTGAAAATTAGATATGGTAGCTCTGAACTCTTGTGTTCTGGGGATTATTGGGTTTATTGTACAGACAGTTAACTTGTTTGGAGTCACACTGTA
This sequence comes from Martes martes, assembly GCF_963455335.1. Classification (NCBI taxonomy): domain Eukaryota; kingdom Metazoa; phylum Chordata; class Mammalia; order Carnivora; family Mustelidae; genus Martes; species Martes martes. The sequence goes on from NC_137893.1 coordinate 127,515,339, forward strand.
AACTTAGTTTTTCCTGTGTTATGCAGCTGCTTGGATCTCTGTTCTTATGTCTTTCTGCTGATGTTTTTTTAGTTTGATGCCCTGTGGGTCTCCCCTGTGCCTGTAAGATTTATAAGTCAGCAAGCATGTGGGTAGAGATGGACTTAGTCACTGAGTTTTTCTTTCTTTGGGGGATTTCCCTGTTTCTAACTGCTCTATCAGCTTGGGGCTCCATTCTGATATTTCAGGCTTTCTACTACCCCAGCTGAGCACAATTGGGAAAAAGCATCAGATTCACAGATTTGGCACCATGTTACTCTTTGAAGAGAAGATTTCTTGCTGGTCTCTGACTGCCTTTTCAGCATGCTGTTTGTGGTTTCCTCCAAGCATATGTAGTTCAGCTGTCAGCCGGGGATTTTAGCATTTTATGCTCTGAATTTGAGTGTCATTTCTACAGTTCTTGTGCTGTCAGAAAGCTCTACATTTCTAATTGCTTCCCCAACTCTAAACTCTGATACCTGGCACCTTTAGCTGGTAAGGCTTTGGGGTTTTTTTCTGCCACCATTTTTGCAGCCATAGCTCTGGGTTTGCGGTTCTCTCAAGTCAAGAAACCACATACTCAACTCTTCTTGCCTCTTAGGGTTATAGCATTTGAGATTTACCCATTCCCTAGCTTTTGTAAACACTGTCTCTAGATAGTTGTTTTTTTATTCAGTTTTCATGAATGTTATCTGTGGGTGTTCATATGACCTCTTCACTCTTCCTGCCATTATAGAAAATCAACTCTTTCCATTTTATCTGATTTATGACTATGTCTTTCTGCTGTGCTTTCATGGCTGGTAGGTCATTGTAGTCATCATTCTTTTTTTCTTTTTCTTTTTTCTTGTGATTTGTTTGTCTGAAGTTCAACTCCTATCCTTTTTCTGTTGTTCATTTTTATTTGAAATTAGTCATTCTGTACTTTAGGAAGGGGGATGGGTCAGGAGAGGTTTTTCTAAAGTCACAGCTCCAGAGCTCCCTCTTCTGTCGTATTTGAAAATATGGCTTGGGACTTCCTGACGTCTGACTCTGTCTGGCTTTCCTTCTCCACTATCATCTGGACTTTCTCTTTACATTTTCCCCAGCATTCCTGTCCCTCTCAATTCGTATTCTATTCCCAGCAGTTTTCCTTAGTAGATGGTAGAGGTCTTCGGCCTAGACAGCTCTAGTCCCCTCAGACACAACTGTAGATTCCTTGTGCTCACCATGCAGAAATTCCTTCCAGTTCAGGCTGCTGGTCTCACCATGGCTCAGTGTTTTCCAGTGAGCACCTGTTGATAGTGTTGGGGTGCTTCCATTTCCATCAGTCAGATCCCCTGCTGCTTCCCTCCCCTTCCTGCACAGATCCTGGTACATCTCAGTCTTGGAGCTTTTGTCCTTTCTCAATAGTAGTCTATAGTTTGTGGGGTACCTTGTTTTCTTTTGGCTAAGGCTGAAGATTTTTTTTTTTAAGATTTTATTTATTTATTTGACAGACAGAGATCACAAGTAGGCAGAGAGGCAGGCAGAGAGAGAAGGAGGAGGCAGGCTCCCTGCTGAGCAGAGAGCCCAATGCAGGGCTCGATCCCAGGACCCTGAGATCATGACCTGAGCCGAAGGCAGAGGCTTTAACCCACTGAGCCACCCAGGTGCCCCGATTTTTGGTTTCTTAATTAGGACATTGGGGAGATTGAAAATCTACTCTCCTCATTCGCCCATTAGTTTCCCCTGTCTTGAGGTGAAGCAGGGCTTTATCCTGCTCTAATGGAATGTGGGTGGGAATTCTCTCCCATCCTCTCACCAGCTTCTTTCTCCAGCTGAGCTTGACGAAGATGTATTTCCTTATTTTGTTCCCTAGCCAATCTTTCACTTGAGAGAGTAGCCTGCAATCTTGCCTGTGTATATGGGTCTCTGACAAGACTTCTGATCTCTAGATAACCAGGCATCAGTGGATGCCCTTGGGGATATTTTCTGGCTTCCAATTTTGCTTACCTTTCTCGATTTTTGGATTCTTACCTTTATGTTCTTTAAGGTTTCTCTTCTTGCAACTTGTGAGTGATGCATTCTAAAAAGTATTTTTAAAAATATCTTAGTTTTCTGTTTGTGTGTTTATTGTCCAAGAAGGCCTTTTTAAGGTATTTTGCCACCTTATTGGTGAAAATGAAAATTTCATTTTTTGTCTTGAAAGTTGTCTTTTTCCATGTTTTGTCCATCTGGTTGCTTAGCACGTGTTCTTTGCTCTCTTAACATTTGTGGTTTTTGAAATACCATTTTCTGTTCAGGTTCTAAGAATTTGCTGTCTTCGCCTTTAAGAAACCAATGCAAGATCTGTATTTTTCATGAAGCTTGGGTTTCTGGTCACTTACAGACTAGCCAGTACAGATACAAGGGAGAGAGGAAGTGTAACACTTGTGTTACTAGATCTAGGAAAACACAGGTCACTCTCCACATTGCATGAGTTTGTAGAATAGTATAGTGAGAAAGGTCCTTGGCAATGATCTTGCCTCATCCATCTTTGACTTTTACACACAAGGATACTGCAAGTGAGAAGCTAATTGTTGTGTTATGATGATGTGCGAGACTCCAGGAAGGTAACTCATGTTCCTTACATCACTGCAAGGCAGATGTTAATCACTCCTGTTTAGAGCCGAGTCAAAGAGTTAAGTATTGAAATGGAAGTACAGCTCACCTCTCAGAGACCCCTGACACCACTGTCCTACTTGTCCAGGTCAGTGGTCCAAGAGCCAGAGAGAGTGGAGTTCTTCTGACCCCTAGTACCTTGTAGGGGTACTCACCACCAAGGAGATGATGGGTCATGCTGCTTGATTTGCTCAGATTTTTAGTAAAAATAAATTGCATCTCCCATGATTAATCTTAGTGGGACCTACCCATCACTCTCTCCCCATCCCTGTAAACGAGAAACTGCACTCGCTCCCTCTGATCTTTTTCTGGCATTGTTTCTCAGACTTGACTAACATCCAAATGGCTGGTAAAGGAAGAAATTCTTATGCTCATCTCTAGATACACTCTCCATCCCTTACTAATTATAGAAATTCTGGGTCCTTTGAGAAAATGTCTTTCAGTGGCAAATTAATCCTCAAGAAGAGTAATTAGACTTAATAATTGGATTATTTTTTAGTTCATCACTTAAATGAAAACATAAAATTGAAAAATGTTGTAGAACTATTGGCCCATTTAGCATATATAGTTGTCCCATTTCCATGCTTTATCGTGTGGTTCAGGTTATTCTCTATACTCTCACTTTCCTACTTTCTTTGGTTTCTTTTTAGAAAAGAGACGATACAGAGATTTTCCTTGACTATTCTGAAGGTAGTTTGCATGCATTTAACATTGGGTCGCACATTAAGTTTCAGTTCTGTTTATTTTGAATATTTATAAAGAGAGAAATTGTTCATAGTAGCTTCTTGGTTAACGATGGTTTTAGCTAGAATAAAGATTTGAATCAATGTCAAATAGAAAAAAAAATGTCAAATAGCACACAAAGAAGTAGACTAGAAAGTGCTTTCGATTGGGAATAATGTATATAAACTAATGTGTATCGCACTAAAATTATTAATGTGCTAATCGGCCAGCTGACTTAGCTTTTTTCCCTTTAAACTGATGAGTAGATTTTGCTTTACTTTTTGAACTTCTAAAACCAAGCCTGATACTCCTGTTCATCCAGCTGCTGTAGCAGCACAGAGTCATTCTCCTTCAGGAAAAAGATGTATGGTTGGTTGAAGGGATGCACTTGGTGTTAACAGCCGGGGAAGTGGGGCCAGGGCTTGTATCAGGCCTAGTTTGGCCAGGACTCAGAAGCCACACAGACCAGCTGGGGGAGGGGGAGTGTCATCAGGACTTCCATCAGTAAGTGGTAAGAGCTGGCAGTGACCACGACCAGGGCACAGGGAAGCAGCCATGGCGGGAAACAGATCCTATCCGGTGGGCTGAGCAGGAGGGCATGGAAGGAACTTCGCCTGAGGCCCATGTCTGCAGAACAGTGCACACGCCCTCTTCTCCAGCAGGTGCCTCCCCGCACAACTGCAGGAAGAGGTAGGAAGAGGAAGGGTACCCTTCTGGCAGTGGCCCTTCAGCACCCTCTGTTGGCCAAGCCTGACCATGTCAGCTGGCTGAGGAGGAATGTGTGCGTGTCTTGCTCCGCGTCACAAAAACAGGACAGCAGGGAGCCTGGAACAGAGTGACAGTAAGTTAGTAACTCCTCCATGTTGCTCCCGAGTGATGTTTTAAAATTTAAAACTGTCCTAGCACTCCCCAACCCAGATAACCTTAATGGCTCAACATTTTTTAAAAAAATTCTTTTTAACGTTCTATTTTGGAATTAGTTTAGACTTAGGGAAGAGTTACAGAAAATGGTCAGGAGTGCCCATATACCCTCCACCCAGCTTCCTGAATTTTAACATCTTCCATAAGCACCTAACCACAGCGCAGTTATCAAAACCGGCATCAGGACAGACTACAGACTCTATTCCGATTCTGCCAGTTTTCCTATTAATGTCCTTTCTCTGTTAGGATTCAGCATTCTGTTTTGTTGCCAGGTCTCTTTAATCTGTGGCAGTCTTTCCTTTCTTGACCTTGTCACCTTTGAAGAGTATTTGTAACTTATTTGTAGAGTGTCTATAAATTCTAGTTTTCTATATGTTTTTTCGCAATTAAATTCAGGTTAGTGCATTTTTTTTTTACAAGGATTCTGTACTAAGAATGTCTTTCTGTATTAGTCTGCTAGAGCTACCATAGCAAAATACTACTGACCAGGTGGCTTAAACTATAAATGTTTTTCCTCACAGCTCTGAAGGCTGAAGTCCAAGACCAGCAGGTTTGATTTCTTCTGAGGGTTCTCTCCTTGGCTTGCTTGTGGCTGCCTTCTCTCTGTGTCCTCACACGGTCTTTCTTCTGCACATGTGTGTTCCTAGCTTCTCTCTCTCTCTCTCCAAATTTCCAGCTCTTATATAAAGATACCAGTCAGATTGCATTAGGCCCATCCCAGCAGCCTCATTTTAACTTAATTACCTCTTTAAAGGCCCTGTCTCTAAACACAGTGACTTTCTGAGGTTATAGGGGTTAGGACTTCAACATATTAATTTGAGGCGGGGAGGGGACAAAATTCTGCCCATATCACCACCTCAACGCATCACATCAGGAGGAGGGTATATGATGTTATTACTGATGATATTAAAATGGATCACTTGGTAAGGCAGTGTCTGCCAGGTGTCTCTTTCGTACTTTGTAATTAATACATATTTGGGGGGAGGTCACTTTGAGACCATGCAAATGGAACTGACCTGAATGCCCACTGACTTGAACACTCCATTGGTGAACCTTGCCTACCGTGGTCATTCCTGTGGTGTTTACCTGATGGTGATTTCTATTTCCCTTGTTTCTTTCTTTCCCATTTATTAGTTGGGAGTTTTTCTGTAAGGAAGAGCTGTTACCTTTCCCCTGTATACATTCTGTTATCTGTGTCTTTATGCAGTCACATATTTTAAAAAATTTATGGGCTATCATCTTACACTCTCATTCTGTTGTTCCATTGTTCTGGTTTCAGCGGCCACTGGAAGTTCCTGTGTTTGGCTCTTGTGTCCTTTTGTCACGTTCCCTCCCTCCTTCCTTTTCTGAGCACTTCCCTACTTTCAGCCATCACAAGATGCTCAGGGCTCATCTTGAATTTTTCTTGTTCCCTCACTGCAATCAGCCACTTCTCCAAAGAACTCTGTTTTTAGTGTCATTGGAGAGTGACATTTAGAAACCCAGATCTGGGTGCAAGATATGCTTGTTGCTACTGAGGCATCATTGTGTCTAGACCCTCCTGATGGACTGTATATGTTTGTATATTTGTACAGCAGACCCACACATCTTTACATGGGTCTGTCTGTGAATGTATTGAGAAAACGAATTCATACTAATACTTCCGTTTCCAATCCAGCATCACAGCATTCATTCTTAACTATACTTTCCTTATTTGTAGCTTCTTGCTCCAAAAGTGATAAACCTGGTCCTTATTATTTATAATACATTCATTCAACTTTAGTAATTTGGAATTGCTAATCCAAACTATGTGAGAAACAATTTTACTAACCAGACCAGACGTTGGTAGATTATGGCCCATTGGGCCAACTCTAGCCCACTTGCTGTTTTTGTAAATAAAGTTTTATTGGAATACAGCTAGCCCATTTATTTATATATCATCTATGGTTTTTCCTCGCTACAATGGCAAGAGAGACCATATGGGCTGCAAAGCTGAAAATATTTACTGTCTGGCTCTTTGTAGGAAAAGCTTGCTGACTCATATATGGATTTTGTATACAGTTCTTTTAGTCTTTGTCCCTACAGTGTCCTAGTAAAAATAACTTTTCCAAAGTAACTTTTTCCTTCCATCTCTTCCTGTGTAGTAATTAAAGTTATAGGTTAATAATTTATAATATAGATAGGTTCAACTGTTACTGCATGTATTCCATTTTAGGTTCCCCCATGTCCTAGTTGATTGTAACTGTTTATTTTGGGGTGTATGAAACATTACTTTGGCTCTGGTAGTGGGAGCTATACAAAAAAGGATATGGAGAAATGACCCTCCACCCTCGTTCCTACTACCCCATTCCTCTTCTGCCATGCTGTCTACTCTTTGTCCACCCACCCTCTGTGGGTGACCAGTCTCTTTAGTTTCTGACTTTTCCTTCATGTGTATCATTTTGTACAAGTAAGCAGATACATGTGTATTTTCTTATATCATCTTCTTTCTTACAAGAAGAGTAGTGTGTCATATTTTTTGTGCTTTGCTTTTTTTCACTTAGCAGTCAGTGTGCCTTGGAAGTCACTTCGAATCCATTCATAGAAATAATCTCCATTTTTTAGAATACCTGTACAGGAGCTCCGTCCTGTGAACGTTCCATGGTTAATTCAGCTGCCCTCCTATGTGTGGCATTTAGAATGTTTCTAATATTTTGCAGTTGTATACAGTGCTTCAGTGAATAACGTCTGTGTGTGTAGTTTTATATGGTTGGGGGCCTGCTTCTAGTATAGGTTCCTAGAAGAGGAATTGCTGGGTTGGAAGCTAAGTGCAGTTGTGATTTTGTTAGCTGTTGCCAAATTCTCAAAGAGAATCTCCAAATTCTCTTCAAGGAGATTCTCTTCAATCCCTACTGTGCATTCCCAGAGTCAAGGTGTGAGAGGGCCTATTTTCCTGCAGCCTCACCAGCAGAATGTATTGTCATAGTTTTTTCTAATTATTTTATTGGTGTTACCTCTGTGTTTTTAACTTGAATTTTTCCGAGTTTCAATAATTTTTCATGTTTGATATGTTTTGCATCTTTTGTGACTTTTTAATATGTACATTAATATTTTTAATATCTTTTTGCATGAATTGCCTGTTCATGTATTTTTCCCATTTTTCTATCAGATTTTGGTTCTATGTCCTTTAAGAGTTTTTCTGTATGGTAGGGATGTCAGCCCTTGGTGATGTTTTTTGTCATTGACAAAATTGTGCTGTCCCCCAGCCAACACACACCTTGTCTTTTGACTTGGATTATAGCATTTATTTTTACCCTAACGAGTCCTTCTTGCCTAAGGGGTGAGGTCCTAATTAATACACCGTTCTCTAAACACACAGTTGCTAACCTTTTGCTGTTCCCTATTTGCAGTGTATTTCCTAACAAGGTCTCAACTCAGGCATTGGCTCCCAAAAGATTCCTCTACTAGAATGAGTTAGTTTAAAGACACTATTTTCTGCTTTCTCAGAGGATGCTGCTTTTAAAAGTTATTTGAACCTCACAGTATCCTTTGATGGTTCTTTGTGATTATGTGATCAGTGCTGGTTAACGGAAAGTCTTTCAGATTCCATCATTGCCATGTCTGGATGGAATGATCACTCTTAGACTTGAGTTTTTGTTTTCCCAATTTATTACGATTTCCTGAATGTATTTCCACCAAAATCTTTCTTTGCCTTAGCACATAATAAAATTTGTAAGGCCCAGTGTTAACTTGAGTGGCCATTTCTCTACATTCAATTACTGCAGACAGCTCCTTCAATAAACAGTGAAATGGCTCATCAGTGCACACCATCTCCTGTCAGGTCAGCCCTAGAGAGGCCAATTTACTGGGAGCTAATGAAGGTTCAGCTTCAGGTCCTCCCACTTTCAAGGGCCAGGCCTGGAGACTTTTTCCATAGTTGTCATTACAGAAGGGGCAGTTCTGCATGGTCATTAATGCTTTAGTAGTTAAGAAGGATTTCCTCAGGATGGATTAATTAGCAAGTATGTGCAGGAGAGATGAAGCATGGTAGTCACGTGGAGAACTCCTGAAGTGTGTTGCATGGTTCTCACTTCAGGGAGAAATAGCAGTTGTTTATTTTTAATAAACTTTATTAAACTTAAAAAGTTGAAGACTACAACACCTGATTTGAAATGGTGTTTTTAAAAGTAACTGTGCAGTAGTGGCGGCCTGTCCCCACCGGGCTGTCAGTTAACTTCCCTCAGCTGCTGCTCTCCTCTGGCCAGTTACACCTCAGGAGCAGAGGTGGCCGGTGTTAACTGACCCTCCCTGCGTACTTGCCACCATGCGATTCCTAGAATTCAGTGACATATACTCACAGATGGTCTACCTGGGTTTTTTTAAGACTAGCTTTTAATACACAGGACGTAACCACATTATTCTTGTTGAATGAAAACGCTGTATGGCTGAAGCCCCCTTTTACTCCTGCTCATGGTCCCACTGCTCTCTGTCATCTCCCTCCCACCGCATCCCACTTCAGTTATCTTTGGTTTCCAGCTCCCGCTGGAGCCTTCCTGGTCCTCTGTGCCCCTTCCTCTACTCAGTGTGGTCCCCGGACCAGCAGCAGCCACGGTTCTCTGGGCCCTGGTTAGAAATGCAGAATCTCAGGCGCCACCGCAAACCCGTTGAACCAGAATCTGCACTTTTTTTTTTTTTTCATGAAAGTTTGTAACAGCTTTATATTAGCAAAAGAAACTGGAAACAACTGAAATGTGGTATATCCAACAATGGAATGCCACTGTTAGAGGATATATGGGACTACATATATTTGTCAGCCAGAGTCTGCTTTTTAACAAGATCCTTAGGTTTTTGGAAGTATGTGGTTTTGTATTACGTGTATTAATGAGTATATAAATGCTGCCAGTGTGTGTTGAAAATTTCCACAAATGTTCTGATGCAGTAACATTTTTCCATCAACAAGCTGCCCGAGAGCCAGTCTCTCCATGTTGGTATTACGGTGGGCCTGTCTCATTCCTAGCTGTCGGCTGACTTCCCTTCTGCACTATTGTTAAATGGCTCATCATTTCCCCATTGAGGGATGTTAAGGTTGTTTGCAGCTTTTGGGTTATTTTGAGACATCCAGTGTACCAGTGAACTCTCCAGGGTATATCTTGTGTACATGTGTCAGTGAAATAGCTAGATGGGAGGGTGTGAATATTTTAAATTTAAAGATCCTGCTAAAATCTGCCTTCCAAGTGGCTGTATGATTTGACTCTTATTTTGTTCAATGATCAGTTTGCATATTCTTTATTGTCTATAGCACTGTTTTAATTACTGCAGCTTTGTATGTTTTCATATCAACTTGCCCAATTCTCTTGTTGTAATTTTAAATTATATTGGCTTTTTTTAAAAAAGATTTTTATTTATTTATTTGACAGCAAGAGAGGGAACACGAGCAGGGGGAGTGGGAGAGGGAGAAGCAGGCTTCCCACTGAGCCCCCCTGGGCTCTGTCCCAGGACCCCGGGATCATGACCTGAGCCGGTGGCAGACACTTAATGACTGAGATACCCAGGTGCCCCAAATTATCTTGGCTTTTAAAGAAACTTTACATTTATCTTCTATAGGAAATTTAAAATAGCTTGTCAGGTTCTGTGAAAAATTCTCTTAGGGTTTCTATGACAAGACATTGTATTAAGTTTCTAGATTAATTTGGGTGGAGAAGTTAAGTAAGCATTCCGATATTTATTCCTGAACTTGGTATTTCTCTCAATTCATTGCAGCTTTAAATCCTTTAATAAAGCTTATTGCTGGTTGCATATATGTATACATTTATATTTGTGTGGATTACATTATAGTTTTGCTTATTTTCTTTTAGGTTTATTCTTTGCTAATTTTCCTAGGTATTATGAGCAGGATTTTTGAAAATACTTTTATCTTACTTGTCTATTTTTAATATGTCTATTATATATATTTTTATTGAAGTGTAGTTGACAGGCAATATTGCATTAGTTTCAGATGTATAACATAATGATTCAACAAGTCTGTTCAGGTATGCTCACTGCTAGTGTAGCTAACATCTCACCATGCAATGCCATTACAGTACCATTGATTATATTCCCTATGCTGTACCTTTTATCCCCATGAAAAGATTGATTTTCTGTTGATTCCCAGTATACAGGAAATTATCTGTCGGTTTTTGTTTGTTTGTTTGTTTGTTTTTTAATAATGTCAGTCTTGTACCTGCTTCTGCTGGATGCTAATGGTTTTAATTATCTGTTAGATCTCTAGGATTTTCTGACTGGGGCAGTCATATGCCTTCTAATTAATTGTGGTTTTATACTTTTCTCCTAGTATTTATACATCCATTTCCTTTTCTCATCTAATGGAGGCTGAGAACTTCCAGGACAGTGTTGAATAAATAGTAGCATGATAAGATAACATTGCTGTCATCTTCTTCACTTACTGGGAGTGCTTCTGATAATTCCCCATTAAAGTATGATAGTTTCCAAAAATACCCTGTAGTAGATATTCTTCTATCCAAATTTTCTCACAAAGAGGCCTTTATTACTTCTTAAAATTATGTGGGTTTTAATTTGATGATATGCTTTTTTAAGCATTCACTGATAATATGTTTTCTCCTGCATCTTAATGGCAGTGATAGATTTTCTAATGCAGAATTATCCTGGTATTTCTGAGGCACACTCTACTTGGTCTCCGTTTATTCTTTTGCCAGTGATAGATTCTGTTTTCTAAATTGTTTGTTTAGAAAGGTTAAATCTCTGCTGTAAGTGAGATTGACCCACACATTTTTTTTTTCCTTTGTGCTATTCAGGTTTGATTTGATACTGTTAACAGAATGCAATTATTTGATTTTTGACCTTTTGGTAGAATTTGTCTTCACATTTCTGTCCGAGATTCATAAACAGGATTATTGGTGCTGTGATTTGTTAAGTGTTTTTATTTCTAATAACAATGAGCATTAGCTTTTGGCAGGTGTTTGTGTGGCCTTCAGATTATCTTTTTTTCCACATTTAGTTAAAATTTTTCTTAACAAAGCTTTGGGAATAAAACAGCATTTCCTGAAAATGTTGGAGTAACACGTTTTCTTAAACTTCGTGTAAACAACTGTTTTTATGCTTACTGCATTATTTTAGAGTTGAAATAATTGGGTGGAGCAAAAAACCCTGAGGTAACTGACTTGAACCTGTTAGAAAATGTCGTGGAATAGGGGTCTTCCTGTCCTGTTGAGTACAGAGCTAACCCGAGAAAGCAAAGGAATTTATAATTCAAGGAAACTGTACTTCAGCTAACTGTGAGGATTTACTATTAGAAGAGTAGGGCAGACAGGCAGATTGAGGACTGGGAGCAGATCCCGCAGATCTGCCATGTGGGATTCGTGTCAGCTTGTTGTGGAGTTGAGGAGGAATACATTTGAAGAAGGGGGAGAGAATGAAGAGAGCAGCCGGGGTCCATGGTAAACAGATCTCAGTCCCATGCTTCACACAAATTCCCAGTTTCCCATTTCTGTCACTGTTCATCTGCTCAGGCTTCAATCTCAAAATCACCTTTTTAAGCCTGTCAGCAGGAACTCCAGTTTGGGTAGTACATGCTCGTATATACCAGTTATAAGAAATAATTGCAGGTGGAAAGGGGGGATCAGTTTTTTCCTCCACCCTCTTAAACTTTCACAGCATCCTTGCCCATATATGTGTGGAGATAGAACTATTGGGTCCAAAAGGATATGCATTTAAAAATTCCGTATCTCACTAGACTGCCTTCCAAATAGTCTAGCTGTGCGCACTCAGATTGAATGCCTATTTTCCTGTTGGTAGATCAATTTTGATTATTGCCAAGCTTCAAGTTTTGTTAATCTAATGGACAAAGATTGCTTTCTGATTGTCTTAATGATGAGATTTAGCATGTTTTTTTTGTTTGGTCATTAACATTTTTTTCTTGTCCAAGGCATAGGTCATGTTAATGTTCTTACCAGTTGGTAGGCATCCTTCATGTTATAAATAGTAGTCCTGTGTTGACAGTGTTTTTTCCTAACCTGCTACCTGTCACAACTTTTAGATATATGTATCTTTTGCTCTACAGAATGTTTTTATTTTGATGGTTAACTGTCTTTTTCTTTATTACTAATGACTTGTGTCTTAGTCAAGAAGTCCTTTTCCTACAGCAACATGATAAACACCCTCCTGTATTTTTTTCCCAATATTTTTATAGTTTTGTTTTTCTTTTAGTTAATTGTATTGGAGAATAATATTTGTAGTTTGGGGACACAAGGATTGCACTTAAAATATTTTCCATATGAAATAACCAGTTGTCCCACTACTTTATTGGATTTCTGCTGTTTGAAAATGCTACCAATTAGCGTGTATTAAATTTCCATAAATTTCTGAAATTTCTATTCAGCTCCATTAAATAATTGATCTGTTCTGCAGGAGCATCAGAGTTACTTGCATAGTATGCTTTGATAACCTAGTATGCAAGTTGCCCTCCTACTTTGTTCCTTTTGGTCTTTGGCTATTTTTTATTTTATTTTATTTTATTTTTAATTTTTAATTTTATTTTATTTTTATTTGACACAGGGAGAACAAGGGAGAGAGACAGAGAGCAAGCACAAGCAGGGGGAACGGCAGGCTTCCCATGGAGCAGGGAGCCCCATGTGGGTCTCGATCCCAGGACCCAGGATCATGACCTGGGCTGAAGGCAACCGCTTAACCAACTGAGCCACCGAGGTGCCCCGTCTTTTGGCTATTCTTATGGGTATTTTTGTATGTGTATGTAGGTTCATTTTAAGAGTTTTATTTTGGATTGGGGCACCTGGGTGGCTCAGTCGGTTAAGCGCCTAGACGCCTTCAGCTCAGGTCATGATCTCAGGGTCCTGGAATGGAACCTGGCATGGGGCTCTCTGTTCAGTGGGGAGTCTGCTTCTTCCTCTCCCTCTTCTGTTTCCCCCTGCTCATTCTCTCTTGCCATCTGAAATAAATAAATCTTTTAAAAATTTTTTTGTTTTGGATTTTCTAAGTAGTAAAGGAGTTGCATTTTATATTTTACAAAGACAAAAACTTGAAACTCCCTGAGAAATTAATATTTATTTATTTATTTATATTTTTAATTTTCCATGTGCTGGATATTGTTTTAAGGGCTTTGTAAATACTGTTACAGGAGAAGCAATACAACCTTCATTTCTCAGTGAGCAGAAATTTAGCCTGATGGAATGACCATAATGAGAAAGCATTAATTAACAAGCCACCAACTATATATTTTAGTACTAAGATACGCCAGCCAAGGTTCTAGTCTTACTCCCTCCATGTGCCCACCCAATTTGCATACAGCCACATTTAACGTGATTGTCCTCATGTATCTATCTGTGTACTGCTTTCTGCAGATTATGAGCATTTCTCCATATCATTAAAGTAATTTCATAAATGTAACCAGTAAATGTTTTATATCCTATGTAGAGTGCTTCAAAATCTACTTAACCCTTATAAATGATTCATTTATTTTTAAATTACATTTTCCTTTTGTAATTATGATACATGCAAAAGAGTGTGTCACATATGAATTATGGAGTAACAGTCATGGGAACACCTGGGAACTACCTAATTTCAGCAAGAGCCTTTCTAATAGTCATGCATGGAACTGTGTGCTCTTTCCCAAAAGGTCTTAATTACAGTTACACAGAACACTGTGACCTGTTCCCTGATCGTCCTCCTCCTTTTAAGGGTGGGTTTTTGTTTGTTTGTCTTAATACACTGAAATTACTGGATCAGAAGCCGTAAACATTTTAAGCCTTGTTGAAGTCAAGTGTTCACTCCCACCAGCAGTCCCTGAAAGGGTATGGCAGCATTTCCTTACAGTGTTGGGTATTCAGCAAATCAAATAAGAAACTTAGCTCATCTGATAGAAAAGTTGTCTTTTAGTTTGTATTTCTCAGATCACTGGAAGCTAAATGGAATTTTGGGCAGTCCTTTTGTAGTTAGATTTTTAAAAATCATTTCTCTGTTAACTGTATATTAAGGATATTCACCTTTTGTGGCAAATATATTTTTTCTGTTTATTTTCTTTATACTGCTATGTTTTTTATTTGAGTTTTGCTTTTTAAAATGGAGGCAGATCCATGGTCTTTTTCTTTATCATTTGTACTTGAACAGTTTATTCCCAAGTGTAAAATTAGTATTTTTATCATTTTAGACCTTTATTTATTTTTAAGTAATCTCTGTCCCCAACATGGGGCTCGAACTCACAACCCCAAGATCAAAGAGTCACATGCTCCACTGACTGAGCCAGCCAGGTGCTCCAAGCTTTAAACCTTTAAGTTTATCATTTATCTGGAGTTTATTTTGTCTTATATTGTGTTTTGATGGTCTAAATCTCGGTCAGTTAGGCAATATTTCCAGTATTGTTTATGACTCATCATGCCCATTTACCAGAAGTTGAAGCTTCCATGTGTACTACAATCTGTTTTGGACTAATTTGCTAAGTCAAGTGTAGATGAATTTATCTGTCCATCTCATCGCTAGGGACAAAGCATTTCTCTAAAGGAACTAAAATATCTTTTTAATATTTGAAGTGTTGATTTAAACATTAGTAACTCTTGTTTAATGGCTACCATTAATGTTACATTTTCTCAGCCTTTATATCTTTGAGTAATGTAGTAACTAACTATTAAAATTTAAAACAGGAAACACCAAGAAAGGAAGTGGGTAGTATAAGTGATATTGATAAACCTTTCTCAGAAAGAGCATTTGTTCCTAGGAAAGGGGGGGAATGTTGAAGCCTTTTGAGGGATTGTTTGAGACCTTCCTCCCTGTGTGTATTGTACAATTTATGGGAGGTGTACAAGTGAATTAAGTTGCAGTCTTTTGCCCTAGTGGATTGTGTGTTCTGTGGGGGTGCTACTACTTCTTTCTCTAGTGTAAATCTAAGGCCAGAGATGTGTTCCTTAGACTTGTAGAGTTTTGGGGATGTGTGGGTGGCTCAGTCGTTAAGCATCTGCCTTCGGCTCAGGTCATGATCCTGGGGTCCTGGGATCGAGCCCCACATCGGGCTCCCTGCTCAGTGGGGAGTCTGCTTCTCCCTCTGCTTGCTGTTCCCTGCTTCTGTTCCCTCTCTCACTGTGTCTGTTTCTGTCAAATAAATAAATAAAATCTTAAAAAAAAATAAAGTGTTATCATAACAACATCATGAGATTTGAGATGGACACAGTTTATAGATAAGTATCAGAGAGTTTAGTCATGATGCCATTTCTTCCTTCATCTCTGCTTCTTGTTTCTCCTCTTCCTTATGTAACCTGGTGTCAAGTGTTTATGGCAGTGGTTTTCAAGGAGGGAGGCAGATCGTGTTTGTTCTCTGGAGGACATCTGATAATGTCTGGAGACATCTTTGATGGTCCTCACTGGGTTGGGGTTGTATGCTCCTGGCATCCAGCGGATAGAATTCAGGGATGCTGTTGAACATCGGACAGTGCAGAGAACACTCCCCACAGTAAAGAATTCCCCAGCTGAGTGTGCCAGTCATGCTGAGGTCAAGAACCCAGATTAGGGGAATGTACCAGAGGTCAGTGGTGGAGTGGGAGGTCCAGTGGTAAGGTGAGCAGGACAGGGGTCATGAATGTTAAGGAAGGCTATAAGCAGGGAGACTGAGGAGAAAGGGCTGTTGTTGGTGGTGGGATGGTGGCTGATTGTTGTTGCCTCCCTCTTAGTTCTCTGCGATGGTTGGTCCTGCAATCGTGCAGATCCACAGAAACCTCCTAGAACCTCAGTAACCTGTGTACAATCTAGATGTTTCCTCAGAGTACGTAGACACCCCCAGAAGGAGATGAGAAGTTTTCAAGTCATAGCACTTCCCTTATGCTCCAGGGCCCTGAATATACTCCTGTGACGTGAAAGTGATTACTGAAAAACACCCAGCCACTCTCGGGGGGTCAAATAAAAGATGTTAAATACAAAGTTTCACCAATCGTTGGCTCTAAAGCTATGGTTCTTCCCTGCTCACAGCACTCTGACCTGTGTGTATTACGTATCAGGCTGAGTTAGCATTCACTTAGCAGTTGAGGGTTCTAAACCCAGTCTTCATTGTGGAAATAAAGAGCAGTTCCTCTGGCAGCTGTATTGTGCTGTTCCCTTTTCTCTTTCTGGTAGTATCAGACTTCTCAGGGCCCTGAGATCAGGTACAGGGCCTTTGGGGAGGCCCAGTGAGGGAAACGAAGCAATCAGCACTCAGCACAGACCTTCCTCAAGGGCTCTGCATTGTTTCCCCCATCACTCGTGTTTAAGAGGCTGTGTAGACAGGGAGACTTTGAGGAGCTAGATGAAGGAAGACAAGATCAAATCAAACCACTAGTTCACTGGTGTGGGCCTCAGCAGGTGATCAGAAACCATGCCCAGGGTGGCTAAGCTGCCTTACTTGCATGGATGGAAATCGTTCCCCCAAACACCTGGGAAGGTAGAAGTACAGTAGATGTAAGATACAGAGGCAGGCTGAGAATATGCCAAGTGACTGGAGTAATGAAACATCCTAAAATCTGTGTTTAAAAAAAGAGAGAGGGAGGGAGAAAGAAAAGAAAAGAACAAAAGGAAAGAAAAGAAAGTTAATAAAAAATCCAAAGGTCTTACCTCACATCCAGAATGTAAAGTCCATAGTCAGAACTACCTTACATCTCATTTAGCTCTTGGCACAGAAGAGATATTCAGTATTAATAGCTGTCGAAGCAGTTTTAAAATTTTCTTATCTTGCTTTTGATTGTATTAATCTTATTAATGATGTAATGTAGATTCTCATTTTCCCTTATCACTATTCATCTCTTTCTCACCTTTTCATCTTAGTGAGTTGTGCATTTGTGGGCCAAGTGAAGGTTCAGAAATGCAAAATGTGAATCACAGAGGGGAGAGGATGATTACTATCTTAGAGTAATTCTTTATATAAAAGTGCTCTTTGGGTTTTCATGTGTTCTTAAAACGTGTGATTTACAAAACTTAATAAAGCACACTCCTTTGGGATTATATAGATTAAACTGTGCATCTGGATCATCCATTAGGTGATCACAGCCATATCGTAACTTCCCAAACTTTACTTGTTGACTGGTTTTTGCAATACATGGGTACCACCAACACGGTTAACTGTTTCTTTAAATTAGCTTCCTCTCCCTTTTAAAGGTAAACTTTCTCACTGCCATACCTGCCAGGGTCATTTAGCTTAAGAAGACACATTAAAAAAAAAACAAAAACAAAGCAACAATATTAGTTTGGGAAAAAATACAATAACCATAGCAAATTGATTTACAAAAATGTATACTTGAAGATTTTTTTTGTCAGTGGGAATATAGTTGTTTCATAATCAATTAATAATAAAGGGGAAAGAAAGCTTAATACTCCCTAGTGAAGTTAAAAGTGAGGTGTCCTGTCAGTAATACAACTGATTGGATGATTAATAGTTTTATAATTTTGTCAGCCAGACTGAGAGCCAGTTCAACGCAGTTGGAAGTATGTAAGATATTTAACCATTTTCTTCGATAGAGTTAGAATACAAGAATTTCTACTACAGGCGATGAAAGTGACTTTGGTTTCAAGGAGCCACAAGAAGCCATCCTCCACAAAAAAGTGTGAATGTGTCGAGTTTTCCAGGTAGCAGACAGTCGAACGGGGTCCTGTGGTCGCTCATTGTTGCTGTTCTGGTATGTAAAATGAAACCCTTCTTAAGTCTTTCAAGTTCTCTTAATATGTAAAATACTTCCAGTAGGTCTTTTGAATCAATTAACTCTAGATGGTGCAGATAAGAAAAGATCCCACCTGCTTCTATCCCTGTCGACCCCAGAGCTCTACTTTTGTGCTCACAAGGGAATTCATTTCAACTTACATGTAGAATACTACCTTATGTAAGGATAAATCCAGATGGCTGAAATGAGCCAGTATCTTTGCAGGGTGTGGTGATTCATGAAGTTTTTGTTTGTTTGTGCCTAGGCCCTGACATGACCTGTCTGTTCACTGGAGCGGTCTTTCCTCCTGCAATGAGTACAGTAGTGTAGACTTTCAAAGCTTCAGAATTTCAGGATTAAGGGGCTGTGGGAGTCACTTCCCATCTCTGTAGAAAGTAATGACAGGAGGATTCCACATCTTTTCCTTAATTAAAGTGGTAGTATTTTGAGTTTGCTTCTCTGTCTAAACATGGAGATTTCATAAGTTCCCGCAGTGTTCAGGTTTCCATGATGACCTTTACCTTTAAGATTCTTTTTAATCACTTAATCCTATCCATCATAAGTTTAACAGATATTCAAAGAACAGTGCCAACTCTGTTTCCCAGTTACGTATACTCGTATGATAAAGTAGATGGAAACCTACTCCCAGGAGTCGGCAGTGTCAGTGATGAGTACGTTCATACCTATGAGAGAGCGTTCGGAGGTCTTCGTTGGCCTTCGGGCACAGTGTCACATCTGTGTGTAACTTTTTCCCCCCTTACGATAAATATAATACAGAAGTTGCCACTATAACCATTTTTTTTTCTTTCTAAAGTAGGCTTCATGCCCAGTGTGGGGCTTGAACTCACGACCCTGAGATTGAGACCTGAGCTGAGATCAAGAGTCAGACACTTAACTGACTGAGCCACCCAGGCGCCAGTGCCACTGTAACCATTTTAAGTGTACAGGTCAGTGGCATTCACGGGGTTGTACAACCACCACCACTGTTCCCGAACTTGTCATCGCCCCAACAGACACTCTGTGACCATTAAGTAATAACTCCCTGTTCTCCTCTTCCCCCCCACCCCTAGAAACCTGTATTCTACTTTTTGTCTCAATGAATTTGCCTATTCTGGATATTTTATGTAAATGGAATCATATAATTGTCCTTTTGTGTCTGACTTCCTTCACTTAGCCTACTGTTTTGGAATTTCATCCATGCTATAGTGTATGTAAGAATCACATTCCTTTTTATGACTGAATAATAGTTCATTGTGTATTTATAGTCCACATTTTGTTTATCCTATCCACTCATCTGTTAGTGGCCATGTGGGTTGTTTACACATTTTGACGATTGTTAGTGATTATTCAGTTAACATTAACATACTGTTATATGTTTGAATCCATTTCCATTTATTTTCAATGTGTATCTAGGAGTGGATCATAAGGGTTGTCTGGTGGATCATTGTTGGGTAGTATGGTAATTCTGTGTTTAACTTTTTGAGGAACCATCAAACTATTTTACACAGTAGCAACACCATTTTACATTTCCATCAGCAACACTCACCAGCACTTATTTTCCTTTTTAGAAATTATAGTCATTCTAATAAGTATGAAGTGGTATGTTATTGTGGTTTGGATTTACATTTTCCCAAAGACTATTGATGTTGAGCATCTTTTCATATGTTAATTATCCATATGTGTATCTTTGAAGCAATGTCTAGTCCTTTGCCCATTTTTAATTGCTTTGTCTTTATTGTAGTTCTTTGTACAGTCTCAATATTAAACCCTTAATACATATGTGATTTGTAGTACTTCCGATTCTGTAGGGTGTCTTTTCATTCTCTTGATAATGTCCTTTGAAACACCAAGTTTTTAAAATTGATAGAAGTCCAGTGTGTGTATTTTTTCCCTACTACCCATGTTTTGGTTGTCATAGTTAAGAATCTATTGCCAAAATCCAATGTTGAGGAGATTTATCTGTATTTTCCTTTAAGCACTTTATAGCTTTAGCTCTTATGTGTAAAGATCATTGATCCATTTTGAATTACATCTTGTGTATGGTGTGAGATATGGTTCCAGCTTCATTTTTTTCCTTGTGCATATCCAGTTGTCCCAGAACCATTTGTTGAAAAGACTGTTCTTTCCCTCATTGAATGGACTTTGGCACCCATATCAAAAGTCAGCAGGCTATAAATGTATAGATTTATTTCTGGAGCCTCAATTCTATTCCATTGGTCTCTATGCTTACACTTATATCAGGACCACATTGTTTTGATTACTATAGCATTGTAATAAGTTTTGAAATTGGGAAGCTTCAGCCTTCTAATTTTGTTCTTTTTCAACATTGTCTTGGTTGTGAATAGTGATAGCTTTATTAATTTCTTTACAATTTGAATGCCTTTTCTTTTTCTTGTCTAATTGCTTTGGCTAGAACTTCCAGAACAATGTTGAATAGCAGTGGTAAACGTGGGGCATCCTTATCTTGTTCCTGAAAGTTTCAGTCTTTCCCATTGAGTATGAAGTTAGGTGTGGGTTCTTCATAAATACCTTTTATCATGTTGAGGAAATTACCTTCTATTTCTAGTTTGTTGAATGCTTTTATCATGAAAGGATATCGGATCTTATTAGTGCCTTTTCTGAATTGATTGAGATGATCATATGTTTTTTCCTCTGTTCTGTTAGTGTGACATACTGCATTGATTTTCGTATGTTGAGCCATCCTTGCATTTCTGGGATAATCACATTTTGGTCGTGTTACATAATCCCTTTAATATGCTGTTAGATTCAGTTTGCTTGTACCATCAATTCTCCTTTGTGGATTCTGTATTTGTGAATTCTCCTACATGCTGATAAACTTTATTTGTAATCCCAGAATGAATCTAGGACGTTCTTCTGATTACTCATGGAGATGCCTACATTTGCACCTTCCCAGCTGAAATTGACCAGGGAGGCAAGGCCTAATTTCAGCTCTCACAGAGATGACTGGAGGATGGAAACAGTAGGGGGCAGTGCAACATAATGCAAGAAGCTCTGGCTCTGGGGCCAGTTGAAGGAGTTTGGATCCTACTCCAGCACTTGGTTGTGTAGTCACTTAACACTTCTCAACCTCACATTCTCTTTGGCAAAATAAAATCTGTCAGGAAAAGTCATTTCAGCATTTAAGATTGTAATATATGTGAAGCGTCCATGTGTGTGTTTATACTTTTGCAGGAACAGTGGTTCAGTATTCACTAATTCAGTATTTGTGGCAACTAAATAAAACATACCTACCGTGAATATTGATAGTCTACTGTATTTTGTTAAGGATTTTTGCATCTATATTCATAAGAGATATTGGCCTGTAATTTTTTTTTTCTTGTCTCTTCTTTATCTGGCTTTGGAATCAGCAAAGGCAGCCCTCATGGAATGAGTTAAAAAATGCTTCCTCTTCTATTTTTGGGAAGAATTTGAGAAGGTTGGTTGTTAATTCTTCTTTTAATGTTTGGTAGTGAAGCCACCTAGTCTTGGACTTCTCTTTGTTGGGAGGTTTTGATTGCTGATTCAGTCACTTTGTTATTGGTCTGTTGAGTGAGATATTCTGTTTCTTTTTGAGCAGGTTAGGTAATTTGTGTGTGTGTGTGTGTGTGTGTGTGTGTTTCTAGGGTTTTTTGTGTGTTTGTTTCTCCTAGGTTGTCCAATTTGTTGGTATATAATTGTCCATGTTTTCCCTTAAAATATTTTTGATTTCTGGAGGATTTGTGGTAATGTCCCCACTTTCATTTCTGATTTTAATTATTTGAATCTTTTTTTGGTCAGTCCAGCTAAAGGTTTGTTTATTTTACTGACTCTTTTTAAAGAACCAACTCGTGGCTTTATTGGCCTTTCTCTGTTGTTTCTCTGTTCTTCATTTTATTTTATCTCTGCTCTAATAACTTTTTATTTTCATTCTTTTGCTGCCTTTGGGTTTAGTTCAGTCTTCTTCAATTTCTCCAAGTTTTGTAAAGTTACGTTATTGATTTGAGATTTTTCTTCTTTTTTAATGTAGGCTTTTAGAGCTCTAAATATCTAAGTACTGCATTCACCGCATCTGATACATTTTGTGTGTTGTGATATTGTTTTCATTTGTTGCTAAGTAACTTCTAATTTCCTTTGTGATTTTTTTTTACCTATTGTTTGTTTTAACTTCTTCCCCATATTTGTAAATTGTCTAGTTTACCTTTTACTATTGATTTCTAGCTTCACTCAAGGAGATCTGTTTGTATGACTTTGATCTTTTAAAATTTGGAACTTGTGTTGAAGCCTAGTATATAATTTGTGTTGGAGAATGTCCCATATGCATCTGAGAGGAAGGTGTGTTTTGCTGTTAGGTGGTGTTCTATAAATGTCTCTTAACTTTGGTTGGTTTACAGTGTTGTTCAAGTCCTGTTTCCTCATTGATCTCGTGTCTGGATGTTCTTCCTGAAAGGTGGTATAGTGAAGCCTCCAATTATTATTGTAGAACGGTCTGGCTCTTCTTCTGTTGGTGTTTGCTTCATGTATTTTGGTGCCCTGTTGTTTGATGCATGTATGTGTATAATTGTTGTATCATCTTGATGAATTATCCTTTTGGGCAATGTCCTTAGTATCTTGTGAGCAGTTTTGACTTAAAGTCTATTTTTATCTGGTATTTTATAGCCACTTGGTTACCATTTGTATATCTTTTTTTTTTTTTTTTCATTTTCAGTCTTTTTGTGTCCTTGGATCTAAAGTGAGTCTCTTGTAGATAATATATAGATCATGTTTTTATATCCATTTTGCCAATCTTTGCCTTTTGATAGGAAAGTTTCATTTACAGTAAAATATATACTAAGGGAGGACTTAATTCTTCCATGTTGCTGTGTTCTGCATGTCTTACATTTCCTTGATTATTGCTTTATGGGATTAGGTGATTCTTTTTGTAGGGAATGATTTTCATACTCTTCTCATTTCCTTTTGTGTATGTACTTTTTAGATACTTCCTTTGTGTTTATCATGAGGATTACATTTAACATTCTAAATTTATAATTAATTTGTTACCAACTTCTGAAGGATGCAAAGGTTTGCCTCTGTGCAGCTTCGTCAGCCCCCTTTATGTTGATGTCATGAATTATCTTTATTCATTGTGTCCCTAATAATAGATATATAGTTGGGGTTCTTTTTACATTTGTCTTTTAAATCATGTGTGAAATAAAAAGTGGACTTACAACCCCAAACTACGGTAATACTGGGCTTAGATGCACACCTTTACCCAAGACATTTGTTTGTTTTTCAGACAAAGCACCACCACTCCTAGTCTGGGCGTATTGGCTCTGTGACAGCACAGTCCTTCAACACTTAAATAGGTTTGCACTGAAGCGAAAGCTGAGGTCTTCTTAGGTCTTTCTGAGCATGTGGCTTGCCCTGGGCCTGTGCATGGCTTTCCGTCTCCCCATCTACAGTGTTTTGGCTGTCCTGAGTTCTTTCCCCCAACTTTTTTTTTCCCCCTGCGCTTTATGGAGGAGTTTTTTGTGTGTCACAACCAGAAACTTTTTGCTCTGGGTTTCTGTGGGGTTGTTGGTTTACCTTGCAGTGTTGATGACAGTGACTGCCACTTTTCTGGCCTGAGTTCAGGCATCTTGCGTCACTCCTTTAGGTAGCCCACCCTGTCAGATTAGACCATACCTGCAGGATAATTTGCAAAGAAGGTGTGCTCTGCTCCGTTTAGAGCCAGGACCCAGGGACCCACATTGGAAATGCAAGCTGCCTTTGTTCAGACTGCTGCCACGCAGGGGAGAGAGGGTGGTGCAAGACGTGGTAAAAACACCATGGAGCTTTCTTCCTGCTTTGAGTTTACCTTCTTTGTTATTTAGTGTGTGTTCACTTACGTGCTGTAGACCTTCGCCTTCTTTCCTGAGTTCTGGCAGAGTTGGTTCTGACATAGGTTTCTGCTTGTTTTTTGTTTGTGTGGGGGGATGAGAAGTCAGAGCTGCCCAGCCTGCCATTCCTCAAGCCTGTCTGTACTTCTGAATGGTTATGGGGGGAAGTCACTCAAAATTTTAAATGTTCAAGGTGTGCACGAGCACTCTCTCTACGGCACATGGGTCCATATAAGGTGGGACCACATTACCCCTTTACATTTATGTTGGTGCTGGGTATGGCTTTTCTCACTGAAACGGTCATCCTTTGCCACCTAAAAATTATCTTGTGTAGCCTCTGCAGGACATTATTCTTCTTTGGGAGGTCCTTCCCTACCATACATATGGACCTTGGATGGCACTGCTTAGTTTGTTTCCTCAGCCCCTGCTGCATTCTCCATCAGGCTGCACTGTTACACACATTGGGACAGCCACCTTTACTTGCACTTAACGACGCATGCATGCTTTGTAGTCTGAAACTTTTTTAAATTGGTGCTTTTGAATCTGGAACTTTTTTTTTTTTTTTTTTTTTTTTTTTTGGAAAAGGGAGAGAGGAGGGGTGAAGAGGGTGGGAGAAAGAGAATCGTAATCAGGCTCCACACCCGGTGTAGACCCAACATGGGACTCGATCTCACGACCCTGATATCATGACCTGAGCCAAAATCAAGAGTCAGATCCTTAACTGACTGAGCCTCCCAAGTGCCCCTGAATCTGGGAACTTGTAAATCAATGTTATTCATAGGCTTAGGTTTCAAAGTCTGCTACAAATGCTACCCGTACTATGTAAGGTAGAAAGAATATTGTGGAACCCAAAGAAGGTTTTAGTTAATTTATTTTATACATGTGCCCCCCCCCCAGAGAGGTTGGAGTGATAAACCAGTGTAATAAATTCTGTTTGATTTAGTTTCCCTTTTTTATATTTCATTTTTGTATCTCCCTCAAGAGTCCTCGGAATTGGGTCTTCTACCTCCTTTTCCCCGTGGTATCCATTGTCGCGCGTCCACTATGGAGCATGGCTCTCACTGTCTCCTCTCCTGGTTCTGCAGTGCACACTTTGTTCTCTACAAGTCTTTTAAAAGGCTTCTCACTGAGAACATTTTTTTTTTCATCTGTTAACAATAGGGGGTGTCGGGGCGCCTGGGTGGCTCAGTGGGTTAAAGCCTCTGAGCCTTCAGCTCAGGTCATGATCCCAGGGTCCTGGGATCGAGTCCCGCATCGAGCTCTCTCCTTGGTGGGGAGCCTGCTTCCTCCTCTCTCTGTGCCTGCCTCTCTGCCTGCTTGTGATCTCTCTCTCTCAAATAAATAAATAAAATCTTAAAAAAAAAAAAACAAAACAATAGGGGGTGTTTTTCTCTGCACACCACCATGCAGCAGGGGAAAAATAAGTCGTACTTATGTTATGCAGAGGGTGGAAGGTAGCAAGAGCTACCGTTCGTGACCTCAGGGCGGATTTGGTCGTTGGTGTGCCTGGGAGAGAGAAGCTTGGGACGCCACCTGAGAAGGTGCTGGTTCTGCATGTGGGGAGCACCTTCTCTGCCCCAGCTCCTTGCTACAGATAGCCCTGGGAGGTTGTAGACCTTGGCCTGGATGTAGCAGTAGAGCTGGAAACCAGGAAGCCCGATGGAACAAGCTGGGTTTGTGTTACGGTGCCCCTGGCATGGAGTGGGGGGCATGGGTGTGTGCATGTGCTTGCTCACACGTCTGCCCATGTCCGGCTTGTTCACCTCTCTACCCCCAGTGTCTTTGACGTTCCCTTAATGAATGGCTCAGTATCCAGCTCAGGTGGCTGAGCCATTCTGGGAGACGTGTGCCAGAGCAGGCACTACCACACGTTCAGGGGGATAAATCAGCAGTTGGTTTTATTTTCCCAATTTGACTATACACACACTCCTCATAGGGTTTGATAATTAGAGTGACTATAATTTATTGCTCAAATGGAGGCACATGAGGGGGAAAGGGGGGCTACAAGTTGTTATATAATTATTTTTGACCAAATTTATTGTACTGGTAGACCTGTACAATAGTTCTATTTAAAAAACTATTTTCAAAAATAAAATTATCTCAAGAAAACTTTTGTTCGTTAAATAACTAAATTGATCATCTGAGTATTATGAGCGTTTAGTAATTATTCTTGGTATAGTCTCACATACTTTTATCACATACTGTGTTATTGATGTCACTCCAAAGAATTTTTTTCACCAATGTGATTTTATTTCCAAAATTCTCATAATACAGCCTGCAAAGTTCTTCAGAGTTTTGTTGGTTTGGGGTTTTTTGGTGTGGTTTTTTTGTTTGTTTGTTTGTTGTTTTGGTAGTAAGTTTGAGATTGCCAACATTTTGAGTTTATTTTTCATGTGCTCTCATTTTTTTAATTGAAATAATAATCTTTGGGTACTAAGGTAGCTAGTAAGTTCAGGGCAACTTGTGCTGAAGGAAGAATATTTTCAGTCTTTTTTTAAAAACTGAAATGTGAAGTATTTCAGCTCAAATATTTTCACAAAAACAGTCATTTCTACCTCTATTCAGAGTACTTTTTTCCAGCAAATAAATTTATAAGATTAGAATTGTCAAATTGTCTCTGATTATTATTATATTGGTGAAATTTAGATATAAAATTTTTATTCTTTCAGTTTCATTTCTTTTTACAGAATATAAATTTATCCAATTAAAAATGAGAGCTTTAGGGGCACCTGGGTGGCTCAGTGGGTTAAGCCTCTGCCTTCAGCTCAGGTCATGATTTCAGGGTCCTGGGATCAAGTCCCGCATCAGGCTCTCTGCTCAGCGGGGAGCCTTCTTCCTCCTCTCTCTCTCTCTGCCTGCCTCTCTGTCTACTTGTGATCTCTGTTAAATAAATAAATAAAATCTTTAAAAAAAAAAATGAGAGCTCTATAAAACGATTCTTAGTATAAATCGATATATTCCAAAGCACTCAGTGAATTTTCTGATATCTTTAATCCCTTGCATTTTTTAACAGGGATTAATTTCATTGTGTTATTTGCAAGTTTTACTCAATAATTGCAGTTTGCCAAAACTTCTAAAGTTGACATAAAAAGAAATTGGTGAAAGTTTTGACGAAAGATACCCAGCTGATTTTGAGCATAACGTAGCCAAAATTTTGTATTCTCACCAAAAAAAGTCTAAATTATTTTTGTAATACTGGATTGATTTTCAAGGTAGTTTCTTAAAGGCTTAAGTAAGCAAGTAGCAAAGAGAATGCACATTGCTGTACTGAAGTATTTTTAAATTCAGGTTTTCAGCCTTTTAGAAATTTATTTTACTGTGTATATATAAAAATCTGTTTATATTAAAATCACAGGAAGTGGGGCACCTGGGTGGCTCAGTGGGTTAAAGCCTCTGCCTTCAGCTCAGGTCACGGTCCCAGGGTCCTGGGATCGAGCCCCGCATCGGGCTTTCTGCTCAGCAGGGCGCCTGCTTCCCTTCCTCTCTCTCTCTGCCTGCCTCTCTGCCTACTTGTGATCTCTGTCAAGTAAATAAATAAAAAATCTTTTAAAAAAAATCACAGAAAGTGTCGTACATTGAGCAATATCAGTTGTTTAGGTAAAATTCAGCAAACTTTTTCTTCTGTATGGGACCAGATAGTAAACATTTCATATTCATAGGGCCCAGGGTCTGCCGGAGGTACTCAGTTCTGCGGTTGTAACCTGAAAGTAGCTAGAGATGATATATGAACAAATGAGCCCAACCATGTCTCAGTAAGACTTTATTTATATACCTCAGAATGTGAATTTCCTATAATTTTCACATATCACAAATTATTACTCCTCTTTTGACCTCTCTGCAACCCCTGAGAACTGAAGAAACCATCTTTATCTTGCAGGCCGTGACAAAAGAGGTGGCAGGCCAGATTGGGCCTACAGGTTACACTCTGCTGACCTTTGTTCCATGAATTAGATGGAAAAAAGAAAGAAAGAAAGAAAGAAAGAAAGAAAGAGAATAACCACTAATGAAATTGGTTTTCTGTGTGAAAACTGGCACTAACTGCTTATAAAGTCCTCCCATAGCTTTTAAATGAGCCAGTGTTTAATGGCTGTTCTGTCAACTTTTATAGGTCCAGGAGAAAATTTAGGGGAAAATGAAGACAATTAATTAGAATATTTACTTGATCTAAATGAAAAGTCATGCTTCAGAAAGAAACACACCTTCTGTAATTGTATAAATGGGAGTTCTTCTGTAGCTGTGCTCCTGAATTAATTTTCTTTGTTTTGGGTACTCTTTGTTTTAAATTTAAAAAAACGAAACCAGGGGCGCCTGGGTGGCTCAGTGGGTTAAAGCCTCTGTCTTCGGCTCAGATCGTGATCTCAGCGTCCTGGGATCGAGCCCTGCATCGGGCTCTCTGCTCAGCGTGGAGCCTGCTTCCTCCTCTCTCTCTGCCTGCTTCTCTGCCTACTTGTGATCTCTGTCAAATAAATAAATAAAATCTTAAAAAAAAAAAAAAAACGAAACCAAACCAAACCAGGTAGCTTCTCAAGTGGATGTTGTTGCTTGTCGAACACATGTCTTTCCATGTTTGTTGAACACCCAGTTTGGTCCCATGGAGCATGACAGATGTGGGCAAACATTTGCAAATCACACGCTCACTGTTAACTTTCTTAAGTGGAAATGGACTGCCTACAAGATCTTTTTATTAAATCTGTATTTAATTTTTTAGTTCCTTGCTAATAAAATGGCTTATTATGGAACACAAGTGATCAAAGCAATAAAATCAAAAATTATTTACACCATTTAGTGAATGCCAGGATCACTGATAAGAGGTATCACACTACTGTCTGTATGTAACTCCTTCCCACAAACTTCATGTACAGGAGTCATGACACTGGCATACCTTGTTCCATCCGTGAGTGCTTCATATGCTGCAAAGGAAGGAGTAACTATAAACCTAGAAAGAATCTGGAAAATAGGTGGTTTACGGCTGGTTGACTTTCACATGCAGCCACATGGTAAAATGGGAAATCTGTGGACAGCTGGTGTGTCTTGCACACTACTAGATGAGATTGTAGCAGAAGCAAGATACAGAAAATAGAGGTATCTTGAACTGGAACTGGATTATTTTAACATGATGGTGAGCCACAATAATTAACAAAAGGTAAAAAATGGACACATACAAAACCAGATTGGACATTGAGATAGCAGGCATTAAGCCAAGACTGTCTTAGGCAAACCAGAACATACGGTTCTCCTATTTCAATATATAAATTAAGCTTTCTGTAACTTGGGTGATTCTCTTCTTTCCTTCTTCCAATTTGGTCAGCAGAATAGCTTCCTAAAAGGGTCCACTTATTCCGCACGTTATACAACCCAGTGGTGCAAGCTAACAAGACCCAAGCCCAGTGACGTCTATCCCCTTAAAAACCTAGTGTTGACTATCCATGGATGTTACTCACGGTCTTGCAGTGATTGTGTGCAACAGAATCTTTAGTGTGCGAGGGTTATTGCAGATGTCTGGTTCCTGTCCCAGAGACTTAGATTCAGTACCGCTTGGAGAGAACGCTGGCATGTGGGAACTTCCGGCCCTTATCAGCCTATCTTCAGTCTTCACCTTCCAGCCCCCTCCAGAGTCTAGGTCTGACACCACCCAGCTGTTGTACTTCCCTGTGCCCTGTTTCGTGGACCTGGACATCCTCTTACCCTCTCTTCCATCAGCCAAGAGGGCTGTTACCCTATACCTTTGAGTTGAAATTATGTCTGTTGCTTTTTGATTCCATTTTTCTCTAGACTAATCACCTTGTGATAGCAGGTTCTAGGTCTCAAATCACTCCTGTATTCTTAACCTGACACCTGAAACTCATGGCAGCTGTTTAGTGATGATGATTATAGGTATAAAGTTCAAAGTAAGGATCTTTCCATTGTTCTCTTGTCATGAGCTGAGAGTTAAAAGTGAATTAAAGTAGGATTTGTGTAGTCACTTCACGTAGCTCATTGTACCTATCAAGTTCTGCCTTTAAAACTTGAGCTTTCCCCAAGATTAATCAGTGTGCTGATTATTAATTTCAGACTTTAAAAATTGTGCTTTAGACCAGATGAACACCCTTAAATGTTAACAACTGCTGCTTTATTTTAAAATAAAATAGCAACTATGTCTTTCCACATCCAGGGTAGGGCTCAACAATGAAGGCGGGAAAATGCTGGGAGCCTCCACTCTGTGGGGATAGCACAGGAGCTGTCAGCAGGAGTTCTTGAGTTTTTTCTGCATGTCAGGATGGCTGTCAGGATGGTTAGGGAATATCTGCTCAAGCTTTCCTGAGGGTCTGTGCCAGTGGGACACATCTCATGCTTTCAGTTAAGTTCTGGTAAGAGTCTGGTTAACGACCGGTGTAGGAGCTGCAAATTTCCATTACTTGTTTATGCTGTTGCTTACCAGTATTAAAGTTTCACATAACTCAACCATGGTTACCTAATATTCTTCTAAATTTGGTAGGCTTTCTCCAGAAGAAAAGCAGTCTGTATAAGGCAAGATTTTTTGGTCTGGGAGTAGGGGTATATGATATTCCATGATCTCCAACAACATCTGACATATAGTAGGCACTCAATATTTGTTTAATGAATAAACAAAGTTTATGGTAAAGTTTAAGTATAGCAAATTGATTTTTTATGCCTTTTTTTCCTACTGGCAAATTTTTACAGAAATTGGAGAGCTTTGTAAAAATGTTTAAATAGCCAGAATTGTCTGTGGTATCCTTTCTTCAACCATCAGTTTGAAATCAGTTGCTGGTACTTAGAGCTAGATTAATCCCTCCTGTTAACGATTTTGAGAATGTTCTCTTTTTAACAAATGCGTAAATGAGCAAGCGTGTAAGAACAATGTGCAGCTTCTTGTTTAGAATGATTACAATGAAGGTCTTCCCGGCAGGAAAGCATTTGCATCGTGAGTGGCTGGCCTGGATTTTTCATTCAAGTCAATGAAAAGGCAAATATTTTGATCAGGAGAAAAATTCTTTTTGGAGAGTGTATAAATAGCCTAGGACAGCTTTAGTTGTGGCTGTTTGTATTTTCCCAGTGGTTGTGTTTTCACTGTTGTTTGATGTTTGAGATGCCCTACGTGTTGAGTGTCTTGAACCTCAATTGTATGGGGGACAGTTTGAGACCCTTATTTCAAGGCTTCTCTCAGAAACCCCTTAGGGCAAGGGGCAAAAGATTATTGCATATACAGGATGTCTGAAGCTTATTTACTTCAAGATTCGACATTTCTTTGTGTAATCTCAAAGATTAAAAAGATAGTACTTTAATGAGTTAGGCCCTAGTTGTCATTAACTTTTTGTGTCCATACTTTTTATTGATGAAATTTTAAATTTAATCATCTTTATCTTAGAAAAGTTGTCTTTTTTTTTTTTTTTTAAGATTTTATTTGTCAGAGGAGAGAGCGCACAAGCAAGGGGAGCAGCAGGCATAGGGAGAAGCAGGCTCCCCGGAGAGCAGGGAGACCAATGTGAGACTTGATTCCAGCACCCTGGGATCATGACCCGAGCCGAAGGCAGACGCTTAACCAACTGAGCCACTCAGGCATCCCAAAAAGTAGTCTTATTTAAGAATGTCCTGATTAATTTGGGGTCATCTGGATAAAACTCTGTTTGACTTAATCTTTGAATTCCCCTAGCCAAGTATTGGTATTTCTTAACATCAACAGTTTGACAAAGCACCACTCTGTGAGTGAGGGAGCTTTGTAATAATATTGAAGCTTATTAAAAATGTGGAGTTATAGGCCAATTACTAAAACAGATAATACTGATTTTTTACAAAATGAGCCTTTATTGGAAGCATATATTAGTGATTATTTGTCAAGTACAAGTGTTTTTGTGGGTAGCAAAACTATAAACAGGAAGCTACAGAAAGTAAGGTCAGTACTGAGCAGCATGATCTTTACACAGTACGTATTTTTTCAGATTCTCAGCAATGTATAGTGCTCTCTGCATGGTATGTTACTAATTTATATGGGGCAGTCATTTAAATGTGTTCTTACTTTCTTTCTCACATTAGTGCTTTTGGACATAACCTTCACTGTTCACAGAACTTTGTCCATTTAATTTATTTGTTATTTTTAATACAAAATTTCCCCCAAATGATAAAATTGGTCCTGCCAGAACAAAGTCCCTCCCACCAAGTTTAATCAGGTAGTTCCTATGATTTTGCACCTGCTGAATGCCTGACACTTAAAAGTTCAGGGGATACGGCAAGATCCAAAAACAGATGGACTGCCTGCCCTCACATGTAGACCCCACAGGATCAGGAAGAAAAACATGCCATGATGGAGAGATAGACGGGGTGCTGAGAACTCAGGAGAAAACAAAAGCAGGGAAAGTGGGGGCGGGGAGGGTGCCCCGCTGGCTCAGTCAGTAGAGCATGCAGCCCTTGATCTCCCGGTTGTGAGTTCATGCCCTTTGTTGGGTGTAGAGATTATTTAAAAATAAGATCTTAAAAAAAAAAAATAAAAGACAAGGAAAAGGGATACATAGGACTGGGGATGCAGGCACTCAACAGGCTAGTGCAACTGGGTGACGACAGGTTTGTCATTTAACTCTGGAACCCGTTTTCTCATGAATAAATTGGTAAAAATAGTACATGTTCAACCTACTTCATAAGATTGTGTGGGTAGAAGGAATATTATTAGTGAAAAGGCCTTATCAGTAGTTCATATAATGATAACTGTTAACCTTTTTTTGATATTAGCTTATTGAGTCCTTACAATAATGCTGTAAGCTTCATGCCATTATTGTGATAAATTCCTTGATTAATTCAGCCGATAATTACTGAGTGTCTTTGTGCTAGACACTAGTGGTATAAGCTGGGTTTTAAATAGAGAAATCTCTGCCCTCATTCTAGTTGAGGTATAGTTGAAGAGATGTAGCATTTAGTACCTCTCACAATTGCTATTGTATATTATAGTTGATTAAAAAGTTCACTTTGGAGGTCTTTTGCCAATTAACCAGAAAAGTTTATATTTTAGTGAAGGCTATGATAGGAAACTCAGTGTGGTTTCTTTTTCCCATTAATTGGTCTTGGGACCTCTTAAAATAGTAATTGCTTTTGCTCTGTAAGTATCCATTTTAAAAGTATTCATGGAGTTCCTTACATTCCTTTCCTTATAAAAATTCTGCTGTAGCTCTCGATTTATAGTGGTATTCAGTAAGAACAACGAGTATAATAAATTTCATGATGACAGGATAGATCAGGAAATAGAAAAATGCCATTTGATAACTGAAGCAGTCAGGTTGTGAAAATCACACAGTGGAATTTAGCTACGTTGATGAAATGCTAACTGGCAATGAGGTAAGTAGTTCTCTATTTGGGAAGGAGGAGTGGAAGGATACAAATAATTTGGATACTTAATAAAAAATGATCAAAAGTTAAAATGTTCAAAAAAGTAATTTGCATTATCAGGCAATGCAGAGTTCTTAATTGAACTACTAGAAAATTCTGCTGATTGCAGGGGGCGGGGAGCTTAGGATAACCGGGGAAAAAATAATGGAAATCAAGCAGCATCGCAGTGACTTGTTAAGACCAGCTGTGTACTAGGATCTTTGGCAAGTAAAGACTCAACTGACTAGGTTTTGTGATTTAATCTGGATGCCCTTACAGATTTCAGGCAGCTGTCCCCTCAAAGACGCAACAAAATGTTGACATTCGTTTGGGGGACATAACTCCCTGAGTGACAGTGACAGCACATATTTGGATGGGTGGGCATATCTCTTCCAGGGACTTGTGGTTCGCTTTCAGAGCCAGAGGGCATCGTGTCTGTTAGGAGGTAACCTGGGCCCAGCACCTGTGAGCTCAGTGGCTAATTCTGTAATGTTGGGCAAGTCACCCAGCTTCTTGGTGCTCTTCTAAGAAGTGGATACGGCAGGCTTGTAGGACTCATTTGAGGTGATTCAGGACCTAACCCGGGGCTGGCACACAGTCACATGAAGTGCATGATGATTGTGGCTGTCAGTATTGGTGGTGTGGAAGGTTTTTTCCCCAAAGTGTGAGCATCTCACCATGTTGCAGGGGCTCTGCACTTGGAAGGGTTTAGGCTCTCCCTATGGTCACCAG
Source organism: Martes martes (assembly GCF_963455335.1). Taxonomy (NCBI): domain Eukaryota; kingdom Metazoa; phylum Chordata; class Mammalia; order Carnivora; family Mustelidae; genus Martes; species Martes martes. Next base: position 127,549,177 of record NC_137893.1, read on the forward strand.
TGAGCCTTTGCATTGCCTTCACTGTGGCAGGCAAGATTCACAGCACTTCCTTCTGTCTGTGGGTGCGGGAAGCTAGAGGTCTGGGGCTGGTCTCTCACTAAGGGGTCTTTGAGAAGGTAGAAACACAGAGATCATTTGCTTGCATCCTCTCCCCCCACCCCCAGTACCAAGCAGGAAACTGGAATCCCTGTCTAACTCTTCACTGCCTTTGCTGATGCTTGGCACCCTCCTGCCTCTGGGCAGTCACTGATACTGACAGGCCTGGGAATGTGGCTCTGCTTATAGTCAGGCTTTCTCAGCCTTGTTTCATAGAGCAGTAGAGCCTCCCCGCCCCACCCGCCAGCATTCTTCATATTTAACTGTGGGAGACTAACTGTCAAGTGTAGGGAACCGTCTGATAGTGGGGTAGACAGTGCTGAAACCACCCACCAGCAACTGAAATGCAGACTTAAGCTGTGGTGATAGGACACTAATGAACACAGTGTGCTATTTAATACCCTTTTCTAGAACAGTCCCTCTTCCTTTTATTTATTTGCTTTTACGCTGACTTTTTGAGGTGTTCAGGCCAGTTTCTTGTTGAATGTCTTGCCTCCTATCTGATTGTTTCCTGATGGTGTTTTGTAACTCATTTCTCTATCTCTTATGTTTTCTGTAAATTGGAAGTTTGGGTTAAAGGCTAGCTGCTGTGTGCTGTCACATCCCGTTACCAGGCCTCCGGTGACATGTTGTCCCACAGGTGGATGCCGACCTTGATGGCTTAGCTAGTGGTGTCGCCATTGAGAGAGGGATGCCGTCCCCTCTGTTCTTAGTACATAACCTGGCAGGAACATGCTTGGCACCAGGCAGAAATCCCGTTTCCGTTAATGTTTCAGCCTGTGAATTTGGCATCCACTGATGGTCCTTGCTGAATCTCCTGTGGGTATTGCAAGAGAATGACTTTCTAATTCTGTCATTTCTTCTATATTTAGTAGGTAGAATTATTTTGTAAAGAAGAGCTTTCTCTTTCTACTCAGCTGGGGTGATTTCTTTTTTACCAATTTTCCAAGTTTAGATTTGGTGTAAAAGTTAGCTTCATTGATAATAAGTGCAGGCTTAAAATTTTTTTGTGGGTCTCATTGTGGGCTTTGGATTTTTACTCCATGATTCTGATACAGTCATTCTTTTTTGTTTGGACTGTCCCAATTTCAGTCGGCAGGAACTGTTTCTTGTAGATTCCTTTGTTCTTTTGACATCTGCCCACACCCCCTCATTAGTCTTTGCATTTTTCCTTGCATTTTGGCACAGTAAGGCTCCCCCTGCCTTTCCGCCATGTAACTGATGACAGTAATTGTAGATAACCATTACTGAGCACTTACTGTATGTCAGGTACTGCTTCATACTTTAAAAGCATTACCTTATTCAAAGTTCATAGCAACCCTGAGAATGGGTACTTTCATTCTCCTCTCTGAAAGGAGCACCCCAGACCTCAGAGAGGATAAGAAAGGGTGATAGGATTTCTCCAGAGCCGGTTGGTAAGTGGCAGAGCCTGCATCTGGATCCAGGCTTCCAGCATCAAAGCCTCCAAAGCAACCAAATTGCCTGTTATCGACCCAGGTTGGTCCAGATCGACTCCCCCTGCCCCTGTGCAGTACCAGACGATCGCGTGAATCATTTGTCTAATCAGCCTGATGACTTTCTTACTTTGAGTCCTTCTAGATTATTGCATTGACTCTCTGCCTCCTGCCTTCTCCTTCCAATATCTTTATCCCTTCCAGAAGGATTTTTTTTAAAAGAGCAACTATCACTTTTGCTTATAAAATCCAGCCTCTTCGGCCTGGCATATGGGCCCTTCAAGGTTTGTCCCCTGAGCCAGCCACAGGCCTGTCCCCCACCCCACCCTCACAGCATGCACAGGTGCAAAACAACAGCGTGCGGTTCTCAGAACTCTTGCTCACTCCTGCGCCTTTCTTTGCACACCTGGTTTCTTCTCCTTGGAATCCTCCTCCCACTTTTATTTCTTATTTTTTTTAAACTCCGCACAGATGGGCACCTGCTGGAAATGTGTTTTCCTGATTCTCAGTGCAAGGTGTCTCTGTTCTTGGTATGCCCCCTAAAGTGTCTCCCTGTTGCAACCAGCCCACTCTGTGCACATGGCCTCCTCCAGCAGGCCACTGGCGAGCAGAGCTCTGTCTGACTGTCTTCCGGCCAACAGATAGGGTGTTTTAACCCTCAGCACATAAGACCCTTGATAGATATTTGATCAGATTTATTTTTGGTTCTCCTCATTGGAATTGTCACTTGGACTCCTATTTATTCCAAGTGACATCCATCTTGCAGTGTGTAGCTCAGAGTGCATCTTCTGCAAGACATTTTTCTTCATTATGCCAGTTTTCTTAAAAACTCAGCATCCCCAGTTCCCATCATCCTATTGATGTGATTTTTATACAATCTGATATTTCCTTATGTGTTTACCAGCAGATCTCAGTTTTAACGTAAAAATTCTTTCCATTGCAAAGAATTCTGTGTACCCCCATAGACCCCTAATGAATCATTTCCACTGAAGAGGTGACATGGGCCCTTCCTCAGCTGGGAGCTCTGTATGTGTGCTCTTGTTTTAGAAGCGTTTCTAGAGAGAGAATTAATACACCAAATCTTCTACTGTGGTAAGTGTTCTCAAGTGGCGAGAAGTTTATTCCCCTGGGATAAAATGCCAAGCATTCTCATGGCCCTTTGTGGGTAGGAAGTTCCAAGACTGGCAGTTGAAAGCTTGTTCCGTTTAGCATGTATCTGCTGAAAAGGTAGGTTCTGGTCTCTCAGTGGCATAACAGGGAAGACACCGTTCCCAAAGGTCGTCACCATCCAGATTTGTTTACCCTCAGGATGTGTGTATGTAACAGGCAGGTGTGGCTGAAGCACCACACTGATTTATGTTTGTCCAGTCCTCTTCTGGCCAACTTGTGTTAAGAGCTAGTTAACATTAATGTCCATGGACAGATGAATGGATAAAGAAGCTGTGGTATATGCGTGTGTGCACACACACACCCACACACAAACAGAAATATTACTCAGCCATCAAAAAGGAATGAACTCTTGCCATTTGCAACAGTGTGGATGGAGCTAGAGGATATTATGCTAAGTGAAATCAGTCAGAGAAAGACAAATATATGATTTTGCTCATATGTAGAATTTAAGAAACAGAACATTAACAGAGGGGAAGGAGGAAAAATAAGACAAACACAGAGAGGGAGGCAAACCATAAGAGACTCTGAAGTCTAGGAAACAAACTGAGAGTTGCTGGAGGAGGGGAGGTGGGTGAGGGATGGGATAACTGGGTGACGGGCATTACGAAGGGCACTTAAGGTAACGAGCACTGGGTGTTAGACACAACTGATGAATCACTGAACTCCTGAAACTAAGAATACACTAAATGAATTTGAATTGAACAAAATTGAATTTAAACATAATTGTTAACTAATTTGAATTTAAATAATTTTTTAAAAGATTTTATTTATTTATTTGACACAGAGAGAGAGATCACAAGTAGGCAGAGTGGCAGGCAGAGAGAGAGAGGGGGGGAAGCTGGCTCCCTTCTGAGCAGAGAGCCTGATGTGGGGCTCGATCCCAGGACCCTGGGATCATGACCTGAGCCCAAGGCAGAGGCTTAACCCACTGAGCCACCCAGGCGCCCCAGAATTTAAATAATTTTTTAAAAAGAGCTAGCCAAGATTAAGGAGAGGGCAAGTCTAATGAGGCCTTTGAAAACTGCCAGTCATGACTTCTGTAGAGAGTCAGGGCTAACGGTAGAATTTGATCAGATCTGGTTGCAATCATAAAATACATGGAGATGATAAATATGAATTTATTTACCAAGTGCTAGAATTCTAGACCTAGTCTGTGTCCAGACAAGGCTGGCCTAGGATTAAATGAAAAGAAAATAATTATGGATAATAAGCTTAGGATTTTAGAATGATTAGATTGATCGAAGGGTGGTTTACACAAATTAACTGTTCCGTAACGGATTCTCAAGAAAGAATCAGGAAAAGCTCAATAACTAACTCTTTTTGCTGTTAATATCCTCTATCTCAATAGTTTTTAATCTGCTTAAGCTGAGGATCCCTTCTGAAATATGCCAAAAGGCCATGGACTCTCATCTGGAAAAATTGCACAAAGCACACTCAGAATTTTGCCTCATAGCTTTTTTCTCCCTTTGGGGCAGAGTCAGAGAAGTCACAGATCCCTCTGAAAGTTACTTCCGGACCCTTTTTCTCAAAAGTTTTCCACAAATCACAGAACTATATCTACTATATCACAATCCACTATACACATATGTAAGTATATAAAATGTAAAGTTTCAAAGAACATTAACCTCATCATGTGTAACATACTCTATTCTATTCTGGTTCATTTTATAAAAGGTCATCCATGGAATTGATTTTATGACACACTAATGAGTCTCCACCTGTAATTAGAAAAATATAATTCTCAGTGTGCCAAGTTGCCAAGTCGTAGAACCCTCGTTTCGTCATAGTCAGGTGCAGTCTTGGAGCGTCTCCTGTTGAGACACAACTTTTATGCCCATTGTCCGTTTGTTTCTAAGAAGGACAGGTTGGGCCTGGGCCACATGCTTACCTTAGGCAGTTAAAAGAAAAGAGCTACAGTTTAATTTCTGCCTGATGAAAGGTACTGTGATCCCAGCCACATCATTCACGTAGGTCGTAGGAATCTCACACGCTCCGTGAACACACATCCTCTGCTCACAGACAGAAACACAGGGAGCATCAGGGTATAGCAGTGGACCAAATAAAAGTTCTTGCCTTCTGTAGAGGAGATAAGCAGCCTGCTCAGTTATATACTAAAATGTGGGGTATGTCAGGTAGTGATAAATGCTTAACGAGAAAAAGCAAATAGGGGTGCAAAAGGTTGAGATACAGCTTGAAATTTTAGGTAGCATATCTGGTGTATTAAACTCACCGAGGAAGTATCTTTTGAGTAAAGACCTGAAGGAAGTGAGGCAGTTAACTATCAGATATTCAAGGACGGGACTTTACCGGCAGAGGCAACAGCAACGGCGAAAACCCTGAGAGAGAAAGTGCCTGATGTGTAGGAGGAGCCGAGAGCTGCCTGGTGTCAGGAGAAGAGTGAGGGGTGCCACTGGAGGACTTAAGCTCCGTAACCTGAAAGTCTCACGGGCCAAAGTAGGAAGACAGGTGGTAACGTGGACCAGGATGACGGCCACAGGAATGTTGAGAGGTGCTGAGATCATGGAAAGACTGGAAGTGATGAGAAAGAAAAGCCCAGGATGGCACCAACCAGAAGAGGAATTGGTGACCAAGTTGAGAGCTTGGTGACCCTGCAGCTAGGGTCATTTGGAGGTCCAGGGAGCATCTGGAGCTCAGTTTGGGGCAGGTGACATGCCTTTTACACCAATTGGAAAAGTGAAGAAGTTGTTTAATTTTCCAATAGTTCCTCATTATAGTTTGAAAGAGAATCTCTAAACCTTTTCTGACAAGTATAGTCATGATCTTTTTTGTCCATGGCGTTCCTGCATGCTTTCATGTGGGGCTGAATTCTTGGCAGTTCTTTTCTCAGCCACCCTGTAGAAGTCTACTGAGTTGGAGAAAAATTAATAGATGTTGGTGAGGACATGGAGAGAAAGGAACCCTCATGCTGTGTTGGTGGGAATGCAAAGCTGGTGTAGCCACTGTGGAAAACAGTATGGAGGTTCCTCAAAAGTAGTACTACTCTGCAATCTGGTATCCAGTAATTGCACTACTGGGTATTTACCCAGAAAATTCAGAAATACTAATTCAAGGGGATGCAAGTGCCCTGATGTTTATAACAGCATTATCAACCATAGCCAAATTATGGAAACAGCCCAAGTGTCCATCAACTGAGGAATGGATGGTGTGTGTGTGTGTGTGTGTGTGTGTGTGTGTGTATACATACATACGTCCATAAAATGGAGTATTACTTGGCCATAAAAAAGAAAGAGACCTTGCTATTTGCAGCAACATGGATGAAGCTGAGAGTATTATACTAAAGCAAAAGAAGTCAGGGAAAGCCAGATACCATACGATTTTACTCATATGTAGAATTTAAGAATCAAAACAAACCAACAAAAGGAAAAAAAGAGAGCCAAACCAAGAAACAGACCCTTGAGAACAAACGGATGGTTATCAGGGGAGAGGTGGGTGCAGGGGTGGGTAAAAGAGGTGATGGGGATGCAGGAGGGCACTCGTGATGGGCACCGGGTGACGGATGGAAGTGCTGAATCACTATACTATACACCTGGAACTAATGTAACATTTAACACTGTATGTTAACTATACTGGAATTTAAAATAAGATTTTAAAAAAAGACCACTCTCCAGTGAAATGGCACAATTTAAAAATACAGGTTTGTGTCTGTTCATCTAAAGACTTGTTTGCTTCACAAATAGGCTGGTCCCATTTCCTTATTTTGTATTGTACTACCCACTGTTCCTTATACCCCTCACTGTTTTCCATATCCTTCAAAATTACGCTTACTTTTTAAATGCAAACATTACAACAAGAAGCCTTATTTATTCGCTTTCTTTCCTGACTCCTATTATTTCAAAATATTCTTGTTATCCAAGGTGAGACTTTTATTCCTTCATCAGATATAAATAGCTTTGATTTTTTTTTATTAAAAAAGAAAAAAAATTGTTAATTAAAAAATGAAAATTCAAGCAGTAAAGTAAGTTACATCAGGGAGGGGGGAACTCCACGTAAACTCTGAATCAGACCCAGACCACCGTTTGTTTTCTTGATCATTCTTCGGGATGATCTTCTTATTCGTATGTAATAATGACTAACATAAATGTGGCCTCAGCAGGTGCCAGGCACCAAAATGCTTTACACCCACACCCACCAGTCACTCCCCACAGCAGCCCTTGGAGGATAGCTCCCCCAGCCACCCAGAACTGTTCCTCAGAGCCCACGGGGGGAACTCTGTGGAGTTCCCCACCTCTGTTGGAGTGTAGTATGATAGACTACATATCATACATGTTTCTGTGAAACCTGCCTTTTTTTTTGTTTGTTTAATTTGGGGATATGGTGGAATTCTTTCACTGTTTTTACATCGACTTAAAATTTAAGCCTGTGAGCCTGAAGGTGGGAAGTGTAGACTCTGGAATTAGATTGCCTTGGTTTACACTAGGACTGCCTCAGTTCCTTCTGTGTAGAAGGGGGATGGTAGATAGGATTTACCTCCCAGGGTTTTGCAAGAATTGCATAAGTAAATACATGTAAAATGCTTAAAATAGCAATTGCCAAGTAAGCAGTAGGTGAAGGCTAGTTACCTGCGATGTTAATCGTATGTTCAATGTCTGTTGCCTGCCGTGTGCTCCCATCCTTCTGGGCTTACTCCTAGCAATTCGTGTGTGAGAACGCTCAGACTAGTGCCAGAGTTCAAGTACATTTGTACCCACTTCACTGATGACGCGATTTCCATTAGTGTTATTTATGGTAAGGTGTTCGGTTTGATGGCTAGGCAGTGTCTTGTTACTTGCCTTAGTAATTTCTCTTTTGTGAGGTTTTCAGTGAGTCACAAAAGAAGTCACCCAGTAGAAGAGGTGTTCTGTGGAACAAACCTGTCCTTGGATTACAATGACAGGGTCATTTTATTGCAGTTGGGAGCTCAGTTCTGTGAGCTGTGGGCTTCCACGGGTAGTCTTTTCTTCCGACTGCAGTCAGCGGACGCCTGGCTGTGGTGTGCTGCAGGTCCCATGCCCTGGGTGTGCTGCTTAATGTAGGATACACTTCCTTTAACCTTCTGGGCACCTCAGGTTGGTCGTCCTCGTGCGCATGCCCTGTATGGCGGGGTTATCCTGGTGGAACCGGTGTTGGTGTCCAGAGCTTTCTCCCTCCGCTTTACCTCATTCTTCTCTCTGTAAGGGAAGCGTCATCTCATGGTGGCTGCCTTTTCTGTGCCTGTTACACAGAAGGACCCTTTTATTATGGATTTTATTAGATAATTAGATTATTTTGATTTGCGCTAGTTCTGAAAACTTGCATTTTCAGGGACTCTGCCTTATTTAGGAGATCGTTTTGTTTTTTAGGTGTCCCCATTTATAGAGGGCTTTTCAGAATTTAAGTTCGGGGTTCACTGAACAAGAGGGTGTCTCTCTGTTCAGTAGCATCACCTCTCCTGATACTTTGCTTCCTCCTCCTCTTACCACCTTATGCTCTGACTGCAGGGAGCAAAATAGGGTCCTAAATGGCTGTTTCGGGACTAGATTGATACTATGACTTTTGTAGACACAAAATTAACAAGACTCTGAAAAACAAGTTTATACTTCCAGTTCCTTAAAGCATTGTCTCATATAACAGCTTTTGAGTGTTAGGACACGAATCTAACACATGCGATTGTTGTTGCCTGCCTTAGCAGCCATATTCTGCCTCCCTCTCTCCCTCCCTGTCCCCCCACCTACCAGGCAGGAGCTTCCGTTAATGATTCATGATACTGTAACCTGCAGGTGTTAGCATATGGGTGGTTGGTTAGGAGCTTGTTGCCAATATTCAGGGTTGGTATAGAGAGTGGGATTGATGCATTAACAACAGTTATTTATTTTCCTGACACAGGACCTAAAAATACAAAACAATTAAGACCCATAAATGTCAAGGAAAAATGCAGTGCTATGAGCAAAATGTTATGGAAGAGTATATGTATTCTTTCTAGTTACATCTATTAATGGCTTGTACAGTGGTGCTTTGATTAATGTCCTCCAGGACGTTCACCCAAGCCCGAAAGGCACAACAATGCAAATGGGGTTGTAGTTGTCTCAGTCAGGCTGGAGAGGAGATGACCTCAGAACTCCTTCCTGGGCTTTGGTGTGTTACCCATCTCTAGTGGTGTTTGTGCTCACGCATGTAACCGAGCTGGGGCTGCAGTCCAGGCCCTGGCCATAGTTGAGCTACACTTTCCTGCATCCAGTTCCTTTAGGGACCAAGAGGGTCAGTGCATCACGACTCCCCTTTTTCTCCAGTAGTAAGAGGAAGCCTGTAGGATAAGAAATGGAAACCTACATCTTCAGACATAGTTCACACTCTCTGTACTGTGTCTAAGGATATATTTTCATTACTATTACTACATTATGTTGAAGGTATTTTAATTTTATGAAATTGCTCTAGAAAAAGTAGAAGGAAAAGCTGTGCTTCTTGGTGCCCTTGAAAACTGTTCTGTTGAGTTGGGTTTGTTGTCATGTGCTGTTGGAGAGCTATCTCTTTAACTGCTCAGTGCAGAGTGGCTCCCTGGTGTGTTTCTGTCCCTGAGCAACTTTGTCCCTCCGCTCAACAAACCTTTAATCACCTGGGTTACAGGTGCATGAGTCTGGTTAAGTTAACATGACCATCTCTTAAAATCCAGCAGTGAACATGAGGTATGTATTCCCTATTTAATCACAACAAGCCTTCCATAATCCTAGTGATAAACAAGAAAGTAAGGGAACTCTTAGGAACCAGAGACAAAAAGAACTGTCAGAGTGCTGGATGGCCCTCCTTGAGTTACCAAGCAGGTCTGTGTCTGTGCCTGGTCCTTGTTTTTTTAATATCTCAGGTTAAGGTGCCTCATTAGCGCAGTAGGTAATGCGTCAGTCTCATAATATCTCAGGTTAAGCAAAACATAATAGGCTGATATAACACTGATGTTAATTATCCTTTGATTAAAAAAAAAAAAACAAAACACTGTAAGGTGGGAAATAAAAAGTTCCCCTTCCCTGAAATTACATCTGATTTCCTGGTGTCGTCTGTACATGTTAGCTTTGAATGTTAAGTGTTCTAGTTTGGGACGTGTGTGTGGAGGGGTGAGTTTATTCCAGTTTTGGTTTAAGCTTATAAAGTAGGCTTTAAGCCCACAAATGAGACATGAACAAGATCTGTATGGTGACAGCTTACCCTAATTATTTTTACTCTGGTCATATAAACTTAAAATGCACAGTATAATAATAATGAGTATTATAATACTCTATATACTATGTAATACTCTATTATACTATACTATAATACTCTATTATACTCTATTAAAGCATTGTCTCATGTAACTAAGTCAACTTATAAATGTGATCTAATAAATAAAGATCTCAAAGTTTTCTACTTTGGGGGGCAGTCCAGTTAATACAAGTGAATGTGTACTGTCAGGCTCAGTAGACGAAGTTTTCGGATCAGGACTGTTAACCTAATTCATTCATCCCTGGTTTATAGTTCCTAGATCACTTATCATTATAGCTTCAAAGAGAAATTCCGTGGCAGTAATTTTTTAGATTATCTGTGGCAACTCTCTGGTCTGACTTGGTGCTGTAGACCCAGCAGTTCTCAGCCAGTCAGTGTCTGTTGGTTTGAGCGAGACATCTTTTCAGATAGACTGCTTTTAATAAAAACATCTTTCCCTACTTCATGACAAAAATAGAAAAGAGAGTGAAGTGATTCCTTATGCTTTTGGTAGTAGAAAGTCAATTTTGTGCTCATAAAGGATGATCCTCTGAAAGGAATTAGCAGCCACTAGGTACTGCTTGATATTTGCATGTAGTGGCATTCTTCTACAAATGACCCCAGCTTCGATACAACAGCTTCCTGGTGCAAATGATACTTCTCAGAAGCGGGAGGTTATGTTGTTCTCAGAAAGCCATTTTGTGTCACAAACAACTAAATTAGTCTGGAAAACAATACACTTCTGAAGTATTTATAGGTCTGTGAAACAGATATTTAACACAGAAGCCAATCTCAAACTGAGATTGGTTTTTGATGTCTTTATTGGGATAAACTAATTCCTAATTCCTTGCCTCATGCAGGCACCCCAAGGCCTTGTCTCAAGCCAGAGAAGGTCCAACTTAAGTCAAAGATGTTTTTCAGAAGAGTGAACTGAGGGACCAGAGAAATAATACTGGAAAAGATAATGGCCCAGAAGATATCATTACTGATTTTTTTTAAAGATTTATTTGTTTATTTTAGAGAGGGAGAGCATGAGCAGAGGGAGAGGCAGAGGTGGAGTCCTCAAGCAGACTCTGCCGAGTGGGGAGCCCAGGGCACGGCTCAATCCCAGGATCCTGAGATCATGACCTGAGCTCAAGTCAAGAGTCAGCACTTAATGGACTGAGCCACTCAGGTGTCCCTCATTATTATTACTTTTCTTTTTAAGTTCTCGGATTGAAGCACTAAAAGCCTGTTGAGCCTAGACTCTGACAGAGTAAATGCAGAACATGAAAGGCAAAGGAGATATCTTGAAAAAACACAGAGGGAAAAAAAAGCACTGGGAAGGATGCCCTCAGAAAGACCAGCCGGGACGCTGAGCACAGACACTGACAGCAAGCAGTCGGTAGCCACAAGCCGGAGCCGAGCACAGCTGCCAACCTGCCCTGCTGTACTCGTGCAAACCATCGTTCAGGCAGCAGAATGAAATGGGCACTTTCAAACAAGCAAGTCCTGAAAGTTTTACCCCAGTAGATTCTCACTAGGAAGATCATCAAAAGTTATTCTTCATAAAGAAGTTACTCACCCAGAAAGGCATGAAATATAAATGATCAGTGAGGAAACAAATTGGGAATAAGAGGAAAACACACTGTATAAAACGGTAATAGTCATGTTGATAAATTAGGTCATAATAAGTTAGTTACAACTAAAATGTGTAGCAGCGAGAAAGAAGATAGGTGATCAGAACTAGTGTCTTCTGCCCTTTTATTAGGGAGGAATTAACTTTAGATTTTAATAAAGCAGATAAGCATGTTCAAGCTTTAAGGGTAACTACTAAAAAATACACAGAATGTTGGAAAGAAGGGGGAAAGAATGATAGGAAAAGCAAGGGCCAATAGAATGACATGGTCAAAGTAGCTATGAATACAAATATATTTGTAATCTCAGTAAATAAAAGAGGATCGTGTCAAAAGTCAGAGCTTGTCAGATTGAAAAATATAACTTTAAGGCAAGAAAGGGACAAACATAAGATGGTCATTGTATAGCAGTGATAAAAAGAACAATTCTCCATGAAGTTACAGTAATTTTAAACTTGCTTGCCTTTGGTAACAGAGCTTCAAAATATGGAAGACAAAGCTGATGTAATTTTATATCTACAGTCAGTGGGAATTGTTAAGTGACTCCTTAAGTGACTAGTAGATTGAGCAGACAGAAATTAGGAAGATTAGAAGATTTGCATTCTATAGTTTCGGTTGAGCTCTGCGTTAATAAGTAGAGAGTCTTTTAAAATACAAGAGACAACCAGGTGGTGGGTATTGGGGAGGGCACAGATTGCATGGAGCACTGGGTGTGGTGAAAAAACAATGAATACTGTTACGCTGAAAATAAATAAAAAATTAAAAAAAAAAAAAACAATGAATACTGTTACGCTGAAAATAAATAAAAAATTTAATTAAAAAAAAAGAAAAAAAAATACAAGAGACATATTCAAAAGCTGCCCACATAGTAAGCCACAAAGCAGCAAATAGGAACCAACCAACATCATACCATGTGCTCTGATAATTTATTAAGTAGTTTATTAAATATAACTTAGAAACATTTATTATATTAGAAACTACATTTCTAATTTTGTGCTTTTCAAAAATTTAAAAATTATCCAAATAATTGACAAGTCAATGAGGAAATCACAGTGGAATTAAGGAAACACCTAGAAATAAATGGTGATCAAAAACTGTGGAACTGAGTGAAGTACCCAGCTTAAAAGTTAAAGAACAGCAAAATGAAAGTCAAAGAAAAACAAAGGGATGATAAAAATAAGAACAGAAACTAACCCCAAAACAAGGATAACAGTTCAAAAATTAGTGCTTCAAAGACATGGCATGTGATCAAGTGTATAAAGGATGAGAAAAATGAGTAAACAGCAGTAAGAATCAGCAGGAGGTTATGTCTATAGGTGTTTTTAATATGGAAAACTACAGGGCAGGTGTGTGCCAACAAGTGTGAGAAACTGTAATGCTTTAAAGAATTTCCTAGAAAATATGCATAACTTGAAATGGACTCAGGAAGAGTAGGGAAACCATTGAAAAAATTCAGTCACAACCATCTGTACACGTCCCACTCCACCCTGATACCAGGCCCAGGGAGCTCACTAATGTGTTCAACCAAAAATTCAAAAGAATGGAGTCTCTACATTTTGTGTAGATATTTCCAGAGAACAGAGACTGGATTGACCTTCTGGTCTGGTTTTTCTTTCCATTTTAGACTGTTTATTATGAGAAGTTTCAAATTGTATCACAAACAGTTTAAGATTAGTGAACCCATCATCCATCATTCATCATCCAAGAATAGGTCTCCTATTTTAAAAGAATATACCTACTTATTAAAGGCAGGGTTCACTAGCTCAAACAAAACTCAGTATGCAAATCTTGTAACCTTTCCAAACTCTCTCTGCTCGATTGACTCGTTACTTATGGGGGAGTCACTTAATTTCCCCTGATCGCAGATCTGACATTACATCAGCTTTGTCTTCTCTGCATATTTTGAAACTCTTTTCTCCAAAGGCAAACAAACCCGCAGTCAACAATTAGAATATTTTGCCGCTCATGTTTTGTCTGTAACTCCTCACTTACACCTTTTTGGTTAGTTTTGTTTGTCATTTCTGGGATCTTTTAAAGGAAATCCAAGATTTGTCATTTCTTGCATAAATACTTCAGTAAATATCTCTTAATCTATAAGGATTTAAGAACATAATTATCATACTGTTACTGTACCAACAACATTGACTAAAGATTGACTTTAAAATGCCATTTTTATAGTTGGTTTGTCTTAATTGGAATTCAGATTATGCCTTAAGAAGGCTCTTAAATATTTTTTAATTTTCCCTGTCTCTTTTTCCTTCATCCTACTCATTTATTGAAGGAACCAGGTCATTTATCTTGTGCAATTTCCCAAGTTCGGTCTTGCAGGTTGTGTCCTTGTTGTATCATCTAACTTCTTTTCCACCCCCCTGTATTTACTACAAACTGATAATTACATATTTAGAGGCTTGTTCGACTTGCGTAAATCACTTTGGCAAGAATACATAAGAGATAATACTGCGTCTTTCCTGTTGTATCATATCAGGAGGCACATAATGTCAGGTTGTTCCACTCATAGTGATATTAAGGTTGATAAGTAGATTCATGTGTTATCATATCTGTGAACAGAAAATTTTCTAAAGTATGAATTTTAAAATTCAGCAGTATATTAAGGAAGGATCAAGACCCAGTTGAATGTATTTCAGGATGCAAAGATGGTACAACACTTGGAAATTTAATGTAATCTCAGTCAATAGCATCTCAATAGGTTAAACACTTTTTTAAAAATCTACCACCCTTTCTTGGGGCACTGGGTGGCTCAGTGGGTTAAGCCTCTGCCTTCGGCTCAGGTCATGATTTCAGGGTCCTGAGATCAAGCCCCACATCGGGTCTTCTGCTCAGCAGGGATCCAGCTTCTCCCTCTCTCTCTGCCTGCCTCTCTGCCTATTTGTGATCTCTCTCTGTCAAATAAATAAATAAAATCTTAAAAAAAAAATCTACCACCCTTTCTTGACAAAAACTCTTAGGAAATTAGCAATAAAGATTATGTACCCAACCTTACTTTAAACATAGTAATAATAGCATGTTGGAAGTATCCTAATTTTTAGAATTGGGAACAAATAAAGGTAGAAGCCCTGGAAAGCAAGAAACAAAGCTATCCTTATGCATAAATATGATTGTCTGCATAGAAACAGTAGACAGATTTTTAGAATTTAAGAGTTCAGTAAGGGTAGACACAAGATAAACAGGTAGTCAACTGTGTACCTACATCAGAGTACCAATTTGAATATATAATTTTGAAAGATTTACAATAAGACCAACACTGTAACCACAAACTTAAAATATGCAGGGTCTTTATGGAGAGGATTATAGAGCTTTATTGGAGGAAATTAAGGAGAACCAAATGAAGGAAGAAGTTCCATGCTTGTGGATGGGAAGGTTTGTTACTGTAATGTCCAGTTCTCCCAAATAAATCTATGAATTTGGAATCATTTTTATGAAAATCCCAAAGTCAGGTGTTCTATTATTGTTCTTTGCTGCCTTCTCCCCACCCTACCCCCTTTTTAAAGTTACGGTTGTGTGATATTGGTTGATCTTCTAATTTATATGGGAGAACATGGTACCAGGAATAGCCAAGGTAGTTTTCAAATAGAACAAGGTAGAATGACTTAATGAACCAAACAATTATTATAAGGCCATTTTAGACAATATGATATTGGTGTTGGAAGCAAATAGTAGGACAGAAAAGTGAGTCATGTAGAAACTTGTGAGAAACAAAATTAGATTTCCTGTCTCACACTGTACAGAAGCCATTTCTATGTGTATTAAAGACTACCTTTATGACCTTGGGGAAGGGAATGAATTTTTTAAGCAAGATATCAAAACCAAAAACTATAAAGAAACAACTGAATTTAGTCAAAGTAAAACAACAACAACAAAAAACATCTCATAAAGGCCACTAAAACAAATTGAAAAAGATAACCCACAAAATGGGCAAAATATGTGAATAGGGCTTCACAGAAAAGGAAACCAGAATAGAAAATAACGTTTTATAAGAATTCTGTCCTCATCAGTTATTGGGAAAGTGCAAATTAAAATAAGTTAGCATTCTATACCAGTCAGAGTCTAAAATAGGAGTTTGCTGGTGAGGGTGAGGAAACTGTGTTGATCAGGAATATTAATGGTTGACTAACCACTTCAGGCAACAATTTTGTAATACCTAGTTGACTTGAAAGTGCTTCTATCTTCTGATTTAATCATTTTTCTTCTAGTTATATACTGTAGGGGAATAGTCATGTGCATAAACAATTATCAGAAGGAGACTTTTTACATTGCTGTTTATAAAGAGAAAAACTGGAAGCAACTCAAATGTGCATGAGAATGGATACATAGCTTAGTCGGTTATATTGTGGAATACTATGCAGCCTTGAAAATGAAAGGGCTAGATCTACATGTATGAGTATGGATTAATTTCAGAAACATTGAGGAAGATTATAAAGTGTATAGAGTTTGGAACTATGCAAAATACTACAAGTAGTACATTTCTTCAGACGTGTATGAGAATGATAAACATCAGATTTGAAATAATGGTTACCTCTGAGGAGTGGACGGAGGATGGAATCACAGAGGGATGCTCAGTAGGTTTCAGCTGTATCCTACTAGTTTAGGGGGGGAAAAAAACCCCTGTATCAGATATGGCAGAATGTTAGGGTTGCTCAGGTGGGCAGTCAGAATAATAATACATTCCCCCCCCCCTCCATTTTTTGAATGATTGAAATACTACTTTTGGGGAGGCCAGAGAAAACATGGCCATGACATGAAGCAAGGATAACCTATCTGGTAAGAAGTACTCCTAATGAAATATAGACTTTTGAAACATTGAAAGCCAGGCACTGGGAGTGTAAGTCTCTTCGCAGCTGGAATGTCACACCACTACATCACCAGGACCGGAGCTAAGGGGTTGATGATGGTAAAGAAGGATTCCGCAGCCAGAATGCAAAAATGAAAACACTCAAACTTTGTTTTTGTCCTATTCAGCTATATTATCTGTGCTTCTTAGTTGAGCAAGATCCAGTCGTAGCATGGGGTTGGCTTTGGTCCTGCAGGTGAGCAAAATAATTAGACAAAATCAGATTAATTAACCTTGAAGACAAAACTTACAGCTGATGCATGGACAAGTCATGAGCCTGTGTTGACCTATGGATTTTCTAAAATCAGATGGTGCTGTTCTCCTGTTTTCCTGCCAGACTTATATGGTTAATGCTAGTCTTCTGAGCTCCCCTGTTAGTGCTGCTTGGGGTGATATTCTTCTCCAGTATGTAAGCTGTATACCAGGTCCACGAGAAGGCAACAGAAATCAGAGTCTGAGGCAGTGTTGCAAAGACATAAAGCATTGTGGCTTGCTTCCCAAGAATCCGCAGCTTTGCAGCTAGTGACTAGTGACAGATTTCAGCAACATAATGACCCCATCCCACGTTGTATGTGCATAGGAACTATTAGACATTCTTTGACATTTCACCACAATCCTCAACCTTAAACCCTTCCCTCTCCCAGCTTCCACTCTTTGAAGATGCGCCCGGAGTACTGGTTGTCCCTTTTCCACTGGGCACGGTAGGACCCATCACTTTACAGATCTGTCTAGCTCCCATAGTCCACATTGATTTAGATCTTCTTTAATTTCTCTCAG
Organism: Martes martes; assembly: GCF_963455335.1. Lineage (NCBI taxonomy): Eukaryota > Metazoa > Chordata > Mammalia > Carnivora > Mustelidae > Martes > Martes martes. Next base: position 127,566,345 of record NC_137893.1, read on the forward strand.
TAGTGTTTTGTAGGTTTCACTATAAAGTTCTTGACCTTCTTTCATTAAGTTTATTTCTAAGTATTTTATTCTTTTTGGTATTTTGAACAGGATTGCTTATTTTCATTTTTGGATTGTCCATTGCTAGCATGTAGAAATACAGTCGATTTTTATATATTGATCTTATATTCTTCAGCCTTGCTAAACTCATTTATTCTCATAGTTATTTGGTAGATTTCTTGGTTTTTTCCTGCACAGTAATAATGTCTACAAATAGAGATGGTTTTCTTTATTTCTTTCCAGTCTGTATGTGTTTGCCTTTTTTGTGCTGTGTAGAGTGCAGTGACAATAGGAGTGGTCAGAATGAATATCTGGCTTTTAGTTCCTGGCATGTTGAGGGGAGTGTCTTCAGCCTTCCACATTAAGTGTGGTATTAGCTGGGTTTTGTAGACTTCTTTATCAAGTTAAAAAGTTCCCTTCTACTTCTGCTTTGTTGAGAGTTTAGTCTTAAGCCTGTTTCTTGTCAAGTGCTTTATCTGTGGCCATTAAGACAGTCACACAGCTTTTCTTATATATTCCTTTAGTATTGTATATTGCAGCAGTTGATTTTCAGGTTGGAACTGACCTACTTGCATTTGGGGGATAAATTTTGCATGGACATGGTGTACAGTCCTATTTATATGTTGGTGAATTTGGTTTGGGATTTTGTGTCTGTGCTTATAAGAAGACTTCTGTAGGAGATGCTTTTTGTTTAGTTTTGTTTTTATGAAGTCTTTGGCTTTACTCTTCAGTAGTACTGTCCTAGTAGAAGGAGTTGGGACGTGGTCTTTCCTATTCTTGGACAGTGTTCTTAAAGGATTTTTTTGTTTTGTTTTTTTAAACATTTTATGCAGTTCATAAGTGAAGCCACCTGAGCCTATACTTTTCTTTGTGGGAAGATTTTTAATTACTAAATTTACTTTTTTACTTCTAAATCTATACGGATTTTTTCTTTCTTCTGGAGTCAGTTGTGATAATTTCTATTTTCCTGGAATTTCTCTGTTTCATCTGAGTTGCCTAATTTGTTCTCAGCATTGTTCATAATACCTAATATTTCCTTTGTGGTCCTTTATTTATATTTCTGCCAGGCAGATAGTGATGCCCCCTCTTTCATTTCTGATACTCCTTATTTGTGTTCTCTTTCTTCTTTTTTGGTTAGCCTAGTTAAAGGTTTATCAGTTTTGTTGATCTGTTTGAAGAACCAACTTTTGGTTTCATTGATTTTTTTCTTGCTTGTTCTTGTTTTTGCTGTTGCATTGATTTCTGCTCAGATCTTTATTATTTACTGCCTTGTGCTTGCCTTGGGCTTAATTTTCTCTTCTGTTCTTGTTTCGCAAGGTGGAAATCTTAGATTATTGATTTTTTTTTTTACTTTATTAAATTATTTTCTGAATAGGTGTTTAAAGCTATAAAATTTCCTCTAAGCTGTATCCTGTAAGTTTTTATACACTTCCCATTTTCTTTCAATTCCAAATACTTTGATTTCCTTGTACTTTTTTCTTTGACCCATTTTTAGAAGTGTGTTGTTTGATGTCCAGTTTTGGAAAATTTCCAAAATCGCTGATTTCTAATTTAATCCTTTGTGGTCTGTGAACAAGATTTTTCGGTCTTTAGCTTTCAACAGTTTGACTCTTATGTCTTAGGTAAAGATCTCTATGTCTTGACTCCTTTCAGATTTATTAAAACTTGTCATGTGCCCTCAAACATGGTCTGTTGTGGTCAGTATTTTGTGTGCACTTGGAAAGAAGGTGTATCCTTTTGTTCCTGGGTGGAGATTTCTGTCAATGTCAGATAACTCTGGTTGATAGCTTTCAAGTTTTCTAGATCATTGCTGATTTTCTGTTATTCTGTCAGTTGTTGGTAGTTGGATATTAAAAGCTCTAACTGTAAATGTAGAATTGTCTATTTCTTCTTTCATTTCTATCCATTTTTGCTTCATATGGAGCACATACATTCATAGTTATATCTTCCTGAAATATTGACCCTTTTATCATTATAAAGTGTTCCTTTTAGTCTCCAGTAATATTTCTCAGTTAAAAGTCTGTTTTGTGTAATATGAATATGGTCACTTTCATATTGTTACTGTAGGCATGGTATGTTTTTTTCCACCCTTTTACTTGTAAGCTCTTTTTTCTTTGAATCTAAAGTGAATCTCTTACAGATAATATAGAGTTGCTTTTTAAAAAAATCTGGTCTTGGGCACCTGAGTGGCTCAGTGGGTTAAGCCTCTGCCTTCAACTCAGGTCATGATCCCAGGGTCCTGGGATTGAGTACCGCATCGGGCTCTCTACTCAGCAGGGAGTCTGCTTCCCCCCCCCCCCCGCCCCGCTTCCTCTCTACCTACTTGTGACCTCTCTCTCTCTCTGTCAAATAAGTAAAGTCTTTGAAAAAAATCTGGTCTGATAACCTCTGCTCTTTGTTGGGAGTGTCTAATTTTTTCATATTTCGTGTAATTATTCATTTGGCTGGATTTAGTTTAATCAATCTGCTAGTTGTTTTCTGTTCATCTCATTGTTTTGTTTTTGTTTCTCTTTTCCTATTTTCTCTTATGTTCAACACTTTTTTTTTTGCCTATACCATATAATCTCTGTGATCTTTAAAACTATGTCTTTGGATTATTTCCTGATGATTGTTCTAAAAAGTATTATATGTATTTTAACTTACCACAATCTGCTTAAGTTTAATACAACCTGAATTCCAATCAGCATATCACCTGTACTCCAGTATATCTCCATTTTCTTCCCCTTCCTTTGTGCTGTTATAGTCATATGTATTGTATCTAATTTGTTAGGTGGGTATAGTACTATAATTTTTGCTTTATACAGTCGTCTTTCATTTAAAGAAATTTGAGTAAAGAAACAATTTTTTAAAAAGATTTTATTTATTTCTTTGTCAGAAAGAGAGCACATGCACAAGCAGGCAGAGTGGCAGGCAGAGGGAGAGAGAGAAGCAGGCTCCCTGTTGAGCAAGGAGCCCAATGTGGGACTCGATCCCAGGACCCTGGGATCATGACCTGAGCCAAAGGCAGCAGCTTAACCCACTGAGTCACTCAGGCATCCCAAAAAGAAACAATTTTTAACCAGTCTTTTATATTTACACACATACTTACTATTTTCAGTGCTCTTCCTTTCTTTTCCTGGTTTTGCATTTCTGTCTGTAGTCGTCGTCCTTTTAACCTGTAAGACTTTCTGTAGTATTTTTTTCAGGCAGTTCTGACAGCAGTGAATTTTCTCAGTATCATTTATTTGGCAATATCTTTATTTTGCTTTCATTTTTGGAAGATAATTTAGCTGGATATAGAATTCTTGGTTTCCTTATAGTGTTTTGAATGTGTCATTCCCCTGTTTTCTGCCTACCATTGTTACTGATAAAAAGCTACCCATTAATTGTATTATTATTACCCTACACATGTTACCTTGTTTTTTTTGTCTTTAGCTTCCACTGATATATCTCTAAAGAGTTCCTTAATTGATACTTATTGGGCTTTGTTGCGCTTGAATCCGTAAATGATTGCTTTCATCATATTTGGAATGTTTTCAGCCATTATTTTAAAAATATTTTTGTGCACCATCCCTCTCTGTGTCTCGTTTTCTTTCATCTTTTTTCCTCTTCTTCAGTTTGGATAAAGTCTGTTTGAGCACTCATTCTTCTCCCATCTCAAATTTGTTAGTGAATTTTTCATTTCAATTGTGTTTTTCAACTCTAGAATTTTTGTTTTATTTGATAGTCTGTTTCTTTGTTTTTTGCTATTTGACTCATTTTCATCATGTTTTCTTTCAGTTCTTTAAACATGGTTTTTCTTCCAACTTTTTAAATGTATTTTAATAAACTTGAAGTATTTATCTGCTAAATCCAAATTATGGGTAAACTGAGAGACCGTTTGCGTTGGCAGTTTTTACCTGAGTGTGACTCATACTCTCTTAGTGTTTTACATTTGTTTGAGTATTTTAATTTTTTTCTGGGAATTTTTGTTGTTTCGGTTTTGGGGGTGTGGGGCGGGGGGTGTGGGGGTGTGTGTGTGTGTTTTAAGCCAGTTGCCTGGATGTAATCTGAGCAATCTTGTCAACCCCACATTGTGTGGCCAGTGATTGCTCTGCTCAGCTATCTCCATCCCAGTTCTTATCTTTATTTTTTGGCCAGACTTTCTAGGGGTCAGTCCTCTGTCTGCATAGTTTATCTGTGAGCCAAGTCTTGGTCCAGACACCTCGAGCCCATAAGGCTTCCACCCTCCGCATCATATTTATGTTTGGTTTGGATGTTACATTCATAGTTCAGACAGCTTTCAGGGCTGCCCTAGGTTTGAGTCTGTGTGAGTTCTCTCAACTGTCTACTGTATGCGAGCATGTGGAGCGATCTCATTTCCAGAATCTCACTTTAAATTTCTAACAGTTCCTCCATTCTGTCACCATAGCCAGGACCGCAGCCTCTGGTGAGGAGAGCTGCAGCCTTTTCCTGGCATGGGTTTTCTGCTCTTTGCGTCGTCAACCCCCTTGATAGCCACACTGCAGCCTTTCTAAGGTAGTTTCAGAACTACCTACTGAAAGGTAGTTCAGTGGCAGAATTACCATGCTGTCTGAACTGTGGCAGAAGCAGCCCCAGGCAGCAGGGCCACCGACTTTCTCTCTTGTGACCCAGAGTTCAGCAGTTCTTCATGGGTATATGCTCCTCAGTCAAAGTTGTTTGCTTTTGTTGGATTTGTTGGAGGCCCGAAATGGTGGATTTTGACAACTATCAAGTTTTATAGTTGTTCTTTCTGTGGAAAGGATTTGTCAACCTTTTCTTTCCTCCAGAGCAGGAAGTCCCATTCTTCCAGATCTAATTTGATCCATTAAAGATCAGTAGATGTGATCAGCTGACTCCTCTTTAAAATACTTGGCTCCTGGGAACCACTTTGTTGGTTCTCTTCCAACACCACTCCTTTATTCTTTCTTGGTAATCTCTGCTGGAATCTCTTGTTCTGTCTTCTAAATATGAGTGTCTCAGGGCCCACTCCCCACACTCCTTCCCTTTTCTTTGTTATCCATCTTTACTTTATCTTTACTCCCTTCTCTGTTGGATTTAATGACTTTCAATGCCTACAGATTCCAAATTTCTTTCTTGAGTGTGCATTCCAAATATCTAAATCAAGTGGCCTGTTCCTCATCTCCTCTAAATGTCTTTAAGTGAACTCTTCTGTCTTCTCACATCCCAGTAAATGTCAGCTCCACCTTTTCGTTTACTCGGGCCACGTATCTTGGTTAGCCTTCGCTCTTCACAGTCGTTTATATCTTGCATTCAGCCCATCAGGAAGTCTTACTAGCACTCCTTTAAAATAGACTCCAGATGCAGCAACTACTCACCAGCTGTACTGTATCATCACTCTAGTCCACGGGACACCTTCTCTCACTCGGGTTATCACAGTAGCCTACCAGTCGTTCTTCTGATTCCACAGAGTTGCTGGAGTCATGATTCTGAAATGTAAAATAGATAGCATTCTTCTACCCAAAACCTTTCCATGGCTCCCGTCTTACTGAGAGCAAACCCCAGACAGAGAATTACTACGAGACACCCTCCACTCCCAGCTCGAGCCTTCTTGACCTCGTCTTCATTCGTCCCTTGTTAACTCGGCCAATAGCCTTGCTGTTTGTCACTCGTACTGCCGTGGCTCCCCTCTTCCCGAGCAAGCTCTCCGCCATCACCCTGTCCTCTTCCTGTGGTTTTCTCTTCTTAGCACTTATATAGGTGTAGTATATTCCATATCTCCTTATGTAGTTTGACTTTTTCACTTGAATGTAAGATAATAGAAATACTGTTTTTGTTTCCTCCTGTATCCTCAGCAAAAGATGGTGGCCTGGATGGGATTGACAGATAGTGGAACTGGATTTTAGAATCCATCTGGTTCAGGGGCCTCCAGCCAGACTGTCAGGGTCTCAAGATTAGAATGTCTTATTTGGCAGATCTCAAAGCTCTTTTGTCCCGGTGTAGAATCCGCAAATATTGACTGCTACTTCCATGATAGTTTGTAGCTTGTGTAAAAATTACATTTGGCAGTGTTGCTTCCTTCTACCCTTAAGAAGTGTTACCTAGACAGGCTTTGGAGGAAATATGAAGGGGTACTTTCTCACAAAAAGTACTCGATACCCCGGTCTGGGTCATGCTGTCTCTAGCTTTCATGCCAGTGGAAGAAAACAAAGTTCCCATTACCTTCCCACACTGACCCCGAATTCTTCACTGGCATTATGACAGATGCTGCTGGGAGCCTGCACTGTGGAGTTGGAGCACGACTTCCATAACAGCACCTGGGATCTCTGTGCAGGAGCTGAGATTTGGGGTTTGGGCCAAAGCAATTATATTCTGCTTCCTAAACGCTTTGTTTTTCATTGGTCTGAGTATGTATGTGCAAGAGGATTCATGTGTAGTTTTAATAGTCTTTCGTGGGCTATAGAACAGTTTTGCTGCATTTCATCCCAGAGTGGGTTTTATTCCTCTGGTTAGCAGAGGACTTGGGAGGTTTTCAACAAAAGGCACCCTCTTGATGAATCCACTTGTAATTTAGGAGAAAGCGTTTCATCAAACTGCATCAGTGAACTCTGTCACAGATGTTACTTTTACTGTGTGCCTGGCATATTCCAAATGTATTTAACTTAATTTTGGCATGTCTTGACATTTAAGTTTGGCTTTTTGGGTAGAACATTTAAGGTGTAAAAGTGCTCACTTTGGCAAGGCTTTTATAATTTAAAATATGTGGAGGCTTGCCTTTGTAGTTTCTAACTTTGCTCTTTTGCTATGAAAATAGGACCAGACTCCCAACCTCAGAAATCTTGGTTTATCTATTTTCAGTTCCTGAACAGTTTCGTCTTTGTCTCTATTCATTTAATAAAGCCAGACAGTAAAGCATAGCAGCAAACATTCTGATTCAGAACAGGAATTTCTTTATTATTTCTTCAAGTTCCCTCTTTAGCATTTTTGGTTTGTGTTGTCAGTGAAAACAACAAATGCTTTATTCTATTTTGAGGTATCTGAAGAATAATACGGTTGTTATGAATATGTCTTCATAGTTTTTCAGTTGTAGCAGCTGTGCAGGAGAAGTTCAGATTCACCCTTGTTTATACAATACACACATATAGATTTGATTCAATTTGTGATTTGTTTGTCAAGTATGCAAGAAGCAAGAAGCAAGTGGTTTTATTTTGTACCAGATACTATCCTACTCTTATTCAGAACAAAACACCAGAAATGTAACTTATTGGTAAGATTTCCAAATGGCTTAATCTTTAAAAAAATTTCATCCATTTTTACTTGTGTAAGTCACATAAGAAAAAATGGATAGATATGGGGAGTGTTTCCACTTCCAGTAAAACGAATCCCTTTACTCTGTATGCAGATAGAATTCTGATTCTCATGTTGAGGAAGAGGATGGTATATATAGTCTCCACACACCTTCATGTATATATACACACACACACACGCAGAGGCATTACAGTGCTTGAGAATCTGGTGTACTTATGGGAGGGTTTGGAAAATATGGATAGTGATGATACTCTTCCATGCACTTTTCATGGGGCAGGTGGAAATCCACATTTGCTAGTAACCTAAGTCATGCATTTCTCCTTTGTTTTTGCTCAGAAAATTAACTTGCCATTTAACCCTTTGGAAACATGGCCACTGAAAATTCCTCTACCTTAATTCTACCAACCTATCTCAAGAATAAATTGATGAAGACCTCCTAACATAGGATTCTACGAGTCATTGTTGAAAGAATTAAGCGCTGAGGGAATTCAGCGTCCTTGTTGAAAGAATTCAGTGGGCCTGCAGGTCCCCATCTTCCCATGAGCAGGGCTCTGAGAACCTGCTAGAAGCCCTGGAGTAGGCACCTTCTCCAGGGGTGCCATCACAGAGCCCGCAGCCTGCAGATTTCACCTCATCTGCTCCCCCGTCTGTGCCCGCGAGCGTCTGAGAGCATTTCTTCGGGTTATTTCCTTGAGTTTATTCCTTCACTAAATCCCTGCGTGCTGCGTAAGACTGTTTTGAACCCTTCTTGGTGTTCATTGTTGAGTTGCCCTCCACGAAATAATGCATGCACCCCCTCCGCCGGTCAGAAAGTAGCTTCTTCACACCCTTGTGTGCCTGACAAACAGGTGACATCTTACTTTGGTGAGGTTAAACGTTGTCCTAGGCTTGTTGCAGATTGTGTTTCCTTACCCGAGTTGCTTGCTCATGGTTCTGCTCCTGCTCTGTCACAGTGCCGACCTTACGGATTGGAAAGGGCTCTTTCTGCAATAAGATTAATAGCCTCTTCATCCACGCTTCTCATAGCTTGTCAGTTTTATTTGATGATGGTTCTTTTTATATCTGTCAGTCCATCTAGTCGCGTGTTCTCAGAGCTTCGGGTCGGACCCGCCCCTGCCGGCCTTGGGACTGGGCTGGGCAGGGCCTCCCGCACTCTTGGGCTGTGCGCAGGGCGGGCGGCTCTGCGTGTGAGGACCGTGTGGGTCTCTGAAAGCCCAGCAGCAGTTTCAGATGTTACCTGCCACAAGCAGCTCTTCACTCCCTGATGCATCCCAGGCTGAGAGCTGCCTAGGTTTTTTCCTCTAAAGTTTGTTCAGTGAGGTGTGACTCCCACACAGTGGAGGAGTAAATGTGCAGCTAGATGCATTTGAACAGACGTGTACACCTGTGCCACTGCCGTCCTGCTAGAGATAGAACACGTCCGCTTCAGCGTCCTTGTGCCCCAGGCCCCTCCTCCCACCCTCACTTAGCACCCCACCATGGCCCCCGCCCCCACCCCAGCTGGCTACGGATCCACAGGTAGGTTTTGCTTCTTCTGGGAATCATGGAGGGCAGATCCCATTGTGTCTCGTGTCCTTTGCGGCGTGATCATTTTGGGGTTCAGACACGTTGTTGCACAAATCAGTAGCAGGGCTGTTTTATCGGGAGTGGCAGTCTGTGGTGTGACTATACTTGATTTTGTGAATCCACTTTCCTGTTGATGGGTACGGGACTGATGCACTTTCCAGCTGTGATGACAAAGCTGCTGTGCACATTCTTGTGTGAGGCTTTTGTGGACCTGTGTTCTGCCTCTCTTGGGTGAATATCCAGGAAGAGAATTGCTGAAGTGGGAACCACCAGTTTTCCAGAGTGGTCGTGACATGTTCCATACTCACCAGCAGAGTAGGGCCATCCCCGGTGTTCTGCCTCCTCATCACCATTTACTCTCGTTTTAATTTTGGCCATTGGAGTCAGTCTTGGATGTAGATAACGTAAGCCTTCCAACTTCGTGTGTCTCTTTCAAAATTGTTCTGGCTATTCTAGGTGTAACATTTTAGGGTTGGCTTTTCAATTTCTATTAAAAAAAGGCTTTAGGGATGGTTTTTATTGGGATTGTGTTGCATCTGTATCAATTTTGGAAAAATTGACAAATAATATTGAGTCTGCCAAAGTATGAACAGGAAATGTCTCTCAGTTGATAGGTATTTAATTTCTCTCAGCCATGTTTTGTCATTTTCAGTGTAGATGTTTTAAGGCATTTTTATTAACTATATTCCTAATATTTTGCTTTTTGATTCTAATAAAAATAGAGATTTAAAATTCTTCATTTTCTAAACATTTACTACTATTATATAAAAATTGGTCAGATTTTTAAAAACTTTTTTGATATTCACTTGGTTTTTAAAAATTTTAATCCTGTGACTTTATTAAATTCGTTTGTTTTTCCTAGTAGTTGACTGTGGCTTCCTTTATTTCTGAGTTTTTAAAATCAAAACTAAACATTGACTTCTCCTCACCATTTTTTAATTATGAAAAATTATAAACATCGAAGTTGAAAGAATTTTATAGTGCCCAGTCCATGTTCTTCCATGAACATTCTATTTTTCAGCCCGGTCTCCATCCATCAATCTCTTTTGTTGACATACTTTAAAATAAACACTGACTTCGGGGCACTTCCCCATAAAAAACCTCATTAGCATGCATTTCATTAACTAGAATCCATATTGTTCATAGGTTTTTTCTTTTGGTATAAAATTTTCTAACAAGGTGATACAGGTCTTAGATATGATATCAGTTGCTGAGCTTAACAAAGGCACATATATACGTGTGCACTGCAGAAGTGTTTATCCGGCTAGAAAGCTGTCACCCCAGGAAGTTCACTGATACCCACTCCCAGTCCGTTCCCTACCAACCTTTGATTTTGCTTTCATTTTTTTTGTGTAACATGGTGTAGGGTTTGGGGGGGCTTGTTCAAGAATTTCCATTTAAATGGAATTATGCAATGAGTATTCTCTTGAGTAAGATTTTCTCATTGGGCATGTTTCTGAGGCTCAACCATGTTCTTGCATGTATCGCTAGCTAATTGGTTTCTGTTGTTAGGTGGTGGTGTCTCTACTTACCACACTGTGTCCAGTTACTTGTTGGAACTTTGGGCTGTCTCTGGTTTGGGGCCATTAGAACAGACCTGCTATAAATAGCTTTGTACAAATCTTTTTGTAGACATATGTTTTCATTCCTTTTGAGTAAGTAATTAGGATTGGAATTACTGGATCATAGGGTAGGTATTTGTTTAGTTTTATAAAATGCTGTCAGACCTTTTACCAAAATGGCTGTACCTTTTGAAAATCCTCCCGACGATGGGTGAATATCTCAGTTGCTCATCATTGATGTGTTAGCCATTTTAATGGATGTGTAGTAGTATCTTGTATTTTTTTAAATTTGTATTTTCCTCAGGAACAATTATATTCATCACTTTTCAATGTGTTTATTGGCCATTCATGTATCTTCTTTTGGGAATGTGTGCCCAGATCTTTTACCCACTTCTTAATTCTATTTTGTCATTATTGAATGCTAGGAATTCTTTCTTAGACATCAGGACTAGTCCTTGAAGGTATCTTTAATGGATAGTATATCGCAGTATGTGGATTGTTTTATGCATCTTGTCAATATTGTGTCTTGATGAAGTCTGGTTTATCAGTTTTCTTTCTTCCTTGTTAGTGCTTTTCTGTCACCCACAGAAGCTTTGCCTTCCCCCCCAAGTTGGAAAGTTGACATCCTATAGCTTTTATAATTAAGCCTGTAATACATCTTGAATCAATTTCTATGTATAAAGGTCATGATAATGATTGTGATTCACTTTTTTTTTTTTTTTTTAAACCTATGGATAGCCAGTGCCCCAGCACTGGTTACTAAAAGGACTCAACCAAATAGGTTGCTTTGGAAGCCTTTCTCACCGTAAGTAAATGAACGAATCCTATGGCCGTGACCTGTCAGTGAGAGTCTCCTTTGGGCTCCCTTGCCGTCCCTGTTTCATTGATCTCTCTGTAGACCCTGGGTCTGGGACCATACTCTTTGAAATCTTTTGCTTTATGGTGGTGGGTCTTGAAGTGATGCCTTCTGGCTACTTTTCTTTTTTCCTTCAAGATTTCCTAGGGTTTCTTTTCAGGTTTGTTACCTTTCCGTGTGAGTGTTAAAATCTTTTTGGCAGTTTACACACACAAGTTTGCTGGGATCATTATTGGGATTGTCTGAATCTGTAGATGCATTTGAGAAAATTAATTGCTTAACAGTATTTGTTTTAATTCATGAACATTTTTTCTTTTAGTTTTATTGAGATAGAATTGACATACAGCAGTGTATAAGTTTAAAGTGCACAGCCATAATGTCCTTACATACGTTGCAAAACTATTACCACAGGAAGTTAATAGCCATCATCTCATGTAGATGCAAAAAAAGAGAAAAAAATTATTTTCCTTGTGGTGAGAACTTTTAGGATCTACTCTCTTCGCAACTTTCAAATATACCATACAGCAGTGTTGACTATAGTCATGTTGTACATTAATGCACCAGTACTTCTTTATCTTACACCTTTCGGCCACCTTCATCCAGTTCCTGCCCCTCCCTCACCCCCTGCTTTGAACATCATTTAAGGATGTCTGCGTAGAGGACAGCAGTAATTTCTCCTGCCAGGAGCTGGGATAAGCACACTCACTGACTGTCCTAAAAAATTCAGCTTCCTACGCTCAGTGTCCTCTCCTGTACCCTAATCCATTGTATGGCCCTCGTGTGTCCTCAGGAGGGAACTGGGGCTCCAGGAACTGTGGAAGGAGATGCTGGTACTCTGTTCCAGTTGCTGTGAGTAGCCAGAGTCCTGTTATCTATGACTCCGAGTCCCTTGCCTTCTGCCACATCCATGAAACTGGTAGGCTCACTGGTTAGCTTGCAAATAGGGTAAAATCACAGACCGGTCATGGTTGATAGCAGTTGCAAGCGGAGAAGCTGTAGTTTTCTCAAAGGGGAGAAGGAAAGCCTCGTGGGTCAACTAAGGAGATTGGAGGAAGATCCAGGAAGATCAGTAGCTTGACATGTTGACCACATGCCTGGAAGCAAATGGCCGTCTCCTTTATTGTGTGATAGTGAATGGGAAGTGTGAGCTGCTTGCAGACTGACTCCTGACTGTGTGGTCGTGTTCGAACACGGCTGCCAAACGCTGCTCTGGTTATATATGGTACCTCCTCCCCGGGCAGGAGGACGTGCTCATGGGTTTGGTGGGCAGATGGTTCTGGTCCTTCTCAAACAGCTAAAGGTGGGAAAGTCACAACCACAATGGACAAAAAGCAGGCATATTGTTACAACTTTGGCTGGTTCCCTTGGGAGATGGGGAGTTGGGACTTGTTAAAGCAGAAAGAGCCGGGCAGCCTTGCTGCCCCTTTTCTCCAACACTGTGTCATGCCAACCTCAGGTCCACTGGGACATGACAATAAAAGGCTGAGTTTTTTTGTTTTTTTTTTTTTTCCAGTGGGTCCTGGCTGCCAGGAGGGAGGTTTGGCCCTCTCAGAGAGATTTCCCAGAGACAGACAAATACCAGTGAGAAAACACTGATGAGGCAGTGACTAGTGTTTATCGGGCTTTTGCTGCCCCAGATTGGATTTCCAGCACTGATGAAGGTGACGCGCTAGAGAATGAGAAACCCTCAGAGTTTGAGATAAATTGTTGCTGTTAGCCCTACTGCCTGGAAAATTCCCCCCTGGCCTTTCTGCTAAAACCATGTGAGATGTCAGGACAGTGGAGCATCGAATACCCATAGTTTAGTCACACGCCGTGAAGTTGCTGCTGAGCACGACAGGCCTGAATCAACCAAAATGTGCAAACTCTGTGGCCCCAGCTGGATGAGACTGCTGAAATCAGTGAGGTCGGTAATGGCCTTGCCACCTGCTAAGGGCTTCATTACAGTGGACTGAAAACACTGGAAGTGTGGTTGAGCCAGGAGCAGCCACTGTGCCACTTGAATGGAAGGTGAATGTGCTTATTCACTGGTGCAGCACCTGACCCTCCCTCCACCTCTACTTTGACCCCAGCTTCTTTAGGGAAAAATGTTTAGGGGTCTGGCTGAGCTCTCCCTGTCCCCAAAGGGGACTGTAGGTCATACACAGCCATCCTGGCATTCTAGGGAACTTTGGACAGGGGAGGAGCTCAAACAGTTTTGACTCTTTTGGGTAAAGCCACCCAAGTCTCCATCCTGTCCGTCTTGCAGGAGTAGGTGGTATCTGCATCAGCTGATGGGCTTTGGCCAAGCTTTGTGGAGTGGGGAAAGAAGTTAACATGACCTCCTGGGTGTTGAGCCCATTGGGTCAGTTCAGTGTAGTGTTGCTCTATATCTGAGTGTGTGGTAGGAGTTGATGTATTATTATGTGCTTTGGACGTCCCTGTCCTGTTTCAGGGAGGACTCTCCCAATCAGAAAGAGCTGTGTGTAGATTATAGTATGCCTTTGGCACTATGTAAACTCCTGCACAGTTTGCCAGTAGTCGGTGGGTTAGGGTTTAGACACAGTGTCCCTGCCCTCTGAAATCACAGCTTTCATTCTCTAGGTTGTGTCCTGTTGGTAGGCATGTCAGAAGCCTTGGTCTCCAAAGCCCTGTCTGCGGTCTCATCACCAGCAGGAGTGGCTGATTCATCCCCAACAAAATTGAGAGGTCTCCTTGCTATGGAGAGGTCTTCAGGATTCTGTGGGTAGACTCGTGGTCTGGAACCCCGTATGTACTTGACAATGATTTTTCTCTCCTTAGCTCCCACATGAAAAAGGAGTCCAGCACTTTGTTGGGCTTTGGCTGTTGGAGACAGTGTGTGCCTCACTTGGGCATTACTCCCCTTGGCCCTTTATGTAGGCCAACTTGCAAATCAGCATCCTTGGAGGCCAAGTCTAGCAGGTTGTGTTGGAAGCTGTCCAGAGGTCCGCAGCTGTCTTGGCTGCAGGCACACCCCTTTTGAAAAGCAGCTAGCTATTATTAGCTTGTTCTTACCTTGCTACCAGGCTCTTGTGGAAATTGAATGCCTGTCCCATGGAGGTCTTGTGACTCCCAGGCCCAGTGCTCTCATTTGGAGGTGGTGAATTTGGAGTCACTGACTAACCCAAGGGGAGGGGCCCAGCAGGCCTTGATTGTTAAGTGGAAATGCCACATTGAACTAGATGCCTGGTCCTGGTGGCATGTTAGCTTTATGTGAAAAGTGGGAGGAATCTGTATCCCCCACTCCTGCACTCTAAGCTGAGCCTCTGGCCCAGTAGGACCCTTGATTCACAGAGTCCCCTGAGATGCCAGGCCTGGTTCCCTAATGGTTCAGTTGAGCTGAAAGCCAGTGGTCAGGTCCCGCTGCTGCACTTCACCCTCCCCACCTGTGCTCTTGAGGCGGGAAGGGGTCGCTCTGCTCGTCAGGCACGCCTTGGGGCGGTGCTCCACGCTCGGCTCCGTGTTCCCCTCGGCGAGCCCTGTGAGATTTGCACGGACTCCTGGGCCGTGGCCTGGCCTTCAGTCTGCCCCTTGGAAAACTCTGGACCGTTTTGAGTCACTCGTGTAGATGGCCCTGGTAAGTGCCTGCTCTCTGAGACCAGCGGAATCAGCTGCTGGTTGAGCCCGCACCGTCCAGGCTGTCGTTGTACCAGACGTGACGACACACCCGCCATCACAGGCTGAACTCCTTGTAAAGACTTTCCTGTTTCTCGTGCACACGTGACCACTGCATGTCCAGCGTCTGATTCCTGCTCAAAGTTGACCCACTTTCCCTGACAGAGGGGAGCCACATCATGTGGGCCCTTGTCCCACCTGCCCCCCAGCAGACTGACTACAGGATGCCTTTGGGCCCTACTCACAGCTGACGGGTGCCTCCCCCACTGTTCACACTTTCGGGCTGCGGTGTTGCTGTTCTAGTCTGACCACCCCATGCTGGCCATACCATAGTGACCTCTGAAACTAACCCTTGCCATGTTTCCAAGCTTTCCAGACCACGTGCAGTCTGGCTGTGATGGACCTTTGTCTCAAATGCCACTTAGTAATAGACTTCCACTTAAGGTGTTCAGTGGGCCTTTCGTGCTCCCTGCCGTCCACCGATGGCATATGGCATCATGGAGCAGTGGCATGGCCTCCTCAGAAACCCATGCAAAGAGGTTTCGGACCCTGCTTCCTTCATCTCATCCCCTCCTCCTCTGCGCAGAGCAAAGCAGTTGGCTCACTGAATGCAGCTTTCCCCAGGAAGGGATCATTTCCTCGTAGCTGCTTCCTGGGTTAGGATTAGGACGAAAGTTGTGAGACATTTTCTATACACCCATTTTGAAAATTCTGGATTCCATCCCAATCATTCCTGGGTATCTTTTTTCCCATAACAGCAACCGCAGACTGCCTGGGGTGACAGCTCAGCCAGTGGGGACTTAGGGAATTTGAATTTAATTTTGCTCTAGTTACCTGAAATGTCTTGCTGGACTGATAGGGAGAGCCTAGGTTATTAGGATAATGACCACTTAGTTTAGTCATCTGCCCACTGAGTTCCCAGCAGGGCCCACATTGGCCAACATGGAAAGACATGATGGCTCTTTGTAAGCTGCATAAAAATGCCCTCACTTCTCCAACACCCGGCCCTTCCTTACAGAGGACTGGGGGGCAGGCAAGGTGTAATTGGCAAGCAGGTGCTGTAATGGGAACATGTGGTATTGGAGGGAAGGCACCAGTGCTGACACTTGGGGAGAGAGCACTTTATATCTCTGGAAGCACCGGACACAGAAGGACATTAAAGACCCTTGTCCCTCAGAACCCCCCTTAGAGTCGTCCTCAGTAATGGAAAAGCTTTGGTGTGGTTCTCCCAAATTTTTGCAAGGGACTTAAATGTAACTTTTGGATCTGCCTTCCCGGGCCAGAACATTCTGATGAAGAATTGGTGCCTTCCTCGTCTATCAGAAGCCGCTGAGACAGCTAGTGACACCTTCAGACGTCAGCCCACCTCCGTTCTTACAGCCATCACCATCATTCCTGGAGGGCAGATGACTGCCATCTGGTGGACTAGACAAACTGGACACGTTGGACGGATGGTTCTCAGGCAGTCCCTCCAAAAACAAGGACAAGACAGTTACTTGAACTTAGCCAGCTGGAAAGCTGAGTTGGAGGCACTTTCCATCCTGCCCCCATGATAGAAGGGCCATCTGAGGGAACCCCAGTCGCTGTAAACCACACTTGCCAGAACCAGCATACATACCACTGGGCACTGTGTTTGTATGAAATCCCCAAACTAGCATGTTTCTCTCCCACAAACATGGTGACCTGCACTCCGAGGGTGGTCACTGAAGACCTTGCAGTGTTTTAGGAAAAACAGCCAATAGGTCGTAGAGCCCTCATAAGACGGTGGAGTTCTCCAAAATGAGGCTGCTCTTGATTACTCAGAGCAGGTTGCTGGAGGGATAATCGACTTACTGTGCGTCCAGCCTGTGGACAGTTAGCCCGACTATGGGAGCCATAGAATGGGCAGTAGGAGATTTGTTCCTGCCTTTCTCTGAAGTGGGCAGTAAAAATGTCTTAGCTAGAAAGATCCTCAGTCAGCCTCAACTCACCGCTCAGGGCTGTATGGACGCTGGAGTTGCTCTGGGTTTCCTCCTTGTGGGCCAAGACAGAGCCTGTGCAATTACTAATGAATCCTGTTGTACCTGTATTAATGCCCCAGAGCAAGAGGAAAATCAATTCAGAAACTTAAGGGGAAAGCCATCTGGCTTTCTGAGATAGATCCTGATAGTTTATGGGATTTGTTCAGCCAGCTGGATCCAGGACACTGGAGGCATGGTTAAAGACAGGACTGCAGGGTAGCTCATTCTGATGCCTGGAGTCCTGCAGATAGTAGCTTTAATTAAATGTTGTATGAGACAAAGTGAATGGATTTGGTCCCAGCCTTTAATGGTCAGATTGCTCACACCAGCTGATGGAGTGGTATACGCAGGAAATTTTGCCAGAAGCCAACACAGTGTGAATATAAGGGGTGGATACTGTTGGGGGACAGTCCTCAAGGGATCTCCATATGCATTTTCCTCTGCACTTCTGTATGTCTTGGGAATAGAGACTGTGCATTTGTCCTGGACTCTGTTCAATTATATTGGTATAGCCAACAGTCTTGGAGACAAAGATAGTGTCTCCCTTCAGACCTTAGGGAAGATTTCCTTACAGCTCTGGATGATCGAGATAGGCCAGGCATCCTAACTGGTTGCTGAAAGATTTTGGTTTCCCAAGCTGAGAGTTTCTCTCCTGTCCTGCCTGCCCACTGATGAGCAGTTGTGACCTGGCCCTCTTTCTTTAGCCGTGTAGGAATTTGGGCTCAGGTAACTGGTACAAGCAAAGAATGATACCCTGATAATTGCTGTCGCTCTCAGTGAGAAAGTCTGTCTCTGATGAGTCTTGTCTTATACCAGCATTCATGAAAATGGCAAAAGTTAGCTTGGTAGGTTACAAATAGGTAAATTTTCAGGTAAAAACTCTTCTTAGTTGTCGGAGGTCTGTTGCAAAAAAAAAATTCTTCCAGCTCTCGTTTCTCTGAAAAAGTCTTTATTTTATGGCTGCCTTTCTTTAGACAGCTTTTATGAGATTAATTCACATACCAAACAGTTTGCCTGTTGAAATTATACAGTTCAGTGGCTGTTGGTTTGTACAGTGTTCCCTCCACCACCACAGTCAACTTTAGAGCATTTTCATCACTTCAGAAAGAAACCTATATCCACTGGCTATCACCTGCTTACATCCCCAGCTCCATGGCCGCCTCTCCCCACCGTTGCCCCCCACTCCAGCCCTAAGCAACCACTAATTTGTTTTCTGTCTCTATAAAATCACCTGTTCTGGACATTTCTTAGAAATGAAATCATATAATATTATGGTCTTTTGTGACAGGCTTCTTTTATTATAGCATAATGTTTTCAAGGTTCATCCATATTGTAGTATATGATAAGGACTTTATTTTACAGCTGAATAATATTCCCTTGTGTAGGCATATATAAACTGTTCGGTTTATTCAGTCATAAGTTAATGGACTTTTGGGTTATTTGTACCTTTTTACTGTTATAAATAATGCTGCTATAAACTTTTATATACAAGTTTTGCTGGGGACAGAAGTTTTCTTTCTCTTGGGTAGATACCTAAAAATGAAATTGCTGAATTGCTGGGTCATGTGGTAACTGTATATTTAACTTTTGGGGGAGCTGACAGATTGTTCTTACAAAATGGCTGTGCCGTTTTACACCCCCCACAAACAGCATATTAGATTCATTTCCTCTACATACTTGTGAGCACTTACCTTTTTTTACATAGTCACCCTAGTGGGTATGAAGTGGTATCTCCTTGTGGTTATGGTACCCATTTCCCTAGTGGCTCACGATGTTGCGCATCTTTTCATGTGCTTATTGGCCATTTGTATATTTTCTTTGGAGAAATCTCTATTCAGATCCTTTGTCATTGTTAAACTGGCTTATCTTTTTGCTATTGAGCTATAAAACCTTTCATATTCTCGATAAAAGTCTCTTACTAGATATAATTTGCAAAAATGTTCTCCCATTCTGTGCATTGTCTTTTCACTCTCTTGGTGGGGTCCTCTGAAGCACAGAAGTGTTTCATTATTGACGTTCAATTTATTCTTTTCTTGCTTTCTCTTTTGGTGTCATATCTGAAAAACCATTGACTAATGCAGGGGGCACAATGATTTGCACATAGTATTCTAACAGTTTAATAATTTCAACTCTTACATGTAGATCTTGGATCCATTTGAGGTAAATTTTTCTATGGTGTGAGGTAAGAGTCCCAACTTGATCCTTTCACTGTGGAAATCTAGTTGTCCCAGTATTATTTGTCCAAGACTGTTCTTTTCCGTCATTGAATGGTCTTGGCATGCTCGTAGAAAACCATTTGACCGTTAAACAAAATCGTTAAACAAGGATTTATTTCTGGGCTCTCTTTTCTGTTGCATTGGTCTCTGTGTCTGTCTGTATGCTGGTTTCACACACTTTTTGATTACTGTAGTTTTGTATTAAGTTTTGACCTCCAGAAGTGTGAGTCTAACTTTGTTGTTCTTTTTCAGGATTGTTGTTCTTTTGAAGAGCTATTCTGAGTCCCATGCAATTCCATATGGAATTTAGGATTAGCATGCCACTTTTCTGCAAAGAAGTCAGCTGGAATTTTAGTAGAGATTGCATTGAATCTTTAGGTCGGTTTGGAAAATATAATAATAGTAATATTGTTATTTATCCTGATCCATGAACATGCAGTTCTTTTCCATTTAATTATTTCTTTGTTTTAACAGTGTTTTATAAATTGAATGTTTCTGTGTAACAGACTTGTATCTTTTTTGTTAAATTTATTTCTAAGTATTTTTTCTTTTTTGATTCTATTATAAATGGACCTGTTTTCTTAACTTCATATTTGGTTTGGTCATTGCTACTGTATACAGTGGATTCAGTACACTGTGTACAGTTTATTTTTGCATATTGATTTTTGTATTCTGTGATCTTGCTGAACTTGTTAGTTCTAATAGTTTTTATTGGACTCCTTAACGTTATTCTATATAGATCACGTCACTTGCAAGTAGAGATAACTTCTTCCTTTTCAGTCCGGATGCTTTTTTATTTCTTTACTGATTACATGGGTAGAACTCTAGTACAGTGTCTTGTAGAAGTGGCAAGAGCACACATCCCTGTCTAGTTTCTGATCTTAGTGGGGGAAGCATTCAGTCTTCCACCATCATGTGTGATGTTAGCTACGTGGTTTTTGTTGAGGCCTTTATCAGGTTGTGGAAGCTTCTGCTATTTCTAGTTTCTTGAGTGTCATGAAGATGTATAAAATTTTCTCAAGTGCTTTTTCCCACATCTATTAAAATGAGATTAAGAAAAAAAAGAAATGTGATTTTTTTTCCTCTTTATTCTATTAATGTATAGTAAATTACGTTGATTAATTGATTTTCAAATGTTAAGTCAACCTTACATTTCTGGGATGAATCCTTCTTGACCATAATCTTTTTTTTACATATTGCTGGATTAAACTGTTAGTATTTTGCTGAGAATTTCTGCATCTAAATTTATAAAAGAACTGATCTCTAACTTTCTTATTATGTCTTGGATTTGTTATCAAGGTAATACTGGCCTCATAGAATGAGTTGTGATTATTGGAAAAGTTGGTCTTCATCTTTCCTTTAAAAATTTGGTAGAATTCACCAGAGAAGCAATCCAGTCCTGTGCTTTTTTCTTTGTGGGAAGTTTTTGTTTTGTTTTGTTTTGGTTTTGGTTTTTTGTTTTATAAATTCAGTCTTCTTATTTGTTATAAATCTATTCAGGTTTTTTAAGTCAGTTTCAGGAGTTTCTGTCTTTCCTGGAATTGCTCATTTCATCTAAGTTAACCAAATTGTTGGCACACAGTTGCTCATGGTATTATAATTCTTTTTATTTCTGTACTGTTGGTAGTTCCCTTTTTCATTCCTGATTGTAGTAATTTGAATGTTCTCTGTTTTCTTGATTAATATAACTAAAGTTTAGTCAGTTTTGTTGATCTTTTCAAGGAAACATGGTTTTGTTGATTTTTTTAAAATATTTCTTTTCTATTCTTTGTTCTATGAACTTCTACTCTAATACTCATTATTTTCTTCCTTTTGTGCATGCTTTGGGTTTGGTTTGCTCTTTTCCAGTATCTTTTTTTTTTTTTTCTTTTAAGATTTCATTTATTTGATAGGAGGAAGAGCCAAGGGAGAGGGACAGACAGACATCATGCTGAGCAAGGAGCTGGCACCAGGTCAGTCCCAGAACCCTGAGACCATGGCCTGAGCCGAAATCAGGAGTCTGACACTTAACTGACTAAGCCACCCAGGCACCCCTTTCAGTGTCTTAAGGTGGATGGTCAGGCTATTGATTTGAAATCTTTCTTCTTTTTCAATGTAAGCAATTTACAATTATAAATTTCCTTTTCATCTCTGTATGTTGTGTTTTTGTATTTATCTTTAGGGATTTTCTAACCCTTGTGATTTCTTTTTTGCCCCACAGTGGTGAATTTCTCAAGACTTTTCTGTTAATTTTCATTTTCACTCCATTTTATTGGCAGTGAGACTTTCTGTAACTTCAGGGCGCCTGCATGGCTCAGTTAAGCATCTGCCTTCAGCTCCGGTTTTGATCCTGGGGTCCTGGGATCGAGCCCCACATCAGCCTCCCTGCTTGGCGGGAAGCCCGCTTGTCCTTCTCCCATTCCTCCTGTTTGTATTCCCTCTCTTACTATCTCTCTCTGTCAAATAAATAAAATCTTTAAAAAAAAAAATGCTTTGTATGACTTGAGTCCCTTCAAATTTACTGAGGCTCATGTTATAGGCTGGCAGAATGTTCCATGTGTGCTTAAGAAGAATCATATTCTGCTGTTATTGGAAAGAGTGTTCCCTGGAGATGTCTGCTGGGTCTTGCTTGTGTATGGTGGTGTTCTGGACTTCTCTTACCGTGTTGGTTCTAATGTTTACTCTATCCATTACTGAATGTGGAAATTGAAATCTCCAGCTCTTACTACTGAATTGTCATTTCTCTTGTTACTCTTTTGTCAGCTTCATGTGTTTTGTTCACTTTTATTAGATATGCTCGTAACAGTTATATATTTCTGTATGTTACAGACCCAGCAGCAGAGCTGTGTATATGTTGTTTTATACAGTTGCTTTTTAAGTAAGAAGACTGCAGAAAAATACGCATCTTAAACTTTTAGAATTACATAATTATCTTTACCAGTCCTCTTTGGGTTTTTGTGCATGAACTCTGGTTTATCTGTTTACAGCCCAAAGAGCCTCCTTAGGCGTTTTTTGTAAAGCAGTTCTTCAGGCAACAAATTTTGCTTTTATTTATCTGAGAGCATCTTTATTTTGTTTTCATTTTGGGAGAGGGGGTGTTTTGTAGACTTATTTCTTTACAGCAGTTTTAAGGTTCCCAGCAAAATTGAGCAGAAGGAACAGAGTGTTCCCGTGTACTTCCTGCCCCACTACACGGACATCCCTGACCGGAGTGATGCATTTGTTACAGTTGATGATCCTGCACTGACAAGTCCTATCACACAAAGTCCATAGTTTACCTTAGGGTTCACTCTTGGTGTTGTACGTTCTGTGGGTTTTCACAAACCTATAATGACATTTATCCACCGTTATTGTATCATAGAGAATAATTTCACTTCCCTCAAACTCTTCTGTGCTTCATCTAGTCATCCCTCTTTCCACACCAACCCAGACGAACACCCATCTTCTTGCAGTCTTGATGGTGCTGCCTTTTCCAGAATTGTCATACAGTTAGAATCACATAGTATCGACCCTTTTCTGTTTTCATTTTTGAAAGATAGCATTGCTGGATATAATCTTTGCTGATATTGCTTTCTTTTGGTACCTTGAATGTTGTCCCACAGCCTTTTTCTTCCATTATGTCTGGTAAGAAGTTAGCTGTTAATCTTACTAGAATTCCCTTGCAACTGAGGAGTTATTTTCCTCTTGCTGCTTCCAGGTTTTCTTTACCCTGACTTTTGGTAGTTTAACTATAACCTGTATTTTTGGATCTCAGCATTTATCCTAAACTTGGGGGAAGTTTTCAGTCATTTTTACAATATTTTTCTGCTTCTTCATTTCCTTGTGTTCCCCATTGTACAACTGGTGTGCAGACGCGTATCTCACATTTCTTTGGCTCCATTTCCTTTCTTTATTCTATTTTCTCTCTTCTTTGTATTACATAATTTCCATCCCTTTTTTGCGGGGGGCAGGTTGATTGGTTTTTCTACCAATTCAAATCTGTTGAGCAACCATAATTAACAAGTTTTTCCTTTTAGGGGCTCCTGGGTGGTTCAGCCTAGCTGAGTGACTCTTGATATCGGCTTAGATCATGATCTCAGGGTCAGTGAGCTTCAACTCCATGTCAGGCTCTGTGCTGGGCATGGAGCCTGCTTAAAATTCTCTCTCTCCTCCTCCCTCTGCCCCAGCCCCACATCCTCTTTTTTTTTTTTTTTTTTTTTAATTCTTTCAGTCTTTGTACATTTCAACTCCAGAGTTTCCATTTGGTTCTTTTTGCATCTATTTCGATAATGATATTCTTTGAGGTGATACTGTCTTCATACTTTACTTCTGTAAGCATGATGTTCTTATCTGAAGTCTTTGTTGGCTGTACCTGGTATCTCTCTTTTCCCAAGCAGTTTCCACTGCCTGTTTTCCCTGGTGTCTAGGCCACTTGTTCCTGTGTGTTTTCATGACTTGTGATTTTTTTGAAAACCGGACATGGTGGGTTATAAATTGCAGCAGGTCCATGTATTGGTTTGTCTTCCCCCTCTCTGGGACTTAACTTTTGTTGTTACTTGCTTGGTGGTTTGTTTCGTGACTTGACTAGACTATTTTAGTGAAATCCATTACCCCTACTCTGTGAAGACTTCCAGGGACTCCTCGGTGGGCACATTCTTGAGCAAGTCCTGGAAAATAAAGGGGTTTCATAAGGCTCTCCTTGACTCTCTCCTTCTCTGGTTCTCTAAGCTGCTACCTTTATTTGGTATTACACCTAGCCTGTTGGAATCAACAGATACTGGTTAGCCACTCTCTTGTTTTTGTTTTGTTTTGTTTTCACAACATCTGGTGCCTCAGTTGCTTAGCAGTCTGATCCAATTAAATTTGGGTAGGGGTGGTTCCTGAGACCAGTCCTTAAGATTCATTGTATCCTAGGAGGGCTCTTATTAGCTGGCCTTCCCTGGTGACTAGGTGAGTTGTGGTTTAGCTTGTTGCCCTTCATTATCATTTTCAAGAGCATCCTTAGGTTTTAACTAACACAGTCAGTTATTTTGGGGAATAGCTCTTTTCTTAGGGATTACCTCTTCCCCAGGACAAAAATCTCTGAACCACTAGTCTGGGTAGTGGCCTCTGATTTCTCAGCTTGCCTCTGCCAACAGAAAACATCTCCCCTAAGAGTGACTTGGGGCAGAATTGGTCACAGTCCCTAGTATTTTTGCCCTGTTACCCCTGGAATAAAGCCTCCTTATGAATAGGGGCAGGGTAGAGGAAATGAGTCCCTCATCTCTCAGTCATACTCATAAAAGGTTTTTACCTCTTCTGCTTTGAGTGGGAGAGGAGGAATGCTGGTAGCCTCTTTCCTGGTGTCATTTGATAAGCCTTGATTGGGAGCGAGAGCCTGTATCCTTAGCTGCACTCAGGGTGAGCTCCTGTCACACTGAACAGGAGGGTAAGTGGGGAAAGAAGTGGGTCTTGGCTCTGATGCCGTAAACTCTCTGTTCTTACTGAGTGTTAGTAGACTTTCTTGAATAAGTGTTCCTTCATTTGCTCAATGGCCTTA
The DNA here is from genome assembly GCF_963455335.1 of Martes martes. Lineage (NCBI taxonomy): Eukaryota > Metazoa > Chordata > Mammalia > Carnivora > Mustelidae > Martes > Martes martes. Next base: position 127,590,944 of record NC_137893.1, read on the forward strand.
GGACAATTTCCAGAGACTTTAGGTTTTTGTGATTTTGTTGTTGTTGTTGTTTTGGGGGGGAAGTTGTTTGTTTTGGCTTTGGGGTGATTTTTGTTTGTTTGTTTTGTCTTCTTGGTAATAGTTTTCACCAGCTTTGCTTATATGGTTGAAGAATGTGTTTACAGAGGTCCTTATTTATACTGCCATCCCAGAATTGGAACTGTACCTTTGCTTTTGAAATATATATATTTTTTAGATAAAGAATCTGAGTTGACAGGTTTTTCCTTCAGTGTTTTTAATATGTTTCTTTGTCTCCTGGCACCCATGCTTGTGGCTCTGTCTATAATGTCTTCTCCTACCCTCTACCCCCTGGCTAGTTGGTGTTAGCCTTTTTCTTGTTTGTTTGTTTGTTTGTTTGTTTGTTTTTAGGTTTGATTGTGATGTCCATTGGTATGGTTTATGCTGAACACCTGCTTTCCTTCCAAGAATCTGAAATTTTGATCCATGCCCCTGTGGCCAGCCCCTAATTAAAAAGATTCTGGGCAGGAAGTATGTAATGAGCTTCTCCGGTAGACAGCATTTTGCATGTGTTATGACAACTTGTTGCTGGAGGAATGAATCGCATCCTGTGTGACTCCCCTAGGAGAGGACCCTTGCAAGCCTGCGCTCAGTTTCCCTCAGACTTTCCCCCGCATGCTTTTCCCTTTGCTCATTTTGCTTAGTGTCCTTTCACTGTGTTAGATCATAGCCATGAATGAGACTGCATGCTGAGTCCTCTGACTTCTAGTGAATTCTCAAACCTGGAGGTGGACTTGGGTGTCCCCAACACACAGTTGTTTTCCTCTAGCCTGTTGTAGTTCAGGAGTCCACCTGGGATTTGAGAGGGTTTATAACATTGTTTCGGGGGACTCCCCCTTCTGTGGGGCCTTCCTGTCTGTGATCGCCACAGATTTCTAGTGCTCTGTCGACTCCTGACTCTGCCTTCTGACTCCCAAAGCCTGGAAGACTGCACTTTCTGCATGAGTCCTACCAGCAGCAGACTGGGGAGTATAAGAGCCTTTGGGTTCCCTTGTTTAAAGGGCCCATTCCCCCATCCCCCATGTTCTACCAGCTTTTGGTTTCTTTACAGTGTTGTCAAATATTTATGTTTATATTACTCCTTTACTTGTTACAGTGGAGCTGCCTGTGTTTTTAATAGTTAACAAACATTCTTAGTAATTCAGGCAACTTATTCCTGTTCTTAATAGTAAACACAGCTCTCAAATGGCTGGTGAAACCCATATCTTCCTCGAATGAAGAGCTGTTACTTTTCAAAGATCTGCTAGAATTCTTTGATAAAAGCAGGGTTTTTGTTTATTCATTTTTTCCATAGTGATGCTCTGTTGTTCCAAATTTTCCAGCCATTGGTCTAAGACCCAAACCTGAGAAAAGCTTTCAGCATTTCTTGTGGTTTCAAAGTTATCCTGGCAGCTTGCTTCCCACTGTTCTGGCTGGGAGGAATCAAGGCAAGTATTAGCAAGCAGCATCTCGCTGACAAGGTTATCGATGATGATACAATGTGCCAAACTTTTCCTACTGTGAGTATTTTGCAACTTTGGTCTTTTCTTATAAGCTGATATATTTGCATGCCTTGTCCTGATATAATTCCTAGGCTGTTTGGTATTTAATGTAGCAATAGCAGATTTACTCTTTCTTTCTTCCTACTTATCTTCAGCTCTTTAACCAGTTTGGGCTTCTCTGTGGGTTTTTGTTCCTGTGTCAGGGAACCTTTGTCCATCCTTTTCTGGCTCCTGCAAATCTATAGCACATTTCAGCACATTCCTGGGACCACAGATACTAGGATGTGCTCTGAGGTAGGTGAAGTGAATTAGGTCTTTGGAATGATCTTTTGATTAATTTCACTGCTTTGCAAACCACCAGAGGACAATGTAATGTCGAGGAAATCCTTGTTTTATTTGTGTCACATCTTGGCTTTTTAGATTGAGTTTTAGAAGGAAATTCCTAACAAAAAGAACTTTGGTCAGTTTACTGTGCCCTAGGTAGTCAAAGCTATTGAGATTCGGATTCACCAGAATTTTACTGCACCTGTGATCGTGGGTAACATAGCAAAACAACCTAGGTAAGATTTTCATGCCGTTCTTTCTTCATTTTGTCCTGGGCTTTTAAGAGTCTTCGTAGAACTTGTCTGCGGTTCTATACTTCTGTGTTAAGTTTGTTTGCTATAAAATTCTTTGCAGTGCAGTTCTGTAACTAGAGGTGGATACCTGTGCATATAGTTTAAAAAGAGGTTAACTGAGACAAGTTTTCAGAAACAGCTATGTTAGCAAGGAGAGAAAGAACCTAAGAGGAAGGGACTGAAAACCTGAAGAAAATTTATTTGTTTTTCTCTTGTGATCAAGGTTTTCCTCCCTCAACCCCATAAAAGTGCTCTGGAAGTAATTTTAGGCTTAATAGTATGGTCAAATATTTTTAAATCTGAGTGATGATGCCTTTTTGTGGGAGACTAACATTTTAGCCACTCAGACTGAGAATCAATAGGACTTTTCCTTTAAGCTTTCAAAGGGGGGGAAGAAGGACATGTGACCTTAAATGGTGGGGAGAGGGTGTCATGTACCCAGTTTAGTCTGAGTTGGTATTAGAAGACTGTGGTCATTGATCTAAACCTCCCAACCCTGCATCTAGTGCCTGGAGTGACTCTTGTAGACCTGCCACTTGAAAGGCATGATTGCTGTCTCCTTGTCAGCTGTATGTGTCTTGTCAGTTTACAAAACCATGTTCCCCCTGAGAATTAGTAGGACAGCAGTCTGCAACCTGAATGTCCGTCCTATGTCCTCTTGCTTTCTCGATGGCCCCAGCAAACTGTGGCCTGCAGGTTAACTAAAAGAATGGTTTTTACCCTTTTAAATAGTTGAGAAAAATCAAAAGCTTAATATTTCATGATACCAGTAAATTATAAAACATAATTTTAGTGTCCATAAATAGAATTGTTTTGCTTTTAATGTCTTCTCTTTTACATGTTGTTTGTGGCTGTTTTTGTGCTACACTGACAAAAATTCAGTGGTTGGGAGCCCATATGGCCCATGTGCCCCTTTACCTAAAGTTTGTGAACCTGCAGTTTCATGGGTCCTCTGTTACTGGCTACCTTCGGTGTCTACACAAAGTCTGACCACTCAGTATACATAAAACATCGAATCTAGCGTACCCCAGCTGCTGAGAGAGGGGCAGGCCTGCTGGGGGCTGGCAAGGGAAGGTTCCCAGGGGTTACAGCCCTAGAGAGGAAACACCAGTGAAAGGACAAGGGGAGCAAGAATGTCATCCTCTTTTACGAGCTCTCTCTCCAGCTTTAAGAAAATGGAGGAAAGGAAAATTGGGTGCTCTGGTGTAGTATGGTTTAGTTGACCCTTGAACAACATGGGTTTGAACTACACAAGTTCTCCTATACACAAATTTTTTTCTGATAATTACTACACAGTATTATGAATGTATTTTCTCATACTTAAAACTTTTCTTAGTAACATTTTAATATTTTCTTTAGCTTCCTTTATTTTAAGAATACAGTATATAATACATATACAAAATACGTGTTAATTGTGGATGTTATTGGTAAGGCTTCCAGTCAACAGGATATCAGTAATTGTTCTGGGGGGAGTCAAAAGTTATATGCAGATTTTTTTTTACTGCCTTGGAGGTGAGGGTTGGGGTCCCTGACTCCTGTGTTGTTCAGCTGTACTTCATGCTTCTGGAACAGAAATGGAGTTAGAAAGAAAATAAGTATTAAAATGTAGTTTCCTCTTAGGAGAGAATCTCTTTACCCCTTTAAAACTTTTAAACTATTTCTGCTATGAAATTGATTCATGTGGAATTTTCCAGAAATACATCTTTTACTTATATTGAAATACTTAAGCCCTTATGTAAAACTTTTCAAAGCAAAGGAGCGGGGGAAAAAATCACTTTCAGAGCTTGCCATGCTATATTATGGACTGTGTGGACTTACATATGCAGGTCCAACATTAGTTATTAAGTAATAATCTACAGAGATTATTAGTTATCTCTATAGAGATCTGTTAGGCATGAAATCTACCACCTGCTGAAACAAGTCCTTTCTTTACCCTTAATCCTTTTTGCACGGAAGCAATAATGTGTATTTAATTTTAGACCTTTCTATAGTTAAGGGCTTTAATTTCCCATATCCCAGGTAGAAATATTGGAGAGTTTTTGATGAGGGTGGATTTTGAGAGTAGGGGAAATGATGAGGTAAGTTGTTCTCCCATTCTCCAGAAGTGTCTATTGTTGTACTCTAAATTAGCCTCTGTTATTTTGGAATGTTGGAGAACCAGGTTTACCATTATGTCCTCTGACCTGACTTGTAGCTTTGCCAGAAATTTATTGATGTTCTTGGTAATTGATGGGCTTAGACATTGCATCCTTAACTAAAGAGCTGCTCTGTGGCTGTAGGCCTCTCCCTACAAGGTACAGAGATGCATGCTGCTGCCGGGGAAGCAGTGGTTTTTATGTTAATAACTATAGAGAGGTTCCAGCAGATTCTGAGTATTTCCCCCAATAACATGGGGATGTTATGTCGAATGGATTTTGTTCACCTGAATCATCAAAGATCTCCCATTTACACTTAATGTGAAGGGAGCAGAATTTGTCACAGTAATAACTATCTTTAGTGGCAAATTCATAAATCAGTGTGAATTCATAAATTAGATATGGGATGTATTGATCATCAGATTGAAAGACTAGCCACATCTCCCTTTGAAGATGTTAGTGTAATATTAGTTCAAACCAATATTCAGAGGTCAGTAGCTGACCATTCCAGACCATTTTGTTACTGATACAGCATCACGTGCTCTATGCACCTCTCTCACTTGTAACCAAGTGCTTCTCAGTGATACTCTCAGTACTGACCCTTTCTTCCGTGAGCGGGTTCCACACGTCGGGAGGCTCCAAGCCCTGTGCAGCTAGCTGTGTTTACAGCCAAGCTGTGCTTGAGAATGACCTGCCCTGGGTACCTGTTCCAGCTGTACCTGAAAACCAACTCATGTGGTCAGGGTCTGAGGTAAAAATAAGAACAGAGCCCCCTTTGAATCACAGAAAAATAGGCTACCTAGTGTACATCCATGTATTCTGGGCATAAAATTTTAGCATCTTGTCTGACTTAATTTCAAGGAAATTGCTAAAATCCCCAATGTCCTGTTCCTGCGCTCTTTTCAGATGATTCGGCTTAGAAAAGAGATGGTCATTTTCCTTTTCTGTTGTGGTTTTTATTATTTCTGATGCTTCCTTATGAAACTTGCCCCCCCCTTTTTTCCCAGATAATACATTGACACCTCTTTCTTTTCTGTTTGTAAACAGGTTGAAAGGATCGTTGACAAAAGGAAAAACAAAAAAGGGAAGATAGAATATCTGGTTCGGTGGAAAGGCTATGACAGTGAGGACGACACTTGGGAACCAGAGCAGCACCTTGTGAACTGTGAGGAATACATTCATGATTTTAACAGACGCCACACCGAAAAGCAGAAAGAAAGCACACTAACCAGAACAAATAGGACCTCTCCAAACAATGCCAGGAAACAGATCTCCAGATCCACCAACAGCAACTTTTCTAAGACCTCTCCTAAGTCACTAGTGATTGGCAAAGACCACGAGTCCAAAAACAGTCCATTATTTGGTGCCAGCCAGAAGTTCAGGAGAAACACAGCTCCATCTCTGTCAAACCGGAAGAATATGGACCTAGCAAAATCAGGTATAAAGATACTTGTGCCTAAGAGCCCCATTAAGAGCAGGACCGCAGTGGACGGCTTTCAGAATGAGAGCCCTGAGAAACTGGACCCCGTCGAACAGGGTCAGGAGGACACAGTAGCCCCAGAAGTGGCAGCCGAGAAGCCAGTCGGAGCCTTATTGGGCCCTGGTGCAGAGCGAGCTAGAATGGGGAGCAGGCCCCGAATACACCCATTAGTGCCTCAGGTGTCTGGCCCCGTGACTGCAGCCATGGCCACGGGATTAGCTGTTAACGGAAAAGGTGAGTGTCCAGGTGAGCTGCTCAGCGGGCAGCATCCCTGTCGTTGGCCACGGGCTATTTCCCAGCATGCTGGCGATGTGCTCAAGGTGTGTAGGCGCCCTTCCGTACGTGTTGGCCTTGCTCTGGAGGGCAGGCTGATGCATGTGTGGGGAGTCTGTGGACCAGCACCTCTGAGAGCTGGTGCAGCCTCTCTCTTTACTTGAAGCCTTTGGCATTTCTCTCTTCAGTCAGCACTAACTGTCTCTGTTTAACTTGTATCCACAAACCGTCCTACCACACCAACTTGCTTAAAACAGTGTCTCCTCACTCTAAATCTGCTATGCTTGGTATTTTCCTTTATGACAAGTTTCTTTGTGAACCTTTATACATCCGAGACGCTGAGTCTCATGTTAAGGGTTCATCTGAATTTTCTAAAGGTGACCCGTATTGATTAGAAGTCTCGAGCCTTATTTTGCTGACACGTGTAGATAACCAGAAATGCCTTTCGAGGGAAGGTACCAATCATGTAACGGAACCTACAGGACTTTCATTTGTTTGTCTGTAATCATCAACTGTTCAGATCCCATTGTCCCTTTTTCAGAGTAGGAGTCCACTCAGCAGGGGTGGTGTTTTCTGTTGGGTTTCTGCTCCTGCTCCTGGATTCTGCAGCTTGGTTGGTTGTACCGTGGCCGCCCAGCTGCTAAGATTGCACAGCTGGGGTGAGCACAGACCGCTCCCTTCCCCAACTGTCCTCAGGCCTCGGCTAGCCACCGGTGTTTACAGAATTCTGTTACAGGTTTCTCGGGTGTGAGCCCCACTAGCTTCCCCTCACTTTAGGCCCTGGTCATTTCTAACCTGCCATAGCTTTCTCCCTGGTCTCCCTGCTTCCTGCCTGTTGATGGTTTCTGTCCATTTTCTGTAGTTCTTGGACGGGGGTGGGAGCGGGGCATCCCCATCAGCGGTCCGACCCGACCACCGCTGCTGTAGTTAGTGGGTTTGCTCCCGAGTCTCTGCTTGGCCCTCACCCCATCTCTGCTCCCTCTCTGCCGGGCGCATCAAGCCTTCCCTGCCCCTCAGGGTCCCCTGGAACTCCCACTCTGCCTTCTGCTTCAGGAACACCCTGTCCCTGCATCCTCTGTGTTGCAGGGTTGTAACTGCACCTATCTGTGTGTCTCTGCCAACTGCCCCTTAGTAGAGTCAAATGCAACAAAGGGAAATGATGTCAGTTTGGAGGGGGAGCCCTTCCCTTAAGGAGAACTGTTCACCCGAGACACTGCCCTGACCATCTTGCTCTGGCGCATCAATGAGTTTTGGCTTAGATCTTGTAGCAACGATGAGGGAGGGATCTAAACTGAAATCTGGGTTTCCCTTCGGATAGTAAGTTGCCATCTGGCTAGTGTTGTTCAGATAACACGCTTTACCCAAATGCCGCTTTTCTTCCTTGCTCTAAAAGTTTCGCCCTCGCCTGGAACTTGTATCAGCTTGTTTACTGAGTTCACTTCCTGAGTGTTTGGCCTGCTCAGAGATAGTTTTCTTTCACGTCACTGTAAATGAAGGATCATAGAGGTTCGGAGGCAGAAGAGACTCTGTTAGCCATCTGAGTGCATGGTCTGTGCTGCAGAGAGGGAAGTCGAGTCCACAGAGACTGGTGCTCAGAGAGAACTGAAGGCAGAGGTGAATCAGAACACGTTTCTTATGTCCTCCTCCCGGGTTCTGGCCTTTGCTTGCTGCCTCCACAGACAAGAACCATCTCCTTCTCTGTTGATGACTCAGGACCCAGTGTTCCACTGGGCTGCGTGCAGCAGATGAGGGCGGGGCAGCTGCTCACTGGGGCCAAACTGTGCAGCCTACAAACTAAGAATGGTTTTGACACTTTGTAATGTTTGAAAAAACTCAAGAGGAATCCTATGTAATCTATGTAATGACATGTTGAAAATATATAAGAAGTCCAACTTTCTGTATCTGTGAAGTTTTTTAGAGTTGAGTTTTGTTTTGTTTTCTTTTTTTTTAGAGAGGGGAGAGACAGAGAGAGAGAGAGGCTGTCTTTTTGTTTTTGGAGAGAGAGAGAGAGAGACGGGGGAGGGGCAGAGGGAGAGAGAGAATCTTAGCCCAACGTGGAGCCCGATGTGGGGCTCCATCCCACAACCCTGAGATCATGACCTGAGCCAATATCAGGAGTCAGAGGCTTCACCGACTGAGCCACCCAGGAGCCCCTCCATAAGTAAAGTTTCACTGAAGCACGGCCACTTTCTCATTCATTGACTTATGGTCTGTGGCTGCTTTCTAGTTAAAGGACAGAGTCGAATCATTATGACAGAGACTGTATAGCCTGCAAAGCTGAAAAATTTGGCACTCTGGCCCTTTACAGAAAGGGTTTGCTAATCCTTGCTCTAGGAATTCGCAGTCCCAGGGCAGTATTTTGGGAAAATAAGGGAACACAAAAGGTTTCAGAAGATCTGTGGTTCCCCTTTGTCCACAAACATGTGTACATACACTGTTATGGGTGGTGTGGGGGCATGATTTTCAAAATTTTTTGACCCCAGAGTTTCTACATTTTGTCTTCACCACAGTTACACAGGCTTGGCTGCCCTCAGCAGAGCTTCCAGCTTTGTTACAAAAGGAGAATAATGGCTTTGATTTAAATAAGGAGTTAGTGATTTCCTTTTTTATTATTCTCCCCATTTTGAAAAAAAATTTAATGTCTATAAAGGTGGCTTTGGTTAAAGCCACCAGGAACATGTAAGCATAAAATCTTGAATTATTTTATCTTGTTCTATAGAGTTAAATTGATTGATTGGGATGAGAGTAACACTGTATTTGCAAGGCCCTCGTGACCTCCTTTCTCTCCTGGCCCTGCGTCCTATTTACTGTTGAGAATACTCTCTCCGCTTCGATGAGAAGAATAGAAGCCCCTTAGGAAGGTTTTTAGGACAGTGGTAAGTGACATGGCCATGATCTAAGTCAGGCTTGCAGATTAAAAGGGCAAAGGACCATCTCTTCCCTCTGGACCTTCCCCTTGGAGTGTCCTTTCTGAATGAAATATGATGGCAAAAGCCAGTGGTGTCTTAAACAGCCACCTACAGGCAAATGCTTAGGTGGACTAATGCCTTTGCTTCTCCTCACCCTTGCCCTTTGTAGAGAGATGCTTTGGTCTCTCCTTGGGAAAGTAAGCTTCAAGAAGGGACTTTGTTTCTCCAAGGCTAAATCCTACTGTTCCAGAGCAGTACCTGTGCATAGTAGTGCTCTGCCAATGTTTGTGGAGGGAGTAGTTCCAGTAGAACGGGTGCTCACTGAAGACAAGGATTGTAGTGAGTTCTTTGTAGCCCAGTGGCTGGGTCACACTCAGTGTGAGGGGAGAAGCGGTATTGAAATGGCAAGGTACGGAGACCAGAAGTACAGGAACATTCAGGAAAACCTATTACTAGCCCTCGGGGTGTTTCTTTCCTGAGAGAGCAGTACTGAAGCTGTGTCAGGCTGTTGGTCCACACTCATAATTTCTTAGTTATTTGTTTTTACTTTCCACATTAATTTTAGAGCTACATAAGAAAACTGATTTGTTTTTTTTTTTTAAACTAATTGAACCAGATACCCGTGGAGTCCCTGGGAAATGAATCATCTTATTCAAAACATTAATCATGTGTGTATGAGGGATATTTTTGCCACCAAACACAACAGATATTTAAATATCTGTTAACCAAGAGAGTAAATGTTTCTGAAGAATTTTAACACACACGATTGCTTTTACAGGATAACCATATGTATATTTGGTTTATAACTGTTTTAAGTATGAAACAAAGGTTTAAAAGATGACTATATTGTTTCACTCAGAAATAGGAAAAATTTTAAAGTTAGGTGATGTGACTATCTTCTTTCTACTGTTCTTTGTTAATAAGTTAATGAGAGTATTTTCTTGCTCTTTTAATTGCCTAACAAATTAATCCTACAAAAGAAGCAACTGCTTTTCAAAACTGGATTGTTGTTACTTTGTTCTTTTATGAATTCAAATATATAAATGCTCAGCGTTTGACAAGTATGACCCTTGAGAAAACACTGTTAACACAAAATGAGGTCTAAACCCCATCAGTGTTACCGGGTGGGGTTGCTGCTAGAGATTAAGCTAAAACCATCAGATTCAGGGAGAAAGTGAAGAAGTACCTAAACATACCACAAGTCTTCGATCCTGTGAGCATTTCCATCCAAGGAGGCTTCTGGGAGAAATTGTTCAGGAAAATTTGGCTTCTTCTGAGGAGCTAGAGTGTAAATTCCCCTCCATGAGAATATGAAGCTGATGATCTCTCTCCCTTCCCTGTTATTATCAGGGAAGCTGGTGTTCCAAATCAGCAGCTCCACCCACAGAAGGGGCCCGTGGTCCCCTGGGGCCATGTGTGATTTATGTGCTGAGATTAGAATTTAGCTCCAGGGAAAATTAAGAAATCAGGAGACCACTGGCAGAAGCTGCTCAGCAGGCCCCAGCCGGAGAAGTCTACCAGGAAAGAGAGGACCGTTGAAGCTGTCCCTAGCAAGCAGTCGGTTGACGAAGGACTTGGCGTTGGGCACCAGCAGACGTTTACTGGTGCCTCCTGGGAAATGGGTTCCATGCTGGATGTGTCTTACCTCACTGGGAACAAATCTACCTATACGTAGATTACAGAACCTAAAATTGAACCAAAGGGGCGTCAAGTTTTGAGGCAAGCGGATTGCAACTCCGTGCCCCACAAAGCGCTGACTAGAATGCCTCAGGTAGAATGATGGGGTGGTCCAGACAAAACTGTTCCTTCTTTCGAGAGGGAGCTCAGTGGGCCGCAGAACTCTTGTGCTAGAGCATCGAGTGGCGTCTTAGGCCCAGAGCTCTTGGAGAAGAGGCGCTCGTCTAGCAGCAGCAGTCCGTTAGTCCCCTCCAGGAGTCTTGGAGGACATACCAACCACAGTCATTTCATTTTAAAAGTTAAAAATGTGCTCCTCTTTGCCGCTGATGTAGAGCCAAGGCCTTTAAGAAAGGGGTACTTTGCTTTGCCGTTCGCTCGCTGAGTCAAGCACTTTCCTTAGGGTGTGGGTCCATTGATCAGAGTGGGGGTGTGTGGGAAGTGCTTCTGTACCACACCGCCTGCTGTTGCCCCTGCACATCTCACTGGAGCAGAAACTTCGGTTCTTACAAGTCCTAGTGCACAGTCCTGGGATGTTTTTTTCGCTTTTCTCATTTTCTCACTTGTACCTGATTTGACAATTATTTTCACTTAAAGACTTTCCAGAGCGTTAGACATCATTTCCCTTGAGGCCTCAGCTCACCTCTTGTAATCATATCTCCGATCTTATGTAAAAATGAATTAAATATGATAACAAGTTCAGCGGGCCTAAGAAGTTTCGAGGATAAAGCCAGCCAGCACCTGACCAGGGTACATCCCAGCAGGAGAACACCCCACCCCTGCCAGGCCCTGCGATTCAGGGTTTGAGGGCATTGTTCAAGGGCGATCAGGACCTGGGGAGGGAGTGACCCAGCGAACCTATTTCAGAACCCTTGTGACTGTTTAGTTTTCTCTTCATTTCCACGGTTCTCTTTTCGTTTCCACTCTCTTGAGTATTTTTTCCATTACCAGTGATTCTCAGAGCATGGTGCCCAGAGGAGCCGCCACAGGGAACTCTGGGGGGCCTGTTAGAAATGCAGGTCCCCGGGCCCCTGATGCCTCCTAGATTGGAATGTCTGCTGGGCCCAGCAGCCTGTTCACAAGCCTTCCCGGTACCTATGGTGCTCGCCAAAGTGTCGCAACGACCCCCTGTGTCATGCTTTATTTTAAATTTGGCTTTCTAGAGCAAGATGGGAAATAAATAAAAACACTGCTAAATACTTCTATTTATAGTATATTTTAGATTCTTACGGTTAGATCCTATTGTCTTGTGAGGTTGCTTATTAGCCTTGGGATATCTTGATTTAAAACTGTCTTCAGGCTTTTGTAATTTGGTTTAATATTTATAATTAGAAATTTTAAATGACAGGAAAACATTATAAATTAATTAAAGCATCTCAGAGAAAGAAAGAAAAATAGAAGCACCCCCCGCAAGCCCCACCTCCTCTTCCTCTCCAGAGAGAAATAACGGCTGTTAACAGTTCTTTCCTTCCAGAAATTTTATAAACATGCCTGTCTTTTAAATACATCAGTGAGCTCATACTTGTCATACGGTTCTCCAACTTGGGCTCTTATTTTTTAATTTTGACATATCTTGGATATAGTTTCATATCCACACAAATAGCCCTACATCGTTCCTGTAAAATTTTGTGGCTGTTCATTGCGCGAGTATGTATCATAGAGCTACCTGCCACCTGGTGATTCCGCCAATCTCTCAGCAGGGGGTGCTTTGGCATTTGGGGCTGGACGCTTTCTGGCTGAGCATCCCCAGCCCTGCCCTTAGGATGCTAGCGATGGCCTCAGGCATCAATGACAGATCACCGTGTCTGTTAGATCCACCTGCCAGCACAGGGCCTATGTCTGGTGCATCCATTATGGGAGAACCTCAGCTGTAGACATTAAGAGTTTTTCCAACACAGATGAGTACGTTTTATCGGTGTTGCAACAGCAGAAATGTTAATGTACCTGAGTAATCCATAAATATAAATACCGTGAATTTTTATGCAAGTAACTTAGAAGTACATTGAGCAAAATAGGCAAGTTTACTGTTACCTCCTCCCCTAAGAATACCTTTCCCTTCTGGAGAGGGAACATTGTGGTTTGACAGGTGTCCTTTCAGACCTTGTCCATATTTACACTCTGATACAGAATCATACTATATACATTTAAACTTGATTTTTGTCTTTTCGGATGCGAATTCGTATTTATGGAGAAGTTGTGAAGCCCATAGGGACAGAGGAGGACAGAGGAGCCCGCCCATAGGCTTCACCCAGGCCCACCACTTGTTTACGTTCGGCCTCACTGCCTTCCCCTCCTCCAGGCTTGCATCTGTGCCCACGTGCTCACATGCCTACATATTCATATGCACACCCCCCTCCCCACCTTTGTGAATGCTAGCAGGACCCTTGCCCAACAAGAGTACAAGGCTGTAATAAAGATTTTGCTAGATGTTGCCAAATTGTGAGTGCCCATTTACCTATTATTCTTAATCAACTTTTAAATATCTGTCAGGGGGCGCCTGGGTGGCTCAGTGGGTTAAGCCTCTGCCTTCGGCTCAGGTCATGATCTCAGGGTCCTGGGATCGAGCCCCGCATCGGGCTCTCTGCTCCGCAGGGAGCCTGCTTCCTCCCTCTCTCTCTGCCTGCCTCTCTGCCTGCTTCTGATCTCTGTCTGTCAAAATAATAAATAAAAAATCTTAAAAAAAAAAAAAATATCTGTCAGATATTTCAAGTAGAAGATAGTATCTTGTTTTAATTTTAAAATGTGAGAGTTCTGGTTTCACAGGTTAGAATTGTTTGCATTTATTTTTCTGTTAATTCCCTTTATAGATGCTCTTGCCTCTTGAGATGGGGACAGAGTCGTTTGACTTTTTCAAAACGTGAAGACTCTGAATTTGCACATCCTCCTAGCCCCGGGCCCACGCTGATCTCGCGGGTTGGGGCTGGAGAGTACATCCTTCCAACGGGGCATTTCAGAAGAGGTCCCGGACTTTGGTTCTCCCAACACCCACTCCAGGACAGACAACTTTCATGCCAGGGGTTAGGACGAATAGTGCCATCGAGTCTCTGCCTCAGGGAATTTACAACAATTTAATGAGAAGCCCTCAGATTAATTTGTATTAATTTTATGGTTCCTGCTCAGGTTTGAATCTACCAAAGTGTATTTTATTAACTTGGGAGTTTTATAATTTTAAAGAAATTTGAGTTCTTTAGGTCATATGTCAGAAAAGAATCTGATTACAGTTCCTCCTCCTCTTGAACTTTACAACTGACTGGCACAAGGGCAGAATAAAAACAAGTCACCGATGCAAGTGAAATTCCTTTTTTGAAAATATTTGCTCTTGTTGGCACCTGCTGGTGGGGGATGAATACCTGTTACAATTCTCATTTGTTTTGGGGCGTCTGGGCGGCTCAGTCGGTTAAGCATCTGCCTTTATCTCAGGTCATGATCCCAGGGTCCTGGGATCCAGCCCCTATGCTGGGCTTCCTGCTCAGGGGGGAGCCTGCTCCCCTCTCTCCCTCTCCCCCCTCCCCCTGCTCAGGCCGTCTCTCGCTAACTTGCTGAATTTCAAATAAATAAAATCTTTAAAAAAAGAAAAAAAATCCCATTTGTCTTATGCATTCCTATTTTTATTGCTGTTATCCTTAGCAGGGTGCTAGCCTTCTAGACTAGCACTTCCTGTGTTTTAGGAACAAGGGCAGCTATGCAGTATACAGTGTGTAAGCCATCCAGTCTTATCCCAAGCTGTTCTGTGGCTTTTGTTCTGTCTTCAGTTCCTCTAACATTATTCTTCCTCTTTCAGAGAACACTTGTTTTATAGATGAGCCTGGTTGGGGAAGAGAAAGGGATTTGATAAAAAGTCACTCAGCAGAGTTGGTAGAACAGTAGGGTCCCCATGATAACCTGCTTCTGATGTCAGTTTGTCTGTGTCACTTTGAGGAAGGGGATTATTTATAAGCCTCATTCCTAGTGTTGCTAGTACTCTGTTAGTCGAGACTTACTCTCTCTCGAGTGAAACTGAACTCAGATTGGCTTCAACAAACGAGCAAACACAAATGCCGTCTGTTGGCTCAGGTGAATCCATTGCCTGAGAAGGAACAAGGCCCGGCCCCCTCTCTCCACCTCTGGGCTCTCTTGGCTTCATTTAGGCAGATCCATCCACGGGGAAGGCAGGTGCCATCCGCAGTTCTAGCTGGCATCCCAGCCCTCACAGCAAACTAGGCAGAAGTGCCAAGAGAGGAGATGAGCTTCCTCCAGACTCTGGTTACCCAAGCAAAACCCAAGGCTGTTAACAGTAGGAGCGGACTGAGCTCTTGACAGTCTTGCCACGATTAAGATTACTGAGTACCCTTAAAACCTAACAATGCTTTCCTAAGTTACAGAATATTGGGAGTGTTAAATGTGGAATAGTAAATGAATAATAACTTCAATTCGTGTTTTAGCTTTTGGGCAGGCCTCTGAAACCTACATGATCTTCTCCCAGTACACCCAGATGTTGCTTGATAGGAGACTGAACTCTGTGTTCACCTTTTCATTTTTCTACTTGTGTGGCGTTATGTGCTCTTCTTCCTTCAGAGCTGTGAGTCCTGGGGGGGGGGGGGGGCAGGGGTGCTAGGCACCATGTCTGTTTCCTCCTAATTTGGTATGTTGCCTTTGACAAGACAGTCACATTTTTCACTACAAACGAGGAAAGGCTGTGTTCGAATCCGTTCATTAGGGACCTTGTAAAAGAAGACCCTTCGAAGTCATGTTCCTCACCGTACTTTCGCTTTGGGCAGAGTCTTAAGTAGTTTGGACACGCAGACTAGGTAGAGGAGCACTGATTCTTCAAGGGAATCTCCGAAAAAGTAAAATCTGGCAGAAGAGATCCAGAGAAAGGTCCAGAACAAATTCAGTAAAACTTCAGATGGTAGAATAGGAAAGCATTGTGGCAAACATTGTAATCTTCTTTAGAATCTTCTCCATTGTCTGGTCCCGTTGTTTACATATAATAGGTGCTTAACATTTGTGTGTGAGCTAGTGAGTTTTTGGAGTTTTCTTCACTTCACTTTCATCGTTAGTGTTTGTCTTCTAAAAAGGCTCCTTGTGGAAAAGAAACGAGGTTTGTGGGGGTGGTTGAGAGGAATTGCTGAGGAAGTAAGAGCCAGGGCAAGTTTTGAGCCTGCTTGCAAATATGGGATGATATGTAATTCTTTGAGCTGGAAAAACCCAAGAAAACATCTGTAGGTTAATGGTGCAGAACATCTTTTAAAAATACCAGTGAATAATTTTGCTCTATATGACAATATCCAGGAGGCAACTTTACGGGTAATAAGTAGGGCTCCTCACCTACTTCCAGAGCTCGTGTCACTAGAATGCGCCTCAGACTAGTAGAGCCTTTCCCATGCCTTAGGTTCTTGGTCATTTTGAGATGGAAATAACCTCACTGTGTGATTCTGTGCAGTTCTTCATTGTCATTCCGAAGCTACAGCCTCTAAGAGAGCCCTGCAGCCTTTCCCTGTGATTTTTCCCAGTTAAACTGACTTCTCCTTTCTCATCTGCCCCCAGCTTCATAGCACCCCTGCAGTGCTCAGAGCTGTGTCTTCCTCAAGTTCGTCAACCTCCTCATGGGGGATTCTGCATTCACCTCCTGCCCACCTGAACCCAGACACCTGCCCTGCTCACTGGTCCTCCACCTTCCCTCCCGGTCTCTGGAGTGGAGAGCGTCCAG
This sequence comes from Martes martes, assembly GCF_963455335.1. Taxonomy (NCBI): domain Eukaryota; kingdom Metazoa; phylum Chordata; class Mammalia; order Carnivora; family Mustelidae; genus Martes; species Martes martes. Next base: position 127,607,259 of record NC_137893.1, read on the forward strand.
TCTCTGTGCTCCAAGGCCAGGGCAAGGGGGGAAGGAGGCAGCCTCTCTCAGACCCAGATAAACAGCCTGTCCTGTTGAAGCCCATGTTTTCTGACACCCCCCTCCCCTGCCACCATACTGTCTGCTTCACCGACCTCTTGGTCCTATGTCACTGTTTCCCAGAGACAGACTTCAGGGTCCTGGCCCTTCTCACCCCAGTGCTCGCTGTCACCCCGGAGGACTGGGCTCCGCATGGGAGCCATGACAGCCCCATTGCTCATCCTGGTGGCAGGTAGCGTTTACTTTGTCCCTGTGTTCACTCCATCCTTGTGTTGCTGGTCACTCGAGCTGGGAGTGGTGAATGATGCCCATATTACTGATCATGCCAAGCGGAAAGACGGGAAGGGACTAGGATTCATGAATACCTTTTCTTCAGGGTTCTGCTTGTTTCCACCCTGATTCTGATTTTCCTCTTAGGCCACACCTGTGGAGCATTTCGTCCAGGATTGTTTGCTTTTTTCCTTCCCCACCCACCCCCAGTGTGGCTCCTGCCACTCTGCAGGGGCTCTGGGTCCCCACGCCATGGTCACCCCCAAGCCACTCCCTGCCACATTTAATATGAGCACCATGTTGTTGTTCTTGCTTTCATTTTAATTGTAGCAGCCAGCACATACGCCCTAAGGTTACCGTCTTAAACATCTTTAAAGATTTTTTTTTTAATTTGACGGAGAGATCACAAGTAGGCAGAGAGGCAGAGAGAAGGCGGGAAGCAGGCTCCCCGCTGAGCAAATAGCCCGATGTAGGGCTCGATCCCAGGACCCCGAGATCATGACCTGAACCAAAGGCAGAGGGCCAACCCACTGAGCCACCCAGGCGCCCCTTAAACATCTTTGAATGCATAGTTGAGAAACATTACAAGTGCATTCACACTGCTGTGCCGCAGAGCTCTAACATGTTTTCAACTGACAGTTGAAACTCTGCCCCTTAAATACTAATGCTCCCTCCCATCTCCCTCACAGCCTGGCAAACACCATTCTTCTTTCTGCTTCTGCAATTTGGACTACATTAGATCAGCTGGTGTCACTTCATAATGTCCTGGAGCTTCACCCATGTTGAAGCCAGGTGCAGGAGTTCCCTCTCTCTGAAGGCTGCATAATATTCGATGGTACATCTGTACCACGTTTTCTTTGTGCTCATCTGTCAGCCGCCATTGGGTTGCTTCTACCTCTTGGCTGTTGTGAATGATGCTGCCGTGAATATGGGTGTGTAACTGTCTCTTCCCGATCCGGCTCGGAATTCTTTTGGATAAATACCCACAGGTGGAATTGCAGGCTCCTGTGATAATTCTGTCTTTGATTTTGAGGAGCCCCCATCCTGTTTCCTGTAGCAGTAGTACCATGTGACTTTCCTACCACACTTTACATCCTCCCCCCAATACTTCTTGCATTGTCTTTGTTTTTGAGATACTTGTTTCTGGAGCACTGCTGTTCTTTGTACACCTTTCACCTCTCTGGCTGTTTGTTTTCTCGTTCGCCTTTGTGGCTGTTCTTCTGACACCCTTTAAGAGACACAACCCCTAAGACTGCTGTGCCACCATACGCATAGGGATGTTAATTTGGGACACTGGGCCTTTGGGAGGATGCTAACAGCAGCGGCAGCAGCTGGGGCCAAGCGACATCCGCTGGGGGTTCCTGCTGCCCTAGGCGTCCCCATGTTGCCTAAGCACTTAGGGTCCTTCTTCCCAATCAGTCAAGGTCAGCAGGCCTCCCCGTTCCCCTGAGCTGCTCTACTTCCACATGTCCTTTTGAGTTGACATGCTCCTCTTTATTTTTTTTTTTTTTAACTTTCCTGAAAGTAATCTCTATCCCCACCATGGGGCTTGAACTCAACAACCCCAAGATCGCGTCTCACGCTCCACTAGCTGAACCAGGCAGGTCCCCTGACACGCTCGTCTTTACAGCCCTGTCCCCAGGGTTTC